>NC_068920.1:159597621-160808871 GCF_023091745.1 Budorcas taxicolor | reverse complement strand
TGCGGGAGACAAAGGTTCAGTCCCTGATCTGGGAAGATCCCAAATGCCATGGGGCAACTAAGCTACAACTACTGAGTCTGTGCTTCCAAGGCTGGGAGCTGCAACTACTGAGCCCACGAGCCCACAGATACTCAAGTCCAAGCGCCCTGGAGCCTGAAGCCACCGCAACGAGGAGCCTGCACGCCGCTAGAGAGTCGCCCCCGCTCGTCGCAACTAGGGGAACGCCCCCGCAGCAGCCAAGACCCAGCACAGCCAAATGAGTAAAATTATTTTAAAAATTAGAAATGCCAGTTAAAGCCACGAGCTATCACCACCCATTAGGATAGCTAAAATTAAAAAAACAGAACCAACCAACTTGACCTTAGCAAGCTGTAGCAAATATGTAGGATGGCATCAGACTTGATGGACGTGAGTCTGAGTGAACTCCGGGAGTTGGTGATGGACAGGGAGGCTTGGCGTGCTGCGATTCATGGGGTCGCAAAGTCAGACACGACTGAGCGACTGAACTGAACTGAATGGAAACTTTCAAAGGCTGCAAATAGGAAAATAAAACAGTAACAACCACTTTGGGAAACAGTTTGACAATTTCTTAAAAAGTTAAACCTACATACACCATTAAGATTCAGCTATTCCACTCCTAGGTATTTACTCAAGACAAATACAAACAACCTATGACCAGACAAATGTTTACAGAAAACTGTTTGCAATAGACCCAAACTGGAAACAACCAAGAGCTCACAACCGATGAATGGATAAAGCAATTGTGCTGTGTCCATACACTGGACTATGTCTGCAGGAGGCACCCTCTGTGACCCCTGACCCCCAACACATAATTCTCTCCCCTTGAGTGTCCATCACACTGAGTGACTTAAAAATACATATATACATATACATACACTGATTTATTTATCTGGTGCATTGGGTCACAGCTGCCTCATGGGCGTTCTTTCGTTGTGGCTCACAAACTCTGTGGCACACTGGCTCCAGAGCACGCAGGCTCAGTAGCTGCACGTGAGATCTTAGTTTTCCCACCAGGGATCAAACCCATGTCTCCCACATTGCAAGGCAGACTCTTAACCACTGGACCATCACGGAAGTTTCCCAATGCATGCTCAGTCCCTTCATTCGTGTCCGACTCTTTTCGATCCCATGGACTGCAGCCACAGGCTCCTCTGTCCATGGGGATTCTCCAGGCAGGAATCCTGGAGCGGGCTGCCGTTTCCTTCTCCAGGGATCTTCCTGACCCAGGGACAGAACCTGCCCTCTCTTCCATCGCCTGCAGTGGCAGGTGGGTTCTCCACCACTAGCGCCGCCTGGGAAGCCTCTGCATGACTTCCAGTGAAGAGATAAGGCACCAGGAATGCGGCTGCTTCTGAGAGTAGTTTTAAGAAGTTCCTGCCTTCTTGTCAGTTGCTGTGTGTCTCTGGTGACTCCAGAGGACATGATAGGAGAGGCCCGCATGACATGGCAGGATGCTGAGGCCCTTGTCCAACAGCCAGGCACCCATGAGGCGCCAAAACCTGAGGACAACCAGGTCAGTGAGTTTGCAGGCAGCCCTTCAGCCTCTGCTGAGTCTTGGGGTGACTGTATCCTGGCTGATGACTACAACCTCAGGAGACACTCAAGACACAGGCACCCCACCCAGCCACCCCAGACTGCATGGTAATAAGTATGGGTTCTTTAAAATGTGGCTTCTTTAAGTGCTGGGGATTTCCCTGGTGGCACAGTGGATAGGGATCCACCTGCCAATGCACTGGACACAGGTTCAATCCCTTGTCTGGGAAGATCCCACATGCCGCCCGTGCACCGTAACTCCTGAGCCGGGAACCACAGCTATTGGAGCCCACACACCCTAGAGCCGCTGCTCGGCAATAGAAGGCACTGCTGTGAGAAGCCTGTGCACCGCAATGAAGAGCAGCCCTTGCTCTCTGCAGCGAGGGAAAAGCCCTCCTAGCAAGACGACCCCGTGAGGCCAAGACATAAACAAACACAAAAATAAAATTATATTAAAAAAAAAAAACACCCAAGTGTTGAGAGTACAGATCTTCCTCGACTCACAATGCGGTTTGTATCCTGATAAACCCATCAAAAGTTGAAAATATTGTTAAAGTCAAAAATGCATTTAGGGAAATTCCCCGGTGGTCCAGTGATTCGGATTCTGCACTTTCACTCCCAAGGACATGGGTTCTATCCCTGGTCGAGGAACTAAGATCCCACAAGCCACGCAGTTTGGGGGGAAAAAAAATGTACTTAGTTCACTGACCTGCAGAACATCACAGTCTTAGACCAGCCCGCTTTAAATCTGCTCAGAACACTTACAACAGCCGACAGTTGGGCAAAACTGTCCAACACAAAGCCTATTTGACCATCAAGCACGTGAGCACCTCCTGCCACTGACTGAACACTGGATAGAAAAATAGAATGGCTGAGTGGGTACAGAATGGCCGCAATGTACCCTCGTGGTTCAGTGGGTGTCGGGGGGCCACGGCCCTGCCACCGCCCAGCGTTGTGCAGAGGAGCAGACTGCAGGCTGCCAGGGCGGCGGCGACCGGAACTCAAAACGCAAAGTCCGGTTTCTACCAAATGCACATCACCTTCACACGACTGCCAAGTCGGAAACCAGACCATTGAACCATCTGTAGTTTGTAGTTGGGGACCACCTGTAATCTGTTTAACAGTTACAATTCCTCAGCAGTGAAAAGGAATGAACTCTGGATATGCACAGAAGCCCGCATGGATGGATCGCTAAATCATTAAGCCACGGACAGGCAGCCAGTTGAACAGTGTCCAGGATCTATGATCCCATGTATATAAAATCCTAGAATAATGTGCCATTGAGATGGACAGAAAGCCACCCATAGCTGCAGGAAGGGATTACCAGGGGCACAAGGAAACGTTTGGGGGTAAAGACTGTTATTTGGGGACTTCCCTTATGGTCTAGTGGTTAAGACTCTGAATTCCCAATGCAGAGGGTGCTGGTTCGATCCCTGGTCAGGGAACTAGACCCCACATGCCACAGTGAAGACTTGGCGCAGTTAAATAAATAAATATTTTTTAAAAAAAGAAGATTGTTATTTTGATGTACTGACTGCTGAAGAGATGCACAATATGTCAAAACTGATCAAAACACACATTTTAAATAGATGCAGCTTGGTGTACTTAAACTATACTCCAAATAAAGTGATGACCTTCTTTAAAGAAAAAAACATGCTTTTGAACACTTGCACACTGGGGCTTGCTCTCTCTCACCACTGGGAATCCTTCTGCCACCCACTGGACTGGCCCCAAGGAGGAGAATGGGGGCGCCCACAGGCAATGCCTTGCCAGTCCCCAGACCACTCAGCCCCAGGGAGCCAGCCCCACGCTGCAGACCCACACGATGCTGACAACACATGCCTGGTGTATTAGACCACTAAGTTCTGAGCTGGTTTGTTCCGCAACAAAAGTCAACTGGTCACTGATACAGAAGGTTTCCTCTGGGAGCAGGAAGAACCGGGACGGGGGCAGGAGAGTGGGGAGCAGGCAGAGGCTGAATAAAGGGAGAGGCCGCAGTGGCAGGGCCAGAAGGGAGGCCGAGCGCCAGATGGATACAGACAAGTGGGGGGACTGGTGGGTGCAGTGGGGTGCACCCAGCCCAACCGCATCCAGAGGGGAGGAGGGGAAATGAGCGGGCAAGAGCGACAGGGCGAACCACATACGCTTTTCCTCCTCCCTCAGTGCCCGGGGCAGAGCTGGGCTGGGGGGTATGGGAAGAGGGTCTTTTTTTTTCCTCTCCCAACAGTGCACTCAACTTACAGGATTTCAGTTCCCTGGCCGGGGACTGAACCCGGGCCCCAGCCGTGAAAGTGCTCAGTCCTAACCACTGGACTGTCAGGGAGGTCCCCGGGATGAGGGTCTGGGTCACAACCAGGAGCTCGGGCCCAGCGGCCAGACTGCCTGGGCAGTCTCCTGGGCACCCTCCCAGCGCCTCCTCGGTTTCCTCGTCCTTAAAATGGGGACACCACCACCTCTCGGGTTCATCGTGGGAAGGAGAGGACTGTGTGGCTGTGCAGTGCTTGGACCCTCAGCTAAGACGGGCTCCGTGATCTGAGGTCAGGAAGCGGCTGGAAGAAACTGGAAGGGTGTTCTGGCCAGTCTGAGGAATCTGCAAGAGGCAGGGGAAATGAAAACCATTGAGGAATGAGGTCACACAGCGTTAGCAACGGAGAAGGAAATGGCACCCCACTCCAGTACTCTTGCCTGGAAAATCCCGTGGATGGAGGAGCCTGGTAGGCTGCAGTCCATGGGGTCGCTAGGAATCGGACACAACTGAACAACTTGACTTTCACTTTCATGCATTGGAGAAGGAATTGGCAACCCACTCCAGTGTTCCTGCCTGGAGAATCCCAGGGACGGGGGAGCCTGGTGGGCTGCCATCTATGGGGTCACACAGAGTCGGACACGACTGAAGTGACTTAGCAGTAGCAACATTAGCAAGACCTGTGACTTCTAAGCTTGACCCAGAGAGCTGGGCTCTTCCAGAAGGATCTGGGGGTGAGGGGAGGTGCTTCAGGGTTGTTGATCTATTGGAGGCATAGGCTGGCCTAATTATTCCTGGGGGAGGCACCAAGGCAGCTACCAACCTCACACACCCAGCCAAGGGCTGGAGGTTTTAAATATTCAAGGCAACAACAACAAAAGGGCCACTGTGCGGAAGATGAGAAGCTGCCTTCACTATCTATGCCAGAGGGGTCACTGGCTGGCTGATTCATGAAGCTCTCAGCCAAAATCCACCTCCCCTGATACACAAAGCCCCCAAATCACCCTCTGAATATGCAACCAGGTGGAGGCACGCAGCCAGCCAGCCATTCAGTCCCACACATTGGGTAACTCCAACAGACTAGTGTTCTAGGCTCAGAAATACAATTCAGGATGGATGGAGAGATGATCACGCTCAGTGGGTAAGTCAGACAGAGACAAATATCACATATCAGTTACATGTGGAATCTAAGAAATGATACAATGGACTTGTTTACAAAAACAGACAACAAACAGAAATGGACTCACAGACTTAGAAAACAAACTTACGGTTCCCAAAGGGGAACTGGGGGGAGGGATAAATTAGGAGCTTGGGATTAACATACAAACTACCAATATATAGAACAGATAAACAACAAGGACCTATAGTACAGGGAACTAAAGTCAGTATCTTGTAATAACCCATAATGGAAAAGAATCTGAAAAAGAGCGGATATATACCTGAATCACGCCTGAAACTAACACAACACAGGAAATCCACCATACTTCACAAAAAATACAATTCTGTACAAGAAATCCTACCAAAATACCATCATTTCAGCAAGGTTAGGTGCCTGTACGGCTGCTAAGTGGATGAAGCTTTGCCACGAAGATGTTCAAGTGAGCAGCTACTGTTTTGAAGCATTTATCAGGTGCCAGGCTGTGGGAATAATTATGTCTGCAGTGACCCTGAGCCAGGGTGACCCAGGGGTTAAGAATCTGCCTTGCAATGCAGGGCTTGCACGTTCAATCCCTGGTCAGGGAACTAGATCCCGCATGCCACCGCAGGGCAACTAACTGAGCCTGCCACAGCTAGAGAGAGCTGGCACCCCACAACTAGAAAGGCGAAGGACCCCCTCCTCCACCAGCCACAACAAGAGAGCCCAGGCGCCTGCCAGGAAAAGCCCCAGCCCAAGGAAGACCCAGCGCAGCCAAAAAATTCTTTTAAAGTTGAGTGTCTCAGTTATCTTTAAAAAAAAAAAAACAGAGCCAGCTTTGTCATCTGTGCGAATTTAAGAGATTTAAACTCCCCATCCTCCCTTCCCTCACGTGTAAATGGGGACAAGAACAGTAAAAGGATCGTTTAAAGATAACACTAGTGGACACACCGCCAGGCTCTGTTTTGAGAGCCTCCTACAGGAGTGTCCCAGGAGAGCCCCAGGTGGGCCTTATTTGCTGAGGTTCACAACTGTAACCTGAACCTCCCCACCCACCCCCCAATTCGGGCACCGAGCGCCCCGTGGAGACGCCAGCCCCTGCCCCAGTTATCATAACAAAAACCGCAGCTGTCCCGGGCGGCCTGGACAAATACCTGGCCCGATGGCGCGGAGATAGGGCCGCAGAGTAAATACATTTGCTGGCGGGGCTGCCGCGCTGCGGCCTCGGGTTCTCGAGTTCTTGACACCCGAGCCTCGCCGGGACATTCCAGCAGGAAAAGGGGGGCCAGGAGCCGGGTGGGAGGTGCTCGAGGGTGGGGAAGTGGGGGCGCTTCCTGGAGGTCTGGGGTGGCGGCGGCAGATAAAGCCAGGCGGGGCCCGGTCCCTCTTGGCAGCAGCAACCCCCTGGAAGCCCCTTGCAGAAGAGACCTAGGGGCGCCCCGGCCCCAGGTTGGTGGTGGAGGCGGGGGTTGTTAGGCAGACCGCACCGTCCGCGTCTCCGGTCCCCGCGCCGTCACCAGCAGCCCCTGGCCCGCCTGCTTGCGACTCCCGAGGTTAGGACCGGGGCCAGGGGATTCTCGGATCAGCGCGCCCGCGCCCCCAGTGCTGGCTGCGCCGCGGACGCCAAAGTTGCGGGGCCTTCCCGCGCCCCCTACCCAGTCCGTCCAGCTCTCTAGCTCGCGCCCGCGTCCCACTTCCTTCGGTCCCTGTTTCAGTCCGCGAGGGCTCTCCCCATCTCTCCCCGTCTCTGCCCCACAACCCCGCCAGGGTCGCCCCTCCCCCGCTCCAAGGACTTCAGCCTGACCAGAGGGGCGAAGAAAGTTACTAGGGGAAGGACGGGGCGTGGGATGCGGGGGACACGGCCCCCCAGATCGCCACTGCAGGGGCACCTGCTGCCCGCCCGGGGGCCGAGCCGAGGGTTGCCCCCCCTCGCCAGCTCTCCCGGCGGGGGCGTCCGCCCTGCGGAGAGGGGCACGGCCAAGGTCCCCGAAACTTCCTGCGGCAGCCGCCGGTTCCCCCAGTCCCGGGCGGCAGGGAGAGGCGTCCCAGGGCAGGGCCAGGTTGGGACCCCGCGGAGCCAGCCTCGGGGCCCGGGGTGGGGGTCGCCCCTGCCTTCCCGGGGAGCCGGGCCGGGGTGGGGGCGCGCACCGGGCCCACCGCCCTTACCTGCGTCCATGGCGCGACCAGCCAGGCTGCACGCCTCCCGCCGCCGTCGGGCCGGGCTCCGCTCTCGCGGACAGCTCGGGTTTCCTGGTGCGCGCAGCGCGGCCGGTTAATCATTGACCGCAGGACTGCCCGCGGCTGGGTCAACAGGTGGCTCCTCGCGCGCCCCGGCCGCTGGGGCCCGAACCCGTGCGGCCCGGCCGCCTCCGCAGGACCCGCGCCCGGCCGGCCCCGAGGAAGGGGGCCGAGTCGGAGGGGCGCAACCCAGGCCCAGCGGGGAACGGGCGGAGGGGGCGGCGGGGAAGGAGTGCGGGAGACCGGCCAGCCGGAGAGCCCAGCTGGATGCATTGGTGGCCAACAAGGGCCTTGCGGATCCGAAGAGCGCCCAGTCTCCCTTCTGTGTCTCCCAGCAAGGGAAGCCAGCAGTGCAGATTTTCATATGAAATCTCCTGGGGTTTAAAACAATGTGTGTGACACTTTTGTTCCCTGAGACTTGCCAGATTGGAGAACTCAAAGCAGGTCTATTCCAAACATCCAGAAATGCTAGATAAACTACACCCACAAGCCAGACAGCAATTTCAATTCATAGCTGAGCTCCCAAGATGGGAAGAGAGATCCTTGGGACCGACGAAAAGGAGGCAAACCCTGGAGGAGGGGACTCGGGGTTTTTTTTTTGGGGGGGGGGGGGTGGTTCTGTCTGTGCCCTGTAGTAGACTAGTGGTCTCAGTGGTCTGGCATTATTAGTGAAAGCCGCTCAGTCGTGTCTGACTCTTTGTGACCCCGTGGACTATACAGTCCATGGAATTCTCCAGGCCAGAATACTGGAATGGTAGTCGTTGCCTTCTCCAGGGGATCTTCCCAGCCCAGGTTCAAACCCAGGTCTCCTGCATTACAGGCAGATTCTTTACCAGCTGAGCCACAAGGGAAGCCCAAGAATACTGGAGTGGGTAGCCTATCCCTCCTCCAGGGGACCTTCCCAACCCAGGAATTGAACCGGGGTCTCCTGCATTGCAGGCGGATTCTTTACCAGCTGAACTACCGGGGAAGTGGTCTAGGGCTTGAGTTTTACACACAGATGTACTCCCTGCGTTGGCAGTGTGGAGTCTTCACCGCAGGATCACCAGGGCAGTCCCTGCAAAACGTGTCAGTCTTTACTTTTCGTGGTTAGAATTTTCATCTAGTCCTTTTAAAATCTGTATGTTTTTCATAATGTCTTTTCTGTGGTGATGCAAAAAAAAAAAAAAAATAGAGACATCACTTTGCTGACAAAGGTCCCTATAGTTAAAGCTATGGTTTTTCCAGCAGTCATATACGGATGTGAGAGTTGGACCATAAAGAAGGCTGAGCACTGAAGAACTGATGCTTTCGAATTGTGGTGCTAGAGAAGACTCTTGAGAGTCCCTTGGACTGTAAAATCAAACCAGTCAATCCTAAAGTAAATCAACCCTGAATATACATTGGAAGGGTTGATGCTGAAGCTCCAATACTTTGGCCACCTGATGTGAAGAGTCGACTCACTGGGAAAGACCCTGATGCAGGGAAAGACTGAAGGCAAAAGAAGGGGTCCGCAAAAGATGAGATGGTTAGCTAGTATCACCATGTCCACGACTCAGCGGACATGAATTTGAGCACACTCTGGGAGACAGTGAAGGACAGAGAAGCCTGGTGTGCTGCAGTCCATGGGTCGCGAAGTTGGACCCGACTGAGCGACTGAACACCACTCTAGTCCATGTGTTTTCTCTTCAAATGGTCTTTAAAACTTTTTATTGAAAAGTAATTTCAAACTCAGAGACCCCATGGGCTGCAGCACGCCAGACTTCCTTGTCTTCTCTAGTGTGTTTTTTTGGCCAGGACAGAATCTAGGCCAAGATTACATGTAGCATTTGCTTGCCATGTTTGCAAACACTTGTATAGACCTGGTTTTAAATTCCTTTCAAATTGCTGCAATGCGTCCAGGTTCTCAGATATGAATCTGCCCATTTGCTGCGCCTGCTGTTGCACACAAGGCAGGTGTCTTGGCGGGCTTCGGCATCATCGTGAGTTCACGGCCAGAAGTAAACTTCTAAAGGTGCCCTGCGTGAGCCACATGTGCGCCTGCAACGCGAGTTGGGTGGCTCCTCTGGTGAACCATCTTGTGTTTCTCACTTGGCATTTCTGCACCACGTGGAGGGCCCATTCCACTTTCTGTGGGAGGACTCTGCCCGGAGCCACTGGGATAGTGGCTTGCTTCAGTCTCATAAAAGCACAGTCCCTTTCAGTCTCCAGCCATATGCAGAGGGCCCGTTCTAGAACCTGCTACTGTGCATGGGACTGTGACTCTGACTCTCAGCCCCCAAGGCACAGTCGGGTTCTGGCCCCATCATGGGCAACTCGGCTTCAACCACTGGCAACGCGAGCCTTCTCTCAAGGCCTGGATACTGTATTTCCCTTTCTCGTCTTGGGCGGACGACGCCCTCCTCCACGTCTGGAGCATGTACGTGTGCTAGCGTGCCGGCATGGCTCTCGTGACTGGAGGTCCATTTGCAGCCACAAGCCTTGGGTGAACCACGTAATCGCTCTGCTTCTCAATTTCCCCATCAGGAAAATGGGTTTGTTAAAATAAAAACAAACGAAGACCAGCCTTGAACATTCCCTGGGTGCACAAAAACAGTTTTGTAACCAAGCAGGACCCTATGGGGCCTTCCTAGAACAGACTCCAACCCCTGCCATATCCTCCACCTGCCTCTTGTCTGTAGAAAAACTACTAGCTTCCTAGGCCTTCCCCAAGTCCTGTGTGAGTGAAAGTCACTCAGTTGTGTCCGACTCTTTGCTACCCCATGGACTGTAAAACCCATGGAATTCTCCAGGCCAGAATACTGGAGTAGGTAGCCTTTCCCTTCTCCAGGGGATCTTCCCAACCCAGGAAGCAAACCCAGGTCTCCCAACTGCAGGCGGATTCTTTACCATCTGAGCCACCAGGAAAGCCCAAGTTCTAAAGAGTACATTAAATCAGAGAAGTGAGAAAATGCAGAAAGAAAAACAGTCAAGCAAGACAAAATAATAATAGTTTAGCTATTAAAGTCAAGGACCTTTAGTTCCTCCTCCAGGCCTATAGTTAATATTCTGAGCTGTGTCCTCTGAGCTGTTCTGCAGATACCCAAATCCCACCAGGTGGAAGAAGTTAACTGCCTGCTGCCCACAAGCACACAGACTCCAGGCCAGTTAGAACTAGCAGGTTGATGATGTTGATTCCTGATTACCTCACTACCAACCAATCAGAAGAATGTCGGAGTGCTATCACGCATCACAAGGCCCCCTCCCTCACCCTGTCTTTAAAAACCTTCCCTGAAAGCCTTTCGGGAGGTCAGGACTTTTAAGCACTGCTTGTCCTGGACTTCTTGCTTGGTGCCTGCAATAAACACTCCATTTTCCTTCACCACAACCTGGTGTGGGTAGATTGGCTTTGTTACGTTCAGACAAACAGACTCAAGTTTGGTTTCCTGACAGTTCAGCCATACAAACAAAATTTAATGTAGCTTATTTTGCAAGAGTAACTTGCCTGGGGTCATTCCTTCCTTCTGCCTCTGGAAATCACAAGCACAGCTGAAACTGTTTCCCAGAATTGGTGTGAGGGAACCAATTCTCTATCACTTAAGAAAATCCCAGCATTATTAACATAACCAATCACGGCGAAGATTACAGTCAACAGCCTCTCACTGTCTGAGCTGCTTTATAATAACGTACCCTGAGCCTTATTCTGTGTTTTGCTTTGAAAGCTCTCTGTTCAAGAACTGTCTTTTGCACAATCAACTTTTACTATTAACAGTTACCACTTCGACTATTCATGGGCTCCCAGGTGACGCAATGGTAAAGAATCCACCTACCAATGCAGGAGACCCAAGAGACACAAGTTTGATCCCTGGGTCAGGAAGATTCCCTGGAGCAGGAAATGGCAACCCACTCCAGTATTCTTGCCTGGGAAATCCCATGGACAGAGGAGCCTGGAGGGCTACAGTCCATGGGGTCGTGAAGAGTTGGACACACTGAGCGCGTGCACACACACACATACACGTGTAATGATTCGTGGGTTTATTCCTGCTATTTCTGCAGTTTTGACAGGTTGTGTAAGGCTTTACCCCTATTCAAGATATATAACCAGAACTTTATCTTTGCACTGTCTAGCCACAGCCGTATCAGACCGGAAGAGCAAACACCAGAACACAACACCATGGGTTTTCTCGGGTGAGGGGTCAGGGTTGATTTTAGTTTGTGTGCAGGTTTGTGTGTATGTATTTTCTGCAATGAGCATGAGTTACACCTGGGGTTGGGAAACTAGCAATACTCTTAAAATGTCAGGCACCTGGTCAGCCCAAGTGCTGAGCATCAACTTCTGTTCAAGAAAAGCTTAAAGACCTGAGGGGGATGAACTGACAACTTTTGCAGGCGGTGGGGCTGGCTAAGGGGATCGGGGAGGAGGGCCATGTTGGAAAGCTAGGTTTCCTGTGTTCCTGTGAACTTGACCCGGTGGGGCAATGGTGAAGATGGGGGCAAGAATCCCAGAGTTCTGCCTCACCTGGTTCTGAGAAAACCAAGGCTGAGTCTCAGCCCCACTACTCATTCAGCAGCGACAGATGCTTCCTGCACATGGCAGAGTCGGCCCAACAAGCAGCCACAGCCCTGCCCTCCCTGGGCTTGGGGCTCAGCTCTAGAGACAAACACCAAGCAGGTGATTGCAAAACCTGCTCCATAGTTGTAGTTGTGGTCCATGCTTTCCACGGAGAGCATTGAGGAGCTGGCCTGGTCCAGCTGTGGGAGAGGACCAGGGCATGCTGGGAAGAGTCAGCCGAGCAGAGGGCGGGGTGGGAGGTCTGGGAGGGCATGTGGGCCTGGGGCTTGGTGGGAGCATGTAGGGTTAGATGAGACGTGGTTGGGGGTGGGCTGGTTTGCTTGTGAAAGAGGGGCTCCCTTTGCTGTCCCTCACTAGTGGCTAGCCTTGTGCTGGAGCAACAAGAATACCAAAAAGGAGGACTTCCTGGTGGTCCAGTGGCTAAGACTCTTGAATTCTCAGTGCAGGGGGGCCCAGGTTCGATCCCTGGTCAGGGAACTAGATCCCACATGCCACAAAAAAGATCAAAGATCCTGAGTGCCACAACTAAGACTGGCACAGCCAAATAAATAAATATTAAAAAAAGAAGGGACTTCCAGTGGTTCCAACTCTGAGCAGCCAACACAGGGGTTGCAGCTTTGACCCCTGGTAGGGGAACTAGGATCCCACGTGCCATGCAGCATGGCCAAAAGATAATAATAGTAATTTTTTTAAAAAAGAATAAAACAAAAAAATAACGGAAATTCCCTGGCAGGCCAGTGGTTGGGATTCTGCACTTTCACAGCCAAGGGCCAGGGTTCAATCCCTGGTCAGGGAACCAAGATCCTACAACATGTACAGCATGCCCCCCTCCCTCAAAAAGTGTCAGTATTAAATATGTATAAATATACACACACAAAATAGGCTTCCCAGGTGGCACTAGCAGTCAAAATCCGCCTGCCAATGCAGGAGACATGGGTTTGATCCCTGGGTAGGGAAGATCTCCTGCAGGAGGAAATGGCAACCCACTTCAGTATTCTTGCCTGGAAAATGCCACGGACAGGGGAGCCTGGTGGGCTACAGTCCACGGGGTCGCAAAGAGTCGGACACGGCTGAGCACGTGTGCACATACAAACGATCTAGTTAATATCACTGGCCCTGGGAGGAGCAGATGCCAAACAGGCAAATGCAGCGACGCAGGCAGAACAGGCACCTCCTCAGAGCCGGGCCTTATGCCAGGCCCTCTGTGTGCCTTGAGCAAGGCAGCCTCACTGTGGGATTTCCCTGTTGAGAGTTCGCTAACATACTCCATCGTTCTGCTGCCTGGTATCCACTGTGGCCAACTGCCTGGAGAGACCTCAAATTGACTCGAGCCCCTTCACACACCCGCACACCCTAGATAGCAGCCTGTTCACCAGCAAACACATGCTCTTGTGATCAAGAGTCTCCCCCTTGCCTTCTAGTGCCTCTATGTCTAAGACCCCAGTTCAGTTCAGTTCAGTCACTCAGTCATGTCCAATTCTTTGCGACCCCATGAACCGCAGCACACCAGGCCTCCCTGTCCATCACCAGCTCCCGGAGTTCATCCAAACTCATGTCCATCGAGTCAGTGATGCCATCCAGCCATCTCATCCTCTGTTGTCCCCTTCTCCTCCTGCCCCCAATCCCTCCCAGCATCAGACTCTCTTCCAGTTTGTCAACTCTTCACATGAGGTGGCCAAAGTACTGGAGTTTCAGCTTCAGCATCAGTCCTTCTAAAGAACACCCAGGACTGATCTCCTTTAGAATGGACTGGTTGGATCTCCTTGCAGTCCAAGGGACTTTGAAGAGTCTTCTCCAACACCACAGTTCAAAAGCATCAATTCTTCGGCACTCAGCTTTCTCCACAGTCCAACTTTCGAGCAAAACCCTACTCTTTTGGTTTGAATTAACCAATCCAGTCCTAGTCTGAGAACCCCTAAGTACTCCACAAAGGGATCCTGATAAAGGACTACGCCCCAGGGCCTGCCTCTCTCTGCTTCTCTGCACTCTGCCTAGCCCTCCTGCATGACCCCTCCAGGCATGCGGTGTACCTCCTCCAGGACCTGTGAGTAATAAATTTCTCTGTTTCCATTTCTGTTGTTGACCCTCTGCCGGCCATCAGTTGCCCTGTCTTCACTCACATATGTTAATTTCACAAAATCACAACATTCCCCCCTAACAGTTGGGGAGTAAGGAAACATGGTGGTCAGTCACTGTTAACTCTCTCCCTGGCTGGGGCTTGGTCCCCAACCTTGTCCCTGAACGTGTGAATGCCCTACTTTGAGCTTCCCTGTAAGCTCCTCTCAGTTGTGGGGGCAGGCTTTCTCATGCTGACCCAGCCGCCCTTCATCCGCTTCCCTCTGCCCAGGTCCTCAGGACTCAGGAGGCCCAACCACTTCCAACCCCTCATCATCCCCTCTCCGCTCAACCCCATCAGAACCATCCTGTAACCCTTGCTGAAATGGGTTAATGCTTCTTCGCCTGACGTCTCCATGTTAGTCTCTCTTGCATATTTCAGTTTCATCAAATATTCATGGAGGGCTCACAGTGCAGCAGGAGCTAGGCTTGCAGAGAGACTTGATGCCTTGAGGACCTTGTACAACAGGAATAGGTCGGTATCTGCCTTCTTGGACCAGGGGCACAGGTCGAATCTAGCAGACAGGGTCCCTTCTTCCCAGCTTGTCTAGGGCTCAGTCAAAAAGTCATCCCACGACTTCTGCCCACCATGTAAGGGGCAGGTTGAGGAGGTCAGGAACTTGCTGGCCAGAGGCAGTGGGGGACCACTGAAGGCTCAGGGTCGTGTTAAGAAACTCGAGGAGGGAGGGATAACGTGGAGGCTCGGCTGGCATGGAGGGCCAACAGGAGCAGGGCTAAGCCTGTGCCCAGGCAAGAGGACTGGACCCACGCGCTGGAGGCAAGGGCTGACCACTGGGGCCGGTGCGGAGGTGACAGCGTGCTCTTGGGTGACTGCACATGAGGCTGCAGAACCGGTTCTAGTTTCCAGTTCGGGTCACGGGGCTCAGGAGTCCGACCCGCCTCTATGCCCAAGCACCCCACCCCGACCTTGCGGCCTTGGAGATCATTCCGACGCCTCCCACCGCCACCCAAGGCATCGCGGAGGTGCGGGCAGAAGGAACCTTCTCGGAGGCCGCCCGACATCTAGAGACTACTGCAGCCAGTTGCGAAACCGACTGGCTTTTGGCTCTTGCAGCAAATAATAAAAAACAACCCGGCGCCGCGGCAAACAGTCCAGCTGCCTAGGCGGCCTTGCAGGCCCAGCGGAAGGGCCCGGCCAGGCCCACGCATGCGCGGCACCCTCAGCCACCAACCAGGACTACAACTCGCGACGTGCCCCGCGCCGCCGCCCCGCCCCCTGCCGGGCCGCGTGCCTCCCGGAAGTGGAGCCCCGGGCGGGGGGCGTCTCCGACCTTTGCGCGGCGGCGGCGGCGGCGGGAGCCGGGAGTCAGATGCGGTCGAGCAACGCCGGAGATGGCTTCGGCTGGAGGCGGCGCCTGCGAGGGCGCCGGGCCCGAGGCGGACCGCCCTCACCAGCGGCCCTTCTTGATCGGCGTGAGCGGCGGCACCGCGAGCGGCAAGGTAAAGGGCTGGGCGGCGCGGCGGGGCCTGCGAGTCATCCGGGGCGCCTCCGGGTCTCCGCGCGGCCTGTCGGGCCTCATTCCAGAGGGAGACCCCCGCCTCTAGCTGCCTCGAGGTGCCCCCCACCCACCTCCCGGGCGTGGACAGGGCCGGGGGCGGAGGGGCTGGGGCCGCGGCGGGCCAGGCGGGGAGCGGGTTGCTGGACACCGGGGCACCCCCGCAAGCTCCCGGCTGGCCTGGCCGCTCGTGGCCTCCGGGTCCGCGTTGCCTCTGCTGGTGCACCCCAGCGCCCTCCCCGCCAGGCGCAGCCGCTGACCCGGCGGCCGCTCGGGAGCTGATGCGCCGGGGTGGGCGTCTCCAGGCGGGGCTCCTGTTTGTGTGTTTCCCAGTCCACTGTATGCGAGAAGATCATGGAGCTGCTGGGACAGAATGAAGTGGATCACCGGCAGCGCAAGCTGGTCATCTTGAGCCAAGACAGGTTCTATAAGGTCCTGACTGCGGAGCAGAAGGCCAAGGCTTTGAAAGGACAGTACAACTTCGACCACCCAGGTAGAGGCTCTGAAGGTGGGGAGAGAGTGAGGGAGAAGGGCGGACCGTGGAGACTGGATCCAGAGTTGGCCGTGGATGGTGAAGAGGCCCCGGGTGGTCCCTGGCTAAACCTCTGTGGAGCAGATTGGGGTTAAGCCCGGGGTCTCTCCTGTGCACTCTGGACCCTGCAGGAGCTCCAGGCTCCATCGGTTGGAGCTGGTCAGGGAGTCTGCAGCTCAGAAGGGCCTTCAGGCCCACTGCTCTGCAACAGTTGTGGTAGTGGAGAAAACTAAACGCCTTTTTGCTATCAGGGGCCTGCTATGCAGACCGTTTCCACTGGGGCAGAGTCCTCGAGAGGCCAGCAGTGGGTGAACGAGAACCAGAGGCCTTGAAGCTCCCTTTCCTGGTCTGGTCAGGGGCCAGGGGAGCAGGTGGAGAGGAGATGGGTGAGGGGGATAGCCATGCTGCCCCTCCCTGCTGCTAGTAGACGATTCCACCCAGTGGTTGGCTCCCGTCTTCATTCCTTTCCAGGGGACACATGGGAAGAAGGTCCGAGGAGCATTAGCCTGTGTTATTTCCCAGAACTAGAAGCAAGACGCCTAGCTCACCTACCTCCCGGAACTGGCTGATCAGGAGATCCGTGTGTTCAGACTTGTGGGTGGGACAGCGGCCCAGGCGGTGGCACTGCCCCAGGGCAGCGAGGACAGGTCCAGCCTGTGGTTTGCAGAGGGCCCTGCTGATGGAAGCCGTGGGGGCTCCTCCGGGCCAGACATTCCTTAGGGTCGTTGGCAGCACTCGCACCCAGCAGACCCCAGGGCTGAGCGAGTTCTCAGCATAAAGACTTGCCCTGTTTTCTGTTCCACCCTTGCAGATGCTTTTGATAACGATTTGATGCACAGGACTCTGAAAAACATCGTGGAGGGCAAAACGGTCGAGGTCCCCACCTATGATTTTGTGACCCACTCAAGGTAAGCGGGTGGTTCTGGGAGGAGAGGGCTGTGTCCGGGGGGCTGGTGAGGTCACCCCTCCCGCCCTGGGGCTGTGCCCCACTGGTTCCCGGGACAGTCCCCCTTATCCAGGCCCAGGGTCTGATGCTGATGGCAGGCTTCTCCCCTGGCCTGTCCCACAGGCTTGCGGAGACCACGGTGGTCTACCCTGCAGACGTGGTCCTGTTTGAGGGCATTCTGGTCTTCTACAGCCAGGAGATCCGGGACATGTTCCATCTGCGCCTCTTTGTGGACACTGACTCCGACGTCAGGCTATCTCGGAGAGGTAAGGCGGATGCAGGCCCCTCTGCCCCTGGCCAGGCTGGCCCCAGGCCCCCCCGGCGTGTGCAGGCCCCTGCTCTCTCCTATCACTGCAGTTCTCCGGGATGTGCAGCGGGGCCGGGACCTGGAGCAGATCCTGACTCAGTACACCACGTTTGTCAAGCCGGCCTTCGAGGAGTTCTGCCTGCCGGTACCGCCTTCCACTTGCCCAGGGACCTCCTTTCCCCCCTTGTCAGAAGGCCCCCCGGTGCCCATTCTGAGAGCCGAGTCGTGGACAGACGCCGTCTGCTGTATACGTGGAGAAGTTAGCCTCTCGTTCCCGCAGTCCCAGGGAGTAGTCTCAGCTGAGAATGGGTCCTTTGTCCCTCGCACCCCTCCTCCCCACACCAGGCTTCACCCCGTGCACCGGCGTCGCCTCCCCCCGGGCCCTCGTCTGCATCTGTCCGGGGCACTGCTCGTCCACTGCCCACACTGTGCCTCTCCTTCCCCCGAGCCGTTCTGAACGGGAGCAGGGGGCCTCCGTGGGGGCAGGGATCTCTGTCTGTTGGCTGCCAAAGTGCTGTCTGGCATACAGTAGGTGCTTACAAACTTCTCCACACTGTGTGTCTCTCGGGGGTGGAGGGAGGTCCAGCTGGTGTGTCGAGGAGGGATTCACTGTGTGCGGCCGTCTGTCTTCTCCCTCTCGCCTGTCTCACTGGATAGGATGGTGGAGAGATTCAAAGGGAAATTTCACAGTATCGTTTCTCAGAGGGTAAAGTGAGGTACAGAGGAATTAGAAGCAGGATTCCTGCTTTAGATAAATGGGACAAAGGAGTTCTGTCTTTGCTAGTTCATGAAAACATTTTATTTTACATTCATGGTCTTGGAGTTTCTAGAAAATGATTAGGAAATTGACTGTTCTGCAGTCTCTTATCCCCAGAAAGACACTTTTGAAAAGTAGGTGGTTTACCGTGAAGCTCTGGACACTAGGTGTGATCGGGTGCGCCCGGATGGAGGCAGAAGTGTGCTCAGCCAGTCCCTCCCCACCTTCACAGGGAGCCTCGGCGAGGTGACCGAGCTGCCCGTGTCCTGGTCGCTGGGACCTTTCTCAGCCCTCTGCTGGTCGCCCTCGCCTGCCCCCACAGCCCAGCAGAGTGGCCCAGCTCCGTGGGAGTTCAGCCTTGGGTCTCCTCTGCCTGCAGACACGGCTGCCCTGGGACCCAGTCTGGCCCTGTTCCCCCCCACCCCCGCAGCTCATCTCTTGGGACAGGCCTCCTTGGCCCAGGCCCACACACCGGCGGTGCTCAGCTGTCTGCGGGCCCCCCTCCCCCGCCAGCAGCACTTGGGGGTCCCTGCTTGGCGGCACCATAGTGCCGGACAGGAGTGGGCTACTCTGTGGGAGCAGAGGAGAGGCGAAGCAGGAAGGGGAGCAGGTCCCGCGACTTCCTGCCTGGGGTGCAGCCCTGCTCTCGCAGGGTTCCACACCCTGTGCACTGGGAGGGTGCCCCACCTCAGCCGGCCCAGAGCACCCAGCGGTCAGCGCAGACCACTGGCCCTGACGGCGGTGCTCTCAGAGACGAGCGTCTCCGAGAAGCTGGCAGACGCACGCCATCCCTTCCCGCTGCTTCGGGTCAGCTTCCCTCGCTTCTGGGCTCGTGGCCTCTCACCTGAGCCCCTGCCCCCGTCTCCTCACACTTCAAGGTGGCCTGCGTGTGCGCCCCGCATCTAGGCCCAGGCACGCCCAAAGCATCTCACAAGACCCTCCTTTTCTTGCCTTGTAGACAAAGAAGTACGCAGACGTGATCATCCCTCGAGGGGTTGACAACATGGGTAAGGAGCAGGCCTGTGCCACACTCCCCCACCAGGGCCATGCGGCAGGCCCGGCCCGTCCAGGTTACTGAGATGCTGCTGCGGGGCAAGGCCCATCCACGTACATGTGTGGCAGAGGTTTACAGCACACTTAGAACACGCAACATGTTTTACACCTTAAGGTGACATAGCCTATGACGTCAGTTAAGTTTCAGTAAAGGTGGTGTGGGAAAAAAAATACACGGAGGACTGCTTGACAGGGAGGCCCTTGTTGGCAGGAAGTATTACACCCAGGGTTAGTTAACAGAAACCTGCGCCACCACGCCAGGTCAATTTTACTGTGCCCAGCCCCAGCGGGCACTGGTCTACCTGCTGAGGCTTGGTGGCAGGCGGATGCCTGTGGAGGGAAGCGTGTGCCTCGCGGGTGGCGGTGGGTGGCGGCTGGGCGGGCGGGCAGCTGACCCTCCCCGTGTGACCCCGCAGTGGCCATCAACCTCATCGTGCAGCACATCCAGGACATCCTCAACGGCGACATCTGCAAGTGGCACCGCGCGGGGGCCAACGGGCGCAGCCACAAGAGGACATTCCCGGAGCCGGGGGAGCACCCCGGGGTGCTGGCCTCGGGCAAGCGCTCGCACCTTGAGTCCAGCAGCAGGCCCCACTGAGGAACGGGCTGCTCGGCACCCGGCGGGCCCAGAGAGGCCCGCCTGCCCCAAAACACGCGGCCACGGACGGGGCGCTGTCAGGGTCCCGGCTAGCTAACCCTGGACGAGTCATCCAGGCGGTATGACAGGTTCTCTGCCAGCGGCCCTGACCTCCTCTCCCGCTTCCGGTCACAGGGGCTGGAAGCGCTCTTTGCTGCTGAGAAAGGCCACAGAACGTGCGGTACGAAAGGCCCATGTTTGGGAGAACAGCCTGGTCGCCATGATTTTGACGGTGAACCCCCGGCAAGAGAGACTAGTGTGACCTGGTTCACTCACGTGTAACTGGAACACAAGTTTGAAGATAACCCTCTTCCGTTTTACTTGTTATACAACCACATTTTCTGTTTACTCTGGTTTCCTAACACCATGCTCGCTGTGACCTAGTAACCCAACTTCATGACCCACCAGTGGGTCGTCGTCCTGGTACACACTGATCTGGTACGCAAGGAGCCACAGAGAGGCGTCCTTCCTTTTGGCCTGTGCTCCAAAGGCAGAGCCAGGAGGGAGCCCTGGGGAGCAAACTTTTCCTTAAGCAGCACCAAACACACAGATGGGGTCCCCCTGCTTTCCTGTAAGCAGTATCCTGCTTGGCACCCTGGAGCCCAGGCTGCCATCTGGACAGGCCTTTCCTGGTGTTGCCCATGGCCAAGGTGTGTGTGGATCAGGAAGCGTGAGCAGATGCTGTGGCCCACAGTGGCCCTGTGCTTGCCTAGTGACCTTGCCTAGTGGTCTAGGCAAGTGGCCCTGTGCTTGCCTAGTGACCAGACACTAGTGGTCTTGTCCTGGTTTGTGCCCCATTCCATGTGGCAACTGTTACTGTAAAAGTGGTCCCTCCCCTTTGCCGCCAGCTTTCAAGTACTAGTTACACAGGGACGTTGGGTGAGCTTGGCTGAGCTCGAGGGCCGGTTCCTGATGACTATGACGGGTTTGTCAAGTTTACTGTTCTTTTTGGAGAGAGAACCAATAAATAACACCAAATGTGAATGCCAGTTTGTCCCTTTTTAATTACATAAAAGCAGAATCAGGACCAGGAAATGTGTGGATGATAGGCTACACACAGCAGGCTCTGGGTGGGGGTTGGGTCAGCAGGAGGAGTCACAGCTGGCCTCCCCCAGCCCCCCTTGGGCTGGTGTTCGAGGTCTCACAGGCCACTGAACCATGAGGGGGAGTCCCCGGGGCCTCCCTAGGTCAGGAGCAGGGGCCTGGGTTGAGCCCACCACCGGCCTCTGAGCAAGACTGGGCCTTGTCTGGGTCGACTAGAACCAGCCCCTCCCTGCCTTTTGGCTGTCGTGCGTCCCACCCAGCAGCTCCACACTGAGTGCACGGGGCTCTTATAAGGCGGCTGTGAGGAGGTGCTCTTTATGATCAGGGAAAACAGACTGCTGAAAACAAGGTGCCTGTCGGAGGGCCATTTCTTCAACGAGACCAGGGCAGAATCCCAGCCAAGCCCATGTCCACCAAGCTCAGAGCCCCTCTGCCTGCCCGCAGGAAACACGCCCGTCTAAGACCCTGTCCCGCCCCAGCCCTGCCGCTCGCCGGTGAGTCCGTGTCCCACTAGTATCTCCGGATCAGGATGTCCCAGCTGTCTTTCCAGCGAAGGGCCTTGAGCTCACTGGGTGACAGCGGCCTGTCCCCGTAGGTCAGCGGGCGCAGCATGTTCGACACGTGACAGGCGGAGGTGAACCATGCCACGACCAGGGCCGTGAAGAGGCTCCTCTGGAGCTGGGACCTGCCAGCCCGGAGCAGAGTACGGTGGGGGGGCTGGCCCTTTCCACCGCAAGGTCCCCTCGGCACCCCGGCCAGAGTGCCAGCCCTCGTCAAGTCCAGCCTGACCCACTCGGCGCCCCTCCTCACTCGCTCTGCTTCCTGAACTCCACACTCCTGCTCCGTCGCAGCAGCGGGAGCACGGAACCTCCCTCCTGAGCTGCCCTGGGCCCAGCCTCCAGGACCCGCTCTGGTTTACAGGCCCCCTGGTGTATCTGCTGGGCACCACACGCCTCCCTTTCCTTTCTTTGTTCCTCTAGGCCAAAGGTCCTTCCGTGTGTATCCCCTGGTTTCACCTCCCACCAGCCTTAGCTTTGAGCTTGGAACCCCAGGAGCCTTGCTAGTGCCTCTTCTGGCTAACCCTGTCCACACCACGCTGCAATCACCATTCATGACTCCCCCTGGACCCCACCCCCCTGACCCAGGGCGCGTGGCTGCCAAGGCCCAGTACCTGCACAGGTGGTCGCTGACGTGCTCCAGGACCACGGGCAGCAGCAGGATCTGGAAGGTGAGCGCCGGCAGGTAGTGGTAGAGGAAGAGCGTCTTCTCCATCAGGAAGAAAGGTAGGTAGTTCACGGCCCAGCCCCCAGCGCACAGAGCCCCGGCCAGCACCCAGCGCAGCCAGCGGTCTGCAGGGAAGGCCATCTTGAGCTGGGAGGCTCCCTGCCGCCGGGCAGGCTCACCTTGTCATCCACATGCGAGCCCGTGAACTCGCGGCCCCTGCTTTCTGTCTCCTATCCCAGCCCCTCCTCCCGGACTTCCTGCTGCCCCTGCCGTCCCAGTCCTGAGACACGCCAGCCCTGGGCCAGGCCCAGCTCACTCCTGATTCCCCGAGGGTCTCTGGTCTCACTCCTCAGGGGGCGGGGCAGGCCTGCACTGTGCACCCACCCAGGAGCCGGGACTAGTGGACAGAATGACCGGCTCAGCTGAGCCCAGAGAGGGCGCATCCCAGCCCCTGGCGGCCTTTGGGGCCCACCCCAGGCGTTGGCTCCTTTCCTGTATCAGAACGGTTTTAAGGGAGGTTCTGTTCTTGCAAACCACCCGCCTCCAAGTGCCTCCTAGCAGCTCTGTCCCATCAGCCACTTCCAGGGGTGCTGGGGTCAGGGAGCAGTTCAGGCCCGACACCTGCATGGCCCTGGAGAAGCCTTGAAGGTGACATGGGGACTAGAGCGTGGCATCCTGTCTCTGGGGAAGAGATAGAAGTGCCCTCGGGGCAGAAACACAGAGGTGGCCCAAGGCCACGCTTGCTGATGTAGCCCTAAGCACACGGAGCTCTGGCCCAAACCAGAGGGACGGGGCGTGAAAGGCACGTGGGCCGCGGCACAGACCCTCGGGGAGGTCGCAGACTCTCCTTCTGCGTCTGAGCAGATACCAGACAAACAGCAAGGCGTACGCCAGGGTGGCGAGGCTGGCCGAGGCCCAGATTACAACATTCCCAAGCAGGTGGATCTGCGCCTGTGGGAGAGAGAGGCCAGTTGGTGTGCCTTGGGGCAGGCGCGGGCGCTGCCCACCCTTGGCCCTTGCGGCCAGGACGGACGTGTGAAGGTGCTCGGCTCTGTAAGTGGAATCAGAGCCGGGAGTGGATGGGGTTGTTTCTGGACAGCAGAGCGGCTCACAAGGAGGGGGACGGGGGCGCTGATGCAGAAGGTCCTCAGTGCCCGCTTCTCAGCAAGCCACGGCCTCCCACATCCGCAGGGGCAAAGGGGGTGCACCCCCTAGCTTAAGTCACTACCAGGTACCGACCACGTGCTGCGTTTGCCCTGCCAGGTGAAGACACACTGGACAGGGAAGCAGAGCACTGACCGGCCTGGACACCAGGTGCCAGGAGGGGAATCAAGTGGGATGGTTTTAAAAACCATGTCGGCTGGGCAAGGGGAACCACGCGCCGCCATGGCAAGCAGCAAAGCCGGGTATCCCTCCCTGTGGACGCGTGGGGACCTGACCCCTTGGCACCTCAGGGGAGCTTGGGCCCCATGCTGCCAGAGCACTCGGAGAACAGCAAGCCCTTGGCTTCTGTCAGGACGGCGCGGGAAGTCCGGGGCTTGGGCGGATGCAACGGCTACGCTTAACATCACAGGTCTCGGGTATGGGCTGACTGCCCACAGACGCTGTGCTTACACTGGTCCTGGGGTGCAGCCAGTAAGCGATGTTGGTGTCCAGCATGACCCAGTCCAGTGGCGTGGAGCTGTACTTGTGTTCCGAATCATCACTTCTCACCGTCAGCATCCGCCACTGCAGACAACAGAGGCCACCAGGAGTCACCGGACAGCCAGATGCCCTTCACAGGGAAGGGATCTGCCAGGGGACGGACTAAACCACTGCCCTTTTCAAGGGGCGTCCAACCTCAAGTTCACTCAGGTCACCCGCAGAGGCAGCCCAGGAGGTGCCTTTCCCGGGTTCCAGTTTGTGGATTAAGGGATGGGATGGGGCGGTAAGGGTGCCTTGACACTGGGGACGCTGAGTGCCCAGTTCCGACTTCCCTGGGGCTGTGCCGTGTCGACCTGACCTGGGAGCAGTGCCACACTCCTGCATGTCTCCTTGGCTCCTGACAGTTACTGCCAGCAAAGCCACACAGCAGGGGGGCCCGGGGCTGACGGTGCCGGGCATGACATGGAGAGGACACAGGGCAACGGCCCTCCCTGCCAAGGCAGGTCGCAGTTTGAATGCTGACGCTGGACAGATCATGTGGCCCTCCCGGCGAGGGGCAAGGTCAGCTGCCCATCCGTCTGCCTGTCACCTGTAGCTCGGAGAATCTGGCCATGAAGCTGAGGTTCCTGCTGATGTCCACCTGGGTCGGGGAGTGCAGCTCCAGCTCCCTCTCCTTCTGCTCCTGGCCTGGCAGGCACACAGGGACCGGAGGACGCAAGCAGAACCCAGTCAGGGAGCCGCCCACGGCAGCCGCCGCTGCTTTCCAGAGAACCCGCAGGACACGGTCCGCGGTCCCCCACCCGCCCGGCCGTCTCTCCAGTCAAAAGCTTTCCCTGCCCTGCCTTCCGGTGGCACTGTCCCCCTCGCCCGCCCGGGAGGGGGTACGGGGGGACGGGGAGGGTCCACAGTAGGGCCTGGAGCCCGCGGGCTGTCCCGCCCCCAGGAGCCGCACGCTCAC
Organism: Budorcas taxicolor; assembly: GCF_023091745.1. NCBI lineage: Eukaryota > Metazoa > Chordata > Mammalia > Artiodactyla > Bovidae > Budorcas > Budorcas taxicolor. The sequence continues at coordinate 160,784,434 of NC_068920.1, read as the reverse complement.
TCCTGCCGTAGCGATGCTCCTCCACATTCCACACAGTGCTCTCATGGTAGCCCCGAAACAGCTTCTCCCCCACCACTTCCAACTGCCGAAAGCCCCAGTCTGGGAGGGGCACTCCACTCAGCTGGCAAAGCAAGATGGTGCGGGGATCATGATGGAGGGCCCGGGCACGCCCAGCTTGGGAGAGCCCACCCCAGGTCACCCACAAGGGCAGTGGCTCTCCTTCAGGGAGCTTCACGCCAGGGTTCAGTTCTGAGCAGTTACAGAGACCCCACAACCCCCCACGGCCCCCCTTCAGTCTGTCCCTCTGGGCAGGACCGGGGAGGCGGTCACTGACCTTGAGGATGGCCGAGGTGTTCACGTGCACAAAGCGGACCTCTGACAAGATGGTCTTCCAGACATCCGTGTCTGACTCCCTGTTCACGATGTCCTGTAAAAGCAGATCTAGGCCATTAGTTCACTCTTTTTCAGATTTCCTTAAATGTAAAGATGAAGACCAGTCACCATGGTGAGACTGGCTTGGTCTGATACAAGGGGACAGTCCCCCAAGGGAAGCTGACACGGCTGATCCCAGACAGTGCCATCAACTTTATTCCAGAGGCCTGTGCGAGGTGCTGGGGGTGGGGGTGGGGACACCACCCTCCCCCAGATGCGGATAGCCTTCCCAGTGGGGATTTAAGGATGGCGCTGCTCCCTGAGGCCTCAGGCCAAACATGAGGACAGTGCAGAGGAAGGTCAGAGACTGTCCCCGCGAGACTCCACCCTGAGAGGGGGCTCCTGGGGATAGGGAATAAAGAGCTGACACTGGAAAAGCTTGCCGGGTGCCTGGCACGACCCCGGGAGGTCCTGTGGCTACTGACAAGCCAACACAGAGGGGCTGAGCAGGAGCAGGACAAGAAGGCCACACCCTCCGGTTGGCCATCCTCTCTGCCCATCATGGAGCTTCAAGTCCTGGAAACGGGCAGGTGGGGCTGAAAGGGGCTGAGGAGCAGAGAAGGGGTCAGCGATGGGCCTCACCAGAGAGGAGAGCAGGCAGGACCTTCAGGACAACCCTGAGGACGAGCTGGGGTGACAACCACATCAGAGCAGCCTCAGGGGAAGGACAGAGGCAGACACATGGAGCACCCGTGTGCGGCACCCAGCGCCCGGGCCCCGCTGGGCACGAACACAGAGGCGGCCTTCACGGCCCCTGGCTTCACCTCACACCTATTGAGGGGCTGGTGCTACGAGGGAGTGGGTATGGAGGCTGAAGTGAGGCGCGCCTCTCCCAGAAGTAAGCCCAGTGCGATCACGGACCTGCTACTGCGTTTTGCACTCACGACCCTGACTTCAGATGGTCCAGCAGCTCAGCCATGGAACTTCCCTCCTGCAGCCTGGCCCAGGACACAGTGTGCCACCCTGAAGAGCCCGCGGTAGGGCCCAGGACCCAGGGGGGCAGTGCCAGAAATTGCCCCCACTCCTCCATGGCCCTGCCTGTCCCCGGGCGAGGGTTGATCAAAGAGGCTCCGGGTGTGTCCAGGCAGCTGGTCTGAGCTGACTGTGGGAGGGGCCTCCTCCCTGCAGCATTTCAATACCCACCCACCATCCCGCAGCTCCTTCCTGGACACAGGAAAATCCCCTGGCTCCCCTTTTCTGTAGAACAAGGGGTCACTTGTTCCAGAGCACTGTTCGGAAAGGGCCATGATGCCCATGCTTGAGGTGGCCGGGGACTCACCAGCCGCCAGAGGTTCTGGGGGGGCATGGAGATGTTGTAGTCAACATAGCAGGAGACCTCCTGTGCGTGGGGGCTCAGGGGGGCTGCGACGTCATGCCTGGAAAACCAAACAGCACTGCTGGGGGCAACCGAAGCTCTCATGAAAGGCACTCGCTTTTCTTCAAGGAGAAAAAAAGCACTTTTTCTCAGGAAACAAAGCCAGCTCAACCTTCAAGCACCTCGGCTGCCATTCCCAGGGGGCGCTAAATCCCTCATGGAGGGCAGAGGCCCTGCAGTGACCACGCCTCCAGGGACGCACATGATGGGGAAGTAGGGGGATGTCCATCTAAACCACGGGCTCACCATCCCCTCTGCAGAGGATAAACCAAGCTGGGAGCACAGCCTGGACACTGGGGGCTCCCTAATGCCAGGTCATGGAAATGGCAGGGGCACCAAGAAGACTGTTGGAAAACAAGTGCCCAGGGACGTCAGTTCCCCTTGTTTACTTTCAGGGAAACCATGCCTGATCGGACTTTGTGTGGGACCACATCAGGGGAGGACCCGCAGTGAGCAGTAAGGAAGAGGCCCTCATGACCCTGGAAAAGTCAGGTATGACTGCAGGCCCTGTGAGTGCCATGAACAACACTGACCCCGGCGGGCACAGTGCGCAAGAAATGCTTTTGGTGCAGGGAGATTTCAGCTGACCCCTGAATAAAGTGACTGCATGGGGGCTTCCCTGGTGGCTCAGTGATAAAGAATCTGCGTGCCAACGCAGGAGACACGGGCTCTATCCCTGCTCCAGGAAGGTCCCACCTGCTGCAGGGCAACTGAGCCCGTGCTCTAGAGCCCGGGAATGCAACTACGGAGCCCGCGCAGCACCGCTGCGGGAGCCTGAGCTCTGGAGCCAGTGCTCTGAAACAAGAGCAGTCGCCAAAGTAGAAGCCCAAGCACCCCAGCTAGAGAGCAGCCTGCAGGCAGCAGTGAAGACCTGGTGTGGCCAAAAGTATAAATGAATAAAATCATTCTTTAAAAAAGTGAAAGCGTGGGCCATGGTGGGGATGGCAGTGGGGTCTGAGCTGAAAAGCATTCCAGGCAGAGTGAGCAAAGGCCCCAGAGAGGCTGCATGGGGTCATTTTGGGGGCAGCGGGGGGCTAGGGTGACTGGCATGAAGTCTACCAGGGAGTCAGTGGGCCAGGTCCCGGGGGGGGCGGCAGCCAGGGGAGAGTGGGGAGTTATTCTGAGTGTGACAGTCACGCTGGGTATCCCCGGAGGCTCCTGGCAGAGACTTGAGGTTAGTCAAGTGTGAGTTTTCAGAGGGAGCAGTGCCTGCCATGTGCAGAGGGCGGGTGATTGCCAGCAGGACTGGGAGTGAGGGCAGGAAGGACCGGAGCCCCGTGGATTTCCCGACCCAGGGACGGCAGAAGGGGGAAGAGGACAAGGGGGACGTGGCGTGGAGAGCCCAGATGTCCAAGGAGGAAGGGCGGGGTCCCTGAGGCCATGTGGATGACCTGAGAGGCCGGGTGGAAGGACAGCAGAGGTGGCCCAGAGGTCAGGCCAGGTAGGGTTCCTGGCTCTGTCCCCCAGCTCACAGCCTTCTTGAATTTGCTTCTCCTTTCAGCAGGTGCCCCCATCTGCCAGGGCGCCCCACACTTCACTCTGGGTGGCACTCGCCTTCCCAGCCCGCACGCCATCACTGAGGTCTCCCCTCCCCGCCCTCGATACCTACTACAGAGCGGGACCTGAGGTGGTAATGCAGGCACGCCCGCTCTGAGCAGCGGCAGGGACTCACGTGTTGAGGAGGCGGGTGGTCATGCCGTGCACCAGCTGCACAACGTCGCCGTGCCGCACGGGCCTCGGGGGGTTGTTCACCACCAGCTGGTGCCTGGAAGAGAGCACGGCCGGATTCGGGGGTCCTTGCTCAGGCTCTGTGGAGTCTCACAGCCACCCCATCAGCATGCTCCTCATACGAGGAACGTTTTATTTAACTCTTTTCTGAAACTTCAGGTCACTTTCCACGCTTCCTGGCATGGCCCCCTTTGTCATCATCACATTGACCGCAGCTGTGCTGTAATTCAATTGGAGTCTGAATTTGGCAATAAGAAGTTCATGATGTGAGCCACAGTCAGCTCCAGGTCTTGTTTTTGCTGACTGTTTAGAGCTTCTCCATCTTTGGCTGCAAAGAATATAATCAATCTTATTTCGGTGTTGGCCATCTGGTGATGTCCATGTGAAGAGTCTTCTCTTGTGTTGTTGGAAGAGGGTGTTTGCCATGACCAGTGCGTTCTCTTGGCAAAACTCTATTAGCCTTTGCCCTGCTTCATTCTGTACTCCAAGGCCAAATTTGCCTGTTACTCCAGGTGTTTCTTGACTTTCTACTTTTGCATTCCAGTCCCCTAACATGAAAAGGACATCTTTTTTGGGTGTTAGTTCTACAAGGTCTTGTAGGTCTTCATAGAACTGTTCAAATTCAGCTTCTTTAGCATTGGTGGTTGGGGCATAGACTTGAATTACCGTGATATTGAATGGTTTGCTTTGGAAATGAACAGAGATCATTCTGTCGTTTTTGAGATTGCATCCAAATACTGCATTTCGGACTCTCTTATTTGTACCACATTTTGGACTCTTTTGTTGACTATGATGGCTACTCCATTTCCTCTAGGGGATTCTTGCCCACAGTAGTAGATATAATGGTCATCTGAGTTAAATTCACCCATTCCAGTCCATTTTAGATCGGTGATTCCTAAAATGTCAACATTCACTCTTGCCATCTCCTGTTTGACCACTTCGAATTTGCCTTGATTCGTGGAGATAACATTCCAGGTTCCAATGCAATATTGCTCTTTACAGCATTGGACCTTGCTTCCATCACCAGTTACAACCACAACTCGGTGTTGTTTTGGCTTTGGCTTTGTCTCTTCATTCTTTCTGGAGTTATTTCTTCACTGATCTCCAGTAGCATATTGGGCACCTACCGACCTGAGGAGTTCATCTTTTAATGTCCTATCTTTTGCCTTTTCATACTGTTTATGGGGTTCTCAAGGCAAAAATACTGAAGTGGTTTTCCATTCCCTTCTCCAGTGGACCACATTTTGTCAGAACTCTCCACCATGACCCGTACGTTTTGGGTGGCCCTACACGGCATGGCTCAGATCATGAACTGGTTATTGCCAAATTCAGACTTAAACTGAAGAAAGTGGGGGAAACCACTAGATCATTCAGGTATGACCTAAATCAAATCCCTTACGATTATACAGTGGGAGTGAGAAATAGATTTAAGGGACTAGATCTGATAGATAGAGTGCCTGATGAACTATGGATGGAGGTTCGTGACATTATACAGGAGACAGGGATCAAGACCATCACCAAGAAAAAAAAATGCAAAAAAGCAAAATGGCTGTCTGAGGAGGCATTACAAATAGCTGTGAAAAGAAGAGAAGCGAAAAACAAAGGAGAAAAGGACAGATATACCCATTTGAATGCAGAGTTCCAAAAAATAGCAAGGAGAGATAGAAAGCCTTCCTCAGTGATCAGCGCAAATGGAGGAAAACAATAAAATGAGAAAGACTAGAGATCTCTTCAAGAAAATTAGAGATACCAAGGGAATGTTTCATGCCAAGTTGGGCTCAACAAAGGACAGAAATGGTATGGACCTAACAGAAGCAGAAGATATTAACAGGTGGCAAGAATACACAGAAGAACTGTACAAAAAAAGATCTTCATGACCCAGATAATCACGATGGTGTGATCACTCACCTAGAGTCAGATATCTTGGAATGTGAAGTCAAGTGGGCCTTAGGAAGCATCACTATGAACAAAGCTAGCAGAGGTGATGGAATTTCAGTTGAGCCATTTCAAATCCTAAAAGATGATGCTGTGAAAGTGCTGCACTCAATATGCCAGCAAATCTGGAAAACTCAGCAGTGGCCACAGGACTGGAAAAGGTCAGTTTTCATTCCAATCCCAAAGAAAGGCAATGCCAAAGGATGCTCAAACTACTGCACAATTGCACTCATCTCACACACTAGTAAAGTAATGCTCAAAATTCTCCAAGCCAGGCTTCAACAGTATGTGAACTGTGAACTTCCAGATGTTCAAGCTGGTTTTAGAAAAGGCAGAGGAACCAGAGATCAAATTGCCAACATCCATTGGATCAAAGAAAAAGCAAGAGAGTTCCAGAAAAACATCTACTTCTGTGTTATTGACCATGCCTTTGACTGTGTGGACCACAACAAACTGTGGAAAATTCTGAAAGAGATGGGAATACCAGACCACCTGACCTGCCTCTTGAAAAAACCGGAATGCAGGTCAGGAAGCAACAGTTAGAACTGGACATGAAACAACAGACTAGTTCCAAATAGGAAAAGGAGTACATCAAGGCTGTATATTGTCACCCTGCTTATTTAACTTCTCTGCAGAGTACATCATGAGAAACGCTGGACTGGAAGAAACACAAGCTGGAATCAAGATTCCCGGGAGAAATATCAATAACTGCAGATATGCAGATGACACCACCCTTATGGCAGAAAGTGAAGAGGAACTAAAAAGCCTCTTGATGAAAGTGAAAGAGGAGAGTGAAAAAGTTGGCTTAAAGCTCAACATTCAGAAAACGAAGATCACGGCATCCGGTCCCATTACTTCATGGCAAATAGATGGGGAAACAGTGGAAACAGTGGCAGATTTTTCTTTTTGGGGCTCCCAAATCACTGCAGATAGTGACTACAGCCATGAAATTAAAAGACACTTACTCCTTGGAAGAAAAGTTATGACCAATCTAGATAGTATATTAAAAAGCAGAGACATTACTTTGCCAACAAAGTTCCATCTAGTCAAGGCTATGGTTTTTCCAGTAGTCATGTATGGATGTGACAGTTGGACCATAAAGAAAGCTAAGCGCCAAAAAGATGCTTTTGAACTATGGTGTTGGAGAAGACTCTTGAGAGTCCCTTGGACTGCAAGGAGATCCAACCAGTCCATCCTAAAGGAAATCAGTCCTGGGTATTCATTGGAAGGACTAATGTTGAAGCTAAAACTCCAATACTCTGGCCACCTGATGCAAAGAACTGACTCATTTGAAAAGACCCTGATGCTGGGAAAGATTGCAGGCGGGTGGAGAACGAGACGACAAAGGACGAGATGGTTGAACGGCATCAACAACTCAATGGACATGAATGTGAGTAAACTCCCGGAGTTGGTGATGGACAGGAAGGCCTGGCATGCTGCAGTCCATGGAGTCGCAAAGAGTCGGACACGACTGAGCGACTGAACTGAACTGAACTGTATTGTACCTGCTAGGAACGCTGCTATGTCCCTGACCGCGGGCTTCTTGGCACAGGCTTGGTCCCGAAGCTACGAGGCGGCCAGCGACTGAGGCCAGGCTGTCCCCCAACCTGTACTCACCTCCCGGGATCCTTGACAATCCACCAGTTGTTGACGTCCTTGAAGGGGTAGCAGGTCACCTGCTGCTGGTGGGAGCTGCCACGGCCGTTCTCATATCTGCAAGAAGGTGCAACTGCGGGTGGGGTGCCGGGGGCCCACGCCCTCCCCCAAGTCCCTACAGGAGCCACCCAGCGAGGTGTCAGATATGTTTCCATCCCAGAGGGGCTGCTCCCCCCATCGATGGTATATAACGAGACTCAGTGACACCAGGGTCCGAGAGCTCCATTTCTTTTATCTCACAAACTCCTTCACATGAAGTGAAAGCTGGTAACAGCAAAAATGTGAAGAAAAAAAAAAAAGCCCCAAAACACGTTATAATCTCTGGATTGAAAACATGACTTTCCTTACTTACATCATAGGGTAGGTGCTCTGGTGAGAGTGAAGCCAGCAGGGCACGGGTTGGCCAAAGACATTCTTCAGGGTGACCTGGGAACCGAAGGCCACCTCCAGGGGCTGACCTTGCGTGACCCTTGCCAGCCCACCCTGAAACAGGAGCACAGGGTTGGCCAGTGAGGGGGAGAGACAGAGAGCACACACGTGACTCCCAAGCCAGCCCCTTTGACAGCCCCTCCCCACATCCGGGCCATAGTCACACCATCAGCTATGGTCAAGTATGACATAATACTGGCACCTTACATATTCCCAATGACTGGAGGCAGCCCCTGGGGAGGCGGACCCCTCGTCCCCTCCCACGCCACTAGCATATTCAGAATTAGTGTAGAGAGAGTGAAGACATGCCTCACTTCCCCCATTTGGTTTTCCCTCTGATGCTCGCCTGGGGCGGTTTACATTAAGAAAACCCTGAGTCTAGTGTGGCCTTCTTTCTAGGATGGTACTTTTACCTCCAAGCTGGCCTGGAAGGCACTGGACATGATCTGGTCGTGGGGCCCGGAGCGGTAGAGCAGCAGCAGGTGGATGTAGAAGAACAGCAGGTACACAAGGATCGGGAGCACCACCAGGGCCGCCGCTCGGGCGAGCAGGTGGCAGAGCACACGGACCTGCCAGAGGACGGAGGGGACATCACCCCACCCAGGGGAAGGCGGCCCCAGGCCAGTCCTCCTTTCAGGGTTCTCATCCTGCTCCCTGCCCCGACAGCCAGCCCTGCCTCACCCCCGACCCCACCATATCTCTGCCCTGCCCTCAGCTCCACCCCCACCCCAGCCTCGCCTCCTGCTCCCCCAGGATCAGCCTCACTCCTACCCCAGACCTACACCCTTGATCCCCACCAGCCCCACCCCACCCCTGATCCCCCAGCCTTGCCCCCCCCAGCCCTGCCCCCAGGCCAGCCCGGCCCCACCCCTTGGCATCAGCACCTACGTTTGACAGCGTCTGGTCTCCTATCACATGCCAAGCGTGGACAGCGGCAACCCCGAGCACCAGCAAGTATGTGAACACACCCACGTACTTGATGCTAAAGACACAGGATGAAGAGGAAGTCAAGACGAGACACACGTGGAGGCAGTGGCTGCCGCCTCAGACCCAGTGCACCAGACTCACCCAACTGCACAGGAGCAGGCCACGCCCGTCAGCACCAACCAAAACCACCATCTTGGGGAGAAGGGCCTGGAGCAAAGCACAGAAGCAGAGCTGAGGCCTTGGAACGTTTCCCCCGAAGGCCAGAGAAGGCACAGCCTCAGAGATCTCAGCTGGCTACACCAAGCTCCAGGTACAAGGGAAAGATTTCTCATCTCCCCGAAGAGCAGTCCTCCTGATATAACTTCTCCTTTGGGTCAGAAGATGTTTCCATGTAGTTTACATTATAGAGAGATGAGATTATTTATGAAGTCAGGAGCCAAGAGCCAGTGGAGGTGCCTGGGGCAGCTCCCCGTGGAAGGGTATCAGACCTGCTCAGGTGGACAAGCGCCCGGACTCCTCTGTCTCATTCTCCATACCTGTGTTTCTGGGAGTTGGAGAACTTCAGGTAAGACAGCACGGCCAACAGATTGAAAAATATCAGCACTGATTCCAAAAGCATTAACCTTGACTGAGTGATGAGAGCGTTCTCTGTTGGGAAAAGGACACGGGCATCAGGTGTCGGGGAGCAAGGGTGAATGTCCACAAAAAAGGGTCCTTGCCAAACGTCCCAGAGACTGGAGGTGGGAAGTGGGGGCTCGACCTGGCTGGAAGTTACTGGCCCTCCTGAACCTTCGTTTTCCTCATCTGCAGGAGAAATACCAACTCTGCAGGGTGCCTGGACATTCTAACACTCTGTGGGCATGGGCCCCAGTTAGGGTTGTCACTCAACAGACATGAATTCTGGTTTTTCATCTGACTTAACTTCATTTGTTCACAGACTTGGGCTGAGAGAGTCCACTCTGAGGAATAACCACTCATTCCTGAATCTGTCTCCACTGGTCAAGGGGGGTGGGGTGCGGGGGAGGTTCTCATTCAAGGACAGACTGGGTTGCCAGGGGCGATGGTCCAGGGGTGGGGGTGCGTACATAGGAGCATCATTTGGGCAGCCCCGCTACATGTTGGCTGCCCCTCCACAACATCACAGTCTGAACACACAGACCTATGCACAACCCCCGGCCTGGGAGTGAGGTGAATGCCAGAGTCTGATCTGGACACCCTGGACACGCTTCCTTCTGTCCTGCGAGTAGCAGACACGGGAAGGGGCACACCCACTGAACCCCGAGCCCTCCTGGGCCACAGAGACACAGAGATCAGTGCTGGGGTCGCCCTGGCCCCCCGGAGCAGGGGGACGCCTGGGCCTCACCGATCAACACCAGCAGAGCGGCCCCCGTGGCGGCACAGTGAGAGAAGCCGAGCTCCTGCACGATCTCATAGGCCATGGGCACCGACAGGGCCCCCGAGAGGGCCGGCAGCAGGCGCAGGGACCACACGGGCACATTGCTGCTGTATTCTGGAAGAGCGAGCACAGAGGGGCTGAGCGCATAGGGCACATACCCCCCTCCCTACACTGCCACATGTCCTCACACGGCGCACGTGCCCACGGACCACAGCACAAGTCTGCAAGGCTGGGTCTCATCAGGGACCGAGTGTGTGGGCCTCGGCTTCATGTGGTCGAGTGCCGGTTCTCAGTAAGTACGGGAACCTGAGGACTCTGAAATGAGTTAACGCTTATTTACAGATTTACCCAATCTGTTTCCAAAAACACTGTGGCAACACATGTATATGTACAAAAGGTACTTGCCACATACAGTGGCATGCACAGATGCCACGTATAGCGTGCTATGTGTACCAAAGACCAAGGGCAACACGCTTATGACAAGTAAGCACTAAGGAATTTACTGGACTTTTTGAAAGTCTTTCACTTGTACCCAAGCTATTTATCATACCCTGGATTCAGATGAATAAGCTGTAGTTGTTAATCTCTAAGATAGCTACTTCCTCTCAATTCTAATACGTGCACATTAATAAGGAAGATGACAATGATATTTTACCTGCTCCAATTCTGTTCCACAGAAAGTTACCATCGAATCCTCCTAAATAACCTAAAACAAAAGATGAATCAATAACTATCCTGTTCAGTAAATACTTCTGAAGCACCAAACTGCGGCAGGCAATAGGCGAACAATGATAAAGAAAAGAATAAGACCCACGGAGCAACTAAGCCAGTGTGTCTATGTGAGGCAACTACTGAAGCCTGTGCACCGTAGAGCCTGCGCTCTGAAACAAGAAGCCTCTGCAATGAGAAGCCCGTGTGCCACAATGAAGACTAGCCCCCCTTGGCACAATCAGAGAGACCTGGCGCAAAGCAATGAAGACCCAGGACACCCCCAAACAGATAAATAAATAAAATAAGACACCGCTTCTGCCCTCCTGAACTTCCATGTTTAAGTGTTAAAGAGCCACTTCTCTTACTAAGAAATCCTACCTCCCAAGGCCAAAAGCATGTGGCCAAACGGTGGTCCACTGCCATCCAAAAAGAAGATCCGCTTCATGTAGAAAGAGATGTACTGCCCGTAATACACTTCATCAAAACTGTAAAGCAAACCCACGTTATGTTCAGCTAGAGATCCTATCTGTGCACAAAAGGTGTGAGGGTCAACGTACACCTTTGCTTCCAAATGACTTTGGAGAGTGACCAGTCAAGGCTGGAATCCTTGCTCCAAGTGCATGGCGTCCCTGAATATGAAGACACGTGTGCAGCACCACATATCCACAAGGACAGGAGGGAAAACGCCCCCCTGGAAGTTGGACATTCAGGAGGCTTTCCTGACACAGATTCTACTTCTCTCCCTGTGTGTAGGTTAGGGTGTACCACGAGCCAGTCTACCAAAGGCCTCCTGGACACAAAGCTGATCTGGCTGTCCACCTGCGTGTCTGCAGGTGAGAGTCAGAATAAGAGCTGGTGACCCAACAAAACAGTCGCAGGTGTAAAAGGGAGAGGCGCCAACTGCAGCAAACCTCTTTCAGACAATCAGGGACGTTTGCTGACACGGAGGAACTGCTGTCAGTTTCTTAAGCATGATGATGCTACTGTGACCCTGTGATTTTCAAGAATCCTGATCTAAATCGATACTAAATTGTTTAATGAATGAAATATAGTGTCTATGATGTGCTTCAAAAAAATCCACTGCAGGGAGGGAATTGGCTATGAGCTGGTAACTGTTGCAACTGGGTGACTAACATATCATTCTCTGTACTTTTGTATATGTTTGATGCTTTCCATAATAAAAAGTTAAGTGAAAAGAAACATATATTAATCACATCATTAACAGCCCTTTAATAATAACAATTTCTCATTATGACAAAGAACACACTCTACCATCAGCGAGGACTCGCTTCCAAATTCCTCAGTCTTCTGCCCTCCACTCTCTGGACTGTCAAAGGTCACCCATCATGGATACTGCACCTACTACTGACCTACGGAGCAAGACTGAACAGGTGGACTCTGCAGGGGCTGTCCTGGGGACCAGCTGGTCTCTCCGCTAACAGCCAAGGCATCCATCACCAAGGAAGCCCAGAAGTTGGCTCTCCCATTTTATGGGGCTCAAAAAGGCACTTCCAGCCATCAATGCACTGAAAAAAATTACAGTTCCTTCTGGAGGCCCCCAGAATCAAGTTGCTTGACTTACACCACGGCCCTTGGATAAGCAAGCTGCCACAGTCGGCTCAGCAATCCCATCGCGGTCAGAGCTACCATATTCAAGTTTACCTCAGCGGTCACCATCACAGGGTGCTGCAAGAATCCCAACATCTTGCAGAAAAGCAGGCCAGGGGAGGAGGATGCCCTGGAAAAGCAGAGGAAAAGCTGTCACCAAGAACACCGGTGGCTCCCTTGAAGGCTAGGAGGAGGCTGTGACATCAGGACCCTCTTTCACAAGCAGTCACACGCGGTGAGGTGGCCACCTCAGGACTGAAGAGTCCCTCACTCAGCACCACCCGCGGAGCCCTTCGGGTCAGTGACAGCGTTGGACCCCGGCGCTCCTGCCCACCTGGGCAGTGTGGCCGGCTGACAGCCGCTGACCTCCGTCCGTCCCCCACCCCAGAGACTCAGAGCCTCCCCGTCTGCGCCACGGGCCGCCCTCCCGTCGCGTCCCCTTTCTCACCTCGAGGGCGCGTGTACACCGGGCACCCTGTTTCTTTCCCGAGGCTCCCCCCATCCCTCGGGTCCACTTCTCTCTGGAGGCTGCAGGTGCCGTGGGGACCACCCTCCCCCGCGTTCTCACAGCAACGCCGCCTCTGGCCTGCGGCGGCCCCCTTCTGTCCTCAGGGCGACGAGCTTCCCTCCTGCTACGTCGGCCCGGGGACCCTGTCCGCCCTGGAAGCCCCTCTCCTCTGCCCGGCACTCAGCTTCTCTCCCGAGAGTTTCACCTGCCCGGGGGGCCCGACTGGGCTCTGGCCCCCGGCGCCACAAACGTACTGCTGTTTCTTCAGGTCCCCGCAGAGCCGCTCCCTGCGCCTCAGACCTGCCTGGGGCGGGGGTGCGCCACTAGGCCGACCGTTGGTAGGGGGTGAGGCCGCTCGGCACTCTTTGCTGCCCACTGGTCCGCTCGACGCTCGACTCGCCGCGCCTGCGGGGCCTGCCGGGGCAGGGAGGGTGCAGTGCGCATGCGCACTGGGCGAGCCGAGATCGGCGCTCCAAGAATGTGTGACATCCCGGAGGGCTATCCGTCTCCCGGCTGGGGAGTCTAGGTTCCTTTGCGCCACGGGACACATGGCTACATCTGTTAAACGACACAGTGCGAACATATCGGCATTTCGATCGGTGTGAGGCGGAGGCTCATCCCCGGCGGTGCCCCCCACCCTCCGGCCCATGGGGGCCCTCCGAGCCTGCTCTGCAGCGGGACAAGGCGTCTTCCAGTCAAGGGAATGACCCGACGCTTAACGGGCAGGAAAGCAGCCCTGCTCCTCAGCCCACCTTCGTTTATCTGGGAGTCAGTACTCCTGACGGGCTTTCCTGGTGCCTCAGCGGTAAAGAACCCGGCCTGCCAATGCAGGAGAGGCGATTCGATCCCTTGGGTGGGGAAGATTCCCTGGAGAAAGAAATGGGAACCCACTCCAGTATTCTTGCCTGGGAAGTCCCATGGACCAAGGAGTCTGGCAGGCTACAGTCCATGGGGTCGCAGAGTCGGACGCGACCTAGCGACTAAACTGCATGGAAGGATACTGCAAGTCTAATAAGGAATTACGATTCTTTCCTGCATTAGGTGGTAGTGCAGGTGACTCTCACCCCAGCTGTGTAGAGGGAGGGAGCGCAGGCTCACCTGCTTGCAGCCAGAGGGCGTCCTGGGACCCAGAGGAGTGGGGCTGGGCTCTCAAAGTAGGGGCCCTCTGGTCCTGAGGACCCAGGGCCTCCTGCCTGTTGCTCCCCCGCGCCCTCCCTCACAGCCAGGCTCCTGCAGATATGAATTGCCGGTTCCCAGGAGCAGGGAACCCAGGGGCCACGCCTGCCCAGGGTTTCTTTTTGGAAAGGGTTAAACTTACTGGATATAAGTTTCCTACATCCTTACCTGGGGCCAGGCATTGTACTGAACGCTCCCATGGCCTCTGCATCCACAGTACCCTGCCCAGTAGGTACTGTTTACAACCCACATCTTGTAATTATGGAAACTGTGGCTCTGGGCGGAGGTGTCTCTCCCAAGGTGACACACCTAGTGGAGGGCAGAACCGAGAACTGCTGCTCAGACCCAGATCCTAGCTTTCCATCCTTCCTGGCCCATACCCGGCCTGCTCTGCTTTCCCAGCCCAAAGTACCGCAAAACTTTGTACTTTATTACCGCTCCTATTACAGCAAAACAAAAGGGATATTAGAAGTGGCAACAAAACACAAGTCAAGCACTTAACTTCTGTGACCCACCCACTCCTCAAGGGGAGTGGGGGGGGGGGGCAGGGGGCAGGCAGTGCTAACGTCCACCCACTGCGAAGACCCACCTTAATAACCCCAGGCTTCAGCCCCTCCTTGCCCTCAGGTTGCCCAGTCTCTCTTAATTTCTACACATGGGGAAGATGCTTCCATTTCTAGTCAAGTGACAAGGTCGAGGAACACACAGCCTAACAAAGCATGTTTGGTTTCAGTGGGTCTTTTTTTTTAAACTTTTTTATTTAAATAAGGAGAATTCTTTCATATGGAAAGAGCTAGTACAATCACATATTTGAAAGGAGAAACAACAGGTACTGAACCGGAGGGAAGGGTGAAGGAGGAGGGTGCCACCATGGCCTGGTAAATCCAGGGTTCCATTTTCCCATCTAAGGTAAAAGCTCCCCCAAACCACGTAGAAACAAGCTGCACATTACACCTTTTAGCCATCGTCTGCCCTTTCAAATATCTGGTCTACATGAAAAGACAAAGAGCGGAAAGGCCAAAATAAGATCAAAAAGAAACAAAAACAAAAAACAACCCTCTCTCAACCAAAAAACCCGAACGCTTTTCACTATGCAAGGCATGAGGTCGAAAGCTTGGTGTGCAGGACCCCCTTTTCACAATGGAAGGAGGTCATCCACAGAGAGCCTCAGCAGAGAGCTCCACTATGAGGCTTTGTAACATGCTGAAGGCAGGGCCTCGGGGACACTGATGCCTCTTGGAGGTCACCTAACTGGGGTGGAGAAATGGTGAACGGCAGGATGGATGCGCCTGGAAGATCACTGGCCAGATATGCACTGGTGGTCCCGGTGGAGGGCATGGCTGGACGACAGCGTCTGACCCCAGCACTGAGCTGCTCCTGTCCTGGTGATGTCTTACGTCCGGTTCACTTTTCAAACTGGAAGAGCCAGCTTTCTGAAGTCTGCATTTCCCAGTCATCACAGAACAGTACTAAGTTCAAGTACCCTAGTGTCCTTGGTGCTCAAAGGCCATTTCCAACAGACCTTCTAACCCAGGCTAGCTCTGCAAGAAGAAAAATGGGACAAATACAGATTTGAGAGGTAACGTGCAGCTACTCGATGGAGGGGAACCACACAGGAGGGAGGGGGCTTCAGCCGCTGCCCCCACGCTGCCTCAGCGGGCCAGTTCTGAGACCATGCCTGTGAGTGCACACTCAGCCTCCACAGCCCTTGGCAAACCTCATCAGCCGTCCAGAAGGCAGATCTACAAGACAGGAGGGTGAGGGCAGAGCTGGGAAGAAATGATGTCAGAAGTTGCTGCCCTGACCATGGCTTTGGAACCGGACCGACCGATTTCTCTGGGTAATAGTCATTCCTTAGTTTTCTCCCTGAAGGAACCTGGAGCCCAAAATGTAGGAATTCCAAGTTTGAAAACAGTAACATTGATTCAAAACAGGAAACAAAAACCAGACCAAATACAGCTGGCAAAGAAACCTTCAGGGGGTGGATGAGGCCGCATGGGTACATGAGCTCATGCTCTTGGGTTTTACCACATAGAAGAACTGATGCTGGACGACACACAGTACTAAAGGGTCACTGGTTGCCGAGGAACAGGATGCATCATCGGCGTCCAGGGTGGAATAGCCAGCATGGGAAAGAAGGGTAATCTGAGTAGCTGAAGGCCAAGTGAGAGGGCTCTGACCCCTGACCCTGCCCAGGAGCAGAAACGTTGAGTGCTAGTCTTTACGTGTCCCGGCTGGTTGACCCAAGGCTTTCTGGCAGAGGCCTCTGTGTGGATTTGCACTCTGAGGATGGGGATGTGAAGGCAAAATATGACCCCAAGTCCTATTACCTGGAGATTGGCTCTAAAACCACATGAAAGGAGAGCGACTGCCCCCCAAGACATCTCTGCACTAATTACTGCATTTCATCAGACCAAGGAAGGGACGGCGTGCTGCCCGCCCTCTGCCTCCAGAGTTCAATGTAAAATCTGTGTCTCACCCAGAAAGAGACTGCAGCTTGGGCACACAAAGGTGGTAAACGCACTGAACTTCACATGCAATTTTCCTGGCCTTTCCTGCACAGAATAATTCAGACATTATATATAAATAGAGCAGTGAAACATTTACTTCTTTTTCCACCTAGATCTACGACATCAATACATATAAATAAATTCTAGTGTTTTGTTTTTATTGGGGGTGGGAGGAATACAGGGGTAGGTAGAGAAAAGGGCTGGAGAACAGGTGACCCTTTTTTTTTTTTCTCAAACAGGAAGTATTGTCACTCTGAGGGCAGGTTCACCTGAAAGGACACATCTTAAAGAGTTTGTAACAGCATCCAGGCCTGTCCTGCTGAATTTCAAAACGAGAAAGCCTTTTTTCCTTTTGACCATGTGCACTGGAATCAGGCGTGAGGGGTCTGGCCACGTTTCTGTTTGTGAGTCTGAGGCCCCTGGAGGCGCCACCGGAGGAGAGGGGAGCCCTGTCTCAGTGGGGACAGTAGCCAGGCGCTTGCAGGGGAAGGGAGAAAAGGGCAGGTGAGCGCACAGGGAGCTCCGTCCAGGGGCAGCCCTGCAAGAAAGGACTTCAGAGTAAAGATTCCGGGGATGAAGAAGAAAAAACAAAAAAACACGCCAGTGAGAAGTAAGGTCTGAGTGGAGGCAAGGAGGGGAGTGCTGGACACCACTGATTAAACGCTGAAACCCTGCACCTTTTGCCAGAAGCCTGTTTTTCTCACACTTCCTGAAGGCAGCGAAGAGCAATGAGTGACTACAGCGGTTCCTAAGGCCCTTCTTTCGCAGTGTTCCGCACTAGACAGAGCCTCGAGTCTCAGCCCGAATAGCCGTCACCACCTGGGGCAACGCTGCAGGTGGACCCTGCGGGCCATGCCGTCTCCCTGCTTCCCATCCTCCGAGCCAAGTCTTCCCCAGACCTGCCAGCAACAGCAGGTTGATGAGCGCTTAGTTCTCTCAAGAGCATAGGCAAAACTTCAAATTTCCCCTCACCTTTCCTTGGAATTTAGGATGATTTCCTTCTAGTTCTTATTTTAAAAGCAAACAGAGACCTAGCGTAAAATGTCTCCACATTTGGACGGCAATAGCTCTGCACGTTAAGAGGCTAGGCAGGCTGTTTTAGCAGCATCGCCAGCCCTGCACTCGCCCAACTCCCCTTGGGCCCTGCTCTGGCCTCTGGAAAGACTGGAGACCCCACTGCCCCCTTGGGCCTCTCCGGCCCCACAGCCTGGGCCTGCAGCTGGGAGGGGAGAAAAGGAAAGCAGCAAGCCCTCCCGCCTCCTCCCAGAGCTCAGGCCGCGGCTACAGACCCGACCACACCCGTCACCTCTAGTGACAACGGTCTAGGCGCCTGTCGCCACAGAGGACAGCGGGGTTTCCAGTGCCGAGCTGCAGGAGAGGTGGATGGACAGAGGACCCAGAGAGACAAGGCAGCTCGGAAGAGAGGGGGCGTGAGAAGACATCAGGCCCTGTGGGTGCAGCAGCTACTGGTAAGGGGGCAGGGGGGTGGGTGGTGCTGTCAGCTCGCACTGCCCTGGTCAAGACAGGAACACACCACTGCCTTTCATTTCCATGATTCACCTCAGGTTCCCAGCGGTCAGTGTCCCCACCAGCTTTAGGAAGAGTCTGAGATAGAAGTTCTGTGTCATTCTTAGGCTAAAAACATCAGTGTCAATGGGCTGACCATAAGCTCCCTGTGGTCATCAGCCCAGAGGCTGGAAGCCATCGAAATGCCAGCCCACCTGCCCGCTCCCCGCTCCCCGCAAGTCACTGCTTCCCAAGCTCAGGAGCAGTGTCTGAAACCACTTCTTTCTGCAAGTAACCAGCGGAGAGAGAGCAGGAGAGGCGTGCTCCCAAGCATCACCCCTGCCGGTACTGCAGTGACCTACCACATCGAACAGGGGAGGTGACAGGAGGAGGTCAGGGAGAGGGCAGCAAAGGACAGATAAGAGTCTAGCTATACATAGCTTGTGTTTCTGTTTTCTTTTCCTTTCTCTTTCGTAAAAACCTGTAGCTGCTTTTTAAAACAAAAAGCCTCAAACTAAAACGGCCCTGCTGCCAGCCCACGGTGCCCGGGGACGGGAGGCGGGGAGGGGAGGAAGCGGGAGAGGGCGGGGTTAGTCTGCACGGCATGACGCTCGGTCACTCTGCGGTCGTGATGGAAAGGAGACGGGAATGGAGTCGTTTGCTTGTTCGTTTCGTATTAAAGCAAGCAGGTCAATGCCAGAGATCCATGGGTACAAGCCGGTTGGACAACGGAGCTTTCGGGAGTGGAGGAGAGAAGGGAGATCTCGAAGTCCGGGCCAGGCAGATGGACAGGGGATCCCTCGGCGAGACTCCCCAGCGACGGGCGGCGGCGAGGCCAAGGGCAGAGTCCTCCCGGGCAGGCCGGGCCCAGCCCCTCAGGCCTTGCTCTCCTCCACCTTGACTGCCCGGGGCTTGATTGCTCCGGTTCGCTTCAGCGGGGAAGCGGCTGAGGGAGGCTCCTGCAGCTTCACGGCTCCCAGGCCGGGCTTTTCATCCACTCGCTGCTTTGCCTTTGGACAGATAGACAGAGACAGAGGAAGTCAGCCTTGTGCGGACATACCTGCCAGGAACCATGGCCCCACCACCTGCTTCCTGCTCCTACGTCAAGAGGAAAGCTACCCTAAGAGGCCCATCTTTCAGTCAAGGACCAGACTCAGAAATGCCTCTCCTGGGCAGGACCCTGGCCTGAGAAGGGCCTGCTCCCTCCCAGGGCGCTGAGTGCAGTGACTCAGAGAGGCAGGAGGCCCGGGTCCCGGGGAAGCATCTGTGCCGCCCAGGGGCCTCTGCAGGAGTGGCCCACCCAAGGCTGCCCCAGGGACCTTCTCAAATCAGCGCACCCCAGCCCGTGCTGCAGGAGCGGGGGGCCTCTCAACCAACTCAGCCTCCCAGATCCTCAACCCTCCCGACTCCCATTTTGTGGGAGCCTTTCCCCAAGCCCCTAATGTGACCTCCAGAGTCACAGCCAGGAGCCCCTTACGCTGCAGCTCTGCACAGTGAGGGGTGTCACCGAGTGAGCAGCCTGGTTCTGCCCCTCACACGGTGGTGTGAGTTCTCAAGGAAGCTTTAGAAGCTCAGGCCTAGCAACTCAGAGAGTGACCCTTGGGGAACTGAGTTAGGAGAAGTGAACTGAACAACAGAGCCTCTACCTCCACCAGCCAGGAAGGCTGTCTTGCTAACATCCCACACCTGACCTGTCTGAGCTCTGGAGCCCGGTCACATTTTACAGGAGTGAAGAGATCGTGCCAAAGGCAAAGATGCTGAGCCAGCCCTCTTGTTATAAACAGGAGAATGTCAGTCCATCTGGACCCCACCCGGCCAAGAGAAGAACGAGACACAGCACTTACTAGGCCAGCACACACAGGCACACACACCAGGCGCATACGCGCCCGCATACCCCCGGCTTCTAGAGCTGACCCCCGGGCCTAACCGGGTCCCAGTGCCTTCACAGCCCAATTGCTACGGAGGGAGAGTCCCCCTTCCGGCGTGACCTCCTCCATGGAATCCGCATCCTCCCTTCTCAGCAGGACAAGGAAGGATCCAGACGCCCGGCAAAAGGAGAAGCGCCTTCTCCAGGAGGGACGCAGGCTCCCAGCGCCACTCTCTAAGCGCCAGGGCATGTCTCTTTCTAAGAGGAGCATGCAAACAGGCTGGACAGTCCCTCCTCTTTTGGCACTTGGCGACGGGCCTAAGCGTCCGGGGCTGGAGGGTCTGGAAAGCCATCTTCTACCTGTTGAACGTAGTGTCCCTGCACAGAGCCCATGTTAACTGCTGATCCAGAGGGCTTCCCACTGGGGCTAGCAGAGCTAGGCCTGAAAAAACCAAAGGAGGGGGTGAGAACACACGCGTCACCACGGAAACGGAGTCAAGCCTCCATCGGAGGACAAAGACCCAGACAGCCAGAGCACAGGGGGCGAGGGTGTCGCCACGGGGCCCTGGCACCTCCAACCCAGTTCACAGGGACACACCTGAGGGGCGGTGGCCAGGTCCCACCATGGGCAGACACCGACCAAAGGACAGTCACCAATCGTCTCTCAGGTTTGGAGGGTCTGGACCAACTTGATGCTCCAGACAAAAGGGCTATAAGACCTGATACATAAAGGGACTCCCTGGTGGTCCAGTGGTCAGGACTCCGCTTTTCACTGCCGTGGATCTGGGTTCAATCCTTGGTCAGGTTATTAAGATCCCACAAGCCGAGTCCCACGGCAGGTACATATGTGTATATATAATTGATGAAATTAATAAAAAATAAAAACGAGCTTAAACTCCAATAGGAGTTTAGACTTTAAAAAGAAGGGAACTCCCTGGTGATCCAGAGGTTAGGACTCAGTGCTCACACTGTTGGGGCCCAAGTTCAACCCCTGGCTGGGGAACTAACACCCTGCAAGCTACACAGCGTGCCCCCCCCCACCAAAAAAAGCCTGATACATGAGCTATGCCAAGCATCCTTCCAGTCTTCATTTGGGAAGTAGAGGGTAGTGGGTAGCAAAGAATAATACCAGAAGTAATAAAAATGTGAATCATCTTTCTACATGTGAACCACTGATAGACAACTAGCTCCAAGGAGGTCAATTAACCAGGTGCTGTGTGGCAAAAAGGGCCCCCCTGGTGGCGCGGTGGTAAAGAATCCGCCTGCCGATGCAGGAGATGCGGCCTCGATCCCTGTGTAGGGATGACCCCTTGGAGAAGGAAACAGCAACCCACCACTCCAGCATTCTTGCCTAGGAAATCCCATGGACAGAGGAACCTGGTGGTCTATAGGCCATGGGGCCACAGAGTCGGACACCACTTAGCAACTAAATAACATGTGGAGAAGGATTCTGTGGTCAAAGGTCATGAGAAGAGCTCAACAAGACCCCCTGAGGGCCAGGGGAATGTAAGCCCTCTGCTGAGGTGCGCCCTGACTCCCCAGCAAGCCCTCCCGGGCTCACACCCCCCTGCCAAGTATCTGCTCAAGGAACCCTTCTTCGACAGGGCATGCATCCGAAGCCCTGTCTCCAGAAAACTTGGGCAACACTGCACTGTAAACCACTCCCATTCTCCCAACCCCACTAAGACACCAACAAAGGCTACCAGCTACGCTTGTCTTTTCTAAGCATTCTCCCAAGAACAAAGCCGCTGCTGCCACGCCGACAGCGAATGGACACAGGCAACTCTTGTTACGTGAGCGTGCCTTTTCCGGGTTTGCCTCCAAGGAAGGCTCTCCAATCAGATGGGATAAAACCTGCCTGTGGCAGCAGGGGAATCCCTTTGTGTCTGAGCTTCCTTTTTCTTACCCAAACTCACTGTTTGCTGCTGCTGCCCACAGACACTTTTTACAGGTCTATAGTTTTGGCCTGTATGAAAAATATGCTTGAAAACAACAAGAAAAAAAGTCAAGCCAAGAGAGTGAAAATAAGAACAGGAAAGATAATAGAAACAGGGGGCGACTGACAAAAACCCCTTTCTCAGGAACTGCATGCAGCTGGAGGACTGACGTGAAAGAGGGCGACTCGGCCTCCACGCTCCGGGTCGAGGGGGCAGGCGGCTGGCTGTGTGGGGGGGTAAGCTCAGCCATAGCTACGCGGTCACCTCGCATAGGCACTGCAGGTCACGCACACCAGTGTTCCTCACGGGCAAACAGGAGGGAATTCCAGGAACCCTCTACGGTCAACAAGAGTCGACTGTACCAACCCTTGGGCCAGACCCCAGAGTGTGGGGCCTTCCCAGCCAGTGCAAAAGCTGTCAGAACTGGACGCTCCCTAACTTCCTAACATACTAAGAACTGCTGACTCTTGAACAACTGCACGGAGTCCACTTACACGCAGATTTTTTTCAATATACATGTACTACACAGCCCACAGTTGGCTGAATCCTCAAATATGGAACCGTGGACATGAACGGCTGTGAAGTATACTTGACTTCTCAACCGCATGGAAGGTTAGCACCCCTACCCCCTATAAGTTCAAGGGTCAGCCATAACTCAGCCCATGGCTTACATACACCAAGCCCCCTCTGAATCCAGCAAGCGACCTGGGACACTTACTAGAGGTGGAGGCGGATCCAGAGGAGGTCCACTCATGCCCTCGAGCCCAGAGCAGCAAGCCCTGGTGGGTCAGAAGCCCACGGGGGACATGTGGCCTCGGGAGAGGAGTCCCTGCTCCAGAGTGCGCACCCCCATGCCAGGGAGTCTTTTATGAAGAATCTGGTGAGAAGGCTGCCAGTAGCCAGGGTCGGCCCTGATGTTACCGTGACATCAGCCTTTCCTTTCCTATCTCTCCACAAAGTTCTCTGGCATCAGAACAGTTGATGATAAAAAAAGCAGAACCAACCCCGAGTCGCCTGCATCCCCGCACTGCAGCTTCCTGGTGACAGGTGGGCTGACAAAGGCGACCCCACCTCAGCGCCCTGCTCTCCCAGGGCCCATGACTGCGCCTTGAGGGCTCGCTGTGAGCACCCAACCCCAGGGTGGTGCTTTACCTGTAGGTCTGCGGTGACGGCACGGAGCCTCCTGCAGGAACATTCTGTTTACTGTCGGCAAAGTGGAAGCCCTTCATCTCCATCTGAGAGGACTAGAGACGGCAGGAAGGGGAGCGACAGAGTCACAGCAGGGCCCTGGGGACGGCTGCCCCCACACCACCACCCTGGGCAGAGCTGGGGCTGCGGGGTGGGGGGTGGGGGTGCCACGAGATGAGGAGGATGGACACGCACCACCAAGGCCGCCCTGTGTGGAACCTGGAGCTGGCAAGGGCTCTGGCCCCCAGACCTCAGCAGCAGCCCCTAAGGCCCTCCTGACCCGTGCACCCAGGCCTGTCCATGCTGTAGTGACAGGTGAGCAGGAGCCTTGGGACCGAGAGGACTTGGCAGAGAGCAGGAAGCCAGCCATCTGGTGAGGCCCAGAGCCTCGACGCTGCACGACAGCTACGGCTCCTGACTTACAAGGAGGGTCCCCCAAGGCCAGGACTCCCCCGCCCTGCATCCCAGGATCATAGCAAGACAGAGTGAGCCTCACCTCTCTGCTGGTGTTGAGGACCGAAGGCTGGGACCCAGGGGCGAGGATCCTGCGGGGGGCCCCGACTGAGAGGCTCTGCGCCTGGGGCAGCTGGATGGACTGTGGCAGGAGCAGGGGTTGCTGCCCGGAGCCATACCGGGGCAGAGGCAGCTGGGAGCCAGGCAGGGGCATCGTCAGCTGCTGGACAAGGGGCACAGTCAGGAGGATGGCACGCATGTCCAAGAGCAAGCCCATGTCACACTTCAGGGTCTCTCATTCCAAAGGAGGAAGCAAGGCACCCCCTAGCAGAACAGATTCTCGACAGACCGCAGCAGCAATCACCCTAATTTTACACTCTCGGGAGAGCAGGAGAAGAGAACCACAGGCTGGCTGCAGGGGTTGAGGGGAGGGAGAGAAAGGTCAGCAAAGGCCAGAGACCTCCTCCTAAGCAGTGGCCCAGCGAGTCCCCCAAAGAGGAGAGCTGGAGAGCAAGGGTGTCTGTGGGCCCTTTTGTGGCACAAAAAGGCAGGAGTCCCTTATGCTTTGCCTCCAAAGGCGACAGAAAGCAGCCGGGGTCCAGGGCTTAGGGCTCCCAGTGTCTCTGGGTCCTTCTGAAGGCTATTATGACAGGACAAGGCGGGGACCACCAGGCCCAAGGGAATGCTCCTGAAGGCTGGAGCGAGGTGTGAGAGAGCAAGGAGGGGGGCCGGGGGACCCCACGTGTCGTCTCTCAGTCCCGTTCCTCTTCATTTCCCTGCTACTGAGCCCAAAGTGGAGGGTCAGAAGGACCTATTGGAGTCGCATCACTGAGACGAGTGGCACTCACACGTACCCTGGGCAGAGCCCTGATGGGGGTGAGGGTGGGAACAGGGTAGACAGGACGAGAAAGGCCCAGACTCTGAATACTTTTCAGAGATACAGCTGACGGAATGGGCTTAGGCATCAATAGGGGCTTGGGGGGAACAGAAACAGAAAGATGACCCTGCTGGACGTGAAGTTTGCTTCCCTTAAGTTTGAGATACTGTGAGTTGTGAGCAGAAATGGCGGGCAGCTCACTGGGTATGAATTCAAGTCGAGAGGCAGGTCTGGGCTGAAGACAGAAGCAGGGAGAGCTGCGCTGGGATGAGGCTCAGAAGCACAGGTCTAGACAGAGCCCAGGAGGCACACTGACTTACTGCCAGGGGAGGCGAGGAGGAGGCGGCAGAAGGGACGGAGGAGGAGGCCCTTGGGGAGGGCGGAGAGCCAGGGGCAATCCCCGCGGCCCAGCGAGCCTGACCCCTGGCTCAGATGCTGCTGACCGGGCAGGAAGAGGGGAAAGGGCAGGCTCAGTAATGTGGGGCGGGCTGATGCCCTTAAAGGGTTTCCTTTGTTAGAAGAAAGTGGAAGACAGGGTTGCCTGGGGATGCGGCCGAGGGTGGCAGGTGCTAATGCATGCTAGGGCAGCACCCAGGTGGGTGAGGACGGCTGCCACCCTTGCCCCAGGGCCCTTCCTGGCCTTCAGAGATCCTGGTTACGACTCACATTTCTTTGTGGACACAGGAGGAACCGTCAAGGTGGGGGAGAAGGCAATGAAGAGGCGAGGTACCAAGACCGGGAACTGTGCGTCCAGGGAGGCTGTGCGTCGGGTGGGGGCCCCTGTGTGAGTGCAGGGGGCTGTCTGGAGAGAGCTATATTCAGTCTGAATCCAGCCACTGGGAACTGTGCATGCAGGGGGCTGTGCATTGGGTGGGGAGGGCCCTGTGTCTGTGGAGGGCCATCTGGAAGGTCTGTATTTAGCCTGAATCCATTCACAGGCAGAGGCAGAGACAGGCCAGGGTCTAACCTGGGTGAGCACAGAGGTGAGGGTGGGAAGCTGAGTACAAACGACAAGGAGTGGGGAACTCCCTGGTGGTCCAGTGATTAGGACCCCACGCTTCCACCGCAGACTACACGGGTTCAATCCCTGGTCAGAGAACTAAGATCCTACAAGCCATGGTGCACCCCATCCCACAACGAGTAGGGAAGTAGGAGGGAGTGTTAAAAAGTGGTTGGAGGTAGTTGGTCACTAGAAGGAGGGGGTGAAAAAATTCAAGGTGGTGACCGGGTAGGACCCTTAAGCCCAAGACGATGGGAGAGGTGCAGCTGTGAGCAGGGACCAGTCCAGACCGTGGACTGGTGAGCGGAGCCCCGGGGGTGAGGAGGCTGCGGGAGGGTCATCCACAGAGACGTCCGCCCTGCCAAGAACCACACGGGAGTGGAGCTGAAGACTGATCCAGGGGCCAAAGGAAGGGAGTGACCCTCAGAACAGTCTAATGTGCCCACGGGCCAGGGGCCAGGAGGACATGGAACCAGAGATCCTGTCACCTGGCGCTTGCAGCACATGGTGGGTGGGAATGAGGCCAGGGTTAGAGGGTCTAGAAGCACGAGTGAGCACGAGAGCAGACACTCAGCACCCCTGAGCCCGGGCAGGGGGAGAGGCTGCAGGAGAAGCTAGGTCTCGGAGCTGTTCATGGTGGGTGGAGGAGTCGGCCCAGGCCTGAGCCCAGGCACCAGTCCCAGCGGCCATGAGCCACACAGAAGCCAGGGCGCGTCAAGAGGAAGATACGAGGGGAAAGGGTCATGAAGAGACCTGAGGCTTGGAAGCGGGCATGACTGATTTCCTGACCTGCGGGAGCTGGGAGTCCAACATCTGGGAGGCGCCGAGCCCGGCCGCCTGGCTGAGCGGGCCCTCGTAGACCAGGGCTTGGCTCCCACTCATGGGCTGGTAGGGAGAGCCGGACTGGGGCTTCACCATCTCCAGGGGCTGCATGCCGGGGAACGCCGAGTAGGGGGCCTTCAAGGCTGTGCCTCCAGAGAGGATCATAGTGCTGGGCGGCGACAGGCTGGGGTGCATGTACACCTGAGACCTGCGAGAGCCAGACGGAAGGGCAGGTCAGGCACGCGGCTGCGCCAGCTGCTCTCACCTCAGACCCCAAGCGCTTGCTCCCACGCGGGCTCTTGGCTCAGCCCCAGGGGTTCTGACTCAGAAGCCTGGGATGGGGCCTGAGAACCTGCATTTACAACAAGCTCCTAGACGCTGCTGCTGCTGCTGCTGCTGCTAGTCTAGGGACCCCAGTTTGAACATCACCGTATTAGGCAAACATACAGGCCATAAGAGACACAGGAAAACCTGTATGATGCCAAAAGCACAGGACAGACACACTGAGTGCGCGGGCCGGGGCGGCAAGGAGGGAGAGCAGGGAGGGGGCAGGAGGACGCGGGCACAAAAGACAAGGCTGGGCCGCGGCCTTGCCCACAGCACGGCTCACCCCCGACTCCCGGCCCCCTCGGACTTGCGCGCAGCAACCAGTGGCCGAGAGACCAGCCCCACAGACTGGGAAGGCCGGAAGCCCTGGGGGCAAGCCACCAAGCCCCCCAAACCCGGGCATCTCACCTGAAGGGCTGCAAGGAGCTGAAGATCTCCTGAGACTGGGAGACGGGCAGCCCACCCCTCAGTCCCAGCTGGGCTTGAGCTTGCAGAGACGTGTGAAGGGAAATCGGGATCTGCTGGGCAGCGGCAGCCTGCAGACGGGAGGCGGGCGGTCACCGCGCTGCCCTGAAAGCTGCTTCTCACAGCCCGCCACTGGCACCCCCTCACCCCCACCCTGGCCCTTCTCCCCGGGGCAGCCGACACCGCCCTCAACGCGAACTCAACGGTCTGCCTGTGCTTCCTTCCTTCTCGGGAGCGAGCAGAGAACTGGCAGCAACCCCAAACCAGCACAATCGTCCCTACACTGGACCCTGCACAGTGGGACAAACAAGCCCGAGCTCCACGGCCAACAGAGGTGGGTTCAGAAACCTAACGGTGGATGGAAAACGCCACAGACAGAGGAATAGGTGCGGTATGACCCAGTTACGAGACCTTGCAGAACCAAACGACATAATGTTTAAGAATGTGCTCTGAAAAGACCAGGACGGGCCGTGTCCTCTGCCCCTCGGGCGGCGCTTCACCCTGGTTTCTGCAGGCACAGGACCCCCCGTGGAAGGCCCAGCACCGGCTTC
Source organism: Budorcas taxicolor (assembly GCF_023091745.1). NCBI lineage: Eukaryota > Metazoa > Chordata > Mammalia > Artiodactyla > Bovidae > Budorcas > Budorcas taxicolor. Next base: position 160,757,050 of record NC_068920.1, on the reverse strand, counting down.
AGGAGGAGACTCCCACACGCGGCCCCTGGCAGCACAGCAGTGTGCCCACTGTGCGTGAACATAGACACCTGCTCACTTCTACAACTACCTCTTTCTAACGCATCCATGCCTGGGAGTCTAGGCCTTTCTTCTCTTCATCAGAAGGATACCTGATCACCAAAGAGAATTCCATTTCAGTGAATTCCCCGGCTAGGGTGCAGGAGGGAGAGCGTCAAGAAAGGAAGCTAAGTGGTCCAGAGCACTCAGCTCTGTCCCTCCTCCTCGGCTCTCACATGCTCACTCAGTAAACAATACCTGGCTGCTGTAACGTGCCAGGCACAGGGCAGTAACGTGAGGGGTGCGAAACACGAGACAGGCAGTGAACGGGCACGTGAAGCAGCCAATCACGCCCCGTGCTGCACCCTCCCCCGTGTCCCTGGGTCGCCGGTCTCGCTGGCATCACCTGTTGGAAACTCTGCTGCTGAGGTATGGTCTGAGGAACCAGCCGGGGCTGACTTGCAAACACATGGCCATCCAGGTAGAGAGGTGGCAGGTGGCTGCCTGGAAACAGAATTTGAGGCAGGGGAACAGGATCAAGTCTCACTGTCCCAGAAGGTCCAGCGAAGCGGTGGGGGAGGGAACGTAGCAGAGTTGGCCCCGGGCTCCTGGGCAGCCTAAGGGGAGGCACCGCTGCAGCCGGCCTCCCGCCTTGCCCACCACCCCGCACACCCAGGAAGGGCTCGGTCATAAAGGAGGCTGCCATGGTCTCTCAGTCACGTTCCTCTTCATCTCCCTGCTATTGAGTCCACAGTGGAGGGTCAGAAGGATCTATTGGAATCGCATCACTGAGACGCTGGCAGCTGGGCCCCCTGAATCCCCACTGGCTCCTTCAAGCACTGACACCGTGACCAGGACAGTGACAACTGGGGTAAAACTGGCTCCCGCTTATTGAGGCTCAGTTGATACAAACCCTTCCCAGGTGTGAGCTCATCTTATCAGCATGGTGACCCCACGCCTGGCCCTCACGACCCTGTGCTATTTCACAGAGGAGGGGGAAAGGCTCAGACAGCTACTCATGCGACAGAGTCTCTGCTGGGGCCTCTCTCCAGGAGGTGAGAGAGCCCTGCCGAGGTCACAGAGTCCTGTCGCCTCCCAGGGTTGGAGGCCAAGAGCAGCAAGTGCCAGAGACCAGAGCACACAGGAATCCGTGGCTCGCAGCCGGGAACGCGCTCCTTAGGCCACGGCAGGGAGTGCTCAGGGCTACAGACCCTGCATTTCCCTCGAGGGACTGGAGAAGCGTCCCTGAGCTGGACCGGGGGAGAGGTACCTGGAAGGGATGCAGAAGGTGCAACCGAGGCCACGGGCACGGGGGGCATGGAGACGCCGCCAAAGGAGCTATAGCTGACCCCGCTGGAGGCCCCCCCGGAGGATGGGGGCTGCAGGCCCGAGCCGGCGCCTCCTGGCGAGCTCTGCTCCGGCAAGCTGGGCGAGTTTTCCCAAGCCTTGCGCGCAGACTCCATCTTCGGAAACAAGGAGGCGGGGGAGATGGAAGTTACCACTCAGAAGGCAGGGGGCGGTACAAGCTAAGCCCCGGGGTGCAGGGAGCGGGTGTGCTAGGGTGGGCTCTGCTTGCTCTTGCCCCCTCACAAGCTGGGCCCCGAGTTACCTTCAGAGTGAGGTCGGCGGTGGGGAAGGACATGTGGGAGAGGCCGATGGCCCTCTGGATGTGGTGGTCCCGCCGCAGAATGGGGATGCTGGGGGCCAGCCCGGCCTGGAGGGAACGACATGGTGGGACCCCTGCAGGCGGGGGAGCCACACCCCTCCTGCCTGGACCCAGCCTTCCAGCAGGGCTGCCATGTTTCGGCAACAGAAGCACAACTGGCGGCCAGCATGCAGGCCCCGCTGCACAGCATGGAAGTCCCAGTTCCTGTCTCAGCCCCTTCCCCCAAACCGTGAAAAGAGGCCCTGAAAATATGGTCAGAAACCTAGTGCTAGAGCCCCTTCCTGCCGTGCCCAGCGCCCACCTGCAGGTCACAGGATTTCTGAGAAACTGCAGAGTAAAGAAACTTTGTTTATTTAGCACAGCATTCTCAAACGTGTGTGACCGTGGAACCAGGAGAGTTTCGAATCACCAAGTGCCAAACACACCAGACCTTAGGAGTTACGCCACTCCACTTTAAGTGCACAAAGCCAGGGCGTGGAACAGCTTGCCACGCGCGTGGAACTAGAGACGGCACAAGGACACAAACCAAGCTGGGTGGTAGAAGCACAGACTTACATTACTGGCCAATGCGTCCTGAAGCTTGACAACTGGATTCCCCGCGGGACCAGAGGCAGAGCCGGGCTGCAAGCTGAAATCAGAGTCCTAGGGAAATAAAAAGGGGGAACAAAGCACACAGAAATCACCTTGGCTCACCTTCTGGCAGAGACACACATGAAGTAGACCCATAGCCTCAGCAACTCAAAAAACCCAGTATGGGACTTCCCCGGTGGTCCAGGGGCTAAGACTGGGATCCCAACGCAGGGGGCCTGGATTCAATCCCTGGTTAGGGAATTAGATCCCATATGCCGCAACTAAGATCAAAGACTCCATGTGATGCAACTAAGACCTAGCACAGCCACATAAACAAATAAGCAGTATTCACCACATGAACAAAACAGCCAGCTGTTCCCCGACAGCCCCCAAGCAAGGCGGCCATCCCCTTCTCTGTCTGGCTTCCTGCTTGGTCTGAGAACCTGCCTGGCACTGGCAGGGAGACAGGGCCAGGCCAAAGCAGCTCTTCACCCACGATGCCACCCCACAACACCCTCTGGAGTGCTGCCAGCACCTACCACCCTACTCCTCCAGGAAAGGCCCCTCCTCCCTCTCCAAGCACCAGAAACGGGGCTTGGGGGGCGGTGGGTAGAAGAAGCACTTCAAGCCTCACCTTCGGATTGACTCCAAATTCAATGGGTGGCACCGGCAGCACAGAGTCCACGTGAATCTCCACCCCGTTAACAGGGGGAACCACAGCCCCTTGCAGCCGTTCGGCCCCCTCGGAGCCCTTTCTGTTTTTCAGAGAGCGCTCATTGCCGATGGGTCCTGGTCTGTGCTCCTTGCTCTGTCCCGAGCCTTGTTCTGAATCCTTGACAGAAAAGCAAAGAGGCTAAGACACACAGCCTGGAGTGACCCTGACCTCTAGCTTCCAAGGAACTGAGAGCCAAAAAAGAAGACAAAAGACACCAGCCCTTGTGCCTAGCCTGGCCCCTGAGAGCCGGGCTCCAGATTACCTTTGGCTCTGACTGCTTTTGAGTCTGCTCCTTGTGGCCGTCGGCCTTGGGCTCCAGGCCGGGCCCGCCTGCCTCCTCGGGCTTCAGGGTGCCATATGGCGAGCTGCGCTGTGAGGAGGTCGCTGAGGACTCTCGGGACTCGGCGCTCAGGTCAACACCGCTGTCTCCCTGGCTGCTCTTAAAGCCCTGCTGTGCAGGACACACGGCCAATCAGCACCTGAGTCCCGCAGAGCGAGACCTGGGGCATGACATGTCTCCCGGCCAGAGCCTGTGATCCCCAGTACACGTGGGCCCCTGCACTGTGAGCACGGCCAGACGCCAAGGAGCCAGGATGGGTACTCCCTGGCCATCCCCTCTTTCTCCTTCCCACACACCTGAAAGCAAGACTGGAGACCAGCAATGAGCCAGGCTCACCGTGTGGCCAGGGAGAGCCTGGGTGGCGGCCGCGACGGCCCTGGGCTGTGAGCACACGCTTGGTGCCTGGGGGCCACTCACCTCAGCAGAGCCAGGCTCGGTGCTGGTGAAGGCAGTGGCAGCTTTGGTCCAGGAGTCACTGGTCGAGGCCTGAAGGGGGAGGGCTGCCGAGGAGGAAGACAGAGTCAGGACATCAAAGAGGAGCCACTAAGCCAGAAACACGACCACGGGCAGCTCACACAAACTCCAGTCTCCAAACCACCCACCTCCTCAGTCTGACACCTTCACTCGACTTCCCAGTGTCCCCAGATACATCTCCATAAACGTGCTTCCCAAGATTTCATGGATGATGAGCTCCAGGTAAACACACCAGCAACTTCTCACTCATAGGGACTAGACCTCTGTATCACTACCTCTGCTGTGGTAAAGCTTTTTTCACATAAGCCAACTATTTCTTTCTACAAATTGGCATCTCTCTACAAGTCTTTGATGGAGAAGGCAATGGCAACCCACTCTAGTACTCTTGCCTGGAAAATCTCATGGATGGAGGAGCCTGGTAGGCTGCTAAGAGTTGGATAGGACTGAGCGACTTCACTTTCCCTTTTCACTTTCATGCACTGGAGAAGGAAATGGCAACCCACTCCAGTGTTCTTGCCTGGAGAATCCCAGGGACGGGGGAGCCTGGCGGGCTGCCGTCTATGGCACAGAGTCAGACACGACTGAAGTGACTTAGCAGCTTAGCAGCAGCTACAAGTCTTTAAACAAGTCAAGCTGATTATTACCCAACTGTTGTTAGCTCAACCATTCTTAAGAATCCAACAAAAGTCACGGACCCTGTCTGTGTGCACAAAACCTCCCAAGCTCTTTTCCAAGATCCAGGGCCCTTCTGAAGCCATGCACACACCCCTGGTTTGAGCAACCACAAGACATTGCACAATCCAGGAGGGAAAGCCTTTATGGCCAAGGGCAACTCCTGAGTTGGTCCACCCTGCTTGACCAAGCTGGAAGGTATGTATTTTTGGACATTTACGCTGTGACACCCACCACTCTCACAGAACCAAACTGACTGATACCAAAATTTACTAAAAGGCTATTTTACTTTCAATCAGAGTTGACAATTTCCCAATATTACATTGAAATGTGTTAGAATCAAGGTTTTAATCAGAAACATGAAGACAGGCCGTGTGGTAAAATTGAGAGAATCAGGCTCAGAACCCAGGCTCTTGGGTGTCTGTCACGTGGCTCCAGAGTTGTCACTTCACTCCGGAAGCCTCCGCTGCTCTGAATAAAAGAGCTAGCGATGGATGATTTCACCAAGTTCCTGCTGCCCGCCCTGCAGGGCCTTGCCCAAAGCAGGAACTCAAGAACAATCTGCTCAAATGGTTTTGTATTTCAAACTGAAAGATTATCAGAAAAATGCCACTGGATAAGAAATTTTCTTAGCTTCAGGGAAACAGGTTTTCTATAGATTAAGGGACACCCTAGCCTGGTTTCAAGTCTAAGACAACATTTGGAGAGGAGCTGACAGAAACCTCCTTCTGGCAAGGAAAGGGCGCACAGCACAGACGGGAAAGCTCTGGACTCCTGTTCTCCCAAACAGGCATCTGCTCCTCGCCCGCAAGGCAAGAAGGAAGGATAGCTGATGTGGGCAACATTCAAACCAACTCCTGAGTGACCTCAGCCAGGCAGGGTGGGGACCACTCTTTCCTGTCACTGGATGCGGAATGCTCTGCTCGCCACCACGCTTCAGTCAGGGAAACTCTGACATCTGCTCAGAGGCTGCAGCAGCACGTGGTGCTCAGCCGGCATTAACCCCAGACAGAGGAAGCCAGGAGACAAGCAGTGCTGTGCCTATGCTCATGGCCCCAGGGCAGAGCCCTCCCTGAGAAAGGCCCCAAGCCTGGGAGGCGGCCCGAGGGCCGAACACAAGCTCTTACCCTGGCTGCTGCTCTCCCAGATCTCGGTGCCCAGGCTGCTGCTGGGCACAGGCCCATCGCCCTGCTCCAGGCACAGGTTGTTCTGCTTCTTTGCAAACCGAGGAGGAATTCGAGAGGAGAGACTTCGGCCTTTGACAGGAACCTACGGAGAAGAGGGTGATACAGTCCAGCCTCGATGGCAGACGAGAAAAATGAGTTCCCCCCAGGAAGACGACTGTGGGCTCCAAAACCACACCCGGAAACTGCTCCAGAGAATTCACCAACCGTCGGTTAAGACCTCAACCACGCGGGAACTGCAGTGCCGACCAAACCACCCCTGCAAGTGCTCAGTGGGCTGAGATCTGAGACCACAGTAGGAGTAGGCTGGACTTCAGGAGCTAACAGAGGTCTGTGTCCTGCTCAGCCCATTTCAGCTGGTGTCACCAAGGATCAGTTACCCTCTGAGACCAGGGAAATCACACCATCTATCCCATGGAGCACAGTGACAGTGGGCCCTGGGAGGAAACACCTGCTGACAAGCATGCCTTTCTTCCTCTCCCAGCCCGAATTCAGAACACTCTGACGCCACAGGCTACAGGTGTCCCTGCGTCCCAGCCCCGTGCCCCCTCACAGCGCGCCCCGTGCCCCCTCACAGCGCGCCCCGCACCTGCACGGCTTGCTCCTTCTTTCTCCTCTCCTCCTCCAGCAGGCGGCGCTGCTTCTTGGTTAGGACTTCAATGAAGCCTTCGCCCACCAGAGAGCCCACCTCACTCTCTTCCCCAGGGCTGGATCCGCAATTTTCAATGATGGCATCTGAACCAAGATTCACAAGGAAGGGCAATGGTTCCATTTACTGAAAGCTAAGGATAACCTAACCCTACAGACACCTGATATCTAAGCACTGAGTCAGCACAGGCCAGGGGCTTAGCTGGCTTGGGCCTCAGCATATTCACCATCACCAGGCTCTAGGAAACCCAGCGAGGATTTCTACACCCTTCTCACAACCCTGCAATGCACTGTTATCTCAAACCAAACAGGTCACAGTTAAGAAAACAGGCCTCAGAGACACACACACCTAAGTCCCAGCTCTACTCCTAACCAGCTGTGTGACCCTGGATAAACCACTCAGCTTCTCTGGGGCTCAGCTTCCCATCTTTAAAACTGAGACACTGCAGGGCTGTTACGGGAGTGCAGCAGAGCTGTGAGCAACACAAGGGCAGGAATCCTTCCTGTTCTGCTCTTAACCCAGTACGTACGTGCCCAGAACCTAAGATATTCAGCAAAGGGCAAACTCAGCAGCCCACGGCGGTGGCCATGCCCACCTCCCCCATTTCGCCTGGACCCTCCTTCCCCTGGAGATGTGAGCTGACACTCACGTCCGTAGCTCAGGTCGAACGGTTTCACGGTCTCTCCCTGCTCGCCTGACCTCTGGGCGGCCAGCCTGGCCTCCTTCTCCGCCTCCTCACAGGAAGCTTCGGGGACGTCAGTGGCAGCACGGGTTGCCCGCTCCAGGGTGTAGTGGCCGCTCCCACTGCTGCAGCCAAGACCTCCAGGCAAGGCCTCGTCTGGGGACCTAGAGAGGAAGGAAGATCTCGTCAGCTCAGAAGTGGCCCAAGAAGGTGAAGCTGCATACACGCCCAGCACACACCCAAGCTCAGCCCTGGTCTCCGTCATTCCCTCCAGCTGTCCCCTCCACCCAGCAGAAGGGGTGGCTGGTTACACGCTGTCTCGAGCCTGTGGGGAGGCTGCCCCAGACCACTGCTCCAGCAAAGACCCTGGGAAAGCTGCTCTGTCCTCACCCTCTCCCCTGGCTAGTACTCCTGTCCTTTCCCTTTGCCTACCACACCCAATAGGGCTACAGAAGAGACATAAGGGGCAAAGCTTAGAACTGGGCCGCAGAGGGAGCCCAGGCCTCGCTCCACTGCCAGTCCCCTGGGGCAGAAACCAGAAGGAAAGCCAGGTCTTGACATCTGGGGCCTAGAAAGCTCCTCCAGATCCACACCGACAAGAACCCACATTCTCCTGTGGCGCCTTGTTCAGAGATACGAGTGAACTACAGGCCAGCCCTCTGTGCCCTGAACCCTTGAGGAGGCTGGGAAGTAGGATAATTATCTTCCTCGGCACCTGGGCGGGGCCAGGGCCACATCAGGGATGTGGGCTGCACAGGCTCTGCCCCTACCCTGATCCCGGGCCAGCTGTGGGCAGCGAGCAGACACCGAGCACAGGGCACCCACCTCAACACCTCTGAGTCCGGAGAGGCGCCCTTTGGGCCTCGGTAACAGTAAACAGCCCCTGTTTACTGCCTGGCTATCACCAAGTGTGGGCGTTATCCCCGGGGTGGGATTGCTTATCTTTTGTGGAAAAGCAAAGGCACTCAGGGAAGATCTCTCTGCACGGCCAGGAGGCCAGCAATGCCCCAGCAAATAAACTGCCTGGCACAGTCAGGGGCCGAGGAGTCTGGGGAACAGACCAGTGCTCACCAGGCGCCACGCACAGGGAGCGACCCCAACCGTGTGGTGGTGGCCCTTTGGCTGGACTCCGAGAAGACATACGGAGACTGAACCCTGGAGTGGTACTGGGACAGCCACTCCAGGGGACCACCGGACGGGGCCTCTGGTCTCGGTTCTGAAGCAACAACAACACACCCCAGAGAAGCAGACAGCAGGGTGAGAGCCAATGATGGAGGTGCCCACACACGATGGCCTCGGCGGGCGGTCGCCCTGGAGCACAACCAGAGGGGAGGAGTCGGGGCCCTGACACACGGCGGGACAGCATGCGTGAGGTGCTGCCGGAAACACCGGCTGACAGAACCATAGCAACAAGAAAGAACCTGGGACTCTGCTTCTGGTTTACCTTTTGGCTTTCAGAGGCGTCCCGTTCTGATGACTCTCATAGCGGGGAGAAGTGTCACCGCCACCTGGCCTAACAGACTTCTCCCCAAACCCTCCCGGCTCCAGCTTCCGGGTCTGCCTGTCCACCAGGGGTCTCTGGCCTGAGAAGCTCCGCTTGGCCAGCTCCTTCTTCTCGCCTGCGCTCACCCCAGGGGGGCCGCCATCAGCCTGGGGGTCCAGCTCGGGGCCGGCCCGCCGCTCCCGCCTCTCACTGAAGTCGCTGCTCTCGGAGGCCGTCTCCCACTCCTCGTTGGCATGGTCGGAGGAGTTCTGATAGGCGAGCTCAGGGGACCTGCGGCCTGAGGCACTGCTCCTGTCCCCGGGGCAGGGTCTGGGACGGCCCGGCCACTGGCCGGCCACCAGAGGTGGCTCGTCCTCCGGCCCCCACAGGCCCAGGGCCTCCCGTTCTTGCCGGAGGCGCCGGAAGCGGGGCGGCTTGTCCTGGCGTGGGGGCCGCCTTCGCCGGAAGGGCCGGTTCTCTGTGTTTTCGGACTCTGGAGCGTGGTCATCTTGGAAGAAGGCCCTCCGGTCCTCCAGGCGGCCATCCTCGAAGCCCCGGGAGCCCAAGGCGTCGGGGCGTCTGTAGGCGTCTGGGATATAGTCTCTGTCTAAGGGCCGCCGGGCCCCACACGCATCAGGGGGGCCAGGCTCCTGCCAGGAGGCGCCAGGACCCCGGCTGGGCCAAGGGGCCACCTCCTTGGCCGCGAAGGTTCTCCGGCTGTATGCACAGTTGCTCAGGCGCGGGGGTAGGGCACGCCCGAAGGCCCGGGGGCCTCGGTTCTTGGCCTCAGGCCCACCGTGGTCCTCGGGGTGCATCCTGCCGGACCGCCAGGACTCCCTGAAGTCGCCCTTCCTTCCTGTGGCCTCCTCCCGCTCCGGGAGCATGCCCTCATCCCCAGGCTCGGCGCCTCGCTGCCGCCGCCGCTTGGGAAGCTCCTCGTATTCAGAGCCCTCGCTGTGGGTCTCGCTGGCAATCCTCCGCCGGGGCTTGGCCCGGGGGAAGTCATCCGGCGGCCCAAACTCCCGCGGCCCCCGGCCCCGGCCACTCCTCTGACTGCCGCTGTAGAGGCCCCGTGCCCCAAGGACGCCCCCGCCACACAGGCCGCTACCAGTGGGCCGCCCGCGGAAGGTGAACTCTCGGAACCCGCGGCCTCGGCCCCGGGCTGGCCCCCGGCCCCCAAAGGCTTGCTCCTCATCAATAAAGATCCAGTTATTCCTCTTGGTCGGGGGTGTGTGGCTGGCCTCCCTGGAGGGTCTGGCCTCCGGGGCCCCATCAGGCTTGTTGTCCTCCTCGGGACAGCTGGCCTCACGGCCCAAGCTGCCACGGGCTGAGCCCTGGTCCTCTGAGGTGGCCAGGGCCACATTGGCCAGTGCGGGGTCGTTCTCTTGGTCCTCATCCTCAGCCACTTCATGGACAGGCCCCGTCTCCCGGGCCAGGCGGGTGTTCCCCTCTGCCAGCTCCGGCTTTACTTTCTCGAGCTCCTTCTCCTTGTCCTCCACCTTGAGGGCCTTCAAGACAGGTTTCTTGATGGGGCCGGACCTACGGGTCCTGCTGGTCTGCTCCGGGTGCTGGCTGCTGGTGCCCCGGGCTTCTGGCGTCCACTCAGGCTCCAGAGCCGGCGGCTTGCTTGGGCTCCCTTCCTTCTCCCAGGAGGAGACGCTGAAGGGTGGCTCCTCCCGCGGTACCTCCTTCTCAACCGCAGCGTCTGGGTCGGCAACCTTTGACTGGTGGTTCACATCCCAGTCACCATACTCGGGCTTTTTCTCCGTGGGGGCAAAGTCAGGCTCCAGTGGGGAGCACCTGAGGTTTGGGGTGTGACTCACAGGAGTGCCTGCTTCCTGACCATTTTCTTGGGGTGGAAACAAAAGCTCCTGGCCTACTCTCTGAGAGGAGACACGGGAGTCACAGTCTGCTGGGGCCTTCTTGTCAGAAGCGCTCAAGTACTCCTGCCCTCTCTCCTCAAGGAGCTCGCGCTGGGCACTCACGCCCCCTGACCTTCCGGGGGAGGCAGAGTAAGAGCTTTCACTCCTGAAAAGGAACCAGAAAAATCAGTCAATGTGATTGGAGCCTGGTTCCTGGTTTCCACGCTGAACACAGTTTTAAAAAAAAAAAAATTTTTTTTTTTAAACGAAAAAGAAAAAAACATAGGCACGAACATTCGCTCTATCTTTAAACAGGCCTCAGAGATGCTGGGCCATGGGCTGGTGGCGGCCCCTGGAGTCCAGAGTGATGATCAGTGGCTGGCGGACTCCACGAACAGCTGGGCATCCTCTGGTTCAAACACGCTGGAGCCGGAAAGTCCGAGAAGAGTCTGGGGTGCTGGGCCGGCAGAGCCAGCTCACCTTACTTTCACAGGAAGGAGCCGTAACACACATGCTCAACCCCAACCCACGGCCCTGGCCCAAGGTTCTGTGGGATTTGCCTCTGACCCCAGGATTCCTCCTGGACCTTCAGTCACCATCGGAGCCTCTCACATGAAAGCACCCAGCCATCCTCATCTCACTCTCCTTTCCCAGAGCACACTGGTCTCTCTCAGGGCGCCCCTTTCCTGAGGGCGGTGTCTCCCGGGACGGCCTCCTCCCAGAGCCCATCTCACTGAGGACCGAGATTCCTCCTTCAGCTGCAAGGCAACAGGACCAAGCGTCACCTCACCTGACATGCATGTCCATGGCCAAATTGTCGCTGGATTTCGGGTGGGGCAGCGAGTAGCCCTTGCTCTGCAATGCCATGTAACCCTCGGGGCTCCACACGGGGGCGGGGTCAATGGCGGTCACCTTCCTTTCTGGCAGCGGGGGCACACAGCTCTGGTCCTCAGAGCGACAGGCAGTCCCACTAAGGGAATCCGGGGGCATTATGGGTTTCATCAATCCTGAAGAAGGCAAACAGCCAATTGGTCACCTCGTTCAGCAAGCCATGGGGCGCCCACAGGCCCAGAGGAGACGAGCTGCCCAGACCATCCTGCGGATGCGGCAGCCCACCTGCTTCATGTCATCTGATCATAGAGCCTCCAAAAGCACACAGGCACGCCATCTGAAAGGCCTGTTCGAAGGCCCTGGAGGTCCAATCTTAGTTCCTGATGAAGATCCCCTATGTTGAAGGATGTTAAACAACTGGCAGATGGAAACAGGACACAACCAACTAGAGAGCCCATGGCTGGCAGCAGAAAGCTAAGGGGCCAGGCAGCCAGCAGCGGGAGATGCCCGAGGGTCTCCTGTACAGACACAGGGAAGATGAGCTACACTCCAGGAAGGCTACATGCACCAAGGAGCCAGCGTCTGCCTGCTTCCAAACCCTACAAGAAGATTCAGAAAGGGGTCTGGACTTCAGCTCTGCTTGTTTCTGCCCCTGAGCTTAGAGTGATAATCCACATTCTCTCCAGGGAACGGGAGAAGGGGACACACAGATGACAATTCTTAACTGGCCCGAGGAAACAGGGATAAGCTGACATCTCCGTCCAACCAGATACAAACCAGCCTGGGAGACGGCACCCCCTCACTAGGGCCCCTCTGTCCAGTTCTAACAGATGGGATGCTGTAGACGACATTAAAGGCCTCCCATCTGGCCAGAGTCTGTGTAGAAAAGAGGGTCTGATCTTTCAGATATTTCACAAAGCTAATTACTGGCCAACAATGTTTTTTTGTTCCCATTTTTAAAGCTGAGATAAACTGATCAGGCAAATGATTCTGCATCAGGCTAGTGGTTTTATACTTTCTTTCAGCTGTGGATGCTCTGTCCAAAGGTTACCAATATACAACTCCGGCACAAAGGTAGTCTGAGTCATGTGGTGGCGAGGACCCTCTCTGGAATCCTAAAATTACACCCCATTCATTAAGTATTATTGATCACGAGGTAGGCAGAACTGCTCAGCACCACACAGAGCTATTTTTGGCAATATGGCAGCTCATCACCTGAAAAAAACCTCCTATCACTGCACAAAACATATTACACATTTCACTTGCAGAGCTCTGCTCCCCAAAACCAGGAATCCCCCAGGGAGCGGAAACCACAGCCGTGGGCATGAGCCATGTGCCAGAGGCACAAGCCAGGGCTCCTGAGAGGGGACACAGGGACACATCTGTCAGATGTAGTAGCCTACAGCTGTGCTCCTAAATACCACCCCCTCACCGCTCCCGACAAGAGATGAGGCTTCTCTGCATAAGGCAGAGAGTTACAGCCGAGGTGCTGCTTACACAAAGACCCTCAAAGGGCTATGCATTCAATTACAAGGCAGACCAGAAAAACCTCACACTCTTTAGGACAGGGAGATGATGGAGCTAGTGTCCCGGCCAGGGTCAGGTCAGGGAAAACAGTCCCCAGTGAGGAATTCATGGCTGCATGCCAGCTTTCACACAGGCTTGGGGGTAGTAGAGTGGAGTTCAGATTTACACCCCTAGAATTCTCCAAAAACTTCCTGAGTTACAACGAAAGGTAGTTCTAGGGTGGTAGATGAAAACACAGAGCCACCCTGGAGGGATACACTCTCAAACGAAGCTACACCGAGTCCCCAAGGTAAGAACAGCTCTGCCGGAAACGAACTTATGCGTCAAAACTCCCAGAACATCGCCAGGAAAGCAATCCACCACGAGTCCACAGCACGTCCACGGGATCATGCACCGTTCCCCAAGAACTTCAGAACACAGCACGTCCACGGGATCATGCACCGTTTCCCAAGAACTTCAGGAACAGATCGAAACGTTAAATACCAGAGAATTACGGTTTACTTGATTAAAAGCAAATAAGAAGGAACTGAAAACTCACAAAAAATGTAAGACACGAGAAAAAAAGATTTGAGAGGAAAAGCCTAGTAATAATACAGTCACTGAAATTAAAAACCCACTGGACAGTAAAAAATACAGACAGCAGATGAGGCACAGCTTGAGAGAACGAGGAATTAGAGAATAATTCCAGGCATTTTCCCAGAAGGCACCACAGACATCAGCTCTCATGTACTCGAGAGACTCGGAGGCAATGTGCGAAGCAGCCTGACGAGGCAGGCATTCGTACAGCACAGTCAGCACGAACAATCGGAGTGGGCGACACAGGAAGAAAGGACACAGAGAATGAAAGAAGGCAAACAGGCAACACGGTGATTAGAAGAGAAACTCCCAGAAGTGATGAAAGCAATGCAACCTCAGATGTGAGCACTGTGAGTTTTAAGCAGAATAAAGTAAGGATGGATACAGATACATACCTAGACACAGCATTTTGAGAAAGAACTACAGGAGGCCAAAGACAAAGCGGTCTTAAAGCAACACAGACTAGACACAGGAGCCAGAAGAAAAGGAATACTATCTTCACAGCCCTGAAAGAAAGTGACTGCAAGCCTAGAGTTCCATACCCAGCTGCACTATCGTTCAAGAGAAAGGCTGCCGTAGGTGAAAAATAGTACTCAGTTGCGTAGAACTCTGCAGCCCCATGGACTGTAGCCAGTTAGGTTCCTCTGTCTATGGGATTCCGCAGGCAAGAATACTGAGGTGGGGTGCCATTTTCTCCTCCAGGGGATCTTTTAGACCCAGGTTTGGAACCCATGTCTCCTGCACTGGCAGGCAAATTCTTTACCACTAGTGCCACCTGGGAAACCCCATGTGAAGAATACATATTGCCAAAAAACTTTCGTAGAGGCCTTGACAGAACGTATGTTCTGAAAAAAATAAATGGAACCCAGATGGAAGGATAAGCAGCAAAGACACTAGCAAACACGTAGGCAGATCTGAACAAGCATGGATTGAATAAAACAGCAAAGAGAATAATTTGGTAAGCATCAAAACAAGGGAAGAATTAAAATTCCAGGCAAAGATTAAAAGACTCCTGAATCAGAGCTCAGGTTCAGGGTAATCTGATTAGCCTCTGTTAAGTCAAGGGTGCGTGTTAGAATTTAACCTAACCACTCACAGTGGAAACAGAATGTAGAAGGAAAACAAAAAGAAGACTTGACACCCACGCCCCCAATCTAAAGGGAACAACTTCGGTGACTAAAGTCACAGTTGACACATCTTAAACGTACAAAGACATTCTCCTCCACAAAGGGCTCAGGCTGACAATAAAAAGTTGGGGTAAAAAGATACCACCCGAATACTAATCAAAAGAAAACTGGACTGAAATTATCATCAGATAAAGTAGACGTTAAAGACAGAAAACCCAAGAAACAAAGGTGCTATATGAAGATACGAGAAACAAGATGCAGTCGTCTCAAGCCTATATGCTTCCAGGTAGGTCAAACAAAAACTGACATGATTACAAGATTTGACAAACCCACAACACGGTGGAATGTTCACACACCTCTTAGAAACTGATCAAAGGGATAAAAAAAACTGTGATGATAGATATTTATACAGCACAGTTAGCAGGCACACTTTAATGGACCATGTCCAATAGGAGAATATATTCTTTTCAAGCCCCTGAGTGAAGTTTGATCTGCCGCTTGTTAAAAATAAAGTTTTATTGAAAAGCAACCACACCTATTCACTTACTATTGTCTATAGCTGTTTTTGTTCTACAACTGCAAAACTGGAGTAGCAGTTCAAAGACTAAAATATTTATTATCTGGTATTAATGGAAAAAAATTGTGACTGCTGGTCTATATCATACAGACCATGATATATGACCAAAAGGCAGCCACAGTAGAAATTAACAACATATGGATGATATTAAAACTCTGTATTTGGAAATTTTACAATATACCATTAAAAATCACTCAAAATCAGACTAATATTTAAAACTGTACAGTAATAAAAATGTTATTTTAAAACTCAGTGGCTCATAAACTCGGGTGAGATGTAAATACATCAGAAAACTCAGAAACTAGTGATCTAATTAAGCATCCAACATAATCAGAAAAAGAACAAAATAATTTCAGTGGAAATAATGGGGGGGGCAAGAAATTAATGAAATAAAAGCCAAATAAAACACAGAAATTAAGAACCTCAAAAGATACTTTTTTTAAAATGGCATTAAAAAGACGGCATTTGATAAACCTTGGGAAAGACTAATCAAGAAAAAGAGAACACAAAGAACACTAAAGAACGGAAAGAGGGACAAAACTACGTGGCAGAGATATGAAAATTAACAAAGACAATTTATGATTCAGAATCTTAAAGTCTCTTCCTAACAACTCTTTGTGGGAGGTACTACTACACACTCGTTTTGCAAACAAGGAAGTTATAACTCAGACTGGATATGTGACTTGCAAAGAGGTCAGACTGGAATCCAGGTGGGGTCTGTCTACCTCCCAAGGCCATGCCCTTGACCACACCACATACCCTGGCCTTCACTGCACCTTGGTGCTTACCTGAGGGATGCAGGGCTGAGGGGTAGAAATCCACTGGGGTCCGAGTGGGCGGGATCCGGGGGTCCATGTAGGAGGGCATCATCATCCACCTGGGGTCGAAGCCCAGCATCTGGGGGTGGTGCGGGTAGAAGGCGCGCTGCGGGTGGGACGGCGGAGGGTACACCGGCTGCCAGTGCTGCGTCTTGTACAGCTGCTCCTGGCAGAGAGAGACCGGGCTGCACAGGTGCCGTGGTGCCCGCACACACACGCCTCCAGGGAAAACCCACCAGACAGAAGACCAGAGAGGGCAGGCCCCAGCGTACGCATGACCACGTTCAGGCCCGGGCCCTCTCCCAGGATGGATGCACAGTCATCCCATCGTCACACGGGGCCCTCAGGCTCCTCCACTACACATGGCAGCTTGGGTGCTCATGCAGATCAAAGGCTCTCCTGGAGCTGACACATGACCAGCACCCTTCCCAGAGCACCCCTCCCCAGTGCTCCTCCCCATCCCCAGCCCCCACTGTCCCTTCAATTCGCTCTCCACACTCCAATGCCTTGACCACGGCCAGAGTCTTCCTGGGTTCTCCACAGCTCTCCATCCAACAGCCGGAATCCCACAGGGCTGCATGTGATCTGCAGGGTCCTGCGGGTCCTGACCCATCTGTCTCTCCAGCATCACCTCCCACTACTGCCCCGGCCTCCAGTCCACACACCTGCCTGCCCGCCTGCTTCAGGCCTTGGAAACATGCTGGGCCATCTGTTCCCTAGGCCCCAAACCTGCTCACTCACACCCCTCCTTCAGGTTTCAGCTTAAAGAGAACTTCCTCTGGGAAGCCTGCCACAAGTTCCAAGGAAGATCAGGTCCCCTGTTCTCGGCTCTCACAGCACTGATGTTTCTCCTGCGGTTGCCTCCCTCCCTATATCAGGGGATCGCGTGTCAAGTTCACACAGCCCGCTCACCTCTACCGCCAGACATGGTGTGGAAAAAGTTCACTGCATGAATGGATGAACTAACACATCAACAGAGTATTAAAAATCAAGGACCTAGACCCAGCGAGGGTTCACTTCAGACCTGCTCCACAGCACCGATGACCCCTGGGGCTTCCCTCACAAGCACATCCCGAACCAGTGTCCTAGGCAGACACAGGTGCAGTCAAACAAGCAGGACAGCTGGCCCAGCACACCCTATCCCAGCCGGCTGGCTCAACTCCAGCCTGGGCTGGGTTCCCCGGATGGCTCACCGGGGGCCCTAGCACCTCTTAGGAGCGCTCAGCACTCAGTAAGCGGAGCTCTCCAGGGCTCTGCCCACAGCTCCTCCTCCTGTCTAGACCCCAGGTCCCCAGGGAAGCTGACCAGACAGTCCATTTGCCAGACTCCCTCAGGCTATTCTGGCATGTTCAGCCTTTCTCCTACTCTTCAGGAAGGATTTACCTGTCACTGCCCATCCCCACCCTCCCCAGAAGACTTCCCTAGAGCAGCTGTTACGACTGTGTCTGGCTGGAGTGACTCCAGAGATCTCTCCAGTCGGCAGTAAATGTTCACCAAGTCCAGGAGTGACTGCATGGCGCCTGCTCACGGTACAAAACTACAACAGCACAGTGAACGTGCCTAACTGTCTAGAACATAGGCCACGGTGGGCTTCTGGAAGGCTTCCTAGGACCCCAAGGAAAATAGGGTCTGGGGTGAAGGTTGTAAAAGCAACTTTAAAAAAATTCTGGGTAAAGGTATAAAATTTGATCTGTTTCCCCAGGGTACCCACATTTTGGAACATTTTCGATTACTAACAATAATTTACCAGACTTCCCTGGGGGTCCAGTGGTTAAGAATCCACCTTTCAATGCAGGGACACGGATTGATCCCTGGTCAGGAAACTAAGATCCCACATGCCATAGGGCACCTAAGCCTATGCTCTGCAACCAGAGAAGCTGACATGCCACCACGAAGACCCAGCACAGCCAAAACAAAGAGAGAGACTCAATATTTTAAGAACATTGATGGAACACCAATAAAGACACTACTGGACTATCGATAAACTAGTCTACAGGCATCACAGAACCCCTCACCGCCACGCAGTCAGGGCTTCATTCCTTCCGTTTCACACTGACCTATCCAAGGCCCCACATGGCTAGATAAGCAGAACCCAAAGCTGTTTGATGTGAAACCTACAAGCCTCCACCCTTAACTCAAAGCCAACATTTCTCTCCAGTGCTGTCCACAGAGCCCCCAGGCCTCTTCCTCCTGGGTAGGCTCCTGGGTGGGGCCATCAGTGTGAAGAGTGGCCACACTGTACACCTCGCAGTGAAAAAACCACTCAGACACCACCAGCCATTCCTTTCAACGCTAGACAACAGGGTCCACAAACTACCAACAAAGGTTTTCATCCAGAGGATGAATTACCTGGAGAAATGAAAGGCCAGGGCTGATCTCCAAGGCCCCCACTCTCCACGTCCCTGCTGGCGACTGGGGTACAGGAAGGAGGGTGGGTGTCATCTGCTTTAATTGAAGGAGCCTGGGAGATGGAGGGGCGGATCTGTTTACAATATGGGCTAGGCGTCTCCTGTTTACCTGCTGCTGCTGCTGCTGCTGCTGGCGCTGGAACCTGGGAGGGAGTGACTTTTGGTACTTGTTGAATTCCTGCGCAGGGGACCCAGCCTCCCTGGGTCCCTCCTCACTGCCGCCACTCTGAGCCACTGCTGGAGGAGCTGTGGGGGCTTCTTCTGAAAACGTGCTGGCGGTCTCCTGGGCAGAGAACTCAGGGGAGCCTACAGAACAAGTAAGTGGAGAAACGGCCAGGTCAGTTCATAAAAGCTTGGCTGAGTGAATATTTAATGGCAAATGCTTTTTCTTGTTGGCACATACTTTCTACTGCTAAACTATTTGCATCCCCAAACCCCGGCACTGGGCTAACACCTCCCATGCCCGAGCTCACAGCCTCCCCCCGCCCTCCAATCACAGATGAGAAAACCAAGGACGGAGAGATCAGATGAAGTGCCTGAAGTCGCATGGTCGGCAGTAAAGCCGGGATACAATTCCAGGTGAGAGAGGGCCTATTAAAGTGGACCCAGCGCAACAGAGTGGGTGAGGCCTCAAACAGAGCCCACGTGCCCCCGCCCCCACTCAGAGTTACGGGAGTCAGGCCGGCCAGGCAGCCCCTCTGAGGATGACAGCTGCAACCACCCCACGGGGCTTCTGGGAACATTAACTGGGCCAGTCCATGGAGTGCGCTTCAAACGGGATGCTCCCCACGGTCTCCAAGACCCTGCCCCTTGGAATCCCCTGCTGTCTTCCCCATCCCAGCTTTGCATTCTTTCTTCCACCTTCATTATAACTGACGTTTGCATTCTCAAGAAATCTACTGCAGAGAGCAAACACCAGTGCAAAGCCTGGAGGTGGGGCAGCGTCCCAGAGGAATGCTGATAGGCAGGGCGGGTATGGAAGAGCCGGGGACACACCCCACACCCAGGCCCAGCCCACTCTGCACCCTGCCATCCACTCCCTGACTCTCTACTGCCCCCTCAGTAGGTCCCCGACACTGGGCCCAGGCTTCACCCAGACTTCAGTGACACGGAATTTACAGAAGGACCAGGGTCTGAGTTCCTTGGCCTGAAGGGCGCTGATCACCACGAGGTCACCGGAACGCCCTCCATCTGAGAAGCTTTCAGCAACTGAAACTAATATCAGGGCCTTCTCTACTTTAGAGACTTTGTTTGAGTTCACTTAAGAAAGTCACAAAGAACATAACCGATCATATTATTAAAACCTAGAGCAAGAGACCCCCTCCACCACTTAACACTGTTTGGTGTGTCTAGTGCAGCCATGTGATCCAGTCCTTTTAGGATTAACATCAGGGAAAATGTATTCTAAAAAGCGGGCAGGCTTCCTTCAGCGTCACAGAGAGCGCTGTGCTCCTAATGAGGTCCTCCGGCACCCACATCTCCACTGCCAAGCAGTAGTGGTAATGAAGACAGTGCTTCATTAGAAGCATCCGTGAGAAGGCGGGCGCTTCTGCATCTAGAAATGTGCCACGTGCTTCGTGACATCATCTCCCAGGACTCTGAGCCCAGGGGGTGGGTACAAACTCTCCCCAACCCACTTCATGGGCGAGGAAAGTGGGAAGTCAGAGGGGAGGTGTCAGAGGGGAAGCAAGTGGCCAGCTGGCTTCAGTGGTGAAAACAGGATGTGAACCCAGGCCCCTAATCCAGGCCTGAACTCCTAACTGGATCCCTGTGTGTCCAGCCATTGGCCACAGTTCGTGCTAAGAAGCCAGGGAGATGCCCAGTGACACAGCCCTTGTTTCCAGGTCAGGGGCCAGGCTCACTGCTTACCTTTGTGGACAGCAGGGCCATTTTCCTGGGGAGTCACCTTCTCAGCCCCCGGAGAGAGGGGAGCTTCCTTCTCCGCCTGCTTCTGGGCCTCGCTGGCCCGCTGAGCCTGCTTGCACTTCTGGTCAAGCTGCTTGAGTTTGGCAGCACAGGCAGCCAGCCTTTCCTCGCGCGCGCGGCGCTCCTCCTCCTCCCGGCGCTTCCGGGCTCGCTCCACAGCCTCTGACATCTCCGACTGGACGAACTTCTGCCGCGGGGGGGGCTTGTCCTCTTTGTCCTCGGCAGACTGCTGCCGAAATAAGGTGCCCATGGAGGACTTCTGCTGAGAGAAGACGGTCAGAGGATGTCACAACTCAGAGACAGGCCACCGCCTGGAGTGGGTCAGCTCCCTTCTCAAGACCCTTGGGCACCTTCAAGAGGCCTACGGCAAAAGGACCTGAGCTTCAATCCTGCTCTGCCCTACGCTATATTTGGAAAGAGGGCTGGGCAAGCACTAACAGTCTAAACCCTAATTTCTCTTTTGGAAACTGTTGATAATCAAGGAAGCCCTCCAGGCTGTAAAGGTGCACGGAATCGTTTGCAAACCTCTTAACACCATGACTGAAATGCAGGAAACGCTCACGAGAATGGGCACTCCTGCAGCCACCTCTGGGCATGCAAGGTCAGGGTGTCCACAGCTAAAGAACAGGAGCAAAAAACCACATGCTCATCACTCCTCAGCCACAGAACTGCCCTACTGCTCCTCCCACGACAGCAGATGAACCTCTGGGTACAAAGAGCCCCAAGACACCAGAACTCCCACTCACACGTGAGGTTTCAAACTGATTAAATGTAAAAACAAAACAGCATCTCTAAAAACATCTCTTCAAGGTATTATACCTACTTTTAAGTCTCAAGTTGATTGTTAAGTTACTAGACAACCAACAGGGCACAAACGGTGCAGTGTGAAAACCTCTCAGTTCTGGGAAGATTTCTTACTGATTTGCAGGAAGAGAGGCTGCAGGCAGAATATGCAGCAGAACAGAAGATGGGCTGGGTCCCTGGGCCCAGCCACTGGAAGTCGAATGACATACAACTGGCAGAAAAACAGACAACTTCTTGTTTTGAGGGACAGTTACACAGATGAAGGTAACTGTTGAAAAGTCATCAGACATATGAAACCAAGGTCTGTTGTGTCTTTTCTTGTATTTTAATTGTCATCGTTCAGTTGCTAAGTCTTATATGACTCTTCTGCAAACCCACGGACTATAAGGTTCAAGAGAAAGGCTGCCTCAGGTTTAGAATAGTGCTCAGTTGCTCAGTTGTGTCTGACTCCTTGTGACCCCATGGACTGTAGCCCACCAGGCTCCTCTGTCCACAGGACTTTCCAAGCAAGAACACTGGCGTGAGTTGCTATTTCCTTCTCCACAGGATAGTCCCGACCCAGGAATCAAACCCATGCCTCCTGCACTGGCAGGCAGGTTCTTTACCACTGAGAAGCCAGGGAAGCCCCTTATGTAAATTATACCTCCATAAAAGCAGTGAGTAGCAGTGACAGCAGAGAGTGATTTTTCTCCTGAAAACTAACTTCCTATAATCCAGAGGCAATTACTACAAGATTATAAATGTCTAATTTAGAATCACAAAGGTACTTTTTACATAATATAATTGGGGCCAAGTGTGCACTCTCCTTTTACTTTGCCCCGATCACTGCCATCTGTCCAGGCACCTTAACAGCCATGTACTGTCTCACCTCGAGTCTCCACCAAGACACATCTCACCCCCTGATGCTCAGGACACCTGGATGATCCCTAAGGCACACCCCTGTTATTAGTCCCTTCACAATTTCCCAGAAAGTAAATACCAGAATCAAAGGGTATGTGCATATCATCAAAACTACAGACAATGCCTTTCAAAACTGCCTGAAGTGAGCTATCATTTTATAAACTAAATATTCTGCAAAACATTTAAGCTGTGACAATCTTTACAGAAATTTGTATTCATGAAATGATAAGAGATTTTATCTTTGTTGACTCTAGATAATAATAAAAACACTCAAGATAATTCAGGGTTGCTATGAGCAGATCAAAGTAAAAAAAAATCTTCTTTTGAATACTGAGCAACCCCAATATTGGGATGAAATCTGGGTTAATTGCAAGATAATTTATAAGCGCTGTACTGTGTCTGTTTTCATTCCTGTGTCCCCTGTACCGAGCACAATGCCTAGTAAGACACGATATGTGCTCAGCACAAAAACTCAAGATAAAAGGTATTTTCACTTTACAGGAAGATGTAGAAGTCCTTTAAACAGCACAGTGCTCTGGAAATGGCAAGTCTGCCAAGTTTCTTTAAATGAATGCCTTTCCCTCCGCAGCTTGCCCTTCCAGCTCAGTTCCATTCCAAAGCCAGGCAATGCGGCAGCGCCAGGCCAGCACCCCGGGGGTCAGACAGCTCAGGGCAGGTGGTCGGAGCCCAGGCAGGTGAGCAGGGTTGTCCACATGGAGGTGTGGCTGACGAGGAAGGGGAGCCCAATCAAGTGGGAGGAGGAAGGAACTTCTAGAAGAGATGGCTCAGCAGGGAAATTCAGGGTCTCTGGGAGGGGGTGCTGACATGTGAGGAGCTGAGGAGGGCACCTGTGCAAGGGAGAGGGTGAGGGTAGAAACAGAGAGACTAGGGAGATAAACAGCCAGAATGAAGTGTGTGTGTGCGTGCTTCGTGTCTCCCATTCTCTCACATACATACATTCCCTAACTGTGTGCGTGTGTGTCTCTCTGTCTCTCTCACGTGTGTGTGTCTCTCTCACATATATACAATCCCTAACTCCATGTGTGTGTCTGTGTGTGTGTGTCTCTCTCACGTACATACATTCCCCAACTATCCATGGAAAAGACTAGAAGCAGCGGCACTCCTGGTGCCCACGTACCGGTTTATAAGTGTCATTAAAGGCTGACTCCAGGGCCAAGGCTAGATAAGGACAAAATGAGCTTGGAAAAGCTTATTCTACCAGAAAGCAAGGAATCTCTCAAAAAAAGAATGGAGACAGTGAAAAGCACATGGCTGCAAGCCTGAAGCTCCCAAATCAAAGACAACCTGAACATCCAAAGAAACAATATTAATTAAAAATTTGATGAGAAACTAGACATTCATAGTCTTAAAGTAACTAGCCACAAAACTTCTATCAATTACCAATCTGTGGTACATGTGAAAGCTCGATGTTGTGAAACCCAGTAGCCAGCGCCTCAATCCTGAGATTAAAGTAAGGCTGTCACAGCGGGCAGAGAGGGACCAGGGTCATCCAGGCGGAAGCAATGAGAAGAGTCAGTGCCAACTCCGAGAGACTCTAGCCACAAGAGGGAAGCCTTGAACCCCACCATGAGGAAGCTCCAGACAAATGGCACACTGCACAAAGCAGCTGGCTTCTGATCTTCCAGAGCGTCAACCTCAGCAAAGCAGAGCAGAGGCTGAGGGTCCACTTCACACTGAAGGACACCTGACCCTGAGCCAGATTCCTGTGCATCTGGACCATCAGCTGGACAGCGGGGGCAATGGGATGGAGTCTGCCGACAAGGTGGCAGTGCTAAGTCAACGCGAGCTTCCTGGATTTGACTGTGCTTACCTGAGAAGCATTCTGTGGTGACAGAGCCTGATCGGACTAGCAACTTATTCTTCAAATGGCTCAGGAAAAATGTTCTTTGCGTTACACCAACGTTTCTATAAGTTTGTGACTGTTCTCAAAATCTTAAAAGAATTTTTAACTTTAAAAAAAAATAAAGAGGGACTTCCCTGGAGGTCCAGTTGTTAAGACTCTGCCCCAATGCAGGGGGCTCAAGTTCAGTCTCTGGGCAGGAAACTAGATTCCACATGCTGCACAGTGCGGTCAAGAAAAAACCAAAAGGGAGGGAGGTTCAAGAGGCAGGGGACATATACCTATGGCTGATTCATGTTAATGCAGGGCAGAAACCAAGACAATACTGTAAAGCAAATATCCTCCAATTTAAAATAGCTTAGAAAAAGAGAGAGAGAAATGTCTGCTTAGACTTTTTCAGAAAACCGACCAGACCACTGAACTCAGTGAAACCTAATTGACTGTCCATCTGAAAGAGTGAGACTCTGGCTGTAGTGACCAGGGACACACATTGAGTCCCCAAGCCGGCCACCACTCAGCGTTCTCTGAGCTGGCTGAGACTCCTCCTGCAGGCCCACCCACGATGGGCTCCTGAAACCTCCCTGGCTCCACCCCTTCCTGTTCATTGTAAATGCACAGAACAGCCTTTCAGGTGACCTGCTGGAGTCTCTGCCTTGGATCTCTGGTCAACTGAACTTGGAAAGGGCTTGTGTGTACGCACACGCACATGCATGTCCCCCAGCCAAACAGGCACAGAACCCCTCCCCCGCAGTGCCCACGGTACCTGGTAGTCAGGGCCTGACGCCCAGCTGTGCAGCTTCCTGGAAGGCGGCTGAGGTTCCGGCACCTTCCGGACGACACGGGTCACGCCTCCTGTTTCACTCCAGTCTTTTCCTTCCTCTTGGGTGCGCTTGGCATCAGCACTGTCTGCAGAGCTCAAGGACAACTGCCGCTGCCTCCTGGGGTCCCAACTGTTCCTAGGACAAACCGTGAAGACTTGGTTTTCCTGGTCGGCCCAGGCATGGTCTCATCAGACCATTAGCATTTTGAAAGTTAGCTTCTACAAACTGATTTCCTTCATAAAAAACCCATGGCACATCCGCTTTATGGCTGAGAGGACACGCCCAGAGCACCTACACCAGCACCCATTTTACCAAGTCAGTCTTAAAGACACAGCTCCAGGCAGGATGCCTCACACCCATTACTTCATCTACTACAAAAAAAAAACAACAACACACACCTCTACTTCCTCCATTTTAAAGAGCTGGTCAGTGAGTCTCTGGGAGGTTGGGGAGCTGTTCACAAGGAAGAGCTAACAGAGTTGAACCCAGGCCTCCCACTGCAGGCCCTTCTGTCTCTGCCAAAAACCCCGTCCCAGGACTGAACAAATGCTCAGCACAACAGCAGAAGAAGGCTTGCTGAGTGATACATTACAAAGAGCAAGAGGAGCAATGCACACACTGGATGGAGGAGGAGGAGACAGACGCCCAGCAGAGGCTCCGGGAAGGTTCACTGAGTGGTGCTCACCTTTACACGCTGTGGTGCAAACAAAAGCTCTGTGACAAAACACATGTGCATCTACTCACACCTCTGCTAGTGCAGAAGTGGTGCCCAAAAACCCAGCGGGAGCACAGAGAAAGTCAGGGAGTCAGGCCTGGCTAATACCCATGCTCCTGCACGCACACGCACACACACATGCACAAACACTCTGGCGGTGGAGGGAGGTGAGGCGGGTGAGGAGAGGCAGGAGGCCAGACAGAGCAACGCCTGCCAGTGCCTCCTGGTGGCGAGCCGAGGTGTGGTGCCCACGGAAGGTTCCCGACCTGCCAGGAAAGACCCAAGTCTATCAAGACGGTGACTAAGCCACAGGGTGAGGGGGACAGGGAAGGAGGGACCGGCTGGCCAGCCTCTGGATGGTACATGAAGGAAACGATGCAGGTCCCTGTGGTCCCAGAGACAGTGAACAGGGAGGGATGGAGCCAGGGAGGTTTCAGGAGCCCATCGTGGGTGGGGCCTACAGAAGGAGTCTCAGCCAGCTCAGAGAACACTGAGTGGTGGCTGGCTTGGGGACTCAATGTGGTGTGTCCCTGGTCACTACAGCCAGAGTCTCACTCTTTCAGATGGACAGTCAAGTCACATCAATTCAGAGAGAGGAACGGAGTGGACTGCTGCTCCAATGAACCTACAAAGCTTCACGTTTCCACTGATTTAAATTCTGGATCACATCTCCTTCTGACTTAGTTCCAAAAACTGACCAATAAATATTTATTTCCCAAGGGCATCCAAAGCTTCAGCTGAAATCAAGCAGCATTAAAATAAATTTCAGAAGCCTCAATTAGCTAACTGTCTGTGTGCCAGCTGAGGGAGAATGACAGAAGATCGTTACCAGCTCCCTGCAGAAGAGGAGCTGTGAAGCCAAAGATGACACAACAGAGACTTGCAGACCCAACTACATAAACGTTCAATTCCTGACAGTGAAACAGACAAAGGGGAAAAACACCAAAGCACTACTATCTAAGCAATATAGAACAGTGATCACATTTTAACATAGAGCACAGCAAGTCTAACAGATATATAGGTACAAAGGAAACAGGCAATTCCATATAAAGAGAAGCATCCATATTTCCCAATACTGGGGGTGGGTGGGGGTGGGTATGCAAATTAAAGTGACCATAGGTACTATTTTAAAAGTACAAGCCAATGCTACTGGTATTCTGCTAAAAACTAGACTGGCTAGACTACAATTTAAGTATTTTCCAAATGGCGTTGGGAGCAAGCATCAGTCCAACGAAATGATCCAAAAAAAGAGAGAGAAAAGATTCAAGTGGTCAAATATGCTTAGGCAACGTGGCATACCCCGCTCTCGGCTTCTCCCCCACTCCCAGATTCCCAGCAGGCTGTAGCACGCACATCCTAGGCTCCGGGCACTCTTGCAGTAGAGCTGAACCCAGGCGGTTTCCCAAATCTGCTTGGCCAGAGAAGCCTTTAGGGACACCACACACTCATGGCAGTCTGCAGAACAATCAGTCTACAAGACACACTTGGGAAAAATGCGGGCTCGGTGGCTAAATGGCTAGGACTCAGCCAGCCATGCCTGGTGCCTACCCTGGCTCCCCACCCCCAAACAGCTGTCCTTCCATCTGCAAAATGGAAACAGTATCTGCCCACATGAGGTTGCCGGGGTCAGCGCACGGCAGCACGGAGAACACCAGTGCACGTACGCCCCCTCAACCCCCGGCATTGGGAGCGGTGCTGTGAGCAGGGATGGCGCCCTTACCACTTTGGCCTGCCGTCCTTCACCACTTCCTCCTCCTCCTCATCATCACTGAACTTCAGCTTCTCGGAGTAGTCCACTTCTTCATGGAGGCCTGCAACAGGAGGAGGGCCAGCGAGAAGGATACAAGATGCACATCCCAACAGTGGTAAGAGCACCGCTGGGGTGGGGGGAGCGCTGCCTCCAGGCAGGAAGGGCGCCAGCCCACCTGGCTAAGGGACACCCCCGGCTGCCACCACCAGAGCACACACTGCAGAGAGAAGTGGAGGACAGGGACTAAGACTCCACGCTCCCAATGCAGGGGGCCCAGGCCCGATCCCTGCTCAGGGATCTGGATCCCACAACTAATACATGATGCAGCCAAATAAATAAATAAAAACCATATTAGAACAAATACAAGTGACCATATGTAAAATAGATAGCCAATGGGAATTTGCTGTCTGGCTCAGGAAACTCAAACAGGGGCTCTGTATCAACCTAGAGGGGTGGGATGGGGAGAGAGATGAGGGAGGTTCAAAAGGGAGGGGATATATGAACACCTATGGCTGACTCACGTTGAGGACTGACAGAAAACAACAAAATTCTGTAAAGCAATTATCCTTCAATTAAAAAATAAATTAATTAAACAAATAACAACAAAAATACAAGCGAAAGATAGTACTGGCTTTGGTCACAGCACAGTAGCCTCCCTGGTTAGATTAACTCTGTTAAGAGAACAGTCCTTAAATCTGTGCAGACCAAGTGTTCTGCAAGTGTGTTACAAGGTGAGGAGTGAGCAGAAGCAGGCAGAAACCAGCCAGGAGGCCTCCCTGCCAACACACACTCCTGAGAGGTGGGATCCGTGACCGAGTGGCTCAGGTGGCAGAAAGTGTCCATCAATGGATGAGCGAGCACACAAAACATGGTAGATGCACACAATGGAACAGGATTTGGCCACATTAAAAAAAAAGAGAGTTCACACACACGCTACAACATGCCGGCCCCTGCAGACATCATGCTGAGAGACGGAGCCAGGTGCGAAAGGCCTCAGATCCTGCTGTGCGACTCCATTCGTACAAAACATCCAAAACACACAAATCCACAGACAGAAAGTAGACGGTGCTTGCCAGAGGTTGAGTGTGGAGGGAGGGTCACCGGGAGTGAGTGCTCATGGGTACGGGGCTTGTTCTGTGGGTGATGGAAATGTTCGGGACTTCAACAGTGGGGATGATTGCACAAACTTGTTAATATACTAATCATCTCTGAATGGTAGACTTTAAGGGGGCAAATTTTATATAACACGAAAATCTGTCACATGAATTATATCACTGAAAAAAGGGACATGGCAAAAAGCCCAATCCAGTGAAAGAGTTAGATCTGACGACAAAGCAAATGTGATCACGCACTATCTCCCAGAGCCTCACGGTGATACAGGCACCAATGGGCTGAAGGATGCGGATGCAAAACCACAGCACGGCAACAACAAATACAGCCAGAACGTGACCTGACACAGGGTGAGACAGACTCCAGGCAAGAGGCGGGGGAGAGACCAAGAGTATATGAAAACAACAGAAACGGCCAGCACACCAGTCATAAAAATAAAGAATGGGTGTAACAGCTTCAAAATAAATGAAGCAAAAATTGACAGAATTAAAGGGAGAAACAGATAAATCTGCAATTGTAGTAGAGAGTCTAATACCTTACTTTGAGTAACTGATAGAACTAGACAAAAATGTTATGAACAACACTACCAACCACCTTGACTAAACTGATACATACAGAATGTGAACTACAGAATACACTCTTCTCAAAAGCACTTGGACTATTCAGCAAAACAGACCACGTATCTTAGTGATAAAACCAGTCTTAATAAACTGGAAAGAACGGAAGTCACACAGAATATGCCCTTGTGACTACAATGGAATTAAATGAGAAATCTAGAAATTTCCAATTAAAATGATCAGTGAACTAGAAAACAGTCAAAATAATGGAGAAAATTAAAGCCAAAAGTTCTTTGTAAAGATGAGTAAGACTAATGAGCCCTTGGCAGAAGTGAACAAGAGAAAAAATACAAATTACCTACTTATCAGGAATGAAAAAGAGTGATATCTATATCATTACAAATCTTACATACATCATTTTCAAAAAACAAAGATTCTAAAATTATATGAAAATGGACTTAGAAGAGTAAAATAATCTTAAAAATGAACAAAGCTGGGAAATTTACACTAACTTACCACAACGCTACAGTGTGGTGTTGGCATAAGGATGAATAAATAGAACAAACAGGGTCCAAAATGAGACCCACACTTCTATGATCGATCAGTTGTTGGCAAAGGTGTCAAAGCAATGCCACAGGGAAAGAGAAGTCTTGTCACAAATGGTGTAGAACAACTGGGTATCCTGTTGGATTAAAATGAACCCTGACTTCCATCTCACACCATATACAAATTAATACATGGACCACACATCTAAAAATCAGTGTTAAAATTATAAAACCTAAGGGAGTTATCTTTGCCACCAGGAGGGACAAAGATTTTTATAAAAGACACAATAAACCATAAAAAACACAAATTTATAAGTTAAACTTCATCAAAATTTAAAACTTCTGCTAATTAAAGTGCAGTGCTGAGAAAATGGATCAGGCAGGCAGTGGGAAAAAACTTTTGTGAAATATTAAGTCTCCAACGATGTGTATCTGAACACTCAAAAAAGATACCAGTAGCCAAATCGGCATGAAAACAAGCGTATGATTACTCATCAGCAAGATGCAAATTAAAAGCAAAATGAGCTAACACTACACACCCACTGGAATGGCTAAAATTAAAGAGATGAACACCAGAGCACTGTAAGGATGCAGAGCCAAGTTCTCAGGACTTCCACTGGAGCACACACCAGCCACCACGGAGGTCTGCGTGCTTCTGGCAAACCTCATCACACACCTCCCCTTTAACCAACGACTCCACTGCTGGATATTAACTCAAGAGAAATGAGAACAGCATCCATAATAAACTTTCGAGCAAACTACAGGATTTGATACAATGACACACGCCTCAGTGATTAAAAGCAACCACTGACACATGTAATAACACCGGTGGTCTCACAAACCTTACAGCAGAAGGGAAGCCGCACCACTCCGTCCATCTGCAATTAGGGCTCATCAGAAGGGGGAGGCCTCGGGCAGAGTCAGGAGGAAGACTGGCTGGGAAGGGATGGAGTGAGTACCGTGTCTTGACGCGGCTGTGCTGCTCAAGCACGTGGGTTTATCAAAACCCTACAACTAAATATGCGCCTTTTACGTGGCAACAAACCTCCAGAAGAGTTTTAAAAGAAAATAATCAGATCGGGAGTGTGGGTAATTATGAGAATGCAGAATGTTGGAACTTGCTGAAATGCAGTGACAGGGCGCTATGTGGGGCTCATCACCCTCCTGTTTTAACTCTTTCGTTACAAACACTCTTTCTCCCTCTAAGAGTAAGACGAAAGACCAAGACAGACAACGTGGCTGAGTGAGGAAGCAACTGCTGGTAAGGATCAGCAAGGATCTCTCAGGCCCAAGGCTGTCTGCTGCCCCCAGGAGTTCCTATAGACACTGCGTCGCAGGAACTGCCAACCTTGGCAAGAAGCAGAAACAAGAGTGCAGTCCCCGCCTGCTAAACCGTCAGTCGATAGCCCGCCAGCAAACGCCACCACCCACCTGCCCAGCCATCGTCGGCGTCAGTGTCCAGGTCATCGAGGCCCTTCAGGTTTTCTGCGTTGACGATGGTGGGTCGTGGCACTCGCTCCACCAGCGGCCTCAGTGGACGGATTGGGCGGCTCACTCCCAGTCTATTTTCTTTTCTGATGACAGAGAGAAGGGTAAAGACACTGGGCTGGTGTCAAGTACACAGATGGGAGCAAACCCAAATACTTCTCCAGAACTATGTCCCCCACTGCAAAGGTTCACGTGTGCCCTTGATATTATAATCCTCCCCTTTTTAAAGAACATATAATCAACAAACACATCGCCAAGAGAAGTTCTGCTTCATTTTAGCTGCTCGGTGTTAAATCCACGGTGACAGCAGTGCACAACTGGCAGGGAGCTGAACTCAGAGCCCCTCCTCGCCCTGCCCGGGAGGCCGCCCCCCACGCACCCTGGGCATCAGGGTGCTTTCCAGCTTCTGAGGCCTCCGGAAGCCAAAGCGCTGTCCTATGTAAACCCACTGTACTGCCCCAATACCACCAACCAGGGTGGCTTCTACATACGTGGCTACACTGCTTTGGCCTTACCCGTCTTGGTCATTCATCTGGAACTGTCTAAAAGGAACACGGGGTTCAAGACGGAGCTGAGGAAGGGGAAAAGATCCTCTTTCCACTGTACCCTGGTTCTCTGATGACTGTGGCGAACACATCTGAAACATAACATCAATGAACAGGGTTTTCCAGTAATGGCCCAGAGTCTAAGTTCCACTGGCATAAGAATTTGTTCTGGCAAACGGGAAACAGAAACAGGAAAGTCTTGGGGTTTCCCAATTAATCCTATCACCATCTCCCCCATTTTTCCTGCTATCAGTACACAAATCTGGGGACTTGTGTCTTGGGGAATACCTGCCTCTCCTTCTTCTAAAAGAACCAAGGTTAAGATAACATCCACATCGCCAGGGAAAGAAGCCAGAGGCCCTTAAAATTTGAAATGGGGGAAGTGAAAATGCAAAAGTAATGGAAACCTCCAGGGTAAGGCACCAGGGCAAAGAGACTGGGTGGGAATGGGGGATGCCCACGGTGGACATTCAACCACGTGAAGTAGGTTCTGCTGGACATGAACGATCTGACTCTGCGGGGACAGAATGCACACTCTGAAGACTTACAAAAGCAGGAAGCATGTCATGGTATGTAGGTGGGTGGTATACACTCCCCAAGAACTGTGAAGCCCCTCTGCGGGCAGGCTGAGCCGGGCGGAGAGAGGGGTCCTTAGAACCGCTGGCGCATGCCGAGGAGGGGGCTCCGTCTCCTGCACTCGAGTTCCTGCTGCCCAGCTCAGTTGGGGAGGCGCTCAGAGACGTGGCAGAAATTATGTTTCGCCCACCGCCCTCCCTCCAGCTTGTCACATCTGGAAATTGAAAGGGGGCAAAAGGGGAGAGGAAAGAGGAAGGGGGAGGAGGGATTGTATGAGGTTCTGAAGGTCAAGGGACCCCCCTCACTCACCAAAAATTAAAAAAAAAAAAAAAGTGAAGAACTGAGTTGACTGGTCAAGTCTGTCAGGGAAGGTGGGGGGCAGACATCTGCCCAATGAGTATGAAACTGCTGAGGGTGTCTGACTGTCAGAGAAACACAAAACACAGTCTGCTCAGAGGGAAGGCAAGTGTAAACAAGGGGTGGTCTTCCTTCATCAACTCAGAGACCACACAACCTGAGACCTAACACCCCAAAGAGACCCAGAAGCCCCATAAGAGCAGTCTTGGGTCACTGTTTCCACTAATACTGACCCAGTCCCATCGGGACTGGTACCAGGCTTGGCACTGGACTTGATGTTGGAACCAGAGTTCCTGAAGCGAGTTCAAACCCTGCTCTGCAGTGCCAACTCTAGTCAGGGACTCCCTAGCTGTGATGTAGAAAACAGCTACTGGCTCCCTCAAGTAGGCACTAGAAGGGGCTGGGCCCCCTGCTCAGGCCTCATCCCACCTGCTCCCACAGTGGCCGGGGGACCTCCTGCAGGTCACAGACTGAAATCTGCCAATCCTCTCTGACCATCGTTTTTAAGATGACGCTTTCTCCTGCTCAACGTAGCAAAGCCTGGTGGGATTATGGGCCAACAAGGAATCAGATGAGCCAAAAAGACTCCTCTTTTTGGTCAACTTATAGTTAGAGAAGTTGAAACATGAAAGGTCCTTGAGTACTTGACCCCTAAGAGAATGGAACCCAGGATCGGAGCCACAAAGTCACACTGCTCCCAACTCTTCAGCCACCTTGTACATGACCTTAGCCAAGCTCTGGTCACCTGAGGTCATCTGCTTCTTCATCTTCTCAAACAAGGGGACAGAACTGATTCCAGAAGCTTCTTCTAGTTCTAAATTGTTACAGTCCTACAACAGCTCATCTTAATTAATCCCAGAAAGATGATGTTTCTGGCCTAAGGAATCTGATTATATATTTGGAACAAACAAAATAACCCAGCATAGACCACTGAGAAGACAGTATGTTTTATTAAAGAGCTTCACGGTTATCATTTCATTTATAGGATATCCGTTCTGACTCTGGGATACCTTGGGGATTAATCAAAACAAACAGATAAAAAAGTCTCTCATATTTCAAGACCTGATCAACTCCCTACCCAAGAGCTATTTCAGAATCTGTGATTAGAACTGATGGGAAATCCCATTCCCAAACAATACCTTAAATTCTAACTACCCAAGGCTATGAAGAAAAAAAGTATTACCAATAAGAATTGCTACACAACCCTGCTTGCCCCTTGGCCAGACCCCCAGTTAGGGGCCATGGAGATGAGTGGTGGGCTGGCTACGCAACCAGGGAAACATGTTAAAAAACAGATTCTAATTCGGCTGCGGGGTAGGAGAGGGCTGGAAATCAGACTTAACAAACCCCCAAGTGATTCTGACAAGACTCAGCTAGCTCTGGAAACCACTGCTTAGAAAATAAGCTCTTGAACTGGGAGTCAAGTTAACTTGCCCTTGGTTCAGCTGTCCCTGCCGTGACCACCCAGGTACAGCACAGCCTCCGATGATTGCTGGGATGACGGACAGGCCTGGACTGACCCAAAGGACGGAAAGGGAGGCGCGACCTCCAGCCCAGCCCAGGAAGTGAGTCCACAGACACAAGAACCCAGTACAGGATCGCCAGCCGTGCTCTCCAGGCAGGGAGCCTGGCTGCTTGAAAGATGGCTCGTGTCTAAGAGGCAGAAGCTGAAGGGGAACTTTGCTGTTCCAGACAGAGGCTGCAGCTCACTTACTCTGAGGGCGGAGGCTTGGTCCTGGCCCATACGACAGATCTAAGACGCCCTTTTCTTTGCCAGCCTTGTCCTGCCCTCCAGCTGCTTTCAGCGTCGGAAATTCCTCGGGAGAGAAGGATAACAGTCGGCTTGAGGCCCTTAAACCTGTCAAGAGAATCAGAAAGACTCAGGGGGCAGGTGAGACTGGTGTCCATGGTTCTCTGCTTCAGCCTCGGAGCACACTGGCAGCCCCACCACCCTGAAGGGCACTGCCTCCCGTGGTGCCGTCTGTGCTGGCCTTCTGTGCCCACAGAGTGGCACCAGGGTTTCCTGAGGGTGACGAGGGGAGGCTGCCTGCAGACCGCAGCAGGCCCCCTGCCGGAGCTGGTCACAAACAGCAGAGGTTGGGTATGGCAGATACTGCAGTCTGAGCCTCCCTTCCCACTCCTGGAGGAAGGCAGTACCGTCCTTTCGGCGGTGGTCCTGAGGAGAGGGGAGACAAGCACAGTCTTTGGGGAAACCTGTCTGAGGTCAGCGGCTTTTGGGTGGAGGTAATGCCCCTCCCCAACACCTCACAGCTCCTGGATTGTCTGTCCACTCCAGTAAACCATTTCCTACAAAGCCCTGCAAGGCCAAACACTTTAACTCTTATAATCCCGGGAACAACTTCCTTCTTTGTTCTTTCATTCACTCTCCAACACTATCAACCCCTGCAGAGGAAGCTTTTCCTGAGGGTTGCTCCTATCACTCAGAGCAAGGGGCACTGGGACCCTGCAATCATCTTCGATCAACGGGCACTGACAAGTGATGCATTTTAGGGCTTGGAGTGGGGTCCGGTCCCTTCAGTGAACACACAGCGCATGTGCAGCACCACACAGTAAACATCCAACTGTGGCTCACCCTGACCCCCGGCAACACACCCACGTCTGTCCCCAGGAATTACTGATCAGAGCACCTGCTGACCGCAGCAGACTTTCTCAGAAAGAGGCGGCAGGGTCAGTGCAGAAGCTCAAGGTGGCCATCCGTCCACCATCCCCCTTAGTAAAAAGGTACAGGGGGGTCAGATGAACCCACCACAGGGGTAGACGGACACATTACTAACCAACGCTTCACTTGAGAGACAATCGCCGGGTGTCACGAAGGAGGACCAATACTCTCACAGTTGCCTCATTGTATCAAAAGGTCACTGGCAGGAGTGAAATATGAAAGTCAATACTTTAAAAGTCGGAATAGACGGACTTCCCTGGTGGTCCAGGGGTTATGACTCCGAGCTCCCACTGCAGGGGAGCACGGGTTCCATCCCTGGTCAACGAATGATCTCACATGTCATGTGGCCACACACACACAAAAAGGTAGACAGTTTGAAGTTAAAGTAATAACCAAGAAAACAAAAAAAGCCTAGTACTTTTCTCCTGTCTTGATAATCATAAAGGTGATATTCTAATTATGAATAAAACTTGCCCTCCAGAGATAAAAAGGACAAAGTGAAGAGCTCCGACATTCACAGCAAAATCACATCCCTAAGGTTCCGATGCCCTGTAATGCTCACCCAGCATTCCCTCCTGCCCTCTGTTCTCTGCCAGGAGGAACAGAGGCAGCACAATCAGGGGCTTCTTGCAAGGCCCCAGAGGGAGCTGCTGGTGGTTTAGGCAGCAGAGCCTGCGGGCCACGTACCTCTGGCCTCTGCCTGAACCACACAGGCAGACCTAGGCCTGGGCCTGGGCCAGGTGAAACAGGCCTGGGACCACCCTCCACATGCAGAGTCCGTCAACTCAGGAAGGACATCGACAGTTCCAAAGTCATGACAATGTCTGTGCACAGCCCTGGAAGCCTCACAGGCTGTAACCCCTGCGTAGGAGGGGTCATAGTCAGCACACGTCTGTTCTTTCCTCTTGGGCTATTGGGTTCTGCCACCTCCCAGACGAGCTACCACATGTTGACAGGATATTTTACTGTGTTTTAAAATTATTTTCTAAACCAAGTTTCATTTCCATAAATAAATCAAAAGGTTCAAAGGTAAAAAAGCCTTAAAGAAGAATCAACAGAAGCCCTCCTCCCACCCAGGTACCCCATCTTTCCACATCAAAGAAAAGTGGAAGTATCAGTTGCTCAGTCGTGTGGGACTCTCTGTGACCCCGTGGACAACAGCCCGCCGGGCTCCTCCATCCACAGCAAGAGTACTGGAATGGACTGCCATTTCCTTCTCCAGGGGATCTTCCCAACTCAGGGATGGAACCTGGGGCCTCCAGCTTCCCAGGCAGATTCTCACTGTCTGAGCCACCAGGGAAGCCCTGATCTACATCAAATGTCCTCACAAAATATGCACTTTTCTGTTCTGTTCCCTCTCTTCCTTCCTCTTATGTTTCCCTCCAGAGATCTTTTTTTTTTTAATGCACATACATTTTCTAGAAACGTATTTTCTCTCATCCTGATTTTTTGCACAAATGGTAAAATACTCTACATACTATTCTATGCTTTTTTCACTTAATAATATGCCCTGGAAAGCTTGCCAGATCAGTAGAAAACTGCATTTTTTTCCTTCTAGCCAAATAGCATTTCATTAAAGTACCATCATTTGATGGACATTTCAAGTGGCTGCTTCCAATCTTTTGCGGTTATAACAGGGCAGTGAGATCTTGTGTCACACAGGTATCACTTGCAGGGTGATCGCCCCACAGAGGAACTGCCAGGTCAGAGGGTATCAGGCTGGTACTGATAGGCAGTGTCAGGCTGCCCTCCATAAGAGCTGTGCCAACTTTAATTCAAATAACCTCTATTGTTTCTGTTAATTAAAAACAAGTACATTGAATTTACTTAAGAATATGTCAACCTCACAGAAACAGAGGCTACAGAGAGCAAAGACCCACTGTGAACAGGGCAGTGAACGGTCTCCACAAAGCCTCTGGAAGGACCTTGTCTAGGTCTAAAAGGCCCTGTCACAGCCCCCACCCAACCCTCTCTGCTTGTCTGGCTCCCTCCACCTCGCCCTCCTGGCCGGAGCTGCTTGTCCCCGCCACACCGACTGACTGACATCCCCATGGAGACGGAGGAAGGGGCAAGTCTTCACCCGCACGGCAACCCAACCCAGAAGGGCCCGTGCTCAGAGTGGCGGAGCAGCCAGGTGTGCAGGGCAGCTGGCACGTGGAGGTGGTGTCCACTCTCAACCATGACACGTGAGGCCTG
The DNA here is from genome assembly GCF_023091745.1 of Budorcas taxicolor. Taxonomy (NCBI): domain Eukaryota; kingdom Metazoa; phylum Chordata; class Mammalia; order Artiodactyla; family Bovidae; genus Budorcas; species Budorcas taxicolor. The sequence goes on along the minus strand of NC_068920.1, from coordinate 160,720,022 downwards.
GCAAGGCCTCGGCCGGCAGGGACACACGAAAGACAGAGGCAACGCCAGGACAGGGCTGAGGGTAAAGACGGTGGCCTGTGCTGGTCACGGAGGAAAGGGCAGCTGTGGTCAAGCCGCTCACATCTCCATCCCTTTCCTTCCAGCTCGAGGTGTTGGCTGGTGCTGTCTACACATCGTGCTAGAAACATGCCCCCAACACTGGAAAACCAGGAGAGTCTAGAGAGAAATCCGGATGTTTGGCTCCTTGCAAAAACACCTGCTGACCCTGGGCCCACAGCCCAGATCCTCCCCCCACCTCGCAGCCACTGTACCCTGGCCTGCCCTGGGGCCATCTCAGCGCGCCGCTCGGCACTGACCTAAGGCTCTGGACACTTCCTCCTCCCACGCGCCCTCCGCCGTCCCTGGGCTGAACAGCCGTCTGAGTGCGTCTCCCTGTGTCAGGCGGGACAACATGGCAACAAACCCCACGGCAACAAACCCCACATAACCTCTGCCTGCTCCGGTGCCACCGTCCAAAAGCAAGCAGCTCAGCTCCCAGGGCTGCTGATTTACAAACCCGGGCCGCAAGCCAGCGTCCCGCACATGACACCTCGCCCCACCAGGGAGGAGGCGGGTGCTCGCTGAGTGAGGACTTGTTCCTTTAGCAGCTCAGCCAACCAGGGTGTGCTGGGGTCTCCTCCACACACCCGGGGGACTGTCTTCAGTGATAATGTTCAATGAGACCAGAGAGCTGATGTGGTCCGCAGAATCAGCGCCTCCACGCCAGGCAAAGGCAGTACCTTGCTCAGCGAGGAGAGTCCACAAAGCTTCAGGCTGTCTGAACTGAACTGGGACAGTCCAGAAAAGGTACTCGTCCCTCCCACGACCCAGTGCGACACCACACGCTCACTTACCACCTTCGTGTCCTGCTGGCTTTCCATTCAGCTGTGCCCATGACTTTGGTCCACCTGGAGCTGAATTTGTATTCTGAAAGAAGGAAGAGAATGAGAACGGGGCCAGCCCAGCAGGCTGCTGTCCGTGCCCCGACCATGTCACAGCAAGGTGCCCCGAGGCTACATCGCTGTACCCACTACCACCAGCTGGGCAGGACCCAAGCACACGTGCTTGCCACATAGCCTTCCACTCAGGAAGCACTGGCCACACGACAGATGCAGAGCAGGCCGGAGGGCAAGTGGCCAGCCCAGGGTCACAGAGCAGAGCCAGGGCCACAGCCTGGAACACGCGCCCACACAGAGCTCCTCTGTCTTGCTCCAGGGACAAGACCAAACCCAACTCCAGCACGTGCCTTAAAAACTGTGCTGCTGCTAAGAGAATACACGTATGGGAAAGCTGACGTGCCTACTGTGTCGCTGGCCAGCCCGGCACCACTTCCCACGGCTACTGTCATCCTCCAAGGCCTGACTCCCCAAGCCCAGCCTTCCGCTCCCACCTCATCTGGGCGCACCTCATTGGCACACCTTTGCTGAAAGCTCCCTACATGCAAGCCAGGTGCCAGGCACACCAGGGTCATGTGGGTTAGACACTCAACTAGGGAAGGAGGACCAGGACTTGTTCCCACCCTACCAGGGTCCAAAGCCCCTTCAGGTCCCCAACCACTGAGTTCAGCTGCCTCTCCCAGCAACATGCCTAAACAACTGAAGGTAAAGATACACAAAACCAAGCTGACGCAGCGTGACGTCTCTTCATCCACTGGACTGGATCCCAGATCAAATAATTCCCTCCTTCTGTCCTCCCCTGCTACCACCTCCATACACGCTCAGGGCAGATGGTGGTCTCTCCAGCCTCCAAAGCAGAGCTGACCAAGTGCAACAACCCATTTATCACAGACTTGCTCCCAGTGACCTGGAATGCCCACAGGCCCCGGGGGGTCTGAATAGCTGGGGGCCGGAGGTGGGCCTCCAGACCAGGAGGCAGAGGCCCCAGGTCACTGCTATCCCACAGCCACCCCCTTGGGGTCTGCAGTTACAGGGCCCCTGGCCCTCGCCCACCAAGGGCACCAAACTGGAAGAGAAGGCCTATGGGGCCGGCCAAGGAAGGGTTACTAACACTGCAGCAAATCGCGTGCCCAGAGTCAAACTGCTTCTGAGACGAGGTTTCAAAGCCGGAAAACACGGGGGGCCTCTTCCTCTCACCATCTCTGCAGGAGAGGAAAGCCAGGAAGCGCCAGAGGGGCCGCAGGCTGGCTCCAGGGCAGGGCCTGATCCGGCCCCGACAGGCCCACAGCACCCGTTCTCCACGGGAGCCCAAGCCCTGCGCGGCAGGGACGTGGCGAGCTCATCTCCAACAGGCTCACAGAGCCAACTCTGACACCGAGCCAGGGCTGCAGAACAACCAAGGCCCCGTAACCACACTCGGTCTCAAATCTGGGAAAGAGACACGAACTCCACGCTACCCACTGTTCAACAGGCCTCAGTGGACTCAGGCTGGTGAACATGGAGTCTCACATGAATATAGATTTTTTTTCTTCTTCTTTTCCTTTGATTTAAAAGCACAGTTCAGTATTGGCTGGAGGAGGGTGTCCCTTTGGCAAAGCCATGAATGTTCCCCACAGAGTGGTTCTCTTCAAGAGAGCCAGCGAGTGCCAGGTATCTGTCCAGATTTCCAGCTACCAGCTGCTAGCCTTTGTAACCCACAGATGCTGATGGACCAAGTACAATACGAGCTCTTGATTAATCATGATTTTCTGTTTAGAGAGGTGTCTGAAATGCATTGATAAATGAAGGATTATAGCTTATTATTCCACAAAGCATATTCTAAGAAACACTAGTCCCCAGAGACAGTCTGCTAAAAGACATTTCCAAGGACAAGTAAATTCAGGGACTGCTGTCCACAATGTCCTTCACCTGGAGACCCAGGACACATCAGCATACTGAAGACACAGAGAGAAAGTCTGACGCTAAGAAAACCCATGAAGGTGCCTGCTTTGTTTTGCTTTCCAAACTCACCAGACTGTTGAACCTCCTGTGGCCTAACGCTTGCTGTCTCCTTATGGCTCTTGCTTCTGAGGAGACACTGCGGGGCCCCGATCTAGCATGCAGCTGCCCAGGTGACTCACCTTGAGCTAAGCCAACAGGAATCCAACTAGGCATCTACATTCTATCCTGAATCTGGGGTCTTTTTTGAAAGTCACTCTTCAGGTTGGCCTCTGGAACGGGCAGGTCACAGGGAGCCACCCTTCTCGGTGACGGGGTCCCCAGCACCTACCTCCTGACTGATCGACTGTGTCGGCTTCTGCAAATTGGAGACAGATTTCTGCAAACCCGGCTGCGGCAGCAACTCCGGCGGCTGAGAGGCCGTCACACTGGAACTGGACAAAGGCAGGACACACATGAGGATCAGAGGCCATGACCTCAGGGTCCCTCCACATTCCGACCTCCTCTGGCGGGTTACAAATACCTCCCCCCGGCAGACTCCTAGGCTGGCCAAGAGAACGAGAAACTGGACCACATGTGAGGTCTGCTCACCGACCCCTAACAGGACGGCCAGCACAGCTGTCTGCCTTCCTGCACAGCTTCTGCCTGCAGAGACTGAAAGCCCACTGTGAACAACAAAGGGGCGAACAGCAAAGAGACGGAGAATCTGCCACGAAGGCAGCTACAGTGGTGGGTGGAGGGGCCCCCGCCTCTCACTCCTGACCAAGGATTCACAGCTGCTCAGGGGCTGACCACTCTGAAACAGGAGATTCTTTTTTAACCTATCGGTTTGTGGAAAAAAAATATATGCTCAAGGTAAAAATAAACACATACCATACAGAATGTGTCACCATGTCATCCTCCAGAGAGAAACTCTAGCAGACTTTTCCACACACGTTAGCATAGTACTTTCTAACACGAGTAGGCTAACACCACACACACATCTCAGTATGGCAACACGTGTGAACCCACCGCTTTCTCCTAATGACACAGGTGGAAGGCCTAGAACGCGCCAATCTCCAGATTCTCCTCCATGACAGATAAAACCACAATGAACTTTTCTGTGTACTCCAAACACCGAGTCCCAGTGGGTGTGGTCCTCCCCATTCGGCCACCTCCCTGACCACCAGGGAGGGGGCAGCAGAGACGCAGCGCCAGCATCTGCTGCCACTACCAACGCTCTCCACCTCTCGCTGGCAAACATGCTTCAGCACACCGGCCCCGTTCAAGCTGCCCGACGCTATGCCGACGGGGTGTTAAGACTGGATAAGAGGAGGGAGCGAGGTTTTGTCCTAGCTCTCTAGAACTAGCAGCAGCAGAGGCATTTCACTGCTTACACGGAAACGTGCAGCACCAGTTTCATCAGAGGCTGCAGTGTCTGTGACTGACAGGAAGAGTAACACTGACATCTGCCACCCACCAGGCCCTGTGCCAAGCATGTCACCTGGGTCTTCTCGTCCCTCTCCTGTAGCCGTCCCTGGAGCCAGGGGTTATTTGTACTTCACAGGAGGACACTGATGGTCAGAAGTCAAATGGTTCCCCAGCTTCCACAAAGCTAATAAACGGCCTGGCTAGAAATCACACAGCAGTGCCTGTTCTACAAGTCACACTACCCCATGAATTGGGACGATCCCTATTCAGACTGTTAGGAAATGTTTACAGTATTTGCTTATTACTGATCAATCACCTGGCCTAATAATCTGTTCACTCTCTACATCTTGTCTGAATTAACTACAGGAAGCTTTGGGCCATTTTCAATTAGAGAAAAGGACCCTGGTTGGCAGGCCGTGATCTGGGCCACCTTTACTTTCTGGGTCTGGAGTATCAGCAGCTGGACCTCAGGGAAACAGGGCACAAAGGTGGACGAGGCCAAACTGCTCCATTTCCACTGCCTGACGAGCAAACCCCAGCAGCCGGGCTCTGCCTGCTGGCCTTAGTGAGGCCCTGTCCCTCCCTGATGCCTTCCTACCCGTCCCCGATGCAGGGCAGCTGCGCACTGACCCGGAGTGCCTGGGCCTGGCGTGGCTCTCCTCAGTGACCAGGTTGTGGGGAGGAGAGCAGCCACCTATGTGGGGCGCTGTGATCCCTCAATGAGGAAGGTTCCTCCTCCTCCACTTGGGGCCCAGCACCCAGGGACCCCAACCAAAATCAAGCGCTCGGCTCTGTCCACAGTGGGTTGTTCAGGAACTGGCTCGAGTCATTGCATAAGCTCCTCTGGGAGTGATGAGGGCTTTCTTAATAAGGCACGAGGGACACTGATCACTGGGGACTAGGTGGCTCACAGAAACCCTGCCGCTTTGGCTCCAGGAGCCAGGAAGCGAGAAACAACTCGGCAGCAGGAGTAGAGGTGGAAGAGGCGTCCTCCAACTCCCGCCTACCGCCCACCCCTCGCTCTCACCTCTTTGGGTCTTGCTGGTCCTGCTTGTTTGCCCATCCTGTTCCGTCCTTGGGTACTATCACGATGTTGGGGTCGTTTCCTTTGTTTTCAGACTTCAGACTTGGCAGGTTTGCAGGCGGTGGCATGCGCCGGGCCGTGGCAACTTTCCCGAGACTTTGTAAGCCATGTCGAGGAATAACTGCAGGGGGAGGGACGGAAAGAGATGTTGCACAGGAAGTCACGGAAGCAGAGATTCTGGGTTCACTCGGCTGCTCTTCTAAACTCTAAGTGATGATGACAATGGCAACCAAATGAAAAACAAGGGACCAATCTGCCATGAGAAGGAACTTCCCTGGTGGTCCAGTGACTTAAGACTCTGCAGTGCCAAGGCAGGGGGCTGGGCTCAATCTTTGGTCAGGGAACTAGATCCCACATGCTACAACTAAGAACCCGCATGCTGCAACTCAAGATCCTGCGTGCGGCAACTAACACCCAGTGCAGCCAAATAAATAAATCAAAGTATTTTAAACAAAAACACACAAAAGTGCTTGGTCGTAACTTATAGTCACTTTACAAGCTTCAACTGTGGTGTTGGAGAAGACTCTTGAGAGTCCCTGGGACTGCAAGGAGATCCAACCAGTTCATTCTGAAGGAGATCAGCCCTGGGATTTCTTTGGAAGGAATGATGCTAAGGCTGAAACTCCAATACTCTGGCCACCTCATGCGAAGAGTTGACTCATTGGAAAAGACTCTGATGCTGGGAGGGATTGGGGGCAGGAGAAGGGGACAACAGAGGATGAGATGGCTGGATGGCATCACTGACTCGATGGACGTGAGTCTGAGTGAACTCCAGGAGATGGTGATGGACAGGGAGGCCTGGCATGCTGCGATTCACGGGGTTGCAAAGAGTCGGACACGACTGAGCAACGGAACTGAACTGAACTGACAAGTTCTTCACCAAGGACTTCAAAGACACTGGCTGCTGAAGCCACTGTGGAGGCTTCCAGTTATTTGTGGGCAGTAGGCTCAGGGAGTTTAAGTTTAGGACACAGTAAAGAGCCAGGCCCCAAAACCTCCGTCCCACACAATCACCAGCCCTGTGCAAGGGGAGGCTGCTCTGGCCTCATGACAGCAGGACTGCGGGGACTCAGCCAAGCCTAAGCAGGGACCCCAACATTCAAAAGATTCTCAGGGGGTGTGGACAGAATCAACAGGAAATTTTCCCACCAAGTTCCGGAATAGCAGAACCACAAAAGCTAAAAAGGGTAATTCCAGTGCAAATTAAATTCCATTCTACCCATCGGGCTCAAAATAGCCAGAGCTTCAATAAGACAAGACAGATGAGGAAATAATCCTGCTACAGCAGTCAGGAATAGTCCAGGATCTGAAATAGGACATCACATAGAAGCAGAGGGTAATGGGCTCCCCAAGAACTATGAGGGTGACCCCACAGGCCCAGAAGACTGGCTTGTGTGGACCACATCTGTCTAACCAGACAGGGGACCCTAGGTTTTCCTGGTCCTAGACCCAAAAGTCTCCCTAAGGGAAAGCATAAGGTACTGGGTCCCTACCCGCTCTTACCTGAGGATCTGATTGAATCTACTGATTTTCCTTTATACTTGTCAAACAGGCTGAGAGTCGAATACTTGCTTTTCCCATCCTTGCCCTTGGTTATTTGCCCCAAACGATCGGACATTGCGATGAAATGTCATCTAGTAAGGAAATTTTTCTCGGCGCCGCTCCCGATCTGCCTTTGAAATGGGGGGAAAAAAGTGTTAATCCACCAGAACCTCTGATCCAGTGAACTGAATCCTTAGGGATCATGGATCTCCTTGAAGATGTGAAGAAAGCTTCGGACTCTGTCCCTAGAAAGATGCCGTTCCCACGCAGGCAGCCTTTCTCACATTTAAAGAGCATCTTGTAGACACCACCCCACGTCCAACGATAGGAACTCTCCCTGCCTGAAAATCAGCTGCACTCTCGCACTCACCAGCCACAATGAGAGGTAAACTTCACACATCAGGCCGTCTGACTCAAGGACAGCTCCTCAAGGTAGAAAAACAAAGGCTCATTCCCTTGTAGCACAACAATGTAACATCACAAATAACGTCTTCCTCATGGAAAGCTGTCCATTACCAGGATGAGCAAAACCAAGCCAGAGGGAAGTGCACAGCCAGGAAATCACATGAAGCAGCTGGTATGGGCGCTTTTCAAACCAAAGAACCAGCACCCAGAGGGAAACACCTGTTCAGGCGCCAAGAGCAGGGCATGGACGGGAGAGAGAGCAGGCCCCCTTGGGGAGAGGAGCCCATGTGGGCAGTACTGTCCATGCCTGCCCTCCACTGGGAAAAAATCTTGAAAGGCCAGCCAAGGAAGCAGCGTCTCCCAAGTGCCACCTTCTACCTTTCCGCCGGCTGCTCCAGAAGCACCTTCCTCATTCACTTTGGCATTCATCGATTTGAACACCCAGTGAGGCCACGTGCCAGGCACTGAGGACCAGCAGCTCCAATGCTTTCATTCTACGCTCACCCTGGCTTTAGGTTCTAAATTTGATCGTGCGAGAACAAAAACTTGTACAAGTGACTGTAATTTCCCACTGGAATCAACGTATGGGGAAAAAAGCTAAAGCATCAACTTAGGCCTACTGATAAAATGTTTTCAATGACAAAAGGGAAGTGAAAATATCCATGACTCACAACAGGCACCTGGCATAGCCGCTGCAGGAAGGTCAGTCATTTCACCCTATTCTGAAGCCACCTCGGCCAGAGGAGCACACCCAGTGAGCTGGGTGCATCCGTCCTTTCCTTCATGTCATGTGAAATGCGATACTCAAGCCCTGCCAGTCACTGTCTCGGGTGCAGGAACAGATAGGCACCCATTCTGTATCTGCAAACACTCCAGCACCTCAATGGACACCCAGGGCTGAGCGTCCTGAGTTGCATACGACGTGCAGGGGTCACCTAAGTACCACTCTCCTCCCCACAGGCCTTCAGCCACCCATGTGCGGTGTGGCACGTCTGACTCTCAGGACCCCATGAACTGTAGCCCGCCAGGCTCTTCTGTCCACGGGATCTCCAGGCAAGAATACTGGAGTTTCCTCCTCCAGAGGATCTTCCCAACCCAGGGATGGAACCCGCATCCCCTGCAATAGCAGATGGGTGGGTTCTTTACCACTGGGCCACCAGGACAGAGCCACCCAGGACGGGTACTTAACTCCCTTCCTCACTCAGAACCCGGTTTAGGCAGACACAGCCGGCCAAGGAGAGGCCCCCATGCAGCCCAGTGCTCAGGCCCCAGGTGGCCAGGAGAGGAGAGCAGGCCCCGTGAAGGAACAAATGAGGACTGATAATCGCAAGCGCTCACCAAGGCCCATCAGAGCGCTCCACGCCAGCTCCCTCTCTGGTGCCTGCTCATGTGCCAGGGGCTACACACCCTCTATCTTTAAATGGCTGCCCCTAAAGCTGCACACACGGAGCTTCTGCCACAATCAGAACTGGAAATAACTAACCTCCCCAGGCTGCTTCCCAACCCTGGGCTGCAAGGCCCTGAAGGAAAGAGACTGGATCTTGTCCCATGTCAGAATGATCAGTAATTAATAATAAGCTTTCAAATGGAAAACCACCTGAAATTCTCCATTAAGACTAGATGAGATCTAATTTTCAGATGTTTCTGTCAAATAGAAGAAACAACAGAAAAGCTCACTAGGGTAGGAACATGAACCCCTCCCAATACAGTCACATGCGTGCACGCATCGCACTACTAACAAGAGCTCTTGAAAACTGTCCCCAAGGTGATAGCCATAGGCAGCCCCAGCCTGCAGGGTTCAGTCCAAAACATGGGTTGGCAAAATACTAGTCAGGCACCAGTCAATGGCTCATTTTCTAAGGCCCTCAAGGTAAAGGTGACTCCCCCCCCCCCCCCCCCCCGCCAACATTTTCACACTTGTTTTTAAAAAACAAAGAATATGCAACAGGACACGTGGTTGGCAAAATCTGCTGACTCTGGGTCTAAAAGGAAAAGCCCTGAACATGGGAAATAGATGGGCACCCCTGAGGAGGCCCTACAGCTCCAGCAGGGGTCCAAGCAGGGCCCCCCCCACAGTGGGAGCGGCCCAGGCAGAGGGGTGGAGTCTCTTATTCATCAGTAGGGGACTACTCCACTGAGGACTCTGAGCACTCTCCACAAACTCCCGTGGCCTGCTGAGTAACATAAGTGTGGATGCCCCAATTCCCAGAACCCATGAGTATGTTACCTTCCCAGCCAACAGGGATTTTGCAGGTATGATTAAATTGAGGATCCTGAAATGGACAGATCATCCTGGATTATCCGGGTGGGCTTAATGTAATCACAAGGATCTTAGAGAGGGAGGCAGGAGGGTCAGAGTCTGAGTGGTTAACAGGAGCACAGGTTGGAGTAAGGCTCTTTAAAGCTGGAAGAGGACTAGGAGCAGAGGGGTGCAGGCCACCCGGAAAAGCTCACCAAGCCAGGAAAGCCCCCAGGAGAAACACAGCCCTGCCGCTGCTTCGATTTCAGCCCAGCAGCATCACTGCAGACTTCCAACATCCAGAACCAGGAGAGAATGTGTCTGTTTTGTTTTCAGCCACTAGAGTTTTATGGTCATCAGTCACAGCAACAACAGAAAACTAATATATTCATTCATTCAACACGTCTTTACTAGGCAGGCACTGCCATGTGTCCAAGCCCTGAGCTGGGCCTGGGACACAACCTCCGCCCCACGTCCAGCCTACACGTCTGCAGTCACACAGCTGATTAATAAGAAGCATGTTCCAGAATGTCTCACTTTAGCACTGTCGTGGGAAATGCTAAGTCTCAGCCACATGTCTGCTGCCCCTGAACCTACAAACACTTCTAAACAAAGCCAGCGGTGCCCTCCTCCCAGCCACACGACCTGCAGGACCACAGGTGCAGCATCACCATTTAAATCCAGGTACACTATTCCCTACTGAATCAAAACCCAAACGGACAAAGACAAGCGAAATAAAAATTATTCATCAGACATTCTGGGCAATCAAAAAAATCAAGACTTGAACTATCACATAATCCTGACAGTCCCACTTCTGGGAATTTATGCAAAGAATACGAAAATACTAATTTGAAAAGATGTATGTACCCCAATGTTCATTACAGCATTATTTACAATAGCCAAAAGGATGAATGAATGAAGAAACTGTGATACATATACACAATGAAATACTACCCAGCCATTTAAAAAGACAAAACGTTGCCGTTTGTGACAACAAGGATGAACCTTTAGGGTATAATGCTAAGTGAAATACGTCAGATGTAGAAAGGCAAATATTGTATGATTTCATCTCACAGGTGGAATATAAAAATTAACAACAAGCAAAAAATAAATTAAACCAAAGCAAACACACAGATACAGAGAGCAGTGGTGAGCAGCAAGGGAGGGACAAGCAGAGGAAGAAAGGGCAGAGGGTCATCTGCATGATGATGGATGGAAACTCAATTTTTGTGGTCAGCATGCTCTGGGACACAAGAAATAGAAACACAAAGTTGTACAGATAAAACATACAATGTTATAAACCAGTGTTACCTCGATAAAAAGTAAATCTTAAGAAGTATTCCTTAGTCCAAATTTCCACCAGTCCACTGATACAAACAGATCTCCCTGATTCTGCACTGCCTGGGCCCGGGGGTAGAGGTCAGAGTGCACACAGGTCAGAGCGGACACAGAGCGCTCAGTGGGTCTCCTGATGACACCACACCACTCAGAACTAACCAGTCCCCACACTCACCCCCAAGAAGCACTAGGGAACCAGAGCCTGACCGCACCCCCACTCTTTGCATCCTGGAAAAAAATAAGGAAAATATCTGAGCCAATGGGAGCTAAGAAGTGTTAATCGGTCAACAATTGTTGCTTGAATTACGTCCTCTAAATAAACTCAATCCCTCAGCAAATGCTAACCGAGCACCTACTACGTTTAGGGAATATGCTTTCTACTCCTTTTGACAAAAGCCCCTCAGTGAAGCCAAGGCAGGAACGCGCTGGACTAACACCTGCTCTGAACCCACAGGCGTACTTTTTGGAAGGCCCCTTTCCCACTTTTTAACCAAGTTATGCACTTGAGTTTTCCCACACAGACTGAGGGACCACAGCCAGATTTCACAAATGCCAACAGGTTCTAAAATCAAACATACCCAATGTTAATAACCCATGGCCATGAAATTATGCGGTTTATTGTCAAAGCAGCGTCTCACCACACATCGGGACTGGATTCTGCATTGCTACAGAAATCTGGGGTGCTAACAGGCAATGCAACTGAGTCCCCATTGCTAAGGAAACAGCCCCTGTGGGGGAGGGGGCCTGATACTCGTTCACCATAAGGCTCCACATAGAGTGCACAGATGGGCGTCCTTCAGGCCCAACTCCCCCTCCAGCAGGGCGGGCCAGTTACACACAGCCAGCCTGCGGAAACTGCAAGAGGCCGCATGGGGCCCACAGAGCAACAACTACCGGTATTTACCTGGCCCTTTACAAAGCAAGGTTACAGACACCAGCCTCAGGGCATGCAAGGGTTCTTTGCATGAAGACGTCACTGAACAAACACCAAACACAAATAAAATCATTCTGGTTTCCCCACCAGCACACACAGGTATCCATCTCCTCCAAGAATCGGGGTCATGTGTAGGGCCCAGCTCTGCTCCACCTGCGTCTCTGGCTGCTCTGCCTACCCCTGGGTTTTCATAAACATCAGGCCCAGAATACTGTTACTATGGCTTTATCCAGCTTATGAATATCTGCTGAGTTTCTGGTCTGTCAATACACACGCAAAGATTACACAAGGGCTCGACTAGCCTGTCGGATGGCAGAGACAAACATGTGGGTGTGGCTCGTGAGGCTGGGAGGCCAGAGAACACGCTTCTGGTGGGTCAGGGCCATGTCCGTTCAGCCTGGCTCATTGGGGACGAACCAGTGGAGACTCCAGGTTCTGTGGGCGGCACAGAGCAAGCCGGGAGCCCAGCCAGGGCTCTCGCTCTGCACGCGCTCCCTTTGGTAGGCAGCAGAATTCTTTTCTGGGGTGTTGCTTCTTTTTTCTAAACAAGATCTAATTTGGGTCCTCGGCACTCCATCTACAGCAACTATAAGACAAGGGAGCCCCGTCCTGCCCTCCTGCTGGAAGCCCTCCCCACCACCCAGTCCCGCACCACCCCCCCAGGCCCTGCCTGGGTCCCTGGGCATTCTCACCTAGAAAGAAAGAAGGAAAAAAAGCACCCCAAATCCGTGTGAAGACAACTTTAGGGGAATGAAGAAAAGGGCATCTTAAATCCGGGTCTGCCTATTCTGGCAACCTTCCTAAAAGCGCCGAGAGAGGAAAGGCTCTATAAGAACAAAGGAACCAGAAAGATTCACCAACAAAGGCAACTTAGTCCAGGCCCCGCCCCTCCAGACAGTAGTCCCAGCCGTCAGGTCATCAGAAGACGCTTGCTCTCATCCACCAGAGGGAGGACCTCCCAGCTTCCAGCTTATAAAAAGCCGTTTCCGAGTAATAGGATTCATTTCACTTCCACTTGGGTACTAGCCAGCGGCAGACGCCCGCCCAGCTGGGGACTCCCCGGGGTAGCCCTCAGGGCGAGCTGGGCACCCGCTGACACTCACTGTCCTCCATGCTCAGAAGACACTACGGTCATCAGTCCGCTTTACAGAGAAAGACACTACATTATGGTCAGGACAGAGCAGTAAACCGCCCAGGGTCACAGGCCATTGAGTGCTGGGGCAGGCCTGGAGCCCGGGAGGGGACAGCTGGCTGCAGACTCTCTGCCCAGGGACCCTGACTCAAGGCTGCTGGGGCTCGGCCGGGGGGACAGCGAGCGCCCCGGCCCAGCCATGTGGCAACCCTGCCTCTAAGGGTGCCTCCCAGCGACTGCACAGATGACGAGGCTAGACAAGGTGCTTAAAAACAGAACATTTTCTACACGCCAACACTGCTGGCCAACAACAGCCAGCTTTACATCGGGGCACACCCAGGCTTTCACAGGTGTCCCTGAGTCTGGCAACATTTGGGCAAACCTCTGCTTTCCTGAGCAGTCTGCAATCCTGAGGACACCTGGAGCCAGCACCACGTGGCTCTTTCCTCCAGTCACCGACAAGGAAGGGCCCACTGCGTGCTCAGAGAGGAGGGGTCCCCGGGGAAGACCCACAAGCCACAAAAACAGTGTACTCAGCCTAGGTGCCACAGCCACCAGGCACAAACAAAAGCCCCCAGCCTGGGGTGAGGAGAAAGGAAAGAAAGATCCCACTGCCACACACAACACACCAAAAAGCATGAACCGTTCCAGAATGGAAGCGGAGAGCGGGGCTGGATAAACAGGTCAGGAAATAAGCAGGTCTGGAAAGGACATGGTCACCAGACAGTATGCTTGTCCAGTCTCAGTCAGAACATAAAGAACCATCACCACACAATCCAGGATGAGATGAATAAACAATCCCATCCTTCTCCAACATGTCAGCATCTGTGAAAAAAGAACGTTAACACAGGGGTAGGTGCCAACCACCGAGTTCAAGTTCTCAGATGTGTGCTGCCCACTCTGTGGCTGCCAAGGGGTTACTCAGTGCTGGGCACGTGGAGGCAACAAAGACCCCAGCCCGCCCTCCAGAGCAGGCTCCACAGTGCCTCCCGTGGAGGGCCAGACTGAGCATCTCCAGCACACGCCAACCACCCTGCCCTGCGCTGCTGCGACCAGACAACAGGAAGCAGCAGAGCTGGCTTCCAGCGAAACTCCTTTCACCGAAACAGGAAGGGGGCCAGAGTTGGGGGCTGCAGCCAGCGGACCCCTAGTCTAAAGGGAGAAGTAGATATGGAAATGGACTCAACAAAAAGGGGTTCACATATGCCCCAGGATGTGGTGGGGGGTGGAGAGTGGGGAGCCCCACCTGGGTTTGCAGGGGAGCTTCTGCTATCTCGCCCAGCGATAGCACCACCAACTCCACACCTCCAGCTTTCAGTGGCTCCCTTCAGGGCCCCAGTCAGAAAATCAGGTTGGCCTGCCAGAAGCAGGGGACCCGCCCTAACATCTCTCCAGGCCCCAACAGGCAGGAGCTGGCCCACCTGCAAAGCTGGAGCTCAGGCCCAATCATTCCACCTGCAGGAGCCCCAGGCAGGTGAGGTTTCTGCAGGACAGGCGTGAGGCATGACTGCAGAACACAGCACACACCTCCACAGGCAAGGACAGGCAGAAGGAAAGCAAAGGCCCGAGGGACACAAAGCGGGGGACGATGCAGGAGAGAAACACACCCCCAGGAGACAGCACACTCAGGAAGCCACCGAAGTGAAACAGGAAGGCAGTAAGGGCAACGGCCGAGCTGCAGGGCCTAGAGCCCTTCCCCACCCCCACTTCTCCGGCACACTTTGGGGTCTGCAAGCCCCGCCCCCGCTTCCCTGAACCCCGTCCAGCCTTAACCACCCCCCACCAGAACCAAACCAGGTCACGGGCACCTGCTCAGACACTTTCAACCTCATCCTGATGCTCGCTGGAGGGTCAAATCCAGGACAAACAGGCGACCCCACACCCCTGCCACTCTCGTCCCCACCCCACCCCTGCCGCTGCTCTCCTCTCTCCAAACTCAGGTCGCATGTCACCTCCACACTGGCCAGTTTCCCTGTGGATTTACTGAGATGAACACCCTGCTATGCACCTCAAAGGTCTGGCATCAGGAATAAATGAATGAAGAACACAACACACGCAACCCAGGGCTCTCCCGCAGGTTGGGCCCCAGGCTCAGCACCACCACTGGCCCTGAAACACTACTCAATTTTCCGACTCCTCTGCGGCCAGTGACGCCTCCAGCTTCCTGCCTACCTCCAGGCTCCAGGGACCTGACCCCTCTCTGCAGTCTCACAGCCTAAGGACCCTGACGGCAGAGAGCAGACCTGCAAACCAAGATCGAAAATTCACAGGGGTTCAGGATCTGCCTGTGGACACCTTTAATTAATTCTTAGGAGACAGAGATGTGCTTTAATGCTCAGAAACCCTGGAGATCAACACTCCACTGCGACTGCATTTTGAAAGCACTGAGCTGCCCCGGTTTCAAGGCATCCCACGTGAGGGCAGTAAGCAGGGGCATCCAAGGCAGCCACACGCTGGGGTGAGGACAGACTTGTGGTGGACAGCTCTGGTCCTGCTCATTCATTTACCCCCAACATGTCTTAGTAACAAGGAATAGATGCTTGATACAAAAAAACCGTGAAGCTTAAAAAACAAAATGAAAAATGATCACTGTCACCCAGTTCCCAGTCAAACTGCTGGACCTCTCTACCAGCACAAGTCCCTGGGACGCAGGGGCCACCGGGCTGCAATGCTAATTATCTGCCTCCTGCTACTCTTCCATTGTGGTTTTGTTTTCTACTTCAAGAGTTCAGCAACGGAAGTCAAAAACTACTATCTAAATTCTAAACAGATCTTCGTTTAAAAAAATTATGAAAGTGATTTTAAGGAAAGCTTAGAGAACACTGCAGACAAGCTGAGCTCAAGCGCTGGAGGCCGCCGTCCCAGCCAGCCGCGCTTGTCACTCTCCCGCCCCATGCAGCCACCAGCAACGGTGTTTACACCCAAAGTCCTTCCTGTAGGAACGACGTCACCCGCAGCAGCTGGAGTCTGGGCACTGGAAGCAAGCAAGAGGACTAACTGGCAGGAAGTGCTTTTCTTTAGCCCAGGAGACAGCACACCTTCCAACCTTGCCAAACCCCAGGACCTCACAGATCCACTGCTGAAAACAGAGGATGGAAGAGAGAGAGAGAGAGAGAGAGATTGGCTCTATCACCAGGGAGCAGCGACTGCTGCCGCACGGGCTCTGGGGGCAAGCCCTCCCCACGGGGACCAATTCCCTCCAGCAGGCAGCAGCTCTCTCCACAGACTGAGAGGACGGAAGGAGCCTGTGAGCCCAAACCCCGCTGTGGAGACAGATCTACTTGGAAGGCTGTTGCAGAGACTAGAGACAGTGGTCCCAAGGTGCGATGGAGACCTCCGTGGCAGAGCAGGAATCCACCAACAGGCCTGGTCACTCCCTTACCCCCACCCTCCCTGCACCTTCAGGGTCCCTCCCTTCTCAAGAGAACAGAGAGCTCTGTAAGGACATGGTGCCAAATGACCAGACCTCCCAACCCACCCTTTCTTCAGGGACTTGCAAACCTCTGCAGCCACAACTGCAAAGGCAGCTCTAGATGTCCTGACGCTATGAGACAACCACCACTGACCACGTGGAAAGAAGCAGCTGAGTGGGGTCATCAACAAGCACACACAATTACACATTCGTACATAAACGTGACTGCATACCTATCTACATGTGCACACACATCCCAGAAGTGACCCTTCATTCAATTTCACTTGATTCACAGAAACTCTTTAAAAAGCAGGGGTGTTCTGGCTAAACACAGCATAAAGACCACAGGCATTTATGGTTCATCTTTCCAAAACCCTCTAAAAAACGACAACAAAGAGAACCCAAAAGACAGGGACAACTTTAGCAAAGAACAGACATGAGTAGTAACAAACAGGAGATTAAAGGATCCTAGAAACTGAGGACTCCAGAGAGCTCAGGAAGTCCTAGGAGCACTGGGCACCCTGTAAGACTGCAGGGCTGGGGCGGGGGTGGGAGGAGGGGAGAGGATGTTAGAGCTGGGAGCACCGCAGAAAGGTTGTGTGTACAACAGCCAGCCTCCCACGTCAGCTCCCTCTTCCCCTCCTCTCAGGATAAATTAAGAGAAGTCTAGACTTGAGAACACCAGGTCAAAGAGGGTGGTGGGAGTGAGGAAAGGAGCTAAAAACAGGAGCTAAGTGAAAACCTGAGGCCCAGCCCTGAGGGCCTGAAACTCCCTCTGCAGTTGGCCTCACAGGAGAGAGGGAGACAAACAAGACTGCCTCCCTCGAGGTCTCCACACTCCTGGCAAAGAAGGGGTCTCCTCAAAAAAGGCAGGCTCTTGGGGACTCAAGAATAAAAGCATGGCTTCTCACTCACCCACCCCACCCCCAAGAGCTCCTTCTGACCCACCCACCAGGTTTTCCAACCAGCTGTGCTCATCTGAGACCGCAACTGAAAGACAAACCAAACAAAAGAGCCTGAAGGAAACAGACAGTCCCGCGAACCAAAGTGTTTTTTTTTTTAATTAATGTCCTGAGGAAATTAAGAGAAGATGCTGCGTGCACACATCAGGATTTTTTTTCCTCTTAAGGGGCAATCAGAAAACAGGAAAAAGCCCGAGGAAGAATTAAAGACATGACAGCCAAAACCCCATAATGTCAGGTTAATCATGAGAAAAGTACCGGAGAAATCACAACTAGGAGCATTCTACAAAATATCTCTTCGAAACTCTCAAGGTCACTGGAGACAAGGAAAACCTGGTAATTGCCAACCTAAGAGAACCTAAACGTGACAACTAACGTTGTATCCTAGAACAGAAAAAGGACATTAGGCAAAAATCAAGGAAATATGAAAAAAACAGACTCAATGTATAAACACTGGTTAAGTCGCCAGGACAAATGGACCATAATAATGGAAGATCTTTTTAAGAGAAACTGGGAGCAGAATACACAGAACCTCCAACTTTTCTATAAATCCAAACTATTCTTACAAATTTTAACTTTCACATCAGTAGAAGAAATGCAAGACAAAGGATCTCTCAGAAAAATTAACAAGGGGGATAAATGAATACTAGTCTCTACTCCTACCCCAAATTAGATTAATCCAAGGGTCCAAATTTAACTAAGATTTCCAGAACCACAAGAGGAGGGAAATTATCAAATAAAAGTTACATGAGAAATTCCCAGAGCTGAAGTATACAAGACTGCAAGGACCTGCCAAGTGCTCAGAGAAATGGGTGTAAAAAGAACACAGGGTACAACGGGAAATCTCAGTACATTAGGGATAAAGACAAGAACCCCAAAGCTGCCAAAAGCCAACCATCACCCGCAAAAAAGGTCCCAGGGAGGAACAAAGGGATGGCAGTGAGTCCTCATGAGCCAGTGACTTGACTCTCCTGAGCATCATTAACCCTCCTATCCAGCTGACCGGGCCAAGTGTGGGGATGGAAGGACGTTTTCAACTCGTGACACAAGGCCACAAAACATTTACGTTCTTAGAAAGTTGCAGGGAAAGATGCTCTCGTGAACAAGAGGCAAATAAATGCAGTAGCCATTCCTGCCAGGAAGCCAGTTCTCCCTTCTTCCTTTCTAGAGGAAGTGACCTAGTCCTCCCCCAGGCAGACAAGAGGCCTGAGAGGCTGGCCCATACCCAGCTGGGCGAGGGGCACGCCTGGTCTAAGGGAAAAACTCAGCCTCCTTACCAGTGACCCACCTGGTTCATTAGGGACACCCCACACAGGACCAACACCCAGAGCCTGCCCACCTCTGGAGTTCTTATTTGAGCCAATAAATGTCCTTATTGTTTAAGACAGCTTAAGACAGTTGCTGTTACTCGATGCTCACGCTCCCCAACCAATGATACACACGGGATGCAAGACACAAGGGATCCAGCACAGAGGACAAGACCCAGAGGGACCACCACCCAAGGCCCAAGGTGGCAGCTGCACTGCAGCAAGAGGGGACTGGCCCTGAGGAGAGCAGGGCAGGGGTCCCCAGGGCAGACAGAACTGACACACCTTCTAAGGCATCTGGGCAACTACAAAACAGTATGTGTTGCATTTTATTGGAGCATTTGTAATCAAATGCTCCAGAATATAGGAAGTTTAAAGTACACTTCCATTTATAAATCTTTCCTAATTTGGTAGTGCTTTCTGTATCCTATTTAAAGAATTTTGTCTTCTCCAAGATCATAGAGCTAATTCTCCTGTTTTATTCTAGAAGCTGTTTTCTCTTTCATGTTTAGCTTTCTGTAATCTACCTAAAACTGATCCTGGATAGGATATGGGGTTGAAAAATTCTCCCCCCACCCCCATACAGAGAATCCAACTTTCCCAGTACTTTTTATTTAATATTATGTTTTTTAAAAAATGTTGGCCACACCCACGGCATGTGGAACCTTAGTTCTCCAACCAGATACTGAACCCATGACCCCACGCTAGAAGGCTGAGGCTTAACCCCCGGCCACTGAGGGAGCCCCCTCCCGGTGCTTCTGAAAAGGCCGCCCTTCCCATTTGCTATCTGACACCTTTGTCACAAACTAAGTGGCTATTCATGCGCAGCCTGTTTCAAGAGCAGCTCTGTCCTATCCAGCTATTTGCCTATCCTTCCGCCAACACTGCGATGCCTCACTTACTGTAGTTCTTACCAAGTCCTCACATCTAGTACCGTGTTCTTCAGTACATCAGCTGTGTTCTTCGAGGATGCTTTGATTATCCTTGGCCTTTGATTTTCATATCAATTTCAGAAATCGGTCACGGAATCCTGAGAGCAGTGTGGGGAGAGCTGACACAGCCTGACGGAAGCGCTGCAGTGTGGAGGACACTGCTCCTGCCCCGAGGCGGGCATGGCAACAGCTAGCATCTCTGAAAACAGGCAGCCGTCCACCCAAGCCGAGCGAGGGTCTCCCCTGTGACCTGGCAGTCCCACTCTTAGGTATGAATCCAAGAGAACACATACTCACACGCATGAAAGATGTGTCAGAGTGTTAATGGCAGCCAGCACTATTCGGGATAGCTCAAAATGGAAACAAGCTAAAAAATCTATCACTAGAATCAACAAATACTATATTCACATGAAAGTGAAAGTGAAGTTGCTCAGTCGTGTCCAGCTCTTTGCGACCTCATGGACTGTAGCCTACCAGGCTCCTCCATGGGATTTTCCAGGCCAGAGTACTGGAGCGGGTTGCCATTTCCTTCTCCAAGGGATCTTCCCGAGCCAGGGATCGAACCCAGGTCTCCCGCATTACAGGCAGACACTTTACTGTCTGAGCCACCAGGGAAGCCACTATATTCACATAACAGAATACTGTTTAACAATGAGAAGGAACAGACAGATGGTAACTCGGCTTACCGTGGTGATCTTTTGAAACGTGGAAAAAT
The DNA here is from genome assembly GCF_023091745.1 of Budorcas taxicolor. Classification (NCBI taxonomy): domain Eukaryota; kingdom Metazoa; phylum Chordata; class Mammalia; order Artiodactyla; family Bovidae; genus Budorcas; species Budorcas taxicolor. The sequence goes on along the minus strand of NC_068920.1, from coordinate 160,699,737 downwards.
ACTGAATCACTACGCTGTGTACCAAGAACCAATATAGTGCTGCGGGTCAATTAAACAAAGTACCAGTAATTAAGTAACTAAGTAACTATAACTCACTCACAGAAAAAGAGAGCAGATATGTGCCTACCAGAGGGGAGTGGAGAGGGAAAGGATGAAGGTGGTCAAAAGGTACAAATTTCCAGTCACAAGATAAGTAAGTCCCAGGGATGCAATGTATAACACGTAAACACAATTAACAGTACTGTATGCTATATACGAAAATCTGTTAGTAAATCCTAGGAGTTCTCATCCGGAGGAAAAAAAGTTTTTTCTATTTCTTTAATTTTGTTATCTGTATGAGATGACGTTCGCTAAACTTACTGTGGATAATCATTTCACAGTGTATGAAAGTCAAGTCACTATCCGGTAGACCTTGTCAATTATATCTCAATAAAACTGGAAAAAAGATAAATGAGAAGGAACAAACTCACACACAACTACACGGGTGAAACTCACAAATACATGTAACAACACTGATGAAAGAAGCCAGACACAAAAGCAGAATGAAAAGAGTCATTTTCACATGGGTAGGAAGTACACTCCACAAAGAAAATATAACTGTCATGAACCTATATTTATAGAATAATTTAAAAATGAAAAAAAAAATCACTATAAGTAGAGAACATTGGAAAACACAGAAATCTCTAAACCTTGGTCTTAAGTAAGATTTGATCTAAAGCCCACTCAAAACAGAAACTCATGAATCATGTGAAAAGGTACATCAGCAAACATGTTCAAAAAGTTACTCTCTATGTATGACTTTAAGGAAAGCCCCAAATCCTGAAAGAGCAAAAATCTCTGACCACGGTGCAATGAAACAAGATGTAACCAAAGGAGAAGTAACAATAATGCTATCCGTTGGAAAACCTAAAACTCCCTCTTAAAAAACTTTTGACTCAAAGGGGAATTCAAAATCATAGTTGCAGGATACCTAGAAAATAGCACAGATGGAGAAAGGACACCACACGTGAAACAAAGACAAATTTGTACTCAGAGGAAACTTAATCTAAAAACTTAGAATTCCTAACAGAAAAGAATGAAATTAAGCATCTGATAAGAAGTCAGAAAAAAGACACAACTGAATGTGAAGGCAAGCAGAAACAATTAACAAAGAAAACAGCCAAAAGTAACTTAACGAGCATATTTGAATAAAGCTGAAATTTAAAACAGGAGTTCTTTAGAACAAAAAATAAAATAGCCACTCACAGAAAAGTAAGTATACCCTCAATTACAGGCAAGACACCAAAGCTCAGGGAAGTTAAATGACTGGCCCAAGGTCACTAGCTTCAGGTTAAGGCACAGCAAAACCTGAACTTGAACCCAGTCAAGTCTGACATCCAGGAGTGCTGGGCACTGGAGAAACACCTGCTACTGTGATTACAGGGCCCACACTGGCCACCAAGGGGCCCAGGCCCAAAAAAAGGCCCACAGTTCTCCCAGACTCTGTCCGTACCCCTGGGGCCATGGTGACTGTGCAGGAGAGTCTGGCCCAGGGTGGAGTGGGGTCTGAGCAGGAAAGCATCAGGTAAAGAACCCCACTCTTAAATTAGGGTCCAACGGGCACATGGTGTGCGCCGGCTACAGGCTCCTCACCCACTGGGGTCTGCCTTGTGTCTCCCCAAGCACAGCACTTGCTCAATGGTTCCGGTGACCATCGTCATCATTGCTGATCTACTTAAAATTCTTACAGCTCCTTCTTTCACGGGCAGTGGGGTCAGTCCCTGTTCACCTAGCTCAGCGGCACACTGGCTTGAGCTGAGGCCTGAGAGAGGACTCGGATAGAAATTCATTTGCAATCTGCAGAGAGCTACTGGCCTATTTCACCTTTTCAACATGCAGTTCACTTAGCAAGTAGAAAAAAATTTTTAAATAAAAAACTTAAGGCAATTTCAACATACAGCCAGGGATGGACAGCTGGACGGATGTGCCACATAAAGGTCTCCCTGCCCAGGGTCAAAACTTAGCAAGGACCTGGCAAATAAAAGAAACACAGGACACATAAGTTCTATTTCCGTTTCTCCTTCCTTTCCTGCCTCCAAATAATGGCGAATTATCAAGTGAGAAGCACTCTGCAAATGCCATCGCAATCTATATTGTAAAATCTGATTTAGCAGAGAACAGAAGTTGGAGATGGCATTTGTACTGGATTGTTCCTTTTAACCAGCTCAACAGAGCAATTTCTGAGGACCAGTGATATATAAACAGACATGACTGAACTGATTAGATTCCTGTGACCCCCATCAGGGCCCCGGAACCAGGAGGTGAGGCACTTGGGGTGAGTCTGAGCAAAACTCAGAGTCTGGATGACGCTCTACCGGGGAAGAGCCAGTAAGGCACCAACCCGCACCAACCCGGGGGTCTGGCCCATAGGTGCGTGTCTTCACTTGAGTTTATATGGGTTCCCTCTGTAATTAGTTATCTCTGTGACCTAACAGGTATTTCTAATACACATTCAGTGTAACAGATTCAAATGGTCCTAAAATAGGCAAAACAAGGCAATCCAACTCAAAAGGTAACAGTGTGAACTTGGTGGATGCTGTGTAAAGCTATCAGCAGTTTTTTTTGTGCTCTTGGACTTTTACTCTACAGATGAGGGTTGTTACTGTATCATGCAGAAACTTGCTTTCTTTTATTATTGCTTGCTTTCTTTTTATTATACATGTGGTCTTTTTTTTTTTTTCAAGAAAATGCATACCACCCTGAGACTCTTTTTAATGCCTGCCTAGTATTTCACTGCACATTTGTGCCACATTTGTTTACCCATGCTCTCCAGACATGTAACTTATTTCCAACCTCGTCCTGTGACAAATAATGCTACAGCTAACGTCCTGCTACATATAACTTTACACGTGGGCCAATACTCCTGTACTGTCTGACATTTCTACGAAGCCTATTTTTAGTCTGTGCCCAAAGAACCGCAGGGCAGACAGGGAGGTGAGGAAGGAGAGAACTAGGACGCCATCCAGAGAAACCAGCAGGGCTCAGACCCCAGACCTCTACAATCAGGTTTATCACATGGGAGGCCCTCCGGCAGCTCATGCCCACGGGGATGTGGCACACAGCACCCTTAGAACAGACCCTGCCCTCCTCCGGCAGCCCTCCTCCACCCACCGCCTCCCCAGCTTCAGGCTGCACGCGGCCCCAGAGGAGGCTTGTTAGCATACAAAGCATTCCACCTGGAGGGCAACACCTCCCTCTAATCCGAGCAGGGAATTACTCCACCAGGCTGGCAGAATAGTAATTGCAGCTGTGCAGAGGATCCTGCCAACAACGCTGGGGTGGCCGTCCTCACTGTGGCCCCCGTAGATGAGGGAGTGGAGGCTGAGAGGTGAAGGACCAGGCCAAAGTCGCCTCACGCCCTCTCGCACTCTATCATGCCCATGCAGAGCTAAGCCGCGTGCAGCAGGGTGTGTGTGCTGTGACAGAGATGGTCCATCAGTAACTAAGCACCCCAAGCCACTCCTCTTTGAAGAAAACAAAATCCCAATATACTGAAGGCAGGGCTTCCCTGGTGGCTCAGATGGTAAAGAATCTGCCTGCAATGCAGGAGACCCCGGGTTTGATCCCTGGGTCAGGAAGATCCCCTGGGGAAGGGAATGGCAACCCACTCCAGTATTCTTGCCCTGAGAATACCACGGACAGAGGAGCCTGGTGGGTTACAGTCCACAGGGTTGCAGAAGAGTCAGACACGACTGAGTGACTAACACACACATACTGAAGGCAGGGGCTAAAAGGGCCAGGTTGGTTTCAATGTTCTCCAACAAAGTCCAAAGGACTATAGCCCGGGAACCCGGATGCCACTTATTCTCCAAGCCTCAGACTCCAGAGGAAACCCAGGACAATGACAGTCCAGGGCCACCAATCAGGCAAGACCAGGTCTGAAAAGGAAGAACCCCAAAAAGGAGGGCCAAGTGTTGCCCAGGGGCTTTCAGGAGGATGCCAATCTGTCTTTTCAGCACTGGAGAAGAGGAGCCATGCGCCCACATGCACACAGGCTGCCTTTCAGTTCAGTTCAGTCGCTCAGTCGTGTCCGACTCTGTGACCCCATGAATTGCAGCAAGCCAGGCCTCCCTGTCCATCACCAACTCCCGGAGTTCACTCAGACTCACGTCCATCGAGTCTGTGATGCCATCCAGCCATCTCATCCTCTGTCATCCCCTTCTCCTCCTGCCCCCAATCCCTCCCAGCAGGTTATTAATGAGAACTGGCTATCACAGGACCAGCCCCCTCCAGACAGAGCTCTGCTCTTGCAGCCCCCATTGCCCAACTATCACAGACTGTGCTGCCCCTTCCCGACAAGGCCACGTCACAGAGCACACGCCCACCTTGCCCCCGCTCCCCGGACTCCCCACGCCAACACCTTGTCACTCGCCTGACGCTCTGTGGAGAGCAGCGCCTGGCGAACGCTATGCTCTGCGGCTGCCAGACACGACCGACACGGCACGAGGACTCACCCAAGCAGAGAGAGCGACCATGGCCCTTTCTGGGCAGGAAAGGACCAAAGTGACGGCGCTGGGGGGCCACATACAGCATGTCTTAACTATATACACTTAAAGATAGGTTCCTATCTCCTGTTTCCCGGTGGTCACGTCAGGGTAACAGCTCACAGGTGACTAAAACATTCCCATTACTAGAAAACGAAATTATTTAAGACAGCACTCATCTCTCAATCTGAAAGAGAGAGCAACTGCAAGGAATGACTTGTTTCCTACTCTGTGTACTTTCTGGAGTGTCTGGGGTTTGTGTAACGGGCCTGTCCTGTCACATTCTTTAGTGACATTCTTTAGTGTTTAGATAAACTGAGCTGTGAGAACCCCTGCTGGCTCAGTCAGCAAGGAACCTGCCTGCAACGCAGGAGACCCGGGATCGACCCCTGCGTGGGAAAGATCCCCCAGAGAAGGAAATGGCACCCCACTCCAGCATTCTTGTGGGGATAATCCCATGGACAGAGGAGCCTGGCGGGCTACAGTCCATGAGGTCACAAGGGTCGGACACGACTGAGCGACTGAACCACCACCAAACCTGGCGGTACGGAATCAACACGGCGTCCTGCTTCTGAGCTGACCAGGTGCCATCAGCACAGCAACCCTGGGAGGCAGGTTCCATCCCCTCTGGGCAGACTGAGAAACAGGGGCTCACATATGGAAACAGGGGTGAAGGAGGTCTGTTTAAGGTCCAGAAGGTCTGTCTGCCTGACGCCATCAACTTCAACAAACCTTGTCTTTATTCTTTTCAAGACATTTACCTAAAACTCTCCAAGAAAGAACAAACTCAGTGAAGGGCAGCAGGCAGTGATCCGACGCTCCTGTTGGGCGTGTCTACCTTGGAGAGAGTGGACAGTAAGGAGAGCCCCAATGCCCCAGGGAGGCCCTTGGTTACACTGTCTGAGCTCCTGCCGGTGGGGGGGGGGGGGGGGTGCTGTGAGGCTTGGGTTTAAATCTTTAGCACAGGGCTGAGTACACAATTAGAAACCTCAACCTCCAGCGAGCTAAAGAGCCCCAAGTGTATAAGCCTGCCTGCTCCAAACCCCCAGGCCCTCAGCTAGTGCTGGATCCAGGAGCCATTAATAGCTACTGTTTACTGAGCGCCTGCCCACCTGTGCCAGGCACCTTAGAAACACTTCAGCATAGGACCCATTGAATCCTCCCCCAGTGCTAGGAGGCAGGTGTCACTGTGACATTTTGCAGACAAAGAGAATGGAGACTCCAGAAGATTAAATCATCTTAATCACCCAGCTCACAAGTGGAAGAACCTGGATATGAAGACAGCTGACCAAAGCCAAGGGCTACTCTCCCTCAGGAAAAAGAATTTAACGGATTCTCTCTAGGATCCAACTAACAATAACAAGCGCAAGGGCTGGCACTCTATTCCCCACGGCACCCCGCCCTGGGCACTCGTCTCCCGGAGCACCTGGCCTGATGAAATCCCACCCAGGCGTTTCCAGGGGCTTCGTTTCCGTAGTCACTTCGCCCACTAGGTGTGAGCTCCCAGAACAGACAGGCGGGGAAAGTGGGGGCCAGAGACAAGTGGGTGAGTAAAGAACTGGGAGCAAGAGGGCAGCGGCCTCCAGATAACCCCTCCCACACAGCAGCCGCATCACTAGCAGCAAGACCACCGAGGGCTGTGATGCAAGCCTCAGAAACCCCCGGAAAGGCTGCTGTGAGAACTCCCCAACGGGGGCGGTCCCTGAATGCACAGAGGCTAGAAGAAAACAACTGTGCCAAGCCCCATGACTTTAACTGAAAAGGAAAATCAAAGGAAACCTGGCTGCCTGTGCCTCTCCGCACACCAGCCCCACCAGCCCCCATCGGCCTCATCTGAGCAGATGCCCAGGCACCTGCACTGGAGTCCTCGGGAATGCCACCTCTGCTGTGCCTGTCAATGCCAATCAAAGGCTGAGATCCTACACCAGACCACAGGAAGCCTTCAACAGTCGCTGCTTTTAATTTGGGAAATGTGTGCGCCCAAAATGACCTCAAATGATGATTCATTTAGAAAAGCCCCCAGTTCAGAAACACCCACTCTCGTATACTATTTTATGTAAATTGGCACAAAATTTTTTAAAAAAGAGTTTAACGGAACTCTTACCGAAATGCTACTCAACGGGAAGACCCCACACTACAGAAACATACTCTCAAGTGCTATCACATACAAATTATATGTTTATGAAGACAAATTCGACTGAATTTCACCAAAATTGTATTATTATCCAAAAATTAGAAATAGCCCAATGTCCACCGATAGGAAACAGGGTAAAATCATGTGAATCCACAGATCATTCTCTGTAGTCGCTAAAATAAATGATGTAATCAGTCTACACAGGTGTCATGGAGCACACCAAGACATTAAGTGAGGGGCAGCCTGCTGTAGGTCTACATACACACACACACACACACACACACACACACACACACACACACACACACGGGGAATGGATAATGTGCATAATTTTTCTTCCCTGCTTTCAAACAATGGTCTCCTTTCAGAAAGACTGGGGAAGAACCCTTATATTTTTCAATATAGATTTAATTTTCCTAAGTACTTTCTAAAACAAATCAACTGGGACTATCTGGGCCAAAGTTAAGATTAAGACCTATTTTTGGTTTCTTCTTCCATACACGTGCATATTTTAAAAAAAAACCTTACAAATATTATTTTAAAAACATTAACAATATGATAGATCTGTATATATTAGTCTGGGGGAAAAAAGCTCATGATTAAGTTTGAAAATGAAGAAAAGAACAGCATGAGCCCACCTTTGCTCTTTAGTATGAGAAGGATAAACACACCGAACCATAAATGACGCCTATTGCCTTGGAAGCTGAAGAGAAGAGCATTCATTTTTCTACACACACTTGCTTTTTTTTTTCCCCAGTAAGTATATTTTTGCAATTAATTTTATATCAGAAAGAATTCCACTTTATGCTTCAGGGCAGTGTTCCACTCTCCCCAACTATTTCTGAACACTCAGCCCATTCAGACCCACAGACAGGTTGGCCCTCCCAGACCAGCCTGTGTGTTCTGCACGCCCTGGAACAGAGCAGTTCTTTAAGCTCTGAACTGGATGTAAACAACACCTGCCAAAAAAAGCTCTAAAGAAACAAAGGAACCGTGGAGAGAGTGCTGGAGGTGACCTCCTTTTTCCAGTTGGTGCGGCAGTGAGATTCACCCCCCCAATTCCACACAGAGATGAGCTCGAAGCACGTTGGGAAAATCAACTCAAGGCCTGGAGCTGAGGTCCTACCCCACCCCCCCAGCATTCTCACCACATCCACACTGAAGGGCCTCGTGCTCTGGAAAGCAAGCTGACTCACTAGCTTTCTTCTGCAGCCCAGGCATTTCAACTTAGAAACACATTTTTAATACTCCACGGCTCCCTATTTTCAAGAGGAGCTTACTTCAAGTCAGCTACGTTCTCCAGAAGGCCTTCCCTGACCGCCTGAACCCGGGCCGAGCTGGGCTCAACTTCTCACCCGACATGTACGGATGGAGGGCCATCTGTGTGAGACGCAGAGCATCAGGAGGCGGGAAGTGAAGAATCCGCTTCACGTGACACGCATTCCACTGGGGCGTAAGGGCGAGTCAAAAAAACACAACAAAAATGTTGGGCAGTTCCCAGGCAGTCCAGTGGTTAGGACTTTGCGCTACCACTGCAGGGGGCCCAGGATGGATCCCTAGTGGGGAAACTAAGATCCTGCATGCAGGGCAGCACAGAAACAAACAAACAAACAACAAAAATTAAAAAACCCAAAGTATTTCTAAGTTGCAGGCCATCTACAGACAAAGGGATAAACGAAAGGCGGTCGCTGAGGGCGTAACATAGACTGCTGCTGCTTGGTCGCCTCAGTCGCGTCCAGCTCTGCGTGAGCCCAGCAGGCTCCTCTGTCCGTGGGATTCTCCAGGCCCTCCTCCAGGGGATCTTCCCAACCCAGGGATCAAACCCAGGTCTCCTGCATTGCAGGCAGATGCTTTTACAGCTGAGCCACCAGGGAAGCCTGTAAGAGACTACTGTTCAGCCTTAAAAAGGAATGGAATTCAGACACATGCCACAACAACACAGATAGATGAGCCCTGAAAAACCACGCTAAGTAAAAGAAGCCATTCACCAAAGGACAAATATTGGACAATTCCACTTATCTGAGGGACCCAGACCCATCAAACTCATAGAGACAAACAGTAAACTGGAAGTTGCCAGGGCCTGAGGCAGGGGGAATGGCTGGTGGAGGTCGGGGGGGCATGTTAATCAGTGCAAAGTTCCAATGTGCGGGGACGATCAAGTTCTAGAGACAGACAGTGGCTGCACGACACTGGGCATGTACTTAATCCTACTAGGCTGTACACTTAAAAATGGTTACAATGGTAAATCTTCTGTCATTTCTATTCCACAATAATTTTTTAACAAAACAACAATGAAAAAAAAACAACCCTGTATTTAAAGTTGTGGAAAGAAAGCAAGAGGAAAAAAGCAAACAGAGAAGCAGCAAGGGCTAGGAAGAATCACGGAGGGTAACGATGGAGATGGGTGGAGCGGCTTGGAAGGCCTCTCTAAGGAAGTGCTATCTCCCCCCACTGGACATGAGCTCCTGAGGAACATGAGCGGAGCATCCACATCTAAGTCCCAGAACAGTAAGTGTCTAAATCGAGACCTTTGTCCACATCCAAGCCAGGAAACAGAGGAAGACCCCAACTCCACTCATCAAAGGGCTTCGCCAGGACTGAGACACCCAGAACTCAGGGGTCTAAGAAGGAAGCCACCTTGCGACCGAGGCTGGACATAGAGGTAGCCACGGCTGCAGGAGACACTGTTGCTGAGCCAAAGCAGGAGCCTGCACACCCTCCAACTGGGAATTCCACCTACAGGAAACAGCAACGTGGACCCAAGGCTTGGTAAGCAAGGATGCTCCCTAAAGTCTTGTTTGTAAGAACACAAAGTGGGTAACAACAATCTAATAATCGAGGATTAAGTAAATCATGACATATCCATGTAACAGCAACTATTATTATTATTAAAAAATCATGTTTTCAACAACTCAGGGAAATATACTATAACATTAAGAGGATCTATAATCCCTGAATAGTGTATATAATAGTGTTTTCTAATTTTGAAAAAAACATATAATCAAAGGAAGGAAATCCACGAGTCTTAATGCAGTTGCCTCTGGATGGTGAGGTTAGAGGTGATTTGTGTTTTTATTTTTGTCTTTATTCCTTTCAGTATTTTGCAGTCCCCCTACCCCTCAGGGGAAAGGTTGGTTTTGGGGAAAAGTACTTAAAGGGCCTTGCACCATGCCTGGCCAAAGTCCGGCAGTGACTTCTGAAAGCAACACGTACTGTTTTCGCATTACCACAAGGAGGGAAAGGCTGGCAGCTTTCTCGAAAGGAGGAAGGATACAGAGCAGAGCTACAAAACCAGCTGCAGAGGTGAGAGTGGAAGGAAGTCACCTGGGAGAACGTGAAGGACGCCAGCAACTCAAGATAGACCACACTCTGCCCACAGACACCTCTCCACCTGCACAGCTTCACAAGCCAACACCCTCACAGGAGCAACCCAGCCCTGAGCTCAGGCCGCACAGAAAACCACCACCAAAAAAAAGCAAGCACAGCTCAGAACAAGCCCAACCAAGACTTTTGGCTCAACTCAGGAAGGCAGGCCTCCCTCCCAGAGCAGATTCCCACGTGCCACCCAGAGAGGCACAGCGACATCACCTACAGCAAAGCCCAGGTCCTCCTGTTCCCAGGGGAGACGCCAGTCCAAATGGCACCTCGCTCACCCAAAAGCCTGTCTAAACAATTCTATTCCATCAGGAAGCTCACCTTCTCCCACCTCTCTCTCATCTCCAGCACCACAGGCCATGCCTCTTCTTTTTTTGCCCAGGTCCTCCTGTTCCCAGGGGGAGACGCCAGTCCAAATGGCACCTTGTTCACCCAAAAGCCTGTCTAAACAGTTTTATTCCATCAGGAAGCTCACCCTCTCCCACCTCTCTCTCATCTCCAGCACCACAGGCCATGCCTTTTCTTTTTTTGCTTTACTTTATTTTTTGGTTGTGCCACAAGGCACGTGGGATCTTACTTCCTTGACCAGGAATCAAACCTGCACCCCCTCTGTTGGAAGCACAGAGTCTTCTAGTGGTCTTAACCACTAGACCACCAGAGACATCCTTACTTTTCTTTTTTAAATTGAAGTACAGTTGATTTACAACATGTTTAAGGTGTACAGCAAAATGATCTAGTTACATATATTTTTCTTTTCAGATTATTTTCCCTTATACACTATTACAAGATACTCAATATAGTCCTGTGATATACCTCGTTGCCTCTTTTTCACTGAATTTTATAGTTGATTTACAATTCCTGAGTTTCAGGAAAATGACTCAGTTATATGCACATATATTTTCCAAATTATGCCTTTATTTCTTTGTTCAAAGGACAAATCCAAGGTTTAAGTCTGTACAAGCCCCAGGAAAAAAATCTTAAGAAAGAAATCAAGCTATGATTGGAAAAGAAGCCAGTCTAGTTTGCCCTGACTAAAATATGAAATTCAGGACACAAACCCCAACACCTCTCTGTTAGAAATTTTCTTTTTCACAGGGAAATGCACTGCTTTAAAATCTAGTGTAGATAGGCCCTATTTAACACCTGCCCACCCATAGCAAGATACACACCTTTGACAAAAGAGAAGCCTCATTATCAAATTTAGAAATACATGTACTGGCCCAACTGGCCTATTCTGGTTTGAAATAGAAACAAATACAGAAATGAGCAATCTTTAAGCGGTAGAACAATGAGGCATACAACCAGCATACAGCCATTAGCAACATGAGTCAGTACTTTCTGCAATTAAAAAAAAAAAAAACAACTTGGAAGCACAATAAAACAATCCTTCAGAAAAAAAAACAAAACCCTGATTTTTAGAAGGGAGTAGGGAATGGGCCAACCAAAAGGCTTAACAAAAATCCGTGGGCCAGGCTCCAGGCAACTAGACCGGGCAGGAACTAGTTCTGACTTGCCATTCCTGAAATTCCTCTCTCCCAAGGTTTTCTGGCTCTTCCTTCCCCAGACTCTCTTTTTACCCATTTGGGCTTGAAGGAGACTGGAGAGGACCCAGAATGTTTAAGGAGAGACAAGCACCTACAATTGGCTGAAACAAGCCCCTCCACCGTGCAGGTAGCATTAGGGAGCCAGTCAGAGCTGAAATTCACAGGTAAATAAAAAGGTTGTGGAAGGGGCAGTGAATTCATCACATCACCACCCAGCTAACCTCCACAGTGCTGGGCCAGACTGAAATTAGACAGAAAGGATGGGCCAAGAGGCAGGAAGTAGGGAAAACTGAAAGGATGACTTGACCCACGAGAACGTCTCAGTCACACAGCCAGGAGGCCAGAAGCTTCCAAGGAGGTTTAAAAAAAAAACCACACACAGAGAACAAAACAAAACCAAGGTGGTTGTGGGAATGCCAGAATGAACTGAAACAAATCCCCCACTGACTGCAGAACCACCTTATGTTCAAGCAGAGTCTCCAGGGCCCTTTACAAACAAGCTATAGGTTTGATCCAGAGGTAACTTAGGTCTCAGTCCTTACCCATGGCCAAGACTGGGGTCAGTCTCCCCAAACTAGCCTCAGTCCTTCCTATGGTCTCCCATAAACAGCACAAACCTCAGACTTGGCTGAGTAGCCTCTCTCTTTTGGCTTTTCTGGTGCTACAAGGCAAAATAAAAACATCAGCTACGGACAGAATTTGGGGTGGTTCCATCCACCAAAATGACAGGAGCAAAAGATAAGGAATTAAAAAGACACCAGAAAACCAGATAACCAACAAAAACATACATACATACATTTTCATCACCCTCCCATGGATGGAAGTGCTTTGCTGCAAATAGTATGTGAGGCTCCCAAGAGCCCCAACAGATACCCAAGGCAAGGTGTAATTATTCCCATTTTACAGATGCAGGAGCTGAGGCTGAGACTTGCGTAAGCTAACCCAATGAGGACCAGAATCCAGGCTCCAAGGGACACATGTGTCCAAGCAAATGTTTATTTGCCATTCCCAACGGAAAGCAGTTACCCTCAAGAGGCAAGACTCCCTGGGCCTCTGCTTGTTGTCCTCAGCCTCCAGCATCTCATGTTTTCTGCTGTGCCTTAAACCCAGTTGCGGGAACAGCCTCAGAAAGGGCAGGCACCCCGATCCCAGGGGAGAAACCCACTGCCACACAGCCCAGATCGATGGAGTTCCTGAGTGCTCCAAAGCCTGCTCTTCTCCAGCCTGGTCTCCCCACTGAGCCCCAGTGCTGAAGGAGCAAGAGCCCAGTGATGTTCCATGCCCTGCAATCCTTCTCCCTGGCCGTGCCTCAGCCCAGCACCTGTGGCATCTGCCTGACCGCTCAGCATGAAGGGTGGCACCACCAGTGGCTCAGCTTCCATCCTAGGACTTGATGGCAGGTGTACAAACAGCCACAGGAGAAACCACCATTAAGCACCAACTATGTCCCAGGCCTTAAGAGGGAGAGGATGCAAGGTCCCTACCTGTGTCAACGAAGGCTCTGGGAATCTGAGCTATTTGACAGAAGCAGGGCTTGCACCTCAAAGTCAGGGCCTCCCCAGGCCCACTTAACACCCCAGCACTGCGCAAACAGGGCTAGATGGCTGCAAGTGGATTCCCAGAAACCATGCTGAGACTTCAAATGGACGGTTACAGGAACCAAACTGGATGATGTACAAAGCCACTTAAAATGCACACAAAACCTTACAGAAAAACAACAATCTCAGGGACAAGTGAACAATCCTGTGAACCAAAGCCTTCTAAAGGTTTCTCTCGGGCAGCCATGTAGCAAATGACACACTCCGGAGAGCTCTCAGCCCCCCTCCCCCCTCTTCCTTCAAGCGACCATTCGGCTGAAAAACACCTCCTCGGCTCGCCTCAAGGTGGGCTTGGACCTCCCACGGTATTTCGAAAGAGGGAGAAAACGGTTAAAAAAAAAAAAAAAAAAAAAAACGCCTTCCAATTTTACGAAGGCAAATCCACTCTTCAGGGGCCCGCGATTTCAACAGTGCTGGGTTTTACTTGGGGGGGGGGGGGGGCGGGGAGGAAGAGAGGGGAAAAAAAAAAAACCATCTGGCAGGCCCTGAGCGGGGAGAGATCCAGTTTATTATTGAACATTTTCAGCAACAGAGCATTAAGTGTTTTGAAAATAATGCTCTCGTTCCCGCACTCAAAGCGCGGCCGTCTGGGCGACTGTGAGCCCCCGGCCCCTCGCACCCAGGCCGGCAACCCTGATCACCAACTTCGGGGACACCCGGCGAGGGGCGAGGGACGCCGTCCCCCCGGCCCCGAGGGTCGGCCCCGGGCCCCGGCCCTGCATCCCGCGGCCGCTCTCAGGAGAAAGCAAGATGGGGGGCCGGGCGGCAGGAAACCGGCCCAGACTCCTCGGGCCGCCGAGACACCCGCGGCCGCCGGAATCTGGGCCGGAAAGGCGACTCCCCGGGCTCTCCGCAGCCTCGGCCGCCCTGCGGCCCCTCCCTCGGAGGCCCCCCAGCCCCGGGGGCGCCCCGACCCCGCCGCGCGCCCGAGCCTAGGCCGCTCGTCGCCGCCACAACAATGGGGAGAGGGCCGCCCGCCGCACCCCCCGCCCCACGGTCGCCCCCAGCCAGGCCCCGCGGGCCGACGGCGGCGGCGCGGGGCGGGCCGAGCCCCCGCGATCGCGGACAAAGGTCGGCCCGGCCCGAGCGCCGCTGTCAGTCAGCAGCCACCGAGAGACAAAAGCCGGCCCGGGCCGCGCCGCCTCCATCTTTTAGCGCCGCGCCCGCCGCCGCCGCCCCGGCCCCGCGCCGCCCCCCGCCGCCCGGCGCCCCGGGCCCACCTGGTCTAGTTCCGCGGGCGCGACTGGGCCGGGCGATGGCGATCGGGCGGCGGTCAGGCGGCGGGATGGCGGCGGATTGCGAGGCGGCGGCGCGGCTGCTCGCTCGCTCGCTCCCCCCCTCCCGGGCTCGCTCGTCGCTCGCTCGCTCGCTCGCTGGAGCCTCGGAGCCTGTGTCTCGCCGCTCGCCTCCCTCCAGCTCTCGGCTCCCCGCCCCCCCGCCTGCCGCCGCCCCCGCCTCCGCCCGCCTCCTCCTCACGCCGCCACCGCCGCCGCCGCCGCCCCAGCCCGCAGCCGCGCCTCAGCCCGCGCAGCGCCCCCTGCCGCGCCTCCGGGGACCGGCGGTCGCCTCCCGCCTCCGGGCCCGAAGAGGGGGGGCTGGGGTCCCGGGAGAGGGGGGTCGAGCTCGCGCGAGGCACCCAGGGAAGGGCCTGCAGGGCCTAGGAGGCGAAGCCGGGGGTAGGGGGCCTGGGAGAGGGGGAATCTGGGACGGGGGGCCCCCTGAAGAGGCCGGGGGAGCGAGGGGGCAGGGGGGCCTGAGGGGCGGGGCGGAGGGAAAGGGAAGGAGGCCCTGAGGCGGGGCTGGGTCGGGAGGCGGGCAGAGCGGGCCGGAAGAGGCGGTGCCGGGCGGGAGGGGGCCAGGGGCGGGCGAGGCCCTGGCGCAGGGCGGCTTGGGAAGCGGGGGGGAAGTCGGGGGGCGCGCGCGGGGCGGTGAGAGCCCGGATCCCCGCCCCCCGCCCCCCCTTCCCGCAGAACTGCGGCGCCCGCCGCCAGACGCGGAGCGCGGCTGTTGTTACAACACGTTATTTCACAGAAGCCCGGAAAGGGAACCGCAGGCATCATGCATTGTTAATTCAAAAGCAAGATTGTCGCCCAGTCTAGATACTTTATTACATTTTCGTAAGACGGACAATAATAAACTCAGCCTCTTGAGTGTGTGTGTGTGTGTGTGAAGGCCAAACAAAAGGTCAGGGAGAAGGCACGCTGCTCCGGAGACCTCTGCGGTCTGAGGGCTCAGGGGGCATTCTCGCCTTTTATTCTGGATACTTGGGCACTTAGGAAAGCAAGCGATTTGAAAGAGCAAAGACAAAGAAATGTATCTGGAGCCGGGAATCCAAATCGTCTCTGGCACTTGTCCATACACACCGTCAGCACCGACGGGGAGCGGCCAGCCGCGGGGGAGTGATTGGTTTCGTTACATCCCAGCTGCAGGGCGGATATTGATTGTTCCAATTCACAGGTGAGACACGGAGACTCTGAGAGGTGAAGGAACTTGTCCAAGGCCACACAGCCAGACTTGGGAGGAAAGTTAACCCGCTTCAACTTAACTCGGATCAGGGTGAAGTTTATGCTTAGCACTGAGCACCGCAGTGCCTGGCACATAGTAGGCGCTCAGTGAATATTGGTTGGTTTGTAGAATGGTGATGAATGAGTGTCTGGCCCTTGACTCTCTTGGCTGGAAAGTAAGGGACTCTGGAACTCTTTAAGAATCAGGAGGTTATCTCTTTTATTATCTGGAGAGAGAGGACGAAAAAAAAAAGATGAAAAGTTTGGAGGGTTTTGAGTGCTCTGGAAAACAGGTGAGGAAATACTACAGATGGCATGCAGGGAGAAAGTCAAATAGACAAGAGAAAGGAGAGTGACGCCCTCTGGGGACAGCAAAGGCTGCTAAGTCCCTGGGAGTTGAAATGGCGTGCTTCACGAGCACCAGGAAACCCGGCTTTTGTCCCAGTCTCAGGAAACCATTTTCATCCTGCGCTTCTCTGGGGTGACAACACCCACAATGCTAGGTACTGTTTATTGAGCACTTTTCCGGGCTGGGCAGGCTGGTAAGCACTTTACAAGAGATAACTCAATACATGGGAAACAGTTATTATTGTTCCCACTTGATGGATAAGGAAATTGAGGTCATGGGTGGTGGAGCAAGGATTTGACCCCAGCTGTGCTGGTCTGTGGGGAAAACAAGGTGAAGATGCTGGAGCAGGGAGAGGGGCTGTTATCCTTGGACTAACACTGTCAGTTAGGGCTGGTACCTGGGGTTTCTCCAGGACCCTGAAAGTGTCCATCAAGCTCTCCCAGAACTGAAGACCTAGAGAGGACAGAGGTAGGAAGGAGAAAGGGATCAGAGTATGAGGGCTGGACCAGGGCTGGACTTTGGGGTCATTTATCCCCAAGAGACCGCGGGCAATGTAGAGGGGAACAATCAATGAGCCAGTTTCATTTCGCTAAAGTTACTAAGAGGGCGACAGAGGATGAGATGGTTGGATGACATCACCGATTCAGTGGACATGAACTTGGGCAAACTCCAGGAGATGGTGACGGACAGGCAAGCCTGTGTGCTGCAGTCCATGGGGTCGAGAAGAGTCAGACATGACTTGGCAACTGAACAACAACTATAAACAGCAGTAGTCAGAGCTGGAACATTAAAAGGAAGTGTGAACTGAGTGGCCCAAGCAAGGCAAAGCTGGGGAGAGCTGGCATGAAGCAATGGACAAGAGATAGTTCAGTTTGTTGTTTTTTGTCATTCAGTAGCTAAGTTGTGTCCTACTCTTTGCAGCCCCACGGATTGCAGCATGCCATGCTTCCCTGTCCTTCACTATCTCCCAGAGTTTGCTCAAACTCATGTCTATTGAGTCAGTAATGCCCTCCAACCATCTCATCCTCTGTCACCCGCTTCTCCTCTTGCCCACAGTCTTTCCCAGCATCAGAGTCTTTTCCAATGAGTTAGCTCTTTGCATCAGGTGCCAAAGTATTGGAGCTTCAGCATCAGTCCTTCCAATGAACATTCGAGGTTGATTTCCTTTAAGATTGACTGGTTTGATCTCCTCGCTGTCCAAGGGACTCTCAAGAGTCTTCAGCTCCACAGTTCAAAAACATCAATTCTTTGGCACTCAGCCTTCTTTGTGGTCCAACTCTCACATCCATACATGACTAGTGGAAAAACCATAGCTTGTTCAGCTTAGGGTTTCTTCTTCTTCTTCTTTTAAATATTCAGAAACTATGCTTATGAGTGGAGAAATCTCTTCGAACCCCCAAACTGAGTCAGAGGGAGGATTCCATCTATTTCTCACAGCCAATTGCAGATTTTATGAATCCATAATTTTATTTGCCCCAAAATGTGTTCACTGTTTTTGGTTACATTGAAATTTAATATTTTTGTATAACACATGCATATATTTCTTCGTTCATGATTTTCTTTCCTAAAACCACATTATGGATAGATTTTTATTTCCTTTGCATTAATTTCACATGGAACATGGAAAGCCCATCATTGGTCATATTCAGGTCTTTTTTTTTTTCTTCTTAGCCCTTTGGAAAGTTGCCTCCCTTTGTGCTCCCTCTTCTTCCTCTCTCTCTCTCCTTTTTTCCCCTCTACCTTCTTCTTCTTTAACCCCCAGTGGCACACTCCAACCTTCCCTCTATCACAGTCCCAGTCTTCCTGGTGGTCCTCATCTTTGTACATATCTGTGGCCTCTACAAGACTAGGAGCTCCTCCAGACAGACTCAGTGAATTCTTCATTTTTTTAATTCCCCTAGCCCACAATCTGTATCACATCATAGGTGCTTAATGAGAGATGATTGAATGAAAGAAGAAAAAAAAAAAATGAAGGGGCAGAGAATCTTGAAGGTCAGAATTTGACCTCTGCTGTGCCCTATAGTCCTGGCCTCAAAAGGAAGCCAGAAAAGCTGCCCCTCATCACTCCACTGCCTGGAGAGCCTGAGACTTTGCCGGGTTTCTTTCATGCCTCCCTCAGGAGTATTCACCATTGGGACTCCCCTGGTGGTCTGGTGGCTAAGACTTGGTGCTCCCAATGCAGAGGGCCTGGGTTCCATCCCTGGGCAGGGAACTAGATCCCGCATGCTGCACTTTTGAGTTCACATGCTGCAACTAAGACCCAAACCAGACACGCACACAAAAAGAATAGTCACTATTTATTGAGTACTTTGGGGTAAGGAAATTAAAACACAGTTTTGTGGAGTTGCTCGAGTTTCCATAGGGAGCTGGTGACAGAGCTGAGTAGAAAGGAGTACACACACTTATTGAGGGCTTGTCGCACTGCTCCCACTTTCTGTATATCACAGCCTCTTCACCATGATTCTGTGAGTTAGGGTCTATCATCAACCCCATTTTACAGATCAATCTATTGAGGCTACTGGACCTTCATCCACCACCACTGCCTGGCTGTGAGATGGACAAGAGAACCTCTCTCACCCTCCAGACCTCAGAAAGCTCTGGCAAATCGGTGTCCCACTGGAGGGAAGGGAAGTGGAGGACCACTAGACACAGAACACAAACAGGAAGCCAGCCTTAAAGCACTGACCCAGGCATGGAGTCCAGGGACAGGTCTGCAAGCCTCTCCTGGTGCCCCCATCTGGCTTCAAAGCCAAGCCTCCCTTCAGCCACTCGGAGCCTGAGTCTTGTCCATGGCATGGCTATGCACACAACCCACAGGTTCCAGTAAGGCCCAGTCAGCTCACCTGAACTCACCTCTTTGGTGGGTGTCCACGCTCAACCCTGAAGCAGGCACTGAGTCTATGCCCTTCCCCTGGGCTTGCCCCCAGCCTGGAGCCATGGTCTGAAACGAATGCAGGATTCAAAGTCAGACACCTCTGAGTTAGATTCTGTCTCTGTTCTCATTTACTGTGTGTCTTTACACAAGTGGCTCTGACTCACTGAATCTCTGAAAACTGGGGAAGAGGATTGTCGCGAGAATTGAATGAGGTGCTGTGCACACTGTATCAGCTGTTAGCGCAAGCTGGCAACCAGCAGGCGTTCAGCACATGTTGCTTATTACCGCTACTCCTTTTTCATCTCAGACACCTTGGAGCCTGCCTTGTCAGTCATCAGTTGCTTTGTAACAAGCAGCCCCAAAACTTAGGGGCTTAAAACAACAACAGGGAATGCTGTGGTGATTCAGTGGTTAAGAATCTGCCTGCAAATGCAGGAGATACGGGTTCAGTCCCTGCTTCAGGAAGACTCCACATGCCTCAGGGAAAAGTAGGCCCGTGTGCTGCGACTACTGAGCCTGAGCTCTTGAGTCTGGAGCAAGAGAAGCCACTGCAAGGAGCGGTCGGCACACCACAGTTAGAGAGGAGCCCCTGCTAGCCACAACTAGAGAATGCCTGCTGGAGAAGGCACTGGCACCCCACTCCAGTACTCTTGCCTGGAAAAGCCCGTGGGTGGAGGAGCCTGGTAGGCTGCAGTCCGTGGGGTCGCTGAGAGTCAGACACGACTGAGAGACTTCACTCTCACTTTTCACTTTCCTGCATTGGAGAAGGAAATGGCAACCCACTCCAGCGTTCTTGCCTGGAGAATCCCAGGGACGGGGGAACCTCCTGGGCTGCCGTCTATGCGGTCGCACGGAATCGGACATGACTGAAGCGACTTAGCAGCAGCAGCAGCAGCAGAGAATGCCTGCTCGCAGCAACAAAGACCCAGCACAGCCAAAAATAAATAAATACATAAATTTAAACAACTACAGTAATTTCTCACAATTTGGGGGGTTTTGGATGGGTGGAAAAGTTGGCTTAAAGCTCAACATTCAGAAAATAAGATCATGGCATCCAGTCCCATCACTTCAGGGCAAACAGATAGGGAAACAGTGGCAGACTATTTTTCTGGGCTCCAAAATCACTGCAGATGGTGACTGCAGTCATGAAATTAAAAGATGCTTACTCCTTGGAAGAAAAGTTATGACCAACCTGGACAGCATATTAAAAAAGCAGAGACATTATTTTGCCAACAAAGTTCCGTCTAGTCAAGGCTATGGTTTTTCCAGTAGTCATGTATGGATGTGAGAGTTGGACTATAAAGAAAGCTGAACACCAAAGAATTGATGCTTTTGAACTGTGGTGTTGGAGGAGACTCCTGAGAGTCCCTTGGACTGCAAGGAGATCCAACCAGTCCGTCCTAAAGGAAATCAGTCCTGAATATTCATTGGAAGGACTGATATTGAAGCTTGAAGCTCCAATACTTTGGCCACCTGATGCGAAGAGGTGACTCATTTGAAAAGACCCTGATGCTGGGAAAGATTGAAGGCAGGAGGAGAAGGGGACGACAGAGGATGAGATGGTTGGGTGGCATCACCGACTCAATGGACAGGAGTTTGAGTAAACTCCGGGAGTTGGTGATGGACAGGGAGGCCTGGCGTGTTGCAATCCATGGGGTCGCAAAGAGCCGGACATGACTGCGCGACTGAGCTGACCTGGCTGGGTTCTTTCGCTCCACCTGGTACAACAGGGATCACTGGGGCCGCTGCACTGTCTCTTCTTGCACGAGGTGTCCCATGCTCCAGGGTTTCCTTGTAGCCCCTCTCTCCAGAAACACAGTCTGGGCTTCCTTAGAGCATGACAGCTGGGTTCCAAAGGAGTGAAAGTGGAAGCTGACAGGCCTCTTACACGTGCATTCCGTCAGTCAGTGAGTCAGTTCTCAGAACCTCTTGCCTTCCCTCACCCCATGTCTTAGCCAAACCTCCACTCATTCTGTCTAGTGAAGACATTCCATCCGACTGAAAAAATTATTTGTGTGTGTGTGTTAGTCACTCAGTCGTGTCCAGTTCTTTGCGACCCCATGGACTGTAGCCCATTAGGCTCCTCTGTCCATGGCATTTCTCAGGCAAGAATACCAGAGTGGGTTGCCATTTCATTCTCCAGGGGATCTTCCCGACCCAGGGATCGAACCCAGGTCTCCTGCATTGCAGGCAGATTCTTCACCATCTGAGCCACCAGGAAAGCCAAAAAATATTTACTGAGATCCATCATGGCAGCCAGTCAGATGCTGAGAAATGGCAAGGTGAGAAATAACTCATCTCTTCATTCAAGAAACTTTCAAGAGGAATTAAAAAAAAAAAAAACCAACAAAACCAAACCCAACAAAAACAAAAACTGATTCATCAAGCTCTCACTACCTCCAGGTGCCACCGAGTTCAAGCTTGTATTCTTGTGGCAAGACAGGGCAATAAATTGAGACACGAGTTGTTGGAGCAAGGAATGCCGATTATTCTGAAAGCTGGCCAACTGAGAAGATGATAGACTCATGTTCCAAGAGCCATCTTGGCTGTTAGAATCCAGACTTCTTTTATACTAAAAAGAGGGGGTAGTAAAGTCAAACATTTCCTGGTTCCAGTCAGCCTCTGGAGTGTCTGTGTTCATTTCTCCCTTCCTGCAGTCATTTACCAGGTGGGCCTGGTCAGGAGGTTTCCTGGTGAGCTAAACAAAGGTATTTTAGTTTAACACTCATTACCTGGGAGGCACGGTTCTCAGAGATGGGCCATTATGTATCATTGAAGCTTACAGGCAACATCCGTTTAGTGATTAACGTGTAATAGAATACAAAGGCTCTTCCCTACTACACAGGCATGGGCCTGAGCTGGGTCTGAATCATCCAGGCCTGATTCTGACCTAGTAGCATACTCTCCCGGAGAAGGCAATGGCACCCCACTCCAGTACTCTTGCCTGGAAAATCCCATGGATGGAGGAGCTGGTAGGCTGCAGTCCATGGGGTCGCAAACAGTCGGACACGACTGAGCGACTTCACTTTCCCTTTTCACTTTCATGCACTGGAGGAGGAAATGGCAACCCACTCCAGTGTTCTTGCCTGGAGAATCCCAGGGATGGGGGGAGCCTGGTGGACTGCCATCTATGGGGTTGCACAGAGTCGGACACGACTGAAGCGACTTAGCAGCAGCAGCACACTCTCCTGGCTCAGAACTGCAGTAACTTGCAGTACAATCTAGGAATGTGAGCCTGCAGCTTGTGCAGTGATCCCACACGCCAGGGATTCCTGGATGGGCCTGCTGTCGTATTCTCTGCACCTGTTCTCCAAAAGGCAATTGTACCAGTGACAGAGAGCCTGAGTCCCAATTACTGTTCAGAAAATGTGGTCACCTTAAGGAAAAAAAGACCGTAGTCTAGGGAGAAATTGTTTCTAGCCGGGGAGGCTGGGGGAGCCTTCTTGGAGCAAGTGCTTTTGACACCAGGCTTTGAAGGAACAGTGGAGTTTAATCAGAGGAGACTGGGGAAGAACATTCCAGATGGAAGGACCAGCTTGAATGAAGGGCCAGAGATGGGAGCATCTGCACCCCAGAAGGGAACCATGGGCTGGCTGGTGGCCATCAGAAAAATGGCCACATCCCAGGAAATGTGCCCTCTGGCAGGAATGGGAGCCTTGGGCTAAAAATATGACGCTTGGGTCTGAACAGGCAGCCTGGGCCCTGCACAGACCTTGGCGTTCACATCTAGGTCTCAATACCTCACACAGAAGGCCTTAAAAGCGAGGTCTCCTCTGAGGGGCTCATGACAAAGGGAGTTCAGGGCTGGAGTGCTGTCGATTTCTCAACGCCACACCTGAGTCTTACAAATTTGCCCTCTGTTTTCCACCACAGAGAGAGAACGAGCCAAGACTGGGGAAGCAAAGATGTGTGAAGATAAGATTTAAAACCTGGCAACTGTGGGACTTCCCTGGTGATCCAGCGGCTCAGCCTCCAAGCGTGCCGTGCAGGGGACTGGGTTTGATCCCTGGTCAATGAACTAGATCCCACATGCCACGACTAAGACCTGGTGCAGCCAAATAAATACATATTTATTTAGTTAAAACTTTGGCAACCTCGGCTGAGAGAAGAGGGTGAAAAATCTGAGGGACAGGGCTTCCCTGGTGGCTCAGCGCTCCTGCCAATGCTGGAGACTCAGCCTCGATCTCTGGGTGGGGAAGATCCCCTGGAGAAGGAAATGGCAACAGGCTCCCCTATTCTGGCCTGGGAAATCCCATGGACAGAGGATTCTAACAGGCTACAGTCCATGGGGTTGCAAAGAATTGGACACAATTTAGCAACCGATCATGAGGAGGGAAAGGAAAGAAGAAATTCACTAAGGAGGCTTCTAAATGAAGATGGGATGGCAAGTACCAAAAAAGCAAGTACCAATGGCAGGATTCCTGAATTGTGGTCCTCTTTCCCAATGAGAATCTTCCCACTTTTGAATCTTCCTCAGCATGGCGCCTGAGAAGCCATACCAACTGATGGAGTTGACACGTGACCAGGAGGTAAGACCCGTGGAAGAATAAAGGAAGGTCACTGGCAGGAGAATTTAGGAATCAGGTCTTGCCCTCTGTGGCAGGATTCCAGAAATGTGGTACTAGAGAAATAATAGATCTCAAAATCTAACTTTCTGACGCAAAAGGGAGAAGAAAACCCAAACTGAGAAAAAAGAGTGTTTGCTAACCATATACCTGAAAAGGGTCTGATACCCAGAATATCTAAAGAACACATCTCAGTAACAAAAAGACAAACAGCTCCATGAAAATGTGGGCAAAGGACTTGAATAGACATTTCTCCAAAGAAGATATACAAATGGCCAACAAACATATGAAAAAAGGCTCAACATCATTAGCCATCAGGGAAATGCAAATTAAAAGAACAGTGAGATACAGCTTCATACCCTCTGGGATGCCTGTATGGAAAATAACAAGTGTTGGTGAGGATGGGAATGTATTAGAACACTCATATATTCCTGATGGGAATGTAAAATGGTGTACCTGCTTAGTAAAACAGGATGGAGGGTCCTAAAAACATTAAACATAGAATTATCACATAACCCAGCAATTCTATACCTAGGTGTTTACCTAAAAGAGTTGAAGACAGAGGTTCAAACAAAAGCTTATACAGGACTGTTCATAGCAGCATTATTCACAGTAGTCAAAAGGTAGAAGCAACCCAAATGTCCATTAACAGCTAAGTAGATAAAATGTGGTAGACTCGTGTGCTCAGTTGCTCAATCGTGTTCCATGCTCTTTGGCCACATGGACTGCAGCCCGCCCAGCTCCTCTGTCCATGGAATTCTCCAGGGAAGAATGCTGGAGTGGGTTGCCACATCCTACCCCAGGGAATCTTCCTGACCCAGGGATGGAACCCACATGTCTTGCATCTCCTGCACTGGCAGGCGGATTCTTTACCACTAGTGCCAGTGAAATATTATTTATTTAACTATTGAAAGAAGTACTGTTAGGTGCTATCGCATGGAGGAACTTCAGAAACATTACCCAAAGAGAGAGAAGCCAGATACAAAAGGCCATATGTTACATAATCCCATTTATGAGACATACCCCAGATAGGCAGATCCATAGAAACAGAAAGCAGATTAGGGTTGCCAGGGGCTGGGAGGAGTGGGGATAGGGAGTGACTGCTTAATGGGTGTGGGATTTCCTTTTGGGGATGATGAGACTAGATAGAGGTGAAGGTTGTGCAACATTGCAAGTGTACGAAATGCACACGTTAAAGTAGTTAAAATATTCAACTTCACGGCATGCATATTTTACCACAATAAAAATATTCCTCATTTGAAATGGCCCTTTTGCTGGGATCTTGGTCAGTTATGTGACTGCCATCTGTTCACATGCATATATTTCTTGTTTTAATTTTAAAGAACTATCTGTTTATTTATTTGGCTGCCCCGGGTCTTTTATTTAGTTTTTAAAAAGCTCCAGGTCTTTTATGTAGTTCCAGCACATCTTTTTTGGGGGCATGCAGGATCTTTAGTCACAGCATGAGGCGTTTAGTTGTGGCACGTGGGATCTAGTTCCCAGATCAGGGGTCTAGTTCCTGGACCAGGGGTGGAACCCAGGCCCCTTGCATTGGGAGCACAGACCTCAGCCACCGGACCACCAGGAAAGTCCCTTGTGTATCATTTAGGGTTCCAACCTGCCTGGTGATATTTAAATTTTAAGGGAAATACACACTTTATTTCTAAACGGCTTATTCATCTGAGTCCATGGGGAAACAGGATTTGTGGAGTCAAGGACACTTTCTCCTATGCCATCTGAG
Organism: Budorcas taxicolor; assembly: GCF_023091745.1. Lineage (NCBI taxonomy): Eukaryota > Metazoa > Chordata > Mammalia > Artiodactyla > Bovidae > Budorcas > Budorcas taxicolor. The sequence continues at coordinate 160,674,529 of NC_068920.1, read as the reverse complement.
GAGTCTCCAGGGTCCCCATTAGGAGTAGATGGCCTAATGATGACGAGGCTGGCAACCTGACGGCAGTCAAGCGGATGGCAGGTCTATTTTACAGCCCAGTCTGAATGGCCATAGTGGTTGTCTGTCTTTCAGGAGAATGGTGATCACTGAGAAAAGCAGCCAGTTCAGCTGGCTACTGAGTCACACAAGTGCCTTTCTTGAAGATGACCAGACTTCTTTAGTCTGCCTCAGAGAAGCGCGTTTGTGTACTTCCCATTTTGTCAGACAAATACTAAAAAGGTACGTCCTTCAGAGTTGAGCTTTACTGAAATTTTACGGCTTCATCAGTGTCATTCTAAAGCAGAAGTGGCCTTCCTTTTTTTCTGCAAAGAGCATGGCAATGCAGAATGCAACTTTTAATGGTACCATTGGGAGCTACTGCTTTGATTCAAGCTAGGCAGCCAGCAATTTTACCCACCATAGTAACTGTCTACAGAGTGAAAAAGCAAATAGTGTCTTAGTATTATTATGAAAATGGTTTTGCCTCTTCTAGGTCCTTAAGAGGTGAGGGGTCTGTAGGCCACAATTTGGAAACAGTGTGCCTGAGTGTGTTTCTCCTCTCATAATTTAAAAGCAGAAAAAGGAACTCCCTGGTGATCTAGTGGTAAGGACTCTACTTTCACTGCCAAGGGCACTTTCAATCTCTGTTTGAGGAATTAAGATCCTACAAACCGGGCAGTCAGAAACAACAACAGAAATAAAAGCAGCGGCTACCCCGGTGGTCCAGTGACTAAGACTCTGTTCTCAACACAGGGGGCCCAGGTTCAATCCCTATTGACAGAACTACATCATACATGCCCCAAAGAAGATCGAAGCTCCCTTGTGTTGCAACTAAGACCAGATGCAGCCAAATAAATAAATATTTTTTAAAAAATTTAAAAAGCAGAACAGATAAAAACTACCAGAAGCAGGCTCATGTAGAGTTACTTTTTGAGCACACGACTCATAATACATGCGTCCATGCGTACTAATAGGTGCTCAATAAATATTTTTTGAATCTTGAGGAATGGCTGCCGCCTACAGGGCTTACTACATGCCAGGTATTGTGCTAAACAGTCCACATACCTTGTCTCACTGAATCTGTCATCCCCATTTTACAGATGAGAAAAGCAAGGCTCAGAGAGAGTAGGTAACTAGCCAACACAGCTAACGATGACCAGATCCATGAGTCAAACCCAGTTTTGCCTGATTTCAAGTCATTATCCCATACTGAATTTGTTTGGCAGCAAAATCTTTGGTGTAGCATTAGATGAACAAAAAGAAAGGAAAATAATTGGAGGAAAATTTAAGACAATTTTAGCAATAAGTTTGAATAACTAGGATGTCTGCATAAATATGTTTACTTCCTAGTTAACACAGTGAATGAAGACATGATGGTTCCATTTGCCTGGGCCAGTGGGTTAGCACCTAACTGTATCGCTGGTCTAAAGAGGGTATACCAAGAATGATGGGGAATTCACTGGCGGTCTAGTGGTTAGGACTCAGGGCTTTCATTGCCATGGCCTGGGTTCAATCCCTGGTCAGGGAACTAAAATTCTGCAAGCAGTATGGCACAGCCAAAAAAGAGGATTGACAGGCAGCAAGCCCCTTGTCACAAAGGCTGGGTGTGGATGTCCAGAACTGTGTCATCCCACCAGAGGGCTAGACACAAACAATAGCCAGAGAGAAGAAATGGCATGCCGGGGGGGCCCAGCTGCAGAATATGAAATGTAGCAAGATTCCACTGCAGGGGGCTCGGTTTCGATCTCTGATCCAGAAATTAGGATCTTGCATGCCACAAGGCAAGGCCAAAAGAAACAAAAATGAAATAGCAAGAATAATGAGATGATTGGGCTTCCCTGGGCTGGGTCCCCACTGGTCAGGGGCCACACCTGCAAAAGTTCTTCTAGAGCGACTTGTTCAGTCACTAAGTCACGGCTGACTCTTTGTGACCCAATGGACTGCAGCACGCCAGGCTTCCCTGTCCTTTACCATCTCCCAGAGCTTGCACAAACTCATGTCCATTGAGTCAATGATGTCATCCAACCATCTCATCCTCTGATGCCCGCTTCTCCTCCTGCCTTCAATCCTTCCCAGCATCTGGGGCTTTTTCCATGAGTCAGTTCTTCCCGTCAGACGGCGAAAGTATCGAGCTTCAGCTTCAGCATCAGTCCTTCCAATGAATATTTAGGATTGATTTCCTTTAGGATTGACTGGTTTGATCTCCTTGCTGTCCAAGGGACTCTCAAGAGTCTTCTCCAGCACCACAGTTCGAAAGCACCTAGACTGGCTAAGAATGGCTTTTCCCTGAGAAGCTTAACTGAGTGACTCCTGAGGCTGTACCTATTCTTTGCAGGGGAAGAATTAACCAGTGAAACACCAGATGATGGTCTTGTCAGGTGTTCATTAATGTCGCAGGCCAAACTCCTTGGACTTCTGAAATATGCTCTTATCCCTCCTGACCTCTCCAGGCCCATCTCTCACCCCATCACTTTCCAGGGTCATAGCTTTCGCCAGCCGACTTGGTACCACATGTTCCTTTTGCCTGGAATAAACTGTCCCTGGACCCACACAACCTCCTTTGCCTAGCGGAATCCTACTCAACCCTCAACACTCAGGCTGGACACCACCTCATTTTTTGTTTTTAATGTCCCTTGGTTTAGTGTTTTCTGATTAATTTTGTTTGTTTGTTTTGGCTGTGTGGTCTGGCATGCAGGATCTTAGTTCCCCAAACAGGGATCAAAGCTGTGCCCCCTGCAGTGAAAGTTTGGAGTCCTAACCACTGGACCATGAAGGAATTCCCATGAATATCACCTCTATTAAGAACACTTTCCTTTTGACACCCACCTCCAAATTCCCATAGTATCATATCTCTATGCCTTGTTTGGCACTAGTCCCAGGATACTAAGGCTCACAAGACAGATATGATGCTCACGGAGCTTATGGGCCAGTGTTTTACGCTGAAAATCCTGCTTGCTTGTCTTGCCCATTAGGCTATAAGATCCTCTGACTGGGATGGTGTTTGCGTGTTCACTACTACATCCCTGAATCTCACACAGTGCCTGGCACAGCATAGGAGGGAGTTCAATAAATATTTGCTAAATAAATGAGGTAATGAAAAAGGAATCCACAGAGGGTATGGAGAAAAGGGAACCCTACTACACTGTTGGCGGGAATATAAATTGGTACAGCCACTATAGACAAGAGTACGGAGGTTCTCTAAAAAACTAAAAATAGAGGTACTGCGTGTGTGTGTGTGTGCACTTAGACGCTTAGTTGTGTCCAACTCTTTGTGACCCTTTGGACTGTAACCCACCAGGCTCCTATGTCCATGTCCATGGGATTTCCCAGGCAAGAGTATAGGCGTGGGTTGCCATCTGCTCCTCCAAGAGATCTTCCCAGTACAGGGATTGAACCTATATCTCCCCTGTCTTCTACGCTGCAAGTGGATTCTTTACCTGCTGAGTCATGGAGGAGGCACAAGAGCTCCCATAAGATCCAGCAACCCTACTCCTGGGAATATGTTCAAGAAAACTCTAATTTGAAAGGATACATGCACCCCAGTGATCACAGCAGTCCTATTTATAATAGCAAAGACATGAAAGCAACCGAAGTGCCCATCGACAGAAAAATGGATAAAGATGTACACGTACACAGTGGAATATTACTCAGCCATAACGAGGATGAAAGGATGTCATTTGCGTGGGCCTAGAGATTATCAAACTAAGTGAGGTAAGTCAGAAAAAGACAACTATCATATGATACCACATGTGTGGAATCTAAAACAATGATACACAAGAACTTATTTATAAAACAGACCTCAAAAACAAACTTACAGTTCCCCAAAGGGAAGAGGGATAGACTAGGAATTTGGGATTAACATATACACACTGCTATATTAAAATAATCCATAGGGACCTATTGTATAGCACAGGGAACTCTATTCAGTGTTCTGTAATAACCTAAATGGGAGAAGAATCTGAAAAAGAATAAAGACTTGCCTCATACTCCCGTGGTTAAGACTCCGTGTTCCCAATGCAGGGAGCATGGCTCTGATTCCTGGTCATGGCACTAAGATATTGCAAGCCACACAACGTGGCCGAAAAAAAAATATGTGTATGCATGCATGCCTGCGCCAAATTGCTTCAGTCGTGTCCAACTCTCTTGAGACACCATGGACTGTAGCCCACCAGGTTCCTTCGTCCGTGAGTTTCTCCAGGCAAGAGTACTGGAGTGGGTTGCCATGCTGTCTTCCAGGGGATCTTCCCAACCCAGGGATCATATCTACATCTCATGATGTCCCTTGCCTTAGCAAGTGGCTTCTTGACCACTAGTGCCACCTAGGAAGACCATATATGTGTATATGTATAACTAGATCACTTTGCTGTACACCTAAAACCAACACAACATTGTAAATTAATTCTACTCCAATATACAATTAAAATTTTTAAAAACAGGAACCTGTAACGAGGAGAGGAAAGGAGGAAAAACAGGTGAGCTAGGAATGTGATGAAGTCGGGAACAGCTTCTGCCCCCATCTGTGGATCGTTACCCTCGCATCATTCCACAGGTGCCACTGGAGGATCTGGGCTCCGTGGGTGTGGGACTCAGGACTAAGGGGGAGTGTGCACAAAAGAAACAGCTCAAAGACGGGTTTACAGTCCTGCTGGGGGGCAGTGTGCACACATTTAAAATGCCACCACCAAACAGCATACTTTTGAAATGTAGAACAAATCTTGTGCCAACTGAAGTCAGGAGAGTTGAGATTTCAAAAAAAAAAAGTATGATAACAAGAGAGATGGCTATGTATTAGGTTGGCTCGAGGCTGTGACAAGCAACCCCAGCATTTTAGCGGTGCATTTCAATTCAAGTTTATTTTTTTATTTCTTTCACGTGGGTTTTCCTATTTCCTTCTGTTCCAAATGGAGCAGAATTCAGGAATTCTGGAAATTCCTTCGGGAATTCAGGAACCTTCCATCCTCTGGTTCTACCATCACTCCAGAGAAAGGCAGGCCTTGGAAGTGTGTGTATTACTTCTGCCCACACTCCACTGGCTAGAAGTCAGTCTTGTGTCCCCACCTACCAGCATGGGAGGTTGGGAAATAGTCTAATGGAGTGCCCTGGAGGAAAAGGAAGTGGGGATTGTTGAACACATTAGTCTCTGCTACAACAAAAATGATAGTTCTTTTTTCAAAAACTAAGAATCTACTAAACGTCAGGCACCGAGATAAATAAGTTACACTCATGTTGTCATTTTATCTGTACATCATCTCTCATTTGGTTGGATCCCTGGGTTGGGAAGATCCCCTGGAGGAGGGCATGGCAACCCGTTCCAGTATTCTTGCCTAGAGAATCTCTATGGAGAGAGCAGCCTGGGGGCTACAGTCCATGGGGTCACAAAGAGTCAGACACAGCTGAGTGACTAAGCACAGCATAGCACGCCTCTCATTTATGGAGGAGGAAACGGAGGCTCAGAAATTTAAGTACATTTTAGAAGGCTATCCTAAAGGAAATCAACACTGAATATGCATCGGAAGGACTGATGCTGGAGCTCCAATACTTTGACCACCTGATTCAAAGAGCCAACTCATTGGAAAAGATCCTGACACTGGGAAAGATTCAGGGCAGGAAGAGAAGGGGCAACAGAGGACGAGATGGTTGGATGGCATCATCGACTCAATGGACATGAGTTTGAGCAAACGCTGGGAGATAGTAGACAGGGGATCCTGGTGTGCTTCGGTCCATGGGGTTGCAAAGAGTTGGCTTCGACTTTTTGTGACCAAACAACAACAGCAAGGAGGTGAGAGGCTCATGCTTGAAGAATAAATCAATATGGAACCAGATCACTCTGACTCCAAATCCAGTAATTGAAAAGAAGTAAGGACAGGTTAGCAGTAGGGAGCTGCTCTGACACTACGCCTACTCACCCCTCATTATTTAAGAGCTTATCCTGTGCTGTTAGGCATTGTTCTAAGCACTTTCGTATTATTGACTCACTCCATCCTCCCCCAATCCCCTATGAGACAGATATTGTTAATACTCCTATTTTAACCATGAGGAAACTGCACAGAGAGGTTAACTGACTTGCCTGGGGTCATTCTAGGCAGACTTTCTCCAAAATATAGATAAAGCATTACCACTCTCCTGTCTCTGAAGACAACAAATGGGCTTGTAGGGCAGAGCCTCCAAAGTGAGGCGCTAGTACACTGGGGAGAATTCCACCTGGTCCACTGGGGAAGAGGGAAATATGATCCTTTTATTCACCTTTTATTCTTTTCTTTTTGGCTATGCCATGAAGCATGTGGGATGTTGACCAAGGGTTGAATCTGTGCCCCTTGCATCTCTACCTTAAAAGGTGGAGTCCTAATCACTGGACTGCCAGGGAAGTCTTGATTCATCTTTATTCTTTTTTTTAACTCACACAGGGAACTATATTCAATATCCTGTGATAAACCATAATGGAAAAGAATACGAAAGGGAATATATAGATGTATAACTGAGTCAATGTGCTGGGGAGCAGAAATTAAACACAACGTTGCAGATCAACCACAGTTTAATTCAAAAAATTTTTTAAATGAGTGATATTAAACTTTGCCAGTATGTATTACACAGCTTGATCCTGTCATCCTCTCTCAGTTGAGGATCAATCTGTATATGTATTAGTAAAATTTTTCTCTGTTCAGTCATATCAGGCTCTTTGAGACCCCATGGACTGTAGCCCATGGAATTTTTCTGGTAAGGATACTGGAGCGGGTTGCCATTTCCTACTCCAGAGGAGCTTCCTGACCCAGGGATCCAACCTGCGTCTTCTGCGTCTCCTGCACAGGCAGGCGGATTCTTTACCACTGTGCCACCTTGGAAGTCCCCATACTACACTTGGTCTTAGCCCAAAAGCCAAGAAGTGACTAGCAAAATTTAATATTACTGATTTTTTTCTAGAATAAACAGAAGCAGTCATTGGATAAGGGGATCAGTGTGATATGTTTAGTTTTGGCTAAGCTCTGGACAAGAGGTTTTAAAAGATTCCTGTAAAGAATTAATGATGACGGGATGCCCACTTTAGGGAAGCCTCCACCCTAGCCGCCCCAGGCTCCATCACGCACGCGCAGAACCTCCGCCTCGCAAAGTGGGAGGCGGGGCCCTGTGGCCACACCCCTTCTATTTCCCCCGCCTTCCCAGTTTCTTCCGGAGGCGTCCTTGGTTACTTCCCCTAGCGATTGGGCGAGCCGCTTGTGGTCGGAAGGACACAATTGGACAGAGTCGCCGCCTATCTACCGGTGAGCATCGTCGATTGGCCGAGGTGCTTTGAGGGGTAGGCTAAACCTTCACGTTGTCCCGACGGCGACGCGGGGAGTAGGCTCGGGCCTCGGGTGGGCGCTTACTTCCCGGTGTTCTTTGGGCGGCGCGGGTTGAGCCCTGGGCCTGGGGGGTGTGGGGCCGGTCAGGCGATGCGGCCCGAGGATGGAGGAGCCGGGGGAAGCCAAAGGTGGAGGCAAGGCGGGATGGCGGCCGCTGCCCCCGGAAGGACCTGCCTGGATGCCATCGGGCACCTTGGTGGAAGAGATTGCGCTCAAGCTAGACGTCGTAGTCTGACACGAGACCCCTGGCAGGGCGCCCACTTTGCCACTGAACCTTGTTGTTTAGTCGCTAAGTCGTGTCTGACTCTGCGATCCCATGGACTGTAGTCGCCAGTTTCCTCTGTCCATGGGATTTCCCAGGCAAGAATACTGGAGTGGGTTGCCATCTGCTTCTCCAGGAACCCACATCTACATTGCAGGTGGATTTTTTACCGTTGAGCCACCTGGGAAGCCACCGAGCCTAGGAAGCCCTAAGTGGTTTGGAACCCAGAATTGGAGGAGTCTGCTCAAGCACATAGCCACAATCCGTCTGGAGCAGTTATAGGAAACTGGGTGTGACTGAGCAGGTGGAGCTTCTGTGGCAGAGGAATGACCTGCCCGCCAGAGGTTTATAAGCAAGGAAACTCTGAAACTCCAAAAAGCTGTTTGCTAACAGCGAGGACTTTCAGCCTATAAACTCATCTCCAGAGCCAAATGGAGGAACTGAAGACATTTGGCCAAGGGAGAAGGATCCAGGAGAAATGCGATCAGAAATCTGTGCACAGCTTCTCCAGTCTGAAGCTCTGTGACCTGGGGGACAAATAAACCCTGTCCTGAACATAATTCTTGCAGAAGAACAAACACCTGGGGGAGATGAGCTAATCTGCCAGGATCATCTGGGAATTCCCTGGCGGTCCAGAGGATAGGGTTCGGGCGTTTTCACTGCTGACCAGGTTTGATCCCTGGTCCGGAGCTGAGATCTCACAAGCCACCAGGCATGGCAAAAAAACAAAAGTCATAACGTTGAAGAATTTAAATGGAAGGCTCCACCCATCACCACAAAAAGCCAGACATTTTTCTGGATCAACAGTTTAATCAGTGAGGTGTCTGAGGCCCTAGGAGAGATCTGATTCACTTTCTGGGAGAAGGTGTTTTGCAAGCTTACCCCGAGTTCTCAGCGATGCGCAGTGTACTTGCCTGTGGGATTACAATGGTAAGAGTGACAACAGCAACAATCTGAATAAAGTGCAAAATTTCCGTGGTATCAGAGACAACAGAAAACAGTAACGATGGCTCTTCTTGTGATGCCCCTTGATTATATTTAATAAAGGGAAGCGAACTTTCCCATCTAGTGGAAATCCCTGCAACAGCGCACCCTGGCCTTGAACAAGGGTAACATGTTCTCAAAAGGACATGCTGCTGCTGCTGCTGCTAAGTGACTTCAGTCTTGTCCCACTCCATGCGACCCCATAGACAGCAGCCCACCAGCCTCCCCCGTCCCTGGGATTCTCTAGGCAAGAACTCTGGAGTGGGTTGCCATTTCCTTCTCCAATGCATGAAAGTGAAAAGTGAAAGTGAAGTCTCTCAGTCGTGTCTGACTCTTAGCGACCCCATGGACTGCAGCCTATCAGGCTCCTCCACCCATGGGATTTTCCAGGCAAGAGTTCTGGAGTGGGGTGCCATCGCCTTCTCCTCAAAAGGACATAGTGATACTAAAAGGTGAGGTCCGTTAAGCCAGTCATCTTCATAACAATATTTCCAAGAGACCCATGGGAACACGGGCACATAAAGAGGTGCCATATAAGACAGAAATAAGACACAGGAAGGACTTCCCTGGTGGTCCAGTGGTTAAGACTCCATGCTCCCAATGCAGGGGGCCTGGTTTTGATCCCATGTGCTGCAACTAAGAGTTTGTAAACTGTAGCAAAGATAGAAGATCCCAAATGCATCAGTTAAGACCCGGCACAGCCAAATAAATATACATATATTTTAAATAGACAACATGAACAGCATTCTACCTTATAGCTGTTTTGAAAATGCCCCCAAATCAGATCATTAAGAGCATTCCAGATCATTCAATTTTCTAGGAAGATTAAAAACACTTGAGATTATTCTATCAGTACAGGACTAGCCATATTTTTACTTTTGTCACATAACCAAAGCTGATAAATCGGTGAGTTCTTCAGAACCAGCAGGGGGCAAACATGCTGAAACATCAATCAGTTCAGTTCAGTTCAGTCACTCAGTCCTGTGTGACTCTTTGGGACTCCATGGACTGCAGCATGCCAGGCCTCCCTGTCCACCACCAGCTCCCGGAGTTTACTCAAACTCATGTCCATTGAGTCGGTGATGCCATCCAACCATCTCATCCTCTGTCCCCTTGTCCTCCTGCCTTCAATCTTTCCCAGCATCAGGGTCTTTTCAAGTGAGTCAGTTCTTCACATCATGTGGCCAAAATATTGGAGTTTCAGCTTCAGCATCAGTCCTTCCAATGAATATTTAGGACTGATTTCCTTTAGGATGGACTGGTTGGATCTCCCTGCAGTCCAAGGGACTCTCAAGAGTTTTCTCCAACACCAGAGTTCAAAAGCATCAATTCTTTGGTGCTCAGCTTTCTTTATAGTCCAACTCTCACATCCATACACAACTACTGGAAGAACCATAGCCTTGACTGGATGGACCTTTGTTGGCAAAGTAATGTCTCTGCTTTTTAATATGCTGTCTAGGTTGGTTATAACTTTTCTTCCAAGGAATAAGCATTTTTAAATTTCATGGCTATAGTAACCATCTGCAGTGATTTTGGAGCCCCCCCAAATAAAGTCAGCCACTGTTTCCCCATCTATTTGCCCTGAAGTGATGGGACCAGATGCCATGATCTTAGTTTTCTGAATGTTGAGTTTTAAGCTAACTTTTTCACTCTCCTCTTTCACTTTCATCAAGAGGCTCTTTAGTTCTTGGCTTTCTGCCAGAAGGGTGGTATCATCTGCGTATCTGAGGTTATTGATATTTCTCCCAGAAATCTTGATTCTAGCTTGTGCTTCATCCAGCCCAGCAATAATAATAAGTAATACTACACAGGGGGCTTCCCTGGTAGCTCAGATGGTAAAGAATCTGCCTGCACTGCAGGAGACCCAGGTTCGATCCCTGGGTTGGGAAGATCCCCTGGAGAAGAGAATGACAACCCACAAATACCCGAGGTTCTCTGTTTCCATGCAGGTCTGGGCGTGTTCTGCATACATTAGTCCATTATTGTTTAGTTGCTAAGTCATGTCTGACTCTTTTGCGATCCCGTGGACTGCCAAGCTCCTCTGTCCATGCGATTTCCCAGGCAAGCGGATTGCCATTTCCTTCTCCAGGGGATCTTCCCGACCCGGGGACTGAATCTGTGTCTCTTGGGCCCCCTGCATTGGCAGGTGGGCTCTTTACCACTGAGTCACCTGGGAAGCCCAATATTACATGTAGAAAATCCTAAAGAACGTAAAAATAAGCCTGTTAGAGCTAATAAATGAATTCAGCAAAGTTGTAGGATAAAAAAACCATCATTCAGATATCAGTTGTGTTTCTAGGTGCTGAAATGGTCAATCCAAAAAGGAAATAAAGAGAACAATTATGAATTTATAATCCCATGAAAAAGAAGAAAATACTTCAGAATAAATTCAGTAAAGAAAGTGTAAGGTTTGTACACTGAAAACTGCAAAATATTGCTGAAAGAAATGAAAAGAGAGCTACATAAACGGAAAGACGTGTCACTGGGTTAGAAGACTTCACTCTTGTTAAGATGGTAATACTACCCAAAGAAATATTCAGGTACCATATTCCTACCAAAATATCAATGGTGTTTTTTAAAAAAATTGTTTATTCTTCTGTTGGTTGCTCTGGGTCTTCATTGCTCCATGTGGTCTCCCTCCAGTTGTGATGAGCAGGGACCACTTTTCGTTGTGGCGCACAGGCTTCTCATTGCAGTGGCTTCCCTTGTTGCAGAACACATGGCCTTCAGGAGTTGCAGCGTGCAGGCTCAGTAGTTGCGGCTTGAGAGCTTTAGAGCATGGGCTCAGCAGTTGTGGTGCATGGCCTTAGTTGTTCTGAGGCATGCGGAATCTTCCCAGACCAAGGATCGAACCCACGTGCCCTGCGTTGGCAGGCAAATTCTTATCTACTGTACCACCAGGGATGTCCTCAAGGGTATTTTTGCAGAAATGGGAAAATCCATCCTAAAATTCATATTGAATTTCAAAGGGCTCAGAATGGCTGAAACTATCTTGAAAAAGAATAAATTTGCAGGACTCACATTTCTCGGTTTCAAAATGTACCATAAAGCTACAGTAGTCAAATGAGTGTTACTAGCATAAGGCTAGATAAATAAACCAATGGAATAGAATTGAGAAGCCAGAGATAAACAGTCATCTCTATGATCAATTGATTTTCAACCAGGGTGCTAAGACCAACTGATGGGAATGGTTTTAGATTCCACATATAAATGATATCATGTAATATTTGTCTTTCTCTGACCTGTTTTACTTAGTATGATGGTTTCTAGGTTCATCCATGTAGCTGCAAATGATATTATTTATTATGGCTTTTTAATGACTGAGTAATATTCCATCACATATATCATTATATATCAATATATCTATATGTATAACATATGTTTTTAATATCACATCAACTAGATTTCAATTTATAAGTTTAAAAAAAATTCAGAGTGAAAAAACAAAAAAACCTATACAATGTTTGGGAAAGCCTTCTCTGCCATGAACTGAGACGGGGTTTTGCCTGATTTCCGTGACATAAGAGGGATCACATGGGTAATGAAACCCTCAAAGACTTCTCCAGTCGGAAGGGGCCAGAGCCTCAGGGCCAGATAGACGCTGGTGGGTCATCTGGGGGCCCAAAACAATAGGCATGCATTCTCTCACAGTTCTGAGGCTGGAAGTCCAACATCGGTGTATCAGAAGGGCCATGTTCCCTCTGCAGGGTCTGGGGGCAGTTTTTCCTTGCCTCTTTCTAGCCTCTGGTGCTCGCTGGCAATCTTTGGTGTTCCTGGGCTTGGAGACACATCACTTCAACCTCTGCCTCTTTCGTCCCGTGATATCCTTCCTGGGCAGGTCTGTGTGTCCCCATTATCCTTTTCTCATATGAGAAGTCAAGTTGTTGGGTTAAAGTCTTTCCTAATCCACAATGACCTCGTCTTGAGCGTGGGTTTTCTAATCTCGTAAGTGGGAAAATAGACTTCTACTATTTTCCCCCTGAGTTTGTGGTGAGAATTGATTATGATAATAGATTTTTTCCATTAAAAGTTTTTAATTGATTAATTTATTTTCATTGGAGGCTAATTACTTTACAGTATTGTGGTGGGTTTTGCCATGCATCGCCTCGTTGATGAGCTTTATAAGAGGCTTCCCAGGTGAAGAGAGCTGACTCATTGGAAAAGACCCTGATGCTGGGAAAGATTTAGGGCAGGAGGAGAAGAGGGCAACAGAGAATGAAATGGTTGGATGGCCTCACCTGGCTCAATGGACATAAGTCTGAGTAAACTCTGGGAGATGGTGAAGAACAGGGAAGCCTGGCGTGCTGCAGTCCATGGGGTCACAGACACGACTGAGGAATTGAACAACACGACAACAGGTGGCAGTAGTGGTGAAGAATCGGCCTGCCGACGCAGGAAACACAAGAGACGTGAGCTCGATCCCTGGTTCAGAAGATCTCCTGGAGGAGGAGATGGCCACCCACTCCAGTATTCTTGCCTGGCAAATCCCATGGGCAGAGGAGCCTGTTGGGCTACAGTCCATGGGGTCGCAAAGAATTGGACACGACTAAGCGCGCACACACGGCCTTGTAAACTCCCAAGTCTCCTGTACATATGAGTGGTAAATGTTAAGACAGGATGAAAAGGGGCCCATGGTTTTTAATTTAAAAAGGGAGTGCATACCAGAGCAGTTTGGTTTGTAAGATCTGAGACACAGAGAGGTTAAGTTGCTACGGAAGACGTAGTTGGCACAGCATGGTGCTGCCTCCTATTTCTTCTTGAATTTTTGGTCCCAGCTGTTTGTCCTCTGCAAGTGAGACAGTTGACCCCCTCTGTCTCCCCCACCTGCCTCCTCCCCGCTTCCTTGGGGCAGTGCTGAGGGCGAGAAGGAAGCTTCGCCTTCCCGGCAACGAGGCTGTCACAAGTTCGTGGGAAGTCTGTTTGTGGTTTACTTTATCACAGAGCCCTGGGAGAGCCGGCCTGTCTGGAATGTGAAGGAACCCGAATCCTGCCCAGCTCAGGGGAAAGGCAGCCAGGGTCAGGGACTGCAGCCCCTGATAAGGACCAAGTGAGCTCCCTCGGGGGTCACACACCCCAAGGTGAAAGACGATCTCGAGTCCCTGAGGCGTGCTCTACCGCAGCTTTTGTTGTCGTGGTTGGTAACCACTTATTTACTTTATCGGCCTGCACCAGGTCTTGGTGGCGACACACTGGATCTTTAGTTGTGGCAGGCCAGAGTCTTAGCCACTGGACCACCGGGAGGAAGCCGTATCACATCTCCTTTATCCATTCATCTGTCTGTGGACGTTTCGGTTGCTTCCGTGTCTTGGCGATTGTGAACAGTGCTGCAGTGAACACTGGGGGGCCTCATGTTTCTTTTTGAACTCTATTCTTTTATGACTTTGGTAAAAAAAAAAATTAGGAGAAATTAGAAAGCTTTGAAGAAAACCAGAGACCCGCTGGGTTGGAAGGGGCCCCTAGTGAAAGAGAAGTTGCTCAGTCATATCTGACTCTTTGTGACCGCATGGACTATAGCCTACCAGGTTCCTCTGTCCATGGAATTTTCCAGGTAAGAGTACTGGAGTGGGTTGCCATTTCTTTCTCCAGGGGATCTTCCCAACCCAGGGATCGAACTCAGGTCTCCTGCATTGCAGGCAGATGCTTTACCATGTAAGATCTGTTAATTCAGCTCTCCTCAGGTGGGCTCACCTCTCCCACATGCTGGCCGCATGACCAGCCGCTCTGCATAAACACCCCCAAGTTGGGGAGCTCACTGCCAGCCCTGCGGGGTCACCGGGACTTGCCATCCTGTCCTGGTTCCCTGGTTGCCTGCGCTCCCTGGTCTCATTCTGCCCGCAGCAGCTCCAGAGATGGAAAGGGTTTTATTGGGGGTGGGGGAGGGAAGAGACCTAGAATGTGGATACTTTCCGCTGAGGCAGGCAGGGAGGGTTTCCTGGGGAACCCTCAGCAAGCAGACATCTGTTTAAGCCGACAGGCTGCCCAGCCTGGGGAGCAGGAGGGGCTAGGAGGCAGGGAGAAGACAGACTGGGTCTGCCTTCTGCAAATGTTCCCCTTGGGCAGCCTTGAAAAGGGACCGCCGGGGACCCAGGCCTCGAGTTCTCTCTGAATCTACCACTGTGGGGGTCTCGGGCTGGAGTCAATCCCGTAAGTGCTGGTGTGCAGGCACCTGGTTCACTTTGTGCCCAGCTCCCGTGTGTGGCCTTTTGGGCTTCGTGTTCCCGTTTGTAGCTGAGACCTGTGATGGAGGTTGTGACTCGTTCAGCCTTGAGGGGGGCACGGCCCAGGACGGGACTTACGGAGGTCACTGATGCCAAACCAGGCTGCCGTGTGCTTTGAACTTTGAAAGAAAGGGAGTGGGTCTTCATCCTCTTTGCCTGCACTGCCAGTGCATCACAGGGGTCACGAACTTGAGTCAATCAGAAAAGGTACCTCTTGGACCCTTCAGAGCTCAGGAGCAGGGGAACCCACGCAATCTTCAGGGGGCCCCTGCAATAACCATCTCTGCACACTAGAGAGCGCTGTGGGACAGAAACCGACTCCCAAATGGACCAATCATCTTGTTCAGCTGAAACCAGCAGGGGTGACAGGTGAGGAGGAGCTGTCATTCCCTGGACTTGCCCTTTGTGAGAACCACCTCACTGGGTCCTTGCAGCGAACCTAGGGCTAAGTACTGTTAGCGCCCCCTCTGCCACTATACAGATTAAGAAACCGAGCATCGTTAAGTGATTTGGCCCAAGTCTATAAGTTAGAGGGGCTTCCCTCATAGCTCAGTTGGTAAAGAATCCACCTGCAATGCAGGAGACCCCAGTTTCATTCCTGAGTCGGGAAGATCCGCTGGAGAAGGTCTAGGCTACCCACTCCAGTATTCTCCAGCTTCCCTCGTGGCTCAGCTGGTAAAGAATCTGGCTGTAATTTGGGAGACCTGGGTTCAATCCCTGGGTTGGGAAGATCCCCTGGAGAAGGGAAAGGCTACCCACTCCAGTATTCTGTCCTGGGGAATTCCATGGACTGTGTAGTCCACGGGGTCGCAAATAGTCGGACACGACTGAGTGACTTTCACTTTAGAGAGAGCTAAAGCTTGAACTTGATCCTGACCCCGGAGCTTGAAGGGTGGACCATGTGCCCCCCACCCCCATGATGTTTGGCTCCATCTCTCCTCCTGGGTCCCTTCTAGATAGTTCCCTTTAACTCAGTGAGGTTTACCCAGGCCTCCTGAGCAGTGGGGAGAGGGTCTCTCTACCAGGAGAGGTTGGGATGTATGGGTGCCCAGGGGCCCTGGGGAAGGAGCTGGGGCTGTGGGGCCAGCTGTGGACGTGGGGAGGGAGATCCCAAGCCAGCGGGCTGGAAGTCCTCCTGCTTTGGCCCCTGGCGGAGCTGGCCCCCTGGGAGCCCGCCAGGCTTATTAATATCCTGCTGAGTCAGGGGGCTCTTGAGTTTCAGCATCACAAGACAAGAGGCAGGAATATCCTTGACCCCCCAGCGTCCTCTCTCCGCCTGCCCTGCCCACTTCAGGCTGGGGGCCGTGCAGGTCTGAGTGGTCAGGTGGCCCTGGAGGGGGCAGGTCACTTCTCCTGACTTAGAGGTGGAGGCGAGAACCCAGTCCAGGCACAGCTCCTCCAAGGCTTGGCACACGGGAGAGGCTGACAGCAGGAGCTGCCTTTCCAGAAAAGGCCCTGATGGGGGCCCAGCCCTGTCCTTGTTGCTGTGGGTCCGGCAGCTGGGGCAGAGCAGGGAGGAGGGTGGGAGGACAGCCTGGTCTGGTTCTCAAAGAGCTCACCACCTGCCCAATGTGGGGTCCCCCAGCCAGCAGCTGGATCCAGACAGAGGCTGGGCCCTTCCTATGGCCAAACCGATGAACTCTCCCAGACATTTGGAATCGGGTCTCGGGGACTCTGGTCATACGGGGTGGGCACTGGCTGAAGGGAAGAGCATCTGGGTTCGGGGAAGGAGGTGGTGAGGGATCCATGCAGGTGTGTCCATGGCAACAGAGGGGCCAGACTGCAGTGGACACGTGAAAAGACAGGTGCCCCCAGGAGAGCAGCCCCCCGCCCCTGGCTCTTAGCCCTCTGTACCCACTTCCCGCCCCAGGATCCAGGAGGCTGCTCTGCATTCCCCGTGCAACATCCTCATTTTTGCCCCAGACTTCCACATGGCCCTGCAAGGGTGGGGAGATGTGACTCATTTCTTGACCGCCCGGCCCTTGGAGCTCCCCAGTCACAGTTTAAAACTATTTGCTGAGGACCTCCCAGGCACCAGAGCCAGGCCTAAGTGAGATACACATGGCCTGTTCTCCAAGTCTCACAAGATACCTGTTCTTCCCATTTTTCGGATGAAGAAACTGAGGCCCACAAGGCAGTCAGCTACCACTAGGTGACAAAGCCAAGACTCAAACCCAGGTCTGGGTGATTACAGAGCCCTTACTATTTTTATTTATTTATTTGGCTGCACTGGGTCTTAGTTACAACACTTGGTATCGTCAGTCTTCATTACAGCATGAAGGACTTTTTAGAGGCAGCATAAGGGATCTGAGCTTTCCTGGTGGTTCAGTGGCAAAGGATCTGCCTGCAGTGCAGGAGATGGGTACCATCCCTGGGTTGGGCGTTGGCTCCCGAGGCCCTCTGGAGCCTTTATCAGCCAGCTCCACACAGCACAGGTCGGGCAGCCCGCCCTGGCCCGGCCCCTTGCAGCTCATTATCAGAGGACACACTCCACCCAACCGCCCCTGGAAGGTGGGGAAAATAGAGCCTGCCACTTTCCGGCCCCTCTTCTGAGTTTCACCTAGTGGGGAAGGGGCGCTCCAGGGACAGGAAGGGGGTTATTACAACAGGAAGCCCCGGCACTGGATCCTTCAACTGGCACAAGAAAACCCCGGGGGCTGGAGTGTGACCCTTGGAAGCGCTGACCTTGCTGGGTGGGCCTGGGGGAGAGACAGCTGCTGCTTTGGCCTGATTTATTTTTGTTTTTTTAATTGGAGCATAATTGCTTTACTTGTATGTTGATATATGGCTTCTGCCGTATATCATGTCATATACCCTCTGGGCAAGGCCTCAAAGCACCGTCATGCTCACGCACCGGTCTGTCCACCCCCTTAAGCATGAGAGAATCCAGGCTCAGATCACAGGCGATGGAGGGTCTCCCCTCTCAGGGCAGCGAGCTAAAGCATGCAGACGGCCAAGTGTGCAGCTGGTGCCCGAGGCAGGGCTGCAAGCCCCTCTCTGTGGGTCACACACATGCACACACATTGATTCAGCACTAACTACCTGGCAGGCGTGCGCCCGCCTCTCCACGTGCACAAGCACCGTCCTAGTCCCCAGCACTCTTGGATGGAGAGATCTTGCTGATTCCCATTGTGTGGATGAAGAAACTGAGGCTTAGGGTTTGCCCTGGGGGTCCGTTGGTTAAGACTCTACACTTCCAATGGATGGGGCATGGGTTCCATCCCTGTCAGGGAATTAAGTTCTCACAAGCCGAGGCCAAAAAAAAGAAAGAAAGAAAGAAACTGAAGCTTAGATGGATGAGGTCGCTAGTCCAGGGTCACCCAGCTCTAAGTGGAGGAGCCAGGGTTGGGTCCCCGCCTGACATCCACATGCAAGCTCGCCACGGCCACAGTCCCATTCCTTCAAATAAACTCAGTTATCACCTTGTCTACACAGCACTTTCACGCTCCAGCGGTCTCAGCCCAACCGTGGCCAAGAAAATACGCAGAAAAAGGTCTGCGCTGGGCACCGTCAAAGTCAATGCCGACGGCCCGGTGCTCTGATCCCAGGTTGCGCTTTGCACAAACCACAGCGAGCCTGGACCCAAAGGTGAGGCAGGCTGGGCCGTGGCGCTGTGTGCCCCCGGAGGGTCTGGCGGCAAGGCAGGTGGGGGAGAGCTTTCAAAGGATGGCGTGAGAACTCCAAAAGTAAAGGAGGCTGGCCGGTCAGTGAGTGGGGGGTCAGGTAGCCCATGGCAAGTGGACAGCCCTCCGGGGCGTCATGGCAGAGTCACCACCAGTGAGAAGCCTGGGACACAGCAGAGGGTGGCGGTTCCAGCAGCAGGTGAGCAGGCTCACATTTCAGGGCCTCAGCTTTTGCAGGATGACTCTGGGAGCTCCAAGCGACACACCTGCCCTGTAGCCACTGGCCCTGGGTAGAGACTATTCTCGGAAGCGTTGCAGGTCTCATAAAATAGAAAATTCCAAGGACCGCCTCCCACCCCTTAACCACTGTACCTCCAGGTAAGTCCAGGGTCTGAATATGATTAATAACTCTATGTTAATACATTTGAAAACTTAGATGAAATGGTCCAAAACTTGGATAAAATATAACCTACCAGGATGGGATCAGGAAGTAGAACACTTGAATGCAACTGTGTTTAAAATACTTTTGTTTATTTTGTTACTTTTGTTTAATAAAATGGTTATTTTATTATTGTTCCCTGCTGGCTCTTCACTGTTGCCCAGGCTTTTCTCTCCTGGTTCAAGGGCTTCTCACTGTGGCGGCTTTGTTTAGGAGCACCAGCCCTAGAGCACGTGGGGTCAGTATTAGCGGCTCTGCGGCAAGTGGGATCCTCCCCGACCAGGGATCAAACCTGTGTCTGCTGCACTGCCAGGCAGATTCTTTACCACTGAGCCACTAGGGAAGCCCCAAACGGAACTATGAAAAAGAATTAAATATCCTTTTCCGTAGTAAGGAGTAAAAGAGAGAGATAAAACACCAGGACTTCATGATCTGTAGGTGAGTTCTAGCGAACACCTAGGGAACAGATTGTTCTAATATCACACCAGGTTTCCCAGGAAATATGTGAGGGTGAGTCACTCCACTAGGCTGATATAATCTGGATCATGAGACCAGACAAGAACAGTACAATAAAGAAAAATCAGGGACACGTGTCACTCAAAAATGTAAGGGTAAAAGTACTAAATCTCTAGGTCAGTCCATGCTGCTGCAAATGGTATTATTTCATTCTTTTTGATGGCTGAGCAATATCCATCACATGTGTGTTCCTCATCTACTTTATCCGCTCCTCCGTTGACGGACATCTAGGTTTTTTCCCCATGTCTTGGCTATTGTAAACAGTGCTGCAGTGAACATCGTCACACTCAGTGAAGTCAAGTCAGACAGAGAAGCAGACACATAATATGACACCCGTGTGCATGGCGTCTACAAAGGTATGGTTCAAACGAACTAATTCACAGAATAGGAGCAGACACATAGACCTAGAGAATGAACTTATGGCTGCTGGGGGGAGGATGGGGTGGAAGGATAGGGAGGTTGGGATAGACACGTACACATGGCTGCAAATGGATAACCAACAAGGACCTACTGTATAGTACAGGGAACTCCGATCAATGTTGTGGGCCAGCCTGGATGGGTGGGGGATTAGCGGGGAATGGATACATGTATATGCATGGGGGAGTCCCTTCACTGTTCACCTGAAACTATCACAGCATTGTTAATCGGCTATCAGTTCAGTTTAGCCTCTCAGTCATGTCCGACTCTTTGGGACCCCATGGACGGCAGCGTGCCAGGCCTCCCTGTCCATCACCAACTCCCGGAGCTTACTCAAACTCATGTCCATCGAGTTGGTGATGCCATCCAACCATCTCATCCTCTGTCATCCCCCTCTTCTCCTGCTCTCAGTCTTTCCCAGCTTCAGGGTCTTTCCAAATGAATCAGCTCTTCGCATCAGATGGCTTCAGGAGGTCCTGGAGCTTCAGCTTCAGCATCAGTCCTTCCAGTGAATATTCAGGACTGATTTTCTTTAGTATGGACTGGTTGGATCTCCTTGCTATAGGCTATACTCCAATACAAAATAAAACATTAAAAAAAATACTACCTAAAAGGAAATGGCAACCCACTCCAGTGTTCTTGCCTGGAGAATCCCAGGGACAGGGGAGCCTGGTGGGCTGCCATCTATGGGGTCGCACAGAGTCGGACATGACTGAAGCGACTTAGCAGCAGAGCAGAAAACATTAGTAGGCTGAAGACAGTAGTGTATAAAAAAGTGTAATACACATGATGGAATGAGCTTTATGCCAAGATTGCAGAGGATGGTTTAATACTAGAGAAATCAGTGGCATTTAACACATTAACTGATTAAAGGAGGAAACAACTGCAGGATCATTTTAATAGATGCTGAAGAAGTATTTTCAAAAGTTCAGCATAAATTCATGGTGGGAAACTTCTCAGTAAATCAGAAATAGAAGGGAATTTCCTTGGCTGATAAATGGGTAAACATTAGCAACATTCCCTCTGAGATTAGACATAAGAAACATTATATTTCAGACTTCCTTGGCAATCCAGCAGTTAGGACTCTGTGCTTCCTCTGCAAGGGGCGTGGACTCGATTTCAGGTCGGGGAACTAAGATCCCACATGCTGCACGGCGAGGCCAAAGACAGGAGAGAAGCGTTATGCTTCCCATTACTGCTCTTGTTCAAGAACGAGCATTGGAAATCCTCCCTTAACAATAAGACTGGAAAAAATTCATTAAAAAACACAAAGGTTGGGAAAGAGAAGACAAAACACATTATCTTCAGATATGCTCAACGACATAGGGAATCAAGAAGAGTTTAACAAGACACCTAGATACAAGAACCATACACAAATATAACTGCATTTCTAGATACTAGGACTCTGGAAAATGTACTTTAAAAAAGGGGGTGGGATCAGCCCTGCTGCTGCTGCTGCTAAGTTGCTTCAGTCGTGTCCGACTCTGTGCGACCCCAGAGACGGCAGCCCACCAGGCTCCCCTGTCTCTGGGATTCTCCAGGCAAGAACACTGGAGTGGGATGCCATTTCCTTCTCCGACGCGTGAAAGTGAAAAGTGAAAGGGAAGTCGCTCAGTCGTGTCCGACTCTCAGCGACCCCATGGACTGCAGCCCACCAGGCTCCTCTATCCATGGGATTTTCCAGGCAAGAGTACTGGAGTGGGGTGCCGTCGCCTTCTCTGGGGGTCAGCCCTAAGAGGGCAAAAATTTTAAGTATCCAAGAATGAGTCTATGGGCTTCCCAGGTGGCACTGTGGTAACGAGCCCGCCTGCCAGTGCAGGAGATGAAAGTTCAACCCCTGGGTTGGGGAGGTCCCCTGGAGGAAGAAATGGCAGCTGATTCCAGAATTCTTGCCTGAAAAATCCACGGACAGAGGAGTCTGGTGGGATATAATAGTCCATACGGTCACAAAGAGCTGGACACAACTGAGCGACTGAGCACTCAGATGCAAGAATACGTCTAATGAATAAAGATAAGAATTAGGCAGAAAATTATACTAGCCCATGAAAATAAGTTGAGGCTTAAAAGGACAGATAATCCATGCTTGAGGACAGAAGGGCCGGTTAGCATAAAAATGACCGTTCTCCACAGACTGATCCGTGGACTCAAAGCAATTCCGATTAGTCTTCATGGGGGCTTTTGTAAGAGTCAGTCGGCCTGCAATGCGGGAGACCCAGCTTCAATTTGACCAGTGATTCTAAGATTTAATATGAGTGAGCAAAGGATTGTGCTACTCCAGGACAGGAGGAATACAGGCAGGAATGCATCCCATCTGATAGCAGGGCTTATAAAGCTATGACACTTGCTGCTGCTGCCGCCAAGTCGCTTCAGTCGTGTCCGACTCTGTGCGACCCCAGAGACGGCAGCCCACCAGGCTCCCCCATCCCTGGGATTCTCCAGGCAGGAACACTGGAGTGGGTTGCCATTGCCTGCTCCAATGCATGAAAGTGAAAAGTGCAAGTGAAGTCGCTCGGTCGTGTCCGACGCTGAGACACTTGGGCAGCAGTAAATAAAATAATCAACAACCAAAAATGCAGACAACACAGATGTCCATCACGGGAGGAGTGGACAGCCGAGCGGTGGTCCATCCACACAGTGGAGTGTTGGGATTTAGTCGCTCAATCACGCCTGACTCTTCTGTGACCCCATGGACTGTAGCCTGCCAGGCTCCTTTGTCCATGAGTTTTTCTAAATAAGAATATTGGAATGGGTTGCCGTTTCCTCCTCCAAGGAATCTTCTCAACTCAGGGATGGAACCCGAGTCTCCTGCATTGCACTGAGCCACCAGGGAAGCCTCATTAGAATATTATTCAGTCATAAAAAGTAATGAAGTACTGATATCTGCCACAGCAAGAGTGAACCTTGAAGACATTATGCTAATTGAAAGAAGCCAGACACAAGAAGTTGCATAGTCTGTGGTTCCATTCATGTGAAATGTCCAGAACAGGCAAATCCATGGAGACAGAGAACAGACTGTGTCTTCCAGGGGCTGGGGGAAGGGAGGGTGAGGACAAACAGCCCTCCTGGGTTTCCTTTTGGTTGAAGAAAATATTTTGGAACTAGGTGGTGGTTGCACAATCTGATGAATGTCTCACAAATTGTACCCTTTAAACTGGTTAATCTTATATTATTATGTGAATTTCACTGCAGTTAAAAACAAACAAACAAACTGGTAGACATCTAAATATCAGAAAAAAAAAAAGAGAGAGAGAGAGAGTCTCTTGCATACAAGGAATCCCTGGAGGCTGCTCTCAGTCAAGATGGAGATGTTGAATTATTGATGCAGAAACGTGGTTATACAGGATAAAAGCAGGTCACAAAGCTATGGTGTGCAATGACTTTTGGGTCAAAATAACGTCGCTGTTTTTAGGAAGGTGGAGAAAAACGTCTGCAAGAAAAAAGCAAAAAAAGAACCTTTTTTTTTGCTTTTGGGTTTCCATGAAATAATGAAAATGTCTTCTTATGTAACCAAAAAAACAAGATAACCAGATACTTCCTTAGAAAAATTCATCCTGTTCTTTGTGAGGCTCTCGGGAGACTCATCACACATCTGCCGGCCCTGGGCTCAGGATGAGAATTCCTCTCTTGTCTGGGAGTGGGCGGGGAGGCTGGCCAGGTCACGTGGGGAGGGGCAGGTCTGGGTCTTTTCCCCGGGACCCCCTCTCCCTGAGCTAAGCCCCTCCGAGGACCTTGCCTGACCCTGTCCCTCTACAGACCTTTCTGGCCAAAGGACTTAAGCGGAGGAAATAGGATTTCAAGACCCCCTTGCTCTGTCTTGTCTCCCAGCAGCAGAAGCAGCCCCGGAATGGAGCTGCAGCCAAGCCGGCCTCAGGGCCTCACATTGCATCTCTGACCCCGGCTGGACGTCCCTCCTCGAGTCCTGGCCCCACGATAACCAGGCTAGGGTGGGGTTCCCAGGGCTTGGCTGCTGCTGCCAGATCTCACAGCTGGGCTGTTGGTGAGAGGAGCTTTCCCAGGGTCCCAGCAAGCCACCCCCGCTGGCGCCCTGCTCCTGCTGGAAGCCCTGCCTCTTCCCACTAGCAAGCCGGGTCCTGGGCTAGGTTGTTGAAAGCCGTAACTGGGGACCTGGAGCTCTGCTGAGGTCAGAGCTGGGCTCTAATGACCAGACTCAGAGAAGGTCTTAGAAGGTCTCCCAGGGAAACAGCATGTCCTGGGCTAGGCCTCATGATGGCCTCATGAATTCGTGTGTATGTGAGAATGTATACTACTTATTAGGGTTGGGTTGCGAGATAAAATAGACACCTTGGTTAAATATGTCAGATAAATACACAGTTTTTGAGTATCACTATATCCCAAAGACTGAATCCTCTATTAAAATTTTTTTTTATTTTATAGAATTTATTAAAATTTTAATGTGTTTGACTGCATTGGGTCCTAGTTGCAGCACATGGCAATCTTTGTTGGCACATATGGGATCCTTCACTGTGCTGTGTGGGCTTAGGTGCCCCGCAGCATGTGGGATCTTAGTTCCTCGACCAGGGATGGAACCTGTGTCCCCTGCATTAGATGGCAGATTCTTAACTGCTGGACCACTGGGGAAGTCCCTGATCCTTTATTTTTATTTGTTCAATCTGGTGAGCCTGATACCTGTTAACAATGGCCATGCAGAGAAATTGGATGTGGTTCAGTGTGTACACCCTGCAAGAGCACACACGTGTGTGTATAAACATATGCAAGGCCAGGCGTGTACATCGTCATCAAGGTGCACGCACACCAGAAGACAGGTGTAGAGAGACTGCACTGTGTGTTTGAGCCAGGGCACAACTGAGAAAGTTTGGGATATGGAAGGGAGTGTATAAATGTATCTGTGTGCAAAGATGATCATGTGTGTGTTTTCGTGTTTTGCGTGCACGTGTGTGACACCCAAGCACATGAAGTGTCTGATGTGGGAGTGTCCACAGACATGCACGTCACAGAACATTAGAACTGAAAGGAGGCTTGGGGATCTCCCGCACGTAATTGTACGTGTGAGAACATGGAGGCCAGCCAGTCAGCCCGTGTGTGTGTGTGTGCACGTGCTTGTGTGTCCGAGCTGGGGCTGGGGGCTGGGATGCGTGGGGAGGGCTCCCTGGCTGTCAGCTCGTGCCAGCCTGGTATCGTCGCAAGCTCACGACAGCCCTCTCCCTACAAGGCCCGGTTCCCAAGGGGAAGGTCAGATGGAGCACGGCCCGGGCCCAGCCTCGCCCGCCTGCCTGGTGAGCCACGTGTATCTGCACGCGGGTTACATAAATGCCGGGCCCAGCGCTGCGGCCAGATGTTCTGTCTCTTCCTGGAGCCAGATGGTGGCTGATACTGGAGTTCGTGCGTTTTTCGAGCTCCTGCCGTCCCCTTCTCCGGCCCCTTTTGGGGCTTTCCCCAGGCAGGGCAGGGGCTGGGACCCGGGAACTTTGAATTGGACCAGTTGCCTCGGCCCAGAAGTGGCCTTCCCCTGGCAGGGGCTCAGGACAAGGTGACGGTGTCTTGGGAGGAGCCGCCCCCAGGGCAGCTGCTAGTTCAGTGGTCTCCCCACGTCGCCCAGAAGCAGCCTGTCGCAGCCGGTCCCCAACTCACCCGACCTGTGTCCCATGCTCTTCCTGTGGCCAGCTGACCTGATAAACCAGGGCTGCCACCATAAAGGACCACAGACTGGGTGGCTGTAACAACAGAAATGCTTTCCCTCGATTTCCTGGAGGCCGGAAGCCCATGATGGAGGCCTCTCCCTGGTGGCTCAGATGATAAAGAGTCCGCCTGCAGTGCAGGAGACCAGAGTTCGATCCCTGGGTCAGGAAGATCCCCTGGAGTAAGGGAATGGCAACCCACTCCAATATTCTGGCCTGGGACATCCCATGGACAGAAGAGCCTGGCGGGCTACAGTCCACAGGTCCCAAAGAGTTGGACACAACTGAGCAACTAACAGCCTTGCTTTCTCCTTGGCTCATAGAGGGCTGTGCTCGCCCTGTGTCTTCACAGGGCCGTCCCTCTGCGTGTCTGTGTCCAACTTTCCTTCTTGTAAGGATGCCTGTGCTGTTGGACAAGGGCCCATCCTAATGACCTCATTTTAACTTAATTGCCTCTTTAAAGGTCCTGTCTTCAAATAGAATCACATTCTGAGGTCCTGGGGGTTAAGCTTTCAACGTATGAATTGTGGGGAGGGGGCACATTTCAGCCTGT
The DNA here is from genome assembly GCF_023091745.1 of Budorcas taxicolor. Taxonomy (NCBI): domain Eukaryota; kingdom Metazoa; phylum Chordata; class Mammalia; order Artiodactyla; family Bovidae; genus Budorcas; species Budorcas taxicolor. Next base: position 160,648,484 of record NC_068920.1, on the reverse strand, counting down.
TCACACCCACAATAGTGTGTTCTTGGCAGTGGGTTTTTCCCAGGCCAGCCTGCCATCGCCAGGCCATAGCTGTCAGGGGTCTTCAGAACCCCAACTTACTGTTCTTTATTTTGACAACTAGGAATCCAATAGAGACCCTACTAAGATGCAGAATCAGGTCAGGGGTGACCTCCTTGGCCCTAAATCCCAGCTCTGTTGGAAGGAGGGTTTGGGCAGCCTGGAGGAGAAACGAGACAGGCTCAGGGTGGGAGGGGGTCAGTTCACACGCCCTTCGCCCACCCACAGCCTGAAGCCGGGGAGTGCGGGGTGGGTGGTGGGGTTCAGGGCAGGCTGCATAGTGCCTGCATACTTGGTGTGGGCTGGACACCCCTCCTGGGCCTCAGTGCCCCCATCTGTGAAAAGAAGCCACTGGGTCCACCGTGACATGGGTAGGTGCCCATCTCTCGGTTCCAGTCTATCCAAACCCCAGAGTACCCTGCCCTGCGCCTGAGTGCCCAGCAGGGCCAGGTGGTTCTTGGGGGGGTGGTGTGTGTGCAGCCCAAGAAGCTCTGTCTTCCGTTCTCGACACCTCAGTGTGCCCGCCTGGGCCACACAGCTCTGGATGCTCCAGCCTTATGCAAGGTAGCGTTATCCCCGTTTTAGAGAGGGGGAAACTGAGGCTCAGAAGGGCTCAATGACTTAGCGCCCTTAGGGTCTGACTCCCATGTGTGCACTCCTTCCTCAAGATCACCCTGCCCAGACCACCCCAAGCCTGTCCCCTAGCCCCCCTTGGCTCACTATCCCAGTGACCTTGACAAAAGAAACCCAGGTGAACTTCTGTGTTCTGGGAAGTGGTCACATTGCCCATGACAGCTGGGGGTGATGCCGGGAGGCAGGAGGGCACTGGGCAAGTTCAGGACTGACTCTGGGCTCCGGGAGGGGCAGGTGGGGGCCCACAGGGCTGGGGGTGGGCGTAGGTCGGAGTGAGGAATCGGGGAGGACACACCACACTGAGGCTGAGCTTTGCAACTACACAGGGGCCAGTGGGCCTCATTCCCGTCTTACCCAACATCCGGTCTGGACAGGACCCACAGAGTCTGGCCAAGGGCAAGCTCAGACAACACCGGCAGCCGTCTAGCACAATGGGACTGGATTCTCTGTTACAAAAAGAAAAAAACAGGGGACTTCCCTGGTGGTCTAGTGGCTAAGGCTCCAAGTTCCCCATGCAGAGGGCCCAGGTTCAACCCCCAGTCAGGGAACTAGATCCTGCGTGCTGCAGCTGAGACCTGGTGCAGCCAAATGAATAAAAATAAATATATATTTTTAAAAAGAATGATAAAAGGCATCCCACCCCTGTGCCCGACACTTCAGCAGTCCAAGTCTCACTCCAAGGTTGGTGGGGTGCCCTGTGTTTCTGTTTTCCAGAGGGTTCTCTGCTCCGAGGACACTGGGTCCTGGGTTCTGATCCTGACTCGGCCAAATCCTAGCTGAGTGATCTTGGAGAAATGACTTTCCCTCTCTGAGCGTCAGTCTCCTCACTTGTGAAATAGGGACAAGGTCATGATGAGAAATCAGCGAGATGAGGCAGGTGAAGGACTTGGAAGCCATAGACCCCCTCCTCGCCTCCCCCCAAGTCACGAGCTTGAATCCCAGTTCCACGGACAGGCTGATCTCTGAGAGCTTAGGAATAAGGGATGGAGACAGACGAGTGGAAACAGAGATAATGCCAACTCGATTCACACTTCACCCTGGTAGCCGAAGTGGACACGAACAAATCGAGGAGACAACGTGAACATCCCCTTTGGACAGAGCTTTTTAATAAACTCTTTTTTTTTTTTTTTCCCATGTGGGATCTTAGCTCTCACCCCTCTCCACCCCAGAAATCGAACCTGTGTCCCCTACACTGGGAGTATGGCGCCTTAACCACTGGACCCCCAGGGACGTCCCAACAGAATCTTTATCTAATCCCATGCGGTGATATTTATTTTTTTAAGATTTTTTTTGATGTGGACCATTTTTAAAGTCTTTATTGAATTTGCTACAACATTTTTCTGCTTTATGTTTTGGTTTCTTTAGCCCCAAGGTATGTGGCATCTTAGCTCCTCCACCAGGGATCAAAACCGCAGCCCCTGGATTGGGAGGTGAAGCCTTAACCACTGGACCCCCAGGGAAGTCGCAAGGCGGTGATTTTTAGCAAAGGTTAGGGTAACCCCATGTGGGGTTTACCCCAGGAATGCAGAGTGGGCTTACCATTAGAACCAAATATTATAATTCACCGTAAGAAAGTGAGAGCGGCTGTCGGCTGCGATCACTGGAGTGCGTTAACCATAGGCGAGTGTGCACTCTCCAGGAATGGGGTGTTCCTGAAGGAGTCACAGACCCCTCCCAGGCCCCCATCCCCGGCTCTGCTTCTGCAGGTTCTCCCCGGCCGGTGGGATCCTTCCGGGATGGCAGGGTGGACCCTGCACCAGGTGCCCCCACTACGGGGAGCACACCTGAGTCACACACGACCCCACAGGGGTCGTCAGCCCTGTCTGGTAGCTCAGGACACCAGGCTCGGAGAGGTGACCGCTGTGTCAGCGCTGGCCTTGGCCCGAGCTCCCGGTGCTGCTAACACTTTGCAGGACAGGATGTTTCTCCCGGGCAAGCTGCCCACTGCCTCTCCAGGGAGATTATTCTCCTAACTGTCTGTTAGGCACTTGGATTCTAATACCCACCCTGAGCTTATGGGGTCTGCTGAGAGCCCTCCGTTCTTCAGAAAACCCCTCCTCATCCTGAAGACTCTAAAGGCCACTGCCTACCCATGCGGAGGCAGAGGCCCTGGGGCCCATTGGAGGCGTGGGCCTTGGATGGCCGGAGTGTGTCCCCTGTCCAAAGCTGGAGCCAGATTCGCCCTGATGACAGGCTCCCAGGTTCCCGAGGGTGGGGGCGAGGGGCAAAGGAAGCCACCCTTACCCCTTCTGCTCAGCATCACATGGACGTGCTGCCCAGGAGCGTCTGTGGGAGCATGCAGAATGTATTTTGAAGACCCCGGGTCAGCCAGCATTCAAGATTGGAAGCTGAGGGTCTTCATCATAGTAGTCACATATGGATGTGAGAGTTGGACCATAAAGAAGGCTGAGCGCTGAAGAATGATGCTTTTGAATTGCACTGTTGGAGAAGACTCTTGAGAGTCAAACCAGGCAATTTTAAAGGAAATCAACCCTGAATATTCATTGGAGGGACTGATGCTGAAGCTGAAGCTCCAATACTTGGCCACCTAATATGATGAGTCGACTCATTGGAAAAGACCCTGATGCTGGGAAAGATTGAGGAGGAGAAGGGGACATAAGAGGATGAGATGGTTGGATGGCATCACTGACTCAATGAACATGAGTTTGAGCAAACTCTGGGAGATAGTGGAGGACAGGGGAAGCTGGCATGCTGCAGTCCATGGGATCACAGAGGGTCGGACACCGCTAAGCCACTGAACAACAACGATATCATGGTGGCTGGCCGCGTCTGGCCTCCCTGAGCTCCTTTAGGGCAGAGACTAGGTGCAGAGCTCTTGCACCCACAGCAGGTCTGGATGAAAAGGAGGCTCCTGAGAGAAGCCTTGGGAAGGTGAGCAGGGGCAGCTTAGGGCCTACCTGCAGGGGATTGGCCCTGGGGGACCATGACCCCTGAGGGTGTGGGATCTGGAGAAGAAGGTATTCAGGCTGGAGGGCTGGGCCTGGCAGAGGGGGTGGTGCTCTGGGCCTGGGAGACCCCGCTCTTCATCAGCAGCAGCTGGTCGCTTAGGCAGGCTTGGGCCACATATCTGCCCTCTTCCAGCGAGGTGGCAGGGAGAGGAAGTTGTCTCTCCCCCAGAGGATCCTGCCTCTTACAGTTCAATCGTGTCTCCCTGAGATGTTGCAATCCTGACTCCCAGCACCTACGGACGTGACCATGTCTGGAAAGGGCCTTTGCAGACGTGATTAAGATGTAAGTTAGGATGAGGCCATTCTGAGTGGGGTGGGCCCTAGTCCAATAGGAAGAGAAGATGTACAACAGACGAGGGCAGTAACGCCCCGAAATGACAGAGGCAAGGGTTGGAGTGACGTAGCCAGCACCAGAAACCAGAAGAGGTGAAAGTGAAGGGTTAGTCGCTCCATCGGTAGCCCGCCAGGCTTCTCTGTCCATGGACTTTTCCAGGTAAGAATACTGGAGTGGGTAGCCATTCCTTTCTCCAGGGGATCTTCTCATCCCAGGGATTGAACCCCGGTCTCTTGCATTGCAGGCGGATTCTGGTACCGACCACATCCTTGGGGCAGGGTCCTGGCCAGCGGGGGGCGAGGGGGGTCTTGGCCCCCAGGGAAGCTCTCCATTGGCACCATGGTGAGGGCTTCCCAAACTGATCAGAACCAGGCCCCGGGGCAGAGTGGCCAGTGCAGGGCCTGGGGATGGAGGGAGCCCTAGCACAGACCTTGGGGAGAAGGGCAACTCAAACCCAGGAGCCCGCTGCTCCCTGACCACCTGACCCTGTGGCCTGACTGGGAGTAAAGCAATCGGCTCCCCTACCCTCAAGTTAACAGGGACTCTCCCACCTGGAAACTTGCATCAGAGAAGGAAAAACACCCACGCAGGCAAGATGTCTGCATGTCATCTGTATTGTCACGTGAATTGCACATCCGGCACGGCTGACCTGGACACGACCTATTAGGTCATTCAGAGTCCGGCCCCTGGGGGCCAAATCAGCACCGCCGCCCAAGGCTTTCTGTGGGCAGCAGCCCAGACACCTGATCTCCCCGGGCTCCAGGGCCCGGCACCAGGAGAGGCCAGCTCATGCCTCAGGCCCTTCTGCTCCTGGGCAGCGTCTCCCCAAACGTCCCTGGAGCAACACGGTTCCTTGGAGGGTTCCTAGCTGTTCTGTGAGAAAAGGGTTCTGTGGTCAAATAAGTTTAGGAAACATGGATTAAACAAGGTTTGACAAGAAGCTTTTCTGCAGGACTTGTCAGAGCCTTTATGACAGTCCCGGCCCCCGTGGATGTCCAGTGTGTATGCAGCATTTCCCAAATTTGTTTGACCACAAGACCATTTTTCTTCCCAAGGCATCTTGCAGGTGGGTGTCCAATGGGGCACCCTTTGGGAAGCACTGCCCTAAGTAAGCTGTCGGTGACCGTTAATGGGGATGGCACCTGTGTTGGGCGGAGGGCTGTGGGTATTTCATCAGGCATCGTGCTGCGGTGAGGTGGGCACAGCCAGGAACTCAACTGTCGTGGTGATGAAAGGACAAGACGAGACTTGGCCCCCCGCGTGGTTCTGGCCTGGTACCCTCCAGAGCAGAAGCCCAGCAGGGCTGTCCCCACAGCTGGGCCCCAGCTCGTCTACAGAGGGACTCAGAGTCTGATTAAGGGGGCAGGGGGCGCCCAGCACAGTGGGAGGGATGGGATGGTCACTGGCGGGCCCACCTGACGTCACCAGCCTCCAACCAAGATGGGGGTGAGGGGATGAGCTGGGGCGGCCCGGTTCCCCCTGGCCTGCCAGCCCCGTGTCCTCCGATGGGCCACCCCGTGGACAGGCGGCTCACCAGGCAGAGATGAGCATCTGGCAGGTGTTGGAGGACATCCACACCAACTCGACCAGGCGGAACTGGAAGTAGCCAATGGCGAAGCCGGAGAGGACGTCGGTGATGTGGTGGCGGCCGATCATCACCCGCGACAGCCCCACGCACAGGGCCCAGAGCACCAGCAGGACGCGCAGCGGCACGGCCAGCACCAGGTGGCTCAGGAAGAACTTGGACACCATGGCCGCGCGGCTGGCGTGCCCAGCGGGAAAGGCATACACGTCCATGGTGAGGTGGTCCAGGAGGCTGGGGCTCGACTCGAACGGGCCGCGCCGCTTGATGAGCTTCTGCACGCCGGCCACCGTCATGATGTCCAGGAGCAGGGCTGCAGGCAGGAGAGGGCGTTAGCGCCACCCTGCCCCCTCCCACCCTACCCCCTCCTCCCTTGGGCCTCGGACCTCCCAGCAAGGTTCCCACCTCGGGGCCGTCGCATGTGGCTGTTTCCTCTCCCTGGAGCACACTCCCCTGGGATATGGTGGTGGCGGTTTAGTCCCTAAGTCGTGTCTGACACTTGCCACCCCACGGGCTGTAGCCCCGCCAGGCCCCTCTGTCCGGGGGATTCTCCAGGCAAGCATACCGGGGTGGATTGCCGTGCCCTCCTCCAGGGGATCTTCCTGACCCAGAGATCAAACCCGCGTCTCTGCATCTCCTGCATTGGCAGGTGGATTCTTTCCCACTGAGCCACTAGCGAAGCCCTCCCTGGGGTGTTCGGACAGGTAAAGGTGCTGAATGAGAGAGCAGTGACAGGGGTCTCGTGGGCCACTGTGGGCACCTAGGAGAATCTCATCCTGACCAAAGGGGCCCTGGGCTGCTGGTTTTCCCCTAAGAACTTCACTGAAGTCCCCCCCAGTCCCAAAAACAGGGTGTCACCATACCCATCTTTTCTATGTCGAAGTGAGATCCATGCGTACAATTGTTTCCCTGGTTGCTCGGACTTTAAAGAATCCCCTTGCAGTGCAGGAGACCTGGGTTCAGTTCCTGGCTTGGGAAGATCCCCTGGAGGAGGAAGTGGCAACCCACTCCAGTATTTTTGCCTGGAGAATCCCACGGACAGAAGAGCTTGGTGGGCTACCACGAAGAGTTGGACACGACTGAGCAACTAACACTATGAATACAATTAACCATTTTTAAGGGTACAGTTCAGCAGCTTCTAGTGGATTCACAGCGTTGGGCAAACATTCACCTCTCTCGAGTTCCAAAACGTTTTCATCACCCAAAAGGAAACCCAGTCCCCATTAAGCCATCGGTCCCCGTCTGCCTCCCCCAGCCCCTGGCAACCCCTGATTTGCCTTCGGCTCTGTGGATTTGCCTGTCCCCTACATTTCATATGAATGGAGTCATACAATGTGAGACCTTTCGGGTCTGGCTTCTTTCCCGTACCGTAATGTTTTTGAGGCCCATCCATGTTGCAGCAGGCATCAAAACTTCCACTCCTTTTTTATGGCTGCCTATTATTCCACTGTCTGGACCTGCCACAATTTTTTTTAATCCATTCATCTGTTGGTGGCATCTGGGTGGCCTGCCCCTTTTGGCTGTGGTGAATAATGCTGCTATGAACATTTGTGGATGAGGACTGTATGAGAACCTGTTTGCAGTTCTTTGGGGGCACGTTCTTACGGGTGGAATTGCACCATCCTGCAGTGAAGTGAAAGTCACTCAGTCATGTCCGACTCTTTGTGACTCCACAGACTGTACAGTCTGTGGAATTCTCCAGGCCAGAATACTGGAGTAGGTAGCCGTTCCCTTCTCCAGGGGATCTTCCCAACCCGGGGATCGAACCCAGGTCTCCCGCATTGCAGGCAGATTCTTTACCAGCTGAGCCACCAGGGAAGCCCGCCAATCATGCAGTAACGATGTGGAACTTCCTGAGAAGCCACCAAACTGTTTCCCAAGGCAGCGGAGCCCTGTTGCCCTCCGTTTACAGGGACGAGAACAGGGACGAGAGGAGCCCCGGATGCCGCCTTTCCCCTCCCTCTGACTTCCACTCTGTCATCCTCACCGCGCTTCCCCCCTGGGCAGTAAGCAGCTCGTCAGCTCTCACTCCCTCCCTCACATCATCCCTTCGTAGAGGTGGGGCCAAGCCGTATCTGTTTGGTTCACTGGCTTCTGCCCAGCATCAGACACGGAAGGGCAGGTCTCCACATGTTAGCTGAGTACTGGCTGGAGGCAGAGGGGTGGGCTTTTTCCCACTTGGGGAGCCTGAGGGAGACAGGAATCTCTATCCATTCAGCCCCCACCAGCACCCCGCTGTGTGGCCTTGGAGAGGGTGCCCTGCCTCTCTGGGCCATTAGACGAGGGCCCCAAGCCAAGGCCTCAGTTTCACCCAGGCAGCCAAGGTGGGGGCTCACAGGTTTGAGTCCCAACCGTGGAGCCTCCTGTGACCTTAGGCAAGTCATCTGACTTCTCTCACCTCTAGGGAAGATCACAACCACCTGCATCCAGAGATCTGGCGCGGTGCCTGCAGGGTGACTGACTGTCCTGGGTTTGGTCGGGACAGAAAGGTTTGGGGGACATAAGAGGTTCAGGGCTAAAACAGGGATGCCCCAGCAGACCAGACAAGGTGGTGCCCCCGGGGCCTGGCATACAAGGAGGGCTAGAGAAGGGTGGAAGGTTAGTATCAAACGACAGATCAGGGCAGCCTAGCGCTGGAGGCTTCCCTGGAAACTTGGCAGGAGATAACCAAAATTGTTGCCCTGCAATCGTTCTTGTTCAGAAATGGGAAAAAAAAAATCTTTGGGGAAAAAATGACACAATTGATGTTCACTGTAGAAAACTTATAAAACAGGAGACAAAATAAAATTTTAAATCGCCTGTAATTCTGCCACCCAGAGATAGCCACCATCCCAGAACCTTCTCTCCACCTACAGAGCGTTGATTTAATAAAAGCTGTGACGTGCTCCACACACACTGTTCTGTAACCTGCTTTTGAAACTGGCCAGCTGCAGTGTCTGGAGTGTCCCAGGGTATTTATCTGGTGGTCCGTGGGCTGGACTTCCAGGCACCTGGGTAGCACTGCGCTCCCTGGGCAGAGCAGGACCCCTCTTTCCCTGCCCTCTGCAGGGTTGCTGCTTGCAGTCTGGGCTCTTCGTTGGGGATTTGAAACCCTGGCCTCCCTGGGACCTGCCCCTCTCATTAGCCACAGGGCCAGCTGATGTCTGCCCATCCTGACCACCCAGGGAGGGGGCAGAAGCAGGAAGTGGTGGATGCAGAGGCTGCTGGTCCATGGCGGGGGAGGAGTCTAACAGGGAGCCCACCTTGTTGCATGCCCCGCCCCCTCCACACCATGTTCCCATGGCAACATGTTCCCAGGAGCTCAGACCTTCCAGCATGCAGGCCGCTAACCCAGGTTGAGGCTGGGAGCATCTGGAGCCCATGGGACACAGGGGCCACAGTCCCAGCAGGACATAGGGGACCAAAAGGGCAGGTGGAAGTTGAAGGAAGGTGGTGGCATCTGAGCCCCGGGGACCCTGAGCCCAGTGGAGCAGCGAAGGGACGAGGCCAGGCCGAGAGGAGGCAGCCAGTCCTTTCCAGGCCAGAAAGGCCGCTCCCCGAGCTCATGACAGGCTGTCGCCACCCGGGGAGGAGGCAGTTCACAGGTAAGGGGTTAAACTTGCAGGTTTCAGAGTCACAGGTGGGGTTCCAGTCCCAGCTCCGCGGCTCAACAAGTGCCTTCACCTGTAGGAGCCTCAGTCTGCCCACCTGTAACAAGGGTTCTCGCAGGATGAGATGAGCTCCTAGTGTCTACCAAGTACTTAGAATAGCCCGGTACGTGCTGGTCCAGGGCACAGCTGCTCTTGTTACTCCAAAGCCCCAGCCTGGCCTGAGCCAGGCTTTCAGACCCTGGAGGCTGGGCTGTATTGAGCAACTGCACCAGCAAAAGGACTTCCTTCTCTGAGGTCCCATCAGTGTCAAAATGATCTGGTTCCGAGATCCTCAGCACCTGAAGGAAGGTCACAGCACCCTAGGCTGGTGGCTTGGGGGTGGGACTGATGTGGACCAGGATGGGGCCCCTAAACAGAACCATGACGCTGGCCACTAGGAAGATGTGGGGGGTGTGTGTGTGTGTGTGTGTGTGTGTGTGTGTGTGTGAGTCGCTCAGTTGTGTCTGACTCTTTGCAAGCCCATGGACTGTAGTCTGCCAGGCTCTTCTGTGCATGGAATTCTCCAGGCAAGAATACTGGATTGGGCTGCCATTCCCTTCTCCAGGGGATCTTCCCAGCCCAAGGACTGAACCCAGGTCTCCCACATTGCAGGCAGATTCTTTACCGTCTAAGCCATGTGGGCCATCTATCTAATTAGTGACCAAGTTTTTCAGTTGAAAACCAGGGCTCAGCAAGTTGGCAAATTCTCGCTGGCATGAATCTGCTTTCCCAGACGAGTGTGAACTGCAGCAGAGGTGCCCAGAGGAAGCCTCTGGGTTCCAGGAGGAAGCAGGGGGGAGGGGCAGCATCTGCTCTTCCACGGGCTGCCTGGGACCGGGGAGCTGGGCTCAGGGCTTCAGTCTGATGTAGAGGCTGGAGGCCAGGTGGGTTTCTGCCTTGCTGCCCGCCGCCTCCAGGCCAGGTGTCCCAGCTCTCCTCGAGGACTGTCGAGACCAATGGGCAAGGAATCGAGCTAGACCCACACCTTTCAAACTTTTTTAGCAGCAAAACATTTTTTCCCAATGTAAGACAAAGCTATGATTTTTCCAATAGTCATGTAATCAATGGGATGTGAGAGCTGGATCATAAAGAAGCCTGAGTGCCAGAAAACTGATGCTTTCGAATTGTGGTGCTGAGGGACTCTTAAGAGTCTCTTGGATTGCAAGATCAAACCAGTCAAACCTAAAGGAAATCAACCCTGAATATTCACTGGAAGGACTGAGGCTGAAGCTGAAGCTACAATACTTTGGCCACCTGAGGCAAAGAGCCAACTCATTGGAAAGGACCCTGATGCTGGGAAAGATTGAGGGCAGGAGGAGAAGGGGGCGACAGGATGAGATGGTTGGATGGCATCACCGACTCAATGGACATGAGTTTGAGCAAACTCTGGGAGATGGTGAAGGACAGGGAAGCCTGGCGTGCTGCAGCCCAGGGTTGCAAAGAATCGGACATGAGTTTGAGCAAACTCTGGGAGATGGTGAAGGACAGGGAAGCCTGGTGTGCTGCAGCCCAGGGTCGCAGAGAGTCCAACATGCCTGAGCGACTGAACAACAGAGACTCAGGATATGAACGGATAAGAGAAGTAGCCCCATGGCTGTCACTGGGGCTACTGGAAATGGGGGAGTGTCCCCTGTCCCCTGAGAGGCTTCTGAGGCTGGCTGTGTGCTATGATTTGAAAACCCCACATCTGGGCCTTTGGAAATCTGTTATTTTTGGCTGGCTCTGTCCCTTGAGGCCATAAGGTGAAAATTGCCCCTCTGCCCTGGGCTTTTGGGGCCCTTCATTCATTCACTTGACCTATAGGTCTTGGGTCCCACTGCTTCCTGAGTGTGTTAGGCTAGGGCCAGGCCTGGGGCTGGTGAACCAGGCTGGCAGGGTACCAGACGACTGGGGGCAGGGAGGGGTGCGGAGATGGGCAGTAAGTTAGACGGGGGCTTCTCTACAGGTGTGATGAACCCGTGGTCTCCCCCCCTACTCTTGCTGCTGCCGGGTTTTGAGGGTTGGATGTAGACGAGGCTGTGGGGGGTGGCTCCCCAGCAGAGCTGATGGCCCTGGGGCCTCCCCCGCAAGCTCCCCCCACTGCACCCCCAGGCTGCCTTCCCCTCCCCCAGCACCGTGGCCAGCCCTCTTGTGACTGATTCTAACACGTCAGCACATACCCTGGCGCCCGGAAATAGAAGCAAATGGCTCCGTCACTCAAGTCTCCGCGAATTCCGCTCACAGGGTATTCTTTCTGGACCGGGAGGGAGGCAGGGCCCCCCGCCCATGAGGACAGGTCTGCTTGGCAGCAAGTTCAGGGGCCAGAACCGCAGCACTGTGTGACCCAGGCTGGTGGCCTAACCTCCCCAGGCCTCCGCTCACTGCCATCAAGTAGGGCAGAGGCTGCACGCCTGGGCTCCAGCATCAGAGGCGGGCCTCAAGGTCAGCTGCTTGTGAACTTCATGACCTTGGCACAGCCCTCCCGCTGAGCTTCCTCCCTTCGTTGATAGAACGGGGGGCTGCCTGGTCTGCAGGGCTGGGCCCCACCAACAATCTCCACTCCCTGCCCCTCTCACCGGGCGGGTGGCTCAGATGCCTAAATCCCCTTGCAGGAAGCACAACTATTACCCTGATGTGCGGGTGCCTCAGAGGTGGCAAGAACCTGCCTTGGCGCTCACTTTCTCTCCCACTCTGGTGAGCAGGGCTGCTGCTGGGGTGATCCCTCCTGGCCCCTCGAGCTTGGCTGCTCCCCCTGAGATGCCCACCATGGGACCAGTTCAGCAGCAGGGCAGGCCGGGGAGGAGGGAGGAAGGGGCAGCTGTGGACCCCGCCAGGAGCAGACAGTGCCTGGGGCTGGGAGGAGGGGTACCCACTCTTGCGGCCTCTGATCTCCCATTCTATTCCCTCTAGGAACTGGGGAAATAGCCCAGTTGGTGCTCTGGGGTGGTGGTGATGGTGTAAATTGGTCTAAACTTTCTGAAGGGCTTTGGATTCAGACTCAGAAGTCTCTACGGCAGGCCTCCCTTGACTCAGCCCTTCCATGGGTAGGACTGTCTCCCTGGGAAATAGGGATGTACCCCACGATTCACGGTCAAGGATGTCCATTGCAGCATCCTTCGTGATGCTGAAAACCCCGCACCAACCCGATGCCCTTGAGTCGGAGACAGATGGGCCAGACTGCGGCCAAGTCTAGACGACGGAGCGCTCTGGGGCCGCTGCGAATGATGAAGCAGATGTGTATTTATAGCCACGGAAGGACAGCTCTGGGGTTTAAGTGGAAAAGGCCAATGACCACACCGGATTTACAGTAGGATAATGCCATTTTTGTAAAATTAAGATGTAAATGCGTCTATACGCAGTGAAAAAAGTCTGGAAGGCACCGCTCTAAATGTTAACTGTGCTTCTCACTGGCTCATTTTTGTTGTCTTTCTGTAATTCTGCATTAACATTATTTCCTGACTGTGAAGAGGCATGACCTGTGTGCGTTTTTAAAAAGTTATTTTTACAAAAGGACAAATACTGCATGATTCCACTTTCATGGGGTCCTTAGGACAGGCAGATTCATAGGGAGGGAAGGTAGATTAGAGGATGCCAAGGGCTGGGGAATTAGTGCTTAATGGGTGCAGAGTTTCAGCTGGGGAAGATGAAAGAAATTCAGGAGATGGGTGGTGGGCATGGCTGTACAACGTAATGCCATTGAGCTGGACACTTAAAAATGGTTAAAATGGCAAATTTTATGTCTTGTGTGTTTTAGGGCATGCGTACGCGCACGCAACAGTTATTTTAAAAACCAGTACACTGCTGTAAAAGAACAGAGCTCTGGGGAGGTGGGCAGTGAGCAGAGAGGCTGATGGAAGGGAAACCCTGAGAGGAGGCAGAAACACTCCAGGCATTTGGCACTGGGACCTCTGCTCTGTTGGTGTGAGCAGTGTGTGTGTGTGTGTGTGTGTGTGTGTGTACAAACTGGGCATCTCTCCTGACCACAGTGGCCCTGCCTTCAGTCAGACACCCTGCCCCGGCCCTCGGTGCCCAGGCTTGGGGGGCTGACACGAGTGTCCCGGTCTGTCCCTAACTCCCCTGGCTGGAAGCGAGTTCTAGAACTTTGCAGGTTTCCCTAATTCTCACCTGAAGAACCCAGATATTAAAGTGGCTTGATTCATCTCAGAAGACCGCCTGGGCGCAAGGAAAGCAAAATCATGGGTATAGATAGAAGTCTAAGGGCACCAGGCTTGGCTGGGGGAGTTGAGTGACACAGAAGGGGGCCCCCCCAGTAGCTCCCCTCCCTACAAGGGGGCCCTGACCCCGTCTGGGGGCGGCCAGAGACCAACTGGAGGGACCTTTTTGCTGAGCTGCACTGAGATGATGAGACGGGAAGGGTGGAAAACGTTCTCTTTCTGCGGAACTGAGCTGGTGTCTCTCGCTGGAGTGCTCCCGACAGTGAGGGTTTGGGATCAGTCTAAATATCCATCAACTAGGGACAGGCTATGCAAGCCTCGGGGAGGGCTTGTCACCTAAGCTGTCCCCCAGAGCAGGGGCTGGGGGAGCTGAAAGAACAGATTATTTGGGGGGTGGGTGAGCAGGGGCTGGGTTGGGGGAGGGGATGCTGTGAGATGCTTGCAGGGAGTTGGCAGGCGAGTGCTGCTAGGCTGAGGGAGTTGATTCTGGTTTCCGAACCCCTCATGCTTGATGCGAAGGGATTCAGGGGGGCCCAGATGGGAGGTACGTGGCCCAGCAGGCCTGAAAGGGCCGTGAGAATGAGGCCAAGCTGGGCAAAACACGGCAGGAGGTCATTTTAGAAGCAAACAGAAACATCCAGAGGCTCATGACCTAAACTGCTGCAGCGGTTATTCCTGGGGAAGGGGCTTAAGGGAGACATTCTTTTTTTTTTTTTTTAACTAAAATTTTTTCTGGCCTCAAGGCATGCAGGATCTTAGTTCCCTGACCAGGGATTGAACCTTCACCCCCTGCACTGGAAGCTTGGAGGTTTAACCACTGGACCACCAAGGAATTCCTCCCTTGCTTTGTCATCTGTCCTGGCTTGAATTTTCCTTATTGTAAGGATATATAATGAAAAGGCGCTCAATGCCACTTATCACTAAGGAAGCACAAATCAAAACCACCATGAGACACCACTTTTCACACCCATTAAAACAGCTATTATTTAAAAAAAAAATGCTGGCCAAGAACACTTGTGGAGAAATTGGAGCTTTTGTGCACAGGTGGCAGGAATGTAAAACGGTTCTTCTGCTGTGGAAAACAGCCTGGGGGGTTCCTCAAAAATTAAACCTGGGGTTACCATCTGTTCTAGCAATTCCATCCTGAGTGTACACCCGAAAGAAGTGAAAGCGTGGGCTTGTACAGATATCTGTACCCTCGCGTTCAGAGCAGCATTATTCAAAATAGCCAGAAGCTAGAAGCAACCCAAGGGTCCACTAACAGCTGTTGGATAAGCAAAACATGGTCCCTCCACACCATGGAGCACCATTCAGCCTTAAAGAAGGAGACGCTGACACCTGCTACGGTGCGGCTGCACCCTGAGGACAGGGTACTTAGGGAAACAAGTCACACTGGACAGACGCTGTGCGGCGCCGCCGACACAAGGTCCCTAGATGAATCAGATTCACAGAAACAGAAAGTGTGGGTGCTGGGTGCTGCGGGCAGGGGGAGTGGGGAGTTAGTGTTTATGGACATAGAGGCTCAGCTTGGGAAGATCGCCAAGTTCTGGAGATGATGGTGGTGGTTGCCCAACAGTGAGAATGTGCTGAACGTTCTTGCTGTTTAGTTGCTAAGTCGTCTCTGACTCTGTGGACTGTAGCCCCGCTGGGCTCCCCTGTCCGTGGGATTTCCCAGGCAAGGGTACTGGAGTGGGTTGCCGTTTCCTTCTCCTGGGGATCCTCCCGACCCAGGGACGGAACCCAAGTCCTCTGCACTGGCAGGCAGGTTCTTCACCGCTGAGCCGCCTGGGAAGCCTGTACTGCATATTGGTGTACACTTAAAAATGGCTGGAACGGTAAGTTCTAGGTTACGTCTATTTTACCACAATAAAAAAATGACATACAAAAAAAGGAATATATAGTTTTCATAATCAGGGACATTTCAATTAGGATTATTTTATAGATCATGGAAATAAGACATGGAAACCATTTCCTCCTGAAGATGGGCCCAGGGGGAAACCAGCATGGGTCTGGTGAATGGGAATGGCCCAGGTCCCCTACTACCTGCCTGCTTTGGGATCATCAAGCCGGGCATTGCAGAGAGAGGACAAAGGGGGGGATCAGGTCACGTCACAGGTGCCTACAGCTTGGAGGGGACCTGGATCGACCCTGGACCTGGGACTTCTTTTGACGATGGCAATGGTGATGAGGTTGGCTAATGTTGATTGCCTTCCACAAGCATTAGCTGGCGTGGGTATGTGCCATGTGTAATTCTTCAGGGGAGTATCCCAGCAACCCACTAGACAGATGAGGAAAATGAGGCTCAGAGAGGCCAAGTTACTTGCCCCAGGTCCCACAGCAGGGCTGGGATGTGCACCCAGGTCCAGCCAACTCTGGAGCCAAGCTCGTGCCAGCTGCTAAGACCCCCTTTGAGGCTTCCAGGTCTGTGCAACACATCATAGCCCTCCGCAAGGGAGGTGGATTTCAGGGAGCAGAAGGGAGGACTTCCTCCGGGCCCAGCTGGGACTCTCCCGGGTCCAGTGGCTGGAGCTCCGTTTCCCAAGGCTCCTGAGTTTTCTCCTTTGGGGCTGAGGAGAGCCCGGGTCCCAACGATACCATGGAGGCTCTGCCCCCAGGATTTTGCTGGATCCCTGGTGCTCAGAGTAGGCAGGCAGGACTGGGCTGGGCCCCTCATCCCTCGGGGCCCTGCAGTGCCCACGTCCACCTGCCACCCACTGTGCCTGGTGCTTTGCCAGCTCCTCTTGAGTCCCCACCACAGCCCTGATGCCCCATGTACAGATGAAGAAACTGAGGCTCAGCGATGGGAACTGACTTGACCAGAGTGAGGAAGGGTCAGGGAGAGGACCAGGACAAGTCCACATCAACCTCGGGGCTCCAGGGTTGAAAGCCCCTGCCCCCAGGCCCAGGGTCCCAAAGACTAAGGGATAGACTGCTCTGTGCAGCTTTTCCCTCAAGGGCGGTCTGCCATCCCGGGCAGAAGGCAGTGTGGGCAGCTGCTCTTGGCAGGGCAGGGCAGAGCCGTGGGATCAACCCAGCTTGGTTATTTGCTGCTTTTCTGGGTCCACATCCCCACCGAGAATGCAGGTCCACAGACCACCCTGCCTGCTCTGAGCAATTTCTCTGGGCCAGGCTCTTTTTTCCTCCATGGTCTTGGTACCTGGATACACGAGCAAAACTGCTGGTAAAAGGGAGACCTCTCTGCAGGTATCTCCTCAATGTGGACTGGTCTGCCCGACCTGCAGACCAAAAGGGAGCGGGAAGGCAAGGGGTTTGTAGCCTAGAGGACTTGTCTTGGTTCCTGGGTCTACCACTTACAGATATGTGGGGCTGGACAAATCCCTCGACTCCTGTGAGCCTCAGTTAACGCATCTGTGTAGTGGGTATATTAAAATTTACATTATACTATCATTAAAAAGATTTTAACATCATGAAATACAAGACATCCACGGCATAGTACTTGGTATCTAAGTGGAGCTCACTAAATGATGTTTTTAAAAACTGAGAAACAACTATCCTTGTTCAAGAAGGGAGAGTTCTTGAATCCTGCTCTCTGTCCTACAAAACAAACAACTTTGTGTGCACAGAATCTGGTTGCTGGTAAAAGCCGGAAGCCTCGTCCTGACCGGCCAGAGTGGTGTCAGTTCCAGTCCCGGCTCCATCACTAACTAGCCACACGGTTGAGGGCAGAGCGTCTCTGTTTGCCTCAGTTTCTCCCTCTTTAAACAGGGAGAATAGCAGCTTCTCCCTGGGCGTTGTGGTGAGGATGATATGTGATGACGTGGTTTATGAAAAACCAGGCACATAGTAAGTGCTGAATAAATCACCAGCACAGCTTCACCACTTCCAACATCACACACGGACGGACCGTGCGGACGGGTCTAGGGAGCGGGGTTGAGAGAGAGGCTCAAGGACACTTTCCCACGCTCGTCCTTGGACACCAGGCAACCTGACTGCACCCTCCCTTCACAGTTTTCTTGAGTCACTGCTCTGTCTGAGGCTTCAACGGGCACTAGATGGCAAGACCATGGTTCTGCACTGCCCCCCAAAACCCCCCGGCCACCGTGCTCTGCCCCTCCATCCCAAGCCCAGGGCTTTCCAGGTGCCCGGAAAGAGCACAGGCCGGGATGTCAGGCAGGACTTAGTGCAAATCTCAAGTTCTGAAGTCTTGGCCAGGTTGCTTTATTTCCAGGAGGCTTAGTTTCCTCATCTGCGAAGTGGGAATGGGAAGAGCAGCAGCCACGTTGTGACTGCTTATTTGGGAATAACAGCAAGTAACGCGGATCATTTAGGAACAAGAACAAGAAAACACTGAGGTACCAGACCCGGCATCTCCTGCATGAACGTCTGCTACTTCGCCCTTCCCACATCCCACTAGCGGCACCCACCCCAGATGCTCTGAGACCTGAGCAGGAAGGCTCACAGCTACTCTAACTTCTCCTGGATGGCAGTTCTCAGGGGTCCAACCCACATCCCTTCAGTACTGGGACCCCTTGTCAGTGTTGGCTTAGCCTGAGCCATGCCCCCTCGCCCCCTACTTGTGTCCCAAATGGTGGCTGTGCTGAGAAGTGCCCGGAGGTTAACATGGCCCAGCTTGGAGGGTGGCGGCAGAGGGGCCCGAGCACCTTGGGGATCTGGAGGCGCCCGGAGGGTGGGCCAGACGGGGGCTGGGCATTACCTCCTGGGTAGAGGGGAGGGCCTGCCTTCCACATGGGCCCACGTGGCACCTGGCACGGGGCAGTGCTCGACCGAAAGACGCCGGTGGCAAAGACTTTGCAAACAAACCAAAGCTCCCCAGGTCCTCTCCTCCAGCGACTCCCCGAGGGAAGTGGCAGGTAAGCACTCCAGGAGGCCCTGAGTGGGTGGGAGCCCCAGATTGCACCCCCACACCCGCCAGGGATCCCAGAGGGCTTTCAGGGTCCCTGAGCCAAGCAGGGTGTTGGGGGAGGGTGGGCAGCTCCCAACTGCTGCCTGCAAGCAGCCTAGGAACTCGAGGACCTATCCATGGGATGGGAGTGACAGGGTTAGACATCCCACTCCAGAGCACCCGCCAGACTCCCAGACACATCCCTCAAGGCCTCCGGCACCCGCTCCAAATTGCTTCTGGTCAGCGATGTGCTTTGCCCAGGGCAGAGCTCTTCCTCAGAAGTTCCCACTGGGGCTCTGCATTCTCAAGGCTCCCACTTTGCAGGGGACTATGGTCTGGACATCCGCAGCTCCCTCTTTCCCCAGGCCGGAGGCTTGCCTGTTTCTGGGGCACCCTTCCTGCTAACCTCATTAGACTGTTCCAGTCAGTTTCTGAGGGGCCCCACTGGCCCTAGCAGGGGCGGGGTGGGTCTGGCTCCCTCCCAAGGCCTGGCAGGGTGGGTGGCGGACGACGGGCGGGTGCACTCACCCAGAAGCAGGTTCATGAGCACCTCCTGGCCAGCCAGCGTGCTGCTCTTCACCAGGCAGAGGATGGTGCCCCCGATCCAGGGGACGCCGTGGCCTGTGATGCCGATGAGCTTGACCATGGAGCGGGCACTGGCCCAGGACGCGGCCCGGCCGGCGCACACCCCCAGGCGCTTGGACATGCAGATGTCAATGGCCAGCAGGGAGTTGAAGGCGATGCCCTTGAAGGAGGGGTTCAGCTGCATGCAGTCCTCCTCGGGCAGCTGCTGGGACTGGCGCCGCTCGCGGGCCCCGTCCCCAGGGGCTGGGGGCTGTGTCGAGGGGCCTGAGGCCTTCCTGCCCGAGCTGCGGGGCTCCGGGGCCCCCTTGGGGGGCTGGTTCAGGGACAGGAACTCGGCCCGGTTGAGGATGTTGCTGCGGTCCCGGGCCCGGGCCCGGCTCTGGGAGGCTGGCATGGTTGACGATCGCCTGGCAAGGGCTGGTACCAGCCTGGCCGCGAGGCCCCTCTCCCCCAAAGACAGGAGCGCCGGAGCCGCCCCTGCTCTCTGCCTCCCTGCTGGCTCCTCGGCAGATGTTAAATATAGAGAGCGGGCCTGCACATGGCTGTTTACCTCCGGCTGCCACCAGGCTCCTGGGGAATGTCAGTGCCAGCCGGGCAGCCAATTGAGCCCCCCAGTGCCGGCCAGCGCCAATGGAGCCACCGGGAGGCAGACGCGTCCACAGCTGCGGCCTGGCTGCCTCGGGCCTGGGCTATTAAAATCTCCCAATGGCTCGCTGTGGGGGGACCTGGGGGACTCTGGGAAATGTAGTCCTACAGGTCTGGCCTCGGCTGAGCCCCTAGCCAGAGGCCCAGCGGTGGGCCCCTGACTTACCCCTGCTTTAATCAGCTTCCTTCTGAGCAGCCCAGAGCCCGGGGAGCCAGGCCCACTTGCCCCACTGGCCTGGATGGCTTGGATCTGGTCCCATGGACCAGACAGCAAAGCTCAGGCCAGAGGCTTCTCCGGACACCGGATGGGGTGAATGACGTCATTGACAGCATCATTCTGGGTCTGCTGGGGGCGGGGCTAAGCCCAGCCCCTCCCCTCCGTGCCAGCATTTCATTAAGCTGGCAGGCTGGGTTTTGACATTTTTCAGTCTTGAATTTGGCTTCAGTGCACGACTGTTCAATCTGTAAGACTTGATTTCCATTCGAGGGAGGGGTAATGAATTGGTTGGTAATGGATCTGCTCCTTGGAGGTGGCCTCCGCTGCCTGGAGCTTTGTGGAGGATGGGATCACTGTAGCAGCTTCGGGCAACCTGTAAATATGTTCCAAGCTCCTGGTGCCACACAAGGTGCCTGGCACTGTAGCAAAGGGAACACACCACGTGCATCCCTGTCCCCTGGAGAAAGTATAGTTCAGCAGGTATTAAATGAATGACATGTGTGAATGATTGCAAGCATCACGCGGATATGTTTCAGGATCATAGAACAGGGCTCCAGGCCTGGCCTGGGGGTCGTGGGGGGCTTTCCCCCGGAAGGAAGAGCAGATGAGTGGCCTCAGATAGGGGAGAGCCTTCCTCCTGCCTGCTGTGAGGTCTGGGAGCCCGCGTGGTGGTACATGGACCGAGGGGGCAAGAGAGGCTGCCAACCCAGAGAAGAGCAGGCCAAGAGCGATTTGAGTTGGAGGATTCAGGGTTTGATTCGGGCCTCCCTCGCTGTGGAAACCCAATCTGACAGCCCTTTAAGGGCTGACAGGCCTGGGCTCAAACGGAAGCCGCTGGTTTAGGGCAACCAGCAGAGTTAGAAGCGAATGCCCCGGTGTCATGATTTATTATAGCAGCCAAGGCCTGGGATGAGGACAGGATTCCTTCCAAGCATGGAGCCCCCTCCTGCCCCTGGGAAGCCCCAGGCCCACCCCACAGCCTCCCAGGGAGCAGGTGCACAGACTCCCAAGGACAGGAAGCCGCCTGGGTGGGGTGCGTGCTCTCTAGTCGCCTGGGACCAGCCTGGGGGCTCCAGAGTCAGACAGATGGGGGATGACCTGGGGCTCTGCCACCAACTAGCTGTAGGACCTCTAGCAAGTCACTTGGCCTCTCTGGGCTAGTCTTTTTTGTTTTTCCTCTTGTAACACAGGAATACTAGTGTCCACCTTCCAAGGGCTATTGTGAAGTCAGAGAGATGATGTCTCACTGATGTAAAATGCTGAGCAGGGTCCCTGCCACGTAGCGAGCCTTCAAGCCTCCGGGTTAGGAACTGGTCTTTTTCACAAAGGCGGCAAAGACCTCTCTCCCTCTGAGTGACTCTTTCAGAAGCACCCACCTGGCCCCCTGAAGTCTGGCCCCTCCTCCATACCTGGCTGGTGAGAAGCCAGACCCCAGGAATCCTTAGTCTGGGGTTCCTTGTGGATTCCTGGCACTTCTCTTCCAGAATGTTCCACTCAGACCACACAGCCACAGAGGAGGATGTCCCAGACTGAGTCACATCCCACCTTCCTGGGTGTGGCCATGATGACCTGCGTGGCCCCATCCTGAACCCGGACGGATGCACGTGAAGTCGGGTGCAGAACGCACGGCGAGCGGGCAGTATACCGTGGTCTCTCTGTGTTCTAGCTTATGACACCATGTAACCAACCTTCCGGCGAGGTCATGATGTCATGCCCACTTTACAGATGAGGAAGCTGAGGCTCAGTGGGGTGAAACCCAGAAGAGGTGAGGCCCAACTCCCAAGAAGTCCCTGGGGCCTCCAGACTCAGATGTTGCAGGCCACAGGGACTGGGATGTGCCCGCTCAGCTTTCCACCAGGGCATTCACCCCACTCTTCCTGGGTGGGGACCATGATCCAGGCTGACCTTGGGAGGGAAGGAGGAGCCCAGCCCAGAGAGGCGCTATTAATATCCAGAGGCCTGTGTCAGCATCTTGGCCTGGCAAGAGCTGCTGGCAGGTTCCCAGGGCTTCAGTGGGCTCCATTCTGGGGAGGGCCATGGAGTCTGACTGGACTTTGGCCCAGGAGTGGTGAAAAGTGGGCTTTGGATTGGATCAACCCTGGGTTCAAACCCCAGCTCAGCTTCCTCTACTTTACTGACCACAGATACGTCCTGCCAGCACTCCTGGCCTCTCTTTCTCCCCCAGGGGGCTCACTCAGACCGAGACCTGCCCCTCCATCTGTAAGCTGGGGTGACCCAGTTCACCTTCTCAGGCAACTGAGAAGCAGGCAACATCCCTTTATGAGCTCCTACCACAGGCTACACCATCCCACTTCTGAGCATCTTAGAATTCATTCATCCATCGAATTGATGCTTTCATTGATCTCTTCCTGCTTATAGTTCTGTATAGTTGGGGAGATAGTATATACACCTGTGAAATAACTAGCCAGTTTCCAAAACAATATATTTTTACCAATAGCCTTATTTTTCCTTATCGTCAAATGTTACAGTCTTACAGCAATAAAGTCAATGAATACAGATGATGTAATACAGGTGTAACCCTGGACTGCCTCGGTGGTCCTGCGGTTTAGACTCTGCGCTTCCACTGCAGGGGAACAGGTTCCATCCCTGGTCAGGGAACTCAGAGCCTACACACTGCATGGTGCTGCAAAAAAAAAAAAAGTAACTCTATTGCCTGGGTGCCACAACTGTTAACATGAGAACGGCCAGGTTACAAAGGAATTCACACTTCTCATTTCCAATTATTGAAATGTTTTATGACAACCAAGTATTACTTTAACAATTAGAAAGAATATCTATTAAACTGTATCTATGTATAGCAAATACAGAGATAAACAAATATGCATTTAAAATATGACTGTATTTATATATCCTTTTAACCTCTCCCTTTTCATGTAACAATATAGACCTGGCAATGTCTCCATGACAACCCATCAGTTTTCAACGACTGCTTGGTACTTTGTCATGTGGATGGGCCAAACTTTGTAGAAGCAATTCTCTGTTTCTAGACCTGTAGATTGTTTCTACTTTGTGACTATTCAAAACTATTCAGTACTAGATGGCATAGCCATCCTTACACACACACCCCTGTGCACTTAGGCAGAATATAAGTAAGTGGCCACAGCAGCAAGTACCAGATAAAACGGTGTGTTTGGAAGCAACCCCGTGAGATCTGATGGGTCAACCTAAGCCACCTACCGCAGTGCCCAGACCCAGAAAACCAGGACAAGGTCAGAGACACTTTTAGCCAACATGGCACGTCTAACCACACTCTTCTTGTGTTAGAGCCGAGGAAGAAAAGGCTAGAGTGGTGACATCACTACGAGGCCACAGAGCTGATCAGGCAAGACCAGAGTTAAGATGTGGGCTGGCTGATCCCTATAACTCTGAGCCAGAAGGCTGTCTTCCCAGCCGTGAGTTTTTCCGTTTCCCACAGTTTTTCTGTTCCCTATCCACTTGGCCTCATTTGTCACTCACTCATTCACTTACTCTTGGAACACTTAATTTTTTTTTTTTTCCTGACTTTTTGGCAGGAGGGATCTTAGTTCCCTGACTAGGGATTGAACCTGTGCCCCCTGCACTGGAACCACAGTGTCTTAACCACTGGCCCACTAGGGAAGCCCCTGGAACACTTTTTGGGGTCTGCTATGTGTCAGGCCCCCCTCCCCACACAAGAGCAATGGGCAGAACAGAGGTGGCCGCATGCCTGCAGACCACCTGGCCTCTCTGAACCATCGCCTCACCTGGCCCTTGGTCCATACAACTTCTCTCTTCTAGCACTGTCCGTTACTGAGAGAGGAGTGTGTGGTGTGCAATGAAGTGACTCAGGACTCAGCCTAAAGTCCTTGCCCCAACCGCTTGGCTACACGGCCTGTGACTTGAAGGCAGGAGAGGTTTTCTGGCCACATCCTGGGGCCTAGAGCTGCTTATACATCATAGACACTTGCTATTCATTGTCTCTAAATGTTTAAGATTGATCGACTACTACTACTGAGCGTATTTATCAATAACTTGTACTCAACATTGCTCCTCGGCAGACTCAGAGCTAAACCTGTGTCTCAACTGTTGCCGCAACTTCATAGGCTTTTAGTCCCAGAGGCACAAATGAGAACACCAGAGCTCAGAGGTGAAGGGGTTCTCTCTGAATCATGGCGCGAGCCAGTGGGATACCTCGGGGTTCAAAGTCACCCCAATACCCCTTACCCTCTCCTGCCCTTTAATTCTCTCCTTGGTCAGTTTCCTTTCTAACCCGTCATACACTTACTTACTCTGCATGGGTTTAGCACCCGTGTCCTCCTAGCAGAGTGAGAGCCCATGAGGCAGGGCCTGTTGTCTGTTTGTTCCTTTGGGGGCACAAGGTGTCCAGGGAGCCTGGAATCTAGGTGGTGGTACTGCTTAGTCGCTCAGTCGTGTCCAGCTCTTTGTGACCCCATAGGTTGTAGCTCACCAGGCTCCTCTGTCCATGGGATTTTCCAGGCAAGAATACTGCAGTGGGTTGCCATTTTCCTCTCCAAGGATCTTCCCGACCCAGGGATCGAACCCACGTCTCCTGGATTGGCAGGCAGATTCTTTACCACTGAGCCACCTGGGAAGCCCAGGTGGCCCCTAGCAGGAGCTCAGTAAATGTATATGGAATGACTGGCTGGCTGGGCTCTGATCTACAAAGATGGATGGCCATGTGGAGGCGGGCTATCTGGGGGTGATGGCCCCAAAAAGAGGACGGGAGGGGTGAGAAGCTCCACTCTTGGGAGAGGCAGAGCTGGAGGGGAGAGGAGGGAGGGGCAGCCTCGCGAAAAGCATCTTTCATCACCGCCTCCCCCCCACCCCGCCAGCTCCCGCCCCGGATCGCTTTCTCAGTTCGCATTTCCAAGGCCGCTCCTGGGTTATTTCGGTCGGGAAACCTGATCCTTCGCTGGGTTTATTTTAGCACCTTGGAGAACTCCCAGTGCCGCACCCGATCCGAGGCCGCACCCAGCCTGCTGACCACGCCTCCGTCCCCGTCGCTCGCGGCGGCGGGGCGCGCGCGGGGGCCGGGCCGAGCAAGCCTCGGAGGCGCGGCGTCCGCGTCCTCCCGCTGCGGCGCGCGGGACGGTGATGCCCAGCCCCGCCGCCGCGAGGATGCTCCGGCGGGGCGGGGCCGCCGGGGGGCGGTGCCAGGTGACCGGGTGGGAGGCGGGGCACCCGTGCTCGCCTCCCGGGCAGCTGCCAGGACCTGGGCGCCGCTGCTCCCTCCTGCCGGGACGGGGTGCGTTCGAGAGACCTGAGAAGGCGTTTGTCGCTCCGAACTGCGGCTCCGATGGCGAAGCCGGGGACGCGGACTGGCTCTTGCGCTCCAGGCTGGGAGAAGCAAGCCCTTCCCCGCCCTCCCTGCTCATCCCACAGGCTCATTAAGGATCCTCTCCAGCCCCAAAATAACATCCAGCACGCACACGTGCACAGACATGCACACTCACACACGCCCCTATGGCCCACCCACGTGGGTCCAAACGTGCTCCCCCTACACTCACCGTCACACACACATCCGCACGGACACACACTCTCACCCACAGACACACCGGCTCACATCCACCCCCACAGACACGCATGAACGCGCACCATCGTGCACACTCACACAGTCGTACACTCGCACAACCAGCAAACTGCCCTCTGCACTCACACACACTCTCACATACATCGTCAGACAAGGCACACACCTCCATACACAATATACACACAATCTCACCTACACCCACACCACTTGTGGTCACTCACATGACTACACAACTCATACATGCACCCACATGGACACATGACGTGCATACCCCCTCCCAGACACACAAACGCACCCCACCGTTATACACAACTGTCACGTATACAAACTCA
Source organism: Budorcas taxicolor (assembly GCF_023091745.1). Taxonomy (NCBI): domain Eukaryota; kingdom Metazoa; phylum Chordata; class Mammalia; order Artiodactyla; family Bovidae; genus Budorcas; species Budorcas taxicolor. The sequence continues at coordinate 160,622,953 of NC_068920.1, read as the reverse complement.
CACTGTCACACACACTCATTTACACACATAGTCACCCACACACTCTATCTGCATCGCACACCATCACACCCCTCACACCCCTGGAACATGCATCCTTCACCCTCCCCTCCCCAAGGTCCCTACTGGACACGCACATCAAAGCAACTTAAACATACACGTCCTAATTTACAGCAATCAATACTTACTCATAACTGTTTCGAGTATGAATTTGTACCTATTTATTATTCATGTTAATTAATACCTCCATTCATCATTCTTGGCATCTCTAGGGCCCACGGGGATGTGAGTGCTGAGGGGAGCAGGTCTGTTGTCTGTCTGGGCCCTGGCTGTGTTCCCCAGTGTCTTCTGAGGGTCCAGCCCAGGGGTCCAGTCAATACGGGGGAGGGAATACATGGGCCTGAGATGGTGGGGAGGCCAGCTGATCAGACCTAGAAGAAATGTGTGCCTGAGCCTTTGGCTGGAGCGGCCACCCCAGGCACATGGTTTTATGCAAGGCCTCATGACGCACATTTGCCCCTGCAGAGAGAGTGTGGTTATCACGGACCTGGGGGCCAGGAGGCCTGGCTTCTAGTCCTAGAGCCCTCCCTGCGTGACCTTGCCGGGCCCGTGTCTCCCTCTGTAGGGGAGGCTAGCTCAGAGCCTGCTCTGAGATCCCAGATGTGCCGGCTTGGCCAGTCTGAGCCCACTGCCTGCAGAGGTGAGGTGTCTCAGCCATGCCAGGTGGGCCCTGTAGCCTCCTCACCTCTTGACATGTCCCCCTCCAGCCACCTGCCTGGCCCACCAACCCTGCCTGCCTGTCTCCCAAGTGGACATTTCAAGCCTCACCATTGGCTTCCTGTCTGGTCCTGAACAGTTAAGGATAGAACCCTGTCTCCCAGGGCAACAGAATTCCAGCTCTTATAACATTTCCTTCTGCAAAACAAGGGCTTTCCCACCTGTGAAATGCCTTTCTGGTCTCATGAAGACTGCACCCTTGAGGCTGAGAGCTCTTGGAGGACCAGCTGTGGTCTTGCGGATGGTGACTGCAACCATGAAATTAAAAGACGCTTGCTCCTTGGAAGGAAATCTATGACAAACCTAGACAGCGTATTCAAAAGTAGACACATCACTTTGCCGACAAAGGTCAATGTAGTCAAAACTATGGTTTTTCCTGTAGTCATGTATGGATGTGAGAGTTGGACCATCAAGAAGGCTGAGTGCTGAAGAACTGATGCTTTTAAACTGTGGTGCTGGAGAAGACTCTTGAGAGTCTCTTGGACTGCAATGAGATCAAACCAGTCAATCCTAAAGGAAATCAACCCTGAATATTCATTGGAAGGACTGATGCTGAAGCTGAAGCTCCAATACTTTGGCTACCTGATACGAAGACCCTGATGCTGGGAAAGATTGAAGGCAGGAGGTGAAGGGGACGACAGAGGATAAGATGGTTGGATGGCATCACTGGCTCAATGGACATGAGTTTGAGCAAACTCTGGGAGATAGTGGTGGACAGGGGACGCTGGCATGCTGCAGTCCATGGGATCACAAAGAGTTGTATGATTTAGCAGCTGGACACCAACAACTGCAGGGAATGCTGGTGAGAATGCCTGCTACATCGAATCCCCCAGCACCACGAGCCAGGTGGGTGGTTTCCATCCACTCCTCCTTCTTCATCAGGCTCAGTATTCTCATATGTGGAATGGGCTGGTGATGGGACTGGCTTAAGGGGTTGTCATGGAGAGCCATGAAGCCGACGCATGCAGAGGCCCTGGCTCCAGTGATGTTCAGTGAGGAGACCCTGCATTCAGCTTTCCTGCAGACCTGGGAGGGCTTTGGACTCGTTGACACTGTGTGTTAAAACCCATCTCAGGCAGTTCCCTGGTGGTTCAGAGGCTAGGACTCTGAGCTCCCCATGCAGGGGGCCTGGGTTTGATTCCTGGTCGGGGAACTGGCTCCCACATCCTGAGTGCCGCAGCTTCGACCTGGCACAGTCAATGAATATGTGTGTGTTTATATATATAAACCCAGCTAGGTGGGGTCAGGCTGTTTCTCCCTCTGGTTTGCTGTGTGATTTTGGGTTTTTACGACCTCTCTGGGCCAGCGTGCTGCAAACTGAGGTACCTCGTCCTCCCACCAACGGCACTAAGAGCTCCCAAGTTGCCACGTTGGGGAGTTCACCATCCCCGAGGAGGGGTTGGGGTCGTGCCTCCTGACCTCTGCTCTTTCCCCTTCACCGGTGACATCAACGCAGAGGAGCCTGGGGAGACTGAGGTCTGGGGGGGCATGTGAGTGTCCCCGTGGTGCTGGGCACATCGCAAGCAGATGACCCCTCCCTCTTTTCTGCAGACGCTAGCTTTTCAGTCTCGTGTGGAGGCCTCATGGGCCCTCACATATGCTGAGACAGCCGTGGGTCTGTGCCCAACACCCACAGACTCCAGAAAACGCTGAGCAGGAAGCAGGGCTGCACAGAGAGGCAGGAGGGCTGGAGGGCTGAGAGCTAGGGAAGCCGCCGGACCTCAGAGGGCCCGTGGGGAGCTGGGGCAGGGGAGGCAGGTGTGGGCTGGCCCTTTCAGACCCTCCATCGCTCAAGGCGGGCCCCAGGGGTGCCTGTCCTTAGCTCAGAGCCTGGGAAAAAGGCCCCCAGACACCGCCTGTGCTCTCCCTCTGCAGAACCGGCCCTCCAACTAGCCCAAGACAAAACACAGCCTAGGAGGAGACGTGGAAGAGGAGGCATCTCTGGGATTGAGGGTCAGGGGTTTTCTATTTTTTGCTCACCCCACGGACACCTAAGCAGTCTTCTGGTGGGACTTACCAGACACAGGGTTTTCTAGTGTCACTTCCACCTGGCTTAGAGGGGGCTGGCCCCCAGGCAAGCGGGGCATACCTAGAAGAGGAGATAGGTGGGCTTTGAACTTGGCCAGATCTAGGTGGGCATGCAGACTCTGGAAAATCACTGTCACCTGACCCATGGGTCTCTCTGTCCAGCCTACCTCCTGGGGCCAAGTAGGTCGGAAGAGACAATATCTGCTCAGTGGTGTGGTGGGCTTCCTAGGTGATGCTAGTGGTAAAGAACCCGCCTGCCAATGCAGGAGACATAAGAGATGTGGGTTTAATCCCTGGATTGGGATGAACTCCTGGAGAAGCAAACGGCAACCTACTCCAGTATTCTTGCCAGAAGAATCCCATGGACAGAGGAGCCTGGCAGGCTACAGTCCAGAGGGCTGCAAAGTGTTGGACACGACTGAAGTGACTTAGCATGCATGCATATGGACACGTGGTGGACACCTTATCGTCATCATCATGAACCCAGGCCAACCAAGCCCGAACTACAGGGTGTAACGTCACTTCTAAGAGGCATCGAGGACACTCAACTCTTGGAAATCCTCTCCGGGGGCCTGGCTGCTTAGTAGGCACTTTAGGGTTCTGACTTCTGTTCTTTCACGTCGGATGAGCAAGAAGTGCATGCTTCCCCTGTGGCTCAGCTGGTAAAGAATCCGCCTGCAATGCGGGAGACCCAGGTTCTTTCCCTGGGTTGGGAAGATGCCCTGGAGAAAGGGACTGGCTATCCACTCCAGTATTAGAAGCTCTAGGGCTGATGGTGTGGGCAGATGAGATGGACACCCCCAAAGTAATCTCTCTATATAAAGTGAACAGCATAATAATTCACCCACCAGCTGAGGTGGGTGAAGGCTGAAGTGCAATCCAAGAAAGGCAGGATGTTTTGTGGAGGCCATGAGTTCACAGCAGGGAGAGGACACTGTGGGTTGAGGCCACGAAAAGCTTCTTCCCGGAAGTGGAAATTTACACGGGGTCCCTCAGAGCCCTGTGGGTTTCCTCCCTCCTGGCAGTAGGCAGATCCCAAAGGCCACCACACCTTGGTCTCAGTCAGCAGGACCAGGAATAAACCACTTACTAGCTGATCTGGAAAGGGATGACCCCTCAATAAGCTCAGGGCCCATGGCAGTCATCAGGACAAGGGCAGGGGTACAGCTGGGCACGACGCAGTGGCCATTTCCTGCCTGTGGCACGAGCCGGTTGCTGGTATGAAATGGATCATTTGGCTGGCTTATCACCCCTCAAAGAGGACCTGAGAGTGGTGGGAACCCTCCGCTCCTCCAAATCCTGCCCTCACAGGCTGTCAGGATGCTCTGGCTGGAACCACCTGCCCTGTGCCTGGGGGTGGGCATAATCACAGGGGAAGGGCATGATGTCACAAACCACCCGGCCATTCCCCATTTCCCTGGCGGCAGTTCCAAGGCGGGGGTTGGGGGGGTGGGTCCTGGTTCCAAGATGCTTAGAGAGGTTAACAGCGATCCCCCCTGTCCAGGGTCAAACCCCTCTAGGACCTCTTCTGCACGTAGACCTCCTGGTCTCAGCCGGGACACCCACCTGGGTGAGACTGGCGGGCAAGTCTTGGAAATCTCCCAGCTTTGGATTCCCTCTGCTCTGTGAAATACACATGGTAAGCCTCCCATGGGGGCGCTGGTTGATGGTAAATGAAATGACTAGGCTTGTCCAGCGTTGATCACAGCTGGGGCCCAACAGGCCCTGACCACCTGTCGGGGTGCCTAGAGGCCCAGCACAGAGAACAACAACACAGGGACCTTTATCCCTTCTCCCCTCACTCCCAACCTCCCAGCCGTGGAGCCCTCCCCCAGAGTCCCGCACTGTCTCCAATCAGCCAGGCCAGGGCGACGCCCACCTCCCAGCTCTCCGCCTGCCCTGATGGGGGGAAAGCCCGCTGAGTTCAAAGGGCACGAGGAGCAGCCCACCTGGACCGGAGACAGAAGCCGAACTACACTACCCAGAATTCCCGGAGCTAGCCAAAAAGGAAATGTCGTTTCTGCAAGGAGAGGCTCGGCTCCCCCAGGAGCTGCAGAGACAGCGAGGGAGCGAGAGGGGGGCGAGGGGTGGGGGGAGAGGATCACCAGGGGGGAGGCGGGCTGTGTGCGGGGAGCGAGGGTGGAGAGCGGGGCGGGCGGCAAGGAGGAGGCGGCGCCCGCTCGCCCGCCCGCCGCCGCCGCCGCCGCCGCCTGCGGACCTGCACCCCCGCGGGGCCGGCGAGCGAGCGGCGGTCCCTGCGTGCGCTGTGCTCCCGGCCGGCGGCTGCGGGCGGACGCGGGGCCAGGCCGGCGCAGGGGCTGAGTTTCTGCAAAGTTTGACCTGGTTGCCTTTCCGATGCTGCAGCAGAGCGAGGCAGCGCGGGGCGCGCCAGGCGGCTGCGGCGCGGCGGCGGGGCTGAGCGGCGACAGCACGCTCACGATGATCATAAAATAAAGCAGGCGAGCGGGGTGGGGGCGAGAGAGCCCCGAGCCTCACCCCTCCGCCCCCGGCCACCCCCGACCCCCGACCCCCACCCGCCGGGCAGCCCCGAGCTAGGAGGACTTGGGGGCCGGGGGGCCATCCACGCCGGCCCCCAAACCCCTGTAGAGCTAAAGGACACTTCCCCGAGAAAGGGGGCGGGGGAGCCCCCAGGACGTACCCGTAGTGGGGTCGGGGGCGTCCGGAGGGCGGCAGCCCGGGCACGCGGAGCGGCCCGAGGGGCAGGTGAGTCGGCGGCGCCGCCCGGGTCGGGGCGTGCGCGCCAAAGTTCCCCGGCGGCGGCGAGCGCGCCGGACGCTCGGGGATGGGGGGCCACTCGGGGCTGGCTAGAGGGGATAAAAGCGGCGGGGCAGGGGCTCTGCGCCCTTCGGGAGCCCCGGGAGCCCCGGCTCGGGAAGGGGCATGCTTCCGACTTGACCGGCCTGCAAGGGTGGCCCTGCGCGCCCCGTGGTGGGGAGGGCCCGGAGGGAGTCTGACCAAGAAGGCGAGGAGGTGGGGGCAGTGCCAGGACCCGAAAGTCCACGAGGCCCACTGCAGTGCCAGACGGTGGCCTCCCCCTCCCCGACCCCGCCTCCGGGCGGCGAGGTGTCAGCGGAGATGTCACGGGCGGCGATTATTCGCTGGTGCGCGCGGTCGTGCGGCCGCCACTGACGGGGCGGGCGGGTGTTGGGGGGTGGCCGCCGCCTCCGGGGAGACCGCCCAGAGGTGCGCGGTCAGCTCCGCAGCCCGCGCGCCCCGCGCGTCCCTCGCAGCAAAGTTCGGCTCAACTTTGAGGCGGGCCTTGACGCCCAGTCCCTTCCACCTCCCCCTCCAGGTCCTCGGCGGCCGCGGCGAACCAGGCGGCGGCCCGAGCGCAGCCCCGGGGCCCCCCGCACGGCGGCGGCGGCGGCGGGCGGCGACAGCGACAGCGGCGAGGGGACGCAGCGCGCCCGCGTGGGGGCGTCGGCCCGCGCCCGCGAGTGGGCGCCGACGGGGACCCCGCTGGCGGCCCGCGCCGGGCGCTCGCCCTCCTGGAAGCCCCCGAGGGCCCCCGGACCTCGGCCGACTGAACAGAAACTGCTCTCCCATTGATTCGACCGGGCCTGGGCGAGCGGCCGGGTGCGTGTGCCGGAGCGCGTGCGGAAGGCAGAAGGGCAGGAAGTCGGTCTCTGGCAGCCGGGGTGGCGGCACCGCGCAGGGGACGCAGCCTTCCTTATTTATGTGTCTGCCGGCGTTTGCCTTCTTCGCCCGAAGACTTCAGGGAGCGTCTCGGAGCTGCGTTCCTCGCGTGTGAGGCACGGGAAGGGCTGGATGTCTGAACAACATGCTTATCCATTAACCTCCAAACTTTCCTTTTTTTAACCCAAAGAATATCGGTGATTTTTGTTCACTGCTCGCAGAAGAAGAGAGAACCCAGGGCCCTTGAAATGCAGCAAAATCCTTATTTATAAAGTGGCCCCGCTGTAGTGATATGTGAACCCCCTGGACTCAGTGAATCTTCTATCCTATGGATATCGGTCTTGGGATTTGAGACTGAAGAGCTGTGCTACTGTCTGCGCTGGGTCCGGCGGCCTCCATCCTGTCCATGCCCAGCTTCCCCTGGGACTGCTGGTCCTCCCTGGAGATCAGAGTGGTCCTGTGTGCCATGGGCTGCATTCAGAGCATCGGAGGCAAAGCCAGAGTCTTCCGGGAAGGCATCACGGTGATCGATGTGAAGGCCTCTATCGACCCCATCCCCACCAGCATCGATGAGTCCTCCAGCGTGGTGCTCCGCTACCGGACACCCCACTTCCGTGCCTCGGCCCAGGTGGTCATGCCGCCCATCCCCAAGAAGGAGACCTGGATAGTCGGCTGGATTCAGGCGTGCAGCCACATGGAGTTCTACAACCAGTACGGGGAGCAGGGCATGTGAGTACTGCTCAAGAGCAAACCTCGGGGAGGGGCCGCTGGGTGGGGGGCGAAGGGGGAAGGCGGGGGCTAGAGAGGGGTCTCTCCAGGGCCAGAGGGAAGCGTAAGTGCTCTCAGAGTCCTCCTTGGCCAGGCGACCTAGAGGGCTTGCCTGTTGATTCAGATGGGGGTCACAGCTCTAGGACCTTCCCTTCCACTGTCCCTGGCCCCCCCAGGGTTCCCATCTCCCTCCCCACAAGATGCCCAGGAAGCAGAGGGACGCTCCACCGGGCGCCTCTTTGGCAAAGCAGGTGTGCTGTCCCGGGTCACTGGAGGGGCCGGGGCTTGGCCCGGCTCAGGCCTCCGCCAGCCCACGTGGTCGTAGTAGGCACTCAGGGAAGGAGAGACGGGCCTCCACAGCCTCCAGCGTTAGCGTGCAGGGCTCTGTGTTGGGCCTGATCTTGTCCCCCCACATTTTCGGAGGCACAGCAAGACCTGGGGGGATGCTCTGCTCTGCTCAGGATGGAGTTTTGTTGGAGAGGGTTTTAGAAACGCGGTTTGCATCGCAGTGCAGTGTTCTCTGTCTCCGGAGGCAGAAGGCCACTTTCTGTGGACCTCCATCGTCCGTGTGCAGAGGGCTCCAGGGGGCCCTAACAGCTGAGAGGAGCCCACAGGCCTCTTCTCTCCAGCCCGGTCTCTAGAATGTCCCCAGGATAATGTAGCATTTGGTGTGGCCTCTTAGGATCCTGGCAGGTGCCCTGATCTTAGAGATGGTCACCCTGAGTGTGCAAAGAGCAGTGGTAGACAGAGAGGGAAGTGACTTAACTTGAAGGGGTGCCTAAGACAGGGCGATGACAATAGCTGTTTCTGAGCGCGAGGAGGCTTCTGAAGGCAGGCAGCCCCCAACTAGACCCTGGGAGTGGGCATGGATGCTCGCCCACAGCGTCTCTCTCAGGATCCACCCCTGCACCACACCTCCCCCGTCCTGTAGCAGACTTGCCCTCGGACTTGGAACTGATTTAAGAACCCCCGGGGCCACCTAAAATTAGAGAGGATGGAGGGGGACAGCAAATCCTGTGGCTTCTCCACCTGTGACTCTGATGTTACAAGGCAACAGGAGGGTCATGAAAAACTGAAAACTAGGTGTAACCGTGGCCACCCCGAGAGGCACGCGGGCCGTATCTGGACACTCCTCGGCTCTCCTCTGTCTACCTGACAGCTATGCTCCAGGTCTGACTCTCCAAGTGGTTATTAAATCAGGCGGGGTTTTGGGGCGGGGGGCGGGTGGGAGATGGTACTGACTTTCCATCCCAAGAAGGGAAATATGCTTCTTAGTTACTTGGTGTGGACCTTCCCTAAGAAGTCTTAAGCCCAAATATTCTCAGGCTTTGCAGGGCATCTGGGACAACTGGCAAGACACAAAGGTTTTTCTAGGCTTTTAGGCTAAGCTTGTTTTCTTCCTGAGAAAGAATAGGGAAGTCAGAGGGTCCTTCTGAACTTGGAAAGTTCCGTCCTCCTCCTGTGAGCGCCAGGAAGAGGAAAGTTGGGGAGGGTTAAAGGGACTGAGTTTTGCTATGTGGTGGGGAGGGAGCAGGCCTGGCCTGGAGCCTCGGTTTCCCCACCTGTGAGTCAAGGCCTTGGGCTACCTGGAGCATGGATGTGGCTCCAGGTCCGTTCGGGCACTACGGCTGGAGGCAGGCCTGCATCGGGAGACCTGAGCTGACCTTTCTCTGTCTGTGCCAGTCCTTGGTTCCTGGTTAGAGGAACCCAGTGCACACCTAGACTGCAGTCAAGCAGACCTGGGCGCCAGTCCAGGCTCTGTCAGTTTCCAGGGTGTGACCTTAGCCACTCTGACCCTCGGTTTCCTCGTCTGCAAATCCAGGCCAGTCATAGGCCTTGCAGCATGGGCTTATTGAATTACGGGAGATGACATTGGTCAAGCTGTCGGCCCTGCGCCAAGCCCACAGTAAATACTTACTGCAGGTGACTGTTGTCTGTAATGCTGTTGTTACTGTAATGATCCTCCTGTCAGACAGGGAGTGGGTGATAGGACCTGTAAAAAGAATCTGGCTGAATTCAGACAGATGTAAATTACTCCTTGTGCTGAATTTTCTCCCTGGCCCAGGTCTTCCTCTTTCACACAGAGCCTATTCCCTGACTTAAGAATTGAACAGTTAACAGTGTAAGTCATGCGTGATTTTTCAAGTGGTTGAAGGCCGTTTTCCGTGTTCTGTATGTGTTTCCTTTTGTTCTTGCCCCTTCTTGGAACCCGCCTCAGCGCACGGACCCCTGTGTCCCATGGACCTCCTTCTCCAGGGTCCACTGAGGTCCCAGTGGAGATGGGACCAGCCCCAGAGAAAGAGCAGAGTTGGAGGCTCCCTGGAGGGGCAGGATGGACTGGGCATTAATGAGTTCAGTCTCTGGGGTCAGGATGACCCCAGTGCTGGCTCTGGGGCCTCGGCAAGTTGCCTCTTGGAGGTTAGGCTTTGCCATCTGTGGATGGGGACTTAGAAGTGCCTGTAGGCTGCTGGGAGGATTCGAGAAGAAGACAGCTGTAGGTGACTGCCCTGTGGCTGAAATGCACAGTTGGAAACTGCTTGATTATTAATCAACAAAACTGCATTAAGAAACTGAATTATCAAGTAGCATGGTTCCTCTGGCCGGTGGGGAGGCTCTGGCCTTCAGAAAAAGCCTGGACAGCTATGCCTGCTTGAATGCCAATGGAAGCATATATGTTTTTTTTTTGCTACACAGCATATGGGATCTTCGTTCCCCAACCAGGGAATGAACCCACGTCCCTTATATTGGAAGCTCAGGGTCTTAACCACTGGACTGCCAGGGAAGTCCCAGATGGAAGCATTTTGATGGGATGAAAAGACTTCCCTATCCCAAACCTCTCGTGATAACGAGGCTTCTTCACTTTTTTAAGCCCCGTGATGTGAAGGGAAGTCAAGGGTGGTGAGAGGTGGGGTGACCGGTGGCCTCAGGCTGCCCGGAGCTGTCCCTTAACTTTGCTGGGACTGGGGCTGTCCTGTGCATTGCAGGAGATTGAGCAGGGTCCCTGGTCTCTACCCACTCGACGCCAGTAGCCTCCCTCCCCCAATCCTAACAGCCAAAAATGTCTCCAGACACTGCCTGATGTCCCCAGGAGGGGTAAAAAGTCACCCCTGATTGAGAACTGCTGGGCTAGAATCCAGGCAATTTGAAGCCTTAAAATGAAGCCCCCCCGCCCCCCGCCGGGCTTTAAAGGCCCAGGGAGCAGATGGCCAGGTGGCAAAGGTTCGGTTAGGGTTTCTGTTCTTGTATTAAAAATATTAATTCCAAATACTTAACCAAAACCTGTAATAGCCCCAAACATTATCCCTGCTTGAAATTAATCTATAATCCAGGAGAATCCTTTTGAATGACATTGTGGGTTGGAAATGTTTGCAGTGGAACAATGCCACACTCCAAACCCCAGTAATGCCCCAGCTTAAAGACGAGAGCTAGAAAATGGTGAGTTTCTTGTGCCAGCTTGAAAGGATTCTATATCGTTTGGGGTTCAGCCCACATTGCTTTAAAGGCTACCCCCCCCAAAAAAAAACTGTTGGAGACGCCTGCCTCCACAGTCCCGTCCTCCGCAATCCTCAGCCGCCACCTGTCAGCTGGCACAATCTTCCAAGTGACAAGTCCCAATTTCTCCCTTGTGTGTGGGACGCTTCACGTTATCCCTAATTTGCCCTCCCGCTGGAGCCCCCAGGGAATCTGGCCCACGGCCAAAGTCAAAGTCAAGGCCGGCTCTGGCTCTAGGTTTTGCCAAAGGGCAGGCTTGGGGTGAGGGGAGGAGAACAGCTCAAGACGTGGGGGTCTGTCTGGATTGACAGTGCCACCTGCCCATGCCCTTGTCCAGCAGGACGTGGCCCCCCAGCTCCACCATCCACAGGTACAGCAAGCTTGGGCCAGGTTCCCAGCCTTTATGAGCCTCACTGTTCCCATCTGTGAAATAGGGTTGTTGAGGGACTAAATGAGATAGTGCCTGATGAGGACTCAGCACAGTGCCTGTGTATACGAAACACTGGTTGCATAGTTGCTATTCCTACCATAACCAGCATTCATTCATCATCAGTTACACAGCGCTCGGCCAGGAATCAGCACCAAGTGCTGGGTTAGAGTCGTTGCTCTTCTTCTTTTGGGTTGGGTTTCCCATACCCGCCTAGAGCAGGGGAGTCTCTGGCGACGAGACCTCTCAGGGTTTTTGCAGCCGGACCTGCGATGACTTGAGCTGTCACAGGATGGTGAGGCCAGTGGGAAAGGGCTGGGCAGGGGTGGAGGGGCTTCTGCCTGGCTCCCCGGTCTCTCTCTGGCCTCCCAGGGACTCCAAGAGGTCCTCACTGATGCTGAGGCTGGGGCCGCTGAGACCCGAGGCCACTTGTCTGAGAAGGCTTGCTCTGCTCCAGCAGGTCTGGGGCTGGGTCAGGAGGCATGGCCTGGTAACCACGTGGCGTCTTCCTGCGGCCCGGGCCTGCCCAGGGGGCCGGGCAGAACAATTGGGGACGGTACTTCCTCTCTGCAGCCGGAAGGCGGCCTCCCCCATCTGTGGGGCCCTGGTGGAGGCCGGAGAGGGAAGTCCTCGTTTCCAGGCTTTGGGGTGGGAGGAAGTTGGGGGCAGGGGTACTGCCCGGCCCCAAAAGAACTGCCCTGGACTGGCCCCTGCCTGGCGATCGTGCCCACCCTCGCCTTCTGAGGGCGGAAAAGAGAAGCTGGCATCTCCCGGGCCATGCGGGGAGACACCGGCTGCCGCCATGATCAGGGGAGTGGCAAATGAAACGGGGAGATGCCTTTTTCTTTTTTCCGCTGATAGGATCTGGGTTAGAAATGGAAAGGGTCAGTAATGCCTGGTGCGGGAGGTACAATGTGGGCAGCTTCTGGAAGATGAGCTTTCTGAGTTACAAGTACATGGGACCTTCAGCTCTGGCACTGTCATTCGGGTTTTTCATGGTGTGGAAATGCCTGAACGAACTTTTTGGCCAACCCAGTAGTTCTGGCGTCTGTCTTAACAGAAACTGAGCCCCTGGCCTGGTGCCTGGCAGGTAGTAAGCACATAAAAAAGTCTACTGAACAAATGAGTCAACGAATACATGAATGGAAGGAGCAGGGCAGAATGGACGTGTTTGCGGGCAGAAACTCCAGCCCCGGCCATCATGGCAAAGAGCCACGAACACCCCCAGTGTCCTGTCTCCAGGGCCGAGTATGGCGAGGCTGCTACATAGGACGAGGAGGGGCTCAAATTAAGATTCTGTCACTAAAAACTGAACATATACTGGGTATGTGCAGGGAGAAAGCTTCAGAAGGATGTTCACCAGAGTGGGGTGTGGTGAGTAACCTCAGCGAGGAAGGGGGAGGCCCGGAAGGCAGGACTCGCGTTTCTCACTTTAGGTACTTCTCTATGGCTTGCTTTTTAAAAACAAAACAAAAGCACAGCTTTTGAAACTGAAAACTAAAACAGGTGCTGTCGGGCCCTTTCTGCCACGTGGCAGGCCCTGGGACTGTGGCCTGGGCAAGAGGGAGCGGTGAGGTGGGAGGAAACAGAGGCCACAGGAGGGTCACACCTTTGGCCTCTGGGCACCTCTGGTTTCCTTCCCTGTCTACCCACAGGCCTTTGAGCAGAGCCAACTTCGGGCTGGTGGCTGGGCCTGGGGCCCTGAGTCATAGGGTGACTCTCCCCAGCCTCTGTGGGCACCCTTTGGCACAGCCTCAACCCCTTCTCTGGCCTGCAGGGAAGGCCTTTTGTAACCCCTTCAGACTCACTCTCCGTCAGTCACACTGCTCGGAGCGTCTGCACGCTGCAGACTGTGTGTGCACGCATGCAGGCATGCACCTGGGGGCCCTCAGCTTCGCCTGCATCTGACTTTTAGGGCCGTGGGGAGGGGGGTCACAGCAGATTTAAAGGGGTTGGAGGAAGGAAGCGTGCCGTCCGTTTTGTGTTTTTAAAGACCACTTGTGTTTCAGGGAGGAGAGCTTGGCCGAGGGCAGGAGGAGACCTGGGAGAGGTGAAGGGTCGTGGCCAGGGACGAGGCGGGAGGGTGCGGGAGGCAGTCTGGAGGTGAGAAAGGGGGAGTCAGGGATGGAATAGGGCATCCAGAGGGTGCAGGGCCCCCGACATCGCCGATGACCGGGTCGCCATGGTGGGGTGGCCAGCGCCCGTGGGGGGGTCCCTGCAGATGTTTGTTGAGTGGCTTTGGATGGCGCTGCAGAAGGAGTGGGGTTTGAGGGGAACTCAGGAGTCTGGCTCAGATGTGCTGCCAATGGGCCCCAGAAAGCATCTGCGGTCCGGCTGGAAGCATGGACTTGCCTGCCGTCCTCTGCTTTCCCACACCTCCGGAATGAGGGTAGGAGAGTGACGGGAAGCGGGCCAGTTTCCTGGGCGTGGGCACGGTGGGGTCCTGTGCTCTGAAGGGCCCCTGGCCTGGTGCCAGGCTCCACGGTCACCACGTGGCAGTTCTTAACTTTTGAACAACTTTTTCACTTCGCGCTGGTGCCACACTTCCTGTGGCCACTGTCGCCCTGAAGACCAGTGCAGGCCGGCGAGCAAAGGGGAGAGGACACGGGGGAGACCATGTCCCCTGCTCCCCTGTGGGGGGCCTGATAGGACTGCCCTGGGGTCTGGACAGGAGGTGCTGGGGCAGAAATGGGCGGTTACTTGTGTTCACAAATCCCCCTCCTCTACCTAGATCTGGTGGTGCCTGGGCATCTGTGTGGACCCGAGAGCCTTGCCCAGACCTTTCAGTGACATCTATAGCTGTACTGTCTTCAACTTGCAAACTAGAAGGCTTAGGGTGTGCAGGGAGCGGAAAATCGAGGGTCTGCCTTGAAGCCCGATGTCCCTGCAGAAAACAGGAAGTCTTTGAGGCAGGAACTGTATGGAATTATTCCTTTCAGAGCCCAGATAATCTGGAAACATAAATGAGGTCAGAAGGCCTCAGGTCACATCGGGGCTGGCAAATCCATTAGTGTGAGAGGCACGGCTCCCAAAGATGTTCTCCGGGAGTTTCCACATTTTGCTGTTTATCGCATACCAGGTGGTACGTGTCGACAGGTTTAATCATCACAGAAACCTGGAAGGTGGGTGTGATTACCACGGTGGACCAGTGTGGAGCTGACATCTGTGACTTGACCAGAGCTTGTAGCCAGGGGGATACTGGCCCCGGGTTGGCCCGCATCCGTCAGCTACTGTGCCCTTACCCACGCCCCCTCGTACCGCCTCGACTCAGAGACTGGACCAAGGGGACCGCAGCTATCTCAGCTGGCCTGTGATGATGTGAAAACAGACGCCCTTGGCCCTGGTTCTGAGTAATACGCCACGTGAAACAGGGCTGTCTGCTCGCTCACGGGGACCGTCACCATCTATGACTGAGCCAGCGCCTGGGCATTTGTGGGGGCTGGTAGGGGAAAGGGAACCTGAAGCTTTGGGGTCAGAGGCTGAGACACAGAGTGCGGGGGCCATGCAGGTACCAAGCCCCACTCCCCCAAACAAGCCAGCTCTTAGGAAGTGAAAGGGGGCCTTTGGCAAGATGGCTTTCTGCCTTAAAAAAAAAACCAAAAACAATTTTTAAGAGTGAAACACCGTGAGAAGGTAGAGTGGGTGCCTTCCAGGAGGCTGGAGGCAGGTGGGACACAGGCTTCTGAGAAATTCAGGACAGGGACCCTGACCCCCTTCTCTGGTCCATGGCAGCCATCCCCTGGGACAGCTGAGTCTCCAGGTTCACAACTGTGACCTCCTCCCTTGGAGTCTGATGAGCTCAGGGCCCCAGGCTGGAGATGGCCTACGAGACAGGTGTTACACTAATTTGTGACCTTTTTAATGAAGCAAACAGAAAAATTAGCAAAATCACATTCCTAATTTTCCCTCCAGTAGTGACCACATTTACTAACTGCTAACATTAAATGATGCATCTCAGGAATGCATTTTTAATTATGATTAAGTTATACAATGGCACCCCACTCCAGTACTCTTGCCTGGAAAATCCCATGGACGGAGGAGCCTGGTAGGCTGTAGTCCATGGGGTTGCTAAGAGTCGGACACGACTGAGCGACTTCACTTTCACTTTTCACTTTCCTGCATTGGAGAAGGAAATGGCAACCCACTCCATTGTTTTTGTCTGGAGAATCCCAAGGACGGCAGAGTCTGGTGGGCTGCCGTCTATGGGGTCACACAGAGTCGGACACGACTGAAGCGACTTAGCAGCAGCAGCAGCAGCATACATGGGCTTCCCTGGTGGGTCAGTGGTAAAGAATCTGCCTCACCTGGGGCAGAGCCCCAGCTTTGATCCCTGTGGGAAGGTCCCCTGGAGGAGAAAATGGCAACCCACTCCAGTATTCTTGCCTGGAAATTCCCATGGACAGAGGAGCCTGACGGGCTGCAGTCCATGGGATCACAAAGAATCAGACACGACCGAGTGTCTAAACAAAACAAAGATATACATAAAATTTATCATCTGAACCATTTTTAAGTTCAAGGGTATTAAAAACATCCACACTGTTGTGCATCTATTTCCAGAAATTGTTCATCTTCCCCAACTGAGATTGCACCCATGGGACCCTGGCTGCCCGTGCCCCTCCCTCAGCCCCCGGCAACCACATCCTGCTTTCTGTCTCTATGAGTCTGAGTCCTCAAGGGGCCTCATATATGTGGAATCATATAGTGTTTGTCCTTTCGTCTGACTTGTTTCACTTCACATAATGTTTTCAGGGTTCATCCATGTTGTAGCGTGTGTCAGAATTTCCTTTTTAAGGGTGAATAATATTCCATTGTAATGGACAGACCACTTTATCCATCGTCCAGTGATGGACACTTGAGTTGCTTCCACATTTGGGCTATTGTGAACAGTGTTGCCGTGAATAAAAATGCATTTTGTAATATATATTCTGGAGAGAACTGCTAGTGTACACAGGTATGCAGAATTCTGGGGGCAAAGCATCCCGAGCTTTGGTGTGGCAGGTGCCTAGGTCTCACTGCTTAGCGGAATTATCTGAGGAAAAAGACCCCACCCACAGCTTTCCTTAATTTATCTGCCTAGAGGGGTGGAGGTGATTGTTGATGAGTCTCTCGGGGTGGGTTCCCTGGATGCTGCTGTCCAGCCACACGTGTCCTCAGAGTGACTTGGGACAGGCCAGTGTCCTCTTCTGTCTGAGAGCTATTATTATAGCAATAGCCATGGCGGCAGGAGCCAGCAGACACCAGTCACTGGCCTTTGTCCTGTGCCCTGCCCTGGGCTGGCACGTTCCTGCCTGAATCCTTCCGTGACCCCAGGTGGGACAAGGTGATGAGTCTGGGGCCCAGGGGGTATAGGGACTTTGCTCAGGGTGTCAGACCAGTGAGAGGGTGGCTGAGACTTTGAGCAAGTCTAGTAAGTTTCCTGAGTCTGAACTCCACAGACAGCTCAGCCACCTTCTTCCACCCCCAAGACTGAGCCCCCGGCACCTGCAGCAAGGCCAGGAGGCACTGACTGTATAGCTGGCCCGGAGGCAGGGACTGAGTGTGGTGTTTTGAGATGAGCTGGTTAGGTTTTCTTGGTTCTGCTGCTCCAAAGACGGGCTGACTGGGTGGGTGGGAGCAATTCAGGCCATACTGTGCTTCTTCTTCTAGGCTGGCATGAGCAGAAAGAAGGGGGTACTACCTATGATGCTGGCCATGCTGGGCAGGGGTCCAGGGAGCCCAGACCCACACGTGGTGGAGCAGACGTGGAGGGGAGGGGACAGAGTCTGAGCGAGGGCTCTGGGCACTGGTTCCTGTGTCTCTGGCCCGGGTGCTAACACCGAAGCTCAGGGAGTGCAGGCATTTGACCTAGGTCACGTGCTGGTCAGTGGAGGGACTGGAATCACTCTTAGAAGTACCGACCTCACGGCCACTGGGCCCTGCAGCTTCCTGTCAGCCCCTAAAGCAAGAGAAAGAAACTCCCTGCACCCTGCACTCCATGCAGGGTGCCCTGATGTGCTGTGTCCAGGAAAGCCCCCTCGACCCCCAGCCTCTCGCAGTCAGCGGCCTCTGCCCTCACTGAAATCACAGGGCTGCATGCAGCTGATCCACCAGCCACCAGGACCTGGGGTGGGGGGCACAGTGCATGTCAGGGTTCCCCATTACTGTGAGCTGCCCCCAGCCCCCACCCCGGGACACATCCCCTTGAGGCTAGGAGCAGCCAGGGCTTCCCAAAGTCCAGCCTGTGTCTAGAGTGGTTTCTGTGGGGGGAGACCAATCTGAGATGATGCAAGAGAATAGGATGTGGCTTTTGGGGGGGGGTGCCAGGTCTAGGGGAGCCCCGATTCCCCAACCTGATGCTGGGTTGTCTGTTTCCTGTCGGCCCACCCCTCTCAACCAGCTGCTGCACAACACCCCCCCCCCGCCCCCCGCCCCCCGCCCCGCCGCCTGCCAAGAGGTGAGCAGCCAGGACAAAGGGAAGCAGACCAGCCTGTGGTTGGCTGGCTGGCCGGTGATGTAAACTGCCTTCCCATCCTCAGGTCCAGCTGGGAGCTCCCAGACCTCCAGGAAGGCAAGATTGAGGCCATCAGCGACTCGGACGGGGTGAACTACCCGTGGTACGGCAACACCACAGAGACCTGCACCATCGTGGGCCCCACCAAGAGAAACTCCAAGTTCATCATTAGCATGAACGATAACTTCTACCCCAGCGTCACGTGGGCCGTGCCCGTCAGCGAGAGCAACGTGGCCAAACTGACCAACATCTACCGGGACCAGAGCTTCATCACGTGGCTGGTGGCCACCAACACCTCGACCAACGACATGGTCATCCTGCAGACCCTGCACTGGCGCATGCAGCTGAGCATCGAGGTGGACCCCGCCCGGCCCCTGGGCCAGCGCGCCCGGCTCCGGGAGCCCATCGCCCAGGACCAGCCCAAAATCCTGAGCAAGAACGAGCCCATCCCGCCCAGCGCCCTGGTCAAGCCCAACGCCAACGACGCTCAGGTCCTCATGTGGCGGCCCAAGTTTGGGCCGCCGCTGGTGGTGATCCCGCCCAAGCACCGGTAGCGGCTGGGGGCGCCCGCGGGGCGACACCCGGATGAGGACACCGCTCAAGCGACCCCCCACACGGACTCTGTGGTCATTCAGCGAAATACAACCTTTCTACCTTCTCCGGCGGGGCGGATCTCACTGTGCGAATGCCCCTGGGATGGCCCCTCCCCACCCCGCCCCGCCCCCGCCCTTCTGGAACCTGCTTTCCTGGGGGAGGGGGGAGACCCAGGCGGGACCGACCCCCCAACATGCACCCTCAGTGTCACCCTGGGTCTCCTTTCCTCTCCTCGCAAGTTCATTCATTTGCAACAGACACCCTGAAACAACTGCTTTTTCTGTTCTTTTTTTTTTTTTTAAATCCCTCTTTACGAGGTTCAGGGTCTGAGGAGGAGCTGGTGATGAGCCTGGTGGGTGCGGTGGGCCCCTCCAGGGGAAAGATTCCCCCCTCCCGCCCCCACCCTATCCTCCTTCACGCGGCCTTATGTAGACTTGCTTTGCCAAACTTTTGCCTTAAGCTGATTTTAAAGGAAAAAAAAAAAAAACAAACCCGGAACAAAGAAAGCAGGATCTCTTTTCTATTGGACTTTGCATCTTCTGCCAGAGGTGCGGGAGAAGGGGATGGGGAAAGGGAGAGCCCCAAGCCCCTCCTCCTGGGTATTGCCCAGGTGGTCGGGGGTGCCGAGATAGATCTGAGACCAGCTGCCCATTCTTTCATTTTAGCTGAGCCGAAACCACAGACCGATTCTGCCCCCAAAGTCCCTTCTCTCTGCCCCAGATAGAACCCCATCCCCGACCCCCTGCCTGCACAGAGGGCTCTGAGCTCTGAGCCGGGGGCGTCTCACCTCTCTCCTCTGCAGCCAGAACTTGGCCTTGGGTGGGGCTAGGAGGAGAGAGGGCGGGTCCTGTGAGTTGCAGGTAAGAACTTGGGGAATTTCCAGCACCTTGGTCCTTGGATGGGTCTGTTGGCACATCTCAGCTTTTCTGTTTCCATCCACACTGGTCCCCAACGCCTTGAGGGGGCCAGCCACCCTACCCAGCTGTAGTTCAGAGATAAGAGGGCCTGCACCTTCCTGCAGCATCTTCTCAGGGGACGCCTCTACCAGGTACTCTGGGGGAGGGCTGCAGACAGGCTCTGGGCACTGCAGTGCTGGAGGTGGGGGCACCCACAGATGGGCATTCCTGGGTCTGGGAAGGCAGAAGGCAGACACCCCACCGCCCCTGCTGCCTGTCCACACAGAAGGGAACGAGGGCCCCCGTAGCTGCGGGATCGAAGTGGGCCTGGGCACTCTGGAGCCCCAGGACCTGGTCCTGAGTGACGCCAAGCTTTTTTTTTAGCAACATCTGCTGCTTGTAGGAGCTGAGGGGACACCCAGCTGAAGCCCTCTTCCTCCAAGCTTGCCAGACCCACAGCAACGTCACCTGGGTCCCTCATTCTAATGGATCGTAATCAAGCACAGAAAACTGTCAGATGAGGGAAATGAGGCATTTCTGCTACAGATGAGCCACTTGGAGGAGCCCCAGTGACTGTGGGAGGGCATGGGTCACTGAGTCCTCCTCCTGCTCCTTTATCCGTGGGATACTGCGTTTATTCAAGGGGTGCTTTACTGTCCAGCCATCTCCCGAGCCCGCTGCCAATGGGAGGTGAGCAGCTCTCCTGGAACCACTGGACGGGGGAGAACTTGGTGTGGCTGGCGGCCCACCTGGTGCTTGGGGACCCCTGTCAGGCCCCGGGGTTGGGGGGTGGTGGGGGGAAACAACCAGCTTCCCTTGGTGTGTTTGGAGGGAGGCCTGCCACCCAGAGAAGCCACAGCCTCCAGCGAGGGGGATACGAGGCCCCCTGCTCTGGGGACAAGTTGTGGAGGCGCCGGGGTGGCGAAGTCCGGCTGCCAGGGACGGGACCTGGCCTCTAGGTGGCTAGGCCCTTCTCTGCACTCAGGTCTTTCTTGCACTAAAAAGGAGAGAGGGCTCTGGGCGAGGGGTCAGGAACCACAGCGCTGCTTCTCGGCTGGGCCCTCGCTGAGGAGTTCTGACTGGGGGAGGGGTGGTCTGAGCTGCTGGGGGCAGAGTCTCCCAGGCCCACTCCCCCTGAGAGGGAGCAGGGCCCTCTCGGAGGCCATCACTGCTCTGGCTGCCTCCACCCCGCCTCCATGCCTACCGCAAGCCTGGGCTCCCAGTCAGCTTGCTGCCTGGCTCACCCCCAACCCGCATCTGCTACCCCTCGCCCCTTTCTCTCTACCCCTCCTGGCCTTTCTAAAGACAGGGCTGGGAAGACCCTGGGGAGGCTGGAGGTCTGGCTAAGGATGCTTAGCTTAGCCTGGCCTGGTCCCTCAGCCTCTCGGGTCAGGAGCACAGACCCAGGCTTCTCAGCTGGGCTCCCCGCCCCAATCCCTCCGGTGTCCCCACTCCCCGGCGTGGACACACTCCTTCAGCAATAAGGGCCGTCCGCGGTCTGGAGAGTACTGTGAAAGCAAAGCAGTGCACTTACCAGGAGGCACAAGACTCTCGAAAACAAAAATGTACCGTGAACCTTTTTAAAACAACAGCAACAAATACTCACAAAGAGAAATAAAATGGAATTTTAAAGCAGGCCTGGCTAGGATCTGGATGTTTCTGAAGCGGTGGGTTCACTGGCAAGGGGGCGGGATGGTGTTGATGGCTCTGTATTTCCAGCCTCGGGCGTGAATGTATTTGGGGGTGAGTATATGGCTGGAGCCTGGGGGTTCTGGTGCTAAGGGCCTGGGACAAGAACCCAGGAGGAGGCAGGTCACTTTGCCAACGCATCTTCTGCGGTCCACAGCCCGGGGACATTGGTTCCTCACCCACAGCGCCCCCGGCTTGGGGCAAGAGATGGATATGGAGCTAGGACTTGGGGGCAGCTTGGTTTTCTGGCAAACAGTAGAAAGTGTGTGACAGGAGGGTTGGTGTGTGGACTGGGTCCTTACCCACAGATTTGCAAACCCATCTTCATATGGAGACACAGCTGCTAAGTCAAGGTCAACCAAGGACAGGGCCCTGCACCCTGCCCACATTTGTAGCTCCTGAAAGGGGCTGTGTGGGGCCAGAGCACTGATCCTAAATACCATCTTCTATCAGAACTTTCTATGGAAGGATGGGAGCTGGGACAGCCCAGAAGTCCTGGAGTGGGTGTGGGCTCTACCCATGGGCCATGGACTCAAGGTCATTGTCGAACACCCCATTCCACTTGGGTTCTGGGTGTTAACTCACTGAACCCTCTCTACACCCCAGGTGTTATCTTGGTCCTCATTTCACAGATGGGGAAACTGACAGAGAATGCAAGTGGATAAGCTGCCCAAGACCACGCATCTGGGGAGAAGCAGAGCCAGAGTTTGAACCCCACCCCAAACCTTCCGCTGTGTGCTCTCAACCTCAGTGCGTCACTGTGGGGCACACATTTGGTGCCCAATAATGGCACCTATTAATAACAAGGCCCTGCCAAGGGACTTCCCTGGCGGTCCAGTGGTTGGGACTCAGCCCTCCCACTGCATGGGCTGCAGGTTTGATCTCTGGTCAGGGAACTAAAGTCCTGCTGGCCGCGCTGGGCGGCCAAAAATTAAAACAGAAACAAAACAAGGGTGTCCACTTTCACCGCTACTATTCAACATAGTTCTGGAAGTTTTGGCCACAGCAATCAGAGCAGAAAAAGAAAGAAAAGGAATCCAAATTGGAAAAGAAGAAGTAAAACTCTCACTGTTTGCAGATGACATGATCCTCTACATGGAAAACCCTAAAGACTCCACCAGAAAATTACTAGAGCTCATCAATGAATATAGTAAAGTTGCAGGATATAAAATCAACACACAGAAATCCCTTGCATTCCTATACACTAATAATGAGAAAGTAGAAAAAGAAATTAAGGAAACAATTCCATTCACCATTGCAACGAAAAGAATAAAATACTTAGGAATATATCTACCCAAAAAAACTAAAGACCTATATATAGAAAACTATAAAACACTGATGAAAGAAATCAAAGAGGACACTAATAGATGGAGAAATATACCATGTCCATGGATCGGAAGAATCAATATAGTGAAAATGAGTATACTACCCAAAGCAATTTACAAATTCAATGCAATCCCTATCAAGCTACCAGCCATATTTTTCACAGAACTAGAACAAATAATTTCAAGATTTGTATGGAAATACAAAAAACCTCGAATTGCCAAAGCAATCTTGAGAAAGAAGAATGGAACTGGAGGAATCAACGTGCCTGACTTCAGGCTCTACTACAAAGCCACAGTCATCAAAACAGTATGGTACTGGCACAAAGACAGACATATAGATCAATGGAACAAAATAGAAAGCCCAGAGATAAATCCACACACATATGGACACCTTATCTTTGACAAAGGAGGCAAGAATATACAATGGAGTAAAGACAATCTCTTTAACAAGTGGTGCTGGGAAAACTGGTCAACCACTTGTAAAAGAATGGAACTAGATCACTTTCTAACACCGCACACAAAAATAAACTCAAAATGGATTAAAGATCTAAATGTAAGACCAGAAACTATAAAACTCCTAGAGGAGAACATAGGCAAAACACTCTCAGACATAAATCACAGCAGGATCCTCTATGATCCACCTCCCAGAATTCTGGAAATAAAAGCAAAAATAAACAAATGGGATCTAATTAAAATTAAAAGCTTCTGCACAACAAAGGAAAATATAAGCAAGGTGAAAAGACAGCCTTCTGAATGGGAAAAAATAATAGCAAATGAAGCAACTGACAAACAACTAATCTCAAAAATATACAAGCAACTTATGCAGCTCAATTCCAGAAAAATAAACGACCCAATCAAAAAATGGGCCAAAGAACTAAATAGACATTTCTCCAAAGAAGACATACAGATGGCTAACAAACACATGAAAAGATGCTCAACATCACTCATTATCAGAGAAATGCAAATCAAAACCACAATGAGGTACCACTTCACACCAGTCAGAATGGCTGCGATCCAAAAATCTGCAAGCAATAAATGCTGGAGAGGGTGTGAAGAAAAGGGAACCCTCCTACACTGTTGGTGGGAATGCAAACTAGTACAGCCACTATGGAGAACAGTGTGGAGATTCCTTAAAAAATTGCAAATAGAACTACCTTATGACCCAGCAATCCCACTGCTGGGCATACTCACCGAGGAAACCAGAATTGAAAGAGACACATGTACCCCAATGTTCATCACAGCACTGTTTATAATAGCCAGGACATGGAAACAACCTAGATGTCCATCAGCAGATGAATGGATAAGAAAGCTGTGGTACATATACACAATGGAGTATTACTCAGCCATTAAAAAGAATTCATTTGAATCAGTTCTGATGAGATGGATGAAACTGGAGCCGATTATACAGAGTGAAGTAAGCCAGAAAGAAAAACACCAATACAGTATACTAACACATATATATGGAATTTAGAAAGATGGCAATGATGACCCTGTATGCAAGACAGGAAAAAAGACACAGCTGTGTATAACGGACTTTTGGACTCAGAGGGAGAGGGAGAGGGTGGGATGATTTGGGAGAATGGCATTCTATCATGTATACTAACTATCATGTGAGAATTGAATCGCCAGTCTATGTCTGACGCAGGATACAGCATGCTTGGGGCTAGTGCATGGGGATGACCCACAGAGATGTTATGGGGAGGGAGGTGGGAGGGGGGTTCATGTTTGGGAACACTTGTAAGAATTAAAGATTTTAAAATTTAAAAAAAAAAACAAAAACCAGAAACAAAGAAAACAATAAGAAGGCCCCCCTGCTTGTGGCTCAGTCCATCCTGGGTTCCCCAGGCAGGAAATGCCTTCCTCCCCCGACAGGAAGTCCCTGTGTGGTCAGCTCTCCGGGCCCTGGCCCACGGTGAGCCCGCTGGGTCCCGGCCTGGGAGAGGCCGACCGGTCAGCGGGCTGCAGAGATCCCGGGGCCCCATTCACTGCGGTCGTTGGTTTGGTGTCTTCCTGGGCTTCTCGCATTACAGCATCCCAACGGCACTCTGCATCCTGTCTCCGGGGTCTGAAACACCAGAGCAGGAAATTGCATAATAGGCCTGGCCGCCCTCCACCAAGATGGCTTATGGGTGGTGCAGTTCGCTGTCGTGGTTTGGCTTTCGACCTCAGAGTCAGCTCCTGCGCTCTGCCCATGAGTCTATGGCATGCGTGTGTGTGTGCTTGGACATGTGTGAATGTATGTGTTTGCACGTATCAACAGACAGTGGGGTGCGGCCCTGGCTCACGGCAGGAGGAAGCCGGGCTGGACCCCATTAGGGTCCTCAGTTTCTCAGACATTCGAATCTTCATGCTGACGGGCGAGGATGCTCAGATGGCTGCCTGCGTTTGGGGGTGACATTTGGGAAGGGATTGTGCAGGGGGAGCGCTTATGAGCGAGCATACTGCATTCCAAGTGGCATTTTGTCACTCGGTGGAAGCCTCCGGCCTCTCAGGCTGATAGCAGGTTAAATTTAGAACCCCCAGACTGGGGTGAGACACACACCAGGCTCCCACCGGCTGTTGCAGCGTCCCACCCCCCAGGAGTCAGGGTGTGAGGAGTCGGCTGTCTGGACTGGGCCAGGCCCACCTCCCCCAAGACACCAGGGAGGAGCAGGTGCGCCAGGCCTCAACACCCAGCCTGCTTCCCCCTTCTAATGCCACTTCTGGGTACAGCCCAGCCTCTGTTCCGGACAGAGTCCCTCTAGTTTGGGCCCTGAAGCATGGAAAAAAGAAAGAAAGAGAAGGCGCTCAGTTGTGTCTGACTTTTTGTGACCCCATGGACTGTAGCCTACCAGGCTCCTCCATCCATGGGATTTTCCAGGCAAGAGTACTGGAGTGGGTTGCCATTGTCTTCTCCAGGGAATCTTCCCGACCCAAGGATCGAACCCAGGTCTCCCGCGTTGCAAGCAGACGTGTGCCCCACCTTGTGGCTCAGCTGAGGCCTAGAGGAAACCCCATTTGGGTCCAAGAGGGAGACAGCTTTTTGTCGACTGCAGAAAGCCAGAGGCTGGTGATACTCTCAGGCCCTTGGACGTTTCTAATTGCTCACGTACTCGCTCTCCCCTCGGGCTTGAGTGGTCTCTTGGTCCTTATCTATCCTGCCTGAATGGCCCCAAGGAGACTGTTTCTCTCCTGGTTGGGATCTGGGCCCTCCATTAAGGAAAACATCGTAGGTATGGACCATAGTGTGCACACACTGTCCACCGAGGATCCATCCGAATCATTAGTAGAACGAAATCCTACCAAGACGGGCATCTAAAGAGCGAACGCTTGGCCTGCCACCACCCCTTCCCATCCTTGTTGCTGTCTGGTCGCTAAGTCGTGTTCGACTCTGTGAGGCCGCCAGGCTCCCCTGTCCATAGCATTCTCCAGGCAAAAGCGCTGCAGTGGCTTGCCATGCCTTCTCCAGGGGACCTTCCCCATCCGAGGATGGAATCCATGTCTCCTGAACTGGCAGGCACATTCTTTACTGCTGAACCACCTGGAAGCCCCTTCCTGTCCCTATACATCATAAATGGTGTTCGTCTTCTTCTGTGGATGAGGAAACTGACTCTCCAAAAGGGCTGAGGGCCTTGCTGAAGGTCCCTCAGCTGGGAAGGCCCAGAGCTGGGCTGCTTTCAAACAGCTGTCTTTTTTTTTTTTTAATGATTTATTTATTTCCTTATTTCTTTTTGGTTGCACTGGGTCTTTGTGGCTGCAGAGGGTGGGGGCCGCTTTCTAGTTGCGGTGCATGGCTTCTCCCAGCGGCGGCCTCCCTGGTTACAGGGCACAGGCTCTCGGGCGCGCGGGCTTCCGTAGTTGCAGCACTGGGGCTCAGCCGCTGCAGCCAAACAGCTGTCTTTTGACTTGGCTTTTTGGGCTACCCCCGCCCCCCATTTTCCACCACACCCCAATTCTACCACACTGCCCTTAATTGTTCCTTCATTAACTGGCACACAAGGTCCCCAAGTATGTGGCTTAGTAGGTGTCATCAGCAGCCCCTCTGGCGCTGGAAGACAGAAATTATCCAATGCAAAAAAACAAAAAGTACATCTTTGCCATGAGCTCGGCCTCTGTGCCTGTGACCAGAGAGGCAGAGCCACACGGTTGACACCCGTCCTGGCAGAAGCCAGCCCAGCTCCGAGCCGCCAGGCCTCCCCACATGTCCCTGCAGACTGGGAAACGCCGAAATTCTCCATCAGCTTGAGCCCAACTCAGGTTTCAGGGCCGCTGCCCTGGTTCGTATTTTATGGTCCTTTTTAAAATCAGACAGATGAAGGGTGGCGCGGCTGGGTGTTTACAGCAGGCAGGACGCAGTTAGACGCCTTGCGCTATTCCTGGCTGCCACTTGTCTCGCTGAGAGAGGTCGGGCTGCTCGCCTATGCCCGTCTCCTAATCTGCAAGCTGGGACATGCACCACCCCCCACTCTCCCGCCCTCCCCTGAGGGTGCTGCTCAATGTTAAATGTGCAGAGGGGGCTGCCTGAGAAGGATTACCCTGGACCCCGGTTTACATGAGAGATCAGAGATTCCTTCTTTCATTGTGGCTAAAAGTCTCGACAACATCCAGATGACAGGAGCTGGTTTTTTAGGACTCAGCATCCTCAACAAATAGAGGCTTTCCTGATGACTCAGTGGTAAAAAACCCACCTGCATCGCAGGAGATGTGGGCTTGATCCCTGGACCGGGAAGGTTCCCTGGAGGAGGAATTGGCAACACACTCCAGTATTCTTGCCTGGGAAATCCCATGGACAGAAGCGCCTGGCGGTCTACATTCCATGGGGTCACGAAAGAGCTGGACACAACTGAGTGACTCAGCACACACACGTCCTCCACGAATATACACTGAGGGCTCGCTGGTCTTCCAGACGGGTGTCTTAAACTTTTTTTTCCCATAGCTTTATTGAGATACAGTTCACAGACTACAAGAGTCACCCATTTAAAGTGTCCAATTGTATGGTTTTTGGTATCTTTACAGAGTTGTGAACCCATCGCCAGTGAATTCGGGGATATTTTCATGTCCAAAGGAAGCCCTGCACCCATTAACTATCGCTGGCCCACGCCCTCCCAAACAACCCAGCCCTGGCAATCACTCATCCGTTTTCTGTCTCTATAGATGCCCCTATTCTGGACATTTTGTGTGGATGGACTCCTGCGAAAGGTGGCCTTTTCTGCCTAGCTTCCTCATTGAACATGTTTTCAGGTTCCCCGTCCTATAGCACACACCAGCGCTCCCTTTTTGAGAAACACCCTTAGAAAACATTTATTTCCTTCTCTATTTGGCTGTGTGTGTCCTCAGTCGCATAGTCAAGTCCGATTCTTTGTGACTGACTTCCCTGGACTGTAGCCCATCAGGCTCCTTTGTCCATGGGATTTCCCAGTCATGAACACGGAGTGGGTTGCCATTTCCTCCTCCAGGGGATCTTTCCAACCCAGGGGTCAAACCATGTCTCCTGTGTCTCCTGCATTGGCAGGCAGATTCTTTACCACCTGAGCCTCCGGGGAAGCCCACTTATTTGGCTATACTGGGTCTTAATTGCAGCATGCGGGATCTTTGATCTTTGTTTCAGCCTGCAAAGTCTTCTTTAGTTGCAGCATGTGAACTGTTAGTTGCGGCCTGCGGGATCTAGTTCCCAGACCAGGAACCGAACCTGGGACCCCTGCATTGGGAACATGGAGTCTTAGCTACTGGAGCCCCAGGGTCGTCCCGACAAATGCACTTTTGGTCATCTCCCATGTATGAAGTTGTTTGTTCTGTGCCTGAGAGGCAGCAGCCTGGAGCCCACAGCCCCGAGGATGAGCAGAGGGTGGGCAAGTCTTCCCAGAGGAGCGGGCTTTGTCAGGGAGACCGGGAGGATGAACCAAAGAGTCTGAGTCTCAGGAGAGTGGGGTGGGGAAGCAGCACTGCCTGGAAAGCCGGAACTGGGAAAGCCCCCCAGGCTGGGATGGTGAGGAGCCCTTTGGAGAGACGGTGGCCGAAGCCGAGCCTGGGGAAGGAGTGCTCGTTATTTTAGGAGCAGAGAGGACAGGGGGTGCTCGGCCATGCCTGGGGTTAATTGTGCAGTGGCGGCAGCAGCTCTCCAGAAGGTGCCATCACTTGGGAACAACCCAGAGATGATTCTGGGAAGGACAGTGGTGGAGGCCGCGTGCCGGACCCCCTGCGTGTCGGGAGGAGCTCTCGGGTCTCTGCAGATGGCAGCAGCTCCTGTTCCATCCTGGCCACTCAGGCAGAGAGGGTCACGGTGAGCTCAGCGGGGCCACATGACCTTGAGTAGGATACATGGGCGTGGGTACAGAGAATGGGGATAAACTTGGTTGCTTAACGGAATTCTGGTCCAAGATGGCAGAGGAGGGAGACCCTGAGCTCATCTCCTACCAGGTGGTAGGGCTTAGTTGCCAGGTCGTGTCCGACTCTCTGTGGCCCCATGGATTATAGCCCTCCAGGCTCCTCTGTCCATGGAATTCTCCAGGCATGAAGAATCTTGGAGTGGCTTGCCATTACCTTCTCCAGGGGATCTTCCTGACCCAGGGATCGAACCCGGGTCTCCTGCATTGCAGGCGGCTTCCTTACTGACTGACCCGCCAGGGAAGCCCCTCCTACAAGGGAAACACTGAAAATCCCAGGACAACCATTCAGCAGAGGGACCAGAATCTACCCGAAAGGACCTACAGCTGAAGATACAAGGAGAGAATCACGATGAGGTGGGAAGGAGAGACAGAGTTGGGGTGTAGTAGGAAAGACACGTGCCCCTGGGGGGTGACCTCCAAATGAGAAAATAATCGCAATGGCAGAGGTTCCCCTGAAAAGTGAGGGGGTCTGAGTTCCACAGCAGGCTCCACAGCCCTGGGGTTTGGAATGGGAAGAGGAGCCCCCAGAACCTCTGTCCTTGACGGCCAGAAGGGCATTGTGCATTCAGGAAGCCCAGAGGACTCTGGGAAATGGAGACTTTGCTCCTAAAGGGCGCACACAGGATTCACACACGTGGAAACCCAGGGCAGAGGCAGTCATTTGAAATGAGCCCGGATCAGACCACCTGCTGACCTTGGAGAGCCTCCCAGAGAGGCAGGAGGCGACTGGAGCACACCCCGGGGACACAGGTGCTGGCCGCAGATCCAGGGGCTGCTTCTACCGCATGGACATTGGCACTGCCGAGTGCCATTTTGGAAACCTTCCCGAGGTCATTAGCGCCAGGACCTGTCCCTGCCCGCCAGCCCGTCGGCCCTAGGCCTGGGACATCTCAGGCCAAGCGGCGAGCCGCGTGGGGACAAAGCCCCCCCCACCAGCGGGCAGGCTGTCTTAAGATCTCCTGAGCCGGGACCTCCCTGGTGGTCCAGTGGCTGAGACCCCACGCTCCCCATGCAGGGGACCTGGTTTCAATCCCGGGTCGAGACACGAGATCCCACCTGCTGCAACTGAAGATATCCTGAGTGGTGCAACTAAAATCTGGTGCAGTGAGATAAACACAGTCAGAAAAAAATCCTCAGGCCTACAGTGCGCCTGGACAAGGCCCTGTCCACCAGGGCGGACCGGCTCAAGGGACCGGCACCAGACTCAGAACTCGTAGGGGCCTGGCAGCCAGGGACTTCAAGACCAGGCTCCACCCAGCAGTGGGCAGGAACCAATCCCAGAGTCCCTGAGGCCCTGGCTCTGCCCATAAGCCAGCCAGATCTAGCCTGGGGACCAGCCTCACAGACAGTGGGCAAGTACTCAACTCAGGAAACCCTGGGCCCTGGCCTGCCCACCAGTGGGAGGCCCAGCCCCAGTCCCAAGACCACTACAGTCCTGCAACTTGCAGTAGGACCCAGTCTACCTACTGGCAGCCTGGCACCAGCCCTGGGATGCGGCGGGAAGGAGAGACAGAGTTGGGGTGTAGGAAGGGCACATACCCCTGGGTGGGTGACCTCCAAATGAGAAAATTATTGCAGCTGCAGGGATTCCCCCGAGGAGTGAGGGAGTCTGAGTTCCACAGCAGGCTCCACAGCCCTGGGGTCTGCCATGGGAAGAGGAGCCCCCAGAACCTCTGTCCTTGAAGGCCAGCAGGGCGTCATACATTCGGGAGGCCCAGAGGACTCTGGGAAATGGAGACTCTGCTCCTAAAGGGCACACACAGGATTCCCACACACAGAGACCCAGGGTACAGGCTGTCATTTGAAAGGGGTCAGGCCTCGGCCCTCCCCACTGGGCAGGCCACCACCACCAGCGCTGAGACACCTTGGGCCCCTCAGTCAGCTGCCCTGGGATTGGGCCCCACTCAGCGGTGGGCTGATATAAGCTCTGGGACCCCTGGGCCCTGCAGCCAGAGACCCCAGGACCAGGGTCTATCCACCAGTAGCCTGCACTAGCCCTGGGATCTCCTGGGCCCTGATCGCACCCACGGTCAGTCTTCACCAGCCCCAAGACCACTGCAGCCTGCAGCCCGCCCCTCCAGGCCTGGCCGCCGCACCCCACCCCCCACCCCGCCCGCCACCAGCAGGCCCACACCACCTCTGAGACACCTTGGAGCCCTCAGCAAGCCACCTTGGGACCCAGCCCCCTCACTGGTGGGCCAGCACCGGCTTTGGGGCACCTAGAACCTGCGTCCAGCCCTTTCAGGGATCAGTCCCGCCCACCAGCAAGGTGCCAGTAACTCCAGGAACCCTGGCCCCAGGACCACCCACTTCAGAGTCTGGTTCTGCCCACTAGTGAGCCAGCACCAACACCAGGACCCCCGCCCCCTTGGGATACCGCAGCCTGTGACCTGGACTTGGCGACAGGGGCTGGCAGCCTCCACACCGGCAGGGCCTGGCAACCAAGCAGACTGGGGGCCAGCCACGCCCACTGGACCACACTCAGCAGTCAGCAGGACTCATGCTGCCCACAGAGGGGGTGCCCCTAGAAAATATACAGCTCTGGTGACCAGAGGGGAAGGCGCTGTGGGGCACACGTAGGACGCCTCCTGTAAACGGCTATTTCTCCAAGGTCGGGAAACATAACCAAACGACCAGATACTTCACAATAAAAATAGCAAATTAAGAAAAATGAGGCAACAGGAGGAACACGTTGCAAACAAAGGAACAAGATGAAACCCCAGAGGAAAAGCCAAGTGAAGTGGAGATGGGCATCCACCCTGCAGAGAGTTCCAGGTAATGAAGCAACAAGATGATCAAAGGACTCGCGAGGAAAATGGATGAACACAGTGAGACGTTTAACGAAGAGTTAGGAGATATAAAAAGAAGAACCAAGGAGAGTTGAGGAATACAGTACCCGAAATAAAAAATTCACTAGAATACAGGATCGACAGTAGATTAGAAAAGATAGAAGGACGGATCAGTGAGTTCGAAGGCAGAGTACTAAATATCTGAACGACAACAAAAAGCATAAAGAATGGAAAGAGATGAGGACGGCTTAAGATACCTCTGGGACATCATGCATAATAACCAACAGTCTCAGAAGAAGGAGAACATATTCGAAGACGCAGTGACTGAAAGCTTCCCTAACCTGGGAAAGAAAACAGACGTGGAGGGCCAGGAAGCACAGAGAGCTCCCAAAAGGATCAACCAAGAGAGGGCCTCAGCGACATACACTGCATTAAAAAATGATTTAAAAAAGAAAAAGAGTATTAAAAGCAGCAAGGAAAAAGCAACAGTTATGTACAAAACAATTCCCATAGGCTAACAGCTGACTTTTCAGCAGAAACTCTGCAGGCCAGAAGGGAGTGTCATGATACAGTTCAAGTGATGAAAGGGAAATACTTACGACCAGTAATACTCTAGCTGGTAAGGTTTTCATGTAGATTTCATGGAGAAGTAAAAAGCTTTGCAGATAAGCAAAAGCTCAAAGGGGTTTCCCTGGTGGCTCAGTGGTAAAAAAAACCCACCTGTCCATGCAGGAGACTTGGGTTTGACCCTTGGGTCAGGAAGATTCCCTGATGAAGGAAACGGCAACCCTCTCCAGTATTCTTGCCTGATAAAAGCCATGGACAGAGGAGCCTGGTGGGCTACAGTCCAGGGGGTCACAAAAGAGTCAGACACGACCTAGAGACTAAATATCAACAAAAGCCAAGAGTTCAGCGTCACCAAAGCAACTTTACAAAAAGTGTTAAAGGGACTTCTTTTTCATTCCATGAGATGAAGAAGCAAAGGACACAACTAGAAACATTTCCTGAAAATTACGGAGGGAAAAGCTCATCGGTAAAGGCAAATACATAGTAAAAGTAGGAAACCAACCATGTATACAGCTGGTAGGAAGGTTAAAAGACAAAAGTAATAAATCATTCCATCCGCAATAAGTGATACACAAAACAGAGTTACAAAATATGATATCAAAAACAGTGGTCATGGGGGGAGAAGACTAAAATGCAGAGTTAAAATGGGTTTGCAATTAAGAGATCAGCAAGTTAAAATAATTATGTGTGATTATTAATTGAAATAAATCATATATGTATACATATATATATATATATATACACACACCCTTGTCATGGTAACTACAAAGCCAAAATCTATAATGGGTATACAGAAAACCCATATTAAGCATCTTTTCCAACCATAATGTGAGGAGACTAGAAATCAACCGTAAGAAATAAATTGCAAACAGAACAAAAACATGTGTTGTCTAAATAATGTACTATTAAACAACCGATGGACCACTGAAGAAATCAAAGAAGAAACAAAAAATACCTGGAGACAAATGAAAGCACAATTATTAAAAATTTATGGGACCCAGCAAAAGCAGTTCTAGAGGGAAGAGGGAAGTTTTTTGCCAAATCTCAGGAAACAAGAAAAATCTCAAATAAACAACCAAACTTTACAACTGAAGGAACTAGAAAATAAACAAAGCTCAATGTGAGAAGGAAAGAAATCATAAGGATTGGAGCAGACAGAAAGACCAAAAAATTAAAAAAATCAATAGAACTTAAAAGAGCTGGTTCTTTGAAAAGCTAAACGAAACTGACAGCACTTTAGCCAGCCTCATCAAGAGTAAGAGAGGCCCAAATCAATAAAATCAGAAGAAGAAAAAGAGAAGTTACAACTGACACCCCAGGAATACAAAGGATCATAAGAGACAACTATGACCAATTTGCAGTAATGAAATTAAATCATCAAAAAAAACACAAAAACCTCTCCACAAAGTCCAGCACCCCTCCTTGGGCAGCCTCCCTGGAATGGGCAGCCGGCCTGACTGTGTCTGCCCGGCTCTGTGGGCTTTATTTACCCTGTGCTCCCCAGGCGCTGAAGGCTACAGTGAGTGTTCGCCATGGTCCTGAGCTCAGACGCATGTGGTCCTGGAGGAGAGCACTGCCTTCACCTTGGCTTATGGGTTATCCTCCCGGAGCACTGTCAGCGTCCTGAGCTGAGAAGGCCGATGGTATTGATTGCTATTATTATTGCTATAACATACATGCACAACATGGGGTCTCCCCAGGTGGCTCAGCGGTAAAGGCTCGGCCTGCCAAAGGAGACGCAGAAAACACGGATCGGATATTTGGGTCAGGAAGATCGACCTGGAGGAGGAAGTGCCAAGCCGCTCCGGTGTTCTTGCCGAGATTGTCCCATGGACAGAGGAGCCTGGCGGGCAGCAGTCCTTGGGGTCGCAAAGAGCCGGACACGGACAAAAGGGCTGAACACGCACGTGTGTGGCGCACCACCTTACCAATTTCTCGGGCATCCGGTTCTGTGCCAGTCACATCGCACATCGCCTGCATTGTGGCAGAGCCCTCCTGCCGCGTGTCTCCAGAGCTCTTTTATCTTACGCGACAGAGACTCTGCACTCACTCAGTGACAACTCCCCAGTCTCCTCTCCCCAGCACCCTCTGGAAAGCACCCTTCCTTCTGTCCCTATGCATCTGAGCACTCCGGATGAGTGGAATCATACATTATTTGTCTTTCTGCGTCTGCTTCATCATCACACATGGCATCCTGTCTTCAGGGTTCATCCACACTGGAGCGGGCCTCCGCATTTCCTTCCTTTTGAAGGCGTTTCTGTCTGACCCATTCCTCGTTGGGTCCTGACTAGGCGGACGTGTCCCAAGGTTACAGCCCCAGTCCCTGCTGCCCGCGGTGAGTCATCAACACATGGGCAGACCTAGAGCTAGGCACGGAAGTCCCTGTGTGGTCCACTTTGAAAAAGTTCCCTCCAACTGGTTAAATTAAAAAGATCCAAGGGCTTAAAGAAAGAAATGTTTCTCACCTGAAAAACTCACTTACCTATAAAAGGCTCTTCTCCATGAAATGAAGTTATTTTGATGCACGTA
Source organism: Budorcas taxicolor (assembly GCF_023091745.1). Lineage (NCBI taxonomy): Eukaryota > Metazoa > Chordata > Mammalia > Artiodactyla > Bovidae > Budorcas > Budorcas taxicolor. The sequence goes on along the minus strand of NC_068920.1, from coordinate 160,588,563 downwards.
CAAGGAGAGAGGATGAGGAAGCACTTTCCCAAGTGCCATAGTGAACCTGGACTTCAGAGTGACCTTTGAGACGGTCCTTTATTACACCCAGGGTTTCCCTGATACCTCAGTTGGTAAAGAATCCACCTGCAGTGCAGGAGACCCCAGTTCTATTCCTGGGTCGGGAAGATCCGCTGGAGAAGGGCTAGGCTACCCACTCCAGTATTCTTGGGCTTCCCTTGTGGCTCAGCTGGTAAAGAATCCGCCTGCAATGAGGAAGACCTGGGTTCGATCCTTGGGTTGGGAAGATCCTCTGGAGAAGGGAACGGCTACCCACTCCAGTATTCTGGCCTGGAGAGTTCCATGGACTGTATAGTCCCTGGGGTCACAAAGAGGTGGACACTACTGAGCGACTTTCACTTTTATTACATCCTCGGGGGTGGGTGTTCACAGGTGAACCTTGGGCGTCCCTGGTTCTTTAAATCTGGAGACAGCCCATCATAAGAGGTGGCAGGGACAGGATGGGACCTAGAGGCTATGGCCAGGGTGTTCCCACTTGGTCACCCGATGGCCTTGTTGTGGGTTAGTGGCCAGGGCATCTGCCCTGATTTCTGATTTTCAGCCATCGCTTGGTTTTGGCTGCAGATCTGGCTATCAGCAGTGGAAAATGAGTTCCCTTTGGGACTTCTGGTGTCTCTGATCAGTGAGGAGCTCTGCACGGTGGGGCCTCAGAGATTAAGCCTGGCAGCCGGCGAGGTGGGTTGAGGGACTAAGGCAGCCCTTAGGATGTTGTCACCTGCAAGGCCAAGGGATTTCCCTGTAAACAGCCTGACATTTCCAGCACAGATACATGAGGGGAGGCTGACCAGGCTTCTGAAGCTGTCCTCTTTTTTCTTCTTAAATTTTAAATTTTGTATCAGGGTACAGTGGATTTAACAAGGCTGTGGTGGTAGTTTAGACATTAGGTCGTGTCTGACTCTGGGACCCCATGGACTGTAGTCTGCCAGGCTCCTCCTTCCTGTACCTATTCACAAATTTTTAAAAAGCTGTTAATTAGCAAGATAGGATAGTTGCAGGTGAACAGCAAAGAGACTCAACCGTACATACACACGTCTCCATTCTCCCCCAAACTCCCCTCCCATCCAGGCTGCCACATAACATTGGGCAGAGTTCCCTGTGCTATGCAGTAGGTCCTTGGTGGTTATTCATTTTAAACACAGCAGTGTGTACATGTCCATCCCAAACTCCCTAACTATCCCTTCCCATAGCCTTCTCCCCCACCCCCCACCATGGGTAACATTAAGTTCTAAGTTTGCTAAGTCTGTTCTCTTTCGCTGAGTCTCTCCTGTTCTGTAAATAAGTTCATTTGTCTCATTCCTTTTTAGATCCCACATATAAGGGATATCACACAGTACTTCTCTCTGCTTACTGCACTCAGCATGACAGTCTCTAGGGCCATCCACATTCCGCAGCTGTCCCCTTGACACATGGCTCCGACACACGTGACACAGAATTACATCACGGCAACTCTGCCACGAGGACACATGCCTCCGCTCGCTGACGGTGATGCAGGAGGAGGATCCAACTCCCCACCCCGACCTCCTGAAACGAAGCTAATGATCTCATAGGAACGACGGATGTGAAAAATGGTGTTGGCAGAATCGATGGGTTTGATGGCCAGGGAACCCAAAAAGGTCTGAATCCTGCTCACAACCCATCTACTTCCCTGGGGGGCTCTGAGGGTGACGGACACCCTAGGAAGAAGCACTGCTTCCCTGTTAGCTGGACAGGGGTCCTGAAAATTCAGCCTGAGAATCCAGACACCTGGGTGCTACAGAAAACCCCTGCGCTGCTAGTCTCTCCCACCTCTCCACTGCCAAGGCTCAGCCGTATGAGACACCACTGTGGCTGCTTGGAGGGCAGAAGAAATAAGACAAAGATGTCGACTTTTAGCACTTCTATTCAACCTTGTGCATTGAGCAAAAAAGAAAGAAAAATATAATGTGCAAAGAGTTGTTAAGGAAAAAGAAAACTGTTTGCTGTGAAATGAAAAATGTTTGTGTGTGCAGAAAATGCAAAGAAATCTACATACACACACAGAGAGACAAACACAATAGTAGAATTAATATGCAAATTTAGCTCAGTTACAGAGCACATGATCAATTGATAGAAATTATCTTTCTATATACTACCAATTGTTCAACATCATTTGCTGAAGATTATTCTTTCTCCACTGAATTGCCTCTTCATCTTTGTTAAAAATAAATTGATTGTATATGTACACATCTATATTTGAGCTTTCTATTCTGTATAATTGATCTATTTGCTTATCTTGATACCAGTATTGAATGGTTTAAATATCATAGCTTCACAATAACTTTTGAAGTCCAATAGCTTCTCTAACTTTTTCTTTTTAATATTGTTTTGACTATGGGCTTCCTGGATAGCTCAGTTGGTAAAGAATCCACCTGCAATGCAGGAGACCTGGTTCAATTCCTCGATTAGGAAGATCTGCTGGAGAAGGGAGAGGCTACCCACTTCAGTATTCTTGGGGTTCCCTGTGGCTCAGCTGGTAAAGAATCCACCTGCAATGCAGGAGACCCTGGTTTGATTCCTGGGTTGGGAACATCCTCTGGGGAAGGGAACAGCTACCCACTCCAGTATTCTGGCCTGGAGAATTCCATGAACTGTTTAGTCCACGGGGTCTCAAACAGTTGGACATTGAGTGGCTTTCACTTTCACTTTAGACTACGATAGGTTGTTCGCACTTCAATATGGATTTTAGAATCAGCTACAAAAAAAGAGAGTCTACTGTGACTTTCATGGGATTGCACTGAATCTGTAGATCAGTTTGGAGAGAACCAACATTCCTTAACAATATAGAGTCTTCTGTTTCAGGCATATATATCTCTCCTTTTATTTAAATTCATGCAGCAATATTTTGTAGTTTTCAGTGTATAGGTCTCGCATCATAAATCTTGTCAGATGTATACCTAAGTCATTTATACACTTGATGCTATTATAAGTGGTATTTGCTTTCTAAATTTCAATTTTTGATTATTCGTTGTTAGTATGTGGAAATACAATTGACTTTTTACATTGACCTTATGTCCTGCAACCTTGCTAAAGTTCCTTACTAGTTTTAGTAGTTTTATAGATTTTATAGAATTTTCTATAGAAAATCATCTTATCTGCAAACAAAGTTTAACCTCTTCCCTTCTAATCTGGATCCTTTTGTTTCTTTTTTTCTTGCCTTATTGCATTGGCTAGAACTGCCTGTACAATATAGAACAGAGCAGGTAAGAATGGAATTCTTGCTTTGTTTTGAATCTGATGTGAAAGCATTCTTTCACCATTAAGTATGATGTTAACAGTGGGCTTTTTTTTTTCTAGAGGCCCTTTATCAAGTCAAAGAGATTTTTTGAAAATTTCTACCTCATTGAAAATTTTTGTCAGAGTTGGACAGTGGATTTTATCAAATGTATTTTCCGTATCTGTTGAGATGATCATATTTTTTTTATTTTTTACTCAATATAATTGTATTGATTGGTTTTCAAATGTTAAATAATCAATTGCTAGAATAAATCCCACTTGATCATTATCTTATATAGGTAGATAAATTGGAGTTGATGCCTAAACTGTTGTTAAAAATTCTTACATCTATATTAGATGAGTGATATTTGTAGTTGTCCTTTATTATATATCTGTTTTTGGTTTCGTTATTTGAGTAGTGTTAGACTCACAGAACAGGAGAAGGCAATGGCACCCCACTCCAGTACTCTTGCCTGGAAAATCCCATGGATGGAGGAGCCTGGTGGGCTGCAGTTCATGGGGTTGCGACTGAGCAACTTCACTTTCGCTTTTCACTTTCATGCATTGGAGAAGGAAATGGCAACCCACTCCAGTGTTCTTGCCTGGAGAATCCCAGGGATGGCGGAGCCTGATGGGCTGCTGTCTATGGGGTCGCACAGAGTCAGACACGACTGAAGCGACTTAGCAGCAGCAGCAGCAGCAGACTCATAGAACACATTGGGATGTAGTCCATTCTCTTTGATTTCTTTTGGGAAGAGTTGGTGTACAATTGGCATTCTTTTTCCTTAAATATTCACTGGCGCTCACTAGGAAAGTCGTTTGGACCTGGATTTTTCTTTATGGGAAAATGACAGCATCATCCAGAACTTTCTCTTACAGGAAACCAGATCCAAGAGGGTTGCTGTGGTTGCTGCTCTCCCCGCCTCCGCTTCTGCCTGCTTTGGATTGGTTTAAGTCTCCGTCTCACCCCTTTTGTTGGTTTATGATCATAACTCCTTGTTGCGCCATTTTCTCTGTGTCCCCAGGAGTGGGCCCCTGTTTTCCCCAGTCCTGTGAGGTTTACTACGTCTTTAACCCATAGTCGATGAGCCCTACAACAGCCTAAGAGACTTGAAAAATATCCCCCCCCCCAATTTTTATATTTACTCATGTAGTTAACATTTCTGATATCTTTTCTATTTCCCTCATCTCTCTTTTCGGGGAGTTTTATGACACATACATTGAGCTGCCTGAGGTTGCTGTTCAGTTTATCGATGCTCAGTTTCAATTTTCTCTCAGCCTCCTTTGTGTGGTTCATTTTGGGTGTTCCTATTGCTGTGTCTTCAAGTTCACGAATCTTCCTCCAAAGTGTGTAACATTGTATTCATCCCGTCCAGGATATTCTCATTTCAGACATTATAATTTTCATCTCTACTTTGGTCTTTTCCATGCCCCTATTTAACATGTTGTCTTTTTTTTTTTTTAAGCTTCTTAAACATATATAGTTTTAATAATGATTGAAAAATTCTTAACCACTAATTATATCACCTGGGTCACTTCTGGATTAGTGTCAATTGACTTTTCACCTCACAACAGCTCACATTTCTCTTTTTGCATACTTGGTAATTTTTGGTTGGATGCTGGACGTTGTGAAATTTATTTCATTGCATACTGGGTATTTTGTATTCCTGTGAGTTTCCTGAGCTTAGTTCTGGGATCTGGAAGTGATCTTATTTATCTGGGTCTTCCTTCTAAGCTTTGTTAGATAAGAGTGGCATTTTGTTAGGACTCATTTACCCCGACTTCCCTGGTGGCTCAGACAGTAAAGTGTCTGTCTACAATGTGGGAGACCCAGGTTCGATCCCTGGGTTGGGAAGATCCCCTGGAGAAGGAAACGGCAATCCACTCCAGGACTATTGCCTGGAAAATCCCATGGATGGAGGAGCCTGGTAGTCTACAGCCCATGGGGTCGCAAAGAGTCAGACACGACTGAGCGACTTCACTTCACTTCACTTCACTGAGGTAAGACCCTTCTGAGTCTATTATCTAGTGCTAAGTGAATAATGAGGTTTTCCACTTTGGTTGATAGGAACCAGCACGAGTTTATGGCCTGGAGTCCTTGGGACTTTGTCTCTAATCCTTTCATGTTGCTTTTTCTCCAGACACGGGATTTCCTCACACATGTGTGCTGATCAGTGCTTTGTGCCGGAGACACGTGCAGAGTCCAGAATTCTCCCTGCACACCCGTCTTCTCCGGCGCTTCGCCTGGATGCTCCTTTCCGGTGCTGTGACCCGTTACGTTCCCTGGGCAGGAAACCGGGGAGGTTGCAGGATTTACCTCATTTGTTCCTTGAATCTCAGGGGTCACTGTCACTTGCTGTTTGCTGTCAACTGTCTTGAAAAATTGACTGGATTTTTAGTTGTTTCAGAAGGAAGGTATATCTGGTGTTTAGTAATTCGTCTTCCTGGAAATAGACAAAGTCAGCATCCTTGGAAACAAAAAAGAATTCGCGGGCCAGTATCACGCATTTCTACAATTTCTAGAGGAAAAGAACTCGGAAACAACCGAGAATTAGAGGGATCGACTAATTTTTTCGAAAAAGGCATTACGGCAGCAATTTCACAGAAATATAATGACCCATCCAAAAGGACAAGTGATCCTCAAATTTATGAATTCACTCGTAAGTAGCAACTGAAAACCATGACCAATTCAAGGCAATGCTGATGCTCACTGGAGAAAATCTGGCCCTCGTCCAAACTTCAAGAATCCCCACTCTCCTGACAGCTTTGATGCAGTGGAAAGTCTCATGATAGCTACAGATCTCAACAGGGACCTAGGGTTCTCTGTAGATTTCCCCCGTGCTTTCAGTTGGGAATACCTCAGATGGGTAACCTTTTCTAAGGCATTTTCCTCGCATGTGAAGGAAACCTAAGGAATTCTGTGTTGAAGGAAAACTTCCGTTTTTAGATCCACAGACCCTTCTAGAGGATGTTGCCCAGAGGTTTGGGAACTTGGTCCATCGCTCTGGCATCGGTGACCAAGATACAGGTTGAAACAGGTTTACTTTAAAGATGAGTGGTTTTGTCTTCCCCTCTAGTCCTCTGCCCTCTCCTACCCATCAATCTGGTGTTAGTGAAATAAACAGGAGTCGCTGTCGGACAGCATTAATAGACTCACAAGTGGCAACGGGTCACCGTAACATAGGCCCCCATGGTCCTGTTTCCCGTTACCAGGTGGCTAAGCTGAGTGGACTCTGACTGTTCTATTTGTTCTTGACAAAAGTTTAGCGGGTAAGACAAAATAAACATCTTTGATTAAGAATCCAATTGGAAATTCAATTTACTTGCATAGATTAGCTCTATCTGCTCAGGCAAGTTCTTCTTGTGCCCTGATTGACATTAAACGATGAGTAGAGCTGGGGTCCTTTCTCATTCCAAATTCCCTAATCCAATACCTTTGGCACAAAATACTCCTTTATAGAGCTTCCCTGGAGGCTCAGTGGTAAAGAAGCCGCCTGCCAATACAGGAGACGTAGGTTTGATCCCTGGGTCGGGAAGATACCCCAGACAAGAAAATGGCAACCTACTCCAGTATTCTTGCCTGAGAAATCCCATGGACAGAGGAGGCTGGTGGGTTACAGTCCATGGGGCTGCAAAATAGTCGGATACAACTGAGCGACTAAACAACTTTATAGGCAAGAAGAACCACTGCAAAGAGAAATGAGTTTGAGAGGAGTCCAAGGTACATTCTGATTTTATATCCAAGAGTGGATGGACACCATCATGAAAAGGCTGATCTCTACAACAAAAATCAGACTAGAAGCTTCTTCGGGGCAGAGTTTTAATTTCTGTGTATTTGCAGTTTCCAGTTTCAGGCCCAGTGCACTTTGAGAGAGCTGGCTTTAACATGGATGAATGAAAAGCGAAATCTCTCCTTCGTGGGTGCCATTCCACTGGGGAAACGTGTGCAGAGAGGGCATTAGGGGCACCCAGAGGCACTTAGGGACTCATGTGGGTGAACAGCCACCACCCATGGTTTGCACCTTTGAGCGACAGGCACCTGTGGAGCCAGAGTCTCAGACGGCCCACATGTTCCTGCTGCCCCCTAAGACCTTCCAGGACTACAGGGACCCACGTTACAGCTAGAGTCCCAGGATGCAACTTTGAATAACTGATTCTCAGGGCCCGTGACTGAAAATGTGAAGATAAAACATTTACCACAGTTTGACTGTGGTTATTTTTCTTATCCAGTGAACATCTATTGCACAAGCTGACCTATCTCGCATATCTTTTTGAGTTGTAATGCTCTGAGAAACATTTAGCTCTGGGCAGTCAAGCTCATTTGTTTTGGAGTATATAAACAGCTAACAGAGAAGAGCCTCAGAGCTTGCAACAGACTCATTTTAGCTCTTCGATTATTGTCATATACTGAGCACAAGGCTCCTTATGTGCAATAAATGAGAAGTAGGTCAGGTATGGGGAACTCAGGCTGCTGTGCTCAGTCTAATAAGTGAGGAGAATAATACCAGCTTTACACATAACGTCTCATTTAATCCTCAGCAAATCTGGACAAATATATTATCATTGCTCCCCTTTTTAAAAAGCACTCCCCTTTTTATATAGGTGAAACAACTGAGACTCAGAGAGCCTAAGTGATTTGCCTGAAGTCACACAGCTAGGATGGAATTCTAGCCCAGAATTCCTTGTGTCCACACGATCTTAACCAATAAACTCTACTTGCTGGATTGAGTCACTTTCTTCCCATTTTTAGGTCTGAATTCCTTTCTGTATTGAGGATGGAATTGAACAGGACCATTTTCAGCCCCTAAATGCTACGCTTCTTTGAGTCCCACCGGGGCTGGCTTTGCTGCGTGCTAAGGCCACAGGAGGGCCCACCTCCACCCAGAACACACATCTCACAGCCAGCAACACACTTGGTGAGAAGAGGGCCTGTGGCTGGGGCAGTCGGACCCACTGCCCACCAGGAGGAGATGTGACGGGTGCGCCGTCTAACGAGGGCCCGGCCGTGAGACGCACACAGGAAGTAGGACACGTGAGCACATGCTTGTGGACGGTGACCACCAGTGCCACCATCTGCAACACTGGCCACTTGGCTCGAATGTCTCAGAGATGATGTTTATTCCTGTTTCCAGAATGACTCAAGATGAAGAAAGCCGCAGCTGTAGACAGGAGTCGGGTCAGGGGGCGGGTCAGCTGCCCGAAGCCCCAAGGGGAGACGAGGAGCCGGCCTGAGTGCAGCTAGGAGCAACTGCTGCTACTTGATCAAAGAGAGGAGCATGGTTCTCGTGGGTCCGGGACAGGAGGGCTGGTGGCAGAGGTCTGGGCTGCGCTGCAGGTAGAAACTTGCAATTACAGCAGTTTCGTTTCCCTACACTGGGGCACATCTTTGTTCCCTAAAACGCAGAGCATGAAAGCGATTTGAAAGCAAAACAGCCCAGGACTTGAGAATTCTAAGTGCTTCTGAAAATGCCGGGTGGTGACAGCCAGGCTGTTGCATCGGCTCACACGGCTCCTTCTGTCAGCTGCAGCCAGTGATTCAAAATTTGGCACCGCGGCCCTTCCTGCTCCTCCCGCACCCCCCGGGCCAGCTGGAGGGCTCTGGGATGGGCAGATTAGCAAGGGGCGGGGCTGGAGAGGAGCATGGCGGGTGCGAGTTGTGGATTTGGCGGCTCTTACTTGCAGGGAAACTGTAGCCTGGATGGGTGTGTGTGTGTGTGTGTAGCCTGGACAGGTGTGTGTGCATGCATGTGTGCGTGTAAGGCTTGCACCCTCCTGCACCAGGATGAGTCAGGCGGAAGCAGGGGCCACGTATCTTTCAGCCTGAGGCCTGTCCCTCCTCAGGGACTGAGCAGATGAAAGCGTGGCAGGCTGTGCCCAGGTGGGGGGCGCAGGGGGCAGGCACGGGGGCTCACCTGCTTGAGCTGGGCTGCCACAGCTCGTGGGCCTCTCGCCTCTCCCCGGGAAGCCACTGGTGAGACTCCCGGTGATGTGCAGGCACGGCCTAGTGCGCACCTGCTCCGAGAGGCGTGCAGCCTCTGCCTGCTTCTAACTTGGACGGAGGACACGACCAGTTGCAGCTGGGAAGTCTCAGGAGGACAGCTTTGTACCCAGGCCTCTCTGCGTCTGGCCTGTGCCCCCACACGCTTCCCAACGTCACCTGCCGCGGGCCACAGACAGCGAGTCCAGCCCCAAGCAAGCACTGTCCAGGGATGCTGAGAACCTGGGGGCCACTGGGCAGGGTGGGAACCACGGGCCCAGCGACTGCAGTGATGCCTGTGGGGAGCTCCAGCCAGCTTGCACAGAGAGCCAAGAGCCAGGCCCCCAGCTGGGGGACGCTGTGTGGCCCTGGTGTGATCAGTTGGCTCCACGCTCCCTGAACAGCAGCCCTGCCCCAACCCCCCCCCCCCCCGCCCCGTGTCCTCCCCTGCTGGGTTCTGGCTTCAGGTGGGGTGGGAGGTGGGGAAAGGAACTCCTATTTGCTTCTGGAAAGTCATCCTGGGTGGCTTCTGCCCACAGTTCCTGACTCTGCCGCCCTGGCCCGATCGGGGGCTGTGGACAGACAAGGTTGACCCGACCTCTGCCCGCACTGAGCTGAAAATTGGGGGTGCAGGGGGAAGAAGGCATGGAACAGACCAGACAAACCAACAATCCACCCGTTCGACCGATGAGTGATTGTAACTGCGATGTGGGCCTCAAAATGGCAGCAGGGCGGGACACAGTTGAATCTGAGCAGGGCAGGCAGCCCGGGGTGGGGTGGGGGCTGCCGGTGGGGGAAGCAGAAAGATTCAAACTGAGACCTGCAGGGTGAGTGGAGGGCCCAGCAGCAGAGATGAGTGTGGAAGAGCCCTGAGCAGGGAGGGAGGCCCACCGGCTGTTTGAGGAAGAGAGAGTACAGAAGGGCCTGCAGAGGAAGGTGGTGAAGCAAGAGGGGGCGGCTGGGGCAGGCGGGCCTGGATGTGTGACCCGCAGGCCACAGTAAGGATTTCCTTCTCGCACCTTCTCGATAGCAGGGATGGTTGTGAACACCACCGAAAGGAGGATGAGCTCGGCCCACTGCGACGCGGGGCCCGAGGCTCTGGCCAGCCCCCTACACCACCCCACCCCACCCCGCCTGCACAGACTTGCTCTCCGCAGCTGGTGATCCAGGGCCACAAACAATGTGGAGAATCTCCGGCTGGGGTTGTGGGATGGATGGGGTTCTATTTATAAGCACAGAGGGAGGGGCTGAACAATGGAGCCACTGCCTCCTTGGTGGGTCTGTGGCTGACCTCCTGGGGGACTCTGGAAAGCCTCAAAGACAGAGCCCCCCCACGCCACCCCAAGAGACAGCGCAGGAAGGAGGGGATTAGCCGGCCAGAGGGCGTGAGGCCAGCTGCTTCCTCCAGGGTCTGATCACCTTCCTCCGAAAGCGGCTGGCAGGTTCCCATCTGTGGACGGCGTGTGCCAACACGGGCTCAACGGACTCGGCCCCTGCCCCCACCCCGCCTCCCCGGGGGCTGCGGCTTAGACAGGTGATCACGTACAAAGTTGGAGCCAGTAAGCGACTACACGACTGGCAGAGCATTTACCGGAGTCCATATCCGTCGTCGTTCCGTGGGGTGGACGCGATAGGCGTGTGAGGGGCTTGGCAGGGTCCTTGGCACAATTGGGCAGGTTATTTCTTCTAAAAGGAGTCACCAGCTTCAGGAAGAACGATTGTGAGAGCCAGTGATGATGGCCTGGCCTAGCTGAGGGCAGGGGGCTGCGGGGTGGGGCAGGCAGGAAGCACCGCCCGGGGTTCCTTTCTGGCTCCACTGCTACCCACGCTTGGGACTCAGCAGACTGCTTCTTCACTTGGCCTCATTCGTATCTGAAAGGCGTAAGTTACACCTGAAAATGTCCATGAAACACTCAGGACAGGCAGTGCCTGGCAGCCGGTAATCACTGCATGAATTCTCACTCCTGTTATCATCAAATACAAGAGAGGAACGTCTTGGAAACACAACCCTTGGGAAGTAAATAAGCTCTGCTTTTGTCCAGAGACACCCACGACGAAGCAAAGATAAGCTCCAAGGAACCTGGCTCCAGAAGGAAGGTTCCACGGTCACAATGTTTGGGAAATGGAGGACTATTTCATCTTACTGATTTACAAAGCAAATCTGCATATTAAAGACACACACACAGAGTCCTTCAATAGAAAGATCTGTTAAATCTTGTTCTGTTCACTCTTTTCCCCAACTTATCTGACCCATGGAACCCTTTATGTTTTGGATGAATATACAAACTTTCCAGGCTTCCTGGGTGGCGCCTAGTGGTAAAGAACTCGCCTGCCTAATGCGGGAGACATAAGAGACGCAGGTTCAATCCCTGGGTCGGGAAGATCCAGGGAATGGCAACCCACTCCAATATTCATGCCTGGAGAATCTGCTGGACAGAGGAGCCTGGAGGGCTACAGCCTGTGGGGTCACAAAGAGTCGGACACGACTGAAGCGACAGCCCGCAAGCACAGTCTTCCCACAGGAAACATTCTGAAGATAGGGGAGGTTTGGGGGCTAAAACTATTTCAGTCTGATTGCTCCCCCCACCCCACCATGTGAGTGAGGAACAGACAAATCGGAGCGAACCAGGGTAGGAGGAGGAAGGAACTGATGGTAGAAGCTGGGGCCTGGAGGTGCATCCGCCCTGCTCTCCTCTCAGCAGGCGACACCTCCTAACAGAAGGAGCAGAAGTCGGAGAGCCGGCCCGTGCCTGGAAGCGCTGGACAGGGGCTTCATGAGACTGAGTGGGAACCCGGGGCTGATGGAACTGGAGAGGAAAGCATGACAGAGCTGCCTCTCGTCCTCCTCCGGTACTTTGTCTAAAAGTATGACGTGGAGACAAGAGACAGCGGGGGTGAGCGGTGTGGCAGACAGGATGGAGTCGGGGAGGGGGCCCCCTTGCGCCCGTTGAGCGGGGACACTTCACCGAAGCGGCGGTCAGACACTGCCTCCAGGGGAAGGAGCTGACGGCCCACCTGTGCCTTCTCTTCTGAGCAGGTGCCCAAAACGCAGCTGAAACATAAAACTCGGTGCTTCTCATCAGTGATTTCAGAAAGATCCTTTCACCCTGTCGACTCAAAAAATAACATGCAACCTAAAAGTTGAGGGTTCTGCTTTACTTGGTGGAAATTTTTAGGACCTAAGGCCGGGAGGGAGTCTGAATGTCAAGAGTATTTTTGTGAATGAAAGAAAACCAGATAATCCTAGGTTAAGGAATTCAGTGCTTTTCTCTGTATGGGACGAGGCAAGCGTCTGGGCTCCCTGAAATCATCCCTTTCATATGCACCTCAAGCCATCTGGGGCCGGTTTCCTGTGTTTTTCACATTCTGAGCTTCCTCCAGGCTCACTGGAGGGAGTGGCTGCGGTCTGACGGCTGCTAGATGGCAGGTGTTCTTTCCTCCCTGCGTTCCCTCAGGGCTCACCAGCTCACCTTCCCTGGCGGCTGCAATTGCCGGTGACTGTGATGTTCGTTGTCAACTGATACGGCGGGAAATACGCCACTGCTCAGTTCCTCCTTTTGGTCCAGAGTTCGGCCAATATTTGGGAGGCATCTCATGACCAATTTTTGTCCCCCGTGGTGCTGGGAGGCTCATCCTGGGTCAGGCAAGATTCTCACGGATGCGTCACTCCAGGTGTTAATTTTTGGATTAGGCTCATTGGGAGATAATCAAAGGGCTTCCCTGGTGGCTCAGCTGGTAAAGAATCCGCCTGTAATGCAAGAGACCTAGGTTTGATCCCTGAGTTGGGAAGATCCCTTGGAGAAGAAAGTGGCAACCCACTCCAATATTCTTGCCTGGAGAATCCCATGGACAGAGGAGCCTGGCGGACTACAGTCCATGAGGTCACAGAGTCAGACACGACTGAGCGACTAATGTTAAAGCTTCTCTGGATCCTCTATCTACTAACCTATTATGGTCCAGGAGATATTTCCCTTGTTGCTTCTTCCCATATCTAGAATCACACTGTTATAATTATTCTATGTTATACACGTGATCTATTTCCTCAAGATGTTTAGCCATCATTAATTTGGCCAGGGGCCTGGTTACACATCGTGTAACGCAAGAGACAACAATCTTCTGTTTTTTTAAAAAATAATTTTATTTATCTTTGGCGTGCTGGATCTTCACTGCTTCTGCGGGCTTTTCTCTGCTTGTGGAGTGGGGGCTGCTTGCTAGTTGTGGTGCACGAGCTTTTCAATGCAGTGCCTTCTCTTGTTGCAAAGCACAGGATCTAGGGTGTGTGGGCTTCAGCAGTTGTGATCGCTGGGCTCTAGAGCACAGGCTCAATAGTTGTGGTCCACAGGCTCAGCTGCTCTGGGGCACGTGGGATCTTCCTGGATCAGGGATCAAACCCGTGTCTCCTGCATCGGCAGGCAGATTCTTTACCAGTGAGCCACCAGGGAAACCCGACAGCAATCTTATAAAATAGTTCCGGCCAAAATCTTGGCTTTCTCTGTCCACCAAATAAAAAATTATGGAGACAGGGTCTGGAGGAAATAGAAAGATGGCTTTAGTTCTCAGCTGGCTGAAGGGAGAACGCAGCAGGCTAGCGCCTCAAGAACCGTGCCCCTACGACGGGGAATCTGCGGGGATCACACAGATGGGGCTCGCGGTCTGGGGTAAGTGATAGGCGCAAAGCAGTGAGTCTTCATTCTTCTTGCATTGTTTCAAAACGGTTAGAGCTAGCATCAGGTAGGCCGGTACGTGGGTCTGTCTCTGGTTTACGGTATTGCGTCCTTTTTTCTAAAATGCAAAAAGCCACAGCGGTGATCTGCAAAGAAGCGTGGGGAAGGTGAGCACCAGGTACAGGATGTAATCTGCTTAGAGTCAGGGGAGGTCGGTGCAGGATGCAACATGCAGAGCTGGGGGAGGTCGGTGCAGGGTGTAACTCATGCGGAGTTAGGGGCAGTGGGTGCAGGTTAGTTTTGAGAGATACAGAGCACAGATTAGTAACAGTTAAAGTAAAGCCAGGAGTGATCAGCTCTTTCAGGCCCATTTGTTTCTTCTCTAGTCTGCTCACAGTTCTCTTTACTTTCCTTGTTCTCAGGAAAAATTCCACTTCTATTTTTTGCTGCAACAAAATTGTGAGTAATACAGCTAGTAATGTTATTAAAGTTACAAGCAGGGATTTGAGCCATGGGTTTCCAGAGCCAAACCATCTTCCCAAAAGATCACCAAGGTTAGGAAATGGATCACCTCGGGCAGCCATCTGATTTTTCAGATGAGTCATTAAATGTGTTGCATGAGAGGATTTGTCTGGTGTGTAAACGCAACATTCAGTTTGAATTATGGCATAGGTGCCCCCTTGAGATGCTGTGAGGATATCAAGGGCTATTCAATTTTGTAAGACAGCTTTCCTCATCACAGAGACCTCAGAATTTAGCAGGCTAATAGCCTGGTTGCTATCATTTAAAGGCTTCTGAGTGAATTTTGTTAAGGTTTCAATGTGGGAAATTACATCTTCCAATCCTAGCGAAGGCACAAAAATAGCTGCCAAATGATCATACCAGTGGAACACAGATCTCTCAGTTCGTCAGGCTCGGATGGATGGTAAATTTGCTGGAGTTACATGTAAATTTGTACATAAGGGGCCCTGAGCCCAAGGGAATCCGAAAGTACACCTTCCCAGCCACCCAGGGCCACAGATTGGACCCACAGAGCCACTGAGTCCTGTCAGATGCCACCCAGCACATTTCTGGTTGTCTGATCCAACCTGTTCCATACCAATCACTATCTTTACGGGAAATGACATACTGGCATTTTTCACAAGGCGCCCATTCTAATTTTCTAGTGTTATCAGGCTGGTTAGTATGATTTGACTGTTCCCAGCAGAGGGAGGCCTTTAGAGAGCTTACAACAATAGCCTGGTGTTTCAGCCAGACAAATCCATCCCACAGCTGGGGAAGGGTCCCTCCTGAGAGCACAGAATTTACATTTTTTGACTGAAATTTAGCTTGTTGTTCTGATTTAGCTTGAGTAACCTAACGCGAAATTTTGTATTTATGGCCAGGGTCAGAATAGGTGTGTTTGATTGGCCGAGTGAGTGGGTCCCATCTAGTGATATCAATGGTGGCCCAGACAGAACTATAATTCCTTTCTTCTAAAATAAACTAAGAGCCATCCAATCAGAGCCTCGGAGGGGAGAAACCCACCGTGGTAAACCAGGAGTACGGGATGCAGGCAATTGACCACAAACCCAACAATCTGATTTAAAATCTGCATAAGATCATGTCCATTTGATTCATCTGTAAGAGTCCAAGAAACCGAGAAGAAAACGTCACGAACAATCATACAGGTCAGGTCCAGCATCTTGGGGTAGCAGTCTCTTTTTGTCCGGTCCTGGCGTTGGTATTTCTACCTCATTAGGGCGACGTCTTAAAGTGAGTTTGAGGTCAGCAGTTCTTGCTACATACCATTCTGGTTCAGGAGCCCTTTTTAGGTGGGAAATAGGAATTCAAGAATCAATACCCTTCAGCTTTGCTGCACATGAGCTAGTTAAAAGACCCTGACAAGGGCCCTCCCATCTAGATTGGAGGGGGTCCGTTAGATTTGTCTTTTCCAGTACGCACAATCTCCTGGTTGTAAGTCACGTGACATCTGATCTTCATATGAGGACAGATTACTGTGATAAGCTTCAGAAACAAGCTTAGGATGTCCTGCTAATAATTTGATTAAAACTTTGCAATTATGTAATATATCTCCCTTTAGCCACATAGGATCATATAACCCTTCATCCATTCTCACTGGTCTCCCTGTGATAATCTCGAAGGGAGAGAAATGATGTTAGCCAAAAGCAGTGGATCTGAGGTTGGGGAGAGCCAATGGAAGGGTCACAGGATAGGGAAAGGAATAAGCAACCATTATTTTAGCCAACTGAGTTTTATTTGTTCGATTTGCCCTTTCTACTAACCCAGAAGACTGGGGGCGATGGGCACAGTGGGTATGCTGCGTAATAGGCCAAATTTTACAAATTTCCTTAACCATCTGTCCAGTAAAATGAGTCCCTCTGTTGCTGTGTAGTTCTGAGGGGATTCCCCAGATGGGAATCGCTTTTTAAAAGCAGCTTCCTGACTGACTGTGCCGTGGCCCTTCTGCAGGGGAATGCCTCAACCCAGTGTGAAAACACACAGATCATGACAAGAACACCCACATCGTAACAAGAACACACTGATAACCTTGCAAGGGAGGCTTCTGCTCTAAAATCAATCTGCCATACTTCAGAAGGACTTGCAGGTCACGGCAAACCTCTCTGAGAACCACACACGGCCTTTCCTGGGTGATACTTTGGACACAAATCGCATCCTGAATAGACCTTCTGAGCTATGGTAAAGAAAGGCATCCAAAAATATTGTTTACCCCACAACACCATCTTATCTGGGTTCCAAGGAGTTTACTCGTGAATGTATTGTAAAACAGGATACTGGGCTGAAAACAGAAGGACAGGTTTCCCATTTGGCTCTACTCTCTGCTGCAGTTGAAACCTCCCTTCCTTCTGTACACAGGTGTCTTTTTCTTGGCCTGCTACTGTTCTCTGAAACTTGGACAACGTGTTAGTGGGGTTACTGGAGACTGAAAGGGAAAAGGCAGTGGTTAGTTGGCTGTTGATTGCGAGAGAGGCTGCTGTCTCGGTGGCACCATCAGCTGAAGGGTTTCCTTTGGTCTGTGCAGCGTCAGCCTTTCAGTGGCCTGGCATCTTGACGAGAGCAAGGGCGCACGGCAGCAGGATGGCATCTCCCCGCTCTGAGACCTGCTTCCCGTGTTTGATGGGCCGTCCTGAGGGTGCCAGATATCCTGTTGCCAAAGCATACCAAAATCACGTGCCGCTCCCAAACCACAGTGGCTGTCCTTGCAGATACCGGCAGACTTTCCTCTTGCCAACGGACACACCCGGGTCAGTGCTATTAACTCAGCCTGTTGGGTGGAAGAGACATTAGGCAAAGGCCCATTTTCGAGGATGGACACTGGAGACACAAGAGCACAGCCAGCCTGGTATTCTCCCTGAGGTCCTCGTAAATATGAACCGTCAGTGAATAAAATAAGATTAGGATTATTCATCGGACTATCTCCAAAGTCAATCGTAGGAAATAAAAGACTGTTAGTTGCAACAATACAATAGAGCTTTTCCTCATCCAACTTTTCTGAGAGCAAGGTGGCGGGATTAAGCTTGTTACACCTGTGGAGAGTTCTGTTTGGCGAGAGCAGGACAATCTTACGAGAAGTTAATTGACTTGGTGAATAACGCTGTGCGTGAGGAGAGTTTAGTAAGGCTTCCACAAAGTGTGGAACAAAGATAGTGACAGGGTGACTCAGAACTCTCTCTCCTGTGGTTCAACACATCATAGCTGTTGCAGTGACAGCTCAGAGACACGGAGGAAGGCCACTGGCTACCGCATCTAGCTGCAGGCTCTAATATCTACTGGCTGGAAGGAGCCGCCATGCGGTAGGGATAATACCCTAGCGCAGCACTCTGGTTTCCAAGGACAAAGGAAAAAGGGTAAATCCTAATGTGGATGTCCTAAGGCTGGGGCCTTTACCAGGAGGCCCTTAAGGGTCTCCATAGCTTTAGAATGTTCTGTTTCCCAGCAAAGAGCTTCAGTTTGGTCTTGTTTAACTAAATCATAGAATGTTTATGATTTAGTGGAAAAACTTGGAGTCCAGTTCCTGTAGTAGCCTGCAAGGTCTAGAAAGCCTCTCAGTTGCCTTTCTGTTCTCGGGGCAGGGAAGGCCAGCAGGCCCTTTACTCTGTCTAGATCAATTAATAGCCACCCTTAGCTATCACATGTCCTGAATTCTTTACATTAGCCTTGTGAAAGTGTTAGTCACTCAGCTGTGTCTGACTCTTTGAGATCCCATGGACTGTATCCCGCTAGACAACTCTGCCCATGGACTTCTCTAGGCAAGAATACTGGAGTGGGTAGCCATTCCCTTCTCTAGGGGATCGTCCTGACCCAGGGATCAAACCGGGTCTCCTGCGTTGCAGATGGACCCTTTACTGAGCCACCAGGGAAGCCCAGCTGCGGTTTCTCTTGGACCCCGTATGTTCTTTTGAAGCTGACTTCTGGAGCAAGTACAGGGTGTCTTGCTGACTATCTGTTAAGGAATTTGAACACAACAGCGAGTCATCTACATATTGTATCAAGACTGATATATGAGCAAAAGCTAGATCATCTAAATCTGCTTTTAATACCTGAGAAGAGCAAGTGGGGCTTTCAGTGGAGCCCACTGGCATCACAGTCCACGCATAATGCCATTCACTCCAAGTGAAGGCAAAAAAGATACTGATCATCGGGATGTACTGGGATACTGAATAATGCACTTCGGTATGTAGAGATACTATCCCAGAAAAGAAATCACTGTTTTTAGGGATATAGGACAGTAAGGTATGGGGTTAGGTACCACAGAGTGACAAGGAATAAAAATAGCGTTGCTAGATCTCAAATCCTGTGTCAATCTCCAACCTTTGCCATTAGATTTTCTAACTGGCAGGATGGGAGTGTTACCAGGGCTAGTGCAAGGGACAGTGAGCCCTTCCTTAACGGAAGCTGATAATCAAGGGTTTTACTTCCTCTATGGGCTTCCCTAGTGGCTCAGCAGTAAAGAACCCACCTGGCAATGCAGACGTGGGTTCGACCCCTGGGTTGGGAAGATCCCCTGGAGAAGGAAATGGCATCCATTCCAGTATTCTTGCCTAGGAAATCTCATCGACAGAGGAGCCTGGTGGGCTACAGTCCGAGAATTTGGAAGAGTTGGACACAGCTTGGTGACTAAACCACCACCACTAGGGTTCCTGCTATAGCTTCCTGCTTCAAGGGATACTGATGACTTGGGCAGGTGTTATTGTGGTCTAGGGTAATGCTTTAATTACTATGCCAAAGCCTTTGACCGTGTGGATCACAATAAACTGTGGAAAATTCTGAAAGAGATGGGAATACCAGACAACCTGACCTGCCTCTTGAGAAACCTATATTCAGGTCAGGAAGCAACAGTTAGAACTGGACATGGAACAACAGGCTAGGTCCAAATAGGAAAAGGAGTACATCAAGCCTGTATATTGTCACCCTGCTTATTTAACTTATATGCAGAGTTACATCATGAGAAACGCTGGGCTGGAAGAAGCACAAGCTGGAATCAAGATTGTTGGGAGGAATATCAATAACCTCAGATATGCAGATGACACCACCCTTATGGCAGAAAGTGAAGAGCAACTAAAAAGCCTCTTGATGAAAGTGAAAGAGGAGAGTGAAAAAGTTGGCTTAAAGCTCAACATTCAGAAAATGAAGATCATGGCATCTGGTCCCACCATTTCATAGGAAATAGATGGGGAAACAGTGTCAGACTTTATTTTTGGGGGCTCCAAAATCACTGCAGATGGTGACTACAGCCATGAAATTAAAAGACACTTGCTCCTTGGAAGGAAAGTTATGACCAACCCAGATAGCATATTAAAAAGCAGAGACATTACTTTGCCAACAAAGGTCCGTCTAATCAAAGCTATGGTTTTTCCAGTAGTCATGTATCGATGTGAGAGTCGGACTATAAAGAAAGCTGAGCACTGAAGAATTGATGCTTTTGAACTGTGGTGTTGGAGAAGACTCTTGAGAGTCCCTTGGACTGCAAGGAGATCCAACCAGTCCATTCTAAAGGAGATCAGTCCTGGGTGTTCTTTGGAAGGACTGATGCTAAAGCTGAAACTCCAGTAGTTTGGCCACCTCATGCAAAGAGTTGACTCATTGGAAAAGACTCTGCTGCTGGGAGGGATTGGGGGCAGGAGGAGAAGGGGACGACCGAGGATGAGATGGCTGGATGGCATCACCGACTCAATGGACGTGAGTATGCGTGAACGCCGGGAGTTGATGGATAGGGAGGCCTGGCGTGCTGTGATTCACGGGGTTGCAAAGAGTCGGACACGGCTAAGCGACTGAACTGAGCTGCATGTTAATGGTGGTTCTCCCCGTGTCAGCAGGGTCACATGCCTGTAATTCTTTAGGCACTAAGCCTAGCAGTTTTCCTTGCTCTGCATCCCCTTTATCATGGGCTATAAACATTATAAGAAGAGAGAAACCTGATTGATCTTTTACACCTCAAAACATTTCTCCCTTAGGAGTAAAAGAAATCTGGGCGCCATATATTTCTAATGAATCTCTACCTATCAGGTGACTAGGGGTACTTTCTACTGGGAAAAAGGAATGTTTTTGAAGTTCTGCTAAGTTAAACTCTAAAGGTAATGATTTAAAAGCCTTAATGGGTGCACTGGAAATCCCCACTATTTGCACTGAGGTATTCCTCTGGGGGAGGGAGCCTTTGATTTTGGTAGGGTTTAAAACTGAGAAGGTGGCTCCTGTATCTACTGGAGTTTTAATCGTTTCTCCTTGTATATTCATTTCTACTTCCCCAAGGGTGTTAGAAAGGAGGAGGCGGAAGACTCTCCAGGTTTCCTCAGAGCAGTCCTAATTCCTTTTTTCCCCTAATTCTTGTTTCACTTGAAATTCTGGTCTGAAATCTAGTCTGTCCTCGATTTTTAAAAATTTTCTGCAGTCCCTTTTTTAGGTGACCAAGTTGATAACAGTAAAAGGAAACACTAGATTCCTTTATGAGTTACGGATTGGACCAAGAGTTGTTAACCACCGACAGACCTTGATTACTTAATTGGCACAAGTGAAGGTTCACAATTTTTATAGAAGTGTCCTTTTCTTTCTTTTTAGTGGTTTTGAAAAGTTGGTCTGCCAGCATGACAAAGGCATCTGTGGCGGCTCAGAGGGTACATAACACAGAGCACCCTAGACCATGTCCTTTAATCAGAGCAGCCAATTTCTCACCCAAACCTTCTAAAAACCTCTTGATATCAGCTTACATTAAGAAAGAGCCCATCGTGCCTTGCACTAGCCCTGATACACTCCCATTCTGCCAGTAAGAAAACCTAATGGCCAAGGCTGGAGATTTGCACCTGATTTGAGATCTGTCAACGCTATTGTTATTCCTCGTCATTCCGTGGTACTCGATTTCTCACCCTGGACTTGTGACAAAATAAACACGGCCATGAGAACGAGTCTCTTTTGAATGTTCCCTCGGGAGAAAGTATTTACTGTCTCTAAACGTGGAGCACAGACCATCTTTGTGGGAATCACCTGTGAAGCTTGTTGGAAACAGAGGTTCAAAGCTGGGCCAGCACCTCAGGCGGAAATGGACCCACTTGTGTTAGAGCTTCGTTAAGCGGGGATGACCCCTCACCCAGAGTGGTCCCCTATCTGCTAAGCCTAGGGCTGGACAGCCAGGTGGAAGATGCCCCCCATCACAAACCAGATGAGGCTGACGTGAGGATCTATCTAAAATTGTTTACCTGGGATGTAGGGTGAAGTCTGTAGGCTGAAGAGCCACCATTTAATGAGAACCTACTTTGTGCTGGGTGCTCCAGGGGTGGACCCTACTTTCATCCTCACAAAGGCCCCCAAGGTTGGGATTTCACTGCCAAGGGAGACTAAAAGGGAAAACTGGTCCCGGTCCCAGAGCCAGTGAGGGTGAGAGATCAGCCTGCAACGTATACCCTCTCCACAGCGCCAGAAACCTGACTCAGAAACATCTCTGGGGGCTTCCAGAGACGGAAAGGAAGGCTGAAGACAGAACCAGGGTGCTTGTGGGGACAGGGCGGGGTGGGGGGGGATCGGATGGAGGGGCCACCCGCTCAGGTGCTGGGGGTGCTACGGCCACAGCTACACACAAAGGGACTTGGTTCACGCGTCCAGTTTGTGAGCTGGGTTCATCTGGCCCCTGAGAAACTCAATTTCTGGCCTCAATCACTGCAATGCCTTCTGAAGCACCAATTATGAATGAACGACATTTAGGTCTGGAAAAGTCTAGCAAAACACAACCTAGCTCATTAAACTGCCACCCTCCTCTTCCTTCCTGCCTTTCCTGAGTTACACAAGCAGAGATACAAAGCCGGCCTGCTGTGACTGCCCATCTCCTGCTGCCACTGGCCGCTCTGCGAGAGCTGAGGGCACCCCCGTCCTGGGCTTCTTACTGGGGCACGACCCCCCTCCCTCCACCGGCTGCTCTCTGTCTGCCCCTACTTGGGAAAGGCGCAACCCTGCCACCTCCTCCCTGGGCAGGCTGCACTCCCCGCCTGATATCCTGGGAGCTTGGGTTTCAGGGGATGCATGTTGGCTGCGTGTTGAGATGACCCCTGCCACCTACCAGCGAAATCGACCCCAAAAAAGGAACTCGCAGGGGCTCTTACACCAGCCGCGCATTCCTCAGGGCTGCCGCCCTCCGGTGAGTGCAGGACCTTATCTGGCTGAGCACAGCTGATACAGCCTTCTGGAGAGATGTCACATGCCACCTCGATGGGGGATTAAGCAGAGAATTTGAGGTCAAGGGTTTAGGCCAAACCAGCTTCTATTTATAAAAAAGTGCCTCTGGGGGGGAACAGAAGGGCAGGAGATGGCTCTGTGTGGGTGCTGGTCAGCAGGGGGACATGCTGGGGCAGGTCAGCACCTGTCACTCAGTCACACTGCTCCGTGAAAGCCAGGCCTGCCACTGGCCCACCGCCGTGACAAAGGTCCTTTGTCTCAAGATGGCCCCGTTAGGAGCACACGCGCGGGAGGAAAGGACCCTGGGCCAGGCATGTGGACGTCTGGCAACCAGCTCCGTGGCTGAGGGGCCTCCCGCAAGAACAGGTGGAGACGAGCTTTTCAATTCCTCGAGGACCAAAAGGGTCCCCGTGAAAGGACTGAAGTCCAGGCTCTCTGAAGGAGGCAGTTACCCTGTTTAGTGCAACGGACGGATAGACGCTCACTCTTCTTTCACAAACTGCACAGAAAACAGGGGAAGTCACCAGGGACCCAATCCTGCGCTGGGCTCCTGAAACCCAGCGTGCTGCGCCGGCAGACTCCTCTTCTGATGAGCGGCAGGAACTGCTGACCTCAGCCCGAGGCGTCCAGGCCCCATCTCAGTCAGGCTGAACCAGAAGCTGCCGGCCTGGGGCCTGTGGGTCTGCGTCACCCAGAGCCCCTGGCAGAGTTGGGGCCGGCAGGGCAGGCTGTGGCCCCGGCTCCTGGCCGAGGTCTACCCTCCCCACAAGCCCACATTAGCAGCGAGGCCATGCTGGCTGCAATGTGACACACTAAATCGCGTGGAAAACTTTTATTAGAATGTTTCAAAATAAAACTTTCCAGTATACGAAAATCTAAATAATTGTCCCTTTCCACCCTTCCCCTGCTAATGGCCAGGCTGTCCCACTCTGAGCCTGAAAGGTAACATACGCTTCTGCCTGTGCCTGGTGCAAGGCAGTGTCTGTCAGAAACCGCCTAGGGTGTCACAGGCCTAAGAACTAAATACGCCCAGATCTGAAGAACTCTGCCTCACAAGCACTTCAGCAAGACTGAACTCGACCTCCAGGCCACGCTAGCACACGCGTGTGGTGGCCGAGGGCAGCAGCGATGTCGTCGCAGTTCCTGGGCCTACCCAGGTCTGCAAGCACTGCAGTTCACAGACAGGAGCCAAGGGCGGTCAACCACATCACCAGCGCCTGCTGGAATGAAAGCGGTTTCTCAATCGACTGCCCACCTCCTCGCCAGAGCATGAGAATCACTTGTGGGATGCTCAGCGCCCAGAGCCAAGTTGGGAAGAGGGGCTGAGGGCTTCCCAGGGCGGTGCCACCATCGCAGGCCCTGCTGCTTCCATGCTCCTCACAGCCGCCCGCGCTCTGAGGGGCTTGTGCCGCTTCCAAGACTTGGCTAATGCCCGCGTCGGTGAGCTTCTTTCCCTCCAACTAGTCGCCATGCTGGCACGTCGAGGGGCCTGATGCCGAGCAGCAGAAAGAAGTGAAGAAGAGACAGCAAGTCACGGCCTCAGAAAGGCGCTGGCCGGCACGTGACCTCTTCCCCTTGGGGGGCCGTCTGGGAGAAGCGCCAGCCTGGCCACAGCCCACGCCGGACCCTTCTGGAGGCCGCCTCTGCAGAGAGACACTGCTGGCTACCGGCAGGCGGTGCAAGCTCCTCAGAGCCCAGAAATGGGGGACCTTTCTCCCTGCCTGTGACTGGAGGAGGCCCGTACACATTCCGTGTGGATACAGACCGAATAGTTTAATAGCAGGGGGGGACAACCAACACAAAACGCAACGCAGAACACGCAGTCAGGCATCTCTGGAGTTTGGTTTCTGCTGTTTCTTTCAGGGGGTGGTGTATTTCAATGAGAGCATCCAGTTCAGAGGACTGCTGCAGTTTCTCAGAGAAGGGGAGCTGAGAATGCACCGGGTCACAGGGATGGAAAGGAGTGCCAACACCCACTCAGCTTCTCCAGCCACCAAAGCCCTGGACAGACCTGCAAGGAAGCGCCGGGAGAGGCAGGTCAGCTACTGCTCTAGGAAGGGCTCCGGAGCTCATGCAACTGCCTGTGTTCAAAGAGCAGGACTTGGAATTTCCAGTGTCAGGCAGTTCTGCACAGACGCAGAAAGCGAGGACAGAAAAACAGGACTTGGGGATGGGCTTGGAGCCCAGGGCACTTCTGAGAATGAACAGGGAAATAAGGAAAAGCATCTCTCGGGTTCTGCCTTCCAGGCTCTGCTCAGCAGAGGCACCGTCCTCTCTCTTACACATGGCCCAGGAGAAGGCCAGGCCTGGAACCTCCGGCCACATGCCTACTGAGAGCAGCAAGTCCACACAGCCCAAAACCTGCTGCTGAAATGCCATTTCCAGAACAAGATTTTAAACAGGAAAAATAGATACCAAACTGTACAAACAGACCAAAACTACCGTTTTCACATACCGCATAGGCCTCCACCCTTACTTAATGACTCAAAAATGAAGAGCGGTACTTACGAGTTAGAAGATCCAAAGGCGAATCCTGAAAAAGAGGAGAAGGGTGCAGTTAGAACACACAGACACCTGAAAGGCAAAGGTGGTCTCTAGGGCGCCTTGGCCCCCTCCCTGTGTCTCCATAGGAAGCCCTCCTCCCATAAGACGCAGGCCGGGAGGGGGTGGGGGCAGGAAGGGGCGTGGTCTGCTGGCTGTTTCAGGGTCTGTCCCATCTCCACTGTGGCCAGCAGAGGGTCACGGCAGGCCTCCTCTCACTGTTGCTGATGCCACACAAACTCATTTCATCAGGAAAATGTGCTTTTTCTACTTTCCCCATCCACTTGCTCTCTCTTCTCCTTGAGGCCAGAGCAGCTAGACACTCGGTTCGAGGGCCAGCCCTGCTGCTCACTGTCTAGTCCTTTGAGCAAACTGGCCCCTTGCGGTTTCTGTGTCATTTGTAAAATAATAACAATACCTAACTTTTGCATCTCATAAGTGTGCTGCAAAGATATTCTACTATCTGAAGAAGTAGGGTGTCAAATGAAAGACATTTTGTAAAGTTTCTACCTCTTATTTTTACTTTCTTCTATATCTTTTGAGTCTTCTGGTTTAGACTTTTACGTCAAGGTCTAGTTAGAATGGATATTTTTTGGAGTCCTCAAATCTTGAGAGAAAAGTCAAGTCAGCCATTTCTTTATTTGGTAAGAAAGAGCACAGTGTTACAAGTCTAATTAAAACCTAAAAAGAACACTGTGTCTTTCCAGCACTTTCAGCTTTTCAAGTACCAGACTGAATAGCCAGGTAAAATCACTCATTCTTTTGGAGGATCAGGGTAGGGGTGAGGGTTGTCAGACATTTACTGGGGGAACAAAAGGAGAGACCACAGTGTAGGGAGAGGTCAGGCTGCCCACCTCCTCCGCCTGATCCGAAGCCTGAGAATCCGCCGCTCTGGCTCCCAAACCCAGCAGACTGCTGGGACAGCGATCCGAAAGTCGGTGCGTTCTGGCTGGCGAGGGTGCCAAACGACGTGGTGTTGCTGCTGCTCCCGAACCTGCGTCCCGGTGAGAACGGAGACTGCGGTTAGCGTGGCCACACGGTCCCTCTGCTGCCCGACAGCCTCGGCCCCCCTCCCGAGTCTCAGGATGCGCGACATACATGATTCGAAGTGATGAGCTTGGTTTAAACTGGCAGCCTCTCAGAAAAAGTAGGCTAGAGCCCAGAGCAAACCTTTGCCTCAGCTTCGTGAAGAAAAATAAAGGGCTGCAGTACGAAACCCCACTTGTCCAGTGTTTGGGTTTTCCTCTGCTGTCTGGAACTTCCACGTCACTGGTCCTGGGCTAATCTCACCCATGCCTCGGGCCTCTCATACACGGCTCTGGGAAGCCCTCAGGTGTCAGCCAGGGTCAGAGACAGACTCACGACGGGGATCTGAAGAACGGTGATGGGCTCTTTGGGAGATGTCCCACCAAAACTGGTGCTTGATTCTGCTGGACAACTCGGAACTAACCAGCCAGTCAGGATTTATGTGGGCGAGCCCCTGGCCAGGGCAGAACCTGATCCTTTTTTTTGCTAGTGAAGAAAATAGCTGGTTTCAAATAAATAAATAAAAACCTCAAGATTCCCAGTCAACTACAAACCTTCCAGCAACTTTGTAATATCATGTGCTGGGTGGCCACTGCAGAAAATAGTATCTGTCAGAACCTGCCAGAAAACTGGTTTAAGTCGACCCCAACTCTCCTTTCAAAGCTTTCCTTAACTTCGGGTTTCCTGACTTCCTGGGAGCAGCTTAAGAGACCCATCAGTCTCTACATGAAATCCAAGAAGCAATGGATCAACTCGCTCACTTTCCTTGAGACTTGCCAGCATGTCTGCACCAGCCTCTTTCATGGAGAGGTGAGGAGGTAGTGAGCAAGGGCTCCATTTGAGTTTACTTTCGAGACAAAGATGCTCCCGCTTTGCCAGCACTCATCCCATGTGCCCTGACAATGCTCCCAAACGGCCCCGGCCCCACCCGCCAGCTCTGTAGTGTTACAAGTCCCGAGCCAGGGTTGAGGGCTGTGAAAGGCCCAGCAGACAGTAACTTTAGACATCCATACTTCCTTCGAATGAGACACTTTGTAGTCATCACCACATATATTTCACTGGGATTTTGTGATGTGGTGAAGGCTATTTTCTCCTTGGGGTTTTGGTAACCAGACTGAATTTCTGGGGCCCTCTGGAGCAAATCTCTACTATGGCATTTTCAAGTGAGCATATACACCAAGCAGTAAGAGCAGCCTTGAAGGCAGAACGGCCCTGGAGACTCTGCAACGTGTCCAGGGCCCAGACGGTGCCTGTGGAAGCTGGCCCGGGGACTGTGGGTGGGAGTCCTACGCTGGGGGTCTGCAGTGCAGCAGGGGGCTTAAGGAGCTGTCTGCTCAGGGACAGCAATCGCAAGAGAAAAGAATTTGGTAAAAACTGTTCATTCGGAATTTCCTAACACAAGTCACCACACGAGGGGCAATCTTGCAGTAAGGGCAGACTGTTTTTCTTCCTTTAACCAATCCTTTAGTTCTGCTAGGAGAGCAGGGATCTGCCAGACACCTATCAGGGGACAGGAACGCGGCTCATGTCCAGTAAGAACTGGACAGGGTCTGGCCTTATCCCTGTAGAGAACAGGAATCCCGGAGTGACTGGTTTGCGGATTTTGAGGAAGGGAATTTCAGCTTAGTCAAGAAAAGGGGAAACAGAAGAATTTTCTTTTCAAAACAGGAGTACTGGGCCCCAGTGCTTCTGCTGACCCGAGCCTGGGGGCTTCCTCTGGCCTCTCCCGGGGGGCTTACCCGAATCCTCCCGCGCTGGCGGCAGCAGTGCCCTCTCCGAACACTTTGCCTCCCGTCGAGCCCAGAGGGCTTGTAAAGGCTGGGGCTGAACCGAATGCTGGCACCCCTCCAAACCCAGGGGATCCCCCAAAAGTAGGAGGGCTGCCAAACACTGGAGCAGCACCGAAGCCACCTGAGCAAAACAGAGGCAAACAAAGAGAAACAGGGAGAAATAAAGGAGACAGGAAGAGAAGACAATGAGCAGTGAGAAACCAAATCAAAAGAGGAAGAAGGAGAAAGGGGAAAATACATTAGAACTTCAAATTCAAAAAATTATAGCAAAGGGCAACACCCCTTCTATCAGCAAAATAATAAACCCAAACCCAACCAAACCGCCACCCCCTCCATTTCCAGCAGAAGGGTCTGCGGTCCACGTAGGAGCACACCTTGGAGTTCTAAGAACCCAGGAGACCTCATGTTTGTCTGTGAGCTCCCCGGGCTTTCCCAGAGGCAAGCTGGACTCCTCAGCTCCACGTTTTGTGAGATCCAACTGCCATGAAGAACCAGCTTGGCCACATCAGGCCCCCACCTGGCCCCCCTGCCATGTTTTGAGACTCTTCACTGAAAAGTCACATGCAAGAGATTCAATCCCTACCCAGCTGTCAAAATGGTCAGAGTTTATGACTTATCATCACATAGGCAAGGTCTCTAGCTTCACAGAAACACGAATTAGAGGCTCACAGTCCCCTCTCAGGGAGGACCTGCGAGCTGGGTTCCGAGGAGACGCAGCGCCGCGGGGCGCTGGCACTCGGCCAGGAGCTCGTTACTTATTTACAGCCGGATGCCTCTCCGTCTCTCTCAGGAGTCTCCCTCTCCCTGCACAGAAGAATTAACAAAAAGCTCTCTCTCTGCAGTCAGGAACTACTCCTCAATAAAAAAAGGCACACTGTGTTTCTTGTCTGGAGGACGGCTGCTGTATGAATGAGACAGAACCCTCCATCAGTGGGCAAGGCGAGCCCTGAGTCTACCAGCCCATGGGCAGGCTCCCGGCACTGCTGCTCACGTGGACACAGGCCCACAGGGGCGGCACCCATGCAGGTGGCCGCACATGAAGGGCCAGGTGTGCCCGGGGCCACCTCCCCCGACCGGTAGATGCCTGTCAAGTGGCAAGACAGAAGGCCCTTGCCTGACTGTTCTTCCTGGCCCCGAGGAGGATTCCCAAACCCCAAGACTCTGCTGGCATCGTTCTAGGACATTAGCAGAGACACTCGCCGAGCGTCTATTGAACAGAACACAGCAAAACGGTACAAGAGGTGTGCTCTGAAGGGAGAAATGGTGGTCCAGGCCAAGTCAGGAGGTGACTGGACCAGCGAGATGGGGCCCTCATTCTCGCCCAAGTGGAAAGTGAATCCCGGTGTTAGAGGGATCACCCAGGCCTTCTTATTATGAGTGTAATCACCCACAAGCTTCTGCTGCCTGCATCAGGCAAGAGCAAACGCTGGATGTGAAAGGCTGGCAGCTGAACGCCTTAGCTAGCTGCTGCTCTCTGGTTCGGTCATTTGCTCGTTCACCAGGAACAGCAGGAGCACAACTGAGAAGGCGATTTCCGTGCAGGCTCACATTTGGGTCTATAGTCTGTATTTTAAAACCTCGAGTGAAATTCCAAGCCATGATAATGGAGACTGCTGGGTTACAAATATAACAGACTGGAAAACAAAAAGTGCTAAAAAACCCTTGCAGTTGAATTATTTAAGACTGATCATGGATCTGGTTACACTTTCTTCCTGGACACACAGACCTTCACCTAGTACTTTGTACTCAATATTGTTCAGAGTTCCTGGTGGAAGGTGAGTGAAAAATGAGAAGTCACAATGATACAGAAAGTACACTGGATGGAGAGAGGAGATTACACGGGTACACACAACGCCCCAAAACAACGGATCCACCTCACAGCTAGACTAGAGAAGAGACTGAACGGTGATCCGGGCTTCACTGTTGGAGACAGACAGCTCACTCCTGATGCTGAGGGTTCCAATTTTATTAGATGCTGACATTTTCATGATTTTCTTCTCCAAAAGAGACAGGAGTTTAGTACTCAATAAGACATCCGATTTACTGAGGGCCCTCCATGTGCCGGGTACTGTTTACCAGTTTCAATCCTCCCTGTAAACCCGGGACCCTGACTTCACAGGGGAGGACACCGAGGCTCAGAGAAGATGCCCCATGTCTAGAATGAGCCACTGGTGAGCGACAGAGCTTGGATGGGAATAAAGGCAGGGTGACCACACGACCACCCAGCACCTCACCACCACGCTGCCCCCTCCACTGCCACCAAAGCCAGTAACTCCGGCGGCAGAACATGGCGTGACCCAGTGGTCTGGGGCAGCAGGTCACTGTCAGTCTGTTCCACTTCCTGTCCTCTGTTCAAATCATCTCCAGTGGTGTTATTTTTTACTGCAACTGTACTCAAGGGAGGAGGGCTGCTTCTGGAATTTTTTAGAGACCCACCCAAACCCACAATCTGAAATTCCTGGAGTCCTCAATCGAGGTGGTTCCATGGGGCAAGTCATCAAATAGGAAAAACCAGTCTGAAAAGTGGGTGGATGCATTTTCTCTCAGACTGAAAAAATAAAAGGGTCAGTTCTCAACTCAACTGGAACGTGACCCCAGGATAAGGAACAACAGAGAAGACACAAGAGTTGAAGAAAACATGATCAGGTTCCTCAAAAGATAAGTTAAAAGGTCTTGATGATTAATAAACTAAACTATCTTAAAAAAAAAAAAAACTATCTTAGTCAAGTTCTATTTGCCCTGTTAACTGGGACCAAAAGATTTGCAGCCCTTTTGTTTTTAAATCACTCTCTGCAGGAAGTGTTTTTAAATCACTCAAAGCTGCAAAATGCAGCTGTGGTGCTCATTCCTATTCCACTTCAGATTCTAGGAGAGAGCATCAAAAGCTAGCAAAGACTGACCCACGCCAGGCACAGGTCTGAGTACAGGTGCCCAGTGCATTAGGAAACCGCAGTAACTTCAGTTCTGAAAGGTGGGATTCCAGGTACTAATTCGGGGCAGCCACGCTCCCCTGTCAGAGGCATCCAGGCGGCTGCTCCTTCGGGAGGGTCCTTCCTCTGCGATCCCCACACAGAGTCCCCAACACACGCCTGGGGAAGCATCCTGCCTGCTCACCTGTGGGGCATTTGCTTAAACGAACTGCTTGCTCAGCAGGTTAAGGCTCCTTGCCCCCAAAAATCTTTTCACACAATTTTCCACAAGACAAGGGCAGGTATGCAGCCCCTCTGTAGAGCTCAGACACAGAAATAGGATAGATGGGGCAGCTGACAGAGATGAAGGATTTTTTTTTTGCAGGTAAATATATACTGTTCTTTAAAATCTTTAATTGCAAGTATAATAATACATGATTATAAAAAAAAGCCACACAGTTTCCAAATATACATTTTACAAGTGATGCTGGGATAAAAAGTAGTACTGCAATGTTCTTTATCCCTAGGCAGGTATATTCTAAAAGTGAAAATTAATTGTGTTGTATCATTATGCTATGCAAACTGTATACATACAAGAGCATGTGATATAGTTATGTGATTATACTTGATAAAAAGTTAAAAAAAAAGTGACTTGGGTAGGACAAAATGATATAGACATAAGAAATTACACGGACCATCTGTCTTACCCATCACAGGTAATGGGCATCCAAGCAAATATGACTCAGGATGCTTTCCTGTTTATGCTTCAAGTTACAGTCTTATAGGCTCCCTTTGGTTGTTAAATGCAACTGTAAATATCCACAATGTTTTCTTCCCTATGAAGACACTACACTCTGTTAAGGGCTGCATGACATGCATTCTGTGCTTAGTACATCTCCGGAGACAGAGAGCAGTGTCAGGAATGTAGTAGATGCTCAATGAAGAGAATGAATTTGGCGGAAGAGTATCTTCATCTGCATTCCAGTCACCTCCCTCAAGAACCAGCCTGGAGAGCTCTGCTTCCAAAAGTCTATGCATATTACAAACACGTGTAACCATAAGCATAGCAAATAGGCAGAGCAGTACCTGTTTTATTCGGAGTGGAAAACCCAAAGCCTTGGGAGGCCACGCTTCCTCCTCCAGAGCTGAAAGTGCCAGCAGGCTTCTGGTCTCCAAATGATGAGCTGGCAAATCCGCCGAATGTCTTGGCTCCACTGTTTCCGAACAGGTTAGATGTATCTGAAGAGATGAAGAACATGTGTGAGGGAAGTCAGAGGAAGAAAGATGTCCTTATATACTCCTCAAAACAGAGAAGGAAGAAATCTCACTAGGCATTTGGGGAGAAGGGAGTGACAAAGAAGTCTAGGACCCAAGGATGCTGGGTGGCAGTGAGACAGAAACCTCCTCTGATGTGTATGTATCTTCATGACAAGCTTGTAATCATTCCAGTGCCCAGGCTCAGGATTTCCTGATATGATGTTATAGGCACAAAACAAAGGGAGGCAACAGGTTCCAAGGAAGGGCTCTTCTGCAGAAATGCACCTGTGAGCCGACAGGTAGCAGATGTGTCCAACGGGGGGCCCACCCCGCGGCCACACGAGACTCGGCTTCTGAAGAACGGGGCTGGTGTTCATGGATCTTCTCACATGAAGACCAACTTCAAATTTTGTCAAAACTAGAGAAAACAAAGCTAGAGTGAATTCAAACTGGGCACACTGACTTCCAATCCTACTCTTACATGCCTGCCATTGCCGGCTCTGCACAGAGAATGCAGGCAGAATAGGAAAGATCCCGCTGCTCCTCCTTCTGGTTGGATGGAAGCTCGGGATGTTCTGAAGAACATAAGAGGCCAGCAGGACTTCCAGTCTCACTTCCTCTTTCTAAGAGGTTTAGAGTAAGCCCTTGACCTTTCAGATGCTTATATGGTGGGTTGCTCCCTCAGCTGAATTGGCTCCAAGAATTTAAGGAAAAAAGGAATTGAGCTCCTAAAAATCAAGATGGGGGTCAAGTTTTTTGTTGCAGGTACTGCAAATCTGACAGGCAACATATAAACTGCCAAAAGTCAAAAACACGGACGCTCCTGGGGAGTACACACAGCATGCTGTGTAACATGAACTTTTCTTTAACCCTTTACTGGGAGGAGCGGAGAGGGACGACTCACATTTCCCCACCCTGCTGTGATGGGTGTTTTATTACAATGAGCTTGCACCCACAGTAAGGCAGCAAACCGCTCTCTTTAAAGAGGATCACTGCTCAGACACAGGCATGGACAGGAGGCTGCAATGACATGCTCTGGGTGGGTGTGGAGAGCTGACTGCAAGGCACCAAGAGAGACGTACAGACACCTGCATGGGCCAGACAGGTGCTCACAGGGAGGGTGATGGATGGGAGAAGCGTGGAGGGTGACTCTCCAAGACGAGCTGTCTGAAGAGGGGGTCCACCACTAACCTGTCAAGGTCAGGGCCTCTCTTCTTGCTCTGCTGCCAATCCAACCCCAGTGAGATGCAACTCTGTTAACACTTCTGGTTTCAATGCTCTTGATCCACAATCCAGCAAGTGCAGAGCCTCATCTCAGGGACCCAACCATCTCTAATTTCCATGCGCCAGTAACACAGAGCCCCAGACCACGGCATGGTCACCTGCTCTGTAAAACTATTGCTGACAGTCTAAGAGCTTGGCTGTGAGCATGTCAGGCACTGACAGCATGTGTGGGTAGCAAATTCCTTTTCATCACCATCATATATGGTCCCAGGGGGCTACGTATCCCCTAGTGGAGCCTGCAAAATGCCCTCTTGAGCAGTCTGATCCTTTCCTGATCCAAGGTGACTGAGGATTACATTAGATCCCTTCAATGGCGGTGCGTCTGATACTGGAAACAAAAACCAGGCTTCCCCGCCATTCCTTTCATTTGGTATTTCAAGAAGAGAGGGCGATGATTTTCTGACTTTGTTAGTGCTAACAAGGCAAAAATTCCAAGTGTAAGATTAGAGACTAGATCTCCTCTTGGAGAAACCAGAAATACAGAGGTGAAATGATTTTACTGGAACCGTGTTGGAAGACCTGAATTCCGGGGAGGTCAGAGAACATTTACAAGCCTTTGGGCTTCCTTATCTCTTTATCTCTTTAAGACTCCTTGGTCTTTAGGATGTTCAAAGACATTACAGGGGGATAAATGAGTGGTGCAGTCAGCCTTGGCTTAGAAAACGTAATAATTGATGGGAAAGGACTAAGCCTTCCTGAGTCAAGGTTTCCTCACACATAATTCACATGACCCCAGGGGTTACCTGTGTCTTTGGTAGAGTCTCCCGGGAAGAAAGAGAGAAGAAACCTTTGCAGTGTGAACTTCAGGACACAGAACACTCCAGCACCAAGCACCAGTCATCTCCCTAGCTTGTCTTCTGAGATCACTGCATAGTTAGTTCCAATTATTTTTCAGGGCTAAGGAGGGCAGCTCCAGGACTACGCAGCCCAGGGTCTAAATGTCACCAGGGGAGGGGCTGGCCTCCCAGTCTGTGCTCTGATCTATCTGCAGGGGAGCGTGTTCAATGAATGCCATGCAAAGCAGGCATGAGGGCCATCAGACAGGGTGCACAGGGAGGGGTTCCATTCCATGGCGGGGCTGGGAGATCTCAGGAGGCAACACGGTGGATCAGAGCTCTGCACACATGCTTGCATGGAACCCCTCTTACACTACTTAATGGCTGTTACCTCTGGAAGCCCACACCCTCTCTCTGAATCTATATCTTTATTGATAAAATGGGGATGGCCACATCTGAAACTAATGATACCATCCTAATGGCAGAAAGCAAAGAAGAACTAAAGAGCCTCTTGATGAAGGTGAAAGAGGAGAGTGAAAAAGCTGGCTTAAAATTCAACGTTCAAAAAACTAAGATCATGGCATCTGATTCCATCACTTCCTGACAAAGAGATGAGGAAAAAATGGAAACAGTAACAGACTTTATTTTCTTGGGCTCCAAAATCACTGTGAACAGTGACTGCAGCCATAAAATTAAATAAAAGACGCTTGCTCCTTGGAAGAAAAGCTATGACAAACCTAGACAGCATATTAAAAAGCAGAGATTTCATTTCACTGACAAAGGTCCATAGAGTCAAAGCTATGCGTTTCTAGTCGGTCTTGTACAGATGTGAGAGTTGGACCATAAAGAAGGCTGAGTGCAGAAGAATTGATACTTTCGAACTGTGGCGCTGGAGAAGACTCTTGAGAGTTCCTTGGACAGCAAGGAGATCAAACCAGTCAATCCTAAAGGAAATCAACCCTACGGTTTTCAAAAACTGTTATTGTACTCGAGTTCTAAGATCTCTCTGTTTTAGGTTCTAAATTCCTACTAGCAGAACAAAAATTTCTGATTATATAATTTTGCAACTTTAAAGATGTGTGTGTATCTTCACTACAATCTTTCCTTACATATTACTAGATAAACAGTGACATCAAAATAACTGATCTGTCAATATGTGAGTCTCAGGAAAGAGAGTTTTGCTTGTAACTACATGAGCCTCATCATCAAGGAAACCTCTGTCCCATCTGGAGAACATTAGCGCCCGATGCCTTGTTGTTCAGCTGCTCAGGTGTGTCCAGCTCTTTGCCACCCCATGGACTGCAGCATGCCAGGCTCCTCTGTCCTTCACTATCTCCCTGAGTTTGTTCAAACTCATGTTCATTGAGTCAGTGATGCTACCTAACCATCTCATCCTCTGTCGTCCCCTTCTCCTCTTGCCCTCAATCTTTCCCAGCATTGGGGTCTTTCCCAATGAGCGATCATGTAATCATCACACAGATGAGAGAAGCTTCTGGTGGTGCATATTTAATGACAGCAGCTAAGATGAAGATTGACAGGTGCCTGACTTCCCAACTCAGTCTTCATCAGCAACACAATATTGTTTTTTTCAGAAGATTTAAACAAACAAATTTCTTTCATTTCCAATCACGAATAGACAGATCAACAAGGAATTAGCTGAAGAAGAAAGTGCCAGCACAAAGATACAGCTTCGTTTGAAAATAAGACAAAAGTGTAAGAGCTGAGAAATAATGATGGCTTCAACTTTTGTGTGACATTTCTCTACAGTAGCTGTATTTTAAAGCAAATTCAAAGCAAGTCCAACACAAATGAAAATCCAGATGCTCCTCCAAGCACACCCAGCCTGTTCGGCTGCTCTCTTTTATGCTTGTCTGCTTGCATTCACTTCAAGTCATCTCAGTCCTAAGAAACAGAGCAATGTGGGCCTTGCGAGAGACGATGGGAGTAGCTCAGTGCATAGATCCTCTCTCCCTGCAGCTCTGATGTCTTTTCATGGTTATATAGGACATCTCATTAAAAACCCCAAAATGAAAAACAAAATCAAAACAGACCGCACTGCTCTGGGGGAGAGATTTTAAATGGGCCTTCCAGACCTTTCCTCCTTGCTACCCTTGTCACTGAAGCTCTGATACTGCCAGGAGAATGACAATGACATCAGGGGACCCAGAGACCAGGAAAGTTTCTGAACTTACTTGGGGTAGCTGTGGACCCAAAGCCCCCGCTGGCCGAGCTGAATGGGTTTTTGTTGGCTGCATCCTGGCTGGGTTTTCCTCCGAGGCCGCTGAAGAAGCCTCCCCCTCTTCCAGCGTTTCCAGACCCAAACACGCTGCCGCTGGAAGAGGACGACTGCTAGGAGACAAAAGGGACAGGAAGCCAGGGAGGATGAGAGGTCACGGTAAAATGGCAGGCCCCGTCCACAGAGAGCAGCTCACAGCTGTGCAGATGGAATGAGCAAGGGAACACTGGTCAGTGCTGGTGCAGATGTTCTAACGACCAGAGAGGAAGCTGAACTCTGGATGGAATGATCCCTACAACCACACATTCTCAAGTTATTCTACGTTGCCAGTTCTCTGAAAACATCACTTGTGGTAGGTGGGAGCCCGAACAGTTTACCTGCCCTGATTCCTGGGGCAGGGAAACCCAACCCTTGGGAGCTCCCCCAAATGTGAAGGTTTAAATACATTTCTAGGTTATGATGGGCATCACTTATTTTCATTCATCCTGTGTTTGGCTGAACTCATCAGCAACCGACTATCAGTGATTTACACAGTCTTTTCTCCCAATTTGTGCACTTCTATTTCATAATGACTTTCCCAGTGCTGCAGAAATAAGCTTAAATTAGCTCCATTGTTGAAATGACGACCACAGCTGAGTCCTGTCCAAATCTGCAAATCTCACACCCTGAAGGTGCTGCTAATGTAGGCGCCTGCGGACACAGAGCTGGACCCAGCACCACACGTACTTCTGCTGAGGAACTAGCTCTTTAAGGAAGACGGGTGCTAGATTTGAGGGGCCATTAACACTAGTTAGATACGTTACTCGCTGGCTCGTAACGAAGAATACAGTGGGCCAGTAGAGATGGGCTGCTGTGCGCAGGAACCTAACAGGAGCCCCCTTCTGGAGGGGTGCGTAGGTGGAGAGGTGCCGAAGTCCCTCTTCTGTAAGATGGGGAAAATAAACTACTCACCTCCCAACACTGGGTGACATAAATCAGCTGGAAATGTAGTGCCCTTTAGAAAAGTGCCTCAAATGTAGCTGACATGCTCAGAAATGGTTGCTGGTATTTCAACAACCACCAGCCAGCGACTGAGCACTTGCTCTGTGCAGGCACTTTCCTAAGGTCTTTACACGCAATCATTTAATCCCCCAAAGAAGCCAGACCTCTAGCGGGCGGTCCCTGAGACAGGCTCCCAGCGGGCCCCTGCGCTGGGGGGATGCAGTCGCCGCCCGCAGTCTGAACTGCCCGACCAGGACTGGACCGCAGGAAGGGGCCACCGGCGTGCTGCTCCCCTGTGACCCTGCTCACACAGCAGCTAGAAGAACACTTGAAGACAGCAGTCAAGTCGCTCTGCTCCTGCTTACAAACTCTGAAAAGAAACTACGCGCTTTGGCCCCGTCCATCTCTCAGCATCACCCTTTATCCCCCGCCTTCTTTCGTGCCTTGAACAGGACAGGCTCATTTTTATCTGAGGGCAACCTACTTAAGGTACTTGCTTGTCTCCCGCCCCCCCACCCCTGCCCCTTTAAACTTCTTTAAAAACAACAGAAACTGTTTACTACACCCATTTAATGATGACTGATTTTTAAAACTTGGAATGAAATCCAATCATAAGAGCACAGGCTTTGATAACTAGTGAACTGACTTTCAAAGGAATGAAGACATGACAAATATGCATGTGTGTGGAAAACAGAGAATACCAGGTTTCTCAGCTGACTTCCATGGATCCAGCTGAAACAGGAAAATGGCCAATAGATAGACCGTTTTTTGCCCTATAGGAAAGGAAAAAAAAAACCACAACAAAAAGCCCCACAAACCCCAGCAACTTCAGATGGTTCACTCTATTTTAAAAAATATGATTTAAAAAATAATGGCTATCTGTAGAAATGAGTAGAAGTGGGTAACACTTCACTGAAGTGAATGTGAATTGACAGTTAAACTACATCCTCAGAAGTGGGTTAGAATAGCCCATTCATTTTAATTAGAGTAAATAATAATAGTTTTAAGAACTTTAAATTATGGAAGATCTCGAAAGTACCTACTGAGGGGCACAACGAACCCACGTACTCACCACCTAGCTTCACCCATGACTCACAGCCAGCTGAGCATCACCCATAGCCCGATGTTCTGCCCCCGATCCTTGATTAGTATGAAGCAGACATCTTATCATCCCATCCACTGTGTAAAGCT
Organism: Budorcas taxicolor; assembly: GCF_023091745.1. Lineage (NCBI taxonomy): Eukaryota > Metazoa > Chordata > Mammalia > Artiodactyla > Bovidae > Budorcas > Budorcas taxicolor. Next base: position 160,549,958 of record NC_068920.1, on the reverse strand, counting down.
CCAAAACAGAAACCGTAAAAAACTTACCACAACTAAAAAACTAACAGTACATTTACACCATTAAAGAGGGAGTCAGTGTTCAAGATCCAGAATTTAAAAATTGCCAAAAACCCTGAGAATTTCATCCGGCCTCCAGACCCAAGCACCATTTCACAGGAAGGGACAGAGGAACAAGTTAATCAGAAGCTACACCACCGGGATGCAATCAGAACAGGAGTGTGCGATCTTAACAGGACCAACAACCTGCTGTGTTCAACAGCTGTATTCTGAGGAAAAAGAAAAGGAGGACAGACATGGAAGGGCAATCAAAGACCCTGAAGAGACCTATCAACCAGTCTCAGTGAATGAACCTGCCTTGATCCTAAATCAAAGAAACAAATGTAAAAAAAGAGATTTATGAGACTTTCTCAGAAAGGCATTTCCGGACTATTGGACCTAAGTAAGCTTCCCTGAACACTACCACATCATCTTGTTCTCTTCACAGTACTCTTTTGGCTTTTTTTTTTGGCCACGCCACATGGCATGTGGGATCTTAGTTCCTCGACCAGGGACTGAACCTGCACCCTCCACATAGGAAGTGTGGAGTCTTAACCGCTGGACTACCAGAGAAGTTCCTCTCCTCGTAGTGCTTAAAATTATCTGAAATTAAACTCTTAAAGACTGATCCCCCCACGTCCCATCAAAGGTAAGCTCTATGGACACAGCCACTTTTGTCTTTCTTACTCATTACTGAATTCCTGCGTGAATGTTAGTTTTCCCAGTCCTGGTTCTCTACTGCCATTTTAACAACACTAAATCTTTCAATCCATAAATATAAGATGTCCTTCCATTTATTTTGATCATTTTTTATTTCTTGAAATAGTGTTTTCTCGTATTCAGAGTTTTGTGCTTCTGACTGTTTCTGATATTTTACTCCTTTTTGTGATACTGGAAATAGAATTGTTTTCTTAATTTCAACTTCATTTTTGGATGGTGTGTTGCAAATGTATATAAATACAATTAAAATTTTATACGTTGACCTTGCATCCTACAAACTCGCTGGACTCATTTATTACTTCTAGCAGTCCTTTAGTGGATTCCTTTGGGATTTCTCTATATATGATATTATCTGAACATATATAGTTTTACTTCTTCCCTTCCACTCTGGATACCTTTCTTTCATTTTCTTGCCTAACTGACCTGGCTAGAACCAACATATGCTCCTGAGGTCCATCCATGTGGCTGCAGGCCTTGTCCCTCCCTTTTTACTGTTGAGTAGTATTCCATTGTGTGAGGATGACAGGGTCTACTATTCTCCTAATGATGAACATCTGGGCTATCATAAAGCTAGCAACATTCTGACACCAGTCTGCCTGTGAACATATACTTTCATTTCCTTTGGGTAAACACCTAGAATTGCTAACCATAAAAATTAGTGTATATTTAACTTACTGAGAAATTGCCAAATGGTTTTCCAAAGTGATCCCACCATTTTACATTCCCACCAGCAGTGCATTAAGAGATCAAGTTGTTCTACATCTTGTCCACGTTTGGTCTGGCTGGTTCTTCAGTTCAGTTCAGTTGCTCAGTCATGTCCCACTCTTTGCAACCCCATGAACCACAGCATGCCAGGCCTCCCTGTCCATCACCAACTCCCAGAGTCCACCCAAACCCATGTCCATTGAGTGGGTGATGCCATCCAACCATCTCATCCTCTGTTGTCCCTTTTTCCTCCTTCCCTCAATCTTTCCCAGCATCAGGATCTTTTCAAATGAGTCAGCTCTTCGCATGAGGTGGCCAAAGTATTGGAGTTTCAGCTTCAGCATCAGTCCTTCCAATGAACACCCAGGACTGATCTCCTGCCGGGAGCCACCACAGGAGATCCCACCCATGACAAGGTCATGCGGAAGAGATCTGATAAGCAAGGCTTCAGGACTCGATGGACCCCCTACAGAGCAGAGACATCACCTTGCTGACAAAGGTCCATATAGTCAAAGCTATGGTTTTTCCAGTAGTCATGTATGGATGTAGGAGTTGGACCATAAAGAAGGTAGAGCACCAAAAAATTGGTGCTTTCAAATTGTGGTGCTGGAGAAGACTCTTTAGAGTCCCTTGGACAACAAGGAGATCAAACCAGTCAATCCTAAAGGAATTCAACCCTGAATACTCACTGGAAGGACTGATGATGAAGCTGAAGCTTCAATACTTCGGCCACCTGATGCTAAGAGTCGATTCACTGGAAAAGACCCCAATACTGGGAAAGAGTAAGGGAAAAAGGAGAAGGGGCTGTAGAGGATGAAGTGGCTGGATAGCATCACTAACTCAATGGACATGAGTTTGAGCAAATTCAGGAGACGGTGAAAGACAGGGAAGCCTGCCGTGCTACAGTCCAAGGGGTCGCAAAGAGTCGGACACACCTTAGTGACTAAACCTCAAAAAACTTTTCAATTTCTTCTTTTATGGTTTGTGTTTTGTGTTCTAAAAAAATCTCTGTCTTTCTAATTGTTCCTTCACAGTGACATTATTGACATTTTTGGCCACATAATTCTTTGGAGGGCTACAGAATGTCCAGCAGCATCCCTGGCTAAATGACTACAGTAGTAGCCCCACTCATGATGCTCAAACAAGTCTCCAGACACTGTGACTGTGAAATTCCTTTGGGGATGGAAATAGACACCAGTTGAGCAGCACTGATTTACTCCAAGGTAGCAAACTCTTTTTTGCTTTTTTGCTATGGTTGTCATATATTTAATACCTTGTTATTAACTGCACAATACATTATTTCTCTTTATGTCATCAGTCTTTTTTTCTTTAGCTGCTTTAAAAGTTTTCTTTTTGTATTTGGTTTTCAGAAGTTTAACTAAATGTGTTCAAGGGTGGTTTTCTGATATTTACTCTGTTTCAGGGTCACAGAGCTTATTGCATTTGTGGGTTCCAGCTTTTCAACAAAATAAAAAAAGCTTGGCCATTGTCTCTTCAAAAAATTTTCTTCTCTCCCATTCTGTCTCCTCTCCTTCCAGGACTCTTGATGACACATTGCTGAATTGCCTTACACTGTTGTACAGGTTACGAATGTTCTGTCCAGTCTTTTTTTCCATCTCCCTAAGCTTCACGACCAAGATAATCACGATGGTGTGATCACTCGCCTAGAGCCACATCCTGGAATGTGAAGTCAAGTGGGCCTTAGAAAGCATCACTATGAACAAAGCTAGTGGAGGTGATGGAATTCCAGTGGAGCTATTTCAAATCCTGAAAGATGATGCTGTGAAAGTGCTGCACTCAATATGCCAGCAAATTTGGAAAACTCAGCAGAGGCCACACGACTGGAAAAGGTCAGTTTTCATTCCAATCCCAAAGAAAGGCAATGCCAAAGAATGCTCAAACTACCACACAATTGCACTCATCTCACACGCTAGTAAAGTAATGCTCAAAATTCTCCAACCCAGGCTTCAGTAATACGTGAACCATGAACTTCCAGATGTTCAAGCTGGTTTTAGAAAAGGCAGAGGAACCAGAGATCAAATTGCCAACATCTGCTGGGCCATCGAAAAACCAAGAGTTCCAGAAAAACATCTATTTCTGCTTTATTGACTATGCCAACGCCTTTGACTGTGTGGATCACAATAAACTGTGGACAATTCTGAAAGAGATGGGAATACCAGACCACCTGACCTGCCTCTTCAGAAACCTATATGCAGGTCAGGAGGCAACAGTTAGAACTGGACATGGAACAACAGACTGGATCCAAATAGGGAAAGGAGTACGTCAAGGCTGTATATTGTCACCCTGCTTATTTAACTTATATGCAGAGTACATCATGAGAAATGCTGGGCTGGAAGAAGCACAAGCTGGAATCAAGATTGCCAGGAGAAATATCAATAACCTCAGATATTTGGGAACACATGTAAGAATTAAAGATTTTAAAATTAAAAAAAATTAAAAAAAAAAAAATAACCTCAGATATGCAGATGACACTACTCTTATGGCAGAAAGTGAAGAGGAACTAAAAAGCCTCTTGATGAAAGTGAAAGTGGAGAGTGAAAAAGCTGACTTAAAGCTCAACATTCAGAAAACGAAGATCATGGCATCTGGTCCCATCACTTCATGGGAAATAGATGGGGAAACAGTGAAAACAGTGTCAGACTTTCTTTTTTGGGACTCCCAAATCACTGCAGATGGTGACTGCAGCCATGAAATTAAGAGACGCTTACTCCTTGGAAGGAAAGTTATGACCAACCTAGATAGCATATTCAAAAGCAGAGACATGACTTTGCCAACAAAGGTCTGTCTAGTCAAGGCTATGGTTTTACCAGTGGTCATGTATGGATGTGAGAATTGGACTGTGAAGAAAGCTGAGTGCCAAAGAATTGATGCTTTTGAACTGTGGTATTGGAGAAGACTCTTGAGAGTCCCTTGGACTGCAAGGAGATCCAACCAGTCCATTCTGAAGGAGATCAGCCCTGGGATTTCTTTGGAAGGAATGATATTAAAGCTGAAATTCCAGTAGTTTGGCCACCTCATGCGAAGAGTTGACTCATTGGAAAAGACTCTGATGCTGGGAGGGATTGGGGGCAGGAAGAAAAGGGGACAACAGAGGATGAGATGGCTGGACAGTATCACCGACTCGATGGACATGAATCTGAGTGAACTCCATGAGATGGTGATGGACAGGGAGGCCTGGTGTGCTGCGATTCATGGGGGTCACAAGGAGTCGGACCCGACTGAGCGACTGAACTGGACTGAAGCTTCATTTCAGGTAGTTTCTACTGACATGTTTTCAAGTTCATTGTTCTCCTGCAGTATTCCCTCTGCTGTTAAACGAATCATTTTGGATACTGTACTGAAACTTCAGATACGAATTGACTGTTTTCGTAATTTCCATTTCTCTGCTGAGATTCATTATTCAACCATTCTTTTATTTTCCTGTAAATACCTGAGCACAATAGTTATTATACCTGCTTGTTCCAATACGTGGATCATCTGTAGATTATTATTTTATTATTATTATTTTTTTGCTGATTTCTAAAATATGACGGCAGGTCCCTGTTTTTGTTTTACCTCTTTATATGTTACAGAATTTGTTTGTTAGGTACAGTGGACTTAACATAGAAGAACAGTGTTGTGGTGACTGAAGACTGCTAATAATTTCCCCAGAGAGTGAGAGACCACTCTTTTCATCTCTGTCCTAAAGTGAGGAGCTAATGGTTCACAGATTTAGAATGAATTCACCCCAGGTAAGCCCAGCACTGTCTTTGCTTAGGATCTGGGTTGTTTGTTGTGTACGTGCTGGAGCCTGGAGCCAGGAGGCAGCTGAGTTGCAGTGTCATCCTTGGATTAAACAGTTCTAGGGAGCAGGAGGATGCAAGACTGCAAGTTCTTTCTGCTTCACTTCTTTACTCTTAGCAAAGGGTGGGAGGGGTGAGTAGAGCAGTTTTACATTGAACCTGCTAGTCTTTCAGACTCCAGTCTTTTTTAAAGGACTTTATTGGGATATAATGCACGTACTACACAACTCACTGATTTAAAGTATAAAATTCAATGGTTATGGTATATTACATCTAAGTTTTAAAAACTGTGGTAAAATATATATGACATATTTTCTCATATACAGCTGAATGGAATTAATTATGTTCACAATGTTATGAAACAATTAATACTATTTCCAAAATTCTTTCATCACATAACTGAAATTCTATAACCACTAACTCACTCCCTGGTCCCTCCTTCCCCTAGCCCCTGGTATACTCTGATCTACTTTCCAGCTCTATGGATTTACCTATTCTAAATATTTTATATAAGTGGAACCATATAATATTTGTCCTTTTATCTATGGTTAATTTTACTTAACATAATGTATTCACAATTTATCTATCTGTGATGTGATGTGAAGAACAACTTCATTCATTTTGAAGTCCGAATAATATTCCACTGTATGAATATACCATATTTTGGTTACCCAATCACCTACTGATGAACACTGAGCTGTTTCCGTCTTTTGGCTATTGTGAATAATGCTTCAGTGAGCATTGAGGAACAAGTGTCTGAGCACCATTTCTGGCTCATATGACAGAGTTGGACTATAGAGATCAGTCCTGAGTGTTCATTGGAAGGACTGATGTTGAAGCTGAAATTCCAATATTTTGGCCATCTGACGCGAAGAACTGACTCGTCTGAAAAGACCCTGATGTTGGGAAAGATTGAGGGCAGGAGGAGAAGGGGACGACAGAGGATGAGATAGTTGGATGGCATCACCGACTCAACAGACATGAGTTTGAGTAAACTCCGGGAGTTGGTGATGGATGGGGAGGCCTGGCATGCTGCAGTCCATGGGGTTGCAAAGAGTCGGACACGACTGAGTGACTGAACTGAACTGATGACAGTTGCATGTTTAGCTTTTTGAGGAACCTGTTTTACATAACTGCTGTACCATTTTCCGTTTCAACCAGAAATACATGAGGGTTCCAGTCTCTTCATATCTTTGTCAATGTATGTTATTCTTTGGTTTGCTTTTAAATTATAGCCTTCCTAGTGGATGTGGAGTGGTGCCTCATTGTGGTTTTGATTTTCATTTTCCTAACGCTTCTAATACTACTGATTACCTTTCGTGTGTTTATTGGTCTTTCGTTTGCCCTCATTGTTACCAAGATCTTCCTCTGGCTTCTTCTCCAGCCAGTATTCTTCCTTCAGCAAGGCCTGTCTTCCACTCTTCCAAACCCAGTCCTGACAGTTACTCCCAAAGGCTGCTGTACTATCAAGGTCACCTACAACTAACTCCCCTCTCTAGAAATCAAGTCAACAGGCTCTCTGCCATGCCTCGAAAGGCCATATGACAGAGTATATTTTCCAAAGATGGTCACAGTAATATTTCCAGACCTAAATGCTCTTCTAGAGCAAGAGGTGAAGTTTAGTCCCCTCCCCTTGAGCTTGGTGGGACTCTGTGACACAGCCTTGCATAAGAAGATGCAGTATAAATGATGCTTGCAACTTTTGAGGATAGCTTCTGTATGGCTCCCTTTTTCTTGGAATAGTCTTCCTTGGAATCCAGCCACCATGCTGTAAGGAAGCCCAGGCCACATAGAGAAGCCACATGAAGATGCTGTAGCCATGAGTTCCAGTTAAGGTGGGAAATAACCACCAAGCCAATCTCCAGAGAATGCTACTATATTTGGAGGTAATTGATTAAACAGCACTAAATAATTCTAACATTCATAAAACCAGTGTGATAGTCATACTAACTGGATTTTTCTTGGACTTATAAAGAAAATGAAGTTCTATATCCTGGCCAGAATCTACCTTGTATCCTTAAATTCTTCTGAGAATACCCCTATGACCTGAAAATTCATTCATTTTTACAACACTCGTCTTGTGCTACCCATAGTCTGAAGCACTGGGGATACAGTAATGACTATAACAGATAAGGCCCCTGGCCATGATAGAAAAACAAAACAAAACAAAACTGATTTGAATTTCCAGCCTTTCCAATGGGAAACCTAATTTCTGTGAAAGAACATGAACTCGTGGTGGGGTGGGGGGAGTAAGCATTATGGAGTTTATCACAGTATGGGCTTTAAATCTCTTGGCTCAAACTGTGCCTGTGGGAGAGAAAAAAAACTTAGGCCTGTGAAAATCACCCATGCGGCTCTAATGTGTTCATTTTCGCAACCATATTTCACCATGTGGTAACATTCTATTACAGGATAATCTGAGTTCATCTGCCCAATGGTATATCCATAACCATTTGAGTTGCTTCCAGGCTCTAGTTTTTATAACACTGTATCCCAGTGCACAGATGAGTTTCTCTACAGAACAAACTAGGAGTGGAACTGCAGGGCTTTACCCGATCATCCCAGACTATTTTCCCAGGCGATGGTGCCAACGTGCACCGACTAAGAGCACATGTGAGTTCCGCTGCTTTGCATGCTCGCTGGCATTCAGTATTGCTGGGCTTTAAAATGTGTGCTGTCTTCCAGGAGGGTCTCTCTTTGAGGTTTTAGTTTGTGTTACTAATTCAGTTGAATATACTTACGGTCCTCTGGCTATCCTTTTTCAAAAATATTTTTTCTTTTTCTATACTGTGGTAAAATGTATATAAAACTTATCACTTTAAGCTTCCCCTCTCCTATCTGTTCAGGGCATGCAGCAGGCATGGGCACAAGCCAAAAGCCAAGCTCAGATAAACAAGGAGTTGCTCTGTCCCTGGCTGGTATGAGACAGGCACCACCAACCAGGTAGAGTGCACCATTTTAAGCATTTTCCATGTATAATTTAGGCATTAAGTACATTCCACAAAGTTGTGTAACTAACACTATCCTTTTTTAAGAAGTCTCTCGTCCATTTTCTATTGAGTTCACAAATCTTATGTGTTCAGTTCAGTTCAGTCCAGTCGCTCAGTCGTGTCTGAATCTTTGCGACCCCATGAATCGCAGCATGCCACGCCTCCCTGTCCATCACCAGCTCCCGGAGTTCACCCAAACTTATGTCCATCGAGTCAGTGATGCCATCCAGCCATCTTATCCTCTGTCATCCCCTTCTCCTCCTGCCCCCAATCCCTCCCGGGATCAGTCTTTTCCAATGAGTCAACTCTTCGCATGAGGTGGCCAAACTACTGGAGTTTCAGCTTTAGCATCAGTCCTTCCAATGAACACCCAGGGCTGATCTCCTTCAGAATGGACTGGTTGGATCTCCTTGCAGTCCAAGGGACTCTCAAGAGTCTTCTCCAACACCACAGTTCAAAAGCATCAATTCTTTGGCTCTCAGCTCTTCACAGTCCAACTCTCACATCCATACATGACCACAGGAAAAACCATAGCCTTGACTAGACGGACTTTTGTTGGCAAAGTCATGTCTCTGCTTTTGAATATGTTATCTAGGTTGGTCATAACTTTCCTTCCAAGGAGTAAGCGTCTCTTAATTTCATGGCTGCAGTCACCATCTGCAGTGATTTGGGAGCCCCCCCAAAATAAAATCTGATACTGTTTCCACTGTTTCCTCATCTATTTCCCATGAAGTGATGGGACCAGATGCCATGATCTTCGTTTTCTGAATGTTGAGCTTTAAGCCAACTTTTTCACTCTCCACTTTCACTTTCATCAAGAGGCTTTTTAGTTCCTCTTCACTTTCTGCCATAAGAGTAGTGTCATCTGCATATCTGAGGTTATTGATATTTCTCCCGGCAATCTTGATTCCAGCTTGTGCTTCTTCCAGCCCAGTGTTTCTCATGATGTACTCTGCACAGAAGTTCAATAAGCAGGGTGACAATATACAGCCTTGACGTACTCCTTTCCCTATTTGGATCCAGTCTGTTGTTCCATGTCCAGTTCTAACTGTTGCTTCCTGACCTGCATATAGGTTTCTGAAGAGGCAGGTCAGGTGGTCTGGTATTCCCATCTCTTTCAGAATTGTCCACAGTTTATTGTGATCCACACAGTCAAAGGCGTTGGCATAGTCAATAAAGCAGAAATAGATGTTTTTCTGGAACTCTCTTGGTTTTTCGATGGCCCAGCAGATGTTGGCAATTTGATCTCTGGTTCCTCTGCCTTTTCTAAAACCAGCTTGAACATCTGGAAGTTCATGGTTCACGTATTGCTGAAGCCTGGGTTGGAGAATTTTGAGCATTACTTTACTAGCGTGTGAGATAAGTGCAATTGTGTGGTAGTTTGAGCGTTCTTTGACATTGCCTTTCTTTGGGATTGGAATGAAAACTGACCTTTTCCAGTCGTGTGGCCTCTGCTGAGTTTTCCAAATTTGCTGGCATATTGAGTGCAGCACTTTCACAGCATCATCTTTCAGGATTTGAAATAGCTCCACTGGAATTCCATCACCTCCACTAGCTTTGTTCATAGTGATGCTTTCTAAGGCCCACTTGACTTCACATTCCAGGATGTCTGGCTCTAGGCGAGTGATCATACCATCGTGATTATGGGTCATGAAGATCTTTTTTGTACAGTTCTTCTGTGTATTCTTGCCACCTCTTCTTAATAACTTCTGCTTCTGTCAGGTCCATACAATTTCTGTCCTTTATTGAGCCCATCTTTGCATGAAATGTTCCCTTGGTATCTCTAAGTTTCTTGAAGAGATCTCTAGTGTTTCCCATTCTGTTGTTTTCCTGTATTTCTTTGCATTGATCGCTGAGAAGCCTTTCTTATCTCTTCTTGCTATTCTTTGGAATTCTGCATTCAGATGGGTATATCTTTCCTTTTCTCCTTTGCTTTTCACTTCTCTTCTTTTCACAGCTATTTGTAAGACCTCCTCAGACAGCCATTTTACTTTTTTGCATTTCTTTTCCATGGGGATGGTCTTGGTCCCTGTCTCCTGTACAATGTCACAAATCTCCGTCCATAGTTCATCAGGCACTCTATCAGATCTAGTCCCTTAAATCTATTTCTCACTTCCACTGTATAATCATAAGAGATTTGAGTTAGGTCATACCTGAATGGTCTAGTGGTTTTCCCTAGAAACCACTAGGCAACTTTCTTCAATTTAAGTCTGAATTTGGCAATAAGGAGTTCATAATCTGAGCCACAGTCAGCTCCTGGTCTTGTTTTTGCTGCCTGTATAGAGCTTCTCCATCTTTGGCTGCAAAGAATATAATCAATCTGATTATATTCTTCCATCTGGTGATGTCCATGTGTAAAGTCTTCCGCAGTCTGTCGCAGCCAGTGTGCTTCTGCGCTGTCCCAATCTTATATGTAGCGAGCTCAATGAATTTTGGCATAGAAGTGTTTATGATGTTCAACATTTAAGACATCAAACACTGTTAGTACTTTGGGTGGCTCTCCCAGCCCTCACTTTTTATGTCCTAAGACTAACCACCATTCTGATTTTGTAGGTTACTTATCTAGAGTAGATACAGTCTGCTTATCTGGAGTAGATACACAGGTGTTCCATGTATCTAGTTTTGATACCAAAGTGATTCTATGAACCTTCACTCCTGCTGTGAGTGTTTCTATTATAGCTGCTCTGCTTCCTCCCAGGTACTGGGGTACCACCAGCCCTTCAATTTTAGCCATTCTGGTGGGGGTGCAGTTGTCTTTTTTCCTTTTGACTTGTATTGTTTATATCTGAATATGATTACTCTGTTGGTTATATAGGCTACAATTTTCCTATTTCATGGCTTGTTTTACCCCAAAATTAAGAAAGCAGTAATTTTAGTGAGGTCACATTTTCCTTCTGCCTGAAGAATATCCTTTAGAATTTCCTTCAGGTCTGCTAGGCATATATCCTCTCAGGATCTGCCCGAAAAGTGTCTTGATTTCACCTCATTATGTACAGATGTTTTTTTGCTGGGTTCAAAGATTCTGGGTAGATGGGCTATGTCTGGCTTTCACTGCCACCATCGAGAACTCTGCTGTTAGTCCAACCATTGCTGCCTTGAAGGGAACCTGTCCTTTTTCTGAGTGCTTTTAATATTTTATATAGGTAGTTCCACAGTTTCACTATGGCAGGTCTTAGATTCAATTTCCTTTTATACATTCTGCTTGGTATATGCTGGACTTCAGAATCTGTGGGTTACTGTTTGCTGTTGGTTTTAGAAATCTTTTTCTCTTCTAATATCATACATTCTTTTTCTTCTCCTTCTGATTAAATGTACATTAGATTTCCTCTTTCAGCGTTTTTGCTTTCTCTTTTGTATTTTCCATCTTTTATGCTCTCCATGGTGAATTCCAGATAACTTAATCTGACCTTCTAGTTCAAGGGTCCGCAACCTCCAGCCCACGGGCCGAATCTAGCCTGCCGCCTGCTTTTATAAATGAGGCTTCATGGGAAAGTAACCGTGCTCAGTCTCTCCTGTGCAGCCTCTGGCTGCTTTTGTGCCACGAGGGTGGAGTTGAGTAGTTGCGACAGAAGCAGTAAGTAGCTCTCAAAGTCTAAAATGTTTATTATCTGGTCCTTCACAGAGAAAGTTCTCTGATCTGTGATCTAGTATATTACTATTCTCTTCAGCTGGGTCTGATCTGCTGAGTTAAAATTTTAATTGTAACAGTTTTCTCAAAGTTCTATTCGTTTCTTTTTCAAAGCTGCTATGACTCTTGTAATTTCTGATTCTTAACTGGTATTTTCAAGTCTGTCCTTTATTTCTTTGCAACATGTAAAACACAGCTGTTTTATATTCTAGGGAGTCTTTGAAAATGTGTGTCTCATGTTTGTTCTGGCTCTTGATCATAGCTCCTTATTTCCTGCTGTGACGAATTTACGTGTGGGAATCAATGTCCTTAAAAATTACCGGAGGCCTAGAGTTACTCTTCTTCAGTGTAGCCTGTGCTGTTCTGCAAGACGTCTTGGAGACACTGCCGTCCCTGGAGCAGGTCAGGCTGCGTGTTTAGGACAAGACCGGAGAGGTGCAGTCACAGCGGACCATGGCGGGGGCTCTTTCAGCCCTCCCACTTTGCACATGCCTGGGTGAGTGAAGCCTGCCCCTCTGTCCTTTGGGGTTGTTAACACAGGAAGTCCGAGTGCTCTCAGACTAGTAATGCTCTCAGGGCAGAACTGGCTTCTGTACTCCACTCACTTCTACAGGTTCCCATTTCGCCTCTAATAAGGTGTGGTAAAATACCTTGTTAGCTTATAAGTGCTTTCGAATCTATGGTTTATTTGGTTTATCTAGCTATTTTTAGCTGTTTTCCCTGGGGAACTTGAAAATCAGAAGTTCTGTTTCTTTCTGTCAAGAATCACTGACTAGGGCAGAGCCCATCTTCTTAGGAGAAAGGTGAAAAAGAAAATCTCCTACTGAAGACTTGGAAGAAGCATATAACATGGCCACCACTTTCTCCAGCTTCTGGACAAATGTCAATTCTACCTTTAGAAAGTCAGTCATTTCCAATATGTCAGAGCATCTTTCTTCGGAAGGACTCCTTGTGAAGGTACTATGATCTAAAAGCAGCATCTGCCTGCCAATGCAGGGACACAGGTTTGATCCCTGGTCTGGGAAGATACCACATGCCAGGGGGGCAACTAAGCTCATGTGCTGCAACTACTGAGCCTGTGTATCTAGAACCTGTGCTCCGCAACAAGGGAAGCCACTGCAATGAGGAGCCTGCATACTGCAACTAGAGTAGCCCAAGAGCAGCAACAAAGACCCAGTGCAACCAAAAACAAAACAATTAATTACAAATAAATGAATAAAAGCGGTTGGATTGGGGACTTCCCTGGTGGTCCAGCAGCTAAGACTCTGAACTTCTAACACAGGGAGCCCAGGTTCGATCCCTGGTCAGGGAACTAGGTCCCGCACGCTGCAACTAAAGATCCTGCATGCCACAACTAAGACCCGAAGCAACCAAACACATAAACAGATATTTAAAAACAAACAAAAGTAAAAGCAGCTAGCTTTTATAACAGTAAATTTAACCCCTTTGGGTTCTCAGTGTTCTCATCTGTCAAATGGGGATAATGACAGCACTTAGCTTATTCAAGCACTAATGATTTTAAGTCTATGTGGGTACATCACTAAAAACCAGGCCCAGCACACAGATAACCACTAGCTAGACAAACGGAAACAGCTCAGGTCACCAAAAGGAGCTCCTGGACTACACGTTGCTTAGTACAGGGGCCATTTACAATTTCTGTTGCATATTCTTATTATTGTTTAAACAACCACTTAAAAAAAAAAAGGGCCAAGGAGCAGATTTCGCTTAAGGGCCATAGATGCCAATCCCTGGCCTCACAATAGGCAGAAGATTGACAGAAATCAGGCAATGTGCTTTAAAGTGCTGAGAGGACTTTCAAACAAGGATCAACACTGGAGTGATTCTCTCAGATCAGAAGCAGAGACTTTTGTGACCCCAAGGAAGCTACGGAAGGCAGAGCTTGAAAACCTCAGTGTTGTTTGCTGGACACACAACACATTACACCCTCTATACAGGAGCAACGCAAATGGGACTGACCGTGTCGGCCCGAAGAGAGGCAGATACCCACATTACCTGGCCGAAGACTGCTCCACTGGTACTGGCTGCTTGACCGAACAAAGAGCCAGTATTGCTAGACCCAAAACCTATAAAATAAAAGAAAACAGAAGTTTAATTTGAATGAAACTTCTATACATCAAAGTTTTGTTTTTTGGTTTTTAAATGCCATTCAGGTATGTGAAAGTACCTCAGAATAAATCATCTCAAGAGTAAAATCTGTTTCCCTACCAAGGAAATGGAGAAAATTACGGGCAAATAGTTTTGAAACCTTTTTTTTCACTGCTAAAATTTTATAACAGTTAAAAAAAAAGTCTCAAAGCCTCAGGGACTGAATCCTTGTCTCTACTAAACCCCAGGGGGTGGGGGTGAGGACTCTGAGTAGCTTTTCCTTAGACTCATAGCTGCTAAGAAGCGTTTCCAATGACTGACTTAATATCATGAGTATGACTACTCTCTGGTTTCCTCTAATCTCAGCGCCAGATTCTTGCAGAGCTGTTTATCTTCCTTCTAGGTGCTGGGTTGAACGGGGCCTGGGAAACCAGGCAGAACTATATATTGTAGCAGAAGAGCCCCAGACAAGGAGCTAGACAGCAAGAGTTCCATTCTCCATTCCTGCTACCGGCCTAGGTAGGGGAGCTCAGGCAGGCCTCAGTACCTCCACCACAGCTGGAGGAGGCTGTGCAGGCATCTTCCCTCCTAGTTACCACAGGAAGGAAGAGTTTTTCACAGGTTCTCGGTTGTATTGACATAGTTTTGATTGTAGACAAGGATTCTCAAGTTTGACTGCAGAACAAAAGATGCGCTAGAGATAGGGTTAAATATCCTATTCTCTTTTAAGACCCACAAGACCTTCTCTGTGCCTGTGGTTTAGACCAACCTGTCACACTTCCCATCACTCAAACAGGCTGACCAGCCTCTGCACAAGGCATTAGGTGGATCTCAAAACTATCTCGCATCACTGTGTCTTGCATCTAATATTGTAGTGGAACAAACTGGGAGTTCAGCAAATAGTTATTGAAGACAGGAAGGAATAGACTTCCTTTCTAATAAATTATGAGCCAGCTTCACATATATTATCATCAAAGGAATGAACTAGCAGTTATCTGTAACCCTGCCCACCAAGAAATCAATGACCTTTGATTACCTCCTCACCCTCTGAGCCTGACTGCTAAAGAAATGCCTTTCATAAGATAACCATGGAGAAAGGAAGATTAGAAAAGATTTTGGGAGTGTCCCATCTATTGGTTTTTGGAGTAAAAGCAGCTGCTAAGATGGGACATGCAATAGTGAGGATTACATTTTACTTTAAAAAACTGTAAAACTTAAAAGATTTTTTAAAACTTATACTGAAAATAGAAAAAAACAAACCACCAACTTCTCAAATGTCACTATCTGCTCTTCTAGGACACAAGATGGTGTCAGAAGACAATTTAACAAAGGGCTAGGGTGAGGAGCTCTGGAGTCTAGGTCTGGTTCCACCACTGGCACTGAAAGACATTAGACCAGTCACCTCCAGGCTTGACAGTTTTGGACATTATGACCTCTAAAACACCTTCCAAATTTAACGTTTCATACTCATGAGTCATTCATTACTTGCCATGTCTTTAAACTTGTTTTTCTCCCCCATGGAATTGGCACTCTGGTGGAGAACTTGCGGAGAAGCAAGACTGGAGCCAGTGATTAGACCAAAGAAACGCCCAAGGCCGCCAGTGTCCAAGCCCTCTTACAGACTTTCCAGAATCTCGTTTTCCCTCACTTCCTTTTCATTTCCGAAGCAATGCAAACTTGTTGCAAATGTTTCATATACAGAGGACAACCAAGGAAAAATCTCCCGTAAGTTCTTACCTGAAGCTTGACAGAAGCTAAAGCCAGAGGATGACGCTGTTGTGGTGGCAGCCGAGGTGCCACCAAACACGGAGCCTCCCTGCCCAAAGCCAGGACTCTGACCAAAAGCAGGAGGGTTGTTCTGGCCAAAGAGCCCACCTCCGTTGTTGGTAGACGACTGTCCAAATGAGAAGGAGCTGGAGCTACTGGTGCTCGAAGAGGCACCGAAGACATTCCCGCTGGTGGATGTAGGGGTGGAGGACACGGACTGACCAAAAGCAGGCACAGAGCTGAACCCAGGCTGACTGAAGGAAAAGCTGCTTGCGGGGCTGCTGGTTGACTGCCCGAAGGCCGGGGCCTGCCCAAAACCCGGCTGTCCGAAGACCCCTGGGGTGGAGGTGCCAAAGGCAGGGCTGCCGAACCCCGAGCTGCTGACCTGTGGCGCGGCGGCCGCTGTGCTGGCCATGCTGCCCGTCTGCTGCCCAAACAGGCTGGGGGCGGTGCTGGCGGCCACCTGCCCAAACATGGGGGTCGCTGAGGGGGCGCTGGCTGTGTGGCTGCTGAGCTGGCTGAAAGCCGAGCTGGAACTGGCAGCGGGAGGCTGAGTGAAGACAGAGGAGTCAGAAGTGGCCATCCCAAACACTGGGGTCTCCGTGGCTGGGCCTGGAGCAGCGCTGCAAACACCACTGGAGGTGGTGGCAGGTCTGGATGTTTCTGGGGCCACAGGGATGGTGCTTGAGGATCCAGGTGCCGAGATGGTGGCTGGCCCAGGCACAGAGACGGTGGGGCCTGGGGACGGCGCTTCCGTCTTGATGTCTGGGACCCCAGGGGCTGCTGGAGCAGCCTCAGCTGCAGGCACCAGGACACTGGTACTGGCCGCTTCAGTGCTAGGGCTGCTGATGGCAGGCTGGGTGAGAGCAGGCTCTTTCTTCCCAGAGTCGGGAGTTTGAAGCGGAGCCTGGGGAAGCGGGGTTGGTGGCTGCTGCCCCAGGAGGGAGGCAGTTGATGTCGAGGCCTCATTACTGCCTGGCTTCTCGGGCAGAGCCAATGACACAGCTGCTTCTGAGCTTTTACCAGAGCCCGTGGGCAGGGTGGGGGCAGACCCTGAGCTCAGGGGGCTGCCAAACGACAAGGTGGGGAGTGACGTGGGCAGGGGCGTGGCAGTGGACGCCGGGGAGGAGGAGGGTGCTGTGCTGCTTGTCGGTTGGCCTCCGAATGAAAAGCTGGTCTTGCTACCACTGAAAAACAGGCCCCCAAAACTGATAGCCCCAGAGGAGCCCGCACTGGTGAGTGGCAGGTTGCCAAAGACGCCCGTTGAGGAGCTGCTGGGGCTGGGGCTGGCTGCTGCTGTTGGTGCCGCTGCCGAGGTGGCCGCAGAGGTGGTCTCGGGGGGCTCTGCGGGCTTCCCCAGCACCGCAGGGCTGGGAGAACCGAACCCGGAGGGGGCGGTGGGGGTCTTGGTGGGCTGTGCATTGGCACTGGTCACACCTGGGGACAATGCCTTGCTGGCTGGCTTGGTGGGCTCGTCTGCTTGGCCGACCCGCAGTCCTGAGAAACTTCCCAGAGTCTCTCCCGCCAGGGAGCTTGGGAACAGCAGCTCGCCCAGCTTGGATGGTGGCGCCTCCAGCTTGCTAGGAGGGGTGGAGAGAGAGATTCCAGAAGGGGCTGCGGGTCTGCTGCTGTGCGGGGCGGACTCTCCTGGCGTGGCACCAGCCGCTCCTGTGCTAGCTGATGTCATCGTCCCTGAGGAAGGTAAGCTTTCAGGAACGGTCTCATAGAAAGGCTTGCCTCCCCCGCCAAAGGAGAATGCATCGAGCTGGCTTGGCTCTTTGGTGGGGGGTGCTGACAATGGCAAGAAAAAGAAATTAGGAGATGGGTTGGGTGTCACAAAATATGACCGACACCAGCCTCACTGACTTCTCTAAGCCAGAGCCTCTCTCCTCCCTTGACCTCATCAGGACAGCCTGTTCTGACAGCACTGTCCTTGCGCGGGACAGAACGTGTGCTTCTCCGTGGGAACATGAGCACTGAGTCGTCTCAATGAGGTGAGAGGAACGCACGTTCTTTTTATCACCATTAAGTCACAAGAAATACACCTATATCTAGAGTACCTGAAGTTAACCTAGTTGTCCACAAGAGAAACAAAAAGACCTCATGCACATTTCCTCCCGTGTGTGTATCTCAGGAGTAACATTCTCAGCACATGCTAGCCTATGGACCTCTTCTTGACAAGACAAGGAATTGATTCCGTATGGTAGGTTTTCTTTCGCTTCTACGGACAAAGTGTCAATCCACAGGTCATCTTTCTTACCTACAATTCAGGGCTACTTCCTAGTGCCCTCCTCACGGAGTGCTCTCACAGTGGCAGCGTGGTCTGCTGGGCAAGGACATGAGGGGCTGAGGCTGAGGGCTCTGCCACTTGCTGGCTGTGCCACTCTGGAAAAGTTAATTGATTTCTCTGGGCTTCAGTGTCTCCATTTGGAAGACAGATAATAATAGCTATACCTCATAGAGTTGTTGCAAAGATGAAATAAAATGTAGGTAAAGTACTCACAAGGCCTGGTCAAAAAAGTGGTCAACAAAGAAGACTAAAATTTGATATTATAAATGGAAACTGGTCTGTTGCAAGTGCCTGTTGAGGTGTTTAGCTCCATGTGGTTTTAAGAAGTCTAGCTATCACAAACACCTGGGAACACTGTGAAGCCCCTGGTATCTGCAGATAACTTCCAGAAACCCCTCTTTGTATCAGTGATGTTGTACTGAGTTGCTTGTGATTTTGGATTGCTGTCTGTTCTAGTATTAATGAAAACGGTTATGGAATTTCTGTTGTGTTTTATTCCTAATGTATTTCATTTAGGATTTCTGACAATTATTTTGTTCTTGCCAATCTTTTTATACCATTGAGCTGTTTTTCTTTTAGAAAGTGAGACTCGGGAGAGGAGTGGGCCTCAAGGGTATTCTGCCACATCTAAGTGGACAGAACCGTTTAGGAATCACTGCTCCAGACAGAAAAAATAGAATGAAATCAACAACCTTTTAAGTGCTGCACACAGACTGGGTTTAGGATGCCTGGTATGCTTTCAGCTCCCGAATATCCCTCTAGCAGATTTTAAGAGATCCCTTTTTTACCAAAAAATGTTCATCACTTGGGCTGACACACAGAAAAGCACTCATAAAAGTACATGCTGAAGGAAAAGTTGAAAGATGGTCATTGTCTTATTTATTATAGGAAAACCTGGAAAAAGCCTGAACCGTCCACGAGGGGGATGGTTAAATAAATTAGGGCACATCTGCAAGACAAATTATGTAGCCACTAAAAATGACATTTAAACAAGACTCTCATTAATACTGGAAAACTCACAAGGATTGTGTTAAATGAAAAGGTAGAAGCAAAAAATCCCAAAAGGAAATAGAACTGCAATGGTTAAGGGTACAATGTGTAATTCTAGAACATATTACTTTAATAAAAAATATAAACACTTTTATAATAAAAGCTTTCTTTTTAAAACAGAAGTAAATTCAATTACTTTGAACTGAGAACTTGAAGGCACTTAAAAAATACATCTGGTTTCTGACAGGTCCTCAAAGTCTATTAAACATTAAAAACATGTTGGTAGATGTTGGTCTGAGCGTCCCAGCTGGCTCAGTGATAAAGAATTTGCCTGCAATGCAAGAGACTCAGGTTCGATCCCTGGGTTGGAAAAATCCCCAGGAAAAGGAAATGGCAACCAACTCCCAGAAAACCCCATGGACAGCAGGAGTCTGGCAGGCTACAGTCCATGGGGCTGCAAAAGAGCCAGACCCGACTCAGTGACTAAACAACAACAGACGCTGGCAGATCTGCACCAGCGTGCGCGGGACAAGTGTGTCTCCCGATAGGTTATCAAGGAAAGAAACACGAGTTTAGTCTTTCCTTTCTACAGTACTGCGTGTGTGTGTTCAGTCACTCAGGCCTGTCGGACTCCGTGGACTGCAGCCCACCAGGCTCTGTCAATGGAATTTCCCAGGCAAGAATACTGGAGTGGGTTGCCATTTCCTCCTCCAAGGGATCTTCCCAACCCAAGGATTGAACCAGCATCTCTTGCGTTTCCTGCCTTGGCAGGTGGATTCTTTACCATTGCCTATCTCAACCTACAAACTGATACAATTTTGACTTCATTAAAAAAATTTTTTTAAATTATGAAAGTATGATAACACTCTACAGGAAACTGGGAAAATACAGAACAAAGTTACATATAGTTTCACTACATATTATGATTATTAAAAATTGATATAATTTTAAATACCATATGACAAAGATGGAGAAAGAAATTTTAATTTGCGTGTAAACATTCACATTTAAAGCACAGCCTTGCCTTTCTAAAAGCAAACCCTTTCTGAGTTTTTAACTATGAAGACAAAAGTCATTCCCCACAGTTTCTTAAATCCAGCCTATTTCTAATGCATAATATCAACACCAAGTTCACTGCAGATACTTTAAGCAAAATGCAGCAGCAAGTAAAATGTCAACCAACCTGCCTCCCTCAAACCTGCACTTGTTTAGAGGGAAACACGAAAGTGAGGCGACTCAATGCAGAGACTGTACCTTGCGTGGCAGTGAAGTTAGAAGATGGTGTTGGTGTGACTATCCCAAAATTAAAGCCAGTCCTAGGGGGTGGAAGAAAAGAAGTTAAAAATGAACAGACTTAAGGCACAACACTGCCCTTTAACAGTACATTTATAATCCATTCACATAATCTACCCCTAGGGACTTGCAATCTATCGATAAACATCAGCAAGCGCATTGCCTCTGAAGCAGCAGCGCAGAGCTCTCAGAGTGTGGGGGGGAGCGATGTGTGGGTGAGGTGAGAGGGAAGCAGCTAGTGAGGAGGCCTTGGCGGAACAGCCAGGCTTCCCATGGTAGAGGGGGTGGGGACCTATTTCAAGGAAAGTGAAGGAGCACTAGGACTGTGCCTTGGGATGGTGGCCGGAGGGGTTGGCTCGCCTAGTGAGGCGGACGGGATGGGCTAGGTGAGGAGGAGCCTATGACCCACCCAGGGAGCACGTCAGGACAGCGCATGCCACTGGGGGAGACAACAGACAGTATGAAATGGAAGCCACTGTCTCTGCTGTTCGGACAAAACACTTAGTCCTCGGCTGGGAAATTTGGTTCAGAAACTTTAAAAAAAAAATTTTGGTTGCACCAAGTGGCTTGTGGGATCTCACTTCTCCGACCAGGCACTGCACACAGCCCACAGAAATGAAAGCGCTGTAGCTGTACCCTAACCACTAGGCCACCAGGAAAAGTCCCTCAAAAACCTATCTGATTCCTTTCATCTTCTCCTCTCTTTTTGTACATTTTCTTCACCCTGTGAGTGAAGACACTATAAGCAAAGAAGAAAACTCAGCACCAGTTGAGCCAGAATGGAGTACTCATTCTGAGAAAAGTTCAAATAGCAAATTAAAAACTGTTGGATTGGTCAAAAAGTTCATTTGGGCGTTTCTGTAAGATGTTATGGAAAACCCCAAATGAACTTTTTGGCCAACCTGATAAAAAGCCGAGCATATCAAATAGAGTAAGTAACAGTAAAGAGTAGAGTTGGGTTTTTTTTTTAAACTCATCACTGGCTTCATCAAATGGTCCAAGACCACCTAAGATGTGTTAAATATTTTATCATCTTAAAAAAAAAAAAGAAAAGAAAACAAATCACTTTCTTTGTCTCAACCCTGAAGAAATTTGATGTAACAGAGGTAAGCAACTGACCCATGACCCAAACCTCTGTAGGTTATTTTAAAGACGGGAAGAAGAGTATCAGGTTCACAGAAGTAAAGATTAATTAACAGATGCGGTAGCTCCCGGAACTGACCTACTCTCTAAAACTGTGCTCCAAACTACCTTTGGGGAGTAGAAAACTAATGATTTACAGGAAAATATATATGATTTCCCCCTTAAAATTCTATTCTAACACCCTCCTTTCTCGTAATGTGTTAGGCTGAAGGGTATTCAAGAAACAAACTCACAGCAGGGAAAAGAGATTGTGGTCAGTGTGATTCCAGTTACAAAAGCATAAACTGGAAGAGCTTAAGAGGCTTTTCTAGTGGAACTGAATGTGCAACCCTTCACGGTGAAAACAATCTTTGGATGAGTATTTATCTCAGCCACACAGAGACTAACTCCACCCCAAAGAAGAGAGATGCTCTGCCAACTCTCACAGGTTTCATGATGAGTGTTCACAGGATAGTGAAAAGGTACGCCCCCTCCAACGTTAATAAGAACTTCCTTTGGACTGAGGGTTAGAAGACCCTTTTGTTTTTAAAAATAACTCAATTTGACAAGTACAGACATCATCACTTTTAAAAAAATGAAACAGAAATGGACTTCCCCACATCTATATAAAACCCCAATTCTTAAATGGCCACTGTCTTGATTGCTCAGCAGTCTAGTATAATGTGACCTCTCGGGGCAGCGAAGCCAATCCAAGGTCTCACCCAGCCGCCAGATGGTGTCAGAATGAAAAGATCTCGGTGTGATAAACTAGAGCAACCACAGACCCACTACCCAAACAAGGCTTATCCTAAACAACAAAACAAACAAGCCAGTAAGAACACATATAAAACTGAATCGAAAAGGACAAACAGATTTACATTAGGACACTAAGCTACTCCCACTATCATTAAATGTGTCACTGTGGAGATAAGAACTCTGGTTTCATATAAGTATACCCGCTGACTATAAGATTTGGAGAAGCAATCTATAAGGATTCTGTGATCTGCCACAAAATTTAAGTTTATAACTGACCCTGATGAAAATGAGAAAGGCTTGCTGAACTGCCCAACAGTAGACGGGGTAGAAGTCACAGCTGTTTCTATCTTGGTTGCCACTGGTCCTGGAATTATGGGAAAAAAAGAAGAGCATTACAAAAAACCAAACACCATTTTAGTTTAATTCTCTGTGGCACTGAATGCGTAGTGCCACGCAAAGCGCAGCCCCAGGTCACGTGCTTCCTGTAGGTCAGCAGTCAAGGGGAGAGTGAGGACTCGGTCGTGCTCAAGGTCTCTGAATGGGCTCTCTGGCCCTGTCAACTGTCAATTTCAAACCAAGGCATGCCACTTTACCCTTTCCAGGAAAGACATCAAAGTAACTGGAGTGCAGGTCAAATTTAAGGCTTTAAAAGTAGATTCTGCAATTAATGAAATGTGATATATAGCAAAGGAAAAGAAGCTCCAAGGGGAAGCAGGTGGTGTGGAACGTCTCTGAGCAGTGACTTCCCGGCTGCTGCTTTCTCGCCGCGTCTGTTTTTCCAGAGACTTCCTGTATTACTATTAGTTAATAACAGGTCTGCTTCTTTATTTTTTATTACAGAGGTAACACGACTGCTGTCACACAGAGAAGTGTGGAGAGTTACAGTGTAGTCCGTCGTCTCCCCACATCTGGTGTACTGTGGCTGCTCACTAACAGGCTGGGGCAGTACCCACACTCTCCCCACCACCTCTCCCTCTCCTTCTAAAAGGAGAAGGGGGCTGGGGGAATTACACTCGAGAAGCCCAAATCAAACCAACCCAAACAATAAGAAAAAGCATCTTCTGTTTACATGAGTATGGAGTAAAGATTTGCAAAATTATCTAAAACACTACTATAATACAACGTGATGCGGACAAGGATGTCTAATGCAGCCTTACTTATAATTTTGAAAAGTTAAGAACAATCTGAACTATCAGCAGAGTATTGGTAAAAACTGAACAGGGTACAACTGTACAGCGAAGGGATTAAAATGAGACAGGCAGACTTGTACCAGACCTGAAAAGATGAACATGATATTTTCCTGGGGGGAGGGAGGAGAGGGGACAGATTACAGATCAGTATATACAGGATATGGCTATCTTTGTTTAAAGAAACCAATAGATATACATCAAACCCCAAGACACATCAGTTCTTTGAGGGCTGTTATCTCTGGAATAGGGAACTTACAAAATTTTCTACATTATACAGTTCCACACGGTAGACTTTTTGTGGTCCTGTAAATGGCAACCCACTCCAGTGTTCTTATCTGCAGAATCCCAGGGACGGGTGAGCCTGGTGGGCTGCCGTCTATGGGGTTGCACAGAGTCGGACATGACTGAAGTGACTTAGCAGTAGCAGCAGCAACAGTTTTAAAATCAGGAAAACAATGAAGGTGTTTCCATTATTAATTAATAAGGGAATTATTCTATAGAGGTTTCAGAGATGACTTTTTGTTTTCGTTAGAAGTTTTTGCAAACTCTTAAAAAGTGTTTTTCAGAGAAATTTTCCTGCTCAAAAAAAGTCTGTTTCTGGCAAATAGAAACAGAAGGACATCTAGCAATGAGAGCGAATATTTCAGAATCATCATTGAATGATGAATCTTAGAAATTTCTTTCCAAGTCATGCTAACTGCCCCTGAGATGTTCTTGACTCTTAATTTCAAGAGTGACAAAAAACTCTCCAATAAAATCCTTGAAAGAGGTTAGGATATATAACCTTTCAAACTTTCTTCTAAAATATTAGCCAGAAATGGAAACAAACTTCTTAATTTGAATCCTAAATGATTCAAAAGTCTTTGACAACTGCACTAAAATTTCCCTTCTAAGTTAAAGTTTTAGCTCTTAGTCGAGAAGCGCTACATACTGCCTTCTCATGGGAGGCTTATACGATAAAAACTGTGCATTAGTCTGAATTCTAGAATAGAGCATTGGCTACACAATGGTTTTCTTCTGAGTGTAAGGAATATTTACTGAGGATAAACCCAGTATCCAATGAGAAAGCTTCTGACTACAGAGGAAGTTGGGATGACAGCATGACTATGTAGAGATTACGGTAGGCAGGCTACTCATGTGTGAAGTTCAGCATCTCTGACAGAATTTATTAGCTTAAAGACCCACTTGAGAGCATGAATCAAAATAAAAGCTGGAGTTCAGAGCACAGGGAGAATGCTGGGCTGTGGGTGGCACAAGAGCCCTGCAGCAAAAAGTGACGCATGCCGAGTGAAGTGGGCTCTGACAGGGAGCCAGCAGCAGAGGCCTGCATTCAACTAGGCTGGATGCACAGGCACGCTTCTGCATCAGGTGGGCTCAGGCCAGCAAGGATGCCTGGTCAGAGCACTTCATGGTGACTGTAAAAATTAATTTCAGTTAAGAGGCCTGAGTGTTGGAAGCATGTGAAGCTCAGTCTTTCAATACTGGATTACATCCACTTATTGTGCACTATGCTTTGTTGCTCATTCGTGTCTGACTTTGCGAGCCCATGGACTGTAGCCCACCAGGCTCCTCTGTCCATGGGATTCTCCAGGCAAGAGTACTGGAGTGGGTTGCCATGCCCTCCTTCAGGGGATATTCCCAACCCAGGGATCGAATCCAGGTCTCCGTATTGCAGGTGAATTCTTTACTATCTGAACCACCAGGGAGGCTCTCCATTTATCATATTATCGTATATTGTAACGGATCCATTTTACTTTCTATATTTTACTGGCTTTTGAATTATCCTTAAAAACCCAGAGAGTTTTTCTTTCCCTTTAGTAGAAGATATAAGAGTTCAACGTTTGGATCTACTTCTCTCAAAACTTCGATATCCAACAAGGCAGGTCCTCTTTTTAGGAAAAATGTTTAAAGGAAGGCTTTCTCCTACTGCTCTCCTATTTCAGAAGTCTACAGAGCTGCCAAAGGGCACACTGACTTCCTGGAGATTCTACGTCCCCTGAGGCTTTTCAAGTATGTCTTTACGTGATTTTACATTAACTGCCCTTGTGATCTAGAACAATTAAATTCCTCTGTGGAAAATATCTTTCACCTCTTATTTTCACTAAAACAAAAGTGCAAACTGACCTGAAGCTTTATCACCAGATGACAACGGACTGGGTGCTGGTGGGGGCCCAGACGGCTTTAAGGCATTTATCAGCGATCCCTGTAATAGGAGGAAAACATTTACGTGACCCACAAAACAGTCTTTGGAATAAAGGAACACGTAAAATAATGACATAATTTAAAATAAGCAAGCACAAACACTTCTATTCAGTTAAATTTTGTTCTTCAGTTTCAACTTAGGTCAATATGTTTAAATGTGATATCGTCTCAGAGATGGGAATACTCCACAAGCACAAGAAAACAGGGTCCTGCTTGCCGAGCCCGCAGTTCCTCCCGCAGTGCCTAACGCGATGCTCAGCACATGAAAGGCATCAGGGTGTTTGAAACTCAAATGAAGGAAGAAGTAAATGAATGAAATACATCCTGGCTCTCAATTAAACTTATAGTAAGGGTAAGAAGCAAAACCGCCCAACTTATCCATCTCCAGTCAATGCTCTTTCTCTCTTGTTCGTTATGGTTTGTGCCTCACCACGTGTCCTCCAAGGCGAAGATGGAAAGCTCCAAAAGAAAGACCAAACGCTAACTGCTGAAGTGCCATGTTAAGTCAGGGCAAACTACGGAGGAGACAGCCATGTCTGAGAACTCACATTAAGCAAGTTCTGAGGGTCAATCTCAAACACAGTCTAAAATGATCTTTCTAGAGACAGAGTTGAGTAGCAGAGAAACCAGGTTTTCTTAGGGAAAGTTTCAGAGAGGGCTTGATCTGCCTTTCCACCATCTCCTATTATTTTCTTCTGGATTGTTTAGCTGTCTACAATATAACTTATTTTCGTAAGAGACCATGTTTATCAGGCAAGAGCCTGCAGGCAGATATAACAAACATCACTGAAGATTCACAGGCTGAGAAACAAGGATGACAGGAGAAAGCAGAAGACTCTACTCCCTGGAGGCTGATGCCCAAAGGTACAAGGAACAAAGCAGTGGGCAGGGAGAAGCCGGAAGATGGGTTCCAGCCCTGGTTCCCCATCCACTACAGGTGGAAGCCTGTGTCAGCCACTTGAGCCCTGGTTTCTTCATTAGTGAAACGTAGCTGAACATCTGTCTTGTCTATATGGCTGTTGTATGGGTTAACTAAGACAAGATTAAATGAAAGTAAACTTCAACTCCATACAGATACCCTCCCTACAGAGAATTATGACCCAAGATTACCAGATGCAGAATGTCACATGGTCGACAAAGACATCATCGGGTCCTGACTGACCTACTAGGTGAAGACCATCATGAATTGTGGGGAAAGGATCACAGTTCTTTTTCAGAGTTCATTTAAAAGACGTGGGAAAAAAATTTTTAAATAAAATAAAAAATAAACAGTGTGGGGACTTAGTACCAGATTGTCTTCAGTTACAAGGACAGTCACTGCATGTCACATTAGCAAAGCAAAAATCCGCAATTTACCTGCTTCGCTTGGTTAGCAGCCGCTGGGGTCAACACCGGATGAGGCGTTTTGGCTGCAGAGCACGGCACTGAAGAGCTGGAAACACAAAGCACACGCTCAAGAGAAAGGCGAGACTGGGGGAGACTCACACTCAACCCTGAGCTGCCTTTTGTCAAAAAAGTAATACCAGTTCTGGGGTAGAACACAGATGTCTCAGACCCTAATCAAAATCATTTGACATGTTTCTGATTGAACAATCAATTCTTTACATGAAATTTGGGTCTTTAGCATAAAAGTCAAAGCAATGACCTTAAAATGTATCTTCTTCCTGAAATTTTAAGGAAAAAAAGTTACGGATATTCTGAAGTAGATCTTTTTCTTATTTGAAGAGAAAGCTTTCTCCACCTCCTCCCCATCACCCACCACCATTCCAGACCATGTGGGAAATTCCTGATTCTCTTCTCCAAGTCTCAGAAAATGTTCATCAGGATCGATGGGGTGTATGTGATCTTCTCAAAGCAGAGCTCTCAGCTTCTCCTAGCAACTAGCCCCGAGAGCTCACCACATGAGCACACAGGAGAGTTAAAACATACCACAGCTTCGTGCCCAACCTGCACTTTTGCTGTAGTGTCAACGTGAAAAGTGCCTCCTGTCTATGTAGAAAGAGTCCTCGCCATCTTTTGTTATCCCTGAACACAGTGTGCATGGAACTGTTATTTTAATAACTACTTAGTGTTAATTTTGTTGTTGCTGTTGCTTAGTTGCTCAGTTATGTCTGACTCTTTGCGACCCCATGGACTGCCAGGCTCCTCTGTCCATGGGATCTCCCAGGCAAGAATACTGGAGTGGGTTGGCATTTCCTTCCCCAGTGGATCTTCCTGACCCAGGGATTGAACCTGCATCTCCTGCATCTGCAGGCAGATTCTTTACCACTGAACCATCAGGGAAGCCCACTTAGTGTAAATATGTGACGGAAAAAAAATCCCCTGTTCAACCCAAAGCTCTATCCTTGGCTCCTGGGAGCAATTCTTTTCATCAATGTATCTGTCCTCCGTCCAGAGCTCCTCTGACTGGTGGGTATAGCAGTAACAACTATAGCATCTGGTTTTATTTCTCAGAACTTCTGCTTAAGGAGGATTAACAATTTTCCATTAAAAAGTTAACTTGTGAGAGAAAAGACAAAAATAAACCCACGCCTTATGGGAAAAAATTATCAAACATCTTAATAATCTTACAGTTACCTCCGGATGCTCTCTTGGAATAACACGAGAACCTTCCCAAACTTTATTAGATTTAGAGAGAAGGAAAAAAAATGCAATTGTTTTCAATAAAACCCTCTTTATTTTCCTACTGAAGAGAGAAGCAACTACAAATGTGTGCCTCTCTGAAGAAATGCACACCAGTCCCCCAAGATACTTAACCAAGCAGGTACACAGGGACACTCCCCCATCGGCTTACACTCCAACAAGAAAAGGAATGTGTGCATGAGAGGCTGGGACTGAGAAATCCCTGGGCAGACACAGCAGCGTTAGGTGGAAAAATGATTGCAGCTCATGAGAGTCACAAGGGAAATGAAAATCTTTCATGCTTTCTCAAAGATGAGCTAAAAAAAAACTACGAATAAAAATAAAACAGCAATTCACCCAACTTTAGAACATTTATACCTCAAACTTAGTTATGATATGATGGTAAATTAAATCATGCATGAAGCAGACTAAGTGCAATTATTCTTCTGTTTATTTGTGAGAAAGCCATAAATCTCTTGGGTGTCCTAAATCCCCAAACATGCAAAATTAGGATTCACAGTATTTACACACTGGGCTACATGATGACCCAGCAGAGAAATAAATGCTCTTCATGCACTCAGCTAGTAAACGAACTGATTAAATCAGATCCACCATGATCTAACAGACAAGCAGAAAAGGACAGTATACGGCTAAATAAATGTGTTCAAAGACTTGTACATGATCATGAACCAAAACAATGGAAATCAACAGCTAGAAATGTTCAAGAGGAGATGGAAATACCAAACTCGGAATTATCATATTCTGGATGACTGTATTCTACTAGCAGTATGCACCTGAGAAGAGATCATCAGAAATTCATCTGAAATGTTCTGTTCCACAACTGAAAACAGAAATCAAAGGACCACAGGCAGAAAATGGCACTGTAACATATATCTACCTCCATTTCATCAAAAGTATGTGACCATCCTAAATGTTTATGTAACTAACAACAGAACTACAAATAAGGCAGAAAAAAAAGCTAGAACTGAAAGAAAAATAAGCAAATCCATAGCTACACTTGAATATAGCAATACTATTCTCATTAACTGATGGAATAACCAGATAGAAAATTATCATCATCAACCACCTTAATCACTGCACATGGTGACTGAAGCCATGAAATTAAAAGACACTTACTCCTTGGAAGGAAAGATATGACCAACCTAGACAGCATATTCAAAAGCAGAGACATTACTTTGCCAACAAAGGTCCGTCTAGTCAAAGCTATGGTTTTTCCAGTAGTCATGTATGGATGTGAGAGTTGGACTATAAAGAAAGCTGAGCACCGAAGAATGGATGCTTCTGAACTATGGTGTTGGAGAAGACTCTTGAGAATCCCTTGAACCGCAAGGAGATCCAACCAGTCCATCCTAAAGGATATCAGTCCTGAGTGTTCACTGGAAGGACTGATGTTGAAGCTGAAACTTCAATACTTTGGCCACCTGATTTGAAGAGTTGACTCATCTGAAAAGCCTCTGATGCTGGGAAAGATTTATGGCAGGAGGAGAAGGGGACAACAGAGGATGAGATGGTTGGATGGCATCACTGACTCAATGGATAAAACCCAGGAGTTGGTGATGAACAGGGAGGCCTGGCGTACTACGGTCCATGGGGTTGCAAAGAATCAGACAAGACTGAGAGACTGAACTGAACCGAACCACCTTAACTGACATTTATAGAACATGCCACCCAATAAGAGCAGTGGCACAGAACATTTACCAAGATGACTGACATTCTAGATCAAAGATTGGCAAACTAGAAACAAAAGACCAGCTGCCTGCTTTTGTAAAAAAAGCTGAACTGTAACAAAGCCATGCCCATTCATTTACGTTTTGTTTATGGCTGCAATCAGGCTACAACGGCAGAGTTGAGTAGTTGAAGCAGAGACTGTATCTCCCATAAGCTTAAATTATTTACTGTATGGCCCTTAAAAAAGAAAAACCTTGCTGATCCCACTTCTGGGTCATAGAAGAAGTCTCCATAAAACCTAAAGAATTCAAGTCATACAAAACATGTCTAACCATGATGGAATTAAATTAAAAGTCAATAACAAAAAGATATCTAGAAAATGCCCAATTATTTAGAAACTAACACACTTTTAAATATCCCATATGTATACAAAGAACCCAAAATGTTTTGGACTAAATGAAAATGAAAAAAAAACATTCAAAATCTGTGGGAGGTAGCCAAAGCAGTTCTTAGACGGAACTTTATAGCACCAAATGCCTGTGTTGGAAGAGAGCAGCATCAAATCAATGACCTTAGCCTTCACTTTAAGAAACTAGAAGAGTAAATAAAATCCAAAGCAAGCAGGAAAATGAAATAAAGATCAAGTAGGGGAAAAAAAAAAATTCAATGAAGCCAAAAGCTGGCTTGTTTGAGATCAATAAAATTGATAAAACTCTAGTTAGACTGATGAGGTTAAAAAAAAAGACCCAAATTACTATTAAGAGGAAAATAAAATCTATATACATTTAAAGCATGATAATCAGTGACTATTAATGAAAAACATGTCAATAAATTCAACAACTCAAGTGAAATGGATTTCTTGAAACATACAAACTACCAAAGAAGTAGATAAGCTGAACAGTCGTATATGTACTAAAGAAATGGAAACTTCCAAGCCAAAATAACTTCACTGGTGAATTCTACAAATATTTAAAGATGAAATAGTAACCAATCTACAGAAACTCTTAGTGGAAATTGAAGAAGAAGGAACACTTTCTGACTTATTCTATAAGGCTAGTATTACTCTGAAGCTAAAATGGAAGAAAGACATTATAAGAAAAGAACATCTATAGACCAATATCCCTCATTAAGACAGATGCAAAACTATTAACAAAATTTTAGCAAATTGAGTCCAACCATATATGAAAAAGTTGAATACATTATTACTGACGATTGGTTTAACATTAGAAAACCAGTCA
Source organism: Budorcas taxicolor (assembly GCF_023091745.1). NCBI lineage: Eukaryota > Metazoa > Chordata > Mammalia > Artiodactyla > Bovidae > Budorcas > Budorcas taxicolor. The sequence goes on along the minus strand of NC_068920.1, from coordinate 160,518,811 downwards.
GTGTACCAAGACAATTCAAGGGGAAAAAAGGCTTTTTCCAAAAATGGTGCTGTGGCAACTGGGTGGCCTGACTCTTGCGCGACCCCATGGACTGTAGCTCCCCCAGCTCCTCTGTCCACAGGATTTCCCAGGCAAGAACACTGGAGTGAGCTGCCATTTCCTTCTCCAGGGGATCTTCTCAACCCAGGGATGGTACCACGTCTCCTGCACTGGCAGGCGGATTCTTTACCACTGAGCCACCAGACAGGCCCTGGGACAACTGAGTATCCATATGCAAAAGAAAAATATTGGACCACAAATCACAGTATTTACAAAAGTTAGCTCAAAACAGATCAAAGACCTAAATGTAAGGGTTCCAAATATAAAACTTGGAAGAAAACACAGGAGTAAATCTTTATGATCCTGCATGAAGCAATGGTTTCTTAAACATATATCAGACACCAACAGTGCAAGCAATAAAAGAAAAAAATAAATCGAATTTCATCAAAATTAAAAACTGCTGTTTCAAAGGACACCATTAAGAAAGTGAAAACCACACAAAGAATGGGAGAACATATTTGCAAATCATGTATCTGATACGAGACTTGAGTCTAGATCACATAAATAATATGACACCTTGGGACTTCCCTGTTGCTCCTAACACAGGGGTCCCAGGTTCAGTCCCTGGTCAGAGAACTAGATCCCGTATCCTGCAACTAAGAATTTGCATGCTGCAACTAAAAAGAAATCTTCCTCAATGAAGATCAAAAATCCTGTGTGCCTCAACTAAGACCTGGCGCAGCCAAATAAATAAATTAAAATAAATATTAAAAAAAAAGAAAATGACACCTCAACAATTAAGATAAAGAACCCAATTTAAAAACAGGCAAAAGATTTAAAGATATTTCTCTAAAGAAGACACAAATGGCTAATATGCACACAAACAGACATCCAATATCATTAGTCACAGGGAAACACATATCAAAACCACAAGGAGATACCATGTCCATCCATTAGGATAGCTATAATCAAAAAGATGGACAGTAACACATATTAGTGAGGATGTGGGGAAACTGGAACCTCATATATTGCTATTGGGAATGCAAAATGGTACAGCTGCTTTGGAAAAGTTTGAACTACATTTAGCTCAGCAAGTAGACTGCCATATGCTCTAGCAATTCTACTCCTAAAACGTTACCCAGAGTAACTGAGAAGCAGGGACTCAAGGAGAGGGCTGCACAGCAGTGCTCAGTGCAGCACCACGCACAAGAGTCAAGACGGGGAAGCCCCAGACCCGAGTGTGTACTTATAGATGAACGGACGGGCGAAACAGGGCATATGCATACCGCGGAACGTTATTCAGTCATAAAGGGAATGAAACTCTGACATATGCTACGACATGGGCTTTCCTGGTGGTTTAGACAGTAAAGAATCTGCTTCCAGTGCCTGAGACCTGGGTTCGATCTCTGGGTTTGGAAGATCCTCTGGAGAAGGGAATGGCTACCCACTCCAGTATTCTTGCCTGAAGAATTCCATGGACAGAGAAGCCTGGTGGATAACAAACAGTCCATGGGGTCACAAAGAGTCAGACATGACTGAGCAACTAACACTTCACAACATGGATAAATCTTAAAAATTTGAGTGAAATAAGCCAGATATAAAAGGACAAATACTACATATAGAGCAAATTCTTAGCAACAGAAAGTGTATTAGAGGTTACCAGGGACTAGAAGTAAGGCAGAATAAAGGGTTACTATTTAATGGGTACAATCGCTGTATGAGATAATGAAAAAGTTCTGCAACAGATGGGGTGACACTTATACACACTGTAAACATACTTAATGTCTCTGAATTGCACACTTAAAAATGGTTAAAATAATAAATTTTGTTATATATATATTTACCCACAATAAAAAAAGAAATAGCTTCTTAACTGTTCTCCCTTTTTTTATTCTTCACTCCAGCCCTTCTCATCTATTCTAAATATACGAACCAGAAACTTCTTGCTAAACTCACAGGTCAACAAAATGATCTGCATTTATCATAGCTCGTGGAATTTTAGACTACAAAAAGGTGAATTTTACTGTGTGTTAATCATGCCCCAGTATTTTTAAAAATTACTAAAATTGCTTTAAAAAAGCAAATGTTAATTAGATCAGGTTACTCAGCATCCAGTGGTCAGCTAGGTCCTCAACCAGGCTTACCAGATGTTATTGGATTTGTACCCTGGCCCTATCCCACTCTCTTCTCTCCTTTCAGCCACCAGGGGCTGCCTGGCTTCATCCTGAACCTGCCAGACAAGATCTCACTACAGGCCTGGTGCTTGGGGCTTTCATCCTTAGGATATTCATGAGTCTGCTCTCTGGTCTTTATTCAAATGTGAAATGTCAAAAGCCACTGCAAGGCAGAGTATTATCAACATATAAGACAGGAGAATCACCAGTTTTGTGGTGAAAAAAATATGGTCTGGTATTTCTGAGACATGTTAGTCATTAGTCATGTAGGAGAAGCACCTTCTTTGCCTCTATTTAAAACTGCAACCACGTCTGGACTAAAGTCCCTAAACCCCTTTTCTGCTTTAATTTTCTCTGTCATACCTATCCCCTTCTAAAACACTGTATTTAGATGACTCTTACTTGTCATCTGTCTCTCTGTGACTAGGGCAGGGTTTGGGGATTTTGGGGGGCGGGGTCTGTTTTGTTAACTGTGTTATTCTCAGCACCTAGAACAGTGTGTGGCATATACAAAATGCTACTTAAGTATTTGTAGAAAGAACGAAGAAACGAAGGCCAAAATTCCTGAAAGGAATGACGATCTGGGTGTGTTTTGGAAAACAACAAACCAATACAAAATTCCACCACATTTCTCACCTCATTTGGCCCTATTTCCTTCACCCTCCATTTCCTGCCAGAACTCTAGACACACTGGCCTCTCACTTGCCCTCAGACCTGCGCTGCCCTTTCCCAGCTCTGGGCTCTCCCAGCTCCGGCAACCCCTGTTTACAACACTCTTCTTCCACTCTGCCTGGCAACTTCTGGTCGCCTCTCAACTTCCAGCTGAAACATCTTTCCTTCCTAACCTCGTCAGCCCCAGACTTGACCAGACTGCCTCACTGTGAGCATTCTTAGCACCCTGTACCTCTCCTTCATCAAACTCATTATACTACAGTTAAATAACTGATGTGAAATGGGTAGCTTAGTGGCTGTCTTCTTGCTAAAATCTAAGTGTCGTGAAAGTGGGGATTTGGTATATCTTACTGACTACTGGACCCCAAATATCCAGGGCGTTATCATGCTCATGGCAGACATCCCTTAGGAATCTGCTGAATCAAGTGCCTGGGCGCTGGTGAGGAGTCTAAATAGCATGAGTGTGCCCCAAATAAGCCCTCTTCCTGAAAACAGGATGACTGGTCAATATAAGGGGTGAGCGGGGTGAGGCCAGTGAACATAAGCTATACCAGTGGCAGAAACATAGAACCTCATCTTATAATAAATCTCTTTAAGATGTTACTCAGGAGAAGTTAAATGCAAAATTAAATACTTAAAATACACTTAGGAGGGACTTCCCTGGCAGTCCAGGGGTTAAGACTCTCTCTGTTTCCACTGCAGGAAGCATGGGTTCCACCGTGGTCAGGGAACTAAGATCCCATAAAGGCTCGAGGTGCCACCAAAAACAAAAACAAAACAAGCAAAAACAAAAAACACTCAGGAAACTACTGCTTAACAGAATCTGAAAGTAATTTTATAATGAGTATAATTCCCTCTCAAGCTTTCTTATTGGAGAAGGTGGTAAATACCAATTTCCACTTACCAACTGTGCTTAGATTCACCTATTATTCAACAAGGTATTAAAAAGAAACAACATTCCAGGTGCCATGCTGGGCATACAAGTTTAATAATAACCAGAGTCCAATTCTGCGGAGAAAAGAAGAGTTTCTTCAACTCTTTTTAAACTCCTATGTCTATTTTTCTTAAGTCAGAAAAAAGGGCAAACTCAGAATTGCTCCTTTAACAAAGCTCATATCAATGATTAGCTCAGATGAATCACTGGAGGAAAACACTGCCTGAGATAAGATAAAGGAGATCATCAAGAGGTGCTTCTCACATATTGTGAGAACAGCTAAAATATTCCAGACCATGTTTCTTTCACCATTAAGCTGGCTTTTCCTGTCTTATGTAAGATTCTGCCTTGCGGTGGCTTTTCCTTGCCTACCCTACACTAGGAATCTGGCTATAATTCCCAAACTCGAATGCATAGTTCTTTCCCTTGAGATGTTCACAACAACCACAAATGCCATCTTGGTCTGAACAGCATACCAAAGCTTCAAGGTCACTATAAGATAGGAAAGCTAGGCTTGTTTTTGGCTGTTAGTATGGCCCTGAGATAACTAAGAACTTCCTGGCAGTGTTGATAAATGGACCAATGTGGAGAAAAGAGAAGGCCAGTGGACTAGTGAAGCAGGGCCACTTGATAAAGCCAAAACCGAACCAGGAGCAGACCTAGGGTGGGGGAGGAGCGGGCTAACGTGAACTGGAAAAAACACAGGGTTAGCGGCTGTTCTTCTCGCAGCTGGACTGGTCACAGGCACCAGACACTAACCCCCTGAATGACCCTGGTCCTCACGATCTCTACATTCAAACTGAGGATACAGCCCTCAACTCTTCCCCGAGCCACACTGCACAGCTCTTGGCTACAAAATACTTGGTAGCAACAGGACACCGGCATGTTCTATGAACCGTGCTGCCCACAACAGTGGGAGGGAGTCAATGCCTTGAATTCTAAACACAGATTCACACTTAAAAGTCAGTTCTGGCAGCAATGATCCAGCTCTTAGATGTGGCATGGGGAGAAACTGGAAGTCTCCAAACAGAGCTTCTGCCTTTTAAACCACTGCTTTTTCATACAAGCAATATGAGAAACTTAAACAAACAGGAATGCCTGGAGAGGGGAAGTAAGGGAGGAGAGACCATCATTGGGTTTTTAGAATCAACAGTCTGCGTTAGAGTTGAAGTGTCAACTCAGGAGCCCCCAAAATAAATCAAACCCTCCACCTTACCTGACTTAATAACTGTAACGTGTACCACATGCAGACTTACATACAGCAAACAGCACACTGAGTATGTAACACCAAGACTTTGGAAGTTTATGAGGCAACTGTTACTACCAGTTGGAGAGGACAATTTCCTGAAAGCCCAACTGTGTGCCTGAGATTAGCTGTCCATTCCGCTCCTCTGATAACCTGAAGTTGTGCAGGAAAGTCACACTGGAACAATAGCACTGCTGCTCCCTGCAGGCAGTTCTACGCTACTGCAGAATAATTCATTGGCTGAAACACACTACTGAAGCAGTAACATACCCCATGGTTGCGGAGGGGGCTGTAGCATTATTCTTCAGTTCCTGCACATTTACCACTTGAGGGACATTCTTCAAAGTTGATTCAGTCAACGTACTGACAGCTATTTAAATAGAGAAGAGAAAGGCACGTTAATTGCAATACAAGATCAAAATTCTAGCCAGGTCTAATGAATAACTAGGACACAAGCAGAATGCAAACTTATTATATAAAGGAAATTTAGGTGGTTCTGCAGCACTGTGTTCAATGGAACACCTGGCCTACGCCCTTCATAAAGATTATCCAATGAAGCTTTGTGCAATTTAATCAAGTGTACTAGTTCAGAAAAAAGGAATTCACCAGCCAGCTTTTATAGAGCAGAGCTGAGATACCTGCCATATTGGCTTGTCCTGGAAAAGGGCAGGAGCTAGAGGATTACCAGTGTTTCTGCCTCCACCATGCATTCATTCATTCAACCACTCTTTCACATGAGCTTATTATTGTCAGACTCTGTTAGGTGCTCGGAATACAAAAAATGTCTAAAATACAGTGTCTTCTTTAAAGAAGTTCATGCTTTAGTGAGATAGACACAGTGAATAAAATATGAAAAATGGAGCTTGAACCAAAATGGAGGAGGAGGCCAAGCAGGCCTGAATTAAGGAAAGGTACCAGGGACTGATGTGGCACTTACTCACCTGTCTTAGGCTCATCAGCTTTCATACCTTTTTTATATGTGTCTTATAATTTATAAATAACTATTAAGGCCTAAGCAAAGCTCTTGGATCTTCTCCAACTATTTTGGGGTGGTTGGACTTGTAGCCCAGGTAGGATGGTGGCTCTACGGCAGCTCACTCCAGCCCCTCCTTCAGGGAGTCGCCAGGGATGCCCTGCTTATGACTGCACGTAGTTCATCCTTGACACTCACAGGTGCCCACACCTTCGAAACCTGTTTTTGAATAATGTCTTCTGAAATGATCACACCACCTCCTGCTGAGAATGGACTAATCCTAAATCCTGGTAGACTTGAAGCTGATAAATAATCAATCAGCTTGATTTTGGATCTGTTCAGTACAATGCTAAGATTCTGCTTGGTCCGACTAATATTTAAAACATCAAGGAATTCTTATATTTTTCAGAATGCTCAAAAGTACCTTAAAAAGTTCTGTTGTTTTTTCTCTTTCATATCTGTTTTAGGTGTCTTAGTAAGGGTTTTAATCTGAACTTTCCCTAGAGATCTATTATCATCTAATGGCAAGTATTTTTGGCTAAATCAAACCACCATGTCTTTTCCATCTTTTAAAATTTTAGTGTAAATTGGCATATGTTCTAAGCAGGTATAAAACTAAAAAAATTCATTCAGCTAAAACAAAAATATGATTTATAGCCAAGTTTCTCACTCTTAGCACTACTGACGTTCTGGGGATAGATAATCCTTTGTTGTAGGGTTCTCTTGTGCTTTTGGGAGTTTCTTTGCAGCATTACTGGCCTCTACCCACTACAGGCCAGCACCACTGCCAACTGTTGGAGGGGAAGCAGGCAGAGTAAAAGAGCCTCTGGTTGAGAAGCACTGGCTTGTAAAAACTGATTAACTGAATTCCAAGGCAAATTACCTAGAAATCTTGATGTAGAAGATTATGGAGAGCCACAAACCACTGACAAAATGCAGGAGCTGATTAGCTCCTTAGAGCTTCAGGTTTCCAGGTTAAAACTGCAATCTTAAGAAAAAGCTGTACTTCAATACAAAGAACACAGGATTGGAGTCTGGGCTTTGTTGCGTATCGGTTGGTGACCTTTGCCTCTCGAAACCGAGCATTACTCAAAAGCAAAACGGGCACATGTACACTCATTGCACAGGGTGGCTTGGATCCTTAAAATACTACGAGACAACTCTAACATTATTAGGTGATCTAACAGCAAAGATTAATTCTGGGGCTTAAAGCAGACATTATTAAAAAATAGGGATGAATCCTTATTATGTTGCATCTAAAAAGAAATGATGCAAATGAACTTAACATGGTAGATCTTATACAGCCCTTTAAGGGCAAGTTCCCAACTGAGTCTGCCCTCTCAGAACTCTCCCCCAAAAGGCGCGAGCTGTCACATCAGTCCTCTTTCCTGAAAGGCAGTGAAGGGCCCGCTGTTTCTTGGCCGCTGTGTCCTGGCCTGTGGCTCAGAAAGCTCAGCATCAGCCCCTGTACCGGTGCTTTTACCTGGCGCCTGACTGGCCATCTGCCGTCTCAGTGCTGCTGCAGCGGCCGCCTGGGGGGCAGAGATGGGGTGGGAAGGGCCAGGTGCACCATGCTTCACGGTTTTTGTTGCGAGCATGGTGCTATCAGCTCCTTGGGGAATAATTTTGCTAGCAGGTGTAGACACTGAGGGAAAAAGTAAAGTTAAGTGAGACAGTGGGTCAGAACAGAAGCACACACAAAAATTAAAAGGGTAAATTCTCCATGTTAGGTTGCAGGGAAAATGCGAAGATTTAAAATCCTTAAGCATTAACAGAAAATACTGGCAAACTGACAGGTTGGCACTTTTATCTTTCAAAGATGCTGTATGCTATTTGTCTGCCCACTTCTACTGGCGAAAATATGTTATATGATCATTTCCTCTGACACTGAGTGAGATATAACTTCTATGCCCATACAAAGCAATGAATAGTTAGCTCTCCTCTCACAAATCTCTCCATTCTAGTACCTCATGCCTACGTTGGTCTACTTAGGAGTCACTTCAGTACAAAATCCTGAGCCTCTGAGCTGAAGATCTAACAGCCCAACATAGGTCCTGTCAGCAAGCCATCAGAGATAACGAGCACCATGGCTGGTGAGCCCTGAGACAGGACATGGCTTCAAGCTGAAATGAGCCGAGGTCAGAAGGGCACACGCTGTCCTCCACGTAACGAGCAACACTGTGAGCCTTGCAGCGCCTCCTCTTCCTCACAGTGCCCTACCAACCACTTTCAAGGGGAAAATATCTCTTGACTCTGTCTGTAATTTCTAAAAGATTAGCAGAAATGGGCTAGAACCCACAACTTCTGCGTGTGCTAGTAATAAAACCCAGCCACAGTTCCTTCATGAATTAGGAACCTCTTAGGGAAAAGATTGTTTCCGGTCTCACTGTTTACTTACTTGAAGTTCCCATCATACCCTGCGAACCATGAATCAGGTGAGATTTAGCAAAAGGAGTTGCCTGGGGTAAGAGACTGGGCTGGATGGAAGGTGTTCGAACCACAGGAGCGTGCCGGGGGACCTGGACCACTGCGTCGTCATCCTTACAGGATGTCCGTGTGTCTTCACTCTCCAGAGACTGGGAAATGGATGACGTTGAGCTGGCTTCATCCAAGTCTTCATAATACCTCTGAGACAGGAAGGCCGACCGAGACAGGCTGGCTACAGAGCCCAAAACAAAACACAACTGAGACAATTCGAGTCCAAAAAGCTATGTAATTTTCACTGTTGCTAGAGAACTATCCAATTTGTAAAGCGACTTAATTATTACTTATTTTAAGTGGAAGCAGCTGCGGCTGAACATGAACAAAGATAGCCTTTGCTCAAATGGGTTTTGCAAAACTGAGCTGTATAGGACGAGAACATTTTGACTGTTAGGCAAAAAAATGTCAGGTGGGACACAGGATGCACACTGGTGTAAAAGCAGGACGTTCACGGGCAATAACGCCACCTCAGAAAAGCAACAAACTCCCACAGAGTGAACAAGCAGTCACATTGGTGTCCCTGCTTTCCAGCAACAAACTTCTAAGAACAGGCCTAATACAAACTGGAGAAGACATCATATCCTCAGTCCCAAGGATCTCAAACAATGCCAGGTAAATCCAATGCTTCTTTTGAATGAGACAATTAGTTTAAAAAAAAAAAAAATCACTAAAATCAATTCTCACTTTCCCTGTTTTGCTCCTTCCATAAACTGTAAGGTAAGGCTTTATGCCATGTTACTTTCTACCATGAATTTCAGAAGTCATGTTACTATCTGTGTATTGGAAACACCAAAACCAAGCAAAAAACAGCCCTCTCGCCTCCTCAAGTTATTTAAAAGTATTGCTAATACTTACTGACTTATGTGTCCTATGGGCACATCACTCTGCAAGATTTTACGTATCATAATGCGAGTGTAACATGGGCTTCCCTGGTGACTCACTCAGTAAGGAATCTGCCTGCAACGCAGGAGACCCAGGTTCGATCCCTGGGTCGGGAAGATCCCCTAGAGAAGGAAATGGCTACCCACTCCAGTATTCTTGCCTGGAAAATTCCATGATCAGAGGAACCTGGTCCGCTGTATAGTTCATGGGGGTGCAAAGAGTCAAACACAACTGAGCAACTAACGCTTTCACTTTTTTCAAACATAATATAAACAATTGCAAGTGAAAACCACGCATGGGGACTTCCCTCGCAGCCATAGCCAAAAGAATTTTTTAAATTAAAAAACGTTGTACTAGGGCTACTGCTAGGTGGCAATGTCAGTTTGGTAGCCACCAGCCATGTGTGGTTATTCAGATGAAAAACAAATGAAAAATTTGACCTCTAAGTTATACCATCCCCCTTAAAGCACCCAATGGCCACCAGTTAACTGCTGTATTGGACAGTACAGATCCAACATCACAATCACGGCAGGAAGTTCTACCGGACAGCGCTGTACCAGTGTTTCGAGGCAAGTCAGTGTGCAGCACAGTCCCTCAGCAAGTCCATTCATAACTACCTGCGCCTGCACGTTCTATGTCTGCATCTCTCATTAGAGTAGCCACTAGTCACGCGTGCCTACTGAGCATGTCTTTTTTCAAATGCAGCCTTACTCAAAATCCGACACAAATCAGAAAAGTAAAGCTTTTCCAGCTAAAGCGAAGGCTAGGACCCCTGGAACCAGTTCAGCGTCCCCCCAAATCCTTGGCAATCACTGTCACAGAACCTGAGGACTATGGAAAACACAGTGAGAAAGCCAAAACTACCACCTCGAGTTGACTATGCATAAGCTTCTTCTTAATCCCATATTCAGACGGATGACAGATTCTAGAGACACTTCCTCTATCTCCCATTAAGAACCAAAGGAAAACACACACAGACGCACACACACACAAACCCCATCCTACTCCCACACAATGTACTATACAGTTTATCCTAAAAATTCAGGACCGGGTTCCTCTACCTGGAGCAGTGGATCTCACTGGGGGGGTCTTCCTCTTGGCCAAGAAATTTCTCAGTTGTGCCTGTTTCACGGGGGACAGTTTAGCTGCAAGAAATTCGTGAACCCATGAATGCTTAAAACTTGGTTTTTAAGGTCAATAGATGAAAGAGAACAGAGTTTAAAGACTGGGGAGAATGCATTTACCTGGTACTTTAGGCAACGGTTTGGGGTGAGACTCTAGAGTCGTTTTCAACAAAGCATTGCGCAGGCTTTCAAGGTCACTGTCAAAACTGAAAGAGGACAATGTTACGTATGAACCAACTATGACCTGAGAAATTGGGACTCATGGTAATGGTGATGGTACATTATCCTCCCAAATACAAAGGCAAGAGATGAGAGCATCCTGAAAAGGAAATGGAAAATCTGACCAAACAATGAATTAACCCAAAAGGAAAATGATCAGTCTCACTATCACATCCCACCCCAGAGCAAACCCAACCCCAATAGGGCTCTAGAAGGAAGGGCAATTAAAATCTATACATTCAGGCTAAAGGCAGTTACCACTTTGGTAACTTTAGGGGTAAACTGTCTAAGGCAGGGTCTGAAATCTCCACACTTGCAAAATGACAACTCTGAGTTTCCAGACAAGTTGATCAACCTAATCCTGACAGCTAATTTTCAATTGAACAATAATGCTATGACTACAGTACCAGCTATTATCTATCGAGGGCCTGTTTCATCAGGCACACTGCTAGGTACTTTAAAGACTTAAACCCTCCAGTAACCCCATGAGGTGCACATTGTTAGTTCCCTGCGTGCACGCATGCTCAGTCATGCCCAGCTCTTTCGCAATCCCACAGACTGTAGTCTGGCAGGCTCCTCTGCCCATGGGATTGTCCAGGCAAGAATACTGGAGTCGGTTGCCATTTCCTTTCTCAGGGGCTCTTCTTGACTCAGGGATCGAACCTGCGTCTCCTGCATTGGCAGGGGGATTCTTTACCATTGAGCTACTTGAGAAGGCTATTGTTAGCCCCACTTTTTGGCAGAGGGAAAAAGGATCAGAGAGGGTGAGGAATCTGACCACGATCACAAAGATGAAAGACAGCAGAGTCACTTTCAAACCCACATCTCAACTACTCTGCGACTAGTCCACTTTGCTCTGTGTATTTATTCGCTCATCCCACCTCATTTACTAAGCGCACGTGGCATTAATAGACGTGTTCTCCTGCACACCTGTGTGTGGTGCTCTGGGAGGGAACATCCAAGGGAAGGCTCCAATGGGAGGTCTGGTTGTAAAGTCGGAGCTGCTGGAGACTATCCACCAGGTGATTCAGCCTCTTCCTCTGTTGGTTGATGATTTCCTGGTTGTTGGCAAGAGTATTAAATAGTGTCTCTCGTTCTGGCACAAGCAGGCGCCTGTTTAGACCAAGGAGGAAAGAACTGTATAAGAATGATTCAAATAAAAGAAATTTCTACTGGAAAGAAAAAAAAAAGGACTGTAACAGTGAAAATAATAAAATGAAGAACCACTAGTGGGAAAGAAACAGCAAGACGTTACTAAGAGGGACTTTTTTGGTGGTCCAGTCATTTAGAATCCACCAGCCAATGCAGGAGACAAGGGTTCGATTCCTGGTCCGAGAAGATTCCATGTGCCATGGAGCAACGAAACCTGTGCTCCGTAACAAGAGGAGCCACCTCAGTGAGAAGCCTGAGCACAACTAGAAAGTAGCTCCCACTGTCCACAACTAGAGACAGCCTGTGTGCAGCAATGAAGACCTAGCATAGCCAAAAAACAAACTAGTCAATTTAAAAAAAAAGCATGTCTTCAGAGTGCCGTCAAGAAACAGAGGACAGCACATGACTTGGCAGCAGGGGGTCCCCTACCCAAAAGAATTAAAAGGAGAAGAGGACAATGGTCCCTTTCTTTCTGGTGACAAGGTCATTAGCTCAACATATATTTTTAAAAGGCATTTCAGTGGGGTTCCAGATAACATTTGGAGAAGGGTCTAAAAGAGAGACGTGCCAGCAAACCGTATTGATTTAAGAATCAGAACTCCGCAGAAAGGAAACTTAAAAAAGGACATTAAGTATAAACAGAAAATCCATGGGGTTGTTTAAAGGAGAAGAAAGCCTGGCTTTTCTTGTTAGCCTCACGCACTTTTTAAAAAGTCAACGTATTAATTAGACAAGAGTATTCCAACTGTCAAGCCAAGCAGAACGTTCATGCTGTCAGGTCAAGCCATTCTCTCACTTGGGGAGGAACATGAATTTAGCAACAAGGGAGTGCACTCTGAAACCTCTTAGAAAGGGGCCAGGCTGCCCCAGGGACAAGGGCTCCAGGGCACAGAATCTGCCCCTGCCAGTGTTGGGAAGATCAATTTTCACCTCTGTCTTACCACATCTATGCTCTGAGGTTCCGCAGGTTAGGGACAAAGCCTTTCTCCACACTGTACAATATCATGTATTAAATTCTGTTTACTGAATTTTAAACACATTCTACCCCTGCCCCTGACACAACACTCAGGCTGCCCTACTTAAGTCTGTGACCTCACAGTTTCATAAACAAATAAACAGATCATTTCCTGGTTTATTTCCTTACAAGGCTAATCACACTGATCAAGTGTAGGTGTTTCAGAAATCTAGCATTTGGAGGGCTGACCTATTTTTCACATCATCTTATTGCTTTCACAATGTACTGCATTCTATTCCTTCTGGAAAACACAAGGCATCAAACCAAACATCCATGGACAGAAGATCACAAGAGAAGGTTTTCCTCTATGTTATCATTCCTCTCATCCTTTTAGTTATCCAAACTAATTAGCAATGTTTCCTTCAAAAGAAAATCTGGAATATACAGGAAAGTGTAAAAGAAAAACCCCTCTGAATCCCATCTTACAGCTATAAGTGAGTATTCTGATAGATTTATTACCAGCCTTTTTTTTTACATTAGACTTCCACACTGAGGTCATCTAGTATGACTTCATGTCTTAACTTTTTCATTTCTTATATGCTGTACCTAATAATTACAGTTACACAATTATATATTTTGTATATTTCATGTAAAACAGAAAAGATATTTAACATGATTTTTTGAGAATATGAGATTCAACGGATACCCAGTACTTTGTTTAAGAGAAAAATGTGGTCAGATTTAGCTACTCTTAACTTTTGCATAACTAGGCTGAATCCAATTTTTCACTCTCATAAACCGTGCTGTAAATTCTTTTATGTATTATTGTGAGCAATGTTATTATTCCATAGAATTTCTTGATGTATAATGACTGTGTCAAAGAGAAAGAACCTGTGTAGGGTTTTCGGAAACATTTCTAGATGATCTTTTTAAAAGGCCACAGCACTATCAAGATGGTGGGTGAGAGATCTCGCTCACTTTTGTTTTTTCTTTTGTTCCAGATGCCGATCCCACTCCAAGTCTAGAACATCATTCACATCTTGGACAGCAAATTTCACATACTGATGAAGGCGCCGGATTTCCTACAAGAAAAAAATGAAATGGCAAAATGACTCGGTTTTCTAGTAGTTTGCAGGAATGTGTCTCAAAACAGTTAAAATGACTTTGAAGTCTTTTCAAACTGAGAACCACGAGGAATAAGGAAAACATAACAGGTTTTAACATAATCGTTAGATGGAGAAGGAAATGGCAACCCACTCCATCATTCTTGCCTGGAAAATCCCATGGACAGAGGAGTCTGGTGGGCTACAATCCATGGGGTCACAAAAGAGTCAGACACAACTTAGCGACTAAATAACAACAAATAATCATTAGAATGTTAGAGAAACCCAACCTTTAAAGTGTGTGACAGAGAGATAGTGTTAAGAAAAGGGAAACAGAAAGGGTGTGTCAGCCCAGGGGCTCTAGGGAACCGATGTTCTGGCTTAGTTCTCATTTTTCAGCTCTTATAAAGTATCTCCACGTGGCCTAGGAATTTTCCACTGTACTCTGCTACTCCAACAGTACACCCATTTAGATTTTGCTCTCCCACCCATGAAATTAACTGTAATACAGACAAAATTATCCTACGAAACAGCACTGAAAATAATTCTGCACCTATCTATTCACAGAATAGAACACATAAGTCATCTCACCAGCGGGGGAAAAGTCATTTCTCAAAAACAAAGAGTAGTATCAGTACTAGAAATGGAATTTTCCATTATTAAAAGTCTTACCTATTAATTCATTTTAGGCCTTCAATAATTTTCTTTAAATTCTGATCTAGTGTTAACCTTTATGGCGCCATAACTTAACTCTCAAAAATTAAAATAGAGCATTCTACTAATGAAAATGAAGCATTCCATTAAATGTGTATACAAATGAAGATGAAGTGCTATACATTGGGAAATACTTTTACATCTGTACCAAGATCTTATTGTGTTTAACTGTATTTTCAAAATTATTCTTGGACAAGGGTATGTGCCCTAACTGAAAATGACAATGTCACTTAAAAGAGAGTCAGGCTTATTCTAGGAAGCAGCAGTAACCTTAGCATCAAATACAAATTTCAACTCAGTACTCTGTGACTACAGGGAGGCCCTTTACTGCGGACATTTCAAAAGTGACCGTATCTCTGCATGAACTCATGCTGTTTCTTCTGAATGCCCTCCCAAACTTGTTTACCAGGAAAACAACTCCTTTTCTTTTAAGGCCAATAAATAGCTGTTACATTAATAATTATTATTATTCCTGATTTGATTTCTAAATATATCTTTTCAACAGCTACTTTCTACCAAGCTTCAGTTCAGTTCAGTTTAGTCGCTCAGTCGTGTCCGACTCTGCGACCCCATGAATCGCAGCACGCCAGGCCTCCCTGTCCATCACCAACTCCCGGAGTTCACTCAGACTCGCGTCCATCAAGTCCGTGATGCCATCCAGCCATCTCATCCTCTGTTGTCCCCTTCTCCTCCTGCCCCCAATCCCTCCCAGCATCAGAGTCTTTTCCAATGAGTCAACTCTTCACATGAGGTGCCCAAACTACTGGAGTTTCAGCTTAAGATTTAATGAAAAATTATGTTTTTGTTGATCCAAAAAACCTCAAGGGGGAAAGTGCTGTCTTCTTTGTTGTAGTCAAGGAGGTATATATGAAGTGGGTTAGCGCTCAGAGGAAATGAGCAACTTTGTCTGGGCAGTCCTGCAAACCCGGACCTTCTAGAGGAGTGTGCCCGTCTAGGTGTCTGTTTTCGGCAGCTCTGGTGAGGTTCTCCTACCTGGAGTTGAGCTTCACTCCTGGGGTCCAGCGGCCTCTTGTAGAGCAAGTGCAGATATGCGGAGTCACGGTTCCTCTCATTCTGTTCTCTGGCTTCTTCGACACCAGCAAAGCCCTCCAGTAAAGTTGTCTTCAGGGTACTTATATCTCCATGAAGAGACTAGAAAAGGTACAAGGATGGGCTGATACAAAAGTGGTATTTCTGAGAAATAAACCTTTCTTGCTAGATCAAGGTGGTGCTTCTCAAATATTTAACAAGATGAACATCTGAACAGAGCCAAAAGTGATTTCACTGCTTGGAAAGAAAGATACTAACATTAATTTTTTTGTTTTTCCCTTTTTCATTACAAAAATACAACTTTGATGATCAGAAACGGAGGAAATAAAAATAAAAATACTGGTAATCCTTCCGTCTAAAGATGATCACTGGGATTTCTCTGGCAGTTCGGTGGTAAGGAAGGGCCTTGGTGTTTTCACCGTCAAGGGTGTGGGTTCAATCCCTGGTCAGGGAACTAAGATCCCGCATGTTGCAGGGTGTAGTCGAAAAATAAAGAATAAAGAAATGAATAAATAAAGATGATCACTGCTAAAACCTTGGAGAATTCTCCTCTTTTTTTTAACTTTTAAAATTTTTATTGAAGTACAGTTGATTTAAAATGTTTCAAATGTACAGCAAAGTGATTCAGTTTAACATATATATACACACACACATATACTTCTTTTTCCGATTCTTTTCCATCATGGGTTATTATTAATACAAGACATTGAATACAGGTCCCTGTGCTATATGGTGGGTCCTTGCGGTCTATCTATTTGATATACAGAGTGTGTATCTCTTAATCCCAAATTCCCAATTTATCCTTCCCCCACCCTTGAGAACTTTCCTGTTTCCAAGCATGATATTTAAGACAAGAACTCTGGAGTCAGGCAGTCTGAACTGGGATCCTGGCACTATCACTCAGTAACTGGGTGACTTTGGGAAAACACTTCATCTCTCTAAGCCTAGGTTTCCTGTTCTTGCAAAACAGAAAGAATAATAGTGCCTACCACACAGAAAAGCTGTGATGATTCATTGAGATAATATTGAGACACCTGGCACATAGTAAAGAGTAATAATAGAAACACAGGGGTCTCCCCTGGTGGTCTAGTGGCCAAGAGCTCTCAATGCTGGGGCCTGGGTTTGATCCCTGGTTGGGGAACTAGATCCCACATGCCACAACTAAGACCCTGTACAGCCAAAAAAAAAAAGTAACACAGTAAATAATACAGTGAACAGCAAACATTTGTTATTTTTATATTGTGTATGCTCTTGAGCATCCTGCTTTTTTCTTAAACTTAACACTTTATAACCTAACAATTGACTATAAAAGACAGTAAGTTTTCCCTTGTAAATGACCCACAATATCTTCATTAAAGTTTGCTTTTATACCAAGAAAAAAAGCTAGTAAACTTTCAAATATACCTAAACTAAACTAACAACTAGAATAAACTTTAATGGAATACCTTGTGCCAATGGGATACAAAGTACTTATTGCATTTTCCACATGAAAAAACTAAAACATAGAGCTGCTAGAATAACTTGCACAATGTCACATAGTTTCTTGTTCAATATCCATGGGAAATCACATGGACCAAAGTCCATAGGGTCATAAAGAGTCAGACACGACTTAGTGACTAAAACAAGAGGTACGGTTTGAAGTCAGGCATTCCTGGGTAAACCACTCATCCACATAAAAAACACTACCAGTGGTCCTTTAAGAGAGAAAATATATATGCCCATGGAGTATCAGGATGACAATGTCTAACTTACGAATAGTATCAAAAACACAAACCTCTGTGGTCTCTTTAATCTCCAAGAGAAAGGTGTGTAGGTCATCTGATTCTGTTCGCAGCATCTTCATCTCCTCAGATGTGCCCACCTGGAAACAGGCTTTGGACGTTCGGGCTTTCAACTCTTCCAGCTCCTTCTGAAAGTGAGCGATCTGTCAAGGCCACAAATGAGGAGACGACTCAGTCTGAATGGTGTGGCAGGCCTGTCACGGCTTCTGGGCCCTCTAACAGCACAGACTCCCAGGACACGCCAAGGCTCAATGCCAGAATAAAATAGTCACATAGGAGTCAGCACCCAGAGCCATTCAAGTCTCGCCATCAGAGCTATTTCTGGGAAAAATCTGCAGGAACAGATTTACCTCCTCCCCAATTCCAGCCATCACAGGATCTGACTCTTTCCACTGGTGTCCCTGCTTTTCTGTAACAGGAGGCTGAAGTGATTTTGGCTGAAACGAAAGGGAAAGGTTTAAAAATGCATCCCATACCCCAGGCAAGATGTTACGAGCAATGGCTTCCTGGAGTAGGTGGCTCAGTGTCTGTTGCAGGTGCAGCACTCTCACAATACCGTGACCGTTCCCCCATTCGGTCTTTTGAACCCATATTTGGTGGGCACCGTCTCGGTATGAGGCGTGTCCTAGACAGTGGAGATGGAGGTAGACGAGGCAGATGAGGTCCCTACTCTCGCGGAGCTCACCTTCCACTGGGACGAGACAGAATAAGAAGTAGACAAATCTTAAGTAATTGCAGCAAGTGATAAGTGATGTGAAAAAAATGAACAGGAACATAGAGAGAGAATAAAAATGAAAACACCGCTTCAGATGAGACGGCCCAAAAGCCTTCACTGAGCATTGTCTCTGCACTGAGATATGAAGTAAGGGAGAAAGCTATGGCTTTTAGGTAAGCACCTCCAGGCAGCAAGAAAAGCAAGTGCAGAAAAAACTTTGGCAAGTTCAGGGCAAAAGTGAATGTGGGCACATGAAGTCAGGCAGGGAGTCGGGGGCAGGCAGAGGGAGGTCATGTAAGACTATACCAAGGAGTCTGGATTTTATTCTGTGTTGGTAAACTACTAGTGGAGTTTTAGGAGAGTTGAAACTGTTCTGTGGTTTATGATATTAGAAGAGTCCTCCTGCTATTCAACAGAGCAAGGATGACAGTGACAGGCAGGAGAAAAAACAGAGTGGTCAGGAGGCTACTGAGGGTAGAGAAGATAATGGCCTGAAATTCGGTATCAGCAGGGACAGAGATGTGGATTTATGACAAATAACACATCACAGAGCAAAGCTGGCAAGACCTCTGCTAGCATGGACCAGAGCAGGTGCTATTGCAGAGAGGAATCCAGGATGACTTCCGGATTAGGAGCTGGAGCAAACTGCCAGGTTAGTGCTTTTCAAGATGGGACTACCAGAACAGGACAGGTTCCTAGAAAATACAGATCAAGAATTCTGCTTTGGGACTTCCTTGGGGGTCCAGTGGTGAAGACTCTGTGCTCCCAATGCAGGGGGCCTGGGTTTGATCCCTAGTCAGGGAGTTAGATCCCACAAGCCCCAACTTAGGAGTTCACATGCTGCAACTAAGACCCAGCACAACCAAATAAATAAATAATGGGGAAAAAAAAAGAGTTCTGCTTTAGAGACATTATAACTTGAGAGGATGTTCAAGTGATTTGTTACCTACACCAATGAACATACAGAAGAGTTTTTAGATTGCATAAGCATTCAGTAGAACAGCTTTATTTAATAAATGCCATGTGTCACGTGTTATGCCAAAAGCTACAGCTGAAAACTGGGCATTTACTGTGAAGCCTGTACAGGTATGTGCTGGGGCGGGGAAGGAAGCAGACTGGGAGAGAAACAGAAGGAAAAGACATGACTCCTGTTCTGAAGGCACTCAAATAATCAAGTGGGAAATGGACAGAAAATTCTCTTTAAACTATAAAAATAAACTGAGATGATAGACTGTAGATCTAATATGAAAAGTAAAATAATAAAACTTTTAGGAAAATATCTTTTTGACCTTCGAACAGGAAATTATTTTCAAAACAGAACACAAAAAGTACTCATCTTAAAAAAATAATTAAATTACATTAAAATTAAGCACTTGGCATCAAAAGACACCTCAAGGGGAGGTAAAGGCAATTCAGAGCCTGAGAAAGTATCTGCATTATATATATGTGTTTACACATGCATATGCATATCCAATAAGGAATGAACTCTTACAAGTCAATAAGAAAAAAACAACCCAATGGAAAAATAGGTAAAAGACTCGCACAGACACCACTGAAAAGATGATAGTCAGAAGAAAAAAAGCTCAATTTTACTAGTCATCTGTGAAATATTAATTAAAACCACAAAATACAACAACAATAAAAATGTAAACTACAAGACTAGTGAGGATGTGCAGCTGAACTCAAATACGCCTGGTGGGAATGTACTAAAAAGGAATACATGCATATTCTATGACCTAACAATTCCACTCCTAGAAATGCATACACATATTCACCCAAAGACGTCAACTGGTGTGGTTATAACAACACGATTCACAATGACTTCAACCTGGAAACTACTCAAATGTCTGTCAAGGGTGGGATGAAACTTGTAGTAAGAGTCGCCCAGTGAATTCCAGACAGCAACGACGACATGGAAAAACCTCACATATACAACACTAAGCCAAACAGCCAGATACAAGAATGTATACTGTATCATTCCATTTTACAGAAGATACTCACAGGCTAAACTAAGCTATGCTATTAGAAATCATGATAGTGAGACCCCTTTGGCAAGGGTAATGTCTAGAAGGGCTCACAGGAGGGGGGACTCAGGGACTCCAGTATGGTCTGTTTCTTGTTCTGGGTGCTGGTTACCAAGGTGTATGCCAGCAAATTTGGAAAACTCAGCAGTGGCCACAGGATTGGAAAAGGTCAGTTTTCATTCCAATTCCAAATAAAGGAAATGCAAAAGAATGCTCAAACTACCGCACAATTGCACTCATCTCACATGCTAGTTAAAGTAATGCTCAAAATTCTCCAAGCCAGGCTTCAGCAATATGTGAACCGTGAACTCCCTGATGTTCAAGCTGGTTTTAGAAAAGGCAGAGGAACCAGAGATCAAATTGCCAACATCCGCTGGATCATGGAAAAAGGAAGAGAGTTCCAGAAAAACATCTACTTCTGCTTTATTGACTATACCAACGCCTTTGACTGTGTGGATCACAATAAACTGTGGACAATTCTGAAAGAGATGGGAATACCAGACCACCTGACCTGTCTCTTGAGAAATCTGTATGCAGGTCAGGAAGCAACAGTTATAACTGGACAGGGAACAACAGACTGGTTCCAAATAGGAAAAGGAGTATGTCAAGGCTGTATATTGTCACCCTGCTTATTTAACTTATATGCAGAGTACATCATGAGAAACGCTGGGCTGGAAGAAGCACAAGCTGGAATCAAGATTGCTGGGAGAAATATCAATAACCTCAGATATGCAGATGACACCACCCTTATGGCAGAAAGTGAAGAGGAACTAAAAAGCCTCTTGATGAAAGTGAAAGAGAAGAGTGAAAAAGTTGGCTTAAAGCTCAACATTCAGAAAACGAAGATCATGGCATTTGGTCCCATCACTTCATGGGAAATAGATGGGGAAACAGTGGAAACAGGGTCAGACTTTATTTTTTGGGGCTCCCAAATCACTGCAGATGGTGACTGCAGCCATGAAATTAAAAGATGCTTACTCCTTGGAAGAAAAGTTATGACCAACCTAGAGAGCATATTCAAAAGCAGAGACGTTACTTTGCCGACTAAGGTCCGTCTAGTCAAGGCTATGGTTTTTCCTGTGGTCATGTATGGATGTGAGAGTTGGACTGTGAAGAAGGCTGAGCGCCGAAGAATTGATGCTTTTAAACTGTGGTGTTGGAGAAGACTGGGATTTCTTTCAACCCTGGGATTTCTTTGGAAGGAATGATGCTAAAGCTGAAACTCCAGTACTTTGGCCAACTCATGCGAAGAGTTGACTCATTGGATAAGACTCTGATGCTGGGAGGGATTGGGGGCAGGAGGAGAAGGGGACGACCGAGGATGAGATGGCTGGATGGCATCACGGACTCGATGGACGTGAGTCTGAGTGAACTCCGGGAGTTGGTGATGGACAGGGAGCCCTGGCGTGCTGCGACTCATGGGGTCACAAAGAGTCGGACACGCCTGAGCGCCTGGACTGGACTCAGCTGGTGACAACTCACCCAGGTGGGTGTGTCACCTGTATCCTCCTTCCCACTATGTGTGCTCCATGTTAGCAAAAAATTAAATAAAATAACCCAAGTCGTAATGGAAAGGCAGAAAAAAAAGAGGGCAGTGGGAGATTTCTTGATTACTTTGGGAATAACAGAAAAAGATCAGGTGGTATACTACAGTCTTCAGAAATGAATAGGATTCCACAAATGGAATATAGCATGGATAAGCTCAGGAATCAGCAGAGAAAACAACCCTAAGATTCTAGGGTTGCATTAAATGGCTTTTATGAGCAGACATTACAAACATTCATAGCTCCCACTTTGGTACTTCCCATCACATAGTCCGAAATACTTTTGCTGTGAAATCAAAAACCAAAAAAAAACTCACTTTATAAACATGTATGCGTGGGGCAGTAAATTAATAAACACAGTGTTGCAGGCTGAGTTTAAACATACCTGAGGAGAGCCTGACTTAGTCACTGGAGGGGTTATCCTAGGTGATTTCTGGACCATTGAGGGCACCGGACTTGGACTGCCCTGAGCAGCTCTCCCTGTAAGAACAAGAGGTCAGTCAAAACAAACAGTATTCATTCCCATTATTTCTTTCAGAATGAATATCCTTTCCTCAAATCTAATAAAATAAGTTTTTCACTGTCCCTGGCCTCCATTTATGATCTTGGTTACCAAAAGAGATATCCACGGTTTCCAAATACCTAAAAAACACATATAACATTTTAAAACAGGAAGCTCCCTTGTAAAGCAGGTAAACTGGAGTGTCTCTAATAACAGGTATGTGCACTGGTGTCCAGGCCCAGGAGGCATAACACTCAGCCCCTCCCTAATGCTCACAGAGGTGCCTGATGACCTCTGGGAACTGGGGACAAAGTTTAAAGACCATGAGAACAACAATTCTCATCACCTAGGAAGAACTCACAGGGCCTTCGGGACCCTCCTGGAATCCTCTAGGACAAGTCTGTTGCACATGAGAATCACCTAGGAGCTTTTAACAGAGAAGGCAATGGCACCCTACTCCAGTACTCTTGCCTGGAAAACCCCATGGACGGAGGAGCCTGGAAGGCTGCAGTCCATGGGGTCGCTAAGGGTCAGACACAACTGAGCGACTTCACTTTCACTTTTTACTTTCATGCATTGGAGAAGGAAATGGCAACCCACTCCAGTGTTCTTGCCTGCAGAATCCCAGGGACGGGGGAGCCTGGTGGGCTGCCATCTATGGGGTCGCACAGAGTCGGACACGACTGAAGTGACTTAGCAGTACGAGCGTTTTAAAAACAAATATACCAAAAACTTGTATTCAAGCCTCATCTCAAGAGAACCAGATTAAACGGTGAGAGAGGGGACTCCCCTAGTGGGTCTAGAGTACAATCCAATGATCCAGGAGCCACCAAACTGTTAAGAATTAAATAAGAGCAATGGCGGTAGGGAGATGTGGGTGGTGAGCAGCAGACAGGGAGAAAGTGTGTGTGGTGTGGTACACTTTTTCTACCCTAAACTATAAAGAGATATGAAAAGACAAAAGGCTTGTTAACTCTTTCGGTCATAGACAGGTACTTTCCAGAATCTGGTGAAAAGTCCCAGAATGAGATAACTTTGACAAATGCTACAAGGCAGTCCTTGATCAGCAGCTAAGAGAGAAGATTTCAGGAATTTATACAGCTCAATGCTTGCTCAGGATCTACCAAGATAAAATTATTCCTGACACTCAAATACCAAATGGCTATGCAAGTACATCTGGCTGGGTATTATCGCTGGCATGAGCAAACAACTAACTTAAAAACAGAGACATATCTGACAGACGCCACCACAACTGTGAGCAAGACGACGTCGCTTACGTCTGGACAAAAGGAAGTCACGGGATGTGGCACACACATCCACCACGTGGTATCACCGCTCAAAATGTGTCAGGTAAGTTTCACTGTGTGGAAACTCTCAAGTCCTAATTGGAGGACAGTCCACAAAACTACTGGCCTGATCTCACCAACGTTAATGCCGAGGAAGACAAAAACGATAAAAGACTGCTTGAGACCAACGAGACAAAATCGGAACATAACGTGTAGTCCTTGAGTGGCTTCTAGAAAAACAAAGGGGGAAAACAAAGCTGTAGGAACATTACAGGAACAACACTGGAAATGGGAATCGGGCTACAGGCTGAATTACTGTTAAATTTCTTTAGTGTAATAATGTATTGAGTGCCCTTGTTTTTAGGCGAGAGACACTGAAGTTCTTAGGGGTGAAGTGTTTCATATCTGTGATTAACTTTCAAATGTTTTAGAAAAAATTTACATTAAAAAAGAAAGACACAGGACTTCCCTGGTGGCGCAGTGGTTCAGAATCCGCCTGCCAATGCAGGGGACAAGAGTTCCATTCCTGGTCCGGGAAGATTCCAGATGCTGTGGAGCAACTAAATCCACAACTTCCGAGCCCGTGTGCCGCAACTTCCGAGCCCGTGTGCCACAACTTCCGAGCCCATGTGCTGCAACTACTGGCGCCCGCGTGCCCTAGAGCCTGTGCTCTGCTGCAAGAGAGGCCTCAGCCTCTGAGGGCTGAAGGAAGAGAAAGACAGGCTGGATGCATTTGCTCATGGAGCTGTATAATGCACTTCAACCTGGAGAGAACCACTATCATGACGTTTATTTTAAAAATCTGCTTAAGGTAGGGCTGAGTGTGAAAATCCAGGGCAGTCACCAGAGGAAATATGCAGAAAGCCTCTGCAGGTTCTTTATCGTCTATGTGTCTTCAAGACTTACTTGGTGACTGACCTGCATGGAGAGCAAGCTCTATGTGAAGATAAATGCCCCACAAGACAGAGACAAGCACTGAAGCCATTATGAATCTTTCCAAACCGGAGTACAAAAGCCACTGGACTTCAGTGTGAGTTACAGGAAGCAAGAAAAAGGAATCCAGTCCAGCTATGTTGGCTAGGATTTTTAAATAACTTGGAGAAATGCTAATCTGGGAATTCAGGACTGAGCTTTGAAGCTGTTTGCTTAAAATCATACCTGATGCCGATGGAGTGACTGAGGACTTGGATGGCAAGGAACTGGATGATGCCGAGAGGGGTGTGGGGTGGCTGAGAGGTCCAGAGGAAGCTGGCTTGGAGGCCGAGGAGAAGGGCAGCATCGAGGCTGTGCTCTGTGAGCTGTGAACAGGAGCCGAGGTGGCTGCAGCCGTGAACCTGAAAACGGCAGCCCAAGTGGGTCAGAACAGCCTGCTGCTGTGGGATTATTCGCAACAGTCATGAATGATCATCAAAAGGTAACTTCCTAGACTCTTCTGCCTTTAGGAAGTGCAAGGAAAGTGAAAGGAAAGTGAAGTTGCTCAGTCGTGTCCGACTCTTTGCGACCCCATGGACTGCAGCCTACCAGACTCCTCTGTCCATGGGATTTTCCAGGCAATAGTATTGGAGTGGATTGCCATTTCCTTCTCCAGGGGAGCTTCCCAACCCAGGGATCAAACCCAGGTCTCTCGCATTGTAGACAGATGCTTTACTGTCTGAGCCACCAGGGAAGTCCAAATGTGCAAATGTTTAGCTATTTCCTGGGGCCTCCCCAGTGGCTCAGAGGTTAAAGCGTCTGCCTGGAATGTGGGAGACCTGGGTTCGATCCCTGGGTTGGGAAGATCCCCTGGAGAAGGAAATGGCAACCCACTCCAGTACTCTTGCCTGGAGAATCCCATGGAGGGAGGAGCCTGGTAGGCTACTAGTCTATGGGGTCGCAAAGAGTCGGACACGACTGGGTGACTTCACTTTCACTTTAGCTATTTCTTACAAAAGGTGAAGGCTGCATGGAAACATTAATCATCTGCTTATTTGGAATGAAAATATCAAATACATACTTAACATGATGACAAAACTAAGTTTACCATGATATAAAACATTTACTGTCTAGCCTATCAGGCTGAGTGAAAAAAGCAGGTGGGACTCAATGGACTTCGGAGAGTTTAGTATCCTCCCTTTGTCATGGAAATTACTGAGGGATGATCATCTCTGGGGAAGGAGAATGGAAGATGAGAGCAGGTTACTATCTCTGAGATGCTGACGGTCTACTAGGAAGGCGAAGTAAGTTTCACCTAAAAGAGTAAATGTCTGTAAACAATATAAGTATACAGCATCAGATGACTAGTGAAATAAATCACGGTGTTACACAATGGAATACTAGGCAACCTTCAGAATGAAGTGGCTGCATGACAGTTTAGTATCGACAATGACATTGGCTGGCATCCCCTCCACAGTAACAAGGGAAGATACAGAAAAGTGGAGGGGGAAGCTGGTAGTATTTACACTCAATGGCAATTATGCGAAAGGGTACAGGTATAAGGGATACTTCTCTCAAAAGGCTTATATTCTGGTGGTGAGAACAAAACAAGCAGGTACAGAAGTGAAAAAATAAGATCACATAGGGCTTCCCTGGTGGTCCAGTGGTTAAGAATCTGCCTTCCAATGTGGGGAACTTAGATCTCTGGTCAGAGAACTAAGATCCCACATGTAAGTGAAAAACAAGTGATATGTCTACCTGTCAAACTTGAAGTGTTACTTACTTTTCGCTAAGGTTGACCTTGACTGCAGGAGCTGACGGTGGGAAGGTGGGCTTCATTCCCATATTTGGAGCTGACACACTTGGCATTGGCGTGCTTTCCAGGGCAGGCTTAAAACCCGATGATCCAAAGGAGAATGAAGCAGCTGAGGGGGTCATGGGAGAGGCCACAGGCGTGGGCGCGAGGGAGGCTTGAGAAGGAGGAGCAAAAGAGAAGGGCGATGCGCCAGAGGCCAGGGCTGCTTTGGCACCGTCAGAGCCACTGGAACTCGGAGGAGCCTCCCCAGGGACAGAACCAGAGGACTTCAAAGATGAAGAACCAAAGGAGAACACAGCAGAAGGCAGAGAGAAGGTGGAGGTGGGGGCAGCCTGTGATGAAGGTAGAATAGAGGCAGGCGCCGCGGCAGCTGGTACATCAGGCTTCTGCGGGGCCTGCGGGGAGGTGGGGGTAGTAGGAATACTTCCTGCAATGAAACACAGGGAGGAAAAAGGAAGAGACAAGTTAATGCCGTGACAGTGGAGGTCCACATCACAGGAAGCAAGTGGAAAAGGGCTGGTGGAAGAATGAGGCCAGAAATAATTGGTCCTCATTCCAAAAGTTGTGGGGAGAAGAAATGAGAGCTGATGTTGAACTTTCCAGAGCAAACATTCCATATGGCAAGATATCTAAAACTTTGAAGGAAAAAGAAAATGCAGAAAGACATCAGACTAACGGGACTTCATAAACACCAACTTGAGTAATACAGAAAAAACACACTTCTCGATGTCACAGTGAAAAGTAAGTCATTCTGCAATATTTTATTATCAGGAAAAAACTTTAACTCAGACCTACGCCTCTTAATAGTCACTAAAACAACTCCAGTTTAATCAAAGATATATCTCCTTTGTTTTGAGATATACAAAAGGATATATGTAACTGTATCTCAAAACAAAGGTGGCAAAAAGTGAATTAAGTCCGAGTGTCTAACAACCCGATAAACCAAAAAGTGACCCCCAAAATCATAAGATAAAGATTTGACTAAGTACAAAAACTGGCATACAACCAAAAGGTATACTAGAAAAGAATCTGCAGCAAATGACAAGTAACATGTTTTATTTTTTAAATAAAAATTGAGATTTAAAAACCTTTTGAGGAGTTCTCTGGTGGTCCAGTGGTTGAGTCTGCCTGCCGGTGCGGGGCAAATGGGTTCGATCCCTAGTCCGGGAAGATTCGACATGCCTTGGGGCAACTAACCCCATGCGCCACAACAACTGAAGCCCTGGTGCCCTACAGTCTGGGCTCCACAACAAAAGAAGTCACCACAATGAGAAACCCGTGCACCGTAACAAAGAGCAGCACCCGCTCACCACAACTGGAGAAAACCCCACGCAGCAGTGAAGACCTGGTACAGTCAAAAATTAACCAATTAAAAAAAACAAAAATATAAAAGCAACAACAAAATGTGGAGGACTTTAAATTTTTCATTTATTTATTTCTTAAATTTTTGGCCATGCCTTGAAGCATGTGAGATCTTAGTTCCCTCACCAGGGATCGAACCCACACCTCCAGTATTGGAAGCAGAGTCCCAACCATTGGAACACCAGGGAAGTCCTGAGACTTTAACAGATAAACGCTGGGAATCTAATTCACAGGAAGAAAATACATACATTCCCTCTAGTCAGAGAAACACAAATTAAATGAGGCATACTTTGGTTCTCTAAATTATCAAAATATAGATACATATAATACCCTAGGTGTGAAAGGGTAAAATAAACCTAAAACTTTTTGTTACCAGGTACCTAATTTAGCAATCTTCGAGAAACATTAAGTCTCAAAAAAATCATAAAAAATGGACCTTGTAATCCCAATTCTAAGAATAATGCCGATGAAATAACTTAAAAAGTAAAAAAGATATTTAATACAACCCAATGATAAAATATATTCAACAGAATATTAAACATTCTTAAATAAATCATAAGAATTGCACAAGAACCTGGAAAACACTTAAAATTTAAATAAATGAACTGCATATCAATTGTGTATATAATATGATCACAACTATGAAGATGTTTATGAAAAAACACTGGAAGAGAATACCATAAAAGGCAAGTTTAAATTTTTTTCTATTTTCCAAACTTTCTATAAACAAGCTAGTTCTCTAAATTCCCCAAAATTATTCTCCAAATAACTAAGAAAGCAATATTTTTCAATCAAAATATTTATAGGTCTTGGTTCTTTCAAACTGTCAGAGATGACAGTTTATGCTCACTGTATCTAAAAGAATGAAATACTTAGGATACAACCATGAAAATGCTGGGCTTCCTAGGTGGCACTAGTGGTAAAAAACCTGCTGACAATCAGGAGACACAAGAGATGCAGGTTCGATTTATGGGTCGGGAAAAACCCCCTGCAGGAGGGCAGAGCAACCCACTCCAGTGTTCTTGCCTGGAGAATCTCCAAGGACAGAGAAGCCTGGTGGGCTACAGTCCATAGGGTCTCAAAGAGTCAGACATGACTGAAGTGATTTAGCACATAAAAATGCCACTTTCTGAAAATAGAGAACCCCAAGTAAATGTTCACTTCTTTGAAAGTATAAATACAAGTAAATCTATTACTACTTCCTGGGGCTTCCCTGGTGGTTCAGTGGAAAAGAATCCACCTGGCAATGCAGGGGGTGCAGGTCCAATCCTTGATTGGGGAACTAAGATCTCACATACTACAGAGTAACTAAGCCCATGTGCCTCAACTAGAGAGACCGTGGGCTGCAACGGAAGCTTTCACAGGCCACAATAAAGAGCGGAAGCAGTCAAACAAGTATTTAAAAAGAAAGAAAGAAAGAAAAAGAAACAAACATCATTCCCCAGGCTCCTGACTTCACAGGGCACACTGCTTATTATATATGGACCCAGAAACTGAGTGTAGGGAGTTCATGGGACGCAGGACCACTTAAAGGGAAGAAAACAACTCAAGAGTACACACTGTGTTGAGGAGATTTTCCAACATAACAGCATGGATACAGTCTATGCAAGGCACCTAGTATATTACTTAAGGTCACACTGACAGTTGATAGGAGCCCAAGTATCCAAGTGGCTCTATTTATGATGTATAATTCACTCTGCACTGGGAAGCAGTGCGATAAGACACTCTTAAGTGTTCTCAACCATACCCAAACCCACTGGTCCACGTATTTCTTACAAGATACAGAATTGGTTACACTATGAGCTTTAAAAACTATATTAGAAGAGAAAAAGCTTACTAGTTATATATTCACAGAATTCAAAAAGAGAAATACTAGTGAAATTCTAAAATATGAAACAATGCCCTTCTAAAAAGTTTATTTTGTTCTCACAGGTGACTGTCATTGAGAAAATGCTGAAAATGCAGACTGGCATTTATATGCATGCATTTATGGACATAAAGAATATGTACCAAAATGTTGACTGGCTATTGCTTGATGACTAATGGGCTCTAAAGTGTTTTTGTATTTTTCATTCAATTTTCCTCCAATAAGCATGTATTACTTAAGCAATACCTTCGGGGGTCGGGGGGGTGGGTGTGGGGGGAGGAACTAAAGAAAATTAAATACAAAGAGAAAAGAATATTTCCATGTTCTCACCACGCAGCAGTAGCCACTATCTACATTTTAGTATCTCACAAGTAGTTTTTTAATGTATATATTTTTCTCATTAAAAAAAGAAACCATAGTGCTCTTTCATGCCATGTTCTGCCCTTTCTCTGTTAATAAATATAACATTTTTAACTGTTACATGACACTTCACTGTTTAGACGTACAATCACTTAACCAATTTCTCACATTAAACATGTTGGGTTTCAGATCATATAATATGGGGTCTCACAACAGGGTACTGTCAGTAAATTACCTAATGGGATCCATCGGGTTGAGCTTCCTTTTTCTCTAAAGTAAAGGTTGGTGAATAAAGCTTGAGGATGAGACATAGCAAGTGTGTGCATGTGTTCAAGGGGAAGACTGGTCCTCCCTTGAAGAGACAGACTGGCTGACAGCGATAACACTTTGCGACCTCGCAGCGCTCATCCCAGCAGACACTCCTGTTCGAGCCTGCAGGACCCCCTCTCAGCCACAACTGGGGTGGGGGGGCGGTGGAGGTACACACCTGATGACTTGGGTTGCCGCTCTCCTTCCAACGAGAGCCGCTCTGGTGTCCTGAGGAGGGACCTTACGCCAGGATTTTGATTGATCATGTAAAAAGGACAAAGCACACCATCTGTTGAAAGTAACATAAGCACTGGAGCAGGTGGAAGAGTCTTCTCCTCATCTGTTAAAAAAGAAAACCAAGGTAATAGAAGGGCCAAGTCAATGGAAGGGCCCCTGCGTGGGAGGTGAAGACAGCCTGACGTGCAAGGGGTTTCACTGGACTCTTCCGCATACAAGCCGCAGTTGGTTCGCTTTGACTTGGAGCTGAACAGCCCTTATGAATCGGCCCTTTAAAGCAGAGCTGTGATCAGACAGCCAGTGTACTGCCAGCTGCACAAACACCAGCAGCTGTGCAGTGGCTCTGACTCTCCCAAAGCTCTGATTTTTATGTGTGTCCCGGTGTCAGGGAGACAGGTTCAGCATTCCCCCGACCAACACAGGAGTCTCCAGGAAAAATGACAGAGGAGACTCTTGGGGAAAACACACAGAAGGATGCAGAAAAGTGAGTCCAATTACTTTACAGTTGAATGATAAGCATGTATTTTGTCAATTAAATCTTCGTTAGAATCAAAAGTAAAGTGAACCAGACCAAACAGTCTGGTCAGAGAAAGGACAAGGAACTCAGTGGTGCCTGACATAGACACCTCTCTAAAATAACGCACATAGTATATGCCTTTTTAAAAATATATACATACATTCCCAGTTTTATTCACATAAAACTGACAAATAAAAATTGCTATGTACTTAAGGTGTCTAACATGATTTGAAGGACACACATACTGTGAAATGACTACCACAGTCAAGCTAATAAACACATCGATTGTGTGTGTAGTAAAAACTTGTTAAAAAGTTTTTATTGGAACAGAGCTGATTGACAACACTGCATTAGTTTCTGCTGTATGGCAAAGTGAATCAGTCATATATATTGTACACACACACATCCACTTTTTTAGATTGTTTTCCCATTTGGTCATTATAGAGTATTGAGCAGAGTTCCCTATGCTGGTAATTAGTAATGTCGAGCACCTTTTCATATACGTTGGCCATCTGTATGCTTTCTTTAGAAAAATGTCTATTCAGGTCCTCTGCCCATTTCCTAATCAGGTTATTTATTTCGCTTTGCTATTGAGTTGCATGGGTTCCTTATATATTTTGGGTATTACCCCTTATCAGATATACTTTGTTCCACTCCATTCTGCTGCCTTTTCATTATACTGTCTCCTTGGCTCTTTTTAAAATTCTTTACACAAGTGTTACAGGTTGCACCCCACTTACAGTTACTGCCAGACACTGGCCGCGTGCACTGCCTCCCTGCAGCCTGTCTCGCACCCAGCGGTCTGTGCCTCCTGCTCCCCCTCTCCTATGATGCCCCTCCCCGCTTCCCTCTCCCTACTTGCAGCCAGTAGCTTGCTCTCTGGATCCGTGAGAAAAAATATGTCGTTTCTCACGTTCACATTTCACGGGACTGCAGCCCTGCCAAGACTCAGCAGGGGAGAAGACAGACTCAGAGCACATGCTCGGGCCCCATTTGGAAGTCTGTACTTGAGGCCTCCAATTTCTTATCCAAGCCATGGAACCGAGTATTGGGATACACCACCTGCCTGGGAGGCCCTGGGAAACCGGGAGGGGCCAAGAAACAAGGCTACGAAGTCGGTGTTGTGTATTCCAGCCACATTCTTACACACACAGAGACACACAGAGTGTGTGGCCTTGGTCAGTGAATATCCACTCAAATCAGACGGGTGTGGTATAGTGCACTCTGTCTCACTCTTTACACAGACACGCTACGACAAGCTGAAAGTGCACGGCAGAGAAAGTTCCATCAGGAAAATGTAGAGCTGGATTTGAATATTAACCATGATGGGAAGAAGACTATTTCTGCACGTAGCTTAGCTATGACAGACTATACTTACTGATGGTAATTTCCACTTGGTTAGTGTAATCTATGGCAACTCCCATGGGCAAGGAATCATCACTCTTGTCTGTCACAGGCAGTTCAGCTCGACTAGAATCCTCCAGCAGCCAAGATTCCCAGCTATTCTGGAAAAAAGAACAAGTAGAAGAAGATACAGCGTTGGTTAGAGCTTTTTCCAGCACTGTTCAAATAGGAGAGGAGAAAAAGGGAACTCACTTGGTTTAATATTGCATTCCCTGGGACTCTAAAATCTGGAAACATAGTCTAAAAGCTATGAACCCCGCAGGAAGCAAGCGGTTCCTTTTCCAAGTCTTTCCATCTGTTCCTGGTGTACAAAGCTCCTGTCTGGTGAATAAATATCACTATCACGAACATTCTCTGACGTGTCCTCCACCACATCCGAGTGGACTCCTGACACAGTGGGACCATCTGACAGCCGTGTGGAGCCAGCCAGCAGCTACTCTGAGGGATCTGCACGGGGACCAGGAGCGCCAGGTGACAACGGCTGCGGCCGCGAGCACATAGCCTAGAAAGCTGCTGGACACGCCCCGTGCTCACTCGACCACAGAGGCAGAGATTTTGTCTTCCTAGTTCTCAGTGTGTTTCCTCCAATGGTCAATCTTCCTGCCACCGGATTTCTTGAGAAGCCACCACATCTTTCCAAGAAACTCCCCTTTGGCTCATGTTTGCTTGAGTGGGATCTGTTCCCTCCAACAAATGACTCCTGGTTTTTAAAAATCACAGACATTTTGTCCAACGTTCAATGCTGACCAAAACTGGGCAGCATGAATTAAAGGAGGAATAATGCTCAACGAGAGACAGAAAAACAAAAAAACTGTTGAGGAAAGAAAACAATTGTGATCCAAGCCTTAGGCATGAAGTGAACAGTCACATTCACAACAACGTTAGTAAATGAAACAGGTTCCAACTTTGAAAAACAATCGGCAATACAACAATACACAAAACAAAGAAGGCTTGCTAATCACTACAGGGCAAAATACAACCAACATCAGCTTTGATTTTGTGGAATATGAGATGCAGGTGACAAAAGCTTAAAGGTGGGCATGGAGGAGGTGTGCTAAAGGCAAGGGTGGGTACTGAGATGGTCCTCTCACAGCTCGGAAGATCATGAGAGATGGTACATGGTAAAACCGTAAGAATTGAAAGTAAAAATGATCACTTACAGTTCAAAGGTAACAAGTAGAAGAGACTAAAACAGTGCTCTAATCCTATTGAAAGGAAGGACGGGAGTCTAAAGGCCACACGTGAGCTAAACCCTCATTTGCATCATGGCCAATAATTTAAAGTTCACAACTGATAACCAGTGATGCAATAAATTATTATTTCGGGATAAGGAGATAACCATTAAGAGAGAGAGACCACGAGTTAAAAATGGTCTCTTTCAGAGAACAGGACAGACCAGGACAGGATGGGAAGGGCTGCTATTTCACGTATAAGCCCTTTTCCACTACTTGACTTTTCAACCATGAACATAAATTACTTTGATAAAAAGCAAAAATCAGAGTGTTTTTTAATGTGTGAATACATAAAATACTTGTGCTATCAGGAGATTGTTACTGAAGTTAATCCTAAGAGCAGCAAATCAAGAGTGCTGAACTCTGAGAGCTAAGCACTTATGGTGGGCCATCGTGCCACTCAAGAGAAGGGTGGATAAATGCTGAATGACTGAAGAGGCACAGGATGCACAGAACATTTTCAAACTCCAGGTAGACTTTTCAAAAGGGAAAGTTTTCGGCTGAGGAGCTGTGTCTCCCGTGTAGTCTCTCTGCATAAGGGGAGTGTACCATGACAACCTCAGCCCACTCTGGCCTGCAAGGAGCACAAAGCAAAAGAAGGAAGATGGGGGCTTGTCTACACAGATGCTTTTAGCTTTCTGGTGGTTTTCCAAACAAAGTATTTCTCAAGAGTCACAGTTTGGTTTGACTTGCATGTCTCTCTTCCATAATCAAGGATGGGTTATAGTTAACTGAATAGAAGAGGCAGATTCAAGTAATAAGGAGAAAATAAAGACAATTAAACAGAATAAAGCAGAAAAAGGCTCCTACACACCCAGGTACACTTGTATTGGAATACATTCAATTACGACTATGGGTATGAGGTATTCATGCAGGGTGGAAACAAACAGAGGGCTTTGGCCAACACTGAAGGAACTGCTGAATCCAGCACCCAAGTTTGTCCAACACAATACCCAAGCCATTTGGTCCACAGCTTTTTTAAGCTGTGCTCTCATCCAGAAACTCAATAAAAGGAGTGTGACTTCAGCTAAATCTTAACCTCACAGTTAAACCCCTCCAAAATCTCTCTCAGAACAACATCACATAAAAGTGACAAAAGAGAAACATTTACCTGGCTGCTTTGTCGCGCGAGGATGCTGACTTCTGTGGAAGCTGCGGATGCTGCCAGCACTAAATCCCTTCAAGGAATAAAACCGGAAGACCGTTAAATTCAAACGGCAACAGCTGTACCTTGACTTGAGTCAGTGGTGACACCTACAAAGCTTCCCTAGATGTCAAGGAGAAAGGCGAGCTTTTCTACCTCGTTGAAGGTAAGAAGATTTTGGACGTAAAGCTTTACTTTTTAGTTCACAGGGCAGAGCCCTGGAGACTCAGCCAACTGTCTCCTAACTTAAGACAAAGGGGAGACACTACAGAATCAGTTCAGATCCCAATAAATATACCACTCTAAACAGAGAATAACCTAACTGAAGCAAGAGAAACTTTGTTTCAAGAAATCCATCTTTCAAAGGGACACTTCAGCTCAGAGGGAAACTTTTAATATGTTCCTTACATATCTGTATTTTCTTAAGTCATCAGTGAACTTATTGAGAAAATGGGATTTTTAAGTTTAGTGTGTATTCGAGCTATATAATTCAAGACTGGGGAAACAGATGTAGTAGTCAGAAAGGCATTATCCAACATGAGCTGAATATATGGTTAGGGCATCTCCAACCTCTATTCTCCTCTCTTACAGAGAGGAGACAGAACAAGCAGGACAAAATGACCCAGGTGTGCCCTCCCTCGTCCACAGCTCACCACTCTTCAACGAAGCTGAGGTAGTAATGATGCTGCCTCTCGGTACAGCTGCCATAGCAGGGCTCCATGAAGTTCATAAACACCTCAGGGTGCTTTTCCTCTTTTTTCTACATTGAACAGAATGAAAAAAAAAAAAATCTCATGGGTGATTTTTCTTTAATCCTACAAAGTTAAGAATCTCAAAAGATAAAATCCTTTAAGTTTTATGAAAAAATATTCTAAAAAAATAAAAAAAGAAAATACATAGACACACTAGAAAGACAACACTGAGCAATACAAAGAACAGAAACGTTGGCCATGGAGATTACTCAACTTCTCTGACAATGTTTTCCCCTCTGTATGATGGACCTACACCTAAAGGAAATCAATCCTGAATGTTCACTGGAGGGACTGATTGTGAAGTTGAAGCACCACTACTCTGGTCCCCTATGCAAAGAGCCAACTCACTAGAAAAGACCCTCATGCTGGGAAAGATCGAAGGCAGGAGGAGAAGGGGACAACAGAGGATTAGATGGTTGGATGGCATCACCAACTCAACGGACATGAGTTTGAGCAAGCTTCAGGAGATGGTGAAGGACAGGGAAGCCTGGCATGCTGCAGTCCAAGCAGTCGCAGAGAGTCGGACACGACTCAGCAACTGAATAGCAACAACAAATGATGGACCTAAAAAAATCTACATCAAAGGCTGTTTTAACTGAGATATGAAAGGATATGTAGAAAGTTTCTAATCCAGGACATGGAACATAAACAGTACTCAGCAAATGCTAGTGTTAACATTATCCCTGGGAATAGAAAATCTTAATCTTGAAATAAGGCACCTTAACAAACTTATTTTTAAAATTTGACATTGTCAGGAACCCAAAAGAGTTAATAAAAAGGAGGCACTTTTTTCTCATATCAGATTGGCAAAGATTAAAAGTGGTACCACTGCATATTGACACACTTTGTTGTTCAGTCGTTGAATAAGTGAATGAATTTTGAAAATCAAGATATTTTCTTGCTTTTCTAAAATGACTTCATCAGATTAACACCTATCACAACTCACAGTTCACAACTTAAAATTTTAGGATTTTTTTTCACCATATGGCTCAACAATAGAACGTGCTCTAAGTGGACACCACCATTTTGGTCCTCAGGCCCCTAGTGCAGCATTAAAAAAATCTCACACCTCAAGTGGTACCACTGCCAGTAAGGAAAGGAGAGAGATGCCTAAAGCCTCTAACTTTATTAGAAGACTTATATAATTCTCAAATAATCAAGACACCCCTTTCACACACATACCGGGAGCAGAGCCATCACCACATCTGGAGCCGTTTCCAAGGTCCCATCCGCCGCGGCATACACTATGGTGAATTCATATGTGCCGATCCACAGAACGTCCAGAACTGAAAGACACACATCCTAATAAACCATCTTTGTGCTTGGAATAACCCCTGTACATTATAAATTATCAGCTCATAGATAAACAAATATCCAACTACTATAGCTTTTAAAAAGATCCAGACTTCACTAAACGTAATTCACAAAGATTCAAAAAGCTCAAATTCATTCCAGAGTGGTATTTTACCCCCAGCAGATGATAATCAAAGCAAATAATGAAGAGTTCTAATTAAAAAAAAAAAGTCAGGATCCATTTAACGTCATTTACCAAGTGACACAGGTATCTACTAGAGAATTACTGTTACGGTGACTTAATTGTGTATGTATGCTGTGCTCAGTTATGTAGCCGTGTTCAACTCCTTGCCGCCCACGGACTGTAGACCACCAGACTTCTCTGTCCATGGGATTTCTAGGCAAGAAGACTAGAGTGGGTTGCCATTTCCTTCTCCAGAGGATCGTCCCGTCCCAGGGATCGAGACCTAATTAGCTAACTGAAACAGTGTTTTCACACAAGAGGCACCAGCACTTTCCTGAGCCGGTATGCAGGCCTCACATGGTCTAACATTTCTGCACCACAGACAGTGCCTCATTAGATGTTAGCCCAGTAAGAAAAGCAGATGCGTCGTTACCTCTGACGGGATGGTCTGCCTCATAAAATGGAGGACAAGGAATGACTTTCTTTTCCTGCAAAGTCTGAAAGAGATTTGAAAAAACCAGTGTCAAACAAAACAATCCCCAGACTGCAAATCCAACAACTGTATTGTCGTTTTACAGGCCAATGCCCTAAAAGAACATGGACCAAATTTCATGTAATGACTTTCTGTGCTGATAAAGAAGAAACTGAACCTGAACCTGAAGCCTGTCCCACCACATTCACCACTCTGTACCCTGCAGAGAACAGGAGGGATACATAGCAGCACAGGCCTTGGCACTGCCCGCTAGCCTCTCCTTCTCAACCAGGGGTGATCAGACATACACAGATTCTCTGCCGATTTATACTGAAGAGTACTCAGGAATATTATCTCTGGAAGACCACAGGAAAAGGATAACAGAGTGGGCACGCGACAGCTCTTTCCTACATTCTCTTGGGTACAGACAGATTTGTTGCAATGAACATAAACTATATTTCAATAGGAAAAAACAGCAGAGATACTACCAAACCAACCCCAAAACAGTTACTTGATAAAAATGCTCTGAAGCCCAAGGCAAGACTTACAGGAAGATACTGGACCACAGTTCCATTCTGTTTCCCCACAGCCAGCTGCTTTCCTTTGGGGCTCCAGCACACTGGGTAAAGAAGAAAATACTACCAATTAGAAACTGAAGAAAATGGAGCAAAACGTGAGATATGTACCAAAACAGCCATGTAATCACCACTTCAGGCTTCCCTGGGGGCTTAGCGGTAAAAGATCCACCTGCCAATGCAGGAGGTGTAGGCTTGATCCCTGGGTCAAGAAGATCTCTTGGAGAAGGAAATGGCCACCTACTCCAGTATCCTTGCCTGGGAAATCCCATGGACAGAGGAGCCTGGCGCACTGCAGTCCATGGGGTCGCAAAAGAGTCCGACGTGACTTAGCGACTAAATGGCAACAATTACCACTTTGTGTTCCTCTTTCTGTCAGTCCATGGAAGACTGTGGGATCATCCTTACTTGGCAAAGTAAAAAAAGAAACATCATGTCGATGACACAATCGAATTGTGATTTGTTACTGGGCCATTGAACCAGTTGCTAAAAAGGCTTTTTCAATGGAGTATTGCCCAGAAAGCTGTAAAGTGCAGAAAACTCCAGTTTTTAGATAAATCAAGGAGGATAGAAAAGGTTTTCAAATATCAAGAAATCTTTCTCTTGCTTCTATCGGATATTTTCTAATGTTTTCCCCCTAAGGTACAAATGACTGTTTCAGAGTCTGATCTTTTAGGTCAAAATAATTATTTCAACAACACAGTTCTAAACCAAACATTTCTATACCCAAACATTTCACCAGAAAACCCAAGCACACTGAAGGTAAATCATGTGTGCTGTGTGGCTTCAAGGACAGTAACTACACAAATAAAATATACTCTCTCCACTTCTACCAAAAAACAAGTATGACAAAGAGCCCTATTTGCTTTTTTCCTCAGAGATTAATTTTTAAATAGATGACCATTACCGTATGTTAAAGAGTAAAAGACGTTATTACTCACCAGACGTTACTCCTACTGTGGAAGGAAGGGTCGCACACACTTTCACTGTCTCTGTGACTTGTAGGACTGCAATGCTGCCGTCAGCCAGACAAACTGCCACCATGGAGGAGACTGTAGGGTTCCACTTCATGTCAATCACCAAGCCTCCTGCATCTTTTAAGAGCTTATGATATGCAAACGGACGCTTCTGCTGTTTAGCCTTTTAAAACAAATGCCCAGAGGCAAAAATTAACAGATAAATACAGAGACATTCAATGGTCCAAGAAAATTATTGAATATGCAAGTTTTCTCAAATTACAGTTCACTTTTCCCCATGACCATGAAAAAAAACTGTAGCCCTATACAACAGTCTATTTGTTACAGAAAATTTTAACATAATTTTGAAAATGGCCATCGATTATTGTAGCATACTCAGAGGGACTCTCAACAGGGACTACACAAATGCAAAATAATGGATAAAGAGCATATGCGAAATAAAAACGGAGACTCTGCTTCTTAATAGTGGTGGGTCCTTGAATTTTAGAGAGTGCTCATCTTAAAATACTGCGCTTATTTTAATTGGTACGCAGAAGCCCCAGCAGGCTTCAAAGTTCCAAAATTGCCTCAGTGAAAGATTTGTTGTAGAAGGCTAATGAAAGATTAATGATATAAAAGGTGCTTCAATATGTATGATTGAGTCCCTTCACCATTCACCTGAAACTATCACAACATTGCTCATCAGCTATACCCCAAAACAAAATTAAATGTTTAATTTAAAAATTAAGAAAAAAAAGAGGGACCACCTGAGACCAGATTAAAGGCGTGCAGGCCCTGCACACAGGCTAATCTTCCATCAGCAACCCCGCTGTTGAGCCATTGCTGCGAAACTCCTTGCCAAAGCCTCTGGGCTTGAGGCGCGGTTTCGGGGCACGAGCCTGCTGCATCCCCCTTTCCCCAGGAGAGGAATAAAGAAATTCCTTTCTACTTAAAAAAAAAAGTGCCTCAAACACACCCCCCCCACCCCGCCCCCCGCCCAAGTACTGCTGGACTCTTGGTTACTTAAACTCTTTGGGCCTGTTTCTCCATCTCTGAGATGAAGACCATGATACCGAGTGTATGAGGCAAGTATAAAGCCAAGAGGGGCGGGCATGGATGAAAACAAGGCATGCAAAGCGCCAGCACAGGGCCTGGCACGCAGTCAATCTCAACACTCAATCTCACTGACGATTACCACTACTATACAGCCTGGAATGGAAGAGCACTGCGGTGGGAGGCCAGAGACCCAGTATGCAGGAACTTCTGACACTGTCTACTAACTCTGCGGCCTCAGGCAAGTCACTTAGGGTCCCTGGGCTCTGGCTGTCTCAAGTGTAAATGAGAAATGACAGCACCCTGGGGCAGATGGTATTACAAAATAATTTCTTGAAGTCCCTATTATCACAAAGATCTTGATTTATGATTCCATAACTAAGGACCTCTTAAAAACCCGAATTCAAATCTAGAAAAAGAATTCAAAGGTCAACCAGGAACTTCTAGGTTATGATTCAACACCAGGCACTCTCCTTAGGTCTCTAGAGTTTGCCGGCAGCTTACCTCATTTGAGAATGTGCGAACATCAAAAAAAGCAATAATAGAACCATATTCACTGGACATCATGCACACGGACAGTGTGAGGTTATCACAGCTCAAGGCCAGGTGATGTATTGGGAATTTCATAGGAACCAGCAAGCTTTGAACTTTATCAACTGAAAACCAAAAAACACAGAGCAGAAAATGGAATGTTTGAAGCATAAGCCACAAACTCTCTCTATTCAGGTCTATGTGACATCATTCTTGCATCTACATAAACGTACGCACGCACACCCGGACACCAAGTTGTGCAGAAGAACTGCAGCTTTCTTATAGATGGCTAATGCAGCAGTGAGTGTTGTAGAGACTCTCCCTCATACGGCCTGGGGAAACCAACTGTGGCCAGAGCCCTGGCTGAATATAGTCCTGTACCATATTTCTGCAACAATGCTCCAAACAGTACACATTCCCCTTTGTTTGGATGATGCTATTGTGACAACTAAAAGGCCATGCAGCAAAGTTCTTCTCCTACAGAGCCAGAACCCAAGTTGAACTGAACAACGAAAAAAACGTGTGGCACAATGGTAAGCCGTTCTTCCCTCTGAGTTCAGAGGAACAAGTCACCAGAAGAGAAATACAAAGGAGCAGAGAGAACACCCAGGAAGGCGTCCAGCAGCCCATCTAGCACTTCCTCTTCTTGGGGGTCAACCTCAGGACTAACAGTAGTTTTGCTATGTAAAACTTGGGAAGCAGATGACATTAGCACTTCACTATGCTCCTCTCTCTATCATGCAACAGAAACCAAGGAACTTACCTATTTTATTAGGATCATCTCCAGGTTTATTCTGAATAAGAAGATTTTTAGTAGAAAAAACGTGCAATCCACTGGCTCCACCAGCAAAGACCAGGCCGTATTTGTTGGACACAGAAAGCAGACTCGAGCGTTCCTTGGGCAACTCCTCAGGAGAATCAAAGATTCTCACTTTCTTCAGTGCTCTAAACTGAAAATCCTATGGCGCAGGGTCAAAACAAGATCAATTCAGGACAAACAGGACGTTAGATTACCTGTCATATTCTGGTACAGCAAAATATATATTACCCTAAGAATAAAGACTGTGTGGCCGGTTTGACCCCTGGGTGGGGCAGATCCCCTGGAGGAGGCAATGCCAACTCACTCCAATATCCTTGCCTGGAAGATTCTATGGAAAGAGGAGCCTGTCCATGGACTTGCAAAAGTTGGATGCAACTGAGCATGCACACGTTAAGTTGTACTATACATATTTTTTTCCCTTCAATTCTAAATCTATCTTTAAATCAAGGTTTTAGTGAAAAGAATGTAAATTTCCTTTTGCTTACACTCTAAAAGACATAAAAACCAAAGACAGCCTTTCTCAGCCTTCATTTGTGTACCTTTATGGTGTTTCCTATGGCTTCCCTTGTGGCTCAGGTGGTAAAGAATCTCCCTGCTATGCGGGAGACCTGGGTTTGATCCCTGGGTTGGGAAGATCCCCTGGAGAAGGGACAGGCTACCCACTCCAGTATTTTGGCCTGGAGAATTCCATGGACTATATATAGTCCACAGGGTCGCAAAGAGTTGGACACGACTGAGCGACTTTCACTACACTACACTACATGGTGTTTTTTACAGGATCCCCACATACTAATTCCCTTGGATGTGATATTTAAACATATTTGGTAAAACAGTAACTGAAATAATCTTAATTCCAACTGTGTATGGTGATCAGAAATCCACATGGATTTCCAGATGAAACCATAGTTCAGTTCAGTTCAGTCTCTCAGCGACCCCATGGACTGCAGCATGCCAGGCTTCCCTGTCCGTCACCAACTCCCAGAGCTTCCTCAAACTCATGTCCATTGAGTCAGTGATGCCACCCAACCATCTCATCCTCTGTCGCCCCCTTTTCTCCTGCCCTCAGTCTTTCCCTGCATCAGGGTCTTTTCCAAAGAGTCAGTCGCATCAGGTGGCCAAAGAATTGGAGCCTCAGCTTCAGCATCAGTTCTTCCAATAAATGTTCAGGACTGATTTCCTTTAGGATGGACTGGTTTGATCTCCTTGCTGTCCAAGGGACTCTCAAGAGTCTTCTCCAGCACCATAAAGTTTTCAGTTTTTTGTTAATTCTCATCCTGATAACCTCTGGGTCTTGGTAATCAGAAACTCAATGGGAGACCACCATTTTCTGAGTCTGTGGTTCTAAAACCTTTTTATCCTTCTGCCCCAACCTACATGAGGAACAGGGCACACTCTCATTGGGTTGGTCACCCTTGGCAGAGATTCTTAAGAAGAGACTTCTACTCTTAACATGGTATGGATTACTACTTCCTAATGTATTTCAGTGAGTTGTTGTCCAAATGCCTAAAATCTTCCCATGACTTATTAATATTTCCTTTCTATGGACATGAGTGTGAGCAAGCTCTGGGAGTTGGTGATGGACAGGGAAGCCTGGCAGTGCCGCAGTCCATAGGGTCGAAGAGTTGGACATGCTGGAGCGACTGAACTAAGCTGAGATTTGGATCATCTGGTCCTCTCAAGTTTCCTGACTTCAGGAGGATTTCCAGTGCCAAAAACGGACCTCCAAATCTAGTTAATTAAAGGATTTGTGGGCTTCCGTGGTGGCTCAGATGGTAAAGAATCTGCCTGCAAAGCGGCAGACATGGGTTTAATTCCTGAGTCAGAAAGATCCCCTGGAGGAGGGCTTGGCAACCCACTCCAGCACTCTTGCCTGAGAATCCCATGGACAGAGGAATCCGGGGGGGCTACAGTCCATGGGGTCCCAAGGAGTCGGAAACGACTAAACACAACAAAAGCGCCTGTAGGATAAGGGATGATCCCTGCTCTGCGTTAAGCAAGCCTGGGTTACAGGCTTG
This sequence comes from Budorcas taxicolor, assembly GCF_023091745.1. Classification (NCBI taxonomy): domain Eukaryota; kingdom Metazoa; phylum Chordata; class Mammalia; order Artiodactyla; family Bovidae; genus Budorcas; species Budorcas taxicolor. The sequence continues at coordinate 160,475,430 of NC_068920.1, read as the reverse complement.
AACTAGTTCAGCGACAGAGAGAGAATCTCTCCTCTGCTCACAACAACCTAGATTTCAGTCCGCCTGTCAAGGGCGGCTTTGGCTAAGTTAACTTTCCGAGCCTCTATTTGCTCCTCTACTTAACAAGTACTTCCTAGGGTCGCTGTGATAGTTACCAATGCCTGGCATGCAAGTAAACGCTCAATAAACAACAGTTATTCCCATACTCCGACGACCACATTAAAGTAACCACGATAACTCAGGAGGCTCCCACAAGACCAGCAGGGGACGCGGAAAGTACATTCCGTGGGGCTTTCACGCCGGCTGCACGGCAGAGCGCTCCAGGACGCTCTGGAGACAAGAACTTGCATCGCCTCACACCGTTCAGTCAGGAGGCGGGGCAGCGGACACCCCGCGCTTCCCGGGTCAGGGAGGCGCCAAGGCAATACCAGGATTAAGGAAGGGTGGGAGGCCCTGGCCAACACCTGACCTTCATCTCCCGCTCAGGGATCACGGCATCCATTTCGTCTCCCATCGCGCGGCCCTCAGTTGGTGAAAGGAGCCCCCACCGCCGCCGTCCGCGGCCTGGCCCACACAGCCCAGGTCTTTCCGAGGCCAACTTCCTCCCCTCAGAGCTTGCGACGAGATGCACAACTCGTACTTCCGGCGCGCTTCTGGTGACGGCACGCATTTCGGCCCGCGGCGTGGCTGAGGAAGGCTGAGGCGACCTTCTGAAGTCGCGCGGCCGCCTCCTGGCCACCGCCTCCCATTGGCCGGCTCGGAAGAGGAGGAGGCGTGGCCTGGCAGTCACTGCGCCTGCGCCCGGCTGCTCCCAGGCCGCCGCTGTCGTCTGCAGGTGGCGTGGGCTCGCCTCGTGTGGGTTTCCTTTAGTCGGTAGTGCAAGCGCCAGATATCCACGCTCGTTTCGTTGAGGCGTCACAGTAATCTTTGGATGTAGGTGGTTATTAATACTTTCGATTTCAAAGATGTTAGGAACTTGAGAAATATTTCCAAGGAGCAGCTCCTGAGAAAGGCTTTGGACGGGGTGTGGAAGGAAAAGGTGTTCAGAAAATTGATGGGACGGGGCCTCTCCCCTGGTGTTTCTGAAGGCTGAAAGGGGAGATTAAAGGGCCCCAGCGATCAGCTTTGTTTACTCCTTTTAAGGTAGTCATTTCTGGAGCAAGAGCCAGTGAAAGTGAAAGTCTCTCAGTCGTGTCTGACTCTTTGCGACCCCATGGACTATACAGTCCATGGAATTCTCCAGGCCAGAATACTGCAGTGGGTAGCGTTTCTCTTCTCCAGGGGATCTTTCCAACCCAAGGATTGAACCCAGGTCTTCCGCATTGCAAGCGGTCTCTTTACCAGCTGAGCCATGTGTAATTGAATCTTCAAGACGTCCTAGTCACCTAGGGATTATCATTGCCATTTAATTGATGAGGCAACTGGAAGCACAGGGAAGTCAAGAAGATTCCCAAGTTCCCCTCAGTCAAAAAGTGGTGAAGGCCTGATTAGAATTCAGCATGTCTGGATATGCTGATTGCCAACTGTTACACAGTCCAAAGGAGAGATTTTTGTAGTGGAATATTATAGACACTCTAGGACACAGATTCTTAATTTGGATCACATGGGTCAGCTCCAGGGGGTGTATTGTGCTGCTTACTATTTGGTTTTCAGCAAACTGCTTATCTCCTCCAAGCCTGCTTCTCATTTTTCAAGCAAGGCTGATACACTAGAACCTTACTCATGGGGTTGCTGTATGCAGTAAAGGAAATTCAGTGTCTAACAGCCTGGTACACAGATACAGTCATTCACTTTGTCACTATATGAGCTAGCTCTTCTGAATTTCCTGAGTGTCAGAGCCATCCCCAGAATACACCAGTCAAGACATGGATAAGTTTGTATGTTTTATTTCCAGTCTGTAGAGATGATATCCAGTATCACACACACTCACACACACACACACACACACACACACACATACTGCATCCACCTGAACTTGCCCGACACACTCCTTCCTTTTGAATGGCAGGGACAAAGCCATACTTGGCAGTCCCCAAGTTGCTGGTTACATTAGTTAGATTTGGTCTTTCAGAAAGAAGGCAGCTGACATCTAAGAAGCTGAGCCCTTAGCCAAAGAAGTAAGAGTCCTATAGCTAATAACCACAGTCTGAAATACATGCAGACCTCCCTTTCCAGGAACCACTCTTGAGACTCTCTCCCTTCAGGAGCTGCATTCCAAGAAATGATGAAGGAACTGGTGGGGTTTCCCAGGACACTCCCCATCCAATGAGAGAACCCTTTCCTGCTCTTTCGAAAAGCTGAAAACACACCCACTTGCTCTCCTCCCTTAAAGAGGCTTCCTGCAATCTTGTAAAGTGTGTAACCACTGCACTAAGCCTAGATGGGTCTGCCCTCCTGTCTGAGTGAGGTACAGATACACTATGATGAATGGTCAAGGAAGGCATTTCCTTGCTCAAACGTCTCAGCCTGTCCCAGAAAGGAGAGGCAGTGGGAAGGGGAGGAGATAGACACTTGCTCAGCTAAGGATCTCGGGGGTGGGAGCAGGGGAGGAGATGTGGGGGGTGGGGGGTGAGAGTTTGCATTTACAGGGAGGAATGTTTTGCTGGGGTTTAAACTTCAACTAGGCTCATGCATTTAAAGTACCTCCTTAGACTGAAGATCACCCAGTCATGGCCGAATAATCTTGTTCCTGAACTGGTCAAGACCAGTGGATTAATCCAACCTGGCCATTTCCCCACCCCCTACCTGCTCCACTTCCTCAAAAACTGTCGTCAAGTCAGCTCCTTGGGTCCTTGATTATGGGTCAAAGGAGCCATGGGGAGCTCACACTGGCTCCAGCCTCCAACAGCCCCCAGACCTTCCCACTTGAAGTTTTTCAAAGTCTTCTGCAGGACTCTTGCCCAGTCTTGGGCCCAGTTAGGCCCTTAGGATTGCAATGCAGTCACCTCATAGCTTCCTCTTTCCCAACATTCATCACCAGGGTCTGAATTCCCCACTAGACTCTAAGTCTGTCCTTTTCAGTACTGGCCGGTAACAGGTGCTTATAAACATGTGCAATGGATGAGTGCATCTAAGTCCTGAGTGGGCAGGGGAAGGGACTACAGAATACAGGTGGGGTCAAGGCTGAGGGCCCTGCTGATCCTGCCTCAGAGGCACTAGGAAGGGTGAATCCTGGCCCAGGGCCCTCCCCGAGGGTTGACCTAGGAGACTGCCCCTCCCTGTCCCTTCCCTTGTTTTCATCACTGACCCAGAGCAGAGATGAGGCAGGGGCAGAGGGTATCTGAACACCCAGGCCCCAGTCCAGATCCCCCATCTCCAGATAAACCCCTGACCTTGGACAAGGCACTTAATCCCTGTGGGTCACCACAGTTTTGTCACCTGTGAACTGAGAGGCCTGCCCCAGCTAACCCACAGGGTGGCTCAGGGCTCTAAAACTCTAGTCCGTAATAAAAAACACAGGTGACCCTGATCCAATTCCCAGGCTCAAGGTTTTGAGTGATTTGGAAACAGAGAGATGAACCAGAGAGACAGTGGGCACAGCACATGTCAGGACAAAGTGGGGTGGGGGTGGAGGCTTAAAGCTTGTAATAGGTTGTCAATAAATATCTGTTGAGTGGCTGAGTGAATGAATGAAGAACGAATGAATGAATGGTGTACGGAAGGTGTGAAGGCAAATGAGGAAGCAGAGTCAGGTTTCAAGCAGATCAGGCAACCTATTTCTCAGGTCCTGGCTTAACAGTGGTGTGCTGCCTCTCTTTGCCATGAGCACTGAAGTCCTCGCCCGCCTACCCTATCGCCCTCAACATCCTCCCTGAAAGGTGGGACTAGACTGAGCTGAACCCCTCCCCAAGGCCCCAGGATCCCCTCCACCTCTGAAGCCCCAGCAAGCATCAGGGGGTGCTGCAGCCTCCTTCTGAGCTGCCTGTAAAGGTGTGGCCAGGGGCAAGATTAGAGGATTCCTCTGGAAACTTCTGGAAGGGCTCACGTTGCCAAGCCCCTCTCCTTGTCTCCTTCTGTCACCTCACTGAGAATAAGACAAGGCGTGGACGGCGGGAGACCAGCCGGGGAGGTGGGACCCTGCGTGGCCACATCCTAGCACACCCAAGATCCCTGTCTGAGGAAACCCTAACGAGACCTTACAGCCTTATCCCAACTCCAGGGTCTTCTAAAAGTGGGCTGAGGTCTTCACCAGGGCCAGGCCAGGATGCCAGGACTCAGCTCAAAGACCTGGAAGGACAAAGAGTGCCAGCTTCACGTGTGGGAATCACAGGCTCTGGTCTCCCTGTCCTGGCCCTGTTCTGTCTGGTTTTTGGTTTAATGTCAGCCCTTCTCCACAGGGAGGGGAGACGCAAGGAAAAAGAGAGGGAGGCGATCTGGACTCCCCAACCCAGGGCCCCTTTAAGGCAGATCATTTGTGCTATACAAAGAGATCACTGATTCTGCTGAAGAAAAAACAAACACACGACGACCAAACAAAACGAATAAGAGGTCACAGTGAGTCACGAAGGGTGAGGTCAGGAGGGAGGAAGAGAGTGGGGAGGGCGAGGCAGATCCAGGCAGGGGTCCTCAGGGCAGGCTGGCGATGTCTCTCTCTGGAGGGGGCCCGGCTGGCTTGGGGCTGCCCTCATTGGCTTTTCCTTCGAACATCATGACTCTGGTTTGGAAGTGGTGAGAAAAAAAAAAGAAAACAACACAAAACAGGATTAGAACTCTTTTCCTCGTCCAGGGAAAGATCATCCCGGCCCTCACATCTGCAGGGACCACCACAGAATGCCTTTGCATCCTCTCTCCAGGGGGATTTCCCCAGAAGCCTCTGCAGGCAGATGGTCCCATTTTACAGAGGAGAACACAGGTGCCAAGGGGCAATGTGACTCAGAGCCACACAGGCAGAATGAGATTCCAGACCTCAGACTTCTGGGTCATGTGCCTCCCCCGACCATGCTGCCTGGAGGAGGCAGGGCTAGTCTGCGCTGTGGGTCTGCTCAAAACCCAGATCTTCAAAAATCTCCCACTGCTCTGACAGTAAAGTCTGGGGAGCAGAGGGTGGGGGTTCAAGGTATAGCCTCAGGAAGGAATCCCAGCCCTACTCCTTCCCAGCTGGTGCCACAAGCAAGACACTCAACACATGCTCAGTGTTTCCAACTAAATGTGATGATGCCAAAAGTGCTCACATCCTAGAGCTGTCCCAAGCGACAGTGTTCTCCTCCCTCTGGTCTCCCTCCCTGGGTAGACTCCTTCAGGCCCCTGGCTTTGAATCCCATCCAAGGTTCGATCGTCCACAAAGGGCCTCTGAGCACCAGACCTGCACAGCCAGCGCCCTCCTCAACCTCTCCCCTTGTGTGTCTAGGGGCACTTCCAAGTCAATACATCAAAACTGAGCTCAAGTCCCACCTGCCCCCTGCTCTTCTCTCAAAGCAAACTGCACCATCACTCAGTCAGCTCAGAACCCAGACCTTACAACCATCAGACTCCTTGTTTTCCTTTAAACCTGGAAGCAACCCTGCCAGCTCTAACTCCAAGATCACCCCCGACTCCAACAGCCCCTGCCTACCTGCACTTCAGCCCCTCCAGGCTGAGCACCTCATTTCTTACTTGCACAAGTGCGTGAGCCTCCTAACGACCTGCCTGCAGCCACTCTTCCTCCAGTGCAGTCAGGGAGACCTTTTAAAAGTCAGCTCCATGGGACTTCCCTAGTGGTGCAGTGGATGAGAATCTGCCTGCCAATGCGGGGGAACGCGAGTTCATTCCCTGGTCTGGGAAGATTCCACAGGCCGCAGGGCTACTATGCCTGGGCTCCACAACTACTGAGCCTGTGCTCTGGAGCCCATGAGCTGCAACTCCTGAGCCTGCATGGTGCAACTGCTGAAGCCTGTGTGCTCTAGGGCCCAAGAGCTGCAACTGCTGAAGCCCGCGTGCCTCAAGCCTGTGCTCTGCAACAAGAGAAGCCACTGCAATGAGAAGCCCGCACACTGCAACGAAGAGTAGCCCCCGCTCACTGCAGCTGGAGAAAGCCTGCATGCAGCAACGAAGACCCAGCACAGCCAAAAATAAATAAGCAAATAATGCTAAATCAACCGTGGACTACAAGGCCCCACATCGTCTGGCCCCTGCCCATCTCTGCAGACTCACCCTTCACTCAGTGTCCTCCAGGCACACAGGCCTTGTTAGGCTTTATGCTATTCCTTGAGCATCAAAGCACGGCTGTGCCACAGGGCCTTTGCACGTGCAGCTTCCCCCACCTCATCTCTTCACATCCCCCTCACGCAGGGCCCTGGTCAAACGTCACCTCACTGAGATCCTCCCTCTCCACTACCCCACCTCTTTCTAGTCCTCTTGCCCACTTTATTTTTCTGTGTGCTGCCCTATTGCAACCTGGTGTTTGGGGGTTTTGCCTTGTTTTTGTCTGTCTCCTGTCATTAGAATGTAAGTAATTCATGAGTCCCCAGCACCAAGCCTAATTCCTGGCACAGAGGTGGTGCTCAATAAATATTTACTGAATTCATAAATGACAAATCTAAGGAGTCAACGTGCAGACTGGGGCCCAATACAGAGTAAATATCCACTGAATCTTAGATGTATTTTAATAGCATCATCACTCCTATTGCTACCACCTAGCCATTCAGGTGCGGTGTGATCTCACCTGTATGGTCTTCCTACCACACCTCCTGATCATCCCGCCCCACACTAAACGCTCTGACCAGCCTGAAACCCATGGGCTCATGAGCAGGTCACTCAGCTTTACTCTTTGTAAAGTGAGACAGGTATATTTTACATTAGTACATTTGAAGTTAATCTTACACAAACACACCACTGTATATAAAACAGATAAACAACAAGGATTTACTGTATAGCGTAGAGAACTATATTCAATATTTCATAATAACCCCTAATGGAAAAGAATCTGAAAATATATATATACATACTGGGCTTCCAAGAGGGCACCAGTGGTAAAGAAACCGCCTGCCAATGCAGGAGACCCAAGAGATGTGGGTTCAATCCTTGGGTTGGGAAAATTCCCTGAAGGAGGGCACAGCAACCCACTCCAGTGTTCTTGCCTGGAGAATCCCATGGTCAGAGGAGCCTGGTCGGCTACAGTCCACAGGGTTCCAAAGCGACACGACTGAAGTGACTTAACATGCATGCATGCACGCACAAACATGTATAACTGAATCACTTTGCTATAAACCTGAAACTTACTCAATATCATAAATCAACTGTTTCAATTTTTTTAAATTAATCTTATAAAATTCAAGCAAGGGTCCTTTACAGTCTGAACAAATACTGTGGGACTCTCAAAGGAATTTCTCTGCTGCTCTCCAGTGGGGAAGTACATGCAAACTGGGATTTTGGTTACCACACACTAGGCGCTTGCCATCAGCCAGGTGCTGGACTCCTCATATGTATTAGCTCATTAACCCTCAGGACAACACTTCATGCAAGATACATAAGATCATCTCTATCTTACAGGTGAAGGAACTGAGGCTCAGGGGCAGAAAATAATATTCCCAAAGTCATTTCAGTAGCAAGAAGTAGCGTCAAGAGGAACTTCCCTGGTGGTCCAATGGTTAAGAATCTATCTTCCAGGATAGGGGATATAGGTTCAATCCCTGGTCGGGGAACTAAGCCACATGCCGTGGTGTGATGAAGCCTGCATGCCACAACTAGAGAAGCAACAAAGGACTCGTGCTGCAACAAAGACCCACTGTAGCCAAAAATATATATATTTTTTAAGAAGCAGAATTGAAAAAAAAAGAAACAGCATCAAGATTGAACACTACCGACCTTTTGAGCTGGGTTTTGGCTCTAGATTATGCTCACAACAATCTGTGGGGTAGCAGAGTCATTTTACAAAGGAGGAAGCTGAGGGTGAGAAGGTCTCAGCTGTGCAGTTATCATCATCGTCATCACCATCACCGTTGCCGCCTACCGAGCCCTGATTTCGCTAGGTTCTGCTATGGGCTCATTTTGCGGGCAAGGTACTTATTAACGGGACCATTTGATAGATGAGACATCAGGTTCAGCGAAGTTAAGAACCTTGCCCAGTGAGTCAGAGAAATAAATTACCTCCTGGCCGGGGACTGGCTCAGGTGCCGAGCCATGAACCTCTCCACACACAGTGACTCTGCCTCCAGAGACCCCAGGAGAGGCACGAGGTACTCACAGCTTAAGGACCGCCGAGCGTTTCCCCAGCATCATGTTCACGAAGTCTCGGTAGGAGATGGTGTCGCTGACCCCGCCTGTCACCTCCGAGATCATCTTCTTCATCTCCAAGTGGGTCTTGGGGACCCCAAGCTTCTCCATCATCCTCTTCAAAGACATTAGATCTGCCAGAGGACAAGCAGATCTGTTAAGTGGGGACAGGCTGCTGGGCCAAGTTGGGAAGCTCCCAGGTGGCACCCCATGCCCAGAAGAAGCCGGCAGGATGGCCCCTCCCTGGAGACTGCAGGCAATGACTTTTCTCTTCTTGGGAGAATAAGCCCATCACACCCTCCCTGCCCTCTTCAGAGGCAGTATGGACTAGGGGTTAGGGACATGGGCTTCTAAAGTCAGGCAGATTTGGGTTGGAATCCAGCTCTGCTATTCTTGGCTGTGGGATGTGGGGCAAACTCCTTAACCTCTCTGAACCTCCTGCCATCAGTGATCAAATAGTCAATGGGATCGTGTGGAGTGAGGATGCACAGGATGCCCCTGACACACAGCTTCTCTTCATTCTATCTTTTCTCTGCGGCTGCCTGAGGTTCAGGTGACCATGAGTCCACTGCTCCAGCCACCCGGGAAATTGAGTCCAGCGAAGTAGGATCAGAGAGTCGGCCTGACCCATGCATCAGAAATCGCTTCCCCGGGTGCTGGCTGCCAGCTTCTCCCCGACCTGCCTCTCCCACCCCACAGTCCCAGGCTCCACCTTGCTGGAAGGGAGAGGGGGCCCAGAACAGCCTACAGAGCAAGAAAGCCAACAAATGATCCAAATTCAAGAAAAACAAGGGAGGCACCCCGAGCAGCTGCTGCCTCTGACCTCCTGGCTCCCAAGATCTGAGGCAATTTCCTTCGGATTGTTCCATGAACAATGGGTCAGCAAACAGCGGAGTGAGGGTAGGGCGGGGGCCAATTTTAGGGCCGGGGGGTGGGGGCGGTGGACCAGCTCCCCGGAGAGGCAGCGTGGGCCACACTGATGTCAAACCGAGGTGCCAGGATGTCCAGGACATTTCAATGAAAGCTGGACAACGCTCTACAGGAAGGAGTGAACCGTTCCCCACACGCTGTGGGCCAAACTAAATTGGCAAGACCTTTCCAGATGGCAACTTGGCAAGATGCTTCAAAAGCCTTTAACCCAGAATGCCTAATTCCTGAGATTTACTCTAAAGAAATAATCAGCAGTGTGGACAGGGATTGACGTACAAAGACGTCCTTCATGGGATTACCAGTAAGACTTAAAACCAGACATCGTCTGCAAGGGCGATGCTAAGGTGTCGGGTGAATAAATCATAGTCCATCCCCACAATGGAATATTATGCAGCCATTAATTATAGTTCAAAAAAATGAATCATATGTCAAAATACAAACAAGATATTATTTTTAAAAAAAGGTTCTGAAGTGGTGTAAAACTGCTTGTGATTAGCACAAAGAATGGAAGGAAGCTATTGGGGTTGGGGTTGTGGTGATGTATTTTGGGAGGTGGGGTTGTGGTGACGTATTTTGTCCCTGTGCTTTTGCGGTGATTTCCAAACCATTTTATAGTGATGATGTATTAATTTAATAACCCCCTATTTTTAAAGAGGTTTCCCTGGCGGTTCAGATGGTAAAGAATCTGCCTGCAATGCAGGAGACCCGGCTTCAATCCCTGGGTGGGGAAGATCCCCTGGAGAAGGGAATGACAACTGAATTCTCCAGTATTCTTGTCTGGAGAATCCCATGGACAAAGGAGCCTGGCAGGCTACAGTCCATGGGGTCGCAAAGAGTCAGACGTGACTGAATGACGAACACTTTCACATTTCATTTTTAAAGAAAACAGGATAAAAATATTCAAAAAGGAGAAAAACGAGAGAAGACAGAGGAGGAGGAGAAATGCTGGAAGGAGGGTTCACTGGGAAACCACAGGCTGGTGAGGCAGGAGGACTCTCTGACCTGCCACCCCCGACCCGCCACCCCCGACCCATCAAACTGCCTCCCCTCCCCCGGCCCAGCACCTCTGGGGTCTCACTTACCAATCTCGCCCTCATTGTTCAGGTCAAACTCCATGTACTTCTCTGGAAATCACAGAGCAAAAACTGGCATTAGCAGGGCCCCAGTGACTCCCCTGGGGGGTAACTGCCTGGGTCTTCAAGGAGCCCACACCAGCCTCCTCACCCCACTTGGGGGGCTCGATGCAAGTCCTGCCATTTAGGCTGTTGTCTCTGGAGAAAGGGTTCACCCCACTGCACCTTTTGACAGCAGGCGAGGTGGAGAAAGATGCCCAGGGTCCACTCTGACCCTCTGCCACGATGGGCAGCTGCTTTCCCCCAGACCCCCAGCAGTGCGGGCTGGCCGCATCCCAACCATCTGTGAAGAGACTGAAATAAATACCCGGCTCCGGGGAGGCGGATCTGCAGGATTTGGGAAGCAGATCTTGGGGGCAGGAATTGGTGAGTTCAGAGCATCTCAGGTGATTCAGATGGGCAGCTGGGTGAGAGAACCTCCAAGCTAGGAAGTCCCCACAGTTCTGATCTTTTGTAGGCGGCTCATGGGTTTCACTGAGAACCTGATGCTGTCTTGGGACAAATGCTCATGCAGCTGCCCTTAACCGCAACGTGCCATGTACAGTGCCCCGGGGTCCCCGGACACTCCCTGCAAACCTCACTACAGACTTGGAGTTCGACCTCCCGGATCAAGGGGTCGAAAGAATGAGCCTGGTATCTCCTGAGAAGGCAGTGTGTGCAGGGAAGTCCTGTGGCCTTGGGCAGGTCGCCCCTGCCACAGGAGGGCGGAACCTTCGGGGTCTCTTCTGCACTGAGCAGCCAGCATGAGACAGCCAAGATCCTCCCAGTGACCTGCAAGGCCCCGTGACCTTCACAAGCGTCTGCCCTCCAGACTGCAGGCCTGCCCCTCCCCTTCGATGCCCCCCATCCCACCCTGCTCCCCCCAGGAGCATGTTACGGCTCCGGGCCCATCTCCCACATGCTCCTGCTTTAGCCTTGCCACCCCTCTGCCTGGAATGCCCCTCCAGGAATTCTCAGGGCCTTTCCTTTTGCTTTCAGGGGCCTCCAGCCTTTCTAACTGGGCCCCGTCACCCCCACAAAGCACCTGCTATCATCTGACACACTTTCTACTCCCGTGCTCTCTCTTCACCACCCTTCCCCCACAAGGACACGGGCTCCTTTGGCCAGGGGGCCGCCCTGTGTGTGTGTTCCTTGTGCCCCCCAGGTCCCAAATGGCCTGGTGCCTAGTAGGGCTCATTCGGAGATAAAATGAGTGAGTGATTTAAAACTTCCACATTCCCTTCACTTCCGAGGTATCTTCCTGTGGTCCCAGGATGGACCCCATCCTACATCCCAATGAGGACTAGGAGCGTGGAGCCCCCTGGGACCTCTATCCCTCCTCTCAGAGCCACCTCTGAAGAGTGACCCTGTTAGCATTCAGGGAGAAGGAAAGAGACCGGCCACTCTGCATTGGCACAGGGAAGGGAGGGGCAGAAGGACCTGCCAGGGCGAGAGTGTCTGTCTTCTACTTCTTTGCCTTCTTTCTTCTTTTTTTCTTTCTTTATGATGTAAAAAGCACCAATTGTGTAATGGTTAAGAGCAGAGGCTTTGGAGTAAGACCAATACGGGTTCAAGCCCCAACTCTGCCAGTAGTGAGCTGTGTGACCGCAGGCAAATGACACCACCTCTCTGAGCCTGAGTTTCTTCATCTGTACCATCTCCTCGCGGCTTGGATTGGGCTGAGGCGGGGAGATCTGCAACCCTGAGCACAAGGTCAGCGCTCAGCACACGCTCAGCCGTTGGTGTCCTGCCTCAAGGACGGCTGAGCTATAAGCAGTCCAAGGAGCACTGGCCAGCTCTCTGCCCTGGAGCAGTGAGGATGCCCACAATGCCATGTTCGAGTGGTCCCCCAGCGCGCCCAGGGCTCCCACACCCAGAGTGCATCTCCTGGGCACCAAAGGTGGGTCTGTCCGGCTCCTTCTGTGCACAGCTCCTCTCCTTTCAAGCCGCTGGCTGGGAACCAAGCACCAGGGCCCAGAACAGAGGGACCTTTCTGCCGCCCCCGCCCCGCGCGGGCTCCTGGGCCCTGTTTTCTTTTCATCCTGTGCTGCTGGGGATTCAATGGGCAGAAACTCTGCCCCCTGCCCCACTGTGGCGACACAAACGTCCATTCTCCGCAGGGGCTCCCGAGACGCTCCACCGCGGAGGAGGGGAGGCAAGCGCGGCGACAAAGAGCTGATTGTGTCCTGGGGCCCCGGGAGCGAGCAGGGCGGGCCTGGGCAGCAGTGGGCAGGAGCCAACCTGAGCCACGCTGGGCAGCGGAGGGGAGAGAGGGCCAGGGCGGGCCCGGGGCCTGCGGGCGAGGGGTGTCCCCGGGGCTGGACACCCTGTCTCATAGTCCGCCTGGAAGTGGGGTGTTTTGGATGAAACCGGGGTGCAGCCTGGCCCTGTGGGTGAGGAACGCTATGTGTGTGAGGGCAAGGGGGGCCACCCAGCTCTCCTGGGGATGGGGGGCAGCCAGCCCCAGCTCACCTTTAAAGGCTGCGAGCTTTTCCGGCAGGTTCTCTTCATCACTGAACTTTTGGTCGCAGAGGAACTCCTATGGAGGAAGAGGACAGCGGGGAGCAGGCGGTCAGCAGGCAAAGCTCACCAACACACAGGCCCCCTGCCCGGTGCCGCCCTTCCCGCCAGGTGGCTGGGCTTGGCCGGACTGGGCGGGAGGGTTCGGGGTTTATCTTGGCCTCCTATCAACCCTCAGGGGCAGACCTGCACAGTCCAGCCCGTGGGTAGGAAGTTTGTTTAGCAGCTGGCGGTGAGGCCCAGTGGTTCTGCTCTGGAAGACAAAGCACCTTCAGTCAGCCTCTGAAGTAGGGGCACAGGGACCTGGGCTTCCCCTCTGGGCACCCAGGAAGCTTCAAGTTCCACAAAGCCGTGAGCTGCAAAGGCAAATCACGTGGTTCCAGCATGAACTCCTTAAGTAGGCGATCCTGAGCTAACTGACCCCTCTTTGAATCTCTCTCGCTTTATCTGCCAAATGGGTATAACTATTGGAGATCCAACCAATCCATTCTGAAGGAGATCAGCCCTGGGATTTCTTTGGAAGGAATGATGCTAAAGCTGAAACTCCAGTACTTTGGCCACCTCATGCGAAGAGTTGACTCATTGGAAAAGACTCTGATGCTGGGAGGGATTGGGGGCAGGAGGAGAAGGGGACGACAGAGGATGAGATGGCTGGATGGCGTCACGGACTCGATGGACGTGAGTCTGAGTGAACTCCGGGAGTTGGTGATGGGCAGGGGGGCCTGGCGTGCTGCGATTCATGGGGTCGCAAAGAGTTGGACACGACTGAGCGACTGAACTGAACTGAACTGATCGTCAACTTCTTCTTGTCTGCGAATCCAAGGAGAGTATATATATGAATCTTGGCAGCTCAATAAACAATAGCTGTTTATTATTATTATTATTACTCTCTCTCCAGAAGTCATTTACCCTCCCACCTGTGTCCTCATCTGTAAAACAGGGTCTGCCTTCCCCTCAGATGCTTCAAGAAACTCAACTGAGCCCTTTCAGAACCAGATGGGGTTGAAGGGAGATGGAGTAGGATTAAATAACAGTCCCAGAATGAAGCACCTGCCCACACGTTCACTCTGGATCTCCTAGTGAGCCCAGAAGGTAGCTATAATTACTATTCTCATTTTACAGATGTGGAAACTGAGGCTTACAGAGCCAGAGCTTCAGCTCAGTTCTGTCTGACTTACAGCATGCACCTTTAATCCCAACACTTAAAAATGGGCAGTGAGCAGGTATTCACCTGACTTTAAAACAAAAACTAACAGTTAGCACCTGCTAGGCTGGGAACAGTGGCAGGTGTCTTACTTGAAACTGTAAGTGTTACTTGTCCAGTCATGTCCAACTCTTTGTGACCCCATGGACTGTAACCCGCCAGGCTCCTCTGTCCATGAGATTCTCCAGACAAGAATACTGGAGTGGGTTGCCGTTGCCTTCTCCAGGGGATCTTCCTGACCCGGGGATCGAACTCAGGTCTCCTGTGTCTTACCTCCCTCGTTGCTCATCTTCAAGTGGCCCTGGAACCTGCATTCAGATGAGGAAGCAGAGGGTGCGCTCCCGTCGTGGCACCAGAGTTTGCAGAATTTCCCCTCTACTTCCCTGGACCTTGCTTTTCTCACTGAGCCGCATGGACATGCCTGTGACTCCATCCTTTCATTATTTCAACAGTTTTGGAGGGACCACAGGGTACACTGCTCTGTTCTAGGTATCCTGCGAGCAGGTGAGACCAAGGAGGGTAAGACAAGGTCCTTATCGTAAAATTACAGGAAGTCCCTGTTTAACATGATGTTAGAGGACCTCCCTGGCAGTCTAGTGGTTAAGACTCCACGCGTCCATGCAGAGGGCTCAGGTTCCATCCCTGTCCGAACACGTGCCATGCAGTGTGGCCAAAAACATTAAAATAAAGTAAAATGTTAAATATTATCTAGGCCTAACTAATACACAGTTTGAAGCTCCCCTCTGCTCTTACCTAATCCAATTTCTCTCCCTTCCCAGAGGTAATCACGATACTGAACTTGGGTTTCTACCATTCTCTTGAATGTTTTTCCTGTTATGACTAGGCCAACTACTATTGAAAAATACATCTTACAAATTAATTTGGAGGAGTTTACAAAATTCTAATTTAAAATTTTGGAACGTCCCATATAAATATATACTTGTAGTTCAATAAATGATCTTTAAGTGAAAAAAAAAATTATCTGGGCCAATCATTCAACCTGTTTCTGTTAATTCCTGCCATCATTTCCTGCTAAATGATGAGCAAGTCTATACTTACACATCTCCTAGGACAGGGAACTCACTACCTCTCCAGCCAGTCTTTGTAAATGCAATGTAGAATGGAAGAATGACAAGCACCTTAGTTAGGATAAAGCTCTCTGGGTTTGGATCTCAGCCTCCTCCTTACTAGCTGCAAAATGGGCACACAGGTACCCACCTCCTTAGGCACCTACCCCTCAGTGGAGACAACCCTGGGTGGGTAGTTAGCACCAGGCTCAAACGTCCCTGCTCAGTAAACAAGAGGTACAACTCTGTGTGGGGCAGCATCTGATCCCTTCGAGGGTTCAAGTTCCTCCCTACTAACTCAGAACCCTTTGACAGAGTAGGAGGCACCCCCCTCCACCGCCCTGCCAATGTGGCTTCTCTCACTGGGTCAGGGGGCCTCTGATTGCTCCTTTGCTTTCAGCAGACACTATGTGATCCCACTCAGTTCTCACAGCCACCGTTACTTGAGTTTGCAGGTCAGAATAGGACCAAGGTGGTCAATATATTACACGTCCAAGGTACCCAGGCAAGGTGAAAGCTCAAGGTTGGTTTGGAACCCGCATCTATCGGACCCCAGGGCCCGTGGCTCCAGCAGCTGAGTAGGTGGGGGGCAGCCCCGGGGCCCATGGGGTCCAGCTGGCTCAGCCGCAGCCTCACTTGGAGCCTCATTACCACGCACCACGCACAGCCTTGCCTGCACTTGGCTCCGCTGAGCTGGAACCTTCCCCTGCAGCCTGGGAGACTGCCCTCCTGTCGGCTGGCTCTGTCTGTCCATCCCTTCCTCTTGGCTTCTTCTCGTAGCTCTAGTTCTTCTCCTCTGCACCCCCCCCCCCCCCGCCCCGCCCTGCCGACCGAAAGCAGGACAATTAATTGTCTGTGACCCTGTGCCAACCAGGCACCTCCTGGGGTCACAGATGCCACATCTGTCTGGCAGAGGTACAAACCAGCCAGGGGTTCCCAGCCTTTGGGGTAAAGCAGAAACATTAAAAAAAAAATAGGGGGAAATGCGAATATAGGGCGTCCAAGATTTTATTTTGCCAAGTCGAGTCTTTAAACAATGACCATTGACGGTTGCCATGAGTTCAGAAAAGGATATTTCATAAAAGAAGGAAGTTCACAATCTCTGAATTTTTAAGTGGAATCCATTTAGGCTACTCACCACACTGTGCCTGTGACCCCTTCACTTGATCATGTTAGGAAGCACAAGAGCACAGGCGAAGCCCAACATCTGAGATCCTCTGGGGAGAGACCTGGGGGCCCTCCGAACTCCCCTGTTCTTTCTGGTTGACCAGAAATCCTGCACCATCCTGGAGCCTGTCTGTAATGTATGCTGACCACCTCTGAAACAGGAGGGAAGGGGGCAGGGGATGACTCTAAAAGAATGATACAGCCTGAGTACGCAACACAGACTGATTAGAACCAAATAGGTCCAAGACGGTGGCCGAGGGGACCTCCACTAGACCGGGAGCCTCAGCTTTAAAGGGCAAAAAGTGGGCGGTAGACCAGTTCCTGGAAATCCCCACCCCTGCCCCCAAATAGCTGAAATATTCCTCCCACTCATTAGCCTACGAAATTACCCAGCTCTATAAAAACTGACAACCCCGTACCGTGCCGAAGCTCTCGCTCTCTGAGATGGCCCACACTCTCTGTGGAGTGTGTTTCTCTCTAAGTAAATCCACTTCTTACCTATCACTTCGTCTCTCATTGAATTCTTTCTGTGATGAGACATGGAGAACCTGAGCTTCATTAAGTCCTGAGACCAAGTGTGTGATCTTAGTTAAAAGACTGTGGGTTCAAGACCCAGTCTGAGTTTCAAGGTTTCACCTCTATGGATTCCAGACGGATGGGGGTCAAGGGGTAGGACTCCATCCCGGAGCTTGGAGACAAATCAGACCTGAAGGCAAGAGCTCAGCCTGAACTGCGGGGTGCTTAATAGCCACACCCCTCTCTGGACCTGACCCTGGGCCTGGCTCTCAGCAGGCAGCCCTAGGTGTCCAAGACTATTGTCTGTTCACAGATAAAGCCAATTTCCTCCTTAGCACTGATCACCATCTAACATGCTATTTCACTTCTGCCCTCTACATCCCAGCTCTCACCCCCAGAGTGGGTGCCTCAGCAATCCTGCCTCCTTTCTCTGCTTCCCCCATGCCAGGTGCGCTCCCACCACGGGATGGCAGCTGTGTCCCCTGCCTGGAGCGCACATAGCTGCATGTCACCTCCTTCTGGTCTTTACTCAACTGTCACCCTCTCAATGCCACACAGCCTCCTGGAGACCCCACCCCACTTCCGATCCACCTTAAGATAACACTTTGCATTCCACGGTGAGTTATCTCTTAACACGACTTACAGTGTAATTGCTTATTGAGGGTGTTGTCCATTAGCTGTCTGCCCCTGCTGGGTTCTACTCTGTAGGTGCTCAGTCAATACTGGGTTGGCCAAAAAGTGGTTTTCCTATAATAAAACCTAAATGAACTTTTTGGCCAATATTTGCAGGAAGTGTCAATGAACTGAGAGACTCAGGGAGGATAAACAACTTGCTCATCAAGGTAATCTTTTCATACTGTTCATGAGGTTCTCAAGGCAAGAATGCTGCAGTGGTTTGCCATTCCCTTCTCCAGCTATGAGAAACCTAGACAGCGTATTAAAAAGCAGAGCCATCACTTTCCCAACAAAGGTCTGTCTAGTCAAAGCTACGGTTTTCAGTAGTTATGTATGGATGTGAAAGTTGGACCATAAAGAAGTCTGAGCACCGAAGAACTGATGCTTTTGAACTATGGTGCTGGACCCTTGACAGTCCCTTGGACTGCAAGGAGATCCAACCAGTCCATCCTAAGGGAGATCAGTCTTGGGTGTTCATTGGAAGGACTGATGCTGAAGCTGAACTCCAATACTTTGGCCACTTGATGCGAAAAGCCAACTCATTGGAAAAGACCCTGATGCTGGGAAAGATTGAGGGCAGGAGGAGAAAGGCGACAGAGGATGAGATGGGTGTATGGCATCGACGCAATGGACATGAGTTTGAGCAAACCCTGGGAGATGGTGGAGGACAGGGAAGCCTCGAGTGCTGCAGTCTCTGGGCTCGCAGTCGGACACGACTGAACAACATCAAGGCAGCACAGCTGGCAAGTGGCTGAGCTGGGATCCAACTCCACAGCAGAGGCTCGGGTTCCCTCCCCGAGCAGAGGTGAGGAGGAGAAGGAAGGAAGTGGCAGTGGGTGCTGGAAGAATGCTATGAGAAGGCAGGTTCTTGGTAACAGGTTCTAGGGGGATGTGTTTACTGTCTCTGCCCCACGGATGCCTAGCACCTGGCAATTCCTAACATATAGTAGGTGCTCAATTAATGTGAGCATTGAGTGAACAGGGAGGACTGCATTCAGCCCAGGAAGACTGTCTCCACCCTCCCTCCTGAAATGGAAAGGGCAGCTTTGCAAAAGCATGTTTATGCATATGACAGAGGCTCGAGAGGACTGAGATTGGAATGACATTTTCCCTCAGTGATAAATGCTTGAGCCATAGGGCAACTATGGGTGGGAGAAGCAGCTGACCTGTTTATGGGCGGGTGGGCAGCCCATGCTGACCTCGGGCTTGGGGCAGCTGTGTGGACCATGCCTTTGGCAGGGGCGTGGGGAGGCGGAAAGGCGGGAGGCAGGAACAGGAGCTCTATTGGCTGGGCTGCCAGCTCCCACCCCACCTCGGAGCTTTGGATTCCTGGTCCCTGTTCATGCACAGCCCACAGCTTCCTCCCTCCAGACTCCTCCCCCTACATCATTGCCCAGCCTCAGGGCACAGCCATGCCCACTGGGTGGGTGCCTTCTCCAGACCCCAGCAGCCCCTGCCCTAGCTCTGGGCCCCCAGGTGGAGGAGACAGAACTAGAAGGTCACCTTAGATGTCTGAAGAAAAAGAAAGAAACTGGAGGAGGAAATGGCAGCCCACTCCAGTATTCTTGCCTGGAGAATTTCCATGGACAGAGGAGCCTGGAGGGCTGTAGTTCATGGGGTCGCAAGAGTCAGACACAATTGAGCGACTAAACCACCACCACCAAAAACAGAAACAAGAGGGCGAGCTGGAGTCAGAATGCCTAGGTTTGAACGCCCTGAGTGCCGCGGGGAAAAGACTTCATTTGTCTGGGCCTCAGTTTCCTCATCTCTGCAGGCTCCGTCACTCAGTCGTGTCCAACTCTTTGCGACCCCAAGGACTGAAGCCCACCAGGCTCCTCTGTCCACCCCATACAAGAATACTGGGGTAGGGTACCATTCTCTTCCCTGGGGGATCCTACCGACCCAGGGGTCAAACCCAAGTCTGCTTGGCAGGAGAATTCTTTATCATTGTGCCACCTGGGAAGGAGAAAAATAGTTACCTCATAGGCTTGTCCTGAGTATTACAGTAGGTAGGTAAATATACCTAAAGTGCTTAACTCAGCGCCTGGCACTTGGTAAACGTTAAATTAATGTTAGCAATTTATTATTATCCTGGCATGCTGCAGTTCATGGGGTTGCACGATTTAGTTACTGAACAACAATTTATTATTATCATTTAACATTTCTATACATTCAATCCACTTATAACCCCCAGCTCATCATCCAGACCATCATCAACTATTAAACAGATTAGGAAGGAAACCCCCTCCCTCAATTCAGGCCGGTTATAGTTGCCCTTTCCCTTCTCCGGGTGTCCTCATCTCCCAGATAGGACAACGGAAGTCCAGAGAGATTGCTCAGCTTACTCAAGATCACAGTGTTTTCACAATGCAAGGTCTATCTGCCTTCACCATCCCAGCTCCCTCCCTGCGCCTTACAAGTCCTGGCCACGGTTTCCGGGCAAAGAAGGTCAATACTGGGATTTGGGCAGTATTTCTTCTTGGGCAGCTACAGAAAGAGGTTATTCCAGAGGCCAGGGAACCACTCTATAGCCCTCTAGGGGGTTGAGAAGGGGCGTGTGTGCAGACGTTTCATTCTAGTCCCATCCCCCACTCCCACTCCAACCCACTGTCCCCACAGACCAGTTTTTCAGGCTGTCAGAGCATCCAGGTATGAAGGGTTCAGGGGCCCGCTGGGCTCTGAGAGTGGACCGTCTAGAGCCCTTGGGTGCTTGGTCAGTTCCTAACAAAGGACCAGGAAATGCGAGCTGGAAAGAGCCTGGGGTTGAAAACAAGAAGCCATGAGCCAGGAGGTCACTGCCCGTGGCCCGGACTCCCAGAGGTGGCAGAGCTGCTCCAACATCCACCCAGTCACAGAATCCAGAAGGGACTCCTCAGAGATCCAGCTGGTCCTCTTTGTCAACACCTGGGGAAACTGAGGCCTCAGAGGGCAAGGTCTTGACCAAACCATCTTTCCTCTAGCAAGTGCAGGGCGTGCTCGGCAGAGGGATGGGGAAGGGAGCTTGACTTGGATTGCTTGGGCTCAAATCCCAGTTCCAGCACTTACTAGCTCTGTGGCCCAGGGCAACTTGCTTTACAACTCTGGGCCTCAGTTTCCTTATCTGTGAAATGGAACCATAATAACAGAACCTCCTCACTGGGTTGGTATAAAGATTAAATGAGTGAACAGTATAGAAAAATCCTCACTTCTAGTATACTTACTGTGTATATGCTTAGTCACTCAGTCATGTCTGATTCTTTGCGCATGTCATGGACTGTGGCCCCCCCAGGCTCCTCCGTCCATGAGATTCTCCAGGTAAGAATACTGGAGTGGGTTGCCATTCCCTTCTCCAGGGGTTCTTTCTGACCCAGGGATTGAACCTGGGTCTCCTGCATTGCAGGCAGATTCTTTACTGTCTGAGCCACCAGGGAAGCCCAGTATATTTACTAAAGGTTAGCAGTTATCACTGTGTGTTTGGATCACCCAAACTCAAGCCACACCAAGAGAGTGTGTAGCGGAAGGGCAGAGAAGAGGCCCACCCATGACTCTGTCTCACATTGTGCCATCAAGTCCTCCTGGTGAGCCTTGACCCCTGGTCACTCCTCCTCCTCCAGGGCAAACTTGGCTCTGTCCTTGGATACCAGGCTGAGCTGGTAGTAATGGGCCATCCACAGAGGACAGAGTGCACTCATCTCAGACCCCAGGGATGGTGCCCGCAGATGTGTGGGCTCACTGTTGCTTCTCTTGGTCATCTATACTCTCTGATGCACACCAGTCTCCCCCTGAGAGCTCATGCCCAGAAGGGGCTGTTTCCTGAGCCAGCAGGGGTTGGCAGCCCCAGGATGCTGTGTCCTGGCCTCCTGATCCTCGCCATCTGCCTGTCCCACCCCCGGACCCCACGTAACTCCCTTTCTGGGCTGGTACCTCTAGCACCTGCTCCCGGATGCTCGCTCCCGGCCCTCCAGGCGTGTCTTTATGTATTAGCTGCAGCAGAATTTTAGGGCAGGCAGATATCACCATCTTGGAGGCCATCCAAGGGGCCGGTGGCCGAAGGCCTGGGAGAAAACCCCAAGGACAGGTGGTACCATGCCTGGCCCTGTGGCCTCTGACGTAGCCCACAGGCTCTTAAAGGGCCAGAGCCAGGTCACGGATGCCCGGCCTGGGGCCTGGCGTGTAGCAGGTGCCTGTAATGTGCACCCGCGAGGACAACAGGCTCACATTCCCCACGGCGGCTCTGGGGCCTCATCTGGACACAGTGTGCTCGCCAATAGACGGGGCAGCTGGAGAAAAACACCCCACCGCCTGCCCGAATGAAGCAGACCCTGCAGAAATTCCATCTCCGGCTTCCTGTGACGTGGCCAAACTAAGGTCGAGAGGGGCAGGACCTGCAGGGACACTGAATCCTCAGAGGCTCACGTGGTTGCTTATCACCATCTCCCTTATAATATATTAAGGAAGAGCAAGAGATACGGGTGCCCGGCGATGCCAGCTGGGCATTCACCTGGGCAGGGGACAGGGTAGCACTGCCAGTCCACAGGACAAGAGACACACCTGTGCAGTGCCAGGCCAGGGCTCAGAGGCCTCCCGCTGCTGGAGGAGGGGCCAGGGAGAAGCACCCCCTGGGCAGAGCTACCCGGCCTGCCGTGCCCAGTTCCTGGCGCAGGTGGCACGTGGGCTCTGACTAACCATCAGGCACCAAAATGCTACAGGGAATGCCAAGTGCCCTTCATTCGACGCTGGAGGGCTGAGAGGGCGGGATGGTAGCCAGAGATCCTTATCCACGTAAGCAAGAGAGGCCTGTGTCATAGTGAGGCCACAGCCACCTGGTGGACAGGGGCCAGGCCGAGCCATGGGCAGCGTTGGGAGACAGAATCCCGACTCTGTCACTTCCTGGCTGGGTGGCTTTGGGCAGGTGACTTCACCTGGCTGAGCCTCTGTTTCCTCATCTCTAAACTGGGTGGCCAAGTAATCCTTGTCTCACGAGGATGTTTACAGACTCTTGCTGGGCATCCACCTCATCCGGCGTTCCACTGAGAGGAGTCAGTGAGATGAGGCGCGCTAAGCACCAGGCCTGGAGCGAAAGCACAATGCAAGCTATTTTGTAAATGAGCCTCTGGCCTCTGGCTGGTGCAAGCCGCAACTCTCACCACCCTCCAGGCTCCTCCTGCTCCATCCCATGGCTAAGGACACTCTGAGGGGCACCCGCCCAGTCCTGTGGCTTCCCTTGGTTCCTGCAAGAAGCTGGAGAGAATCTGTCCTGTTGCCATATAAGGCCGGGTCTGGCTGACCCGGGGTCACCTGTCATGCCATCAGGGTGCGGGGAATGTCAGCTATGTAAGGGGGTAGGAGGTCCTGCTGGCTCCAGTGATGCAGAGAATGCGCACGCACAAGCACACACATACAGATACACACACAGACATACACACACAGACACACACAGAGACACACACACACAGACACACACATAGGCACACACACATACACAGACAGACACACATACACAGACACATACATAGACATACACACAGAGATATACACAGGCACAGACACATACACACAGAGACACACACACATACACACACACAGACACACACAGAGACATACACACACACAGACACACACAGACACACATACAGACATACACACACAGACACACACAGAGACATACACACACACAGACACACACACACAGATACACACATAGGCACACACACATACACAGACAGACACACATACACAGACACACACATAAACATACACACAGAGATATACACACATACACACACACAGATACACACAGGCACACACACAGACATACACACACACAGAGACACAGACACAGACACACAAATATATACACACACACACAGACGTACACACACACAGACACACACACAGACACACACACACACAGACATACACACACACAGACATACACACACACACAGACACACACACACACAGACACACACACACAGACACACAGAGACATACACACACAGACACACACAGAGACACAGACACACACATACACACACACAGACACATACACACACAGACACACACATAGGCACACACACATACACACACACACATAGACATACACACAGAGGTATACACAGACACAGACACACACACACAGAGACATACACACAGACACACACAAAGACACACACAGAGACATACACACACACAGACACAGACATAGACATACACACAGAGGTATACACAGACACAGACACACACACACAGAGACATACACACAGAGACACACAGAGACATACACACACACAGACACATACACACAGACACACACACACAGACACACACACATAGACACACAGATATACACAGACACACACAGAGACATACACACACACAGACACACACATATACACACAGATACAGACACACAGATATACACAGACACACACACACACAGACACACAGAGACGTACACACACACAGACACACTCACACACAGACACACACATAGGCACACACACATACACAGACAGACACACATACACAGACACACACATAGACATACAGGGATATACACAGACACAGACACATACACACAGAGACATACACACATACACACACATACACACACAGACACAGATACACACACACACACAGAGACGTACACACACAGACACACACACACAGACACACACACACAGACACACACAGAGACATACACACACACAGACACACACACACACATAGGCACACACACATACACAGACACACACATAGACATACACACAGAGATATACACAGACACAGACACATACACACAGAGACATACACACATACACACACACAGACACACACAGACACACAGATATACACAGACACACAGACACACAGAGACTACACACACACACACACACACACACACACAGATATACACAGACACAGAGTGGGGATGCCCACAAGGGAGCCCCAGCCAAGCTCAGAGATGGAGAAGAAAGGCTGGGGTCAAGTGTGGCCACTTGTGTGTGTGTGCATGCTCAGTTGCTTCGGCTGTGTCCGGACTGTCGCCCGCCAGGCTCCTCTGTCCATGGGATTGTCCAGGCAAGAATATTGGAGTGGATTGCCATTCCCTCCTCCAGGGGATCTTCCCAATCCAGGGACTGAACCCGAGTCTCCTGCATTCCAGGCAAATTCTTTACCCTCTGAGCCACCTGGGGAGCCTCATGTGGCTGTTTAAACCCAGGTAGTATATTCAGCCCCTCTGAATCTCGCCTCATGCAATATGGGAACAGACACTCACAGGGTTGGAGTGAGGATCCAATAAGATAATGTCCCAAGCACGCCTGGCAAACTGCCCAGCACATGCCAAGTGCGCAGAAAATGACAGCAAAAACTAGAGTGAAACCCCAAAAAGTGCATTTTCATACAGCTCTACAGGGACCTCTGGGTCCACCCAAATCTCCTTCTCTTTTGACTCCTGAATCCCTTATCATAACAATAGCCAAGAGTGAGCTCCCCTGCTGCCCTCTGGAAACTGGCCCATCCCAGGGAGGAGAAAGGCCGCAGGGAAACTGTTGGCCCAGAGAAGCCCCCAGAGCTCGTCGCCAGGCCAGGCTCTGCCCCAGGCAGCAGGCACAGCAATGCCCAAACACATACAGTGAGTCATGAAGCTCTGACCTTCATGCCTTCCAGCTTCCAAAGGGCCACTGGGCAGCTGCTCAGCCCAGCACCCCAAAAACCCGACTTCAGTGGAGCAATGAAGCTACACCCCAAAAGCAGGCAATCTGCGCTGCCAATACGGGTCCCTGACTCATTGGAAAAGACCCTGATTGGGGGATAGACTGAGGGCAGGAGGTGAAGGGGGTGACAGAGGATGAGACTGCTGGATAGCATCATAGACTCAAGGGACATGAATTTGAGCAAAACTCTGAGAGACAGTGAAGGAGAGGGAAGCTTGGCGTGCTGCCATCCATGGGGTCATAAAGAGTGAGACACAACTGAGCGACTGAACAACAACAAGAATCCATCCACCCTAGGGAACCTCCACCGCGGCCATGGCCATGTGCGAAATGGACGCAGACCTTCAGACGCAGTGACTCCCCGAGAGTCTGCAAGGAGCTTCAGTCTGATCATCTCTAGTGACAATCGTTGTAGGGACCGGGAACAGAGCAGGCATCTCTGCTCCCAGTTCAGGAAGGGGAAGATAAGATTCTGCCAGACAAAGGGGTCTGGTTCAGGATGAACAGCCAGCCTATCTCAGACCTTGCCCCTGGTTTCCACTCCTGCACCTTGTAGTCCCAAACAAACCAATGATAACAATCAAGACAGCAGGCAGCTCTCCTGTGTACTCTACATAGATTACCTCAGCTGAAAAATCACAACAAACATACTACCATTATCTCAAGAGGCTTGCCCAAGGTCACAGAGCCAGTGAACACCCCCCTCCACCCATGACTCTCAACTATGGTGGGACAAACTTGCTGCTGTGGTAGGGAACAGCTCAAGCTTCTAGTTTCATCCTGGTGCCTCCTTCCTTGGGAGCCCAGAGCCTAGATCCCAGCAGCCCAGCGTGGGCTCCCACAGTGGATCTCAGAATAGCATCCAGGCAGGGAAAGGACACTAGACCAGAAGTTCTGCCACTGGCCTCTGTGAAGCCTTGGCCAGTGGCTTGCCCTCTCTGGGCGTAGGGGTCCCAAGGTGGTTAGACATAGCCCTCTCTCGTTCACCATCTCCAATCTCAGTGCTGTCCAGACTGGCCCCTGAGAGCCACAGTCCCTCCCTTTTCTGAGCCAAGTCAGCACACCTCCCAGAACAGCCCTGTAGCCTCACCCCCACCCCATGTAGTCGCCCCATCCCCCACGGGCAGGGTTGGCATGGAAAGTCCCACACACTCTCAGCTCCGCTGGTCTGTCCAACTATAGTCACCTCTCTCCCATCTCCAGCTGTCTCTGGCTCGGGGTCCTCTGGCTGTGGGTGGATTCAACTGGCTTGGAACCCGGCCGGCTGAGTGGCCCAGGGGGCTGTATGAGGTCAGGGTTCCAGGCTCCCGTCCAGAGGGCAAAAGCAGCCAACACCAAGGCTGGGCCAGCTGCGACGGGACCTGAGAGGGAGCCCAGCAGCCTGGACCCCTGAGAGTCCCAGCCAGACGTCCAGGTCCGGACATCCAGCTGCGCTCAAGAAGGCACCAAGAGGCCAGGCGTAGGATGATGACAAGGGGGCCAGAGTTTAACCTGGTGGGACCCTGGGGTCTCCAGAGCCCTCCAAGGGTTTCCTACTGGTGGAGTGAAACCAGGCAGGCTGCCTATTCTAGACAGTCCATGGAAATCAGACTGCAAGCCCCGGGTGAGGGTTAATACTACATTTGTGCCACAGCCCTCGGACCCGCCTCCACACGGCCTCCCCCCAGGACCCCGCGGACCCTCACCGCTGTCCACTTGGGACTCTGAGCCGCACTTGGATCTTGGATGCCCAGCAGCCCAAGGGAACCAGCAGGGGAAATGTCCAGCCTTGTTTCAGTGGGCATGACTCTGCCACCAGTTAGAAACCTGGGACATCCTCCTCAAGAAGTCATCCAAATATCACCCATGGAGGTCTTCTCTCCTGCCGGGCCAGGTGCTGGACCAATCACAAGACGTTCCTTCCCTTACTGAGCCCTTCGGGGGACCCAGGCTCTTCGAGGAGAGGTCCTTGCTACGGACCGCAGAACTGGGACATGGTGGAGACCCGATCTGAGCCCAGCGCTTGTGGTGCTGCCTTCGAGTTCTGGCCAATCCGAGCAGGCCCGACAGTTTTCCCTTTCTTCCAGAGTTTAAATGTAGTCTTTAAGCAAAGGTCTAAAACGTCCCATTGTGTGTCTGGCAAGAGCCGGAAGGATTTCTTTATAGAAATCCACCAGGACCAGGATGAAAAGCATCAAGTATCTAAGGCAACCTTTCCTAAAAGCGCTGGAGTGAGAAGGAGTTGAGGGAGTGGGGGAACCAGCCAGGAGGCCAACATTTTCTGGGGGGCGAGATCACTGGCCTGTGAGTCTGGAGCCCGGGGTCCTAACAGCAGCCTGACCCAGACTTGCTGTGCCACCTTGGGCCGCTACCTCACCTCTCTGAGCCTCTCTTCCCTCCCCCGCTGTAAAACAGGGGACAACTCAGACATCGGGGGGCCCTTCCAGTGCCAAGTCCCTGCGCCAGATCCCAGGCCAGCTCCGGGGGGGCCCAGGGCGGGTGAACTGGGCTGGCATCAGAGCTCCAGAGAGGGCCCCACCTCCCTAGTCTGAGAGGAACAACTTGCAACCCGAGACCAGAGGGAGGTGGAGGGGCTGGAGGGGGACCTACCTGGAGACGCGGAGACAGGGCTGGAGGGAGGAAATTGGGGAAAGCCGGGGAGAAGGAGGGGGGTTGATTTTGCAGCCAGCACAGCCTCGCAGACGGAGGTGGGACCACACCCCACGGGGCGCTGGGAGATTTGGGGGCGACTGGCAAGCTGCCCTGGGGGGCAGCGTGGAGCTGGAAAAGCGAAGGCAGCGGCGCGCGCTTACCCGGTTGATCTCGGCCAGCCTCCTCTCCTGCCGGGCTTTGAGCAAACCGAAGGCTTTCCCTCCTGGAGGAGACAAAGAGGCGGCCGGGGAAGCCGGGGGGTCTCTCTCCGGGCCGCGCGCCCTCGGCCCGCGCCCACTCCCCGCGCGCCGCAGACCCCACCGAGCGCCCCGCGCGCACAGGTGGCGGGCGGGGGCCACCGGGCGCGGGCCGGGGGGGTGGCGGAGGCGCGGGCCGGCGGGCAGGGGGCGGGGCAGGGGCGCGGGCCGGCGGGGGGACCGCGATGCCTACCTTGGAACCTGTTGCTGAGCGCGACCGACATGGTGAGCACACGGCTCCCGCCGGCTCGGGGCTTCGCGGCCGGCAGCGAGGGACGAGGAGGAGGGGCGGGCGCCTGGTCCGAGCTCGCGCGGCGTGTGGCGGCGGGACCGAGGGGCGGAGGGATGGCGCGGGCGGCGGGACACTCCCCTCCCCCCTCCCTCCCCGCCCGGCCCGCCCCGCTTCCCCTCCCCTCTGCTCCCCGCCGCCGGCATCAAAGCGGCTATTATGCGGGACTGCGAGCCCGCCGGCCGGCCCCTCTGCTGCAGGACGCGGAAAATGCTCCGCGCGGGGGCCTCCCGGGAGCGCCTCCCTCTCGCTTCGTCCCCGGGACCTCTTCCAGTCCGTTCCCGTTCAGGCCGCGGTTTACCGTTGAACGGACGGGGACGACCTTAGTACTCACTTCGTGGAATGACTCTGAGGATCCATCCAATGCAGGTCCCAGTTGCCGGGAGTTGAACTCTCCTTTCGCCTTTTGCGCAGCACGTACTTTCAGAAAGGCAGGCCCAACGTTCCCCAACTTTCCTCTTAACTCTTGAAAGATGTACACGCTTGTAGCTTGCTGAGAAAACGCAAAACGACAAAGTGTCTCTGGTATCACCAACACTTGAAATCAATTAGAACGAGTTGGTGTTTTGTTTATAAAACCTTTTCCTTGATCACTCACTGGCACCAATGCAGGATATATGTGTTACATCATTTAATCCTCAAAACTTTGTGAAATAGGACTCCACCGCTCCACGTTATAGAGAAGTCAGAAAGTTGGAGCCTGGAGTACAAGTCCACCAGGATGATAAACCAAGCCTCTAGTTTCTGAAACAGCAGGTCTCAAGAACTGGAAGAAAGTGAAAAGTGGTTAGTCCCTCAATCGTGTGCAACTCTTTGCGACCCCATGGACAGTAGCCCTCCAGGCTCCTCTGTCCATGGAATTCTCCAGGCAAGAATATTGCAATGAATAGCCATTCCCATCTCGGGGGGATCTTCCTAACCCAGGGATTGAACCTGAGTCTCCTGAATTGCAGGCAGATTCTTTACCGTGGAGACACCAGGGAATCCCCAGTGGCCCTCCTAACAATTAATTATGCATGGGTCACAGCACTGACAGGGACTAGGATAGGCGAACAGCATACCTGGTCACCACTTCCCACCCACAAGCCCACTGAGTGAGCAGGTCCCTGGGGACTGGGTGCAGAAAGCCTCCATTTTCACCCCTAGGATTGAAGTCCTGGGGCCAGCTGGTTCTCTTTTTTTTCTGCTGCTGCCTCTGAGGAGGGAAGTGGCTAGGCTGTCCCAAAGGAGAGGACTACACAGGTGGAGATTGGTGGAGACGGGACAACCCAAGGTGGAGATTGATGCCAGGGCAGCAGGTCCCACCTCCCCAGCACAGCCAGTTATTCTCCATAGGCCCATTTACCCCTACCTAGGGTTTGGATATAGGCCAGCTGTGTGACCTTGGTCAAGGTATTTGACCTCTCTGAGCCTCAGTCTCCTGGTCTGCAGAATGGAGGAAACAATGCTTCTCACCCAGCTGGGGCTATTATAAATTTTATTACCATGAGGGTGGTTTAAGCAGGTATAAATTATAACCCTGGGTTAAAAGGAGATACTCTGTCTGGACGCCAGAGAAGAGAGCGGACTTAGAATGTTTATTGTTTTAGTCGCTAAGTCCTGTCCAACTCTTTTTCGACGCCATGGTCTAGCCCACCAGGATCCTCTTTCCGTGGGGATTTCCCAGGCAAGAATACTGGAGTGGGTTGCCATTTCCTTCTCCAGGGCATCTTCCCAACCCAGGGATCGAACCCGCATCTCGTGCACGGTAGGCGGGTTCTTTACCACTGAGCCACTAGGGAAGCCCCAAAGTACAGGCCCGTCCCTGGGTGGGCCCGAACCAGCAACCTTTCGGTTAACATCCAAACTTAGAATGGGGCCCTGATCATGCACTTCCTGATCGAGGCTCAGACAGCTGTTTGCCCTGGGTGTTGGGCTGGTTGGTTCTGCAGGGCAGAGGCTGCCCTGTCGTCCACTGCTCAGCTGCTGGGCTGCATGCCTAGCCAGATGTTCAGCAACTGCCGCATTCCACCCAGCCACAGCCCCACCTCTGGGGCCAGAGAACAGCTCTCCACACCAGGCACGCCTGGACTGCATGAGTCACGAGATGTCAGGCCTGAGGTACGTCACCACGGAGCAGAGAACAAGCCTGTTCTCCACCCGTCGGGGATGCTGGGACAGGGCTTTGCTGAGCCCCCTATGGCTTGGGCAGATAAAAGTGGAATGCCAAGAGCAGGCATCAGAGCAGCTGTGTGCCTCTGTCAGCCAGGAAGAGGGGCTGGGGGGCATCAGACCCTGCCCTAGAGGTCTTCAAAGAACCCCTATCTCCTTGGCACCACTTACACAGGCATCAATCATCCAACTCTCGGGAGAGTAAAACCCTCCTGCTTTGGCCTCCCCACCCAGATCTACCTGGTCCCTCCTCGGGTCACTGTTGTCACCATGTCACCCCGCACCCCGCCAACCCTGGCCTCGGCTTTTGGTTTCTCCATGGAGGAGCACACCTCTTCCCTGAACGCTGTCCCCTAGAGGTTGGCAGAGATGGGAGATGCACAGCCCAGCTCTCATTACGGCCTTGGGCCCAGAAAGGAAGTGTCAAGGTGCCAGTCGCTCAGTTGTGTCCGACTCTTGCGACCCGATGATACTGTAGCCTGCCGGTATTCTCCAGGCAAGAATACTGGAATGGGTTGCCATTCCCTTCTCCAGCGGATCTTCCTGACCCAGGGATTGAACCTGGGTCTCCTGCACTGAAGGCAGATTCTTTACCATCTGAGCCACCAGGGAAGCCCAGAGAGATCCTTGTTATTCTGACCAGGAGTAGGGGAATCTGGTTGAGCTGGGTTGGTCTCTCATGGAAAGCTGGAATCAGGACAGTTTCTAGCCTGTCTCTGCTAAGCATCTGACCTGATGACAAGTTAACAGAGGGGCCACAGTGGGTCTGGGTGGAGGCAGTAGGGGTAGTGAGGACATTCTCTTCCATCAAAGCACAGAAAAAGCAAAGAAAGCTGCTTTGTGGAGAGAAAAAAAGTAAACAGAGAGAGAGCAGAGGCAGAGAACAAGGGGAAAGACAGAAAGGAGGGGATAGGTAAGCCTCCGGCCCCTGGCCACAAACGCCCCTTTTCTGCTTAAACCAGAGCAGGAGGGGGTGGTCCTTGTGGTCAACAGCCCTGACTGAGCATGCGCCAGAATCCCACCCTCAACCTGGGTTCCCAGAGTGACCCGTGCAGGCCAGGCCCCCACCCTGCAAATGCTGGGCTGCTGCCCACTCTCCTGCCTGAAATGTTCCCTGCTGTCTCCCCACCCTTTGAGGCTTGGCCCCAAGCCCTCCTCTCCTCACCGGGGTCCCTCCCTGAGCCTTCCTGCACCGCTGGACACCGGTGTTGAGTTCCTTTCCTACCTCAGTGTCTCCAGCCTGAGCCGGGGGTCAGCTGAGAACCTCTCTGCACCCCACCCCACACGCTCCCCCAGCCCCTGTGAAAATGTGAAAGTGTTAGTCACTCAGCGGTGTCTGACCCCATGGACTGTAGCCCGCCAGGCTCCCCTGTCCGTGGAATTCTCCAAGCAAGAATACTGGAGTGGGTAGCCATGCCCTTTTCCAGGGGATCTTCCTGACCCAGGGATCGAAACTGGGTCTCCCGCATCACAAGTAATTTTTTTTTACTGTCTGAGCCACCAGAGAAGCCCCCTCCCAGCCCCGAGACTTTGTCTAATAAGCCCCTTGAAGCAGAGAGGAGAGGGCGGATGGCTGGGGTCGCAGGACCCCTGCGGAGTCCCTGCGGTGGGAAGACACTGGCAAAGCCGGTGGGCTCAGCTCTGCCATCGTCCTAGCCCCTCACGTAGGCCAAGAGGCGTCACCAAATGTTCTGCCACTCGCTCGCTGGGTGCACCCACAGCCCAAGCCCCTGCTGGATCGGAGGCACACCACCAGCTAGTAAAGGAGTCCTTTATTACCACGTTAAACAGAACTGGTTAAACAGAGTTGGTCTGAGCTGCTGCCTGTCACCCCTACTGGGAGCGGGGGAGGCAGGAAAGGCATTGGGAAGGGGCTAGGCTCCTCCCCGTGCCAGGTGCCCACCCTCCCAGTGCCAGGGTCCTGCCATCTGCTGGAAGAGGGCCCGGGGAAGGGAAGGAGAGCCAGGAGGAGATGCCGAGACTCCTGGGCAGAGGTCGGCAGGGGGCCTGGCCACATGGGGATTCCTCGGCATGACAGGGTAGAAAGGCAGCCAGGCCTCCCTGCCCAGTGCCTGGCTGGGTCTGCCTTGTGGCAGGTGGGGCTGCAGGGCTTCGGGGCCAGTTTGGGAAGTATTGATCGGTCAAAGGCCAACCAGGGTTGGCAGGGTCACAAAGAGCTCCAAAACCCAGGCCCTCTCAGGCCATGAGACCCAGCTCTTTGGACAGGCCATGACCCCTTAAAGGGTCATGACCCTAAAAGGGGCCGCGGGCCCAGGGTGGGCGGTTCCTTCAGTGAGTGCGACCCAGTCCCAGGTTCTTGAGAAGGGAGGCACTCCTTGAAGCCAACAACGAGGCCCCTTCCCTGGTGGGTCACGCCCCGGCCAGCAGAGCAAGCAGGCTGCCCTGGGGCCCCAGGAGCCCTGGGCCTCAGCTTCCTCTGCCGAGAAGCCTTAGCATCTTGCAGCTCTTGACCTGCCTGGTCCCTCGGCTGGGCTGGGTGTTCATGGTGGATGACAGATAGGTTGGGGGGTGCGCTGCAGGACAGAGGGCAGGTCTGGAGACGGGGGCTGTGGCTGAACCCACCCTGGATCTCTGCAGATGGCCCCCGACTCAGCCTCCTGGGTACCGACCCTGCCCGGGTATGTCACAGGGTGTTCAGAGTCCAGCGGGGAGGCGCAGTGCACATGGATGGACTAGTTCACATGCGCGCTGTGTACACTCACAGGCGCCCACGTGTACCTGCGCGCGTGCAGGCGTGTACGGCGTGGGAGTGCACACTGTTGGGGGTGTGCACACCGTAGCCGCCTGGGTGAGCTCTGAATGCACACTCACTCCTGCCGGAGGGGAGGGAGTGTGAGCGCAGACTCGGGAGGGTGCGAGGCAGCAGGCTCTGGTGGGTGTGTCTGCACAGCGCACCTGCGGGGGTGTGCAGGCCCTGGGCCGGGAAGCGGGGGCATCTCAGGGTCTGGGGACACCTCGGGGCCCGGCAGCCCTCACTGCCAGCTGGCACAGCTCCCGGGCAGGCTGTGCAGGATGGCCTCCAAGTTCTGCTTGTCAGCGCGGATCTCTGCGAGGTCGCTCTCGAAGCTCTGGATCTGCAGCTCCTGCAGCTTGGATTCCTCCTCCAAGAGCCTCAGTTTCCCCTGCAGGGCCCCTGGGGGACCCAGCCGCAGCCTCAGACGCTCCAGTGCCCACTGGGTCTCGTTCAGGGCCCTGGCTGGGGCTCTGTGGGTGTCTAGCGACCCTGGACAGAGGATCACAGACCGACTTAGGGAGGGGGCCGGCTTCCCACCCCTGGAGGGCCCTCCCCAACCCCAGATTTTCAGGATCCCAACTGCCCCCCCCCAGCTAACAGGAAAGCAAAAGCCCAAGAGGGTAGCGTGGTGAGGCAGGAGAGGGGCTGGGCCAGGTTTGTACCCCACCAAGCTCATGTGCTTAGAAGGCTGAGCGCAGAAGAATTGGTGCTTTTGAACTGTGGTGTTGGAGAAGACTCTTGAGAGTCCCTTGGAGTGCAAGGAGATCCAACCAGTCCATCCTAAAGGAGATCAGTCCTGGGGGTTCATTGGAAGGACTGATGTTGAAGCTGAAGCTCCAATACTTTGGCCACCTGATGTGAAGAGCTGACTCGTTTGAAAAGACCCTGATGCTGGGAAAGATTGAGGGCAGGAGGAGAAGGGGACGACAGAGGATGAGATGGTTGGATGGCATCGCTGACTCAATGGACATGAGTTTGGGTAAACTCCGGGAATTGGTGACGGACAGGGAGGCCTGGCGTGCTGTGGTTCATGGGGTCGAAGAGTCGGACACTACTGAGCGATTGAACTGACTGACTGACTGAAGCTCATGTGCCAACCTTGGAAGTTTCCCTCGGGTGGCATGGAGAAGCTGTTAAGCTTTAGTACTGGCATTACTATTACTGTTAAAGAAGAGAAGGCCTTGGGTGAGTCCTGAGCCCCTGTTTCCTCATCTACAAAGCAGCATGTGTGAGAGAGAGGTCCCCACGTGTCTGCTGGCTCCCCTAAGCTGTCAATTTGCTGAGAGAGTACGCTTATGGATGGATTTCACCTGGGATGCAGGGACACCAGGTGAAAAGAAAGGTCTCCGGCATGAGAATGAGGTGGGGTGGGACAGGAGGAGCTGCAGGCCTGGGAAGCGGGCAGCGGGGGTCTAGTCCTGGCCCTGGGGCCTGGATTAGCTTTGCTGCTTGTGGTGAAAGACTTCCCCCGGAGCCTCTCCAAGTGTGAAACGAGGCGGGTGGGGCTGGGTGCTCACCTATGAACTTGGTGATGGTGGTGGCATGGAATCCACCGGCTGTCTCCCCTGCCTGGGCTTTGTCAGCTTGTCATTAAGGTGACACTCAACGGGAAGACAGCTGAGCCAGGCAGGAGAGTGGTGGGGACAAGGGAACAAATTCTAAATGGCATTTTAAAAAGTAATTAATCAGGCTGTGCCCGGTCTTAGTTACAGCACGTGGGATTTTTCAATCTTCATTTCGGCACGCAGGATCTTTAGTTGTAGCCACGCAAAAACGCTTGGTTGCCGCCTGTGGGATCCAGTCCCCTGACTGGGGATTGAACTCAGGCCCCCTGCACTGGGGACGCACAGTCTTAGCCACTGGACCCCAGAAGGGAAGTCCCTAAATGGCTTTGAGCCCACAGACCCCAGAGGCCCCCATGGCCCTGAGTGTCCTGGGCCTCGAAGGCTGGCTTGGAGGGCAGGCAGCTGCAGGAGCTGAGCCCGGGGTGGGAAGAGGCAGAGGGAAGATGCTCCCAGCAAAGACCCTCAGAGGCCCCACCATCCACCGCAAAGTCCAAACAGCCTGGCCTTGGAGGAGCTTACAGCCTCCACTCTGCCTGCCCAGCTGGGTCTCCTGGGGTGGGGACAGGGTCTAGGTGTGTGTGGTCACTCCTACACCTCCGGGTCAATCCCAGTGCCAGCGTGAATGAGTGAATGACAACGATGGTGAGAATGGTTTTACCCACACAGAGCATTTGATTCAGGCTGGGCCGAATCGTGTCCAGTGTGCTGAGTTCTTGGTATAGATTCGTGGCTATGAGTGGACACACTCTGAGTCAAGTCAGACCTGAGTGTGACCCACAGCCTCCCTGCTGACTGGCTGTGGGACCCCGGGCACATTATTTAAATTCCTGTGTTTCGGTTTCCTCATCTGCAGAATAGCAGGAGCATCAGGATCCTTGGCTGGAAAAGTTCGAATGAGATCCGATTGTGTGTGCGAATAGCTGAGTGGGGGCCTGGTGTTCAGGCAAAATGCAGAACATGCTGATTTCCCCTTATCTTATTGACAGTGAGAATTGAAATGCATGCTATCCCATGGACAAACCTTGAGGTCACACTGAGTGAAATAGACCGGCCACAAGAGGACACATAATGTATGATTCCACTTAGGTGAGGTGCCTACAACCCCAAATTCACAGAGACAGATGGTAGAACAGGGGTTGCCAGAGGCTGGGGGTGGGGGAGTGGGCTTTGTGTATAATGAGGACGGGCTTCATCTTGGGATGGTGAAAAAGTTCTGGAGATGGGTGGTGGTGATGGGCCACATGGTAAGGTGAATGTTGTACCTAACGCCATTGACACGTACGCTGAAAAATGGTTAAGATGGCAAATTTAACGTTTTGTGTGTTTTAAAACAGCATGCTGTTCACTTCAGCAGTGAAAGTTGCTCAGTCATGTCCGACTCTTTGTGACCCCATGGACTGTAGTCCATGGAATCCTCCAGGCCAGAATACTGGAGTGGGTAGCCTTTCCCTTCTCCAGGGGATCTTCCCAACCCAGGGATCGAACCCAGGTCTCCTGCACTGCAGGCAGATTCTTTACCAGCTGAGCCACAAGGGAAGCCCAAGAATACTGGAGTGGATAGCTTATCCCTCCTCCAGAGGATCTTCCTGACTCAGGAATTGAACCGGGGTCTCCTGCATTGCAGGCAGATTCTTTACCAACTGAGCTACCAGTGAAGCCAACTGCTTCCCTGAAGGTCACTGAAGTTTAGCACTTCAGCCTAACTGCTATTAGGCAGTTGAGCCCCTCACCTCTGCTCGAGGGCTCCACGTCTTGGGGGCTGTCCCCTTCATGATTTACTGACTCATCACACTTCCCAGGTGGCACTAGCAGTAAAGAACCCACCTGCCAATGTGGGAGATGTAAGAGACGTGGGTTTGATCCCTGGGTCGGGAAGATGCCCTGGAGGAGAACATGGCAACCCACTCCAGTATTCTTGCCTGGAGAATCCCATGGACAGAGGAGCCTGACGGGCTACAGTCCATGGGGTCACAAAGAATTGGACATGACTGAAGCGACCGAGCACACAGGCACATACACACCGCACAGTGTGGCAAGCACCCTGTAAATTACCCCCTGTAAATTACCCCCTGTGACCCCATTTCACAGATTGGGTGACTGAGGCTCAGAGAGGGTGAGTGATTTTCCTAAGATCTCACAGCCCAAGAAGGCAAAGTGCCAGACTTGAATCCTGGTCTATCTGATCCCAAGCCAGCACCTGGTCCCCGGCGCCACGCTTGCTCCTGTGACATTCTCTCTCCTTCTCTGAAATCCTCAACCACTGAGGCCGGATCCAGTCACCTGGTGCCTACAGGTGTTGGGCAGGTAGTGAGCGTTCCCTCCTCCTGACTAGCAGCCCCTGGAGGCACAAAGTAAGCTTGTTTCTGGACCCCAACCCTGCCTTATGTGAGGGGGCCTGGAGCAGTTACGACCACAAGGCTCAGGATGCTGGAAGCAATGGATAGGAGGGCTAGGAGACAACCTTCCCCTGGACTGGGCCTCACAGAAAGATCCCAGAGGTGTGCCAGGGACCCAGGGGCCCAGGGCCCGGCCTTGGGGTCTCCTTACTCAGCCTGGTGAGCAGCTCTGACAAGGCTTTGATGTCTTTCTCCAGGGAGCTGCGTGACTCCCGGATCTGCCGTTCCATCTGGCTCAGCCTGGCACCATCCTGTTGGGGGGCAGGGGGAGAGGAAAAGCTTGAGCGGCTCCCAGCTGGTGTCCGGGATCAGGAGGGAAAAGGGTGGGGGTCTCGTACCCGCTCAGCGGCCTCCAGCTCCTTTCTGTGCGCTTCTGAGGCCAGCAGCTGCCGGGAGGCCAGTCCGAGGGTCGCCCGAGTCTGGCTGGAGAGCCGGCTAGCCCGGCGGTGTTCCTGCTTCCCTGCCCTCAGCAAGGCCTTGGCGAGCTGTGGGTGGGAGGCAGCAGAGAGGGAGGGTGAGTGGAAGGAGTCCTTCTTTTCCTTTTTTAAGTTTTTTTTTAAAATGTGGATTATTTTTTGAAGTCTTTACTAAATGTAATACAATATTGCTTCTATTTGATGGATTTTTTTTTTTATATTTTGGCTGCGAGGCATGTGGGATCTTAGCCCCCCATCCAGGGACTGAACCTCCCACCCCCTGTATTGGAAGGTGAAGTCTTAACCACTGGACTGCTGGGGAAGTCCCCAGGAGAGTCCTTTTAGAGGTAAAGGATATTAATGGTCATCACGCCAAGCAGTCATCACTTCACTTCATCCCTCCACGATCATTCATTCATTCATTCATTCAACAGGTATGTACCGGATGCTGGCGCGGTGCAGGTTGCTGGACCCTACCCATCTCTCCTGTGAGGAGAAACTCCAGCTATTTCAGAGACAGGGAGACAGCTGCAGAGGAGAGGAGCTGGCCAGAATTGAAACAACGGGCCCAGAAGCAAGCCTGGGGGTGCCTGCAAATCCAGCACTTTCTCTAGGCAGCTGTGAAGGCAGTTTAGCGGACTTCCCTGGCGGTCCAGTGGCTAAGAATCTGCCTTGCAATACAGGGGACACGGGTTCGATCCTCGGTCAGGAAGCTGAGATCCCACAGGCCTCGGAGCAAATAAGTCCACGTCTCATGACTACTGAGACTACTGACGCCCGAGTGCCACAACTACAGAGTCTGTGCACCGCAATGAAGATCCCGAGTGCCGCCGCTAAGACCCCGCTCAGTCAAATTAATTAATTTAAAAAAAAAAATACACTTAAAAAAATAAGGCCAGTTCACTTGGGACCCAAGCAACAAAGCCAGTGAAGGTGCTGGGGAGATTCACATCGATTCAAACTTGGCCCCAATTAAACAAGAAAAGCCTAGAGGTTTAGGGAGTAGAGCCCAACACACCGAGGTGTGAGTCCTGCTCATGTGATTGAAGCTACTGAACCAGGCTGGGCCCCAGGGTCCCCACCTGTCCCATGGGGACTGCAGTGACATCTATTTCATGTGAAATCAACAGGGTCACCCATGTGAAGCTCCAGAGCTCAGAGCCTGGGAGCCCCTGGTTAAGTGCAGAGCACTCAGCATTGCACACAGAAAGGCGCAAATGTGGGAGGGCAGCTGCCCCACAGAAGGGCACCTCCTCTATGCCAGTCCTCCCCCAGGCCCTGAAGACATGGACGCCCCAGGAGTCATGTCCCTGGCCCTGACCTTGGCACTGTCCTGGGCCAGCAGCTCGGCTTCCCTGCCCTTCTTCTTGGCCCTGGAGGAGACAGAAGCCGCATCTCCCAGCATCCTCTCTGCCTGCTTGGTCTTCTTTCTCGAGTCTGCAAGGATCCTGTCCTGGACGATAGCCGCCTTCCTCCTCAGTGCGGCCTGGTCCTTGGGCCGAGGAAACCTCGGCTTCATTCCTGTAAACCCAGCCGAGGCTGTGTCAGGAGGGCTGGGCTCATGCCTGGAGAGCCCAACAGGAGGTCCCCACCGGAAGCTGACCGTCCCCAGACCCTCAGACAATGAGGAATAAGACACACAAGACCTGTGTGTGTTACTTTTCAGGATCACCCGGAAAAAACCTAAATGAGACATAGTGCTCTGTGAGTATAAAGATTCACGTGATACTATGATATCAGATTGGCCAAAAAGTTGGTTGCGTGAGTGTGTGCTGTCTTGCCTGACTCTGTGACCCCATGGACTGTATGTAGCCTGCC
This sequence comes from Budorcas taxicolor, assembly GCF_023091745.1. Lineage (NCBI taxonomy): Eukaryota > Metazoa > Chordata > Mammalia > Artiodactyla > Bovidae > Budorcas > Budorcas taxicolor. The sequence continues at coordinate 160,436,071 of NC_068920.1, read as the reverse complement.
CGGCTCCTCTGTCCATGGAAGTTCCCAAGGCAAAAATACTGGAGAGGGTTGCGATTTCCTCCTCCAGGGGATCCTCCCGACCCAGGGATGGAACCCAGGTCTGTTGAGTCTCCTGCATTGATAGGTGGATTCTGTACCACTGAACCAGCTGGGAAGATCTTGTTTCGGTTATGGAATATCTCATGGAAAAACTCAAATGGACTTTTGGGCCAACTCTACATACAAGTCACAGGGTTACATGGTGGTCAATGCCTGGGCCAGTGGAGATGGGAACCACAGCCCAGTATATAGAAAGATCCATTCAGTTCTGTGTTTTTATGGACCGCCCATTTCTACAAAGGCTTTGAGGCAGCTTATCATGATAGATCAACTGGACCATTCAAATGAAAAACCAAGGGCCATGTGTAACTAGGAGGACGAGGAGGAGTGAGAAGAGCCAGAAAATCAGGACCATGCCGGTGCAGGGCCAGATGCTCTGTTCACCAGTTAGCCTCCTAGCAGCCAAGACAAAAGGGGAAATTCGACAATTCACACGGATTTTATTATCTAATAAAAGGCAGTGTCTCTCCATAAAGAAAGAAAGACTTTCCCCTTTCCTTTCAGATCAAATTCTAAGGGAAATTTATCCGAAGGGGTACTGATTATAGTTGTTGTTCAGTTGCTAAGTCATGTCCGACTCTTTGCAACCCCACGGACTATAGCACGCCAGGTTCCTCTGTCCTCCACGATCTCCTGGAGCTTGCTCACTCAAATTCATGTACATTGAGTGGGTGATACTATCTAACCATCTAACCATCTCATTCTGGGCTGCCCCCCATGGTGGACAAAATAAAATTTTAAAAAGAATCAAGCTTTGTAATTTTCAAGGACATAATAGTACATAATCATTCTATGAGGATAATCCAAAGGTTAGATCTATTTTGCTTCTTGTACACAAAACCGGTATTTCTTAAAGGGCACGCTGCTGCTGCTGCTAAGTCACGTCAGTCATGTCCGACTCTGTGCGACCCCATAGACGGCACAGCCCAACAGGCTCCTCTGTCCCTGGGATTATCCAGGCAACAATACTGGAGTGGGTTGCCATTTCCTTCTCCAATGCATGAAAGTGAAAAGTGAAAGTGAGGTCACTCAGTCATGTCCGACTCTTAGGACCCCATGGACTATACCCTACCAGGCTCTTCCATCCATGGGATTCTCCAGGCAAGAGTACTGGAGTGGGGTGCCATTGCCTTCTCCGAAAGGGCATGCTGGGGAGTCCTAGTTCCATAGGGTGTTGAGAAATGCTAGGGCATAATGTCAACTAAGTTTATATGAAGTGAACCTGGGGCACTTCCCTGGCGGTCTGGTGGGTAAGAATCTGTGCTTCCACTGCAGGGGGCACATTTTCAATCCCTGGTGTGGGAACTATCCCGCATGCTTCATGGAGGCACGCCAATAAGAAGTGAACCTGTTTTTTTTTTTATTGCAGGACTTCTCAGAGCCTTTAGTATTCTAAGGTGTGCACTGCAAGGCCTCAGGGAGATCTACAGCTTGTCCCATTTCTTAAACTTATTTGAACACAAACCCTCTCTTGGCAGAACAGTTACAGGCTAAGGGCTGTTCCACATTTCATGCAGCAGAATTTCCTTTCTTGGTCTACTCATCTGTAAAATGGGGCCACTTGGCCTCATTTTCCTAAAGTTCAAGAGAGACTTGGACTGGCATCAACCCACGCTCCCTTCTAAAGAGAAACACCGAATCCCTTCCCGTAGCCCCACTGGAGGCTGGACCAGGGCAGCCATTTTTGTACCAGGTAACTGAGCCAGAGTGGCCTGGATCAGGGATGGACAGCTGATGGCATCCGATTCTCTTCCCATATGCTCTTGAGAGGTTCTGTGTATGGTCTGGTGATGGATGGCCATGTGGGCAAGAACGGGGTGAGCGGTATGTGAGATGGGGAGGGACAAGCAGCGACAGGAAAGGGAGGTCCTGAGAGGCAGAGGCAACGGTCTCTTTGGCTCATGCTCACGTGACTGGGCCTCTGGCCCCTGCAGCCAGGCCTGCCCAGGGCGAGGCCCGATCCCTGGGGTCTGTCACGCGCGTCTGTGCACTGATGAGCCTGGGGCCAAGCAGGGCACACATACCTTCCACGTCAGCCAGCAGAGCCCTGGCTCCCATGACGGTCACCGTGGCAGCCTGGACAGATGAGGAAGCTCGGGTCAGGGCGGCTCTGGCTTCCTGGCGCAGCTGGAGAGAGATGGGAGGGGTTGGGCAGGTGGTGCTGGAGGTGTGCTGGGCAGAGCCGGGTCAGGTGGGCACCAAACCCACATATACAAGGTCCCCAAAGGGCACCAAAACGGACACAGAATTTTTCTGTTTACCAGGACTACCTGACTTGTCTTACTCTGTCAGTGTTACACTTTGAATATCTCTCCCGAGAGCTTCTCTGTCCCACAAAATATTAAAGGAACGCTGGAACCGAAGAACTAAAAGAAAGATGGATGACTGAAAGTTTCTTTTCAGAATGCTGCTGCATCTCAGCAAGAGGATGCGAAATAGAGAATCTGTTTCTTACACAACTTTTACTCCTAGAAAATTAGTTTCTTCCCCGCTGTCACTAAATAAGGTGATGGTGGTGGTTCGGTTGCTAAGAGTCGTGTCCGAATCTTTGTGACCCCATGGACTGTTGCCCGCCAGGCTCCTTTATCCATTGGATTTCCCAGGTAAGAATACCGGAGGGGGTTGCCATTTCCTTCTCCAGGGGATCTTCCCGACCCGGGGATCGAACCTGGGTCTCCTGCATTGTAGATGGATTCTTTACTGACTGAGCTATCAAGGAAGCTCAGCACTAAATAAGGCTGGATACTCAATACATATTTGATGGATGAATGGATACACAAAATGTGGTGTATCCACTCGGTGGAATATTATTCAGGGCTTCCCTTGTGGCTCAGCTGGTAAAGAACCTGCCTGCAATGTGGGAGACCTGGGCTCAATCCCTGGGTTGGGAAGATCCCCTGGAGAAGGCAAAGGCTATCTACTCCAGTATTCTGGCCTAGAGAATTCCATGGACTCTATAGTCCACGGGGTTGCAAAGAGTCAGACATGACTGAGTGACTTTCACACGTCATCACATGTGAAAGAATGAAGTGCTGATATGTACCATAATGTAGATGAACCTGGACAATATTACGGTAAGCGAAAGCAGCCAGACACACAGGGGCCCATATCACATGACTCCATTTGTATGAAACGTCCAGAGTAGGTAAATCTACAGAGACAGAAAGCAGGTGGTTGCCAGGGGCTGGGGGAGGGAGGGCTGAGGAGTGACTGCTTAATGGGTGTAAGTTTCCCTTCCGGGGTTTCCTTCTGGGGTGACGAGTGTTTCCGAATTGAGAGGTGATGTTTGCACACTTGGTGAGCGTGCTAAACGCCACTGTGTTGTACACTTAAAATGGGTAATTTTAGGGAGTTCCCTGGTGTTTCAGTTGTTAGGACTCCACCTTTCCATCTCAGGGGGCATGAGTTCAATCCCTGGTCAGGGAACCAAGAATCTGCATGCTGCAGAGCCTGGCCAAAAAAAAAAGGAGTGGGGTAATTTTACGTCACATGAATTTCGGTCAATCAGTCAATCATGTGGGTTTAAAGAGCTACCAGATGCTGCCCAGGGAGCCCTCATGTCTTAAGTCCAAATGCCTGGCAGAGGCATTCCTGGGAGGGGAAGGTGGGAGGCACTGTGCTCAGGCTGGTCACTGCACACTGGGGTCTGGTCCTGACCCTGCTGTGGCCTCATCTGCTCCCCGGACCAGGGGGATGGACTAGATCAACGAGTACCACCCCAGGAGACCCTAACACAGCACAGCTCACCCAGCGAGTGACAGGCACAAGGCCCAGCTCTTTGGATGCTGGCAGCAAGCTTCTCCCCGGAGCCTTGTCTTTAAAAGGACAATAAAGATGTCTGTGGGATAAGCCACTGCTGGGATAAGTGGATGATAGATTTGAATAAAGTCTGTAGGTCAGGCTCATTGTGTAAATATCACATTGATTTCCTTACTCTGATCTTTATAAGGTGGTTAGGTAAAATGTTACTAGAAGGGGAATCTGTGTGAAGGGTATAGGGGAATTCTTTGGATTTTCTTCACAACTTTTTTCTAAGTCTAAAATTATTTTCAGATGAAAAGTTTAAAAAAAACCATACCTGAAGGGGTGCTTATACTTTAATCGGCTGGAAACCACTGGGTTGGGCTAAATTCACCCCATAACTCTTGAGTTCTGCGATTACTTAGCACTGCCTCCGGTTCGGGGCTGTCAACTGTGGGGTTGAGCGCAGGAGTGATGTAGGTGTTTGCTAAAATATCTGGCAAGTGAACTAACGAATTGGAGACTGAATGGATGAGACTCCTCCAGACGTAATTAACACTGCAGAGGGCGGTAGGCAGGCCCTGGACGCTGCTGGTGCTCTGTCTGTCTAACCATCCTGCCTCCTCTCACACCTTTACCCCTTCTCAGGCAGTCAGGACCTCCTGCCTTGGCACATGCTGACTGAGGTTGTCTGGAGTTTGGCGGGGAGGCACTGGAGGGGCAGAAAGAACTGCTCTGGTCTTTGCCCCCACCTCCCCTGCAATCCCTGACCCCAGATCACCCCTGGGGCAGCCCCAACCTCCTCCAGGTGCTGCCTCAAAGGATGAGAGCCCACCTGCGTGAGGGGCTCCATCTCCTGCAGCACGGCCTGGGCGGTGGCCTGCAGGGACCGGGCAGCCTCGGTCACCATGTGCTCCCTCGACGTGACTGTCTTCTCCAGCGTCTGCACCTTCAGGCTCATGGCCTCGGCCTGGGACTTCTGAGGCTGCTGGGAAACGGAGGGCTCAGGCAAGAAAGGTCCAAGGGGCAGGGGGATGGGAGAAGCCCAGGGGCAGAGACAGTGGGGGTCAGGCTGCATGTGGACCCCCAAGACGCAGAGGAGCCAGGGCGAGAGAAGCCAGGCTGGGGAACCTGTCACTTGAGGCCTGATTCCAGCCCCAGCAATTTCTAGAAGCGTGGCCTCAGGCAACTCAGCTGATCTTCCTGACCTGCGTTTCCTCCCTCAGACTCCCTACTTGATTCTAAATTCCAGCCTGAATTAAGTACGCAGATTGGTCCGCTGTAGGTGGTGGTGGTGGTTTAGTCGCTAAGTCGTATCCGACTCTTGCAACACCATGGACTATAGCCCTCCAGGCTCCTCTGTCCATGGGATTCTCCAGCAAAGAATACTGGAGTGGGTTGCCATTTCCTTCTCCAGGGGATCTTTCCAACCCAGGAATCGAGCCCAGATCTCCTGCATTGCAGATAGATTCTTCACCGACTGAGCTACAAGGGAAGCTGCCAATTGTAGGTAGATTAGGGTTACTCATAATCTTATACCTGGAAACAGCCAGTCAGAGAAACACCCTCAATAGATTGTTTTCTTTTTCTATGGCAGAAATGAATCCTAGCTGAGCAGTGACTTCCTGGTTTTGTTTGTTCGAGGCAAGGAGAATGATTCCGAGGAATGTTTGAGTATCTGAGGTTGGGCTCCTTTTAAGGATAAGGGGCCTGAAAACCAGTATCTAGTCCAACCCAACTGGCCCTTTGTCTAGCTTTACTCTGGGGAGGGGAAAGGTGTTAACGGAGAGGACCAATAACCTGTACTTCTGAACTCAGACTGCTCTGTGGGGACTGCTTCTTACCTAACACCTTCAGTAGTATCTGGGACAGCACTCAGAGCCAGACATGTCACTACCCATGTTTTCCTTTTTTATACACAGCAGGAGAACCAAAGACCCTGAGCATTTAGCCTAGGGCCCATCAGTCCCAACCAGCTGGGTCCCAGATATATTTCTTGTTTAGTCTTTTTTTTTTTTCAAGTTCAGGTCCCCAGTTTTGGGATTTCAGGATTACTGAGAAGTCATGATGAAATGATTTATCCAGAGGTGAGCCATGAATGCCCTCCCCGCCCGTGATGGATACAGCCCAGAAATAACCTAAAGGGTGAGCTCCATCCGACAAAGTAACTGAGGCACAGCGGGGGAAGGTCCTTGGCCAAGGTCACAGAACTTGAATGGTGGGGCTGGGATTTGACTCCATGTCTGCCTGGTGTCATTGCCAATGCCACAGTGACGGAGAAGGGACCTTGGCCTTAATATTATTTTCAATAATTAAGATTGGCTGAGCTCTGTGCCAGGCAGGCACTCTGCCAGGCCATGGAGGTGCCTTATCTTTTAATCAACCACTATCGAGCTAAAAATAAGCCATGTCATCTGCCTCTGCCTGGGCCACACTGGTTTCCCAGCTGCCATGTTCTCCCCCATCCCCACCCCACACAGAGCTCCAAGGACAGCGGAGCTGACCGGTGATGCTGGGGCCACTGGTGAGGCCAGGCGCAGGGCCGCGTCTGCGCCGACTTGCTGCACGGCGGCCAGCACCCTCTCAGCTTCAGGCAGCGCCTCTGCCACAGCTGTGCCCAGCGCCTTCTGGGCCGCTTGTACCTCCTGGTACCTGGGGGGAGACAGAGGCAGGGTGGCCTCTGAGCGGGTATAGGCTGTGCCTCCCTATTGCTGTCCCGGCCGCAACCCCCGCCCCCAACCCCCGCCCCCACCGGAATCCTCGATGGAAGAGGGCTCTGGCGACTTCCCGGGCAGAGCCACCATCTGTGGAGTGGGTACCCAGCAGCTGGCCTCAGAAGCTGGCTGCCACTTGGCAGCTTCCTCATGAATGAAAAGGCCACAGAGTCGCTACATTCTTGTTCCTCCGTTCGCTTAATTCAATCACGCTTTTCTGAAGGGGCTCCCGCTCGGTTTCCACTTGAGAGTCACACGTTATGTGAATGTCTGGCTCCTCTGGATGAATCTCCAAGAGGAGAAGGCCTGACGCTGGCGGAGGGATAGCAGCCCAGGCCCTGACGCCCTTGGGTGACCTTGGGCATGCTGGTCTCCAGGTAAAGAGAGATCCCTGGGTCGCATGATCGCTCTGGGGGCCTTTTCCCCCAAAGTGCTACAATCAGTCAATCAACTAAGATAGCTTTCTGATCCAGCTGTCCACATCTTGCTCCCCGACCAGTTCCCCCAACCATGGGTACTGCTGGAGTGGACCACCCCCTGAGAAAGAAAGTGTTAGTCACTCAGTCATGCCTGACTCTTTGCAACCCCATGGACTGCAGCCCACCAGGCTCCTCTGTCCATGAGACTTTTTTCCAGGCAAGGATACTGGAATGGGTTGCCATTTCCTCCTCGAGGGGATCTTCCTGACCCAGGGATTGAACCTGGGTCTCCTGCACTGCAGCCAGACTCTTTACTGACTGAGCTATGAGGGAAGCCACCCCCCGAGGTCACTCCCAACCCTCATCCCTTCTTAGGGAACCAGCGCCCCTGCCGCTGGGAGTGAGTCACGTGATTCACCCAGCCATACTGATTGGTTCAAGACGGGCCACCTGACTCAAGCTGGGCCAATCAGAGTCTTTCATCCAGGAAGTCCACTTGGGCTCAGTGAGACATTGGTGGGTCTTTGCTGACCCTCTGAATGGGGGGGATAGGAGGGGGCCACCCCCTCCTCAGCAGAGAATCAGGGGCCAAGAAGAAAGCTAGTGCCTGAGAGGCACTCCCCAGGGCCTGGGGTGGGGGTGGGGAAGTTGTGGGGGTGGGGTGGGGGGAGGAGGTGCTGACCTGGACCCTCCTCCTTCACGTTTCTCGTCCCTTCTCTCCATAGGCTGAGCTGCACCCCAGGCGAGAGTGTGTGTGCTCAGTCGTGTCCGACTCTTTGCCACCCCCAGGGACTATAGCCCTCCAGGCTCCCCTGTCCATGGGATTCCCCAGGGCAAGAATACTGGAGGGGGTTGTCATTTCCTCCTCTAGGCATGAGTGGGTTCCTATAACGCACCACCAAGCATAGCCAAGACCCCAGGCATCCTACCCCACCCCAGGGAACGTCAGGACTCAAGGGAAGGGAGGTGTTTCTGGAACCACTGGCCTCTGGTCAGGCCCCGTGGGCTCCAGGAAGCCAACCCAGGCTCTGACCCACACGTGGGAGGTCTCACCTGTCCTCCAGCTCCTGCTGGGCCTCCAGGGCTGCTCGGCCCTCCACCAGGCTCCAGAGAAGTGCATAGCTGGTGTTGGAGGCGAGCAGGGCCCTCCGAGCCGTGGCCTCAATCTTGGTAGCGGTGTCCCTGTGGCTGTGTGAAAATGCCCACCTGACCATCACCAGGAGCTCACATGGAAGGGGGCTTAGGTGCAAACCCGCACCCCCTGTGTGAGCCTCGCACCATCCCACACAGAGTGCAGCCACAGGGGGCCAGGCTCCTTTACCCTCTGTGCCTGGCAGGCAGCGAAGACTTGATGGCAAGAGGACCCACGCCCCTTCTTCCTGTTATTGGGTTTATGCCTGCTGTCCTGGCAAAATGTACAATGGGGCCTTTCATCACACATAAAATCTCAGCTTGGACAATAGATTATATGGTCACCCTAATAAAGACAGCGTAGAAAAGAGTGGTCAAGACAGCCTGGGTTTGAATCCAGCTCTATCACTGCTAACCATTTGTCCTTAGGCAAGTCACTTCACTTTTCTGAGTCTCTTTGCTCATCCATAAAATGGACCTACAGGGGTAAAGTACAGCCAAAGGGACACATTGTTTCAGAGCTTGTGTCTTGAGGATCTTAAGCTGCTCCTTAAAGGCAGAGGATGAAACAATCCAAATATCCGTCAATAGATGACTGGATAAACAAAATGTGACACATTCAAACCACGGAATAATACTATTTGGTTGTAAAAAAAAAAAAAAAAGAATGAAGTACTGACACAACGTACGATGCCGATGAACCTTGAAAATTTACACTAAGTGAAAGAAGCCAGATACAAAAGACCACATGTACGACTCCATGCATACGAAATGTCCAGGTTAGCAAATCTATAGAGACAGAAAGCAGATGAGCGGTTACCAGGGGCTAGGGAGGGTGAGGAGGACTGGAGAGTGATGTCTGATGGGTATGGGACTTGTTTCTGGGTGGGGGGTGACGAAAGTGTTCTAAAACTGACTGTGGGGATGGTATAACAGCATGATTCTGTGAATATACTGAACACCATTGAGCTGTTCAGTTTAAACGGTTGACTTGCATGGCTTACATCTCAATACAGCAGCTCCACCCACACCTCGCCCCCATGTCTCTGGGCTCAGAGATGCTGTGAGCATCCTGCACAGCTCTCCCCCACCATACAGCCGTGTACTCAACAGTTCCAACTTCTCGGGGTCAGGACACCTCAACTGGGCTGGCCCCAAGCCTGGAAGCCCTCAGGAGAAGGGCTGGTCTCCCTGCATGGTTCTGTGGACAGGACGTTGAAGAGCCTAAGCCACTCCATTTTGCCAAAAAAAAAAAAAAAGACTCCATTTTAGAGTTCTGAGGAAAGAGTCTTTGGAAATCCCCTGACCTCACCCCACCACCTGCGAGCCAATCAGATCCCAGATCAGGATCTCCTGACTTTATGTTCAGGACTTTCAAATTAAACCTGGGAAATGGGAACCAATCAGAACCCGTGGCCAGCCCAGGAAATGAAAACCAATCAGAACCCAACACCTAACCCTTCCACAGAAGGTAACTAATTAGACGTCTCTCAACCCGGAAACTCCCGTTTTTCGAATTTTTCGTGTGAGAGTACCCTATATAAGCAATGTAACCCAGAGTTCGAGGCTCCTCTCCTTAGCCGCTGCGTCGGTAACGGTGGGAGCCCCAGCTCAAGCTTGGTAATAAAAACTCTCTTGCTTTTGCATCGGATATCAGCTCCCTGGTGGTCATTGGGAGATTTCGCGACTTGGGCATAACAACCTCACCAAGCTCCCGGGGCCTAGGGGCTCACCTCCTGGCAAGGGCACGTGCCTCTGTGGCCGGCTGGCTCCAGTTGGCAGGTTGGCCGAGTCCTTCCTGAGGAATCACCTTTAGAGGAAAGAAGGAAGTCAGAGGGAGCTGATGGCCCATCCCTGAAGGTTCAAGGCTGTACCTGGCTCAGTTATTGGGAGAACTGGGCCACGCCACTTAATGTATAAATGCTCAGTGAAAGCGAAGTCGCTCAATCATGTCCGATTCTTTGTGACCCATGGACTGTAGCCCACCAAGCTCCTCCGTCCATGGGATTCTCCAGGCAAGAATACTGGAGTGGGTTGCCATTTCCTTCTCCAATTTATATTTAATGTTTAAATGCTCAGAGCCAGCTGCAAAGTCAGCATCCAGTGGGTGGAGCCCTAGAGCTTGGAAACAACAGTAACGACGCCTGCCACTGGCTGGGCATTCACTGTCTACTTGGAATATGCCTCATGCTTTGTGAACATCACCTCACTGAATGGGCAGACTGTGTGACCCGCTATTCTGCGGATGAGAAAACTGAGCCTCCCAAAGCGGGGACATGCCCCAGGCTCAGTCGGGGGAGGGATCGGGAAGGGAGTCCCCTAGGGTACCAGAGATGCGAGGATGGTGGCCGCGTGCAGAATCTCCTCTTCCGAGGACTCCAGTGCTGCCGCTAGGTCCGCCAGCTGGACGCAGGTCTTCTCTGCTCCAGCCTGGGCACAGCGGGCACTCCTGCCCAGCGCCTGCAGCTGCTCCCGGGCAGCCTTCACAGCACCCTCGAGGCCTGTCATCTGCTCCAAGAAGGCTTCCTGGGCCCCTGCAGAAAGCCCCCAGCCCAGGGGGTCACAGAGCAGTCGAGATTTCACAGTAAAGCCCACAGCCTCAAGGTGCCCTAACTGTGGCCTCTACTCCAGGGCACAGCTTGACTCCCCAACCAGGCCTGAGCACTGGCTCTAAAGGAAGAGCCTCCCCCATTTTACAGATGCAAAAGCTGAGGCCCAGAGATGGCAGATCATGACCCAAGGTCCCCCACGCAGGAAGTGAGCCACAGACAAAGGACTGGAAGGAAGCCAGGCCTTCTAGAACCACTGTGAGTGCTTCCTGGACCTGAGAGACCAGGAAACCCTCCCCAAGTCAGCTCTGTAATCCAGGGCGTGGCTCAGAGTGGACATTTAATGCACAGTGTCTGATAGCTCCCTATTGTGTGCGTCTTGCAAACCGGTGCTCAGCTCACCTGGGGCTGCTGCAGGAGTACAGGCGCTTGTGAACATAAAACTTGACAAAATAACCAACTGGCTTTTGACGCCCCCATCAGTATCCCAGGGCCACACCTCGACTTAATGACAGTCTTGTTTCCTATTTGCCATTCACTTTCTGTGCTGGTGCCTCAGATGGTAAAGGGCCTGCCTACAATGCGGGAGACTCGGGTTCAATCCCTGGGTCGGGAAGATCCCCTGGAGAAGGAAATAGCAACCCACTCCAGTCCTCTTGCCTGGAAAATCCCATGGACCGAGGAGCCTGGTAGGCTGCAGTCCATGGGGTCACAAAGAGTCGGACATGGCTAAGCAACTTCACTTTCACTTTTCTATGCTGGGGATACAGCAGTGAGCAAAATGGCCAACAGTTAAGACAGCAGAAACTTTACCTGTTCAGCACCTGGGACAGCGCCTCGATGTTCATTCGGTGAGTGACTGACTCAGTGAATGAACCCAGCTCCTGCCCTCACTGAGCTTACCGGTATAGTCTAGGTGGTGCAGGGGACATGGGGACTGAGGCTGTAGTCAGAGACTGATCTTAACAAAGCTACAAAGTACAACAGGGCAAGGGATACTGAAAGAGAGGTCCGTGGGGTGACAGGACTGCAGGGCAGGAGGGGCTCACACAACCGGGGAAGTCAGACACGCTCTACCAGCAAGGGAGTTCTCCTAGGGGTGAGCCCAGAGCCCTTGAAGCATCCTGAGGCCAGACCGAGGGGCTCCACGGTGGGCATCTGACCAGCCAGCCCCCTCCCCTGGCCTCCCAGTCTCCCACTTTGCTCTCCCACTGTACCTTGCAGCAGGTGGGGGCCCTGGTAGACATCCCCCCATGGGGCCTCTCCCTGTAGAATGTCCAGCGTTCCCCAGGGCCTGCCGCAGTCAGACCCTTGCAGCCATCCCTCCATCAGGGTCAGCCTGGCCTTCAGCTTGGCAGCCTGGAAGGGTCAGGGAGGGAAGGGTGTGTGAGGCTGGTGGCCTGAAGTCCTGCTTGGACACCTCTGCTGGTTTCTGCCTGGCCTGCCATCCCGGCAAGTGTTGCCTTCTCCAATCCTAATCTAGGCCTTAAAGCAAAGGATACATTGGACCTCTGGGGATCTACTGTACACCTCCCCATCCTCGGAGCTGACCCTTCCCTTCTCACACCCATGGTACCTACTGGCCTTCAGCCAATCACACCTCTGCCCTGCTGAGGGGGGATGGGAAGGGAAGCCTCAGGAGGATTTCCATCTGTCCTGCCGTGTTCCCAGGACTTGGCACGGAGCAGACACGTGATCCTTGCAGATAGAGTGACAGCGCTCTGCTCCATCTCGTAGCCCCGTTCTTTCAATCATATGAACAATAAATGCATTTATGGAGCACTCACTAGGAGCCAGGTGTGAGTGACCACCAGCCACGCGCCAGCTCACATTCACCTTTCAACCACCCTAAGGGGTGGGGGATACAGGTCCCAAGCTCTCTCCTTGATTCTGAAGTCCAAAATGCTCTGAAAATCCTCAAAGATTTCCATTCTGCATAGGATGGCAAAATCAGGTTTAAAAAAAATCCCTGAATTCACTTAGAACAAGGCTAAATTCTTTATTCCCTTCTTGGTGTGAATATTCTGAACAAGGCTACCTGTGATCTTTATCTACCCTCTTGGTGCGAATATTCACCTGTGTTCCTGCAGATGTGTCAACAGGCTTGATTAGGGCAGCTGGCCCAGGCACTGCTGGGAGTGGTACCCAATATCCATCACACACCATCCTATCTTTCTACAGAACCATCATTCCAAAAGCTGGCCTCACTGATTTCATGAAAGGGGTCACAGGTCTGAACCATCTCCATTTTGGAGTGAGAGAGACCCACTGAAGCTTACCAAGGCTGTCATCTGCCTGGACATGTGACAACTAACAAACAGGGCTGGGGGGTCACACTCCTGGGGTCCAGAGGTCATGTTCCTGACCCCTGCTCCACGTCTTCTCCCTGCTTGAGGTTCTACTTGTGTTCCAGCATGAGCATCGCCCTCCCCCTGACCCTCCCCATGAAGGGCCACCTGTGTCCTCATCCCCAGGGAATGTGAGTAAGTGTGAGACCTCAGCCTGGTAGTGGGGAAGGACACAAGGCTGGGGCCATTTTTCTCTTGTCCACTCAGGAGCCGGGAAAGGGGAGAGGGGAGAGCTGAGCCAGATGGCTGGATGAGCACAAGAAGAAGGTGGCCGGTGGTCCCAGAAAGACCAAGGGCTCAGGATAAGTGGGCACTTCCCGGCGCCCAGCACAGAGCAGGCGCTCGCTGGGGGCATGAAATGAACAGAAGGTACAGCCGGCCTGGGCAGGGCCTAGATGGGGAGGGCTCACCTCCTCCTTCACCAGGGTGTAGCAGGATGGGCACTCCTGGCACTGCGTGCCGCTGGCCGTGAGGAAGAAGTTGTTCTGGCAGCGGTCACACTTGTAGCCCACAAAGCCAGGCTTGCACACACACGTGCTGTTCTCGCGGCACTGGGGCGAGGTGGCACCCAGCGGGGAGCACCTGCAGTCTGGGGGGGGGGTGTGCAGATGGCACTGGGCGCCCTGATGGCCACCCCACAGCAGAACCCCCAGATGCCCTGCAGCTCTGGCCACCCAGATGCTCCCGATCCCCGTGGGCAGCTCAAGTACCTTCCTGGGTCATTCCCAGGAGACTGATTCAGAAGGTTGGAGGCGATGACCAAGAACCTGAGATATTTCAGTGTCCCCAGGATCTGAGGACCAGGCAGGTTTAGGATGGCTATGCAGTTGACGTATAAGTGAGGCCCAGAGAGGTGATCTGATGGCCCCAGGCACTCAGGAGGTCAGTAGTAGCATCTAGGATTAGATCCCATGCCCCTCTTCTGCTCTGTTCATTCACTCCACGTTCCCACGGTTACTCCAAGAAGACCTGCCCCTTATCCGATCTGTCTCCCTCCTGCTGCTCGGCCATCCCCCACTGACCCTCTTTCCTAGACACCTCCGTCTCTGGGCAGCCCGGGAAGGACCCGGCTTCCTTACCGCGGCAGCCCTTGACGGAAAAGCCGAAGAAACCCAGCTGGCATCGGTCACAGGTCTGGCCCTCGACGCCTGGACGGCAGGGGCATTGCCCAGTCTTGGGGTGGCACTGGTCCTCCAGGGAGCCCCACGGGTGGCACTTGCAGCTACAATAAGGGAAGGGAAGGAACCCAGGTCTGGGACGAGCTCTGGGCCGTTCCCAGCCCTGCCTCTGTCATCTCAGGCTAGTACGGGGCCTCGGGACCTTGCCTTCTGCGGACGAGGGCCCATCTCTGTGCGGGAACGTGTCCGACAGCCTCCTCCAAGCTGTAGCCAAGAAGGCAAGGTCTCACAAAATCCTCCCCTCCCCCCCGAAGAGGGTATGGGGACATATTCATGTATACATCTGGGACTATACCTGTCAGTTGGAAATCACAAGGCAATTGGCATATTGAAAGCATGAGAGAGACAGTCTGCTCAGAAAGAAACCGGTTTGTTTCACGGGGCATGTCCCTGGAGTCCTCCGCTGCTCCCTAAAGACGCTATCTAAGCTGCTGCTGTGGCCGCAAAGGTCACAGAGTGACCGAGTTACCGAGGAGGGAAGCAGAGACCGAACCAGCTCCTGCCTGCCTGGACATCCCTCAGGGCTGCTCCTGGCCTGCGTCCTGAGTTGGCAGGGCGGTGAATCTGACCCCAAGGGACCGTCCCCTTGTCCCCCATCAGTGCAGGGCACCTGGCAGTGGGCTTGGAGGCTCCCTGGTGACTTCTTCCGTCCTGGGGGGACCGCCAGGGGAAGGGCACCCCAGCCGCGCCCCACTCACCTCCGGCAGCCCCTGCCGGGCTGGAGGTCATGGAAGCCCGGGCTGCAGTGGCCGCAGTCCCGTCCGGTCACATGGGGCAGGCAGGCGCACTGGCCGGTCGCTGGGTCGCAGGGTCTCTGCTCACTGGCTGAGCCCTCCGGGTTGCAGCTGCAGGCTGGGGGATGGGAATAGGGGAAGGAGAGGGTGTCAGGGCACCCCGCAGACCACCTGTCCCACCTCGAGGGGTCCCAGAGAGGCAGAGAAGGTGGGGAGCCCAGGGAGACGACTCCCATTCAGCTCAGACTCCTGAGCGGTCTCTGAAGAAAGGCTCCAGGGCTGGGCGCTAGTCTCAGCCCATTTCCTATGTCCTTGGAGAGACAGGTCAGATGGGCGTGGTGGCGGGTGGCCCTTCTGAACCCCCTACAAGGCTGTAGAGAAGGCCAGAAACTAGGTTGTGGGGGTTAGGGGCCGACCTGGCTCCCACTGTTTTGGGTCACTTGACTCTGCTCTCCTGGGCCCCCCTAAGAATAAGAGGCCAACAGGGGCCGCATGGAGTAGGGGGGCAAATGCTGAGCTTCTCCCTGGGGCACTCCTGGAAGCCTGCCACAGGCTGGTGCATGCCTCGAAGGCCCAAGGGCTGAGCATCTTGGAAGCCCAGGGGCAGGACAAAATGATGAGGGCCGCAGGCCATCTGGGACAGTCCCAGGTGCCGACGGCAGAGCATGAGATCGGTGCTAAATCATCCGGGCAGGAAAACCACAAAGAAAATCACAGGGTCAGAGGTGATCAGATCCCGAAGCCGAAAGAATCTCGGAGAAGAAACAAACCCTTACACTTTCTCGACAAGGCAACTGAGAAGGTGAGTAACCTGCCTAAGGCTGCACAGGAGCCTTGCAGAACAGCTGGCTGGATCTGGTGAAGCAGCCTGCCCCGCCCTGCCCTGTGGGCCTGGGAGGCTGGTACTCACGCATGCATTTGTCTGCAGGCCGAGGGGCCAGGGCGCTCCCGTAGAAGCCTTCCCGACAGTGCCCGCAGTGGACACCGGTCGTGTTGTACAGGCATCGCAGGCAGCGGCCAGACAGGGGGTCACAGTTGCCCACAGCGTTGGGGTCCACATTTCCACTGCACTGACATGGCTGGCAGGGCTGGGGGCGCCCAGAGAGCCCCAGTGGGTCCCCGAAAAAGCCGTCATCACAGATCTCACAGCGCCGCCCTGGGAAAGAAGAAGGCTTGTGTGGAGGAGCAGAATGAGGGGCCTGGCCTGCTGGGTCCATGAGGGGTGAGGGTGGGTGGGAACCTAAGAGAGCTCCTGCAAGGCTCCTGGTGGAGTGGAGCACGGGCTCTGGGGTCAGGCTGACCTGGGGCCAGGGCCCAGCCGGGCTATCAGTTGGCTCTGTGGTCTTAAGCGAGCCGCTGGGGCTTGCTGAACTTGGACTCCATGTCTGCAGAGCGGGGACAATAAAGGCAGCGATCTCAAAGGACCCTTGAGGCGAGCAAAGCACTAAGCCCAGATACTGGCACGTGGTTCATGATCAGCAGCAGCGGCTGGCATCACCCATTCACCATCATCACCCTCCTAGCCATCAGGCCCTCATTCACCATTCTCTGCATCAGCGCCTTGACCATCCCCTTCCTCACATAATCATTATCGTCATCACGACCTTTGTCTGCAGAGGTGAGCAGCGGCCGGATGATGCGGGGTCCGGTTGATGTCTTGCCCATGGCTGATTTAGCATTATGCGTTTATGGTCGTGCTGGGTCCTCGCGGCTGCCCGCGGGGCTCTCTCTAGTTGCGGAGAGTGGGACCTACTCTCTTATTGCAGAGCGAGGGCTTCTCGCAGCTGGGGCTTCTCTGGCTGCAGAGCAGGGCTCTAAGGTACGTGGGCTTCAGTAGTTGCGGCCCATGGGCTCTAGAGCACCGGCTCAATAGTCGGGGCACCTGGGCTTAGCTGCTGCACACCACGCGGGATCTTCTTGAACTCGCGTCTCCTGTGTTGGCAGGTGAATTCTTTACCATTGAGCCAAGGAAGCTCTGTGGACGTCACCTCTGCCATCATTTTCATCCGTCATTCTCATCGCTACAGTCATTATCTTGACCCTTATCTTCCTCATGACCTTGAGCATCGCTCTCCATCATCACTCAGCATCTTCGTTATCGACACCTTTATCACCATCTCCACCTTCATCATTAGCATCCACTTGACGGTCTTCATCATCTTCGTCCTTATGTTGCTCATCCCTCTCTTTGTCGTCATCTTCCTTGTCTCCGCCTTCAACACCACCGCCACCCTCCTTGTCATCATCCCCTCCGCCGTCTCTCTCCCTCAGCCGGGGCTGCTTCTTCCTTGTGGTTTCTGGCCCCTTTGCCTGTTCTGCTTCTCATGGCTTCTGAACTCCCTCTGGACTGTCTATTTCCTTCTCCTGCCCTGCTTCCTGGGTTTGATCTGGTGCTGCGGCTTCATCTTCCAGCCGCAGGGTTACTGTGAGTCTCAGAAAAGACAGTGTGTGAGGAGGCTTCTGGAGGCTCATGGCCTGGGAAGCCCACTCTGAACACAGATCAAGGGCCGTCCTTGTTCCGCAGGCTTCATGCAGTGTCAGCCTGTTCTCGGTAAACATGCCTACCTCTCTGTGCATATCTGCATGAAACAGACAACGGGGGGACCTGGGATGATGGGCATCTTAAATGATCTTCGTGCCTGTAGGCACTCACGTTCCTTTACACTTTCCCAACAATTTACTCATCGGTTACAATGAGTATTACTTAATTTATAATCTAAAAAGTAGGTACTGTCATGAAAAAGAGCTGTGGGCTCCCGACGTCCTCAAAGTTCATCACTAAGGTGGAAATCAAGTTAATGTGATGAAAGGCAGGCAACCTTGAACCTGGAGAGGGCGATGACTAAGGAGGAGAAGACAAAAGAGAAAAGGAAGGAAAAGAAAAATCTGAATGGAGTTCAGAAGGTAGAGGCTATGGTCTGGCTTTGAGACCTTGAAACAGAGATGGAGTGAGATGGCCAAGGGGGAGATTGAAGCCAGTGATGAAGAATGTGGTCCCTGCAGTTAACTTGCCGTCCACCTGGGACTGGGTGAGGACAGTTCCCCAGCAGGAGGCAGCTGCGAGGGGTCAGAGTGGTAGGCAAGCAAGGCAGACAAGGATCAGGACTTGACCGTGGTCAGTCCCGGATCAGACTGCGTGGCTGAGTCCCCTGTGTGCTGAGCTCTGGCGGGACCTGAAGGATGCTGGCGTGATAAAGACATGAGCTGGCACAAAGCCCTGATGTCCACCCTCACATCCTTCCCAGGGCTCCTCCTGCGCACAGCAGTGCCCTCCTCCCCTGAAGCCCTCTCTTGGGTAACTCCTCTGTCCGCCCTCTCTCACTGAGTGGAGTCCCCTTGAGTTGTAGACTGGGGGCAGCCACAGGTGGGGAGCCAGGGAATGTGGGGAAGGTTGTGGAAACACGGGCAGCGTGATGGTGGGGGGCAGGGTCCTGAGGTGGGACCTCACTCCCGCAGTTCCTGGGGACCCCTGCTCTGGAGCACCTCACCAACCTGCTAGTGGTCAGGAAGCTGCTTTCAGTTTTTTTTTGGGGGGCCACACTACATGGCGTGCAGAACCTCCTTGACAAGGGATCGAGCCTGCAACCCCTGCATTGGAAGCATGCAGCACTAACCACTGGCCGCCCGGGGAGTCCCAAGGGAGCTGCTTTCAGAGTGGTCCCAGATGCAGAGCCAGGTACCTGAGACCATGGGCACGTTACGCCAAGTGAAACAAACCAGTCACAAGAGGACAAATATCGTCAGAGGCCACCTACTTGAGGCACCCGGGATATTCACATTCAGAGAGACAGAAACTAGGACGGTGGGTGCCAGAGGATGGGGCGGGGGGAGCTATGAGATAATCATTTAATGGGTTGGAAGTTTCTATTTAGGATGATAAAAAAATTCTGTGGGTGGATAGCGGTGATGGTTACATAACACCGGGAATGTACTTAAGGCCCCTGAATTGTACACTTAACAATGGTCAAAACGGCAAGTTATGCGTATTTTGCTAAAATAAAAAAAAATCAGTAATTGCAAATATGAAAAAAAACCATTGAATTGCACACTTTAAATGGGTGAGTCAGGGAGTATATGAATACTATCTCAATAAAGCTCTTGTGTGCTTTTCTTTTTTTAAAAACGATCAGCTGTCTAGGATGACTCTGCTTCCTGGAGCAGGAATGAGGAACAGGGAGACGACTGGGGACGGGGGGAGTTTTACATCACACATTACCTGGCGGCATTTTGTAATTATTTATTTGTTTCTGCGTTTGCTTTTCTGGCCACGCCGCATGGCTTGTGGGATCTTAGTTCCCCGACCAGGGATTGATCCCAGGCCCACAGCACTGAGAGCTCCGAGTCCTAACCACTGGACCACCAGGGAATTCCCATGGCGACATTTTTTAAAAGCTGAAAGTTCAATCAGAGGTTTTCCACCCAAACTATGTAAAAGAATAACCCAGGAACATGGAACATGACAGGAATACAGATTCCAGAGCTCCGTCTTAAACTACTAACCCAGGCTCTGTGGGTTGGGGCAGGGCTGGACACGACAATTTCCAAACTCCCACCTGGATATGCTCAGTGAACCCACAGCAGCCCACGGCCCTGGCTATCAGACTATGAGACTCAGGATTCCCAAAGGTCAGGCCTGACACCCCTCAGCGAGGCCCTCCCTCATCTGTGGACCCAGGACTCACTTCTGGAGCTTTGGCAGAGGCAGGGTCCCCGGGCACTCACCTCTCTGGCTCGGCGGGCAGTGGGTACACACCACTTCTCCGCTGTCTGGGATGGTCGTGCAGGCCGATTGTCCGGGGCACGGGCAGGGCTGGCAGTCGTCGGCCTGGCCTGTGAAGGGGTTGCCGTAGAAACCTGGCAAGCAGCGCTCACAGGACAGGCCCTCGGTGTGGTGGCCGCAGAGGCAGATCCCTGAGGGGCGAGACAAGCATCTGGTCACCGCCACCTGAACCCAGACCCTGCTCAAGACAGGGGGCAGGCTGCTACACGGGGGCCACTGAGCATGTCCTGGGGTGGGAACTGGGGTGGGGCCTCTTCCACGGTGCAGACAGCATGGTCCAGGGATGAAGCATCCACCTGGTTCACGTCCACCACTTACTGACCATGTGAAGCTGGGCACCCCTGGGCCTCAACCTCCTCACCTGCAAAATGGGCACACATGACTGATTGCAACAGGTTTTCATCACGATTCAGTGCAGCCACGCACAGCCTCTGACACACAATTATTACTTGTCATCACTATTATTCGATAACCCGAAACCTATACCTGAACCGGCTGACGATACTGCTAGCGTTTGCTTCTAGTATTCTTTTCCCCTTCCTCAGTGGTTTCTTTGTTTTATTCTGTAAATTAAAGCCTCCAAGCCTTCTTAAGCTCAGGGACAGTGACACAGACCCAGGATGCCGGCCTTAATGTGAGGAAACCCATTTAGGGGGTCTGTGGGTTTCCAGAGGCTTTCTTGGCCTCATAGAATGGAACTCCCCTCCTTGCCCACTGGCTTCTATTTATTTATTTACGACGGATCTTCAGTTCCCCGACCAGGGATGAAACCCATGCTCCCTGCAGTGGAGGCGTGGAGTCTTAACCACCGGACCACCAGGGAATTCCTGCCCACTGATTTCTAATGAAGGGGACAGTGCAACCCCCCTTCTCTAGCCCCATGGCGTCCAGAGTCTGCTCAGAGCCACTGCCAGGGCCTAAGGGAGGAGCCTGGCTAAGAAGGGGTTAAGCAAGAGCACCCCTTCCCAGAGGCACCCCCCAGCAGCACTCATCAAGGACTGGGGTGAACAGGAGGAAAGAGAGAGGACCCGGGGTGGACAAGCAGAGCACGGGGGGGGGGGGGGGGGCACCCAGGGGGTGGTTTCCATGGCCTCTGTCTCTGCCCAGCACCCACCCACTCACTACTCCTCCATCTTCCCAGGAAGGGCAGCAGTGACCGCTGTGCCCCCACCCCCCTTACAGATGAAGACCTGCCCAAACGGAGCTGGAAGTTGTTCCAAGGCAAGGGGCTCTGAGGGACAACAAATCAGTCCCATCTCATGAGATGACCCTCCCAGAGTCCGGCATGGAAGGATCACGAGGCTCCATCTGGCTCGATTAATGATGCCTGCCTGGGCACCAGAAGGAAGGAGCCCCTCGTGCTGTGGGTGCTCCCCCACCCCGGCTGGCCTGCTGATTCCCAGGCTACTGTCCTTTGACAGTGGGGAAAAGGCATTTCCCTTTGCAGAGACCCTAGAAGCTGCAGAAGAGCAGCAGGGCGCCGGCCCTTCCACCTCCCGTGTGAGAGGCCAGTGTCCAGGCCCAGTCTGGCAGCTCCGGCCCAGGGCCCGTGGTCTCCCTGCTGGGCTTTCCTCTGCTGCAAGTAGGGGTGACCGTCGCTGGCAGTGACCTGAGAGAGGAGCAGCTCTGCCACCTACTGGCCAAGCCGCCTCCCTGCACTTTCGGTCCCACACCTGTAACATGGGACAGGAAGAGTCCCGGCACCTCCAGGACTTTTTGCAGGACCCGACGATACAGCTTATAAAACGGTGCCTAGCACATGGGTGTGAGAGTTGGACCATGAAGAAGGCTGAGCGCCGAAGAATTGATGCTTTTGAACTGTGGTGTTGGAGGAGACTCTTGAGAGTCCCTTGGGCTGCAAGGAGATCCAACCAGTCCATTCTGAAGGAGATCGGCCCTGGGATTTCTTTGGAAGGAATGATGCTAAAGCTGAAACTCCAGTACTTTGGCCACCTCATGCGAAGAGTTGACTCATGGGAAAAGACTCTGATGTTGGGAGGGATTGGGGGCAGGAGGAGAAGGGGACGACAGAGGATGAGATGGCTGGATGGCATCACTGACTCGATGGACGTGAGTCTGAGTGAACTCCGGGAGATGGTGATGAACAGGGAGGCCTGGCGTGCTGTGATTCATGGGGCCGCAAAGAGTCGGACACGACTTAGCCACTGAACTGAACTGAACTGAGCACATGGAGGAAATTGAGGACACCATCCTATCAGTATCCGTGATCACTCGCACGCACGCAGCTGCCCCGTTCAGGTCAGTGCTCTTCTCGCTGCTCTGGGTGTAGCCCAGGTGGCCTGGGGGTGGCAGAGGTGCAGGGAGACCTACCTGTGTTGGGGTCACAGGTGCCATGCTGGTTACAGGTGCAAGGAACGCAGCGGGCATAGGGACCCCCCAGGGGCGTGTCCCTCTTGTATCCTGGAGCGCAGGACTCACAGAACTGGCCGGTGTAGCCCTGGGGACACGAACAAGTCTCCACCCAGGAGGCTGGTGGGGACAGCCCCTGCCGGGCAGATGTGAGCTGGACCTCAGTCAGCAGCACGGGACCTTCAGAGAGAGACAGAAGGAGACAGCTCCATGCACGTGTTTCTCCCCCGAACCTTCCTACTCACCTGTGTAACAGGGTATTGGCCCACATACACAAAGGCCGTCCATGGGTCAATTGCAATTTTAAAAAAAGGACAAAGGGCAAAGGAAAAATTGGTAACTTTCAGAAGGAGAAATTTATATGGCTGGGAATTTTACAAGAAGAACCTTACTCTCACTGGTTATTAAAGATACATATATTTACGGGACTTCCCTGGTGGTTCAGTGGCTAAGACTCTGTGCTCCTAATACAGGGGCCCTAAGTTCGATCCCTAGTCAGGGAACTAGATCCCACATGCTGCAACTAAGAGTTTGCATGCCAAAAACTGAAAAAAGGTCCCACATGCTGCAACTAAGACCCAAATAAATAAATAAACAGCCAAACAAATAAATATGTACATATAAACACTGATATTGCTCACAACCCTCAGCTTGGTGAGCATTTTCCAGAGTAGTGATGGTGGAGGATGGGGGCTTGGGGGAACTCACACATGGGGATGTATGAAGATGAATTGGGAGCCTCTAGTAACACAGGAGTAGCTCTTATCAGACCAACTTTCCCACAGAAAACTACTAGAAACTTGGGGCAAAATAGAAAAACTATCTGTCAACACTGAGCAGGCAAACAGACAAGGAGAGTGGACACTTGGCATCAAAATATAGAGAGATACAGCCTTGCTGAAGCAAAATTTGGCAGCACGCGTTAAAACAGAAAACATACACTCTTTGACCTCACATTTCCATTTTGAGGAATCTGACCTGAAGACATGCTTGCATGAGGATAAAATACCTTTATCTGAAGCTTCCCTGGTGGCTCAGATGGTAAAGAATCCACCTGCAAAGCAGCAGACCCGGGCTCGATCCCTGGGTCAGGAAGATCCCCTGGAGGAGAAAATGACAACCCACTCCAGTATTCCTGCCTAGGAAATCCTATGGACAGAGGGGCCTGGTGGGCTACAGTCCATAGGGTCGCAAAGAGTCGGACACGACTGAGCGACTAACACACACACACACACACATACACACACACAGCGACTGACACACACACACACAGCTCTTTGTTGCAGTATGTGGGCTTTTTAGTTGTGGCACGTGAACTCTCATTTGCAGCATGTGGTATCTAGTTTTCTGACCAGGGATTGAACCTGGGTCCCCTGCGTTGGTAACATGAAGTCTTAGCCACTGGACCACCAGGGAAGTCCCCATATGGTTATTTCTAAATATCATTCACTTTTTATTTATTGTGTATTACAGTTAGCATATTATATTGGTTTTTAAAAATTGTGTCTAGGTAGGTGATAATATCGGAGAAGGCACTGGCGACCCACTCCAGTACTCTTGCCTGGAAAATCCCATGGACAGAGGAGCCTGGTGGGCTGCAGTCCATGGGGTTGCTAACAGGTGGACACGATTGAGCGACTTCACTTTTACTTTTCACTTTCATGCATTGGAGAAGAAAATGGAAACCCACTCCAGTTTTCTTGCCTGGAGAATCCCAGGGACAGGGGAGCCTGGTGGGCTGCTGTCTATGGGGTTGCACAGAGTCGGACACGACTGACGCGACTTGGCAGCAGCGGGTTATAATATCTGTGAATTTCCAGAAAGTAAAGGGGTGCGTGTGTGTGTGCTCAGCTAGTCAGTCATGTCTTACTCTTTGTGACCCCGTGGACTGTAGCCCTCCAGGCTTCTCCGTCCATGGGATTCTCCACGCAAGAATACTGAAGTGGGCTGTCATTTCCTCCTTCAGGGGATCTTCCTGACCCAGGGATCGAACCTGCGTCTCCTGCATTGGCAGGTGGATCCCTTATCATTGAGCCACAGATCTGTCTTAAAAATGGATACGGAGGGTGCCTGGTCTAGGCACATATAGGCATGGGGTGGGGGAGGAGGAGAGAAAGTACCCTAGGAAAGAGAGAGGAACCAGGGACAGTGAGAGGACCACCAAGGCGATCACTCAGTGACCAGGATGAGAGGTGGTGAGAAAGAAGGCTTGAGGCTGTGATAACTTGGCAGGCTGGTTGAGAGGTTTTGGAAACTAGGCTTTTTCTAGGTGCAACACCTCTAATGACCAGCAGGGGGAGGAATCCCAAGCATCATCGAAGAGCCTTCCAGGGTCCAGCCTCCTGTCAGGGATGGATTCCACCTGGTGTGGCCACGTCAGGTTCTTGGTTTCTTTGTGTCCCTTAGAGCTGTCCATCTTCAGCTTCCTCACCTGTCCAGCCCCTGCCTCTGTCCTCCTGCTCGCTGCCCTTACTGGTTATATGACCTTGGGCAAGTGTCTCGACCTCTCTGAGCCTCAGACCCGTTTCTGCTAAAGTGGGGCCGATAACCTCTGGCTGTGAAGACTCCATAAGGCTATGATGAAAGAGCCCCCGGGGGCCTCGCTGGTTTGGGGGCTGGGGAGTGCCCTGGTCACTACTGACCGGAAGAGCTGGTGCTCTGGCCGCTGGTCCAGACGCGCAGAGCAGTCAGGTTGGCGAGCACCCGCTGGAAGTGGAAGGAGGGCAGCGGAGGGTCCACGTCCTCGGAGGTCTCCTGCAATCTGGCCGGGGGAAGGGTCAAAGCAGATCCTGAGGCAGGGGGTCATGAGAGGGGCCAGTGGTGCCAAGAACCCCCTGGCAGGAGCCCCCAGACCGCAGGGGAACGGATGTGCCTGGATCTCAGGGCCCACCCCGACCACCCGACCCCATCACTCAGGACACAGCAGGACACTTACAGGAACTTCAGCCGCACCTCCCCAGCCTGCCCAGAGTCCGGGGTGTGGGGTGAGTCAGAATGCCGCAGAGTCAGGGCCAGGCCTGCCCCTTCCAGCCTCAGCTGCGTGGAGAGTGGGGAGCCCCCAGGGGGGACCTGGAAGGTCAGTGTGAGGGGCTGCCCGTAGCTGAATCGCTGATCTCCCAGAAACTTCTCTGAAGACAAGAGAAGAAGGCTTTGATAGTCTTCACTTAATTAGCTGGATTTTTAATGTCGGTATTGATTTTTATTGGCAATTAAACTCTCAAAAGATAAAACTACAAACTCAAAGGGACCCTGCACAGAAGATCCTGAGGGTGGCCTGCCCACATCTCCGCAGCCAGAGCTGGCTTCAAGGGCATGTGACCCTGCCAATCACCGGGGGTCCCACACCCAGTTTAATGCTCTGCTGTCACTATCTTGACACTCATTTTTTTTGTTAAACTTATTTTATATTGGAGCATAGCCAATTAACAATGTTGTGATAGTTTCAGTGGGGACAGCAAAGGGCAACCGCACACACACATGTATCCATTCTCCCCCAAACCCCCTTCCCATCCAGGCTGCCATATAACACTGAGCAGAGCGCCGTGGGCTGCTCAGTAGGTCCTTGTTGGTTATCCTATCTTGACATTCTTAAGACTTTTGTCTTGAAACTTGGCTTTTGAAAGTGACATGCCATGGGACAACAGAGTCCGTGTGGGAGCAGAGGAGATTCAGCATGCCTGGTGGTGGAGATACCGTATGTCTGGTGGCACCTGTCTGCCCGTTCACATAGCACTCACGATGCCAGACGCCCCATGAGCTCAGAGTCCTCAGGGACCCGCATATGTGGGAGTTCAGTGAGGCTCCAGCAAGTCCCAGGTAAGAGGGCTACATGCGTGACTAAGCTGAGGGGCTGATGGCCCCACAGGCCACATTTTCCATGGGAATCAGAACTTGCTCCTAGCCAAAAAAAGGCAGATACACCAAGGACCAAGGGGCCCTCACCTAGCCTTCTGACTGTCGTTTCTCTGTATTAGTCAAGCGCTTAAATACAGTCCATGGGATCACAGAGAGTCGGACACAACTGAGCGACTTTTACTTTCACTTAAGCAGAAAATCACAGCTCAGAAGGAAAGGGGCCCAGTAGACACCCCATCGTTCTTTCAGGCCTCTGCCCTCAGGGAGGAAGGGGCCATGAGCAGAGGGGTGCGGGCCACCTTGAGAAGCTGGAAAAGGCCAGGGAAGGGACTCTCTTCCAGAAGCTCTAGGAGGGGCACAGCTAGACCACACTTTGATTTCGGCCCAGCAAGTTCATTTCACGCTTCTGACCTCCAGAACACTAACGGAACACATTTTTAGCCACTGGGTTGGTGGCACTTTGTGACAGTGGTCACAAGGCAGGTACACGGGCAGCCCCGCCCCTGCCTGTGCCAGCGGGTACCTGGTGCTGTGAGTTCTGCCTCCTCGTCCTCTGGGTCCAGGAGGAGGCCCCCTGGGCTCCATCGTGCAGGATGTCCTGGGTCCCCCATGCTTCCGGCCCGCCAGCCCTCGGCTCCTGGACAGCAAACACACACACGCCCCCCATGAGGTCCTGGAGGGTGACCTCTGCCCCCTCCCACTTCACACCCTTCCCTGGGTCCCAAGGACAACCCCCAGAGGCATGAGTGCTGCCTGAAACAACAGGACCCAGAGTGGGAGAGACTGTTCTAGAGACAGGTCAGGTGGGGAGAGGAGCCGGCCAGGACCTCGCTCTGTGCCCAGACCTAGGCAGCTTGGAGCCCCAGCCCAGATCAGGGCAGGATCATGGGATGGGACGGGGCCCCGAGAGAAGCTAGAAGCTTCAGGAAGTCGCCTCTGTTGGGGCAAGGTCATGGCTGACCTTTGAATGCACCCTGCCCCATCAATGGACTTTGAGCACATATGAGGACATGGCCCCAGAACCCCATGGTGGGCCGTCTCTCATGAGACCGGGCTTGATCTGGTTTTTTGGTCTTCAGGGAATTCCCTCGCCTGTGACCTCACTGCCCCTGTCCTTCCAAGTGTGCGTGCCATGAACCTCACTGCACCCAAGGAAGCCCCCTGGTTAGGAAGTGGCCAGGCGGGGGTGGGAACCCAGTCCCAGTTCGGTCCACTTCCCTCCCCCGACCCCAGCAGTTCACCAAGCAGTCAGGCACAGAGCAAGTGGCCTCCAGGGGAGACCCTCCAGAAGACAGCTGGAGAATAGGGTGGAGACCTGGGGCTCCCAAGGGGTGAGGAGGGAGGGAAGAAGAAAGGGAAAGAGGTCAGAAAGGGGAAGTCTGGAGCTCCTCGGTGCTAGGCTAGGTTGCCCCCTTGCTGGCTGTGTGACCCTGGGCAAATTTCTTAACCTCTCTGAGGCTAGGTTCTCATATGCAAAAGGGGGGCAATGAAGTACTTATGGCCCCAGCAGCAGTTCTCAAAGTTTGTCTGAACACCCTGGGGGATCCCTAAGACTCTTTCAGGGGAGACCATGAGGTCAAACGATCTTTTTAGTAACATTAAGATGTCATTTGCATTCTTCATCCTCTTTCTCACGCTGAGAACTTTCCAGGAGCTACAAGATGTGTGATATCACAACAGACTAAATGCAGAAGCCGTGGTAAGAATCAGCTAACTTCTATTAAGCCAGAGCTTAAAGAGAGGTGCAAAAATGTAACATGAGTAGCACCACTCTTCTCAAAGGTTTTTGTCTTTTTTTTTTTTAAATGTTGGCCACGCCACGATGGCATATGGAATCTCAGTTTCCCAACCATGGATCGCACCTTCAGCCTCTGCAGCGGAAGTGCAGGGTTCTACCTGCTGGACCACCAGGGATGTCCCCAAATTTTTTGTGTTTTAAAAAGTTATTTTTCACAGGCGGAAGTTATTTTTTTTTTGTTATAAGTTTTCTATAGTCATTTGTAAATGAATTGATGCACAGATACTTTAAAATTACTGTTCTAATGTCTAATCCAGAAAACACAACCCACATAAACAAAAGAACTTTGAGATTTTCTCTGATTTTCAAGAGCATAAAGGGATCCAGAGATCCAGAAGTTTGAGAACTGCTGGCTGAGGGTGTTTGTGAGATCACATGGGATGCTGAGACTGAATCGTCAAACCCAGGGCCAAGTGAGAACAGATCACGATGCTCTCCTAGGATTTTTAAAATGAGTTCCATCTGATACTTGACATGCTTGACTCCGAGCCAGGTGACCACAGGGCTGTCCCCATTCCAAGCACCTCTCAGTCCAGCAGAGGGCGCACTGCCCCCTGCATCTAGGGCGCCCCAGAAATGGCCCTGAGGAGGAGATGCTGGAGGTAGGGTTGGGGAAGGAGGTTCAGTGGGTCATGGCTGGGACCCACTCAGGCTATGATGTTTGGCAGAGTTCAGAGCTCCACTGCTTTCCTGTTCTAAAGAGCCACCTGGAATTGGGGACCCTGGACACTGGACTCAGAAAGAAGGCCATGCACAGCCATGAAGAACAAAACTTAGGAGTCGATGAAGCTGGGGTGCCAACAGCTAAGCTATGTTACCTCCCTTTTCTGGGTCTCGGTTGCCCCATCTGTAAAATGGGAATGAGAGTATCTACCTGCCAGGGAATCCCTCAGGTTCTATGCACATAACGAGCTCAGCAGGGTGTCAAGCATACAGCAAGTGCTCAATAAATGGAGGCCAGGGGACCAATCCTGGATCCCCAGCGCTAGGATATGCCAAGGGGTCCGAGGAGGAAATGAAAATCCCCCTGAGATTCCAGAGGCTGCCATATACCCATCCCCTCCCCTGCTCCTACTGGAGACTGAGGGAGCAGGCAAGGACTGGAAGGGAGCCAGGGCACAGGAAGGTGCTGGGGGTGCAGAAGGGCGCAGAGGACCATGGCCACTGTGCGGGCCTGTGGGAGGCGCCGGGGCTGGGGCCTGAGGCTGCCCCACCTTTCCACCCCCCATCACTGGATGTCCCCAAAGCAGGCCTGCCATCCCACCTGGGCTGGGAGCAGAGCCCTCGGAGGCGGCTGCGGAGACCACTTCTTACCCTGGCGGAAGTCGGAGAGGATGTGGTGCTCCCGGAACCCAGCAGCGGCCACGCACACCTTGGAGTGGCCGTAGCAGAAGCAGCTGCTGCAGCCGGCGGGGTTGTGGGGCTGCAGGTTAAACGCGCCCGGACGACATCTGCAAGGGAGGCAAGGGAGGCGGGACACGCCCCCGGGGGCCGGTGAACTGGCTGTGTTCAGGGAGCCCAGCTAGACCAACGCAGCCCGCAGTCACTGGGGGATTTTCTTTAATTTCAAATTTAGAGAAGGGTTGCAAACATGACAGACACAGTTCCCATGGTGTCTTTACCCAGCTTTTCCTAATTGTTACGTCCGACCTCACCAGGGTGCGCTATCAAAACCAAGAATTTAACACTGATTAACGCGGCCATGAAATTAAAAGACGCTTACTCCTTGGAAGAAAAGTTATGACCAACCTATACAGCATATTCAAAAGCTTACTTTGCCGACTAAGGTCCGTCTAGTCAAGGCTATGGTTTTTCCTGTGGTCATGTATGGATGTGAGAGTTGGACTGTGAAGAAGGCTGAGCGCCGAAGAATTGATGCTTTTGAACTGTGGTGTTGGAGAAGACTCTTGAGAGTCCCTTGGACTGCAAGGAGATCCAACCAGTCCATTCTGAAGGAGATCAGTCCTGGGATTTCTTTGGAAGGAATGATGCTAAAGCTGAAACTCCAGTACTTTGGTCACCTCATGCGAAGAGTTGACTCATTGGAAAAGACTCTGATGTTGGGAGGGATTGGGGGCAGGAGGAGAAGGGGAAGGGGACGACCGAGGATGAGATGGCTGGATGGCATCACGGACTCGATGGACGTGAGTCTGAGTGAACTCCGGGAGTTGGTGATGGACAGGGAGGCCTGGCGTGCTGCAATTCACGGGGTCGCAAAGAGTCGGACACAACTGAGCAACTGAACTGAAATGAACTGAATGATTTACTGAACCTTACACATTATTAGGATTTCTCCCCCTTTCCCCACAAATGTCTGTCTTCTGCTTCAGGATCTGATCCAGGACATGGTGTTGTATTTCACTGTATCTTTAATCTCTATCTGTAGTAGCTTGTAGGTCTTTCTTTGATACTTCTGATAGTACTGGTTAAGTACTTTGTAGCATGCCCACCGTTTGGGTTTATTTGAGGTTTTTCATAATCAGACTGGGGCCAAGGGTTTTGGGGGAGAAAGTGCCCTTCTTGTCACATCTTACTGGGGTAACTGATACCCCTGTGATGTCCTGGTCATGTATGACATCACTGGGGATGTTAATCTTCACCGCTTGGTTAAGGCGCTGGCCACCAGGTTCCTCCACTGCAAAACTGCCATATTTTAGTTGTCAAAAGCAAGTCACTAAATCCATCCCAGACTCAAGAGGAAGGGAATTAAGCTCCACCTCTGGGAGGGGGAAATAATGAAAGAATTGTGGACCTATGGTGAAACCACTGGAGTAGGTAGTAAAATTTTTGGTTGGGGGGCACAGGGTATGAGGGATCTTAGTTCTCCAACTAGGGATCCAATCCATGCCCCGTATTGTGGAAACTCGAAGCCTTAACCACTGGATCTTCAGGGAAGTCCCAGTTATTGGTAAATTTTTTGAGGGAGATGTTTGAGGGCTATGCAAATATCCTGTTTCTCCTTCAAGTTCTGCCCACGAATTTCAGCATTTATCAGCAGCTCTGGCCTACAGTGACTGTTACTCTGATATTCTAACTGTGATTCTGTATTCCCCTCACTCCTTCTCCATTTCTAAATCTTCTGTGGAATTCTTCTGCAAGGAGGATTTGTCCCCATGTATTTATTTATTCAGGCATCTGTTTATGTCAGTGTGGACTTATGGATATTTATTTTATTCTTGGGTTATAATCCAATATTGTTATTATTTATTTTGTTCCAGCTTTGGGAACTCTTTCAGGTTGGCGTTCATGTCCTTTTGACACAGGCCCCCGTCCTGGTTTGGGTCTTTTGGGGGTTTGTTTTGGTCTGGTTTTGTTTTTAAGCACTTCTCTGCTTTCTGCAAAATGCTTCAGGCTCATCTTGTATTTTCTCAACCCCAGCCTCAGAATCAGCCATTTTCCCAATGAGCCCTGCAGATGCCTTTTACAAATGCAGATTCCTGGTTTGCATGATGTTGGGGGGGGTTGCCCAGAAACTCCATTCAGACCAACCCAGGTGGAGGAATCTGATTCATGAGAATCTGCCAGTTACCTCAATGCTGGGCTGCTCCAACAAACCTGTCACCCAGTCCTCGCACTTCACAGATGGGTAAAGAGAGGCTGAGAGGCGAACCTCCTCAAGGTAGAGGCAGCAGAATAGAGTTAGTGGGATCCAGCCCCCCAACTTCACTCTGTCTCTTCAACTTGAGAGGTTTTGTGGGAGGAAGACCCAGGAGGGTGTCCACCTCCCACTCCAGGGCCCACAAGCCACACGCAGACAAGGTGAGGAAGAGGCCTGGGGCTGCCCAAGATGAGAGTCAAGGCTGGGCGTCTTCCTGACCCAGCAGAGGAACAACATGATCTGGCAATAGCGGAGTCCACAGTGTACTGCTGGGCCAGGTTCCCCCACATACTCCATGGCCAGAGGATCAAAGAGGCCCTGGCACGCCCCACGCTGGCTGCAAAGGCTTCAGAGGTCAGAGACAAAGCCAGGAAGAGGAGACGAAGATGCCCAAGAACATAAACCCACATCTGTCTGGCAGCCCACTGCTGGGGCTAGGAGGCCCCAGAACGCCTGAGCAGGAAGCTTAGGGAAAAGCCCTTCAGCCTCATTGAGCTTTAGGGGCTCCATTTGTACCACGACAGGATGGCAAAGATGGCAAACAAGCTTGAGTCTCAGCTCAGTTGGTTGGAGCTTTTTGGAGCAGGGCATGGAGAAGGATTCTAAGGTAACAGTAGAGCTCGCAGTAAAGATTGCTGTGCTCCATTAGTGATGTCTGCCCTGGGTGTGAGATGGGGGGCTTATAGTAGTGCTCCATTAGTGATGTCTGTGCTGGGTGGGAGATGGGAGGGTTGTGGTAGTGCTCCATTAGTGATGTCTGCCCTGGGTGTGAGATGGGGGGGTTATAGTAGTGCTCCATTAGTGATGTCTGTGCTGGGTGGGAGATGGGAGGGTTATAGTAGTGCTCCATTAGTGATGTCTGTGCTGGGTGGGAGATGGGAGGGTTGTAGTAGTGCTCCATTAGTGATGTCTGCCCTGGGCTGGAGATGGGAGGATTGTGGTAGTGCTCCATTAGTGATGTCTGCCCTGGGTGTGGGATGGGATGGTTGTGGTGGTACTCCATTAGTGATGTCTGCCCTGGGTGGGAGATGGGAGGGTTGTGGTAGTGCTCCATTAGTGATGTCTGCCCTGGGTGTGGGATGGGAGGGTTGTGGTGGTACTCCATTAGTGATGTCTGCCCTGGGTGTGGGATGGGAGGGTTGTGGTAGTGCTCCATTAGTGATGTCTGCCCTGGGTGGGAGATGGGAGGGTTGTGGTAGTGCTCCATTAGTGATGTCTGCCCTGGGCCAGAGATAGGAGGATTGTGGTACCAGTAAGATGTGGTTGCTATCCCTGGATTAGATGATCTCCCCTATCCTTTTTAGCTCTTTCTTTTCAAGAAGATGTATTTTCACAGCTTATGAACTATCAGTGGTGGTGTGTCACAGTATAAGCAGTGTCATAAAGTCTTTGGATGACTTCCTGGGTGTCAGATTCGCTGTGCTCTAAGAAGAGAGCCAGGTGGTGGGGTTGCCCAAGTCTGGGAGGACCATGCTCTGTGCTCCTCCCACCACCACCGAGGTCTCTGCCAGCAGGCTCATTGTTGGATCGGTTCACCCACCTGTCACACAGGTTGCCTTCCACATTCTGTTTGCAGGGGCAGCGCCCACTGCGGGGATCACAGGTGCCCAGGCTGCCCGCAGGATTGCAGGTACAGGGTCTGCCAAAGAGACAGGACAAGAGGAGGGTGTCCAATGAGAGAGCTCCAGAGTGGGAACAGCCCATCCTCATGGGAAGGACTCTCTCTATCCTTCCTGATGCATGAGAGGAACAGGAGGCAGGCTGACCCAAGAGCCTGCCCCCTGGTTTCCGCTGAGCAAAGGAAGTGACCCAGTCACTCACCTGAATAGCTAACCATCTGCCCCCTCCCACCCGCCTGCCCATTCATCCACTCACTCCTCCATCTGTGCATCCTTCCATCCACTGATCCACGCATTCGCCCTTCTATCCATCACCCACCCACGCACCTGGTCTCTCCTCCACCCATCTGTCTGCCCATCCATCTGACAAGACATGGTTCCTGTCCTCACAGAGCCTAGAGTCCAGTGAGGATGGACAGGCAAACAGGTGGGTGCTGGACTTTGATACAAACTACAGGAGAGAGAACATCCCAAGTCCATGGCAGCACCAACGAGATGCCTGGGGTGGGGAGGAAGTGGGGGGATTGCACCTTGGTTGACAACTAAAGGACGAGTAGGACTTTGTTCAGACACAGGCCAGGGGGAGGTGGCAGTGGGTGTTGAGTGAGGGAGAGTGCTCTGGGGTCAGAGAAGTGGCATGTGCAAAGGTCCAGAGGCCGGAGAGACACTGGAGAAGCATCCCGGTCCCCACCCGATGGCAAGCGTGACGCTGGAACCACTGGGTATTCTGTGAGCGAGAGCCTCCCTTACCTTCCCCATGCCATTTCCACTGCCTTTCAAATATCCAAGAAGACTGCGGAAATTAACCAAAGCCAAATTCATTTAAAAGTGCTTCTGATTTATAACGGCTTCGTTTTCTTGGTTGCTGTGCATTTTCCCAGCCAGGTGAGAGCACACGTGTAGACCCCCTTCTGCGGTCCAGACCCCAGCAGCCCCGGCCTGTCTCTCTCCCCGTCGGCGCCTCTCCCCACCCCAAGCACTGCGGACTCAGCGTCTTCCTGAGTTGTGTCCCCCTTGCTAAGAAAGGCTTCCCTTTGCCAAGATGCCCAAAGCAGAACCTCGGGGGTCAGCCTTCAACTCTGCTTCCTCTTCTGCTCCCTGGTACCACCTTCTACCCATCGATCCAAATGCCCACCGACTCTGCCTTCTGAGGGGCTCAGGAGCCCCCCGCTTGCCTCCCGCCACTCAGCCCAAGTCCACTGCCACGTGCCCTTGCGGACCATCCCTACCCACCGCCCCCGCCACCCTCACCTGCAGCCTCCCTCGCTGAGCGAGTGGAACCCAGGCAGGCAGCGGTCACACTTCCAGCCCGTCACCGTGGGCTTGCAGACGCAGGTGCCCAAGTCGTCGCACTGGAGGCGCAGGGAGCCTGGGGAGGAAGGGCACAGGGCAGCAGGGGCCCGCGGCGGTGGGTGAGGTTGTGGGGGCGGGGCAGGGCGGCTCACTCACCTGCTGGGTGGCAGTCGCAGGGCTGGCAGGGCGTCCGCGGGTTCCAGCGATAGAAGTTCTCCTGGCAGCGCTCGCAGTGCGGCCCAGCTGTGTGGGCACGGCAGCGCAGGCAGCGCCCACCGTGGCCCGAGCTGCGGAAGAGCTCCCGGTCAAAGGCGCACTCCTCAGAGTGGCCGCTGCAGTTGCAAGCTGTGGGCAGGAGGCAGGGGGAGGGTGTGAGTGTAAGGCTGAGGCCCGTGGTAGGAGGGGAGCAGGTGCCGATCAGCCTCCTTGGTGAGTGAGCAGGCAGCTGGAGGAAGGTCCAGGATGAAGGAGGAAGGTCCAGGATGGAGTTCAGGCCCGGCTTGACCAACAATCTGGAGACCAGGTGGTTGATCTTCCAAAATAGGACACTCTCAAGAAGAAGAGAGGCACTGTTAATAAAACACACCCAACACAGGACCCTCCCAGGCAAGCCAGGCCTACAGTCACCTGGTCATGGGTCACAGACTTGTTACCTTCCAAAGCAGCAGCCTGGCTCCCCCTGTGGACCCTCCAAGCCGTAATGGTGTGTGAATCTGATCCCCAGTGACCATGAGGTCACCCAGAGGCATGAAAAATACAAGTCACCTTCATTCACTCATTAATACATTTTTTCAAGAAGCAGTATGTATCAAGGATCAGCTCCGTCTTGGCTCCCATATTGAGCCCAGCGTGGGGCGGACCCATGAACAGTAGGAGCTCAGTTCCTGCACACATGGTCCCACTGTTTGACGAAGGACAGATGCAGCAGGCAGGTGAACATCCTGCAGGGGTGGGGCTGTGACGGGAGAAGCAGGGAGGCGCCAGCCTTCCTGGAGCAAGTCACAGCTAAAGGGACTGAAGGGTGAGCAGGAGGGAAGTGGGAGGGCAAAGGAGGAGGAAGGGAAGGAAAGTCCCAGGCGGAGGCAAGAGGCCCTTTGTGACACAGCCAAAGGAGCAGGCTTCGCCCAGGGTCGGGGTGGGAGGTGGCATGTCATGTGATGGGAGGGTGCGTTGTGCAGTGTGACGGGAGGGAGAGGGATGCAGGGGCAGCTATGAGGTCAAGAGGTCAGCCAGGGCTTGATCAAGGGAGGCTGGGCAGTCAGGGTCAGTGGACTTCACCTTGGAGCAAGAATGTGGGTGACTGCAATTGTATTTGCATTTGAAAGTGGTGCAGGCAGGGGATAGGGGTGATGGGGTAGAGAGAGCAGGGAGGTGGGGTCTTAGACACTCAGAGGAGGGGTGACTGGCTGGACCACGTGTTGGCTGTGCAGAAGGACACAGTTAGCCGGGTTGGAGGGGCATGAATGTGATCAAAATCGGGGCTCAGGGCTGCCTGGACTTGGTGGGTGAGAGGGGTCAGGTATACAGCCCAGCTTTCAGGCTGGGAGGACAGAGATGTGACCTCAGGGGTGAGGACACAACCTTTGGTGTCCCCACCATGGAGTCAGCCCCAGACTGGGAATGGTGAGCCAGCCAGCTTCCTTGGCTCCAGGAGGACTTCCTGGTGGAGGCAGGCCAGTGAGGGCAGCAGGAACTCATTAGGGCCACGGTGGCCCTGGGAGGCTCCTGCAGACAGCATCCTGTTCCGTGGAACAGACCGTCCCCTCCCTCCCCCCTGGGTCTCTGTGTCAGCAGCCCAGGCCCAAGAGCACAGTGGGTCCAGAGGCTGAGCCGTCAGGAGCGCGTGTGTGGGAAGACGTGCCTCCCACCAGCATGGAACCAGGCAGGGTCTGGTGCCCAGCAACGGCCAGCTACACTTTTGAGGGCTTAGCAAGTCCGATGACTGTTGGGGGAAAGGGAGGCAGGCAGGGCTTGGGGACACAGCGAGGCTGGAAGGGGCACGCCAGGCGGGGAAGAGCCCCCAGTGGGGAAGGTAAAGCGCCACCAGCCTCTGCAGTGTGCCTCTCTGAGGTTAGGCAGCCCTGGTCACATCACACGGGTCGGGCATCCCAGGGCTGCCTGGGGGCCTGCGGGAGAGGATGGGTGGGCAGGTCAGCACCTTCCCAGGGCCCGGGGTGGCCTGGCTTTGATTAGCAGCTGCGGTTGGAGCCGTGAAAACAAAGGAACAAGTTGGGTGTCCTTTTCAGCCCTCCCGCCACACACGCCTCAACTGGGGAGACTGGGTCTGGGGCTCTGTGTGTGGGGGCAAGGGCTGAGGACCAAACACCCCGTCCAGCTCTCCCTCAGCTCCTCCTGGTCCCTACGTGGGGGTGATAGCCCCAAGCTACCACCAGCCCACCCAGAAGCAGGGCTGGGGGCTTGGTTTCCCAAGCCTGCAACCCCCCCCCGCCTCTGGCCCCCAAAGTTCCGGGACACTCACGTAGACACTCGTTGGCAGCCTCGGCCGTGCCCCGCGCCCATGGGCGGTCCTGGAAGAAGGGCAGGCAGCGCTCGCAGTCCGTGCCCGTGGTGCTGTGCTGGCACCGGCAGGCCAGCCGGCCCTCCTCATCCGGGCCACACTCGCTGGCATGCCCATTGCACTTGCACCTGGGGAAAGAACATGGGGGCAGGGTGTCTGCAAATTGGGGGAGGCGCCAGCACAGGAAGGGTTAATCAGCAGGTAGCCCCGGCCTTCAGGGGAGCCCCTGACTCTACTGCTCAGCTGTGGAGCTTTGCATGCCAAGTCGCTTCAGTCGTGTCCGACTCTTTGCGACCCCGTGGACTGTAGCCCACCAGGCTCCTCTGTCCATGGGATTCTCCAGGCAAGAATACTGGAGTGGGTTGCCATGCCCTCCTCCAGGGGATCTTCCCCATCCAGGGATCGAATCCTCATCTCTTATGTCTCCTTGGCAGGTGGGTTTTTACCACTCGAGCTCTCTTCCACACCTACTCTGGGCTTAGGGCAACAGGAACAGAGCCGACCACAGCGGGCTGTTCTGAGCTCTGCACATGTATAAACCCATCATGACTTCACAAGCCCACTATGACCTACACTCAGGGTGCTATACCCAGGGGAAGAAGTCATCTCGGTCTCCTGGGTAGAGAGGGTGGGCCAGCTCTCAGGGCAGTGGGTGGAGGCGGGGGCAGCCAGGGAGGCCACCCCATGCCCTCTCCTTTGCGTCTAAAGGGACGGGAAGGAGACTGCCCCACACATAGGACAGCCCCCAACTCATCTCAAGGCTCCGGTGAGGCTGTGCCTTTGAGGGCAGTCCTGGGCCTGCCCCGCCCATCCTCCCCCAGGGTCACACAGGTGGAATCAGGCAGGAACAAAGGTGCCCGGAGGATCACACAGCCTGCTCCGCTGAACCTGACCCTGTGGGACTGTCACCCCAACCCCAAGTGGCCAGAGTGGGCCGCTCAGACGATGGCCATGGCTCCCGGCTCCCAGACTTCTCTGTCTCAGCCCCCAGATGAGCAGTCAGCTCACGTCGTCTGTCTGGAGTCTCACCACCACGGTGGAAGGGACTGTAACTATCCCCATTTCACAGGAAAGGAAACTGAGGCTCAGGTCATGGCGTGATGGATGCCATGTGGCAGAGCTAGAATCTGAAGCCCATTCTCTCCTAGTCCACACTGACCCCCAGCTCCTGGACACTCCTCTGTGCCCACTTGGTGTCTCCCCATAAGCTGCGTTTCATGCTCCATCCTAAGTGGGTGCTGAAGACTCTCCAACCACTGCCAGTGGGGCACTGGCTCCTCTCCGGGAGCTCAGGGTAGGCAGGTAATGCCCAGCACTTCTGGCAGGTGAGGCAGGCACCAGGCAGTCTCGGGAGACAGCGTTCACCCATCTCAGGATAAGGGACTGCTCTCGGCCCCAGTGGGATACTGCAAACACTGCCTCCTCCATGAAGCCCTCTGACTTCAAGGGAAGGAGTGAAGTTCCTGTGGGCCACTGAGGGACACAGGCTGCCAGGCCACTGTCCCCAGCCAGCTGCTGGCCTGAGGGTGGTCCGGCTCTGGCAGCTGGGACCCAGATGTTCTCTGTCCCAAAGCCCCCTGATAGCAGGCGCTGCAGCTCACTGACATCCACCATCCTCAGAGGGGCCCAGCCCCTGGGTGGTTTGACTTGAATCAAGTGTGGAGTCGGGGTCGGGGGAGAAGGGGCAGAGAGCTCCCCCATTTCCCCTTCACTCCCGAGCCTCTGCCTCTGAGGGGTGCAGACGCCCCAAGTGCGGACAGTGGACCCTTGCTCCCTTCACAGACACCCATCTCTCTGCATCCCCTCCAAGCACCCCTGATTTCTGGAAGCCCCTGCTCCCTACCCTCCTGGGCCACCACTCCCATGTCGAGCTGACTTCCCATCCTAACTAGCTTTCAGACCCACACCTCTCCCATCCTCTCTGCCCAACCAGCTTCTTCTTTAAAATATTTATATTTATTTATTTGGCTACGCCTGGTGTTGGTTGCAGCATGTGGGATTTTTGCTGCGGCATATGAACTCTTAGTTGAGGCATGTGGGATCCAGTTCCCTCACCAGGGATCGAACCTGAGCCCTCTGCATTGGGAACACAGAGTCTTAGCCACTGGACCATCTGGGAAGTTCCACAACCAACTTCTCTCTCCTCTTGTCTCCCCGCTTATGCTGTCAGGAGCTGGGGTGTTTTAGAAATCCGATCCTCTTGCTACCTGGCCAAATCCTTCAGCAGCTTCCCACTGACTGCACAAACTTGGTCCACGGTTCAGACAAGCTTCCGGCCGTCTCTGTGTCCCCTGTTCCAGCCACAGGGTTGTCACCTCGTTCCTCAAGCCTGGGTCTCGCACACTAGTTCTTTCACTGGGATGCCTGCCCCTCACCTCCTCCAGCCTTATCAGGGCTCCCTGACCTCCTGTGGGGTCCCCATCTGCAGGGTGGTCCCCCTGACCAATGGCACACCTTGCCCTGGTCTCCCGTCCCTGTTACTCTGGGGCGTGGTTCAGTACAGTTCAATTGTGTCCCACTCTTTGCGATCCCGTGGATGGCAGCAGGCCAGGCCTCCCTGTCCATCACCAACTCCCGGAGTTTACTCAAAGTCTTGTTCATTGAGTCAGTGATGCCATCCAACCATCTCATCCTCTGTCATCCCCTTCTCCTCCCGCCTTCAATCTTTCCCAGCATCAGGGTCTTTTCAAATGAGTTAGTTCTTCAGATCAGGTGGCCAAAGTATTGGAGTTTCAACATCAGTCCTTCCCGTGAATATTCAGGACTGATCTCCTTTAGGATGGATTGGTTGGATCTCCTTGCAGTCCAAGGGACTCTCAAGAGTCTTCTCCAACACCACAGTTCACGGGTACTGGGTTCTAATTAGTTTGTGGTTACTGGGGTCTAATCTGGTGACTGTCTGCCTGGGGCCAGAACACACCTGTCTGTTTTCTCCATTCCAAGAAGCCCGATAAGCATTTACATTAAAGATGTCACATGTGCCTGGAGGGCCCAGTACCGGGTGCCTACATGTAAGGCAGGCCTGAGATGTCGATGATCCTTGCTTCTTGGAGAGACGAGATGCTTAAGCAGACAAACGACAACATGCAGTGACTGAAGCTTGAGGAGTATGTGGGCCAGCACCAGGCGTCCCAACAGTAGGGCCTGGCGATCCCCAGGAGAAGCACGGAAGCACGGCGGCTCCTCCCACAGCGACCTTTCCAGGTCATGGGCCGAGGGGCTTTGGAGCAGCCTGAACCATTCCTCCTATGCAGAGATGCCTCAAAGCCTTTTTCAACAATGCGAATGTCCCTGGGAAACCCTACTGTACTCAAGTTTACAAGATTTGGGGAAGAATGAGGTTGATAGGCTCCATCGGTTATAAGCTCGTGAGTGCTGCTTAAAGAAGTGAAGCTGAAAGTCTGGGGTCCCGGGCCTGCTCGAGGCCACTGTAAACTAGTCTTACTTGGAGCACATGTCCCATGGAACGGTGGGTGGGCGAAAAACGTAACAGGCTCTGTGTGTTAGACGGGAGCGTGGAACACTGCTGCACACGGGCACATGTGGCATGAATGAATGAGTGCACCTGTCTGATGCCCCAAAAAAAGGAAGGAAAGGGAGGGGGAGGGGCCTCCAGGCAGAAGGAACTGCAGGTGCAAAGGGCTGGCATGTCCCACAGGTGGTGCAGAAACACAGCTCATGTGGGAAAAGCAGTGGAAGGGGTGCGGGAGGCGGGATGCAGCCAGGTCATGAAGGTCTTGAATGCTGGACCCAGGGGACCAGGCTCTGGCTTTTCCCCAAACCCCCCATCACTCAGAGCACCAGAAACGGCTTCTTTACTGTCCACGGTGGCTCAGACGGTAAAGAACCCGCCTGCCAATGCAGGAGATCCGGGTTGGATCCCTGGCTGGGGAAGATCCCCTGGAGAAGGGAATGGTTCCCCACTCCAGTATTCCTGCCTGGAGAAGTCCACGGTCAGAGGAGCCTGGCAGGCTACAGTCCATGGGGTCGCAAAGAGCTGGATGTGACTGACCGACTCACACTTCCCCTTTCCACTTTTTCCACCCTCCACAGTAGCCACCCTCGTCCCCACTGCTGCCCTGCCTACCACCTACCTGCCGCCCACCGAGAAGTCCGACACGGCATAGTAGTAGGACTGTAGCACTTTGGGGTCCTTGAAGATGTCATCCCCAAACGTGTTGAGCCGGTCCAGGGAGACGAGGAGCTCCGTGCTGGTGACCCACTCCTGGGGGACAAGACGGAGCGGAAGGGGCACCATCAGCAGTGTGTGCTTCCAGCCTGTGCTCCCACCCTGCTCTGCTGGGAGGTCCAGCCTGTGGCCTGGGGGTGGTGGTGGCGTCGGTGGTGGGGTCTCCTGACACGCAGGGACAGGCCCAGCCCAGACAAACCCTGAGAACACAGCAGGAATAAGAAGCCTGTGCTTTGGGGTCATGTCAACCTGGGTGCCCAGCCCCGTCCTGACTCTGCAGCTTCGGGGAAGCAGCTCAGTGTCTCGGAACCTCCACATTCTTCCCATCTGTGAAGTGGGACAAGGGATAACGTCTGTCCCAGGAGGGTGATGGAGGAGGAAGAGCCAATGTCAGCGGCGGGGCATGGAGTCCGCCAAGTGGCCGAGGTGCTGGGTGAAGGGCTGGAGCAGCCCTCTTAAAACCGTGTCACGCGGGTCCCCGACTCCTCCCAGTAGAACTGCACTGCCACGCTAGAGGTTAGCCGAGGGAGGGCGCGTCCCAGAGCCCTGGGTTTACAGGCTTCTCACGGGCTAAGGAGCTGCCTCCCACAGACAAGGCCCTTGCCCCAGGTGACACGTCTCACCAGAACACAGCCCCATGAGAACAGGGACTCGGGGTCCTCGTGGCATCCCCAGCCCCGGGCTCTGCCTAGCCCGGAGCAGACAACGCGGTAAATACTTGCTGATGGTGGGAGGAGAGGCTTCCCCCTGGAAGAGCTGGCGGGGACTTGGGGGAGAGCCCACGTGAGGGCTGACATTTTCATCGGCCTGGTGTCACAATCAGAGGTGGCTCCAGCTGAATGTTAATCACCTTTTTAATTCAGCCCAGGAGCCCCTGGTTTAGCAATCAGGCCCATCAGGACAGGAAATGAACTCCTGGCAGAGTCTTGACTTCTCACCCCAGCATGACTCAGGCCAGCAGGCCTCCCCGGTCCCCCTCAGGCTCAGCAACTCTCAAGCCTGTGACCTGGGGCCCAGGACCTCTGCCTGAGGATGCTTCAGCCAGGGAGGAGTTAAGAAAACTTCAGAAGGGACCTCAGCGCTCGGAGGAGTTTGTCAGCTCCCCGGGGGTGTCACTCTCTGAATCACTTCCCAAATGTCAGTGTGCATTCAGGGATCAGGTTAAAAAGCAGCTTCTGATCAGAGGTGGGGCATAAGACTGTATTTCCACATGTGCCCAGATGTTGCTGATGTTGCTTGCCAGTCCCTGGGGCAGCTGAGAAGCAAGGGGCAAGGCCCGGGTGGGAACCCAGTAGAGCACAGCTGAGGCACTAAGAGTCTTCTTTGTCTGGAGACAGTGCCCGTAGAGAACTCAAATCACTGCTGCCTAAGCTGGAAGGTGCAACAGCTGACACTTACTGTGTGGTTATGACTTGCTGCTGCTGCTGCTAAGTCACTTCAGTCGTGTCCGACTCTGTGCGACCCCATAGACGGCAGCCCACCAGTCTCCTCTGTCCCTGGGATTCTCCAGGCAAGAACACTGAAGTGGGGTGCCATTTCCTACTCCAATGCATGAAAGTGAAAAATGAAAGTGAAGTCGCTCAGTCGTGTCTGACTCTCAGCGACCCCACGGGCTGCAGCCCACCAGGCTCCTCTGTGCACGGGATTTTCTAGGCAAGAGTACAGGAGTGGGGTGCCACTGCCTTCTCTGGTAGTTATGACTTAGGTCCTCACAATAACCCCATGGGGAGGGTTTATTCTCAGCCATGTTTCACAGACGAGCAGGCTGAAGCACCTGATGCAAAGCGTTGACTCGTGGGAAAAGACCCCGAAGCTGGGAAAGATTGAAGGCAGGAGGAGAAGTGAGCGGCAGAGGATAAGATGATTGGATGGCATCACCGACTCAATGGACATGAGTCTGAGCAAACTCTGGGAGACAGTGAGATAGTGAAGGACAGGGAAGCCTGGTGTGCTGCAGTCCATGGGGTCGCAAAGAGTCAGACACGACTTAGCAACTGAACAACAACATGACCCGAAAGACTGAGGCTCAGAGAAGGTAAGTGCTGTGCTTCCGAGTTGCAGGGCTGGTGCACGAGGAGCTGGGGTTCGTGTTTGACCCCCAGGGTCCCAGCTCTAGCCACTAGGTAGCCTGCCTTCCTGCATCTAACCCCAATGCCCTCATCATATCAGTGGAGTCCAGAGGGCAATGACCCGCCAAGGTCTCGGTCTGCAGGGGCCCTCCTCTGGGTTCCTGCATCTGCCCTGCAGCCTATGACCTGCTCATCATTCTGTGAAGACAATGACCGTGGGAACAGCATCAGGCTCTCCCTGAGACACCGGGAAGGGAGCTGGGAGAGGGAAGGGGAATTTGCTCCCTTAGCCCAAATTGTACAGGTCACTCCCTGAAGGTCGCTTCTGGGCAAACTGGGGACCCTGTGTACACACGCAATGGGCTTCTGCAACTTCCGCAATGGCCCAGTTAAAACTGCAAGTGGGCTCTCGAGTTGATTTTGGACACACCCGGGGGCCAGAATGCAATGGTAAGTAGCAGGAGGCGGGAGCTTCGGCTCCAGGCAGCAGTGGTTCTGCCCCAGGCAGCACCCTGCAGAGGGTGAGCCTTCTACCCCAGGCCTGTGGCCCCCTGCATGGAGGATAGAAGGATCCAAGACTCAGCAGTCACACGAACACATCCTTCGTTGTTGTTCGGTCTCTCAGTTGTGTCTGACTCCTTGCGGCCCCTGGACTGCAGCACACCAGAGTTTCCTGTCCTTCACTATCTCCAGGAATTTGCCCTAACTGATGCTCATTGAGTTGGTGAAACCATCGAACCGTCTCCTCCTCTATTACCCCCTTCTTCTCTTGCCTTCAATCTTTCCCAGCATCAGGGTCTTCCCCAATGAGTTGGCTCTTCACATCAGGTGGCCAAAGTATTGGAGCTTCAGCTTCAGCATCAGTCCTTCCAGTGAGTATTCAGGACTGATTTCCTTTAGGACGGACTGGTTGGATCTCCTTGCAGTCCAAGGGACCCTCAAGAATCTTCTCCAACACCATAATTGATTACATCCTTGGGTACCCCCATCCCACATGCTCCCCATCCTTAGAGGAAGCACCACCCTGGGGGCGCCCAGAGGGGAAAGAAGGGGAGCGTGACCTTGCCTTTCTTTGTCTCTGACCTTGGTTTCTTTCTCTGACCTTGGTTTCTGCCTGGGGGGCTGCAAGGGGCTCATTTCTGCAAAGGCTGTTTCTCATCAGGGATAACATTCAGGACATATGGGGCAACAAGACAGGGGACCCCCCGGGCCGGCCGTAGGTCTTTTGGCACGCTGCCAAGATGGCACAGATGCAGGTGGATTGATTGTCCCATGAATGGACTCAGATGGGCAAGATATGGGGACCTGGTGCACACCCACGGCCACAGCACCCTGCCATGGAGATGAGATCAATGAGCTTCTATGATCTCACCTTCAATGGGTGAATAAGCATCTCTTAAAGGCCATTCACTCTGCTGGCGACCTTCTTGTTGACTATCCAAGGTGGCAGCAGCCAGCCCCATGGGGCTAGTAATTAAAATTCATTAAACTAAAATAAAGTCGAAA
Source organism: Budorcas taxicolor (assembly GCF_023091745.1). Classification (NCBI taxonomy): domain Eukaryota; kingdom Metazoa; phylum Chordata; class Mammalia; order Artiodactyla; family Bovidae; genus Budorcas; species Budorcas taxicolor. Next base: position 160,391,563 of record NC_068920.1, on the reverse strand, counting down.
ATTTAGTCCCTCAGTCGTGCTAGTCACACCTCACGTGTTCTTACAGACACACGTGGTTCGTGACAACCCCCACCGCACCGCGCAGCTTGGGGTCATTTTCTTCTGTCACTGCAGGAAGTCCTGTCGGACAGCTCTGCCTGGCAGCATGGAAACCACGACTCCACGAGTCCAAACGTGGGTGCTTTTCACGTTTCCCTTTCGTCCTCGTCACAGCCCTTGGAGACACACGGGGCAGGCAAGGCCATCCATCCCAGAGCAGGGAGCTCTGGCAGGGGCTCCAGCTAGGAGTCAAGGCACTCAGGACCCTTCCACCCACCCGCATGTCCCCCTGGAAAGTCCCTTCCCCGGCTCTGAGCCTCCATTTCCCCAGGGGAAAGGGGTTAGCTGAGTTGGTGGCTGTCACAGGGCACCCTCTTCCATCTCTTTCATTATCAGGCATTCACAAAAGATTCAGGCACAACAAAAGCTTCTGTTGTTTAGAATCTAGAAACCAGGGGATCTCGAAGAGCCCCCTGCGTCCTCCTGCCCTTTCAGTCTTCCCTCTGGTCCCCTGGACCTGAGTGTCCGGGTCAGCCTCTCCCCTCCACCCCCCAGTCCCACTCCCCTCTAACCTGCAACACAGGGCTCTCTTCAAAGTTGTAGGCACTGGGCCTGCCCTCCAGGGTGGAGAAGGCCACGTTGCCCCCGCTCAGCGGGGAGATGTCGCTGAACTCAGAGGTGCAGAAGGCCACACGCTCGTCCTCGCCCAGCCGCAGGAACAGGCCCTCGGGCCGGCTGTAGGTCTTTTGGCACGAGGCGCTGTAGTACTGGTAGGGCTCCCAGGGGCCCCCCGCCCGGCTGCGCTTGTAGATGGCAAAGCTCTCGGGTCGACTCGTGTGGAACTTCAGCCGCACATAGGTGATCTCGTAAGCTTTCCCTGCAGTGGGAAGATGTGGACCCATTTTACAGAAGGGAAGGGAGAGTCAGAATCCTGGTCCAGGGAGAACAGAACGGCTGGGCTGCATGAACTATCTTGGATGGATCGTTAGAGGCTGTCTGGAGCACCGCGTGGGGCATGCCATGATCAGTTAGTGATGCCTGTCAGGGACACCGGAGAGGACAATGCTGGCATGATTCCCAGGCATTTGCCATCCCCTAATTAGGCCAATTGCCCCCCTGCACAGCAATCAGCAATGTAACACCTCCGACTCAGCCACCTCTTTCTGCTTCAAATTGCTCCAGCAATGGGATAGTGCCACAACCTAAAGTCTGCTCTGCCATTAGAAAGTTACTTCTTTTACTACACCCCAACAAAGCCAGACCTCCCACCTGTGCCTTTTTACCTCCTTCCCTCCCAGTGATTTCAGACCCCTGGAGTCTGGAGACATGCCTGTTTCAAGCCCCCCGCCCCAATCCTAATGCAATTCCCCCGGGACTTTACTCTTCCCGTGCTTCCATCAAACTTCTCCTCAATCCAAATTTCTCAAGAGAAGTCTCCATCTCTTGGGTCCACGGCCTTATCTCCCAATTTAGCAGTTGTGCATTGTGCCTGATTCTTTGCAATGCTCTGGACAGTAGCCTGCCAGGCTCCTCTGTCTATGGGATTCTCCAGGCAAGAATATTAGAGTGGGTAGTCATTCCCTTCTCCAAGGGATCTTCCCGACCCAGGGATTGAACCTGCATCCCAGGCGGTGCTAGTGGTAAAGAACCCACCTGCCACTGCAGGAGACTTAAGAGACATGGATTCAGGCCCGAGGTTGGGAAGATCTCCTGAAGGAGGGCATGGCAACCCACTCCAGTATACTTGCCTGGAGAGTCCCCTTGGACAGAGGAGCCCGGTGGGCTGCAGTCCGTAGAGTCGCACAGAGTCAGACGCGCCTGAGCAGCAGAGAACTTGTCAAGGCCCCCTTCCTGCATCCACCTTCTTCCCCTGGCCTTTCTGCCCGGTCCCGGATGCCCCAGGAGGCCTGCCCTGCTGCTGCCGCCTCCATCACTGTCCACAGTCTTCCTTACCCACTGAGGACAAGTCACTTCAGTCTTCTGTTTAAAACATTGTGGCCCCATGTGAGAGCTAAATCTATAAAACTCTTAGAAGAAAATAAAAGAGTAAATCTTCGTGACCTGGGTGAGGTAAAGCCTTCTTAGATGGGACACCAAAGGAACAAGTGACAGAAGAAAAAACAGATGGACTGAACTTCACCAAAAACTCCTGTGCTTCTTGACACCACTGAGAAAATGGAAAGCCAACCACAGAATAGGAGAAACTATTTGCAAAGCATGTATCTGTTAAGGGGCTTATCTAAAATGTATAAAGAATTCTTACAGCTCAAAAATAAAAAGATCATTGGGGACTTCCCTGGGGGTCCAGTGATTAGGACTTGGTGCTTTCACTGCAGGGGGCACGGGTTCTATCCCTGATCAGGGAACTAAGATCCTGCAAGCCACGTGGCTCCACGCGCCGCCCCCCCCAAAAAGGACAGATAGCCCAACTGAAAAAATGGACATTTCTCCAAGGAAGATATATAAATGGCCAATGTGCACAGGAGAAGATGTTCAACATGACTACCCAGAACAAAACTACAAGATACCACTCCACTCCCCTAAGATGGATATAATAAAAAGACAAAAAGGAGTGTTAGCAAGGATGTGGAAACACTGGAAGCCTTGTACACAGCTGGTAAAAGTGTAAAATGGTGCAGCTGCTTTGGAAAAGAGTCTGGGGGGTTCTTAAAAGGTTAAAATAAAGTTACCACGTGGCTCCGCAATCTCACTCCCAGGCGTGTGCCCAAGCAAAATGAAAACATATGTCCTCACAAAAACCTCCACACGAATGTTCACAGCAGGATTACTCATAAAATCCAAAGACCGGAAACAACTCAGACGTTTGTCGACAGATAAATGAAAAAATAAAACGTGGTATATCACACAAAGGAATATTATTTGGCAAGAGAAAGGAGTAAAGAGCTGACACAGGCTGCAAGGGAGATGAGCCTTGAAAACAATATGATAAATAAAGGAAGCCGGGCCTCCCTGCTGGCTCAGTGGTAAAGAATCCACCTGCCAGTGCAGAAGACACGGGTTCCAGCCCTGGTCCAGGAAGATCTGCATGCAGCTCAGCCCGAGTACACAGCTAGAAGCCCGCTCCAGCCTGTGCGCTGTAAGAAAGGAAGCCACGGCAGTGAGAAGCCGGACACCGTGGCTAGAGGGCAGCCCCTCTCCGCAACGAGAGGAAAAGCCCGAGCAGCAAGAAGACCCAGCACAGTCGAAAATACAAAGAAGTTAATTCCACGGAGCACATACAGTATGATTTCACCTATATTAAATGTCCCAAATAGGCACGGTCAGAAAAATGGAAAGTAGATTAGTCGTTTTCAGGGTTTAGAGGGCGGGAGAATACTTGGGGGGAGATGATTGCTAATGGGTACAGGGTTTCTTTGGAGGTGATGACAGTGTTCAAAAATGGACTGTGGTGATGAGTATACAACTCTATGAGTAATACTAAAAAGCACTGAATTGTATGCTTGAGTTGGGTGCACTGGATGGTAAATTATGTTTCCATAAATTTATCTTATATATTTTTAAAAATTGGTCCTCACATCCATTAGGATATCTATTATTTTATTCTATCTTTAAAATTTATTTGGTTGCCCCAGCTCTTAGTTGCAGTACGTGAGATCTTTAGTTGCAGCATGCGGGATAGAGTTCCCTGACTGTGAATTGAACCCTGGCCCCCCGTATCGGGGGCATGGAGTCCCAATCAGTGGACCACCAGAGAAGGGCCTAGGATGGCTATTATTATTTTTTTTTTTTAAAGCAGATAACAATACCAAGCGTTGGCGAGGATGTGGAGAAGTTGGAAGCCTTGTGCACTGTTAGTAGGAGTGTAAAATGATGCACTTGCTATGAAAAACAGTTTGGCGGTTCCTCAAGAAATTAAAAATAAAATTACCATATGATCCAGCAATTCCACGACTGAGTATATACTCCCCAGAATCATGCAGGGTCTTGAGGAAATATTCGGACACACACATCCTCACAGTAGCATTATTCACGATAGCCAGGAGGTAGAAGCAACCCAGGTGTGCATGGATGGATGATGAAGAAACAAAACATGGCTCATCCCACAATGAAATATTATTCAAACTTTAAAAGCAGGGAAATTCTAACACATGCTACAACCTGGATGAGCACCAAGGACGTTATGTGAAGCAAATTAAGCCAGTCATCAAAGGACAAGTACTAGGTGATTCCACTTATATGAGGTCCCTAGAGTAGTTGAATTCAGTGTATATACTGCTGAAGGGAGCCCTAGAGTAGCTAAATTTTTAGAAACAGAAAGTAGAACGGTGAGTGAAGGGGGCAAGAGTGTTTAATGGGGACAGTTTCAGTTCAGTTCAGTTCAGTCGCTCAGTCGTATCCAACTGTTTGCGACCCCATGGACCGCAGCACACCAGGCCTCCCGGTCCATCACTTACTCGCAGAGTCTACCCAAACCCATGTTCATTGAGTCGGTGATGTCATCCAGCCATCTCATCCTCGGTCGTCACCTTTTCCTCCTGCCCTCAATCTTTCCCAGCATCAGGGTCTTTTCCAATGAGTCAGCTCTTCACATCAGCTGGCCAAAGTATTGGAGTTTCAGCTTCAGCATCAGTCCTTCCAATGAACACCCAGGACTGATCTTTGGGATGGACTGGTTGGATCTCCTTGCAGTCCAAGGGACTCTCAACAGTCTTCTCCAACACCACAGTTCAAAAGCATCAATTCTTCTATGTTCAGCTTTCTTCACAGTCCAGCTCTCACATCCATACATGACTACCAGAAAAAGCTTTGACTAGATGGACCTTTGTTGACAAAGTAATGTCTATGCTTTTTAATATGCTGTCTAGGTTGGTCATAACTTTCCTTCCAAGGAATGAGTGTCTTTTAATTTCATGGCTTCAATCACCATCTGCAGTGATTTGGGAGCCCTGAAAAATAAAGTCAGCCACTGTTTCCACTGTTTCCCCATCTATTTGCCATGAAGTGATGGGACCAGATGCCATGATCTTCGTTTTCTGAATGTTGAGCTTTAAGCCAACTTTCTCACTCTCCTCTTTCACTTTCATCTAGAGGCTCTTTACTTCTTCTTCACTGTCTACCATAAGGGTGGTGTCATCTGCATATCTGAGGTTATTAATATTTATCCCAGCAATCTTGATTCCAGCTTGTTGTGAATCCTCCAGCCCAGCGTTTCTCATGATGTACTCTGCATATAAGTTAAATAAGCAGGGTGACAATATACAGCCTTGACGTACTCCTTTTCCTATTTGGACCCCGTCTGTTGTTCCATGCCCAGTTCTAGCTGTTGCTTCCTAACCTGCATATAGGTTTCTCAGGAGGCAGGTCAGGTGGTCTGGTATGCCCACCTCTTTCAGAATTTTCCACAGTTTATTGTGATCCACACAGTCAAAGGCTTTGGCATAGTCAGTAAAGCAGAAATAGATGTTTTTCTGGAACTGTCTTGCTTTTTCGATGATCCAGCAGATGTTGGCAATTTGATCTCTGGTTCCTCTGCCTTTTCTAAAACCAGCTTGAACATCTGGAAGCTCACAGTTCACATACTGCTGAAGCCTAGTTTAGAGAATTTTGACACATGGACATTACCAGATGGTCAACACCGAAATCAGATTGATTTTGTAGCCAAAGATGGAGAAGCTCTATACAGTCAGCAAAAACAAGACCGGGAGCTGGCTGTGGCTCAGATCATGAACTCCTTATTGCCAAATTCAGACTAAGTTGAAGAAAGTGGGGAAAACCACTAGACCATTCAGGTATGACCTAAATCAAATCCCTTATGATTACACAGTGGAAATGAGAAATAGATTTAAGGCACTAGATCTGATAGACAGAGTGCCTGATGAACTATGGATAGAGGTTCATGATATTGTACAGGAGACAGGAATCAAGACCATCCCCAAGAAAAAGAAATGCGTAAAAGCAAAATGGCTGTCTGAGGAGGCCTTACAAATAACGGTGAAAAGAAGAGAAGCGAAAAGCAAAGCAGCAAAGGAAAGATAAACCCACTTGAATGCAGAGTTCCAAAGAATAGCAAGGAGAGATAAGAAAGCCTTCCTTAGCCATCACTGCAAAGATATAGAGGAAAACAACAGAATGGGAAAGACTCGAGATCTCTTCAAGAAAATTTACTGAGGGAACGTTTCATGCAAAGATGGGCTCAACAAAGGACAGAAATGGTATGGACCTAACAGAAGCAGAAGATATTAAGAAGAGGTGGCAAGAATACACAGAAGAACTGTACAAAAAGGATCTTTATGACCCAGATAATCACGATGGTGTGATCACTCACCTAGAGCCAGACATCCTGGAGTGTGAAGTCAAGTGGGCCTTAGGAAGCATCACTACGAACAAAGCTAGTGGAAGTGATAGAATTCCAGTTGAGCTATTTCAAATCCTAAAAGATGATGCTGTGAAAGTGCTGCACTCAGTACATCAGCAAATTTGGAAAACTCAGCAGCAGCCACAGGACTGGAAAAGGGCAGTTTTCATTCCAATCTGAAAGTTTCAGTTTAGGAAGATGAAAAAATTCGGTGGGTGGATGGTGGTGATACAACTATGCGAAAGTACTTAATACCAGTGGACTCTGCACTTAAAAAAGTACATTTTATGTTATGTGCACTTTACCACAATAAAAGAAAAACTGGGGCGAGAGTATACATATTGGTCCCTGGGGAATGCAGTGTGGCGACACAGACAAGGAGCCATAAACATGTTCTCGGGCTTTGGTTAAAAAAAAGAAAAAGGAAATCCCACTTCTGGGAAGTCAGACAAGGCACTGAGCCTGAGTCGACGAGTCAGTTCATCAAGGAAGTGCTTTTATAACAGGGGAAAACTGGAGCCATCAGGGCTCAATAAATTGTAAGGCATAAACTCACAGGCTAGTTGAATCCACCGGAACAGTTGACAATGAGTTTATATTACGTGGGGAAGTCAAAATGCTGAATGAAAAAAGGAGACGAATGATTCTACATTCGGAATCATCAGCTGATATTTAAAAATCCCCAAAGAAGAGGCAGAAAAGAAAGACATCGAACGCGTCCGCATGACTGTCCTCAGGGCAGAGGACTCGGGACTCTTCTTTCCTCTTCAATTGTTCTGCATTTTCCCAGTTTCTTTTTCTCATGAAGCTTGTTCTAATTTAAAAACTGGAGAAAACACAAATTTTTTAAAAAAAATTTTAAAAAGCAACCGCCTTGCCATGTTCTGTTTTAAGATGTTTTTCAAAGTTACAGCACAGCTTGGCACTGTCACTCTGAGTCCCTTAAAAGAAAGCATGTGTCCCACACAGAGCCAGTGTCTGGGGTGGCGGCTTCTGTTCTGAGCAGGCGTCAGGCTTTGGAACCAGGTGGGGACCTGCCCCAGACGTGCGTTCACGAAAGGATGCTCGTGGAGGTTGCCCTGGGTCCACTGACCCAGACTCCTCTGTAAACATCCAGCCAGACACCTCACAGGAGGGGAGCTTGGAGCCACTTAAAAGGTAGCTGGCAGCTAGAAGCATGATCGGAAAAAGGCAGCCACTGAGATTTCATGCAAACGAGGAACTTCACACGTGAGGAAACATCACGGCTTTTCCCTTTCCTTGCCAGGCCAGGAGAGGAGAGAAGATGCAGGAACATCACAGAGGCACGGCAGCAACTTTCTGTTACAAGAATTAATTAGAAGGGAGAAGACGGCAGCGTAACCCCTGCTCTGTGATGAAAAGGTTCCTGCCAAAGGCAGCCGAAAGGCTGGGAAAGGAACTGAGGTCTTCTAAGCAGCGACAAGAAAGAAAACTGCAGCTTTGACCCAGACCTTTGCAAGCTGTGGGGCCAATAGGGCTTCAGGGTGATTGAGACAGGTGTGCTCCCATTAAGAAAGCTGGGAACACACTGGTGTCATCCCCAACTGTTAACTAGGGGGCGACACTGCTCAGGACCACATGGCTCCCACCTCCCAGCCACCCAACATGCTGTTCCCTCTGCCTAGAATGCTGTTCCCTCTGCTCCTCACCTGGCTGACTACCATGCACCCCTGCTCATCCTACTGGCTGAGCATACTGACCACATGCCCCAGCCTGAGTCCTGCGTGGAACTGCCTTCTTCCAACCTTCCTGATGGCTATTCATCCATGGGCTGTGGGTCTGGGTGTCTCACTAGTGCTCCCCAGCTTCCCCGAGTCTCTTTGCCCTGTCCTGTAAAGACCTGCGTGTCCCTCCCACTAGACTGTGACCTCCTGGGGACGGGGCAGTGCATCCTCAGAGCTGAGCATCGTGCCTGGCACACACTGCGTACGTGCTCAGTCACTCAGTCATCCTACTCTTTGCGACTCCGTGGACTTCAGTCTGCCAGTCTCCTCTGTCCATGGAATCTTCCAGTCAAGAATACTGGAATTGGCTTGCCATTTCCTCCTCCAGGGGATCTTCCCAACACACAGTATGTGCTCAGATGCTCAGTCGTGTCCGACTCTTTGTGACTCCATGGACTATAGCCCGTGCCAGGCTCCTCTGTCTATGGGATTCTTCTGGCAAAAATACTGGAGTGAGTTGGCATTTCTTCCTCCAGGGGATCTTCTCATTCCAGGGATCAAACCTGCGTCTCTTATGTCTTCTGCACTGGCAGGGGGATTCTTCACCACAAGCGCCACCTAGGAAGCCCAGCACACAGCAGGTGCTCCATAAATGCTTGCCAGATGAAGCATGATTTTTATTAACACCTTTTGCTGCTGCTGCTGCTAAGTCGCTTCAATCGTGTCCGACTCTGTGTGACCCCATAGACAGCAGCCCACCAGGCTCCCCCGTTCCTGGGATTCTCCAGGCAAGAACACTGGAGTGGGTTGCCATTTCCTTCTCCAATGCATGAAAGTGAAAAGTGAAAATGAAGTTGCTCAGTCATGTCCGACTCTTCGGGACCCCATGGACTGCAGCCTACCAGGCTCCTCCGCCCATGGGATTTTCCAGGCAAGAGTACTGGAGTGGGATGCCATTGCCTTTTCCATTAACACCTTCTAGGAGGGTATAATCCAGCGAGCAAGTGGAGACAGGCAACCCCGACAACATGGTTGAGGCTATCACAGAGTCTGCTTTTCATGACCTCTGAATAAGTCTGTTTAACAACAACTGGCATTTACTGAGCACCTACTATGTGCCAGGCACCTTGTATTATTTTTTTTAAGTCTTCTTTAATTTGCATTTATGTATTTTTGGCCACAAGCCATGTGGGCTCTTAGTTCCCCAACCAGGATTGAACATGTGCCCCTTGCATCAGAAGGTTAGAGTCTTAACCACTGGACCACCAGGCAAGTCCCTCCAGGCACCTTGTTAAGTGCTCTACGTACACTGTATCTCAGAGACCCCCGAACGCTTCCATCGCTGTGTGCATCTCGCTAACGAGGAACCCGAGGCTTGGGCAGGAGACAGGGACTCGCCCAAGGTCACATGGAAAACAGCTGAGTCTCTACTCAACCGCAGGCTTGTCGGCCCCAAAGTCGCCAGACCACAACCCTCCATTCAGGGCTCAGAGAGAAGGGGTTGCCCAGGAAGGGGGTGCCTGTGCCCCCTGAGAACTGCTGAAGTCAGCCAAGCCAGCACCCGGCGCTGTCCTCTCCAGCCAGCTGGGCCATAAAGCCCAGGAATGACACCAGGGCGGTCAGAGAAGCAGGCCGGCCCACATCCGGCACTGACCGAGTACACGGAGCTCCGAAGGAGAGGCTTATTTTGGGAAAATGGAAACAAAACAAAGACCTTTAATTGGAGCCATCTGGGGTGCAGTGGCCTGGGGATGGGGCTGGAGGGGGGCGGGGTGGGGAGCTGAGCTGGAAACGCGGGGGTGAGGCTGCCCTGCCCACCAAGGGCATGAGAACCAGGTGGGGAGAGCCGCTCCCGGCCTGCAGGGGCGCCACAGAGGGCTCCTCAGGCCTAGCCGTCCACGGTTCTCTTCCTCTCCCACCCCGTGTTAGCCCCACTCTTGGCGACCCCATGGACTGTAGCCCGCCAGGCTCCTCTGTCCATGGGATTCTCCAGGCAAGAACACTGGAGTGGGTTGCCATTCTCCTCCTATCTTGATGAACACGACTCTTTCAGGGACCCTTATGAGTGGATCATGGCGCGTCACCCTTCTGTGTCTGGCTCATTTCACTGAGCATAACGTCCTCGAGGTTCATCCCTGTAGCAGCAGCGGACCCAGGTGTCCTTTCTTTTTAAGGCTGAAAGCGTCCCATTGTGTGACTCTCGCCACATTTCGCTTGTTCATTCATCAGTGGACACCGGGGTTACTTGCAGCCTTCAGTTACCGTGGACCATGCTGCTATAGGCACGGTTTACACGGTGCCTTTATCTTTGGGCCCCGCGTGACATTCAAGAGCTGGCTTTCGGGTGAACGCTTGAATGACCCAGTCAAGGGCTCAGGTGGGAGCCTGGGCTATAGGTGCAGGGGGAGCCCCAAATGTCAACCATGACCCCAATAGGTAAAGCCAGGGGGCATGAGACAGGGAGAGGGCACAGGGTGGGGAGACGAGAGAGAGCAGGGGAAGGGACGGGGTGAAGCAGCTGGAGCCGCGGGCTGGGCAGGAGAGGCACAGGGCCAGGAGGAAGGGCGGGGCCGCAGCTCAGGAGTCGGGAAGGCTGGGGGCGGGGGGTGGCGGTCATTCACACATTCACCCACTTGCTCCTTGTTGCCGGGAGGAAATACGGTATGGCCTTCAAGACTCGGGGTTCACATTCCAGCTCCGCTGCATGCTTACCAGCTCGGTGGCCTTGGGCGAAATACCTAACCCCCCTCGTGTGAACTGGGCATGTGTTTGAAATGGAGTGATTCAGTTTCCCCATTTGCAAAACGGGCATCACAATAAGAAGGATTCATGAATAAATGACCGCAGAGCACTTAGAATAGTCCCTGGCACACACGTGATTAAATGCTCGCTGCTGTTCCATTCATCCACCCAACCAACAGCACCAGTGCACAGGGCAGGCCCTGGGTGCTGGGGGACAGCTGTGAAAACAGGCATTTTCCCTGCTGCCTGGAGCCAGTGATGGACATGAACAAACCAAAAGCTCACGCTCATGATCTAGACTGTGACAGGGGAAGGTTAGGGCTGCAAGAACACAGAGGCAGGCCCTCTGCCCAGTGCCGGAACCTGGAGGCTTCCTGGAGGAGGTGACCTCAGAGCCTAGCAGGGGAGAGAGCAGCTTGTCCACTGCTGGATCCACATGTTCATCCGCTGCTTGGCACAGGGACCGGCGCGTGGTAGGCACTCGGGTGTTTTATGACTGAGATACGGGTGATCCGGGAGAAGGCGGGAACAGGAAGTTACCCCAGCCAATGCCACAGCAAAGGCAAAGACGGAGAGCAGAGAGGCCGTCTCAGGCCATCTCCGGCCGTCATCGGCCCTGCTGACGGGGAGGTGACGCGGCCAGAGTTGGGGAGAAAGGGGCGATCCGGAGGCTGCCTGCATCTTCCTGGGTTTGGGGACTTCCCGCTCCTACAACGGCCGGGTCGATCCTGAGCCCAGAGCCAGGCGAGGCGGCCAGGGCCAGCTGGGCCCAGGACTGTGGGGGGCTGCTTCTGTGGTAGAAGCTAGTCATGGCTGCTGCCTTGACCCCCTGACCTGCCTGGGGCCCCAGCATTCCAGCCAGAGCCCCCAGGGAGAAGGAAGGAGGACTTGGTCCCCCCCGGCACTGGCCTCAGCCAATGCAAACACGGCCGCCCACTCGACAGGAAGACGCAGTAGAGCCAGGGCTCGGGAGACACAGCCCGCGTCGGGCTCCTCAGGGGCCAGCAGGTCCTTCTGACGTCAGCTCCCACCGGGCCAGGCCCTGCTATCCTCTTGTTCCCTCTGCTCTGGCCGGCCAGACCACCGGGTCCAAGAGCACACAGAGCAGCCTCCTAGTCCCCCTGTGTGGTCCCCTTGACCTGGAAGGTCCTCCCTTCTCGTATCAGCTCCCGCCACCCTTCAGATCTCCAGGAGGTCCGCTCTGGGTATGTCCCCAGAGCGTAAATCTTCATCCACATGGTTCCAGGGGCCTAGCTTGTCTTCTCGCTCCATGATGCGGGGCAGACACTGACCGGATGCTGGATGCCGGAGAACTGGTCCACCCGGGGTCAGCCCCCAGCCGGGAGCCCATCCCCCACACCCCTGCAGCCTTCCCCACACTCAGGGGCTCAGGGCTCACCTGCTCAGGGACTTAAGGGTCCTTCCAGGAGGTTCTCGGGAATTCAAGAAAGTGGACAAGCAGAAGGGAGACCCCACTGACCCGAGCCTAGCCAAAGGCTGAGGCTCCAATGGGCCTAACCTGGATGCTTACCATCCACAAGGGCAAGAGCACGGTGGGGAGGGTCCCAAGGTATCCGGTGGGAACCTGGGCACTGATTTCACGCTCAGAGCCTCAGCTTCCCTGTCTATACAGGGTCAGATGGTGCTGGGATGGGGGTGCAGGCTTGGTGGGGTTCCCAGCACATGGGAAGGATCCCCTGATGAACATCCACCTCCACCCTTGCACCTCTCCCCACCCCCGGCTCCAGCCTGTCCACTTTCCAGGGCCTCCGTAGAGGCCGAGGAGCCTCCAGCCCCCACTGCTGCCTTTTATCCCAGACAGGAAGGCTCAGCTGGGCGACTGGACTCAGGGATTCAGAGCAGATGTCTGCGAGCTTGCGGGAGGCTGGGAAAGCAGCGACCTCCTTCCAGGGTGGACGGCCGCCTATTCTTCCCCCGCCCCTCACCCCCCTCCCTCAAGAAGACCCGGGCCCCCCCACTCCCGAGCTGCCACCCATGAGGTCAAGGAGAGAGGGAGCGAGGTCGGTAGTGGAGGCCCGAGGGCTGGGATAGGCTCCCCCAACCACCTCCTCTGAGATCGGGCCCCCACTGGGAGATCCTGAAGACCCCAGACCTGTTCTCCCCGTTACTGTGTCATCCGTGGCTCGGGGTGGAGAGAACCAAAGTGGAATGGAACCAAAGACAGGCCACATCCAGGGCTGCTGTGGGTTCCCAGCACCCCTCCTGCGTAGACGGAACCCGGGGTCAGGACATGTTTTGGGAGCCAGCTGGGCGAATGTTTCTCAAGCCCTTCGGAAGAGGCCACCTTCAAGGGGAGCCGCAGCCTGAGGCGCTCTGAGCAGAGGCCCCCGGTCACACACAAGGATGGACCCAGCTCCTGTAAGCACTGGGCCAACCTGAGCTGGGGGGCCGGGACAACCACCCAGGAGGGGCGGCTCTCACCCCATTTGACGGGGCACGGGGAGGGGGTAGCGTTCGCGCAGTGAGCGGCTGTGCTGGGCGCGAGGGCAAAGGCTGCTCTGAGTCCTGAGCAGCAAAAGAGAGCCCTGAGCTGGGCCCAGAGCACAGGACGGAGGAGGTGATGCTGCACTCACTCCCTCCCTCCCTGTGCAGACCCTTCCAGAGCCCCTCCTGCGTGCCTGGTGCTGTACAACACAACACAATGGGAAGAACAATGGTGTGTGTATGGTGTGTGAGTGTGTATGTGTGGTATGTGGTGTGTGTGGTGTGTGGCGTATGTGTGTGCATATGTGTATGTGTGGTAAGTGTGTATGTGCGGGGTGTGTATTGCATGTGTGTGCGGTGTGTGAGCATGTGTATGTGCGTGCGTGTGTGGTGTGTCTGCGTGTGTGTGTGTTTGGGGTGTGTATGTGCCTGTGTGTGTGTGCACGTGCATGCAGTGTGTGTGACCGTGTGTGCACGTGTGTATGGTGTGTCTATGTGCGTGTGTTTGTGGTGTGTGCACGTGTGTGGTGTGTGCATGTGTGTGCATGTGTGTGCGCTTGTGTGTGGTGCGCATGTGCATGCGTTTGTGGTGTGTGCACACGCATGTTTGTGGTGTGTGTGCGTGTGTGTGGTGTATATGTATGTGCGTGTGTGGGCATGTGTGCATGTGTGTGTGCTTGTGTGTGGCGTCCATGTGCATGCATTTGTGGTGTGTGTGCATGTGTGTGCGCGTGTGTGCGTGTTTGTGGTGTGTGTGTGTGCAGTGTGTGTGACCGTGTGTGCACGTGTGTATGGTGTGTCTATGTGCATGTGTGTGGTGTGTGTGTGTGTTTGCGGTGTGTGTGTGCATGTGTGCAGTGTGTGTGACCGTGTATGCACGTGTGTATGGTGTGTCTATGTGCGCGTGTGTGGTGTGTGTTTGTGGTGTGTGTGCATGTGTGTCTATGTGTGCTTGTGTGTGGTGTGTGTGTGCACATGTTTGTGGTGTGTGTAGCATGTGTGCACGTGTGTATGGTGTGTCTATGTGTGTCTATGTGTGTGTGCCCCACACAGGGCCCCGCACACAGCGCAAATAAACGGGAAGTGCCCCAGATGAAACTCACCGATGCCCCCCCACCCCCCTCACCCCTGCCTCATCTGTGCCTGCCCCAGGCTCCACCCACACAAGCCCCACATCAGCCAATCCCACACCCTCTGTCACGGAACAGAGTGTCTCCCACAGCCTCCACCCAGCCCCAGATTCCTCCTCCTGTGGCCTTGGGGTCCTGCCAGGCCAGTCCAGCCAGTTCCCCCAGCCTTTCTCCCTGCACTGGCTTCCTGTCGCCCTGCTGGACAGAGACCCTGCCCCATCCCAGCCGTCCCATTCCATCGACAAGCTCCACCTGGCAGGCCTGGCAGGTCAGTGGGAGGTGTCAAGGCCCGTCAAGACCCCAGAGCAACTGAGCTTCTTGGGGTGGCAGTCAGCACCAGCCTGCTCTTCTGAGAAGACTCAGTGTTCCCCCACCCACCACTTCGGTCCCATCTCCCCGCCCTCCCCAAGGCACTGTCACCCAGAGCTGGGAAGAACAGACTCCACAGGTGGGTGGAATGCACGTCGAGGAGTTTATGCTCGTCTCTTGGATATACACAGAGGCCAGTAACATTGAGCAGTTGTGTGTCTTTGGGCCAAAGACTTAACCTGTCTGAACCTCAATTTTCTCATCTGAAAAATAGGGATACATTCCTGCAATTCTTTATCCAGTCTCCGGATGTAGTGTAGAATTCAGAACTTTCCAGAGTTTGGAAAGATGATACAGCCCTTTTACCATGGACTGTGTTAACACCCCCAGCTGGGTCTGGGGCCAACAGCCATATTCAAATAACATCTCAGTAACCAAACGTATGACTATTCACTCTAGGATCAACAAGGTCTATAAATAGCCTCAGGGCAGGTTTAGCAGCCAAAATGAGTGTATAAAAATACTCTGAGTTCTCAAAGCTTTGGGAGATTTTGAACCCACAGATAAGGGAGTAGGGACAGTTTGAAACACTCCCTCCCTGAAAGGGCTCTGGAGGGAGTGGGGGGCCAGGAGGGCATGTTTTATTTCCATTCCCTGCAGTGGGGGCAGTGCCAGGAGTGAAGGGCTGGGTCCAGACTCCGGATTCTGATTGCCAGGGACCTAAGGGGCTTCCCAGACACTGCAGTGGTAAAGACTTCGCCTGCTAATGCAAGAGACCCAACAGACATGGGTTCGATCCCTGGGTCAGGTAGGTGCCCTGGAGTAGGAAATGGCAACCCCACTCCAGTATTCCTGCCTGGAAAATCCCACGGACAGAGGAGCCAGGCGGGCTACAGTCCATGGGGTCGCAGAGTGGGCCACTACTGAACACACACACAAGGGCTCCTGCGCCCTGGCCTGGGGTTGGGTGGAGGGAGGCTTGGACACAGCAGAGGGGCCAGGCCACCCGGTCCAGTTACCCGGCAGCCCAGTGAAACTTGGCTCCTGCCTTGAGGATAACCCTCCCTGTGATGAACAGGCTGGTTCCATCCCCGAGGACACCCCCAGGGATGGCACACAACCTCAGGGGTCACTGAACCCCATAAGTCACCCGATAAGCCAGGACGAGGAGCCCAGGCCCCAGAGAGCCAGCGAGCTGACCCCGGGTGGGTCACCCCCCTCCTCGGCCAGAACAGCTCCGGGTCTAGGATGGACAATCTTGGCACGGCTCTGGCACCCAAATCCACTGCTCTGTAAAGGGCTCCCAGGAGGCTTCCCACCCCTCCCAGACCCAAGGGACACCCATCAGTTTATCCTTCCAGATAGCGCTGGACACAGGTCCCATTCCAGCTGTGGTGGTCGTTCAGTCTCCCACTAGGGGCGGACTCTTCGAGACCCCATGGGCTGCAGCAGGCCAGGACTCGCGGTCCCATTCCTGAGCAACAACCCCCCCGCCCCCGCCCAGTCTGGATCCTATGGCTAACCCAGGGGCCCGCGACGGTGGGAGAGGGGACGAGGGGGCAGTGGTGCCGTCCCCCCCACCCGCCCCGAGAGCGCTTACCCAGGTTGAGGGTGATGTTGACCGAGGTGGGGTACTGCACCCCGAAGGCCATGGACGGGCTCTGCCACCACGTGGTGTCGTCCTGGCTGTGGAAGTCGGTGAGGTAGGAGGCGTTGTGGTGGCGTGCGGGGTCGGCGGCGTCGCAGCGCTGGCACGGTGCCCCCGCGCCCTGGGCGCCCACGTGCGGGCAGAAGTCCTCGGGCGGGCGGCCGCACGTGTGCGAGGCCTCGGCGAGCCGGCCGAACGCCGCGTTCTCGAACACGGGCAGGCAGCGCTGCGGGCGCCCCGCGCCGTCGTAACACGCGCCCATGCCCGCTGCGGCCGCGCGCGGCGCCAGGAGCGCCAGGCTCAGCAGGAGCGCCGCCGCCGTGCCCATGGTCGGGGCCCCCGACGACCCTGCGTTCAGCTGTGCGCGCCCGGCTCTGCGAGCCCGCCTCGGCTCCGGCTCCTCCGGTGGGCGCGGACCGCGCCTCCCCTCGGCGGGCGGGCCCCACTGCGGGAGGGAGGGACGGACGGCGGGCAGCACCCCCAGCTCCCGACCGCTCCGTCTCTGGGCGCTCACCCCCACCTGGTGGACGTGCCCGGGAGTGCCCGGCTGGGGACTCAGCTCCTTGGCTGCCTTGCCCTGGCTCTGCCGGGGGAACCTTGGCTCTCTGAGCCTCAGTGTCCTCATCTGTAAAATGGGAAGGGTGGCGATACAGGTTCATTACCGCGGTTGTGAGGTTTCAATGGCTGCTGACGGGGAAACCTCTCCCCCGTGCCTTTCAAGTCCTGAGATAAAAGGGGACATGCGGGTTTTTAAAAAATCTGGTCTTTCCCATTGCATGTTTCCTCTCAGCAGTGAAGTCACCCTAGGCAGGATCCTACAATGGTTCCTTACGTCTGCACGCTTCCATTAACTCTGAAAATTGCTTTTGCTGCTGGCTTTTCTCTGCTCTCAAAGCAGAGATTCTAACCTGATATTTGTGACCAAGGATTTGTGTCTCATCCGCAAACATCACTTGAGAGAGAAGCCTTCCCTTCCCCCACCCCCAGGAGATGCCCCCTTATATTCTCCATTCATTAAAATTAGTAAAACAAGAGAGAAAGCCATATGCTCATATAAATAGATGCTAGAGAAAACACTTGATAAAACTTAGTACCTTTCCCAGAAAAACTCTAAAGAAAATAGGAATAAATTTCTAAACATGCTTAGGACTATCAGATGTCACTTGAGACTGGGAAGGTAGAAGTGGGCGGAGGATCCATTCAGTTCAGTTCAGTTCAGTTCAGTCCCTCAGTCTTGTCTGACTGTGTGACCTCATGGACTGCAGCACGCCAGGCCTCCCTGTTCATCACCAGCTCCTGGAGCTCACTCAGACTCATGTCCATGATGAGTTGGTGATGCCATCCAACCATCTCATCTTCTATCATCCTCTTCTCCTCCCGCCTTGAATCTTTCCCAGCATCAGGGTCTTTTCCAATGAGGCAGGTGGCCAAAATATTGGAGTTTCAGCTTCAACATCAGTCCTTCCAATGAATATTCAGGACTGATTTCCTTTAGGATGGACTCGTTGGATCTCCTTGCAGTCCAAGGGACTCTCAAGAGTCTTCTCCAACACCACAGTTCAAAAACATCAATTCTTCGGTGCTCAGCTTTCTTTATAGTCCAACTCTCACATCGATACATGACTACTGGAAAAACCATAGCTTTGACTAGACGGACCTTTGTTGGCAAAGCAATGGCTCTGCTTTTTAATATACTGTCTAGGTTGGTCATAGCTTGTCTTCCAAGGAGCAAGTGTCTTTTAATTTCATGGCTGCAGTTACCATCTGCAGTGGTTTTGGAGCCCAAGAAAATAAAGTCTGTCACTGCTTCCATTGTTTCCCCATCTATTTGCCATGAAGTGATTCAACTGGATGCCATGATCGTAGTTTTCTGAATGTTGAGTTTTAAGCCAACTTTTTCACGCTCCTCTTTAGCTTTCATCAAGAGGCTTTTTAATTCTTTGCTTTCTGCCACAAGGATGGTGTCATCTGCATATCTGAGGGTATTGATATTCCTCCCAGCCGTCTTGATTCCAGCTTGTCCTTCATCCAGCCCAGCATTTTGCATGATGTACTCTGCATATAAGTTAAATAAGCAGGATGACAACATACAGCCTTGACGTTCTCCTTTTCTGATTTGGAACCAGTCTGTTATTCCATGTCCGGTTCTAACTGTTGCTTCTTGACTTGCACACACATTTCTCAGGAGGCAGGCCAGGTGTTCTGGTACTCCCATCTCTTGAAGAATTTTCCACAGTTTGTTGTGATCCACACAGTCAAAGACTTTGGCGTAGTCAATAAAACAGAAGTAGACACCGTAGCCACTGATGTCCATGAAAAGGGTGATAGGATGTAACAGAAGGCTGTGCATGGGGAATTGGGGATGTAAGGAGGGCAGGGTAGATAGTTCTGCCTGGACCTAGAGGGTGTTTCCCGGAAGAGGTGATAAGCAAACTATATGGTAATGGATGAATGGGGGAAAGGGCATCTCAGGCACAGCATGTGCAAAGGGTCAGAGGTCTGAATGGCTAGGGAAGCCTGATGGGTGTTTGCAGCTCTGGGTGGGGGGATAGTCCTGGGGGCTAAGACTGGAGCAGGGTGCAGAGGCCGGATGAAGTGGGATGCTGGGCACCATGGTGATGAACTGGGGCTTTGTCCTGAAGAGGCTCTGCGGCTGCTGAGGGTTGTGTGTTTGTGGGGGGGCAGGGACCTTGGGTACCTCACCCTTGTGTCCCCATTGTGTGAACATACAGTTCAGGGAATGTTTGGGAACTGAGCAGGAACCACATGGCTGGCAAAGGATTATCCTACAGGAGCCGGGTTTGAGATGATGGCTTCTTTAAGAGGCACCAGCTGGGTGCTCCTTGGCCTTACCCAGCTCCTGGAAGCGGCTCTCCAGGGAACCATCCTGCCTGGATAGCCACCTCTGTCTGCCTGAACGTCTCCTCCCAGCGCTCCCGGTCCGGCTGGTCCTGTTCCCCCGCCCCAACCCACCACCAGGTGGCGACATTGGCCACATTACAGGACTGGCTCCTTTCGCCCCCTGGAGACCAAGGCCAACTCTGCTGTCCCACACAGATGGTGGACCACGGACCAGAATAAAGTCACTGAGCCCCAGGGGCACTGGTTACACATACGGGGAAACCGAGGCCCAGAGACGGCACGTGGTTCACTGAGGATATTTGCCCAGGCCTTTCCCATCCCTGGGGTCAGCTTCTCCCAGGACGGGAGTCAAGGAGGGGCTGGGGTTCCCAGATGCCAGCAAGCCATCTAGGAATGTGGCCCCCAAACATGGGATGTCTGTGCACCGACAAAATCTCAGGATAACTCCTGACATCTGCATGATAAAGGGACAGCAAACACTTGTGCAGCTTCAGGAAGTGAGCCAGGAGACCTGTGGGAGTTGCCATTAGGAACCACAAAAGGGCAACCAAAGATGCACGCTGCCAGCCTCCATCAAGTGAAGGCGCTGAGTGGGATCTCCCTGGTGGCGCAGTGGTTAGGACTCCGTGCTTCCACTGCAGGGGGCATGGGCTTGATCCCTGGTTGGGGAACTAAAACCCTGCAAGCTGAGCAGGATGACCAAAAATTAAAAAAAAAAAAAAAAGTGAAAGGAGAGGGAGAGACTAGTCTGAAGGTCAGCTCCAGGCAGGACCTGCCATGATCCCAGCAAAAGGATCCGTGCCCTGAGGCCTGTGCCCTGTCTGCGCACACACATGAGTTGAAGCCCAAGTCTTTGTGGGGTCACAGAAGCCACGGGGGCACATGGCCTCAGTTTTCCTGCAGCCTGGAGGGCCCACAACCTGCCCAGTGTCCTAACTCATCGTCTTAGGATGATGGGAAGCCTCTTGAGCAGCAGAACCCACGTTAGTTTCCTTCAAGAATCCGGGCGGCATGGAGGTGTCGTGGGAGGTGGCCCTGCTGTCTGGGTGTGGCTGATGGTGGGGGCCAGGAGGGGCTCTGCATATCCTAAGGACCTGGTGAGCTCCTGCAGAGGCCTGACCTCTCGCTTGGAGCTGCAAGCAGAGGCACAGACTCTCCTCCCTACAGTCCACCTACCAAGGGTTAAAACCTTCCAGGCAAAGAAAGGAGGAGAAAAGCCCTGTTCTGATTTGCTTAATGAATGTTAATTAAGAAGACAGAAGAGAGCAGATTCCTTCAGGACAGAGATGAAAGGCCTGTTAATTAAATCTGGGGAGATGGAGCCAGGACCCTGCTGATCCCGCCTGACAGCTCCCTAGCCTTGTTGGAGTTGGGGGCACTAGAAGAGGGGGAGCAGCCCCGGCCCCCAGCCTCAGAAGGAGCCGGGGCTGGCCCAGAGTCATCGTGGTACCTTGACTGGGCACTGTCCCTCTGGGGCACCTCGTTTTCCCCATTGGGACAGCAAAAGCATTGGTCTAGGTGATTTTTCATGATGCACTGTCTGGCTCCAAGGCACTTAAGTCTGAGCTTTCTGTCTGCATGAATGGGCCTCAGTCTTCCTTTCTGTCAAGTGGGTAGATTTCACTTGCTCAGCAGACAGGCAGACAAGCAGGAGGTCAAAACTGGGGGTCTAGAGGGCTACACTGGCCCCCTAGGACCCTGCTGTCAGGCCCAAGCCCATCTGTCTACACTGTGATCATCCTCTGCCCCTCTCAGTGACCATCCTGCACCTCTGAGCAAGGACAAGTTGGCCATCGCAGAGGCATTCTGGGAGCCAGGCCCAGCTGGGCTGAGCACACCAGCTGCAGGTAAGTTCAGACCGGGAGGCGGGCCGAGGCTCAGCCAGAGGCAGGTCCTTGCTCAAGACCACCCCACTGGTCCACCCCAGAGCCTGGATTCAAGCCCTATAAGCCCGGTCCCAGAGTTAATGCACTTTCCACTCTACTCTCATCTCATTCATTCATCCACTCCTTTGGACTGCACCTATGCCGGCCACTGGTGTTGCAGGCAGTGGGTATTTCACAATCTCATCCTAATTGTTTCCTAGACAATTAGGGAGACAGACAGTGACCGGGAAACAAATTGATAAATTAGGTAGTGACATTATGGTAAAAGCCACGAAGGAAATAGATAAGGGGCTAGGACAAGGAAGTAAGTTTAGTTTGGGCAATCAGGGGAGGCTTCTTGGAAGAGGTGACAGCACAGTGGAGACCTGAAAGATGGGATGGGAGGCAGGGCGGAGAGGGAGGGCTCATGCTGATGGGAGCTGACAGGGGCCCCTCAGCTGTCACCCTCAGTGAATATCTTCTCCCTGGAGTTAACAAGCTCAGACAGGCCCAGGGACATGTTTGGCCTCGGGGCATGCCACCCCTCAGTACAGCAACTGTCTCAACCCCGCTCTGTCCCCAGCCTGAGCAGGGCCTGGGTCTAGGGTTGAGTCAACCCTGGATAGCCCTTCAAATCCAGAGGGCCCAGATGGGTAAATGTTGCCCCTCTCTTCTGGATGGTACAGGGACCAGAGGCTGGACTGCAAAGGAGGTATGACTGGCTGTCCACTCATCATCCGCTCACTGGCTGGACAATTACGGAGTCCACATGCCAGGGCCCCAGGCTGGACACAGGGGACAGAATGATGCATTGGTGAAATTGTCTCTGCACTTGGGGGACTCCAATAATAGACTGGTGACGATAACACTGTCTGGGGAGGCCTTACAAATAGCTGTGAAAAGAAGAGAGGCGAAAAGCAAAGGAGAAAAGGAAAGATATAAGCATCTGAATGCAGAGTTCCAAAGAATAGCAAGAAGAGATAAGAAAGCCTTCTTCAGTGATCAATGCAAAGAAATAGAGGAAAACAACAGAATGGGAAAGACTAGAGATCTCTTCAAGAAAATTAGAGATACCAAGGGAACATTTCATGCAAAGATGGGCTCGATAAAGGATAGAAATGGTATGGACCTAACGGAAGCAGAAGATGTTAAGAAGAGGTGGCAAGAATACACGGAAGAACTGTACAAAAAAGATCTTCACGACCCAGATAATCATGATGATGTGATCACTCATCTGGAGCCAGACATCTTGGAATCTGAAGTCAAGTGGGCCTTAGAAAGCATCACTACGAACAAAGCTAGTGGAGGTGATAGAATTCCAGTTGAGCTGTTTCAAATCCTGAAAGCTGATGCTGTGAAAGTGCTGCACTCAATATGCCAGCAAGTTTGGAAAACTCAGCAGTGGCCACAGGACTGGAAAAGGTCAGTTTTCATTCCAATTCCAAAGAAAGGCAATGCCAAAGAATGGTCAAACGACCGCACAATTGCACTCATCTCACATGCTAGTAAAGTAATGCTCAAAATTCTCCAAGCCAGGCTTCAGCAATACGTGAACCGTGAACTCCCTGATGTTCAAGCTGGTTTTAGAAAAGGCAGAGGAACCAGAGATCAAATTGCCAACATCCGCTGGATCATGGAAAAAGCAAGAGAGTTCCAGAAAAACATCTATTTCTGCTTTATTGACTATGCCAAAGCCTTTGACTGTGTGGATCACAATAAACTGTGGACAATTCTGAAAGAGATGGGAATACCAGACCACCTGACCTGCCTCTTGAGAAATGCACATGCAAGTCAAGAAGCAACAGTTAGAACTGGACATGGAACAACAGACTGGTTCCAAATAGGAAAAGGAGTATGTCAAGGCTGTATATTGTCACCCTGCTTATTTAACTTATATGCAGAGTACATCATGAGAAACGCTGGACTGGAAGAAACACAAGCTGGAATCAAGATTGCCGGGAGAAATATCAATAACCTCAGATATGCAGATGACACCACCCTTATGGCAGAAAGTGAAGAGGAGCTAAAAAGCCTCTTGATGAAAGTGAAAGAGGAGAGTGAAAAAGTTGGCTTAAAGCTCAACATTCAGAAAACGAAGATCATGGCATCTGGTCCCATCACTTCATGGGAAATAGATGGGGAAACAGTGGAAACAGTGTCAGACTTTATTTTTGGGGGCTCCAAAATCACTGCAGATGGTGACTTCACCCATGAAATTAAAAGACGCTTACTCCTTGGAAGAAAAGTGATGATCAACCTAGATAGTATATTCAAAAGCAGAGACATTACTTTGCTGACTAAGGTCTGCCTAGTCAAGGCTATGGTTTTTCCTGTGGTCATGTATGGATGTGAAAGTTGGATTTTGAAGAAGGCTGAGTGCCGAAGAATTGATGCTTTTGAACTGTGGTGTTGGAGAAGACTCTTGAAGGTCCCTTGGACTGCAAGGAGATCCAACCAGTCCATTCTGAAGGAGATCAACCCTGGGATTTCTTTGGAAGGAATGATGCTAAAGCTGAAGCTCCAGTACTTTGGCCACCTCATGCAAAGAGTTTACTCATTGGAAAAGACTCTGATGCTGGGAGAGATTGGGGGCAGGAGGAGAAGGGGACGACCGAGGATGAGATGGCTGGATGGCATCACGGACTCGATGGACATGAGTCTGAGTGAACTCTGGGAGTTGGTGATGGACAGGGAGGCCTGGCGTGCTGCGATTCATAGGGTCGCAGAGAGTTGGACATGACTGAGTGACTGAACTGAACTGAACTGAACTGATGATAACACAGAGTGATCAGAGTAAGCACTGGGGAAGTGAGAATAAAGAGAAGGTGCCTACCCTGGTCTGGAGAAGTCAGGGAAGGCTTCCTGGAGGAGGTGAGGTCTCAGCTAAGACCCAGAGAGGAGGAGATAGCCAGTAAAGGGGATGGAAATGAACATTCCAAGGGAGGGAAACAGCATGTAGATGGCTTACAGGCAAAACCAAAGAACTGAAGGGAGTCCAGAGTGGCTGGAGACGGGAGTTTGGGAAGAGACAGGTTGGGGGTGGCACAAAGGGCAAGCTGGTGGGTGGGCAAGGGCCAGCCTCACATGTCCTGCTGAAGAGCTGGACTCCACGTGGGGGCTGCCAGAGAGCAGCCTCCCTTCTCTGACTTCTCCTAAGGGGCCAGTCCCTCCCCTTCCCCCCGAGTAAGAGGCTCTAGCCCTAGACCCAGCCTCTGGCTCCTCCTAGGTCCCCTCTGTCTTCCTCTGGACACTAAGGGTCCAGTGGAGTAATCCTTGGTCTTGGCACTCCCTGGGGAGACCCCGTGGCCGAGCCCACTCAGTCACATCTCTGCTGTGCCAGACACTGCCCACACACAGCTGAAGTGACCCAGAGACAGGTCAGCCAGGAACATTGGGACATAGGGCCCAACCTGTGGGTGGATCATACAGCCCAGCTGCTCCTCGGGGGGCTTTCTTACTTGTCTGCACCCACCCCACCCCTGCCAGACTAGGGGCCCCTGGAGGGTAGGCAGAAGGGGTGTGACTCATCCCTTGGGGAGGCAGCAAAGTGGATGCTTGCAGAATGCCTAGTGAATGAATGAAGGGTGATGCATGATGAAGGGATGGTAAGTGAATGAAAAGTGCGTGCAGAATGAGAGCATCTGAATGAATGGATGGATGGATGTGTGACTCCTGCCGGTGGTGATGAAGATGGTGAGGATGGTGACAGTGACGACGGTGGGGATGATGGAGAGGGCAATGATAAAGGTGACGGTGGTGCCGGACGAATGCTTGCACGTGGGAAGCTAGCACCTCTCTCCCTGGGTTCTCCTCACGCGGCCTCTGCCCCCAGTTCTAGGGACCCTACCCTCCCATGGGAGCCCTATCTGGGGCCCCCTCACCACTTCGCCCACCGCACCTGCCACCCTCTCCCTTCGGCCGCTCAGCTCCAGCCACACGGGTCTCCTTCCCACACACACAGAGCACATTCCTGCCTCAAGGCTTTCGCACGTGCTACGCCTTGTGCCTGAAGCACTGTTCCCCCAGATTCCACGTCCCTCCCTTCCCCAGGGTCCCCACGTGGAGAGTCTGACCCAGACCGTCCTTGGCCTTCCCCTGGGCTTCCTGCTCCTGCACGGCGCAGCTTTTTCCTCCCTAACCCGCACCACAATTGACACATGACTCGTCCTCGCTCGTCTGCCTGTGGTCTTTCTCTCCCGGCAGACTGGGAGCTTCCTGAGGGCAGGCTCCTGTGCTCCCCGCCCCTTCCTCTGCCCAGCGGGGACAATGGTGGGCTGAATCCATGGGACGCAGAGCAGCAGATGAGGGCACAGCGTCCTCAGCAGAGTGACCGGTTACACGCAGACACTGGTCCCCACCAGCAGTCCCTGCCGCAGCTTGAACAGTAATTGCGCTTCCACAATTTTCTTTCAGCTGAGGACAAGGGAACAGCGATTATAAGTCAGCGCCAGAGCCCAGCCAGGGAGGGGAAGGCACAGATAAGCCTCCAGCTCCCCCAGGGACTCTTCATCAGCACTGTGAGCACCACTGGGAACAAGATGGGATCCCCAGACCTGAGTCAGACCCCTGTCTGTACCCAGATCTGCATGCCTCTGCAGGAGCTCATGTTCCTTTTGGGTCAAGGCAGCCTCTGAGAACTCAGATCCTGAGACCCCAGAACCCCTTCACCATTGGCCAGCACCTTCCAGACCCTCAGACTTGCCGGGTCCCTTCCAACCCCAGGACCTTGGGACCTGCTGGTGTCTCTGCCTCCTCTCACCAGCCTGACTCTTGCTCCTCCTCTGGGCCTCAGACTTCGGGATGATGTCGCTTTCTCAGGATGCTCCAGCCCTGACCTCCTGGCACTTCTAACCCATCATCGTTTCGTGTTCCTCTTTCCCACTGGGCTGCTGGCCCCAGAGGACGAGGGTCCGGTGGCTTCCTGCTCTGTCCTCAACGTGCACCCCAGGCAGGGTGTCCGCTCAGTGGTCCATGAATAGTATGGAGTGAATGAGTGAGTGTATGGAACCAGATGGAAGGGAGGGAAGGAGAGAGGGATAAACTAATCTGGCAGCAAGGCCCAGGTTCTGGTTTGGGAGCAAGGCTGCTGGTGAACGCGGGTGAAGGCCGAGGGCAGGGAGGGAGCTCGCCAGCCCATGACTCACGACCAGAAAGTGATCTACAAATGCACCTCGCCCTTCACGTGACTCTGTTTTGAAAACGTGAACTTTGCAAATGTCAGGGAGAGGCTGGGATTCTCGGCCTGGTACCAGGCGGGCCGTTAGCGTTCCCAGTGCTGGCTTAACGGGGCTCCCTCATGGGCTGCGGGAAATTTATGCCGCCTGCTGGGGCCAATCCAAGGCCAAGGTGGGAGTAGGAACATCTAGAATATAGAGCGGTGAGGTTGCCAAGGCTGTGCCTCCCCTAGGAGGGTGTGGGCCACTGAGGGGCACCTGGAGGACAGGGGGCAGTGCGGAGTGTGGTCCCACAGGCAGTGGTAGCCGTGGGGATGGGGGGTTAGAGGCCCCCATGTGCTGCAGCCATGGAGGGGTGAACCCTCCCCCTCATCACATCAATCATCAGACTCCTCCTCACGGGATCCTTCTAGGAAGCAGTATCGACCCATGCTTCAGATAGGAAGACTGAGGCTCAGGGAGCAAAGTGACTCACCCAGAGTTATTTGGCTGGGGGGGTGGGGGGGGTGGTCAGGTGGGGTTTGAACTCAGTTCTCTCAGACTCTCTAGCAGCCTCTCCGCCCTGCCTTCCCCCACGTGCCCCAATTTCCAGGACAAACCACCCAAAGGAGAGCCCGCAGCATCCATGTCAGGTTAGAACTCCCTCCAAGAGCATCCGGGCTGCTCTGCCTGGGTCACAGAGCACTTGCACACACGCTGCTCGTGCCGCTGGCACACCCTCTTCCTTCCCAACCGAGGTCAATTGTCTGTCCCGCCCCCAGCAGGGAAATTTCTCTCTTCAGTGGAGATCCTCTTCGCAAATTGCTTTTCTTTCCCACACTGCTGTGTCGGGGATGTGCTGGAGCTGTCAGGCTTTCATTTGGATACATGTGTGTGCGCACGCACAAGCACACGTGCACATGCGTGTGTGCGCATGCATGAGCTGTGTTATGTGAGCATGCAGTGTGCAGCATGTATGCACGCGATCAATGCGAGGTATGTGCACATGTGTGCTGTGTGTGTGTGCATGTGTGCATGGGGGATGTGTGTGTGCCTGTGATCAATGTGAGGTATGGGCATGTGTGTGCAGTGTGTGTGTGCATGTGTGCGCATGCATGCATGGATATGTGTGTTTTGCATGTGGGTGTGGGCTATGGGCACCTGCGTGTGTGTGTGTGTGTAACTGTGGCATGTGTGCATGTATGGCAGGACCAGAGCTGGGGGTAAACACAGCCCAGCTGAAGGCTGTGGAGCCGTGAGACGAGGGATCCAGCGGGCAGGACCCATGGGAGCTGGAGGAAGAAGAGAGACTGGAACAGACGGGGAGCGGGGAGGGTGGCAGAAGGGGTGTGGCCCTGGAGCCTGAGGGTTCAGGCAAGGTGGTCATAGACCCCATGGCCTTGCCGGGCTGGGGAGACGCAGACGAAGGGGGCACCCAGCCTCAGGCCTCTGGAAGACAATCCCCTAGGGCCCCAGGGAGGGGTGCTCGCTGCAGGCTCCTGAGATCGCGGGGTGTGGGAGTCCACATGAGACGGGGCCACAGACAGCTGCGGAGGGCAGCCTTGAAGACTGCCTCAGGCCTCTCCAAACTGTGTCCTCAGCAAAGGGCAGGGGCCCAGCCACAGAGCCCTCTGTCAGCCCCAGAGCAGGGCTGGCTGAGGGCAGGGCTGAGGTCTGCCTGCTCCCGAGGCCCCTCAAGCCGCCAGTGCCTGGACAGCGCCTGTATGAACACTCAGCCTGGTGCGCAGAGCGTGTCCCGTGTCTTGGAAGCTGCCCTGAGGGATGAAGGCTGCTGCCCCTTCCTCAGATGAGGAGGCGAGGATCAAGCAGGGGGACTTATGCCGGTCCCCAAGGCTCAGAGCTGCCCCCCACTTGGTTTTCAAGATGTGGGAAGCGTGGCCTGGCCACTTGGCGTGAGGGCCCCATGGGCGAGCAGGCAAGGGGCACATGTCTGCAGTCTTTGGTGTTCTCCACCATAGCAGAGCTGGGACACCTGGGCCTGGGGGGTGGGATGGTGGTCCCTGCAAGTGACTGGCATTGCCTTGGGTCCTGAGCAGGGCTGCCTGGGCCCTCTGGCAGGCAGAGGGCAGGCAGGGCAGCCTGCCAGCGGGGGCCCCTAAATAACTAGGAGTGACCGGCACGTCTGCTCCCCATCCCAGCCGGGGGACAAGCTTGGGCTTCATAACCCGTGATCGATGGGCCTAATATGGGACTGGAGACGGCGGGCTGGCAGCCCCGGCCCGGCCTGCCGGCTGCCATTTGCCCATATATTTATTTATTTATGCATTCTCCTCCATGGCAAGAGCCCAAAGACAATAAAAGAAATTGAATTGCATATCAGATGGGACATCAGAGGGAGATACAGCCATAAATCGCGTCGTATTTATTCCATAAATATCAGCGCCTCCCGAATAGCCAGCGCCCGTGATGAAGTTATAATCAGGAATCTGGTCCCTCGGTGCTCACCACCAGCCCCTCCCCCATCAGACAAATGGGCTGAGTCTCCCAGATAAATATGCGTTTTCTCAGGCCACCTGCCCCCTTCGGTGCCCATCTGCCCACCTGGGGTGCCTCCACCCAGAGTAAGGGGCAGGGTCCACGGGGAAGGGCAGGCGACGGCTGGCACCATGTGGTGTGAAGGCCCAGAAGCGGTGAGCTCGCAGATGGGGAGTGAGTTTCTACAGGCCCTTTGCCTCTGCCTGCACACCTATCACCCTGATACCTAGTTGGAGCCTGGATTTTCTCTTTCATCCTATGACGGTTTTTTCCCCCCACCCAAGTTATATTTCATATTCAGTGAAATGCATCAACAATTACATGTTGTTGTTCAGTCACTCAGTCGTGTCCAACCCTTTGCGACCCCATGGACTGCAGCACGCCAGGCCTCCCTGTCCCCCACCATCTCCCGAAGTGTGCCCATGTTCACGTCCATTGCATCGGTGACGCCATCCAGCCATCTTATGCTCTGACGCCCTCTTCTCCTTCTGCCCTTAATCTTTTCCAGCATCAGGGATTTTCCAATGAGTCAGCTTTTGCTAGCTTGATGAATTTTTCCAAGGATGTGTGTTAGTTGCTGAGTCATGTCCGACTCTTTGCAACCCCATGGACTGTAGCCCACCAGGCTCCTCTGTCCATGGGATTCTCCAGGCAAAAATACTGGAGTGGGTTGCAATTTCCTTCTCCGTAGATATGTACTTCTAAAGGGGTCTCCTCAATGGCCCAGTGGGTAAGAAATTCACCTGCAATGCAGGAGACCCAGCAGATTCAGGTTTGATCCCTGGGTCAGAAAGATCCCTTGGAGAAGGAAATGGCAACCCACTCCCTCCAGTGCTTGCCTGAAAAATCCCATAGACAGAGGACTCTGGCAGGCTGCCTTCAAAAGGGTTGAGAAGAGTCAGCTACAACTGAGTGACTAAGCACACTCGTTATACCTGTAAAAACACCACCAGGATCAAGACCAAGAACATGGATCACTAGGGAAGGTCCCCTCCTGCTCCCTCCTTGTCATTGTCACCTTTCCAAAGGGAGCTACACTTCTGTCACTCTAAGCCACTCCACAGGCTCTAAAACTTCAGAAAAATGCTACTGTATAATATTAATATGTACTCTTTAGTGTCTCTTTTCTGATTTGTTTGACATTAAAGCTCCCAGCTTGCTGACAGTAAAAGCTGAGGTCCCGATGGGCCCCACTGTGCCTGGGCCTCCCCTCCTGCTGTCCTCTGTCCCCCCTGCACCCCACCAGATACCAGCTCTCCAAGGGAAGCACCTATGTTCTGCTCCATGTTGCATCCCCAGAGCTTACCCCAGGGTCTGGCACAGAACAGAAGCTCAGTCAATGCTGGTTGAATAACTGAAGCGAGTCAGTGGTGGGTAACACGGCGTTTGGTGGAGCCACTGTTCCGAAAGAACATGAAGCTCCTGTCACATAGAGGTAACACTTTTTAAAAATTTTTTGTTTGGCTGGATTGGATCTCGGTTGCGGCATGTAGCATCTTCATGTCGCAGCACCTGAACTCTTGGCGTGTGGGGTCAAGTTCCCTGACCAGGGATGGAACCTGGGCCTCTGCATTGGGAGAGTGGAGTCTTAACTGCTGGGCCACCAGGGAAGTCCCCAAAGTATCCGTTTTAAAGCATACAATCTGGTGACAAATACTGCCGGATACATGGTCACGCGACCACCAACTTTGTCTTATTCCAAACAACAGCCATTAAAAAAAATATATTTTATTTTTGACTGTGCATGTGTGCTGTTGTGTCTGACTCTTTGCAACCCCATGGACTGTATGTACCCCGCCAGGCTCCTCTGTCCATGGGATTTTCCAGGCAAGAAGACTGGCCTGGGTTGCCATTTCCTTCTCCAGGGAACAACAGCCATTTTGATGCGGCCTCTTCAACCCCTGATGTGACCTTAATAGTTCCCCACCCCCATCTTTTTTATTTCTAAAACAACGAATGCCTCTGAGCTTCCAGCTCCCAGCTCTGGGTTTTGCTGTGACCTGGAGCTTTCTCCCACAGAGGTTACAGGTGATCAGAAGGCCCCACCTTGGGACTTCCCTGGTGGTTTGGTGGCTACGACTCTGTGCTCCCAACGCAGGGGGCCCGGGTTTGATCACCAGTCAGGTAACGAGATCTTACGTGCCGTAATAAAGATCCTGTGTGCCACAACTAAGATCTGATGCAGCCAAATAAATAAATATCAATAAATATTGGGGAAAAAAGTCCCCCGTTGAAGGTTGGCTGACCAAGGACTCCCATCCAAGTGCATAGCACCCCCCTCCCACCTCGTGACCCTCCCAGAGGCCTGATGGAGAGACCGGGGGCAGTGAAGTGGTTGGTTATCCACACCTCCCCGCTTCCCCCTGCAACACACGCACACACCATTGACCACTCCGCCTGGGCCCACAGGTCCCTTAGAGGTGGGACAGTCCTGGGCAAACCTGAGCTCTGCCGCCCCACACCCTTGCCAGCCTCCCTCTTCGACCCCCAGGCGTCTTTCTTTTCCTTTGGCTGATAACTGGGAGAGGGGAGGACGACCCAATTTATTTGGCAACAAATAAAGAGCTGCCATGATTAAGACTGGGGGAGAAAGTTTAAAGGAGGAAAAATTCCTCGGGTAATGCCATCTCCTGCGTCTTTATATTCCGAAACGGATCGCTCTGGACGCGGGCAGAAGGCCTGATTTAATATCCTCATGGAAAATACTGCACCTGATCCAATTACCACGGGAATTTTGATACAGTCAGCAGTCAAGTTGAAAGATTCAGAGGCACTCACCGTGGGAGTAAACAGAGAGACTGAATTACCCGGACTCCTCTGGGGGGTGTTAAGCGGTTCAGGTCGCTGTGAGGGCACCTCAGGGCAGCTGGTTTGCTGCAGCCAGCCCTGCGGCTGTGCTTCTGCATCCCTCCGGTCGCCCTCCAGGCCAGCGGAAGGCCCTCAGCTTTGGGCCTTGGTGCAGTGGGCGAGGGTCTCCATGTGGAGAGGGGAGGTCCACACAGGTGCCTGGGCCCAGTCAGGCCCTGGAGGTCCTCCTTGACGTCCAGTCTCTCCTCCAAGCCATCCTTGCCAAGCCCTGTGCAGGCTGCCTTCTAAAGCCATCTCCATGCACCTGCCTGGCTCAGTTTCCAGCCATCAGACTGGCCCAGGCTCCAGTGCCCTCTCTGGTTGCCCTGTCTGGTCCTGCTCCCCTCCGGTGACAGACGGCCCTCAGACATGAGTCTAACTGTGCTCAGAACCCTCCAATCACCTCCAGCTGGTCTCAGGAATAAGTCCAAAGCCAGGAAACACCTCCGAGGGGCTGCCCACCCGGAACCGGCCTGCCCCTTCCCCACCGTCCCCCTCCCCTGCACCCGCTCCAGTGCCCAGTCCAGTCCCGGTCTCCCTGCTCCATGCACTCTGAGCCCCTGTGCTCTGCCTGCAAAACACTGGCCACGACTGTAATTATATCAGAACCATCCGGGGACTGTGGGTGGAAATCCACCTGCCCCTCTGGATTTGGGCTGCACAGATGTTGGAAGGGCCACAAGCTGCAAAGTCTCTGTCCTGTGCAGGCCACGCAGCCTTGAGCCAGTCTCCAGCCTCTCTGAGCCTCAGTTGACTGGTCTGCACAGTGGGACCACGGTGTCTGCCTCACGGGGGTGGGAGGCTGGGGGAGAGGCTGAAGGAGAAGAGCCTGATGAAGAGCAAAGGTTCTGCCACCAGACTCTTTGGAGGTAAGTCCCAGCTCTGCCACCCACAGCTCCGTGTCTCAGGCTCCTCCTCTGTGAAATGGGTCCTTATGGTGATCACGTGAGCTACTATCCCTGGTCATAATAACACCGTAGCTGTGTTAGCTCTTGCTGTCTGGTGAAGTACCTTGAACATTTCCTGGTTCATATTGGAGCTTCTTCCCTCTGGGAGGGTCAGCTAAAGGCTTCGGGCAACCCCACCATTAGAGACCAAGGCCAGATTCAAAGGTCCTGGTGTTTCCCACTGCAGCCAGACGTTATCTTGTTAACCATAAACCCATGAGTCCAAGCAGGCCTGTCACCTCCAGAGCTCACCTTTGGGAAGGGACATGGCATGTGGGGTGCATGGGAGGAAGTTGAGAAAGGAGGCACGAATGTAGCCTTGGGATTGGTTTGTTCCCTGGGTGACTTTTGTGCTCAGAAAAGGTGACTCAGACAATGCCTTTGACTTTAAACGTTCAGATCTGATTCATGAATGTTCCATATTAAAAAAAAATGCTGTTCTGGGAATTCCCTGGCAGTTTAGTGGTTAGGACTCTGAGCTTTCACTGCTGAAGGCACAGGTTCAAGCCATTTAAAAAATATATATTTATGTATTTATTTATTCGGCTGCACCAGGCCTTACTTGCGGCACAGGGCATCTTCAATTGTGTCACCCAAACTCTTAGTTGCAACATGTGGGATCTAGTTCCCTGACCAGGGATCGAACTCAGGCCCCCTGCATTGGGAGAGTGGAGTCTTAGCCACTGGACCACCAGGGAAATCCCCCGGGTGCAAGCCCTGGTCGGAAAACTAAAATCCCGCAGTCCGCATAGTGTGGCCAAAAAATAAAAATAAAAACAAAAATGCTGTGCTGTCTTAAGTTCAGTTTACATCTAGCTATTTTATTTCTATTTCTATATTTATAAATTCAGCACATCTACAGAATCTCTTTCAAGGGCCACTGATCACCGTTCGTTCCCATTTACAAAACTAGTTAATCAAACTCCTTAAAGCCTTTGAAACGGCATAAACAGATTGAATACGTCCCGCTTTCCTTTAGGTACTGCAGTGATCTGACTGAGAAGCCAGCCTCACTGCAGAATTATGTGCATCCTTTGTAGGTCTAATATACGGAATCTATAAACTCCAGCACTGTTTACAAACTTCCCAAGAGTACAACCTCAAATCCCAAGTCTAAATCAAGTGCTCAATCTCATATTTTAAATTCGAATCACAAGGCTGAACTAGTGCTTTAAACAGCAAAACGCTCCTGAAACTTAGAAATGCGTAAGCCGCTCAACCTGCACACACTTCAGACAAAGATATTGATATTGCTGTTTTGATTCTCTTAAAGATGCCTATTCTTTAGTTTTTTTTAAATATTATTTATTTGGCTACATCAAGTCTTGGTTGTGGAACACAGATCAGCTGTGATGATGCAAGGACTCTTTAGTCGAGGCGAGAGGGCTCGGTAGTTGAGACCCGTGGGCTTAGTTGCTCTGTGGCACGTGATATCTTTGTTCTCCAACCAGGGATCAAACCCACGTCCCCTGCATTGCAAGGCACCAGGGAAGTCTCGGGGTGCCTATTTGCCCTCCGAAAGCTTCTTGGGGCTGATCGATGCTAAGCCAGCGTGGAAAGCACGGGGTT
The DNA here is from genome assembly GCF_023091745.1 of Budorcas taxicolor. Classification (NCBI taxonomy): domain Eukaryota; kingdom Metazoa; phylum Chordata; class Mammalia; order Artiodactyla; family Bovidae; genus Budorcas; species Budorcas taxicolor. Next base: position 160,357,510 of record NC_068920.1, on the reverse strand, counting down.
CCCTGGGCCCCCCTGGCTGGCGGGCTCATGCTGCTGGGCCCCTCTTTCTCCTCTGCTCAGCCCGTCGGAAGCCCCTCACCATGTCTGCCCCCTCCCCAGAGGACTGGATTCAGCTAATCAGGTTACTGATTCCTCCTGTCCGGGACTCTTCTCCTCCTTCCTCGACGTTAGAGGCGACATGGAGGACTCCTAATGACGGGTGATTGGATTCTGTGTGTCTCTCGGGGCTTTTATTGCGGTTCTGAGGTCACTACAAGGACGCAGGGGGTGGGTAGAAAGCCTGGCCACTGCCCTGAAAGAGCCCCAGCCAGAGTCGGCGGAGGAGTGGGTGGTCATGAGGAGACCGGACCCCTCCGAGGGCTGGAGGAGGCTCCAGTCTCCCCACCGTTGTCAGCTGCAGGCCCCGTGTCCGCCGCTGCCGAAGCCACAAAGCGGGGCTGCTGCTTGCAGAAGGCGGGCTCCGGGGAAGACCTTGGGCTCCGAGTCACACCAGCCTGGCGGGCCTCCGCCGCCTCGCCCTCCCTGCTGAGAGAATGCTGCAGGGCTGTAGCTCTCACTCTCTCTGGATCCCACCTGTTACACAAACCGACTGCACAGAGGGTCTGACGCTTGCTCCTGGGGCCCCGAGCAGGGCCTGGTACCCAGCCGGCTCCACGTGACCGTCCGATCCCTTCTCTTCTGGAGGCTGGGGTGGGGTGGGGGTGGCATCCACACCAGCCCCTGTCACTGACTGCCTGCTTCCTGGGTGCCACATGCCCGGGAGGAGCTGTCCACACCATCTCTTGTCTGATGTCCCAGTGAACCCTTGAAGGCTATAACTGGTGTCTGAGTCAGTCCTGGGGCTCAGAGAAGTTAAGTAAGTTGCCCAGCGTCACACAGCTTAGAGACAGTGGAGCTGGGGTTGGCACTCAGGCAGGTCTGACCCCTAGGGCCCCCTCGTCTTGGCCCCTGTGCCATCCTGCCCACACACCCCTGCCTGGGGCAGGCAGCAGACAGCAGGAGGAAGCAGCGTGACCCAGCTCCTTCCACCGTGGAGAGGATTTCGTTCCATCGGCTCGTCTCTCCCTCCTCAATTATCTCGGCACCAGGAACCTGAGAGAATGAAATGTACCGCAACGACCGCCTCTCGCAGATGAAAGCCATCGCCTTCAAGTGGGGCCAAAAGCCCCATGGCAGGGGTGCCCCGCTGGAGTGTGGGGGCCGTGGGGGAGAGCCAGCGTGGGTGGGGTCTCCCCTCCAGCCTCTTTCCCTTCCCACCAGCCAGCGGTGGGCAGGATAGGTTGTCTTGGCAACTCAGGCTGAGTTGATGTTAGTCATCTTCCTGGGATTTTTTTTTTTTCTGTGATGAAAGGTGGGAGCAGGAGGGGCAGGGTAGTGGGGGGAGAGCCAGAAGGAATCAGATGCCCTCCTTCCATGGGGGCTGCCAACTTAATAAGAATAAAGGCAGCTCTGGGGAAGCTGGAAAACCCCAACTGCAGGTTTGAGATATGTCCTGGGGGGATGGGGAAGCCGGGCCCGGCTGTGGGGAAAGTCCTCGGGTCCCATATGTCCCCCCACCCTGGGGGGCAGGGGCAGAGCCTTGGAGGGACCCGAGTGGGTCAGTGATTCCACAGACTTGGGCACAGCATTCCAGTGGTTAGAGCTCACCCTTGTTGACCTTGATCCCCCTCTTCACAGGCGGGTAGCCTTTTCCTCATCAGAACAGTGTGGGTGAGGTGTGTGTAATAGTGTCCCTCCCCTTGGGGTAGGGGGTTGAGTGAGATGCTGCCCTTAGTGGGCGCCCCTTCCAATAGGCCAGCACCGCCCTAATCACGGATGCGGTGGGCTGGATGGCCTGGCTGGGATGTCTACCCAAGAACTGGAGGGCACAGGACCAAGACACCCTCCCTCTTCCCTCTTCCCTCTTCCCTCTTCCTTTTCCTTTTCTTTGAACCAGCCTGCAGAACAGCAAACCATCTCCCTTGGACTGGGAAGAGAGGCTCGCCCTGGCCTGTGTGGGGCAAGGGCATGTCTCTGCCTTGACCCCTTACTCTTACTCTTTATAGACATGGCCACAAGCCAGGGGGTACTCAGCGTGACTTGCCAAGGGGTTCCGGGCCAGTTGGGTTTTCTCAGACCCAGGTGGGTGTCCTGGGGTAGGGGTGAGCGGGGGTCCAGGCGGTCCCCACCCACGGCTCCTTTTTTTTTTACAGCCCATCGGCTCTGCCCTCTGCTCAGAGACCCTCGAGGCCGCCTGGAATGAGGATGGCTACACTCATGAGGTAAAACATCATCACTCTCTAACTTGGAGCCCCACGCGGCCTTGGCCACGCCTCCAGGAAATGGCCACATTAGAGGACAAACTCGCCCTCCTAACTGACCACCCTCAAGGCACCAACCCATGGCCTGAGAGTTGGGCAGACCGGTTCTAATCAGAGAGCCAAGGACGAAAACTCTGATGGGAAAAGGTGGGTGGGACAGGACTCAGAGGCGGCTACAGACATTTTCTTTCTTTATTTTTTGGCCACGCCACGTGATATGCAGGATTTTAGTTCCCCAAGCAGGGATCGAACCCTTGCTGCCTGCAGTGGAAGTACAGGGTTAACCACTGGACCTCCAGGAAGTCCCAACAGACATTTCTAAAGCTGCTTTTCCCCAGTCACTGGGCAGGTGAACTGGGACAACCCCGACTGCCTGAGGGGCAATGCCTCATTCCTGAGTACCCTTACTGACAGGACGGCTGTGTGTTCCACAGTAATCAGAAAAGATTTCATTTAGTGAGCCCTTACTGTGTGCCAGGCACTATGCTAAGACCCCTCATGCTAGTAGTGAGGAATGTTACGTCCATTTTACAGATGAGGCAAGTGAGGCTCAGAGAGGCAAAGTCACCTGCTTATGTTAGGTGGACTCTTCCAGGAGCAGACCAGAGTTGAGGATTTTAGGGCAAGCAATTTTATAAAGGAAGTGCTCCCAGGAAAAGCCAGAAGGAATAGGGGAAGCAGGACCAGGAAAGAGAGAAGGCCAACGAGGTTGTGATTTCAGGTCGGGCCCTGGGCTCAGCACGGGAAGATAGATTGTACCCTCGGCGTTTGTCTCATTCGAGGAGCGGCTGGGCTTCTGTGTAAACTGGAGCCAATGGCTGTAAACTGTTCTCGGCAAAGCTGGGGGAGCTGGCAGATGGGCGCCAGTGCCATTAGGGGGCTCTGGGGATCTAACCGGCTTCCCAGGTTGGGCTAGGAGTGAAGAACCCTCCTGCTAATGCAGAAGACCTCAGAGACGTGGGTTTGATCCCTGGGTTGGGAAGATCCCCTGGAGGACAGTGTGGCAACCCACTCCAGTGTTCTTGCCTGGAGGAGCCCAGGGACAGAGGAGCCTGGCAGGCTACAGTCCATGGGATTGAAAGGAGTCGGACATGATTGAGTGACTTAGCATGCACGCACCCGGCCAGACACCAGAGTCCTTACCTTACTTGCTGTAAGTCATACCCCTGGCCGGTGGCGGAGCCAGGATTCAAACCAGCACAGCCAGGTGCCCAGCCCTGGGCTCTCACCCACGCCCCGCTCCCCCCACAACCCATGGCCTCTCCTGGGGCTGGCTATCCTCATTCAGAGCTTGGCGTCCCCTCTGTTCCCTGCTCTCTGCTAGGAAGCCACGGGGCACATTGTAGATGCCCACGTGACAGGCACACACATCACACACTTCCATCACTGCACGCACTGCGTCAGGTCTAATACAAGTCTCACCAGGAAAGCATAGCTCAGGGCCTCATGTATCTTTTATGCATCAGGACTTTCGGTGCAGGTACTGTGGGGGAGCCCTGGGTATATGCCAACGTGGCCCTGCATGCTTGGAGCATCTTCCGTGTGCAGGGGGACAGTTAGACACTCCTGAATTAGGGCCCCTCTCCTTGCCTGGCAAAGCGAACAAACAAATGAGTGGATTTGAAGAAAAGGATCTGTGAATACGTGATGGTTGGCCTATGGATATGGCAGGGTGACCGAAGTTCGGATCACGCTGCCCACTGGGGGTTAAGGGAACAAAGGGGCAGGGACAGGGAGGCAGGCCTGGGGATGAGGTCTGGGAAGTCATTCCTGCCCTACACTGGGCATCAGCTCGTGCCCTCTGGATGTTAGACACAGACATGTGACTGGCTCTGGCAAAGGAAAGCTGACATGGAAAGATGGGGCCACTACTGGGCCAGAGCAGGTAGATGGGGGTGCAGGAACCCTGGCCCGGCTCTCCCTCCAAATAGTAGAACATCTGTTCACCTGGTCCCCACGGCCTGGGAGCCGCAGGTGCTGACAGAGACGTCGGGGGGTCGGTCTGGGGTCTGCACAAATAGGGGGTGGGGGTGGTAGACCCCACACCCTCCGGTTGGGTCCCCAGCAGCCCGGGGGAACTGTGCAGCTCCAGGGGCCACCCGAGGCCGCAGCCCACCTGCTGCAATTTCAAAGGCAAATGTTCTGAGAAGAAGCGAGGCATAATAAACTGGGTTGATCGATATTCCACTGAAGGAGAGGGACAGAGGGAGGGGGAGAGACTGACCTCGAGAGACATAAAGAGACACAGAGAGACCTGGAGAGACATGGAGAGACCTGGAGAGGCCTAGAGAGACAGAGAGAGACCCAGAGAGACCTGGAGAGAGGCAGATTAACAGGAACGAGACTAGAGAGAGACACTTCTATACAGAAAGGTACGACAGAGAGAGATACAGGCAGAAATCCACAGAGAGAGGGGGGTGGAGAGAGGGACACAGATAAATACATGAACAACAGGGGGACACACAGAGAGACAGACAGTGAGATACACAACAGCCCCACCGTACACCGGACACGTGTGACAGACGCGTGCACAGACACAGACAGGGTTGCAGGCGGACACCTGGAGAATGGGGCACACGGGTGATCGGGCGGCTGTGGGAGAGTGACGTAAGAGGCGGGGGAGGAGAGCTGCGCAGTCTGGGCCTGCTGGGGAGCTCGAGCGAAGCTGCTGGAGTCCTGGGCCCGCTGTCATTCCAGCCTCGAAGTCTTGTCCTTGGTCCTCCGGCTCTAAGGCAGTGGGGGCAGGCATGTGGTCACTCCTACCCCAATGCTCAGAATGATGGTCAGAGGGACGGGCGAGGCTGCGACCTCCCACCTGGGGCCAGCCCACCTCTCACCTGCCTCAGTTTCTACATCTGCAAAATGGAGGAGGCCCAACTCTTGCCTCCCAGGGTGGTCTCGAGGGTTAAATGAGGTGACGACCACAGAGACCACTAGTCCAGCAGCAGTTACCCTTTCTAGAAACTTCTGATGTGCCAGGTCCACCTGGGGACCTCGGGAGTCCAGCGGTGAGTGAAACGCAGAGACCCCATTTTCAGATGAGAACATGGGGGCCAACAAGAGAAGTGACTCACCTGAGGCCACAGAACTGCCTTCACAGAGGTGAGCTGGGACACTGGCCCCCTCCTGTTCTGTCAGCCTTCAAATATGTTGCTACCACTTTGAGGAGCAGACAGCCCAAGTCCTGTGTAAGTATGGTGAATGAATAGCCAAGAAAGGGAAGAAATCTACACGCCCATCAACAGAGGAACGGATGAAGAAGCCTTGTTGCACACACACAACGGAATATTACTCTGAAAAGAAGGGAATGCCACCGTTTGCAGCAGCATGGACAGCCCTAGAGACGATCACACTAAGTGAAGTGAGGCAGACAAAGACAAACCTCACAGGACGTCGCTCATATGCGGAATCTGAAAAAAGATACAAATGAACTTATTTACCAAACAGAAACAGACTCACAGACATAGAAAACGTATGATTATCAAAGGGCAATGGTCAGGGGAGGGAAAAATTCAGAGGCTGGGATTAATATATACACACTGTGTGTGTGCTAAGTCACTTCAGTTGTGTCTGACTCTTCGCGACCCCATGGGCTGTAGCCACCCAGGTTCCCCTGTCCAGGGGATTCTCCAGGCAAGAATGCTGGAGTGAGTTGTCATGCTCTCCTCCTATATATAAAACAGATAATCAAAAAGGACCTATTGTATAGCACAGGGAACTCTACCCAATACCCTGTAATGACCTTTATGAGAAGAGAATCCGAAAAAGAATGGGTATACAAATATGTATAGCTAAATCACTTTGCTATGACACACCATTGTAAATCAACTATACTCCAATATAAAATTTAAAAAATTAAAAAAAAACAACAGGTGAACATCCACCCTGGAGGGCAGAGAACCATTCACTCATTCATCCCCCGCTCCGCTCACTCATTCATTCCTTCCCTTCTTGAACATGTGTGAATTGTCTGGCTATCACAGATTACTGATAACTAAGCAGCATTTTAGAAACCTCCTATCCCTTCCGCGGTTCCTCGGAGGCTGTTTTGAGCGTCCTTGGCCACCCGTGGATTGAGGGACCTCAGGCCTCCTCCTCCGAGCTCAGCAATAACGCGCATCCGCTTCTGTGCAAGGTTCACATTTTGGCTGGCGTGCCCCCCAGAGCAGGGCAGGGGGCAAGGCGCTGGGGCCGGACATCCGTCTCAGGGGCCTGCCTGCCTCGCCCCATCAGACCAGCCTGGGCCGCATCCACGCGCCCACCACTGGAGCATCTGCTGGACGCCCGCCCCTTGCCAGGCCCACACGCTGCCCCTTCTCAGCTTTGCCACGGCAGGAAGGGGAGATCTTCACAGTTTTGTTCAACAGCTGGGAGAGGGAGGAGTCAGATCCAGGTCACACGGCTTGCGATAGCAGGGCTGGGACCCCTGCCCACGCTCTTGGCCACCCTCCTGCCCAGCAACACCTCCTGGGGCCCAGGGCCTCGCTCAGTGGCCACTTGGGACTCATCTCTGGAGCTTGGTCCTGGAGTCTTGCCTCCGCAGGGAGCAACAGGCCTTCCCCACCCTGGTCTAGGAATTGTCACCATAACCAGCGAAGCAGCAACTGGACTCTTCCTTTTTCTTTGAATAATTGACCTACTTCTGGCCGTGCTGGGTCTCCACTGCTGTGTGGGCCTCTCTGGCTGCTGCAAGCGGGACCTGCTCTTCAGTTGCGGTGCCTGGGCCTCTCCTGGCGGTGGCTTCTCTGATTGTGGAGCACAGGCTCGAGGGCGGTGGGGCTTCAGTACCTGTGGCAAGTGGGCTTGGTAGACGCGGTTCCCAGACTCTAGAGCACAGTGTCCACAGCTGCGGCACACGGGCTCAGCTGCTCGGCAGCACGGGGGATCTTCCTGGACCAGGGGTGGAACCCGTGTCTCCTGGCTTTGGCAGGCGGATTCTTTACCACTGAGCCACCAGGGAAGCCCTGGACTCTTTTTCTGCAGAGCACCGGCTCAACAGTCCAGCCCTCCTGCAGCGCACACGCTGCGTGGGCCTCGGGGCTCCGTAGAACGGGGTTTGAGAGAAAGTGCTCACCTCTCTGATCCACTCCCCCTCTGCCGAGAGCTTCCTCTCCAAATGCACACTTCCTGAAGACCTCCTCTTAGGTGTCTGCCACCCAACCCTGGCTGCACATCAGAGGCCCACACAGCACAGTCCAGTTCCACCAGCCTGGACGTCTCCTGATAATTGTTTATAGCGGTAAAAAACACAAAAGATAAAATTTGCTGTTTTAACCATTTTAAAGTGTACAACGCGATAGAATTCAATGTATCTACCATGCCCTGCAACCATCTCCCTCATCTGTGTCCAGAACTTTTCCATCATCCCAGTGGAAACCCTATACCCACTAAAGAGTCAGTCTCCATTCTCACCTCCCCCAACCCCCTCCCTGACCCCAGCAACCACTTATTCTTATTCTACTTCCCATCTCTGCAGACTTGCCTGTTCTGGGTATTTCACATAAACAGGGTCATACAGTATGCGGCCTTTTGGGTCTGGCTTCTTTTGTTTGCCATGCTGTGACATGCATCAGAACGTCATTCCTTTTTATGACTCAGCAATTTTCCAGTGTACGGACGCACCACATTTTGTTTGTCCATTCATCCATCCACGGATGGACACTGGGCGTCCATTTTATAAAAAAATATTTACATTTCTTTATTTGACTGTGCCAGTTCTTAGTGGCAGCATACAGGATCTCTAGTTGTAGCATGTGGGAGCTAGTTCCCTGACCAGGGATCAAACCTGGGCCCCCTGAATCGAAATTGTGGCGTCTACGTCACTGGACCGCCACAGAAGTCCCTGCTTCCATCTTTTGGCTACTGTGAATAAAGCTGCTATGAATGTGGGTATACAGATATCTCTTTGAGACTTTGCTTTCAATTCTTTTGGGAATATATTTTCTCAGAATGTACCCAGAAGTGCAATTACTGATCATTCTATTTTTAATTTTTTGAGGAGCCACCATTTTACATTTTACCAGCAGTGCACAGAGAGCCAATGTCTCCATATCCCCATCAACATTTGCTATTTTCTGCCTTTTTTTAAATATATAGCCTTCCTAATTAGTGTGAAGTGGTATCTCTGGTTTTGATTTGGATTCCCTGATGGATGCCTTTTATCTTTTTCTTGCTTAACTGCTTTGGCTAGAACTTCTAATACTATGTGGAACAGATGTGGCAAAAGCAGACAGCTTCGCTTTGTTCCTTCGCGGTGGTTGTGCCCAGAGTATTTTTTCAGGATCTGGGATGATTCTGATGGGCAGCCTGAGGTGCAAGCACCTGGCTTGCTTTGGTCAGTGTTTCCCATCTTATCTCATTTACTTCTCACAGCAGTCTTTTGAGGCCCCATTTGTGTACCCACTTTATAATAAGAGAGAAAACAGATGTCCTGAGGTGGGGGTTATCCACAGGATGGGCGGTGGGCAGCAGAGCCGGGAGGACCCAGGCAGGGAGGTCCCCATGTGCCCTGCTCACAACTGGCACCTGTTCTGATCAGTGGAATGAAGTGGCACAGCTTGGTGACTATTTCAAAGGTCACCACTCCTGGCCCAGGACTGCCTGATTCCAAAGCCCTTTGCTCTGGGCACACTATAGTAGCCCTGGTGTTGGCAAACTATGGCCCACAGTCAAACTCAACTCCAGCCGGTAAGCTAAAGGTGTTCACGTTTTTAAAGGGTTGCAGAAAGAAATCTAAGAGGCACATGTGACAAAGTCTAAAGCATTTGCTGCCAGCCCTTTACAGGAAAAGTTTGCTGGCCCCAGCTTTGCCCAGAGAAGAAACTCTACTGGAAGGACCCTCCCTTGCCAGGGTTAGATCGGCACCCATGGGTAGTGTCTCCCAGCTGTGCTTTGTCCAAGGACCAGGCCCTGGTCGAGGGGTGTCCCCACCCAGTGCCAGACATCAACTCTCAGCAGCTCAACCCTCACTCATCCCAGGGGGTGAAAAATGTGACACCTCGAAGTACTCCATTAAAGTTTAAAGGGGGTGATGCATATTTCATGGGGCTTAACAAAGCATTCTTACAGAGGCTCAGACAGACCCCCAGGGGTGGGGGCAGGCTGCAGGAGAGCCACCCTGCCCATGGCAGCCCCCCTCCCACCCGAGTCCCCTCATCTGTCTGTGGTGGGACAGCTTGGCATTCCAAGCTCCTTCGGGAGCCAAGTGCAAGCCCTTCCATTATTAATATCATGCGGATGTCTGAGGAGCTGTGTGAGTAGGGTTGCAACTCAGGCTGGCCTGGCCCCATTCCAAGCAGCCCCCAGCCTGTGGGACCTTTGTGGGAAGGCTGCCCCCCACCTCATCTCCATCCTCTGACCCTCCACTCGTGTTAGGGGTCACTGCCAAGGGCAAGAGGTCAGCAGGAGGCATCCTTGGGAGTAGGGCATGGAGACAGCCCTCCTGGGAGTTTTGCTTGTGACAGGCCCCAATCCCTGACTCAGACATCAGTGTCTGGGAATCAGAGGTCACAGATTCGTAGAGTCACGGCATCTTAGAAGAGCTGTTCCTGACCCTCCTACATCCCAGCGGCCCAGCAACTATGAGTTCTGACGAATCCACGTGAGCCACAGGACTCACTTTTCTGCTCCTCACCATCTGAAAAGCAGAGACATCATTTTGCTGACAAAGGTCTGTCTAGCTGAAGCTATGGTTTTTCCAGTAGTCATGTACAGATGTGAGAGTTGGACCATAAAGAAGGCTGAATTGATGCTTTTGAACTGTAGTGTTAGAGAAGACTCTTGAGAATCCCTTGGACTGCAAGGAGATCAAACCAGTCCATCCTAAATGAAATCAACCCTGAATATTTATTGGAAGCACTGATGCTGAAGCTGAAGCTCCAATACTTTGGCCACCTGATGTGAAGGAAGAGCTGACTCATTGAAAAAGACCCTGATGCTGGGAAAGATTGAAGGCAGGAGGAGAAGGCGAAGACAGAGGATGAGATGGTCAGCTGGCATCATCCACTCAGTGGACATGAGTTTGAGCAAACTCCAGGAGATAGTGAAGGACAGAGAAGCCTGCTGTGCTGCAGTCCACAGGGTCGCAAAGAGTCAGACACGACTGAGCGCCTGAACCAGCACCATCCACATGGTTGTGTGGCTTCTGTCTACTCTTAGAGCCACCCAGAGCCTTCCAGGGACCCCAGGGGTTTCCCACAAGGAGGCCACCAACCCTTACCGATGTCCTGCCCTGGCCACTTGATGGAGGAAGCTCTCCTTGGCCACACGGCAGGTGCCTCGCCCAGGACGGTGACCTGGAGTTCTCAAGCTGGGAGTCCCTGAGACTTGCCGCGGCATCTCTAACCCTTGATCATTCTGTGTGCAGAGATGATACATGACCTGCACCCACAGTCCAGCACATGGACCTCTGCCTTCAAGACTCGCTGCATGGAAGGTTTCAGGGATTCCCCCCAGCTTAGGGTATCAGTAGAAAGCTTCAGATCTACATCCACTCCCCTGCAAGCCTGGCCCTCACCTGGGTTCCTTGTTGAAAGCACCCCATCGTTGAAACGCCTGCACCAGATGCCAGCTTGGTCACCCCTTGACACCCACCTCTCCTTCACCCCCGCCCACTCTGTCCTCCCCACTCCCCCTCTTTTCCCCAGGCTGGTCCAAGTGGGCAGCGCCTCTCTTGGCCCCTGTGCAGCCCCTGATGGGCCCCCAGTCCATCTCCCATTGTCATCAGGGTGGACTTCCGGAAGCCATCTGATGACATCAAGCGCCTGTTTGAAACCATCAGTGAGTTCCCAGTTCCGTCCCCAGCAGGACATGCAGGGGATGTAGAATCTGACCGCTCTTCCCACCAGCCCTTATCACACACCCTTTCCCTCCCCGCCCTGCCAGCTGTCCCTGCCCCCTCCATCACAGGGCCCTGGCTCCCTCCCCTCCTCACCTATAATACCTATTAGCCTTCCCATCTCTTCTACTCCTTGTCACTTCCTCAGTTCCTCCACTGACCCTTCCTGACCAGGTCAGACCCCTAAGGAAGTTCCTGCCTCCCAGAGTTACACATCACAGAGGACACTCGATTGCTCTTGGGTGACCCCCCCCCCCCATGCCAGCTGACCCCTTCCCACTGTCCAAGGGGTGCTGGCTCTGCTCTAAGACTCCAGGGCACCACCCAGGAGCCCAGCTTCAGGCCGAGATGAGAGATGACCCCCTCTGTGTCAGTTAATCTGTAGTTAATAAGCACCTGCCCAGGGCCAGGCCTGGCCCCCTGGGTCCCAGAGCAGCACCATGTAGCCCCAAGTATTGCAAGTTCCAACTCCCAGGGTCCAACCTGGGAGTCCCTGAGACTTGCCCCAGCATCTCCAGCCCCTGATCATCCCTTGTGCAGAGATGACACATGACCGGCACCCACAGTCCTGCAGGTGGACCTCTGCCTCTAGGACGTGCCTCATGGAAGGTTTCAAGGGTTCTCCCCAGACTTGCTCCATGGAAGGTTTCAAGGGCAAGGCTGGGGGGAAAAGGCCCCTTCTCAGAGCAGACACACCAACCCCCACCTCCTTCAGTGACCTCTGCTGGCTGACATCTGGGCCCCTGCTCAGCTGGTCACAGATGTGAGCAGAGCGGCTGGCCAGCCTGGCAAGGAGCCCAGGCTCCCTTGGCATCTGAGGAGCTGACCCATTGTCTTAGACTCTGAGGATTTTCCAGTGTGTGCAGGTTTGATGTTACCTCTGCAGAGCATCCCTCCAGGCCAGGGGTTAAAGATGTCTGTCTTGCTAGCTCAGGTTCTGCGGAGCGGCTCTGTGGGGCTGAAGGCAGGAGGGGCTGAAGGGGGTGGCTGGCAGGCCAGCAGGGAGCCAGGGGCCTTCAGCACCCCCTCCCCACCCCTCAAGAACAACTTTGCTCTCCAACCACGGGGTTCCATGAAAGATCTCTTTTAAACAGAGTATCTCGGCTAAAATCAAATCCAGAGACCTCATTTGAAGATGGGGGAGGTGGGGCAGGGCCTGAGGGGAGAGGGTCTGGGCTGTGGGCTTGTCCTGGTCACAGTGGCATCCCAGGCTAGCAGGGACCCAGTCGCAGGGGTGGGAGTTAGCAGGAGAAGGTGGGGGTGGGTGGGGGGCTGGGCGACATCTGGAGTGGGTGTCAGTCTCTGGTTCCGGCTCAGGAAGCAGCAGGTGTCCGGGCAGCCTCTCCAGCACCCCCCTCCGTGTTCCCACCCCCTCCCAGACACCCCGCACCCACCCGCCAAGAGGCACAAAGGAATCAGCCGTGCTCACATTTGGGAAGAATTACCAAATTCCTTTGCCATTTGCTATCTCTCACTTTTCTTTTTTTTTAAAAAAAATATTATCCCAAACATCCTGGGAGGCCTGTGATTTCATAATTCTGAGAGCCTCTGGTCCTCAGATTCAGCAGTCGGAAGATTCTAGAAGCTGGAGATCCCTCTCCAGTGTCTGGGCCCAGCGTCCCCAGCTGGGCGGTCAGCAGAGCCCATCCTGGCCTCAGGCCCCCTGCCTTCTTCCTACTTTGGTCTGAGGCCTCACACCTGTTGTGTGAGCTGAGAGATGGTCCCAGGGCCTGAAGGGAGAGAACTGACTTTTCCTTTCCGGGCAGAGACTTGGGGTCAGAACCATCTCTTGGCCCACTCTGATTTTGGCAGTTGAGACTGGAGTCACTCAGGACTGGACAGAACTCCCACAGAACCTCCTGGGATTGGATGCACACTCAGATCCCATTTTGCCTCCCATTCACCATCATCATCCCTGGAACCAAGCTCCTTCGGGGGCCTCCAGGTTGGGGAAACCAGGGTCTGGGGCAAGGTCCCCGAGTTCCTGGCCAAACTGTATCCTATGAGAGCCTCAGTTTCACCCCCTTTTCCAGGTCCCTTTGGGGCTGGAGCCCTGGGGTGGCCAAGTGCGTGGTTTACCCCATCCTGCTCCTTATAAGCCCTCTCGACTCGGATGCTGACAGTTTATGGAAAAGGGGGCAGACTGCAGGCACCTGGGCACCTAAATGGGGGCAGCCCAAGGTACGATGAGGGCACTTCCTGGCTGTGCAATCATAGGTGGGTGTCTCAGCCTCTCTGAGCCTGGGTCGGGACTCAGCACAGGCCGCGGAATGGGATAACATATTGGTCCTTGGGCTTGTAGGAGAGGGCTCACGCTGGGGCGAGTGGTAGCAGCCCAGAGCCTTGGGATCCACACAGGAGGCTACCCTGCCACCAATCCCCCCCACCCAAGGATGGACCGTCCTCACCCTGGAGGACAGGACCCAGTACATCCCGGTGGGTTAGAAGCCAAAGCTCCCCCTCGCCCACCAGTCTCAGATGAGGAGCCTCGGAGGTGAAGAGCCGTTCTGAGCAGCTGAGCTGTGGGTCCTGGGGATACCAGGCAACCCAGGGCTCTGCCTGGCTGCCTGGAGGAGGTCATCACACACAGAACTCACTGTCCCCAGGGTGGCAGGACCTCTTGGCGGGGGGGACCTCCAGGCTGGGCTGCAGCCCCCTCCGCAGCACCCAAGCTGTTGATAGTGGAGGAGATTGAAAAAAAAAAAAAACAAAACCAGATGCTTCTCTGAACATTTTTGGCATTCATGAGTTTCATCCCAAATGCAGCTAACTTCCGCTCCCCTGCTGCCGCCTGTCTCTGCCCTACGCTTCCCCCACCCTCCAGGTGGGCAGCAGGACGAAGGGAGGGCCTTTTCCTCCCTCCGGGTCCCCCTCTGCCCCCCTCCCCCTCCCTCCCCCATCACTTAGCCTCCCCAGGGAGCCACGTTCCTGGCCTGGCGGCTACAGCTGGCCCCGTGCCTGGGTCCCCGTCTGATGACCCCTCACCTGCTCCCTCCTCCGAACGCAGGAGGCCATGGCCTCTGCCAGCCCCTGGGGGCCTCCGGTGGAACAAACGAGGCCCCAGCTGTGTTCTGGAGAAAGGTGACTCATGACAGGAGCTCGTTCAGCCAGCACCCGGGGAGGGGCGGGCCTCTGGGAGGCTTCTGAGGGGCTTCAGCTTCAAGAGAGGTGGTCCCACCCGCCAGTTCCAAAGGGGCAAGAGGTCTGGGCTCGGAGTCTTTCCTGGATACCTGCCCCGGAGGGAATCTGTGGAGGGGCCCCTGGTCCATGTGCTGAGGGCCCTGTGGCCTCAGTTTCCCCCCAGACATTGAAGGGAGTTAGACTGGATGGCTTCATGGCCCTTCTGACTCTGATAGTGCAGGATTCTAGAACCGCGACCCCCAGTAACCTCACCTCCATCTACAAGGAAAAGAAAAGGAAAAAATAACACCCACCCCATCTAATCCTTTGCTGGCTTATACCACACAGCTCAGCTCTCTTGCCGGCTTCTCTGGGGGATGATGGAAATGTGAATTTAAATAGAGTTATGCTGAAAGAACATTAGCCAGCATGGCCCCAGCAGGGAGAAGCCCCGCGGAGCCGCAGAGGCAGGCCTCGAGGTCCCCGCGTTCATGAGGAGGCTGGCACCTTCGGACAATTACAATCAGGAGGCTTGATTAGCCCTCCTCCTGCCTCGCCCCCTTCCCAGGACTCTCCTTAATAGCCCGCTGCCTCCTCTCTGGGTGCCGGGGGGCCAGCTGCTGGGGACCAGCCGGGTGTAGCTAATCTCCCGGTGGCACCACTCTGCCATCCACGGCGAATGGGGACTCCGAAGCAGCTCTCTGGGGTGGCTCAGTGCCCCCTCCACGGCTGCCAGCCTGAGACGGGATTAGCACGGCTGTCAGCTCTGAGTTCAGGGCTCAGCCGTGGGGCTCCGGGCAGAACAGAGCTGGTGCCAGGAGCTGGGGGCATCTGGGAGGCCCTGGCTTCCCCCTAACCCCCGCACAGCCCTGAGCCAACCCCCTCCTCTGTGGCCCCCATCACCTGGGTGCCCTGGAGGGAGGGGACAGTCTGCCTCCCTGACTGCTGGGCACAAGGCAGACCCTCAGGGAATGGCTGTTCCTGCTCTGGGCCAAGGGTTTTGTAGGGTTTGAAAGGTGGGCAGGGCTGACACTGAGGCCTTGTGTTGGAAGCGCACTCCTTGGGGTGGGGGTAGGGATCCCAGTACACCCAAGCTCAGGCCAAGGGGGCAGGGCAGGCCCCAGGGGTGCAAGCCAGGAGGCAAGTGGGGGCCCAGTGCAGTGATGCCGGGGAAGGGGGTTGGACATGCCGGGTGAGCCAGGCCCTGGACTGGGAGCGAGAGGCCTGGACTGAGCCCAGAAGGCAGGATTCTCACGTGATCGGAGTAAGGGGCCTCTGAGCCCACGCGGGGCGGGATCAGCATGGGGAAGGGACTGTGCTTCCCACTCTCCTTTCTGACACTGTGGGGCTTGATGTGGCTAAACGGGGCCTGCTTTGGGGTTAGGTTCCAGAAGCTGCTCTTACCACACCCACACCCCCAGAAGTGGTGGTGGAGGCGATAACAGGTATTGTGGCCCCCGGGATGAACCAGGTGCATCTAGAGGGCCCTCCTTGCCCAGGGCAGGCCCCAGCCCTCGTGCCAAGGTCTAGTTACTGCTGGAGGTTCTGGGGTGGGCTCTCAGGGCCCCAGGAGCAGGTGGCTCCAGTTCTGTGCCTGCAGAACTCCAGCCCCCCGAGTAGGCTCCTGGCCAGGCCCTTTTCCCAGTCCCAGGAGGCAGCAGGGATGAGGTGACTGCGTCCATGGAGCTGCTGACTCACCCTTGCAGCTGAGGTAG
Organism: Budorcas taxicolor; assembly: GCF_023091745.1. Taxonomy (NCBI): domain Eukaryota; kingdom Metazoa; phylum Chordata; class Mammalia; order Artiodactyla; family Bovidae; genus Budorcas; species Budorcas taxicolor. The sequence goes on along the minus strand of NC_068920.1, from coordinate 160,341,539 downwards.
GCATGGTGACAAGGCCCCTTCCCCTTGCTGAGCTGAACTTAACCCCCTCCTGCCCATTAGCCACACTCTTGGGTCCAGAGTCTCAGTCTCTCCAGGGAACCGCTGCTGGTTTGAATGTTCTGGGTGAGTCTGTACCATCCTATCCAAATCTTTGCCTTCTAGCCACATGCTAAGGCCTCTGCAGCCCCACCATCCCATCCTGTGCTCTTGGTGAATTAGGGAAAGGCGCCCATTTCAGTTCTCACCCCCTTTCTCAGTCAGGTGCCCTTGTTTTTTGTTTCGTTAATTATGTTAATTCATCATTTATTTGGATGCACTGGGTCTTCATTGCAGCACACAGGATCTTTAGTTGTGGCATGTGGGATCTGGTTTCCTGACCAGAGATTGAACCCAGGCCCCCTGAATTGGGAGCTCGGAGTCTTAGCTGCTGGACCACCAAGGAAGTCCCATAGCCAGGTGCCCTTGTACAGCGCACAGCCTGGACAACTGTTCCAGGCAACCCTGCCTCGTTTCTCCTCCTGAACACCTAAAGCAGAAAGTCCTCTTGCATTAGTTGCCTGCATCGGGATCTCCCAGGTGTACCAGTTCTTTGAGGCTGCAGGCAAATCCACTCTGGATCCCAGTTTTGACTCAGCTGTTGGTGCCATTTGACATAGACTGGGTGTTGGATAATTGTAATCAGGTTGGGTGCTGGATAGATAAAATAAAACAGAGGGCCTATGGGTGCCCAGCACCAGGCTCAGAGCTTGTCAGACCCATCTCCATGTATTCTCAGCACCTCTGGGAGGCAGCTGTGGTGGGCTTTTGAAAAAAATATCCGTTCCTTTCTTAGGGCAAACCTAATTCCCCTCCCCCTAAGTGTGGACTGTCCATAGGGGCTTCTTTCTGATGAACAGAATGTGGAGGAAATGATGGAGGATGACTTCTAACTGTAGATCATAAAACACACGGTGGCTTCCCTTGCTCTCTCTGACCTGCTCCTATGGGGGAAGCCTGGGGCCATACTGTAAGGATGCTCGTCACCCTCTCAAGAGGGCCATGTGGCGAGGAGGAACTGAGGCCTCCCTCCAAGCAGCCACGTACGCTCTCCACCTTGGAAGTGGGTCCCTCCAGCCCCAGTCAAGCCTTCAGATGATGCAGCTCCGTCAGCATTCTCTGCACCCTCCAGAGGGGGCCTTGAGCAAGAACCACACAGCCCAGCTGCTCCTGAAGTCCTGGCCCCTATACACTGTGTGAGATGATAAGTGTTTGTTGTTTCAAGCTGCTAGGTTTCGGGGTAATTCGTAATGGTGCAGTTGATAACCAATACAATAGACATTTTTGTTCCCTGGTTTGTTCAGACTAGAAAAGTGAGTTCCAAAGTGTCCTGGCAGGGACCTGGCTTAAGCAAAGGAGCCCTGGCTGGAGCACTCATCTCAGAAAGAAAAGCACTTGTCACATGTACAGTGGAGATGGAACCAGGGATGGCTTTGGGGCTTCGGTTGCAAAACTGAGGGGTCCCTTCCCTCCTGCCCCCCAGTGGTGGGGGGCTGCCCTGTGGGCTTCAGAGTGGGGAAGCTGCTTCACAAGGAGCTGCTGGGCAACCAGCAGTGGATCTAGGCAGGCCAGGCATCTTGCTTGTTTGTTCATTCATTCAGTGATAACCAAGCCCCAACTGCATGCTGGGAGCAACCATAGTCCCTCCATTAAGACCCTCCCCTCCTCCCTTCTCCCATCCTTTCTGGAAAAAAGCTGACTCACTGAGAGCCTCTGGTCTCCTTGGCAGGGATACATTCAGGACCCGGGATGTCAGGCTGGAGGTCAGGTGCAGATCTGGGCATGCGGGGGCCAGGTGGAAGGAGGCCAAGGCTGGACGCCTCCCGATGATGCTCAGCTCAAGACGGTGTGGGAAAGAAGGCGAGAGATTCCAGAAGCAAGGCCGGAGCAGGGCGATGGGGATGAAGAGTCTTAAAGACAGTGCCGTCCTTTGACCCTGTAATTCTCTTCCTGGAAATCTACCCTAAGGAAGTAATTAGCAAGGCCGACAGCAATGAGGGGTGGTAGGAGGCTGCTGTGCATTGTTTACAACTGGAAAATAGAGATAAATGTCTAAAAGTGAGCCAGGCTTGTAAACGCCTTGTCCGCTTCCCACCCCTCTGGAGTTGGAGTCTGATGACCCGGATGTAAATCTCCAGTCTACAGCGGTGACCTCTCTGTGCCTCCGCTTCCTCTTCTGTCAATGGGGAGAATAACGGGACTGGGCTATGGGCACCTGTAAGGGTCTGATGAATCAGCGCTCTGAGCAGGCTAAGCTCAGCTCCTGGCGCAGAGATCCCCTCCCGTACATACTAGCTGATAGCTTTGCGGTGGTGTCGCTTAGTCACTAAGTCGTGTCCGACTCTTTGTGATCCCCATGGACTATAGCCTGTCAGGCTCCTCTGTCCGTGGGATTTCCCAGGCAAGAACACTGGAGTGGGTTGCCATTTCTTTTCCAGGGGATCTTCTCAACCCAGGGATGGAACCCGCGTCTCTTATGTCTCCTGCGTTGCCGGGTAGCATTCTGCTCTGACACAAGCCTAACTCTAACAGCGAGTTCTGGAATCACCAAGAACATGGGCCAGTTCTCACAATCAGGTTACACGAAGCTATGTATCGCAGGCCCTCCATCTGGTAAAACATGATGTGTGCCAGAAATAACCATCTCCACCGCCGCCTGGGGCCCTCCTCTGGGTCAAGGGAGAGACCTGGTCACTGGGGCGCAGACGCCCGGCCACTTGCATCGGCGCATTGGTCACGGCCCACGTCTGGCACACAGTAGCAGCAGCAAGCGGAGTGCGGTGATGCTAGAATTTGCTGAATGACTGTGAGAAGGAATGGAGATGAAGGTGAAGCGTATACACAGAACACCTGGTTGCCTTATGTGGGCTTTCCCAGAAGCAGAGACGTAAACACAAGCGGTTTGTTTGGAGGTGATCCCAGGAAGCGCTGCCAGGGGAGGAGGAGGGTGAGATGGCGGGGGGGGGGAGGCAGACAGCATGGTGGGGAGAATGTGTATCAGATCACACCGTGGAATCTGCACCACCAGCCCCAGGGGACTCTGGGAAATGGGCCAGACCACGCCCTCAACAAACAGCGAGGGAGCTGGGGATTTACCCCTCACTCTCCTGACTCCACTCTGTTGTTGGCCAAGGGCTGCCCTTGGGGGAGAAGGTACAGCACATTCTGGAACCATGAGTACCCACATGGACAGAGATTCAGCTGTGCCCGCTGCACTGATATCTGGTAAATGTTGAATAAGTGCTGCTGGTATTTTCCCATCTCAGCCTCACCGGCCTGCTCAGAAAAACACTGCCAAGATTCTTTCCTGTCTGTGTTATGTATCGGTACATACAGATAGACTCCCAAGCCTTTGCTAGTGCCACAGCCCGTAGTCTCCGGCAAATACTTAGAAGAAAGACTGGAAGGAAGAACTCTCAAATGGTAACCTAGCTAAACTAGGCGATTTTTACAACTGGAAAAACTGATGAGATTGAAAACAGAAACACAGATGGACAGATGGCATTACCTGCGAACCTAAGCCCGAAAGGCTCCCGTCTGAGTGTTCCCATCCCTGGGCTCCTCACGGTCATCCCTGCCACAGTCTGTCCCATCTGTTTCTCAGCCAGTGCTCAGCGGGTCTGGTGTTGGGTGCACGGGGCTTCCAGATGGGTCTCCAGAAGGGGACACAGATGGTACAGGAACCACGGCTCTTGAGCCCTGAGCCCCCGTGGAGGGCAGGCCAATCCCCGCTGGGATGTTCTGACCCAGAGGAGCTCCCGGGGGCCTGTCTGCCTGCCGGGCTTTCTCTGTCTAGCCTCCTCTGTCCCTCAGGTGAGACTTGGAGCATGGGACAGAGGCTACCTGGAACCTCCCGCTCCAAGGCCTTGAGATCCAGGAAGGCAGGGAGTCAGAACCCAGCAGAAAGCCGGGCCACACCCTCAGTGAAGGAGGAGACTGAGGGCATAACCGCCCACGTGAAGGAGCAGGAGTTTAACAAGGAAATATGTCCACCACAAGTGCATGGCCGGAGCCTTGTTCTCGGGGAGACCTGGGATTTTTTTGTTTCGTTTTGGCTGTGCCATGCAGCATGTGGGATCTTATTTCCATGACCACGGATCAAACATGTGCCCCCCATAGCAGAAGCATGGAGTCTTAGGCACTGAACCACCAGGGAAGTCCAATTTGGGCTTTGAATTTTATTTTTCCCCTCATGCTGCTAATGGGGGTAGCAAAGGCTACAACCACGTTGTGAAGCAATTGGACCACTGTTTCAGGAGGCACGGCCTTCAGCCCTTGATGCTGCTGGGTACTGGGCAGTGCGGCTAGAGAGAGCGGGGAGGCTGGGAAATAGAATGATGATTGACAGGCTCTTCCACAGGCTGACACGTTTCTGAGGCTTGAGCAAGACATCAACTCCAGAGCACAGATGACAGCTGAGCTGCCCTCCAGACCACGGCTGCAAGACAGACCCTCAGGAGGGTGTGATGGGAGAGGGCACCCTGATGGGCAGAGTGGCACCAGCGGGCAGGCCGCCCAGCTATCCTGAGGCCCTAATGAATGGGACAAAGCAGGGGAGGTGCTCAGGAAATGTTTGCAGAATGACTGAGGGAGCAAGTGATGGGGCTACGAGCACCCCCATCAGAGCCACCATCACCCACGTGGCACCCACAGGCGCACTGGGAGGAAGCCAGGTGTAAGTCACAGGGCACCTGCACCCCCCAGACACGGCTAGTGGGGTGTCAGGGTGTACAGCCACGTTGGAAAGCAACTTGGCTGCTTCCTATCCAGTTAAACTTACTCCCACCCTGTCACCCAGCGATTCCAAGGACTGTGTACATGTGTGTACCAGCACGGGCGTACAAATGTTCACAGCAACGCTGGGCTTGACAGCCCCGCATGGAAACAGCCCAAACGTCCATCACCAGCAAAGTGCTTAAGCCAATTATGCAGAACCATAAATAAAATACTATTGCAGTAAAAAGGAACAAACGACCAAAATACGCAACATGGACGCATCTCTTCAGCCCAACGCTGAGGGAAGGAGGCCAGATCCGAAGGAACACACACCAGGTGGTTCCACTACGTGAACTTTAGGAAAAGGCAGAACGAAGCTGTGGTGATAGAAGGCAGAGCAGGGGTTACCTCTGGGGGGAACCGTGTGTGGCGGGGGAGGGGCAGGAGAGAACTTCCTAGGGCGACAGAAATGACAGGAGTGACGGCTGAAATTCACCAAACTCTGCCCTTAAGGTCTGTGCATTTGTGGACTTCCCTGGTGTCCAGTGGCTAAGACGTCTCCTTCCAATGCAGGAGGTATGGGTTCCATCCCTGGTTGGGGAGCTAGGAGTCCTACCTGCCTGTGGCCAAGAAACCAAAACACAAAACAGAAACAATATTGTAACAAATTCCATAAAGACTTTAAAAAATGGTTCACATCAAAAAATCTTTTTAAAAAGATCTGTGCATTTTATCATACATAAATTAGAATTTTTTTTTTTTTAGTTAAAAAAAGCAAATAAGCATGAGAGAAGACGTGAAAGTGAAGTCACTCAGTCATGTCCGACTCTCTGTGACCCCGTGGACTGTAGCCTACCACGCTCCTCTGTCCATGGGATTTTCCAGGCAAGAGTACTGGAGTGGGTTGCCATTTCCTTCTCCAGAGGATCTTCCCAACCCGGGGATCGAAGCTGGGTCTCCTGCATTGTAGGCAGACGCTTTACCGTCTGAGCCACCAGGGAAGTCTTGAGAGAAGAAGGGACTTGTGTGTTTTATAATACGGTAGACTACTGCTGCTGCTAAGTCGCTTCAGTCGTGTCCGACTCTGTGTGACCCCATAGATGGCAGCCCACCAGGCTCCATCATCCCTGGGATTCTCCAGGCAAGAACATTGGAGTGGGTTGCCATTTCCTTCTCCAAGGCATGAAAGTGAAAGTGAAGTCGCTCAGTCGTGTCCGACTCTTTGCGACCCCATGGACTGCAGCCTCCCAGGCTCCTCCGCCCATGGGATTTTCCAGGCAAGAGTACTTGAGTGGGTGCCATTGCCTTCTCTGAATATGGTAGACTAGACTTGTGTTTTTGATAACATGGTAGACTCCACTGCTACCTGGTGGCCCAGTCGGTAAAGAAACCACCCGCAATGCAGGAAGATCCCCGGGAGAAGGAAATGGTAACCCACTCCAGTATCCTGGTCTGAAGAATCCTACAGACAGAGGAGCCTGGCGGGCTACAGTCCACGGGGTCACAAAGAGTCAGACACGAGTGAGTGACTAAACCACCACAGACACCTACCACAACAACAGACGCCTGCAAAAGTTGGATATGATACCACAGATGTTCCTTTAAATGTGTAGTTAGACTGAAAAATAAAGACGGAATCAACAGGGGCAGAAACCAAGAAGAACCGGGGCTAGGGAACCTGCCTAGAGATGGGCAGGCTAGGAAAAATTCCACCTTGGGAAGGGAAAAGGGCCAGGAAAAAGTTTCCACTTTGGGTGACCAAACGGAAATCTGTTTTCATGAGGATTTGGGGTCTGAATTCGTTCTACATACAAGATAAGAACTTAAAGTAGCTCTGAGTTTGAAGCATCTTCAGTTATCTAGTGGAAACAAAAGCCATTCCTCCAGGGAAGGACAAATTCTCAGCTCAGAACACACCGGATTCCCAAAGATAAAGTTCTGACCAAGTTGGAACACGCAATCCAAAATTACAAAACACACAGGGAAGCAGGCACAACAGAATTAGCAGTGCAGGGACTCAAGACTGTGAACCCAGTATCACAGTACCCAGAACAGGAGACAAGCAGAGAAACAGGCACGCCACCTTTGAGGGTTTGGCCACGTGTGGGCTGGGATGTGGCCACTGGTTGCAAGAGATTTTGTTTTCTTCACCCAGTCTCCTTCATTGAACAACAAACATCGGGAACCTGAGGGTTAGCCACATAGGGGTCCCCGAATTCTAAAGGAGTGGGTTCTGGGACCAGAATGCGGAGGTCAAATTGATGCTGTGATTTTATCGGATGTATAACCTTGAGCAAGGCACTTGGCCTTCACATGCTTCAGCTGTTCCTTTATCTGTGAAGTGGCATAAGAAGTGCTAGCAATTTGCCTCTTAGGTACCAGCCAGGGTTTCCGTGAGAAAATTCAAGTCACCCTACACGGTGCATAGCAAGCATTCAGTAAAACAGCACCTACCCTGATTCCTCTATAACGAAAGCTTAAATCACCTGCCAGCTGGATTTCTTGCTTGGCCTGAATTCTGGACCACAGCCGTAGCATCCCTCCTGTCCCCTGCCATAGCCGACCCTTCACTGTGCCTTGCGCTCACCTCGGTAGGGGCAGGGCCCACTTCCTTCATTTCTCCCAAGCTTTTCCAACACAGGTTGTTGAGCAGAGCAGACTCTTAACCAAAGACTGGGGGATAACAGATGGGCTCTCCTGTATCACAGCTCGGAAACCACAAACACCCCACTCGCACTCACATCAGCGCTGGGGTTCCCAGCCCAGCCTTCTCCCCAGAGCCCCAGGCGGCTGGGTGGGCTTCAGCCCCTCCCCCTCTGGTTCCCTCTGCCTCCCTTCCCCTCCCCCACACCCCCTCCCCTTCCAGCTGCTTCTGCCGAAACCACATTTCTCCGAGTTTCTTGCCTCCCCGCCTCTCCAAGTCCTGCCCTTCCCTCCCCAGTGAAGCTTGAGCCTCAGCTTTTTACACCCAAGTAGTCCATCGGGATGTTTTGCTGAATAAAAAGTCAGAATTCTGCCTCCAGCTTTGAAAATACCAGTGTTGCCCCCCTGCTCCATATTTCCAGAGTGCTGATCACGTCTCGGAGGACGTGGGAAGAGGGCTGGGGACACTGAGACCCACAGGGAGGCCCCGTCTCGCCCGCCAGGCCTGAGTTATCCTGCTCCTGGGTTCCGGCCTCAGCCTCGGCCTGCATCTCCCTGGCGCCCTCTGACAGACCCGTGGCAGAGGTGGCCACGCACAGCATCCCAGGGGACTCGGGGCGCAGACCCACCCGCCCATGCACAGCGCATCAGCGCCAAAAGCTCACGCTCACACACGCACGTCCACTCCGTGCTAACTCCTGCCTTTGATCGCAGCCTCTAGCCTGTCATCACCACTCAGTGTTGACAAAGCAAAAATAAAAAATAAAACGAAAGAAACCCGCCCTGTCATTTGGACTCCCCCCCACCACCGCCGCCCACCCGCGCCGGGCTTGGCAGCCCCCTCCCCCGCCCCCGCCTTTGTATTATGGGTTTATGTCAAGGTATGTTGGATTCTAAATTAAATGTCAGCCCACTGTACGCTTCTGCCTCCAGCCGCAGAAAATGAAGAGCCAGCGCTGGAGACCATCCAGTTGTTCCGCTCCCCGTGCCTAACCGTGAGGGGTGACAAGCCCATTGAATCACCGCATGGTAGCTTTCCATGCCGTGGGAAGCCAAGATAAATTTATTTTTAATGATAAATGTAACTGTCAGAGTGAAGTTGAGACAGCTTTACGGTGAGAGTCAAGCGTCCTTGGCAGCGCGGGGCAGAGGCTGGGTGGACGAAGGCCAGAGGTCCCAACCTCCCGGCCAGCCGGTCCCCATGAGACAAAGCATGTTCAACAGCCAGCCCACGTGTGCTGAGCTCCTACCACAGGCCGGCTTTGTAGTGCTGGGCTCAGGCCCAGAGCTGGCCAAGCAAGAGGACAGAGGCGAGGAAGAAGGGAAGATGCACTCCAGCCGTGAGGAGCCCTCGGTTCACATTCTGGCTCCATCAGTTGCTGTGTGATCTTGGCTGAGGGACTTAACCTCTCTGAGCCTCAGTCGCCTCATCTATGAAATGGGTATATCAATACCATCCATGGGCTTTTGTGGAGAACCACGTGAAATAAGATCTATTGCTGATGAACGGTACACAGCACATGAAAAATGCTTTCTGAATGGTAGCTATTATTTATATCATTTTTGCTAATAGCACTTTTACCCAAGTTATGTAACTTACCTTTGGGAGTCAATTTTGTCATCCATGAAACAAGGATAACAATATCGCTCACTTATGAGGGTGGCTGGGAGGATGCTGTGTGCCCGGCGCAGGGCCGAGTGTAGGAATGAGGGGCAGTGGATCCCAGCGAGTCGGACAGCAGTAACCTGAATGTTGTTGCCCGGCATCTCTGGCCATGCTCGTCTCCTTGATGAGAAGGGTCTCCTCCTTTCCATCCCTCTCAGGCTGGCAGGCCTCACAGCCTGTCCTGTACCCCCTCCCTGCAAAGAAAAGGGGGTACCATGCATCAGGACCCCACAGCCATCCCCTCCTTCACACTACGGTGGGCACCTGGCCAAGGACAGCTGATGACCTATGAGTGACACGTCCTGGCTCCAAAAGATGAGCAGGATGAATCAGAGCCCTTCTTTTGGGAATTTAAAAATCCCCCACGTGGGATTTCTGTTGGTGCGGCCATCATGTACAAGTGGCCAAAGGCAGGAAAGACAGGAACACAGGGAATCAGTGAACCAGAGGGAGAAGGGTGAGGGGATGTGTAGGGAGTGGACAGGGTCCCGGAACAGCTTCCCTGAGGTCCTGGCTGGAGTGCCCTGGTCCAGCCCTGATTCCACTGAGCACACCTGGGCTCCTCCCGGGGGCTCTGTGGACACCAACTAGGAAGTTAGAGGGAGGGGCACTGTCCCCTCTGTGGGGTCAGCTGCCCTTCTGCTCATATAGACCTGGAGCTCACAAACAGAGGGCGGACCCTCCTCTCCCCCAGACAGGGCAGCTTGTAAGGCGCTGCGTAGAGGCCAGCGGCCCCCTTCTTCTAGGCGGGCTCTTCTTCTGGGGGGACTGAGCAGGGGCCACCATCACAGCGGGGGTCATGGGTGAAGACCACTCCCACACCCGCACTCACCACACCCCAGAAGGCAGGAAAGTAAGGAATCTGTGGCCCAGCGCATGAGACAGGATGACCGCAAACAGTGCTCGGAGCAGCCGCTAGGTGGCCCCCGCTTACCTGTCCAACCTTCTGCAGGCCTGGGAGCAGGACCTCTGGCTGGCTCCTCTGGTTGGTACCTGCCTGTGCCGGGGAACCATCATTTCCCATCCTCTGCCTTTGCTTTGCGGCTTCACTGCCTGGAATGCCTTGCCCCCAACATTCCAGGTGTCTCCACCTTCACAGCCCAGTGCCCCACCCCCTCCTCTAGGATGTCTTCCCCACCCATCCAGAGCAGATACCCCAAAACTCTGCTGGCCCTTAGCACCCCCTCCACTCAGAATCTAAGCTCAGGGTCCCCCAGAGGGTGACCTTCTGTCTGCACAGTGACGCTTCTGGAGCTTGCCTCCTCTCCCCAAACCGGACTCAGGTTTGCAGTTCCCGCCTCACGTCTGCAAACCTCACAAGTCCCCATTTAGAAGGGGGAGGTGGCAGTTTCTTGTTCAGTGAGGAGACCCAGGCTTGGAGAGTCTCCTCAAGGTCACAGCAGGAAAGTCTGAGGTCTCACCCTGCCAGGTGTTTCAATGCACTGTCTCTCAGAACTTCACAAGGGCCCTCTGAAGAGGCTGATGTTGGCCCTTTAGCAACCGTGGGGAACCCGAGGCTCAGAGGCACAGCTGCTTGCCCCAGGCCACTCGGCCACCACATGCCTCTCCGCAAGGCTGATGGCCCCCCTGCCAATCCATTTAACCTACAGGAAAGGCCTCAAGTGAAAGATGACGTCGAGAAAGGGCACAGGGACCAGGGCTCCAACCCAGGTCCCCGACTCCCAGTCGATGCTGGGGACCCAAACTCCCAGGTGGCCCGACTGCCTCCCTTGGGCCTGGGGAGTAGGCTGCAGGTAAGGCTGGTAGACAGCTCTGGAAGGAGGAGGCGGCTGGCAGGCTGAGAATCCACCTTCTGTGGGAGAATGACAGTCCACTCGGATGCCAGGGGCAGCGAGTGCCCCCCAACCCCAGCTTTCAGGGCCCCCCACCCCCAGGCAGTCTGCTGCACCCGTGAGGGCCCCGGGAGAGGGACGACTACGGGGCGACAGACTGGGAGCCGGTGGGAGAGAGACGAAGACGGTGCCAGGGAACAGCCTGGCGGGCCAAGGCGCCCCGGGAGCCTGAACACAGCTCTGGGGAGAAGCGTGGGGAAGGGAACACGGGAGTCTATTCTGAAGCTGGGGGAGCCGAAGATGGGGGGGGGGGCCCGCAGAGAGGGGCGGGGGAGGGGCAGTCGGTCAGGCTCTGACGGCAGCCCGGGGGAGGGGGCGGCCGGCCGGGAGCGCGGCCTCGGTCGTGTGGGCGCCTCCCGGTCAGGAGTCACAATAGCAGCTCGTTAACAGAGCAGATTAAGGACTTTTGTCAATTACCTCTGAAGGCTACACCGGGCGGATTAAATGCTTTTTAAAGTGCTGCCGGTGGGAGGGGGCGACTAAGAAGCCCCCTCCCGGCACAAATCCCTCCTCTCCCGGGCAGAGGAGGAGGCGGGGGCCGAGGCAGCGCTGGGCGCGCCCGGGGAATGCGGGCGATCGGCCGCGAGCGCGGGCAGAGCGCGGAGCGGCTCGCACGCGACACCGCGGGCCGCCTGGGCGAGAAGGAGGCGTGGGGCCGGCTCTCCGTCCGCGAGCACCGGACGCAGGCCTACCGGCTCTGGCCGAGGAGCCCCCAGGGCCGGCCTCGCGGGTCAGGGTCGGGAGAGGGCGGTCCCTGGTGACCGCAGACTCCGGGCCTGGGCGCACTTGCCCCGGGACCCGGACTCAGATCTCGGACACCCGCAGGGGGCGCCCTTCGGCTGGCCCCCACCCCCGGACCCCGCCGGGTCTCAGGGTGAGCCCCTGCGCCTTGAGGGGGCCGGGAGGAGCGCGGCGCCGCTCCCCGGAGACGCCCGAAGGCCCCCCGGGGGCGCCCCCAGGGCCTGCCCGGCGCCGCGCTCCCCGCGCACGGTGAGTTGGCGCGTGTCCGGCCCGGGAGGAAGTTTGCGAGGAGGCGGCCCCCGGGGTTCTCAAGCCCCTCCGGGCCCGGCGAGGGGAGGGCTGCCCGCGGCTCTTTGCTGTCCTCCCGGGCTGGCCCCGGGGGTCTCGGCCGGGCCGCCTCTTCTCTATTAATTAGCCTTTGGGGAGGTGGAGTTTCCCCATCGCCGTCCGCGGTGTGTGCGTGTGTATCAGAGGGAGAGCGGGGGAGCAATAAAAGGCAAAGAGAGTCCGAGACAAAAAAGACACGGAGATTGAGAAGGAGGGAGGGAGGAGGGAGGAGCGCGCAGGGGAGGCGCGGGAGCCGGGAGCGGGGACGGCGCGCAGCGCGAGCGGCGGGCGGGCGGCGGGCGGCGGGCGGCTCTCGCGCTCCCGCTCCCGCTGTCGCCCGCACACACCCGCGCACACGCCGGCACGCACACACACACACTCGCACACCCGCCCGCTGGCCCGGGCCGTCCAGGTGCGGGGCACCGAGGCGGGAAGCCGGCGAACAGAGCGAGCCCGCGCCCACCTCGGCGCCTTTGCGCTCCGCAGCGGCGCGCCTCGCCCAGCGTCCCCGCCAGCGGTCCTGCCGGAAGATGGTCAACGACCGGTGGAAGACCATGGGCGGCGCTTCCCAACTTGAGGACCGGCCGCGCGACAAGCCGCAGGTACGCGCGGGCCCGGGGCGTGGGGACACGGGCGTCCCGCGCGGTGGGCAAGGCGGTGGCGGCTCCGACCGGCGGGCTGGGCACCCGGGCTGGAGTTTGGGGCGTACCTCCCTTGAGGCTCGACAGGCCCGAATTGGGGCGGGCACCCTCCTTGGCTCCAGAGGAGACCCTTGAACTTGGGGTTCGGGCTGCCGATGGGGGCGGCACCCCTGCAGGAGCCCCCTTGCTCCTCCAACGGACTCAGGTGCACGCCTGCGCAGAGAAAGTAAGGGACCCATAGAGTTCACAATGTCACCAGCCCTTGAGCGCGAGCCTCTGTTTCCTCATCTCTACAATGGGCATCTGAACCATTTACCAAGTATCCCACCCTGGGTAGCACCCCGTGCCAGGTGCCTGGCATGCGACCCCCTCCCCCTCATCTCCTCTGAATCCTCACCCTTTAGCCAGCCTATCCCTACCCTCATACAGCAGAGGGTCAATAAATATTTGCCTCTTGTAAGAACACTGGATATTGTGATTCTCCAGCTTTAAGACAAGGGAAGCAGGATTCAGAGAGAGTTGCTTCTGCCCCAGGCCTGTGGCTCTGCTGGGATTTGAACCCCGGGTCCTTGGGCTGCAGGTCTGTTCATCCCATGTGTTGTGCTGCCTCTTCAGGGGGCCGTGGAGGATGCCCAGGGCTGTGCACTGGAAGGCGGGTGAGGGCAGAGCTCCAGGGCTGGCCGGAGAGGGGGCTAGGGATGGGAAGCCGAGTGGAGGGGCAGCCCCGGGGCCGCCCCAGGCTGGGCTGCCAAGGGACTGGGGCAGGCAGGCGAGATGCCGAGGTCTGCTAGCCAAGGAGAGGAAATAATGGAGCTGCCCGTTTTAAATTTCAAATTTCTCCCAGACAGATGTCATTGGGGAAGGAACAGTTCTTGTTTGCAGAGGCAGGAGGGGGGTGGCAGGGGCGGGCCTTGGCGGGCCCCTCACTCTGCGGGAGCGGCAGCCTGAGCGAGCGTTGTCTGGAGCCACATGCCTCCACATTTTGCAAAGCCCTTTCCCAACCGTCTGCACACCCTCGCTGTCGGCAGCAGCCTGGGTGGGGAGGCAGGGGTGCACGTGCCCTTGTCACAGGAGCATGGGGGCGCAGAGAAGTCGAGGCATGCACCCAAGTCACACAGCATGTTAGCGGGAGAGCAAAGTTTCAAAGCAGATCTGACTCCATCCCTCTCCCAATGCATCCTGGTCCATTCTCCTTTCCTGTGAGCCCCCTTACAGGTACTGACTGCTTGTCATTTGCCAACAAGCAAATGACACCAGACTGCCTGTTTCCAAACGTTTGCTGCCTCATCGTCCCCCAAACACACACACACACACACACACACACACACACACACACACACACACACTTCACTCAGGGAAACCCTACATATACTTCAAAACCTACTCAGATGCCACCTCCTCCAGGAAGCCCTTCCCGATGCCTGATGCCCCTTAGGCTCTGCCTTGATTCCCAGCAGCATTTAGCCTGTGCCACTCAGCTGCCTTTATCTCTGCCTTGGTCCCTAGCCTTGGTCCCTCCTCTAGCAGGAGCTCCCTTTGGACACATGCTTCTTCTGGGCCCCCATCCTGGGGTCTCCCCCTGGATCCAAGCTCCTGTCTTTCCATGCAGCTCAGACTGGGAGTTGAGGGATTTTTGCTGAAATGAACTGCATGAAACCCGGCCAGGAGGAGCTGGGAGAGCAGAGAGTGCTGATGTGTCTCAAGGGGAGGTGGCTTCTGGGGGATCTATTTGAAATGTGGCTTTAAGGCCTCCTGGGTCAGCCCTGGCCTCTCTGCTGCGTCGTGGGGTATATATTCCAACTGCCACCAGGCCAGAGCCCAGCTGTCTGCCCCTTGGCATCGCAGGCTACCAAGAGCTTGTGGTCCCAGCGGCCTGGGCCAATATCAAACACCACCTTCTCACTCCACCCCTTTGGTGATCCCACATGTAGATAGGCTGTCCCATTGCCAGCTCCAGGCTTGTCTGAAGCTTCAGGTAGGAGGCAAGCCCTTTCCTGTGCCCACCGTCAAAAGGGAGCCAGGGTTCCCTTGGGCCTGGCCTTCTGGCATCCATCGCTTCTAGTTTCATCTCCACCACTGACATGCTTTGTGACTGGGTAAGTTACGTCCCCTCTCTGAGTCTGGACTTTACCATCTGTAAAATGGGAACAGCAATCTCTGCTTCCTCCTCACTTCACAAGGACTTAACAAGAGCTGAGTGAAATAATGGTGTGCTTTGCAAACTGTCAAGCGCTGTACACCCTTGAGGAAGGTGGTTCTCAGAGCAGCCTGACCCCTTTGCCAGGCTGTCAAAGTCCTGATCGCCTCTTTGCCCACCAGGGGAAGCAATATCACCACCCAGTTCCCTCCAGAAGGCTCTGATTGAGGTTCTCTAACAAGGTACTTCCTCCAGAAAAGGTCCCAGAGCCACAGTCTGAGTGCCAGCTGTGCTCATCTGCATAACTTCTCGTTTCTTAGTCAAACCACTCTAGGAGTTTGGCAGCAGGAATGATCAACCCATTAAACAGATGAGGAAACTGAGGCTGAGAGTTGCAGCCAGGACTTGAACTTGGGTGGCTGATGAGCCTTGTTGGGAAGACTAAGGGAAGAGAGGCTGGCTGCCCTTGGCTCCTCCCACTTGGGCGCATTATGTAATTCCCAAGGAGAGGGCTCTGGTACCTAGTGTGTGGTTCTCCAGGGCACACACCGTACCCACTGCCACTGAAGGGCCTACATCCAAGTGTTGCTGTTTCTGCGGACAGCCTCGGGCCGGCTGTGTCCTGGGCCTGTCCGGCCTCAGCTCCTCATTTGCCAAGTGACCTTGGACAAGGTGCCGACTTCATTAGAGCTTCACTTCTCCCCCTGTGAAACCAAGGGGCTCTCACACCCTTAGGGCAGCAGGTGATGGTGGGATATTTGCCAGGAGTTCAGAGTTGCTCAGATAAAAGGACCCAGAAATAGTCATAATTCTCCGAATCTTCTAGTGTGGGGCAGAAAGTCACCCTGTAACTATCTCCTCTTGTTGCAGGGGGGTGGGGGGGGGGGCGGCGGGGAGGCTCATTTCTGAGCAATCCCTGAGTCAAACCACCCCACAGGGAGGTCAACCTCTGAACCATCCCAGGCAGTGTCTCTTGATATTTTCAAAACTTTGAAAAATATTCCATACAGGGAATACAGTTCTCATTGGGAAGTTCTTCTTGATGTCTAGCCTAAACCCTGCTGCATTTAATTCACTCAGTGGCTATTTATAGAGTCGCTCCCTCTTCTAGGAGAGACAGCTGTAAACCTGTGCCTCGGGAACTTAGAGTCTCTTGGGAAGAACACACTCGCATCATGGGATTATGACAAACCACGATGGGCACTATAAAGAAAACCATGCTGCCTCTGTCCTCATTGCCTGAGCTTTGGGCAGAGGTCACTGTGTCCGGGTTGGAAGGGAAGGAGGCTGAAGAGAACAGGGCCTGCCAGTCAAGGACTCCTTTCTCCTTCTGTTTCCTGAGCCCCTCCCCATGGAGCTCACCCCCAGCCCAGCGGGCGGCAGTGATGAGGAGGCTGGAGGCTGGGGTGGGAGGTCAGAGATCACTCTGGTATTTAAGCTGGACAGTGTCTGCCAGATCTGTGACACCAGCGTGTGTTGGGGGAAATGACAGAGGGGGCGTCCCGGGTGATGCTAGTGGTAAAGGGCCCGTCTGCCAGTGCAGGAGACTTAAGAGATGCAGGTTCGATCCCTGGATGCAGAAGATCCCCTGGAGGAGGGCATGGCAACCCACTCCAGTGTTCTTGCCTGGAGAATCCCATGGACAGAGGAGCTGGCGGGGCGATATGGTCCATAGGGTCTCAAAGAGTCGGACACGACTGAAGTGACTTAGCACGCAGGCAGGCAGCTGGAGAGAGCTGGGCAGGAGTGGGGATGGGGGGAGGGGGCAATAGCGGAGGCTGGGGGTGGGGCGGGACCTGCTCCTGAGGCCTCCGCAGCCCCACAGTGGTCTGAGCGGAGCGTCCTGGGTTCTTTGCCATCAGGAGGGTCCTGGGCCTCTGGGTGGGGTATTGGTTGGTAGGGCTGGGAGGAGGTGGGGAGGCTAACGGGGAGATGGTTGCAGTGATTTTAAAGCAGACGATGAGGCTTGGACCAGATCAGGGCTGGGGGGCCATAGGAACAGAGGGGCCCTGGGGATTCGAGGAGGTCAGAGTGGACCCAGCCAGGTGCTGGCTGGGGGTGGGGGTGAGGGAGGGGAGCCCAGGGAGGTCCCCTGTTTTGGAGGGGGCTGGTGAGGCTGATACCATCCCTGGGTGGAACTCTCAGGAGGGCTCAGGTTTGAGGTGGAACGAGCCTGGTTTAGGGGTCAGTGGGCTGAAGGCTGGAGATCTGAGGGGTGGGGAGGGTGAGCAAGACCCTCCCTCATCGGAAATGGCCTCAGAGCTGAGTGCTCGCTGAGGAGTGACAGGGCTGGTGGCGCAGCTCCTTTGGGAGGGGTGGACACAGGCAGTTCCCAGACCCTTCTCTTTGTCCCAGAACACCTCTGGCCAGTCGCCTGGGGCCTTCCTGGTGGCCTGAGGCTTCAGATGGCCTTCAGTGTGGGTCATGTGCAGAGGCCCCTGGCAAGACAGAGAGCTCTTCCCCTAGGACTCATAGAGTGAGCCAGCAAGCCCTCTTCCTAAGTCTTTGGGACATCCCCCTCCCCAGAATTTTGAGCAGAACAACCACCTCCTCTTTTGAAGGGATCTCTGGGATGCTCCTTCTGCCAGGGCCAAAGCATCAGAGCCCAGCCCAGGTCAGGCGCTGTCTGCCTGGCTGGGGGAGCAGATGTGCGTTCCTGGGGAGAGAGGAGGAAGTCTCCCCCAGGGTCTTTGGGCTGGGCAGGGGCTGGGCTGCCCCGCTCGCGACGCTCCACAAGCCCAGGTGCAACTCTGAGTCTCTGCCAGGCTCAGACCATACCGCCGCACCTTGGCTTTCCTAATGCAGACCCACACAGTGTGTTTCTGGGGCTGGGGTGCTCCTAGGAGATGGGGGCTGGGAGCGGCTTGCACCTGGATCTCACCTTGCCTGGCCTCCCCCTGGGGGAGGTTTTCTTCTTCCCACTTTGCTACAAGGAGTGTAGTCTCAGCCTGCTCGCGGGACCACGACCCAGCTCCCTTATAAACACAGGGAAAGGGGCTTCCGTGGTGGCCCGCTGGTGGCCCCCTGCAAACTCCCAGTGCAGGGCGCACAGTTTCGATCCCTGGTTGGGGAACTAAGATCTCACATGCTGCACAGTATGGCCTTAAAATAAATAAGAAGTGGGGTACAGTGCAGGCAGAGCACTGCCGCCGGGAGCCCTTTCTTCCAGAGCCTCTCAGCCAGACCCCGTGGCCGTCCCTGGAGGCTGGGGACTCAGAGGAGGCAGTCAGGACGCTGCTCCCCCTCTAATGAGGCAGCTCCGGGGCTTTCTCCTCCTGCCTCCCCTGGCGTGAGCCCACTGTGTCCTATCCTGGCTGGGGTGTCCTGGGCCGCCTTGGACCGCGGGCCAGCACTAGGGCTCATGCAGGGGATGAAGCCACATCCCCCCAGCTGGAAGCTTGCACAAGTGTTTAGCCCCAGCAGCAGGTCTCAGACCCTGGGGTTCCTCGAATGCCCCCCACCCCCGACCTGGGATACTTTCCCAATCTACAGGCTCCTTGCCCCTGGGAGGTGGGGACCCCAGGCATGCACCACTCCGCCCTGGCCAAGGGCTGATGAGTTAAACGCCAGCCCCCTGCACGCTCCACTGGGCGGCTCGCACCCGAAGCCCCCCTTATGGTCTCGGATAGATTTCTTTGCAAGGCACGTAAACTGCAGCCTATAAAAGTGAACAGCACTTCATGTTTAAGGTGATCTCTGAAGACTGATTCTCCTCTGCTGAGTGGCCGGTTTCATCTCCAGGCTCCGGCGTCCCTCTGCCCCTCGGGGGAACCCCTGCAGCATTCTCCAGTGTGCCCCCTCCTCTGCACCCTTGGCCTTCCCGCCAGGGACCTAGGGCCTGGGTGGAAGCAGATGCCCAAGAGGACCTGGGGACGCACACGGGGGACGAGGCTGGCCGCTCTGCCTCCCCAGCTGGGGACCTTAACACTCTCCGTGGAGGACGGCACTCAGAGCTGCTCGGGGCAAGGTGTCTCGCGATGGAGTCCGGGAGGGGACTGACAGGGACTCACTAGCTGACACAGGGCTTTGTCTCAAACCCTGGCCAGGCTTCCCACAAGGCAGGACTGTGGTTGGATGGTCAGCAACAGCCGCACAAACGGGTGATGGGTTTGAACCCAGTCAACCAGGGCTGGGTTCAAATGCTCCTGTGACCTTGGGCAAGGCTCTTCTCTCTTTGAGCCTCAGTTTTCCCATCTGCAAAATGTAGCCAACCACAACAAGGGGATGTTTGGAGGTTTCAGTGGTGGGAACATAGCATAAACTCAAGTGATAGCGGTAACAATGCAATGTCCGCCCCGTGGATCCTGCTGACTCGTGGCAAGGTTGGGGCAGCCTGGAGGCCGCCTTCATTCTGTGCCAGGCCATCCCAGGTGGGCACAGGGCTCAGCATGGAGGTCATGACCCTCTGCCCTGCCAAGCACCATGGGTGCCAGGGCCTTCACCTCCTACGCCAACAAGGTCATGGAGAAATGACCTAGCCCGCCCGTCCTGCCCTCCATCCATCCAACAACCAGCTGCTCTGTGCCTTTTGGGGGAGGGTGGGGCTCACGGTTTAGAGCGGGTTTCCTAGACCTGGGCTCTGCAGGCCCCAGAATTCTAGCTTCCCTTGTATCCACATCATCTCCAAGGGGATCATGCCCCCAAAGAGGGTAAGAGTCATAGTCCATGGGACACGAGGTCCCTACGGGCAAGGCTGGCATGACTGTCCACTGCTACCCCTCAGGGACTGGCTTGGACCCTGGCTCGAGGGGAACACCAGGTAATACTGAATGGATGTTTGAGTGAATGAATGCAGTCAAAGGCGATGCCTGTATTTGTTAGGGAGGAGCAAGGGCTGTGGAAACACTGAGGAGGAGCCTCACCCAAACTGGGAGGAGGGCTGAGGAAACAGTCTAGGAAGGCTTCCTGGAGGAAGTGACATCTAGCTGAGCCCTGAAGAAAGAGAGTTTAGCTGTGGAAGAGAAGGAGGGGAAGCTGATGCCTCAGGCTGAGGGAGCAGCCTGTGTAGAGCGGGTGGAGGGAAGCTGACGTGTTCAGGTCTGGCTGGAGTAAATCGTGCCACTGTGTGGAGTCCCAGCATGTCTGGGCAGGTGTGGGGAGAGGTGGGGTAGAATGTTGAGTCCCATCACTGCAGGGACAGGCTAAGGAACCCTCTCCCTTGTCTCTCCAACAACACAGACCCCTGACCCCCACCTCCTCTGGTGCCAAATGGGAGATTCAGGAGTTACTTGTAGAATTTGAATTTAGGGAAAAGTAGCTATTTGCTCTACCATATTTTCTCATAGAAAAACATTGTATAAGAGGCTGTATTTTTTTTTTTTTAATTTGGCTGCATCCTGCTGCACATGGGATCTTAGTTCTCTGACCAGAGATCAAACTTGTGCCCTCTGCAGTGGAAGCATGGAGTCTTAACCACTGGACCACCAGGGATGTCCCTAGAGGCTATTTTATGTGTCACCAAGAAAGAAAGTTGTCAATCACAATTGTAAGATCCTCCCATATGTCAGAGATGTTGAGATATGGAGACAAAAAAAAAGCGGGGGGAAGGGACATTCTAGTATCAATGACACAGAAATAGCACTTTGGGTGGAAAATAAAAAACCCGACACCTCCAGATGCTCTGTGCACACTGATCATGAGATAATAAAAGCCGCTAATATTTATTGCACAAACAGAGTGTGCCAGGCATGGCTCCAAGTGCTTTAATATACTAACTCATTTAAAGATGCCTCTTGGATTCAGAAAGTTGAAAATGTGGGGAAAATTCAGCGCTTGGACATTCCTGGCCCCGGGAAGAGGCGGGAGGCGGGGGTCCAGTCCTAGCCCAGCTTCTCATGTGCAGGGTGACCGTGGGCAAGCCCCTGGCCTTCTGTGGGCCTCAGTGTCCCTGTGTGTCAAAGGCTGTGATTGCTTTGCAGGCTTCCCTTGGGCCGTGAGTGATGCGGGCCAGTGAGTCTGGATTTGTGCTCCATCACGGTACCTCCTTTAATTACAAGCTGCACTGGGTCCAGGGGGTGGAGGGGTGCTTTGTGAAAGAGGGGGAGGAAGGAAGGGCAGGCAGGAGAGGAAAGGGGGTGGGGGAGGTGCTCAGGAGGCCACCCCCGGCCTGGGGACTCACGGCAGCCTCGTGGGCCTGCAGTGGCTTCAGGACGCAGGGTGTGGGTGCTCCGGGTTGAAAAGACCTTCAGTGACAGCAGCCCATGGCCCTGAGGTGTCCATTCCGCTGAGACAGCGTGATGATTGTAGCATTGCTGGGTCACCATCACAGCTCTCCCTTCCCGAGTCTGCACGGCGTTGGGCGCCTGCCTATGGGGTGGGTGAGTCACCATTGCCCCCATTTGACAGATGAGGACACCGAGGCTCAGGGAGGTGAAGACCCTCACTCAAGGTCACCCTGCTGAAAATGACAGCTTGGGGACCCGAGCCTGGCCTGTCTGGCTGCAGAGTGGGAGTCCACCTCCCGCTTGCCCTTACCAGACCCGGGAGGGCTCCACGTGGGGTGATGTGCCCGCCGGGGGCAGGGGCAGCGAGGGAGAAGGGACTGTCCCTCCATCTCCTGGCTCTCTGCCCTGGTTCCTCTTGTTGCCATCCCCATCTCTGTCTCCCTGCCTCTCTTGCCTTCTTGGGGGGCGGCCGGTGCAGGCCTGTTTCTCTGTCTCCCTTCTGGGGCTCTGTTTCTGAGACTCCCCTCCCTCGTCCCCCAGATGGAGCCTCGCCCAGGCTTCACAAAGGCCAGAGGGCCCCGCCCGAGGGTTGGAGCCGGAGGCCCGGGCCTGCCCCTGATGCTGTCCCTTCTCTCTCCCACCTGCCCTCTGTCCTGTCTGCGTCCATGTGCCCGGGCTGGCCCGCAGCGGCCAAGCTGCAGCTGTGTGCTGTGTACCGTGCTGCTGTCCCTCGCCGTGCTGCTGGCCGTGGCGGCCACCAGCGCCGTGCTGCTTGTGAACCACGCCCGCGCGCCCGGCACGGCGCCCCCGCCCGTCGTCAGCACTGGGCCGGCTGGGGCCAACAGCGCGCTGGTCACCGTGGACAGGGCCGACAGCTCGCGCCTCAGCATCCTCATTGACCCGCGGTGCCCTGACCTCACCGACGGCTTTGCCCGCCTGGAGGGCGCCCAGGCCTCCGTGCTGCAGGCGCTGAGCCAGCGCCAGGCCGAGCCGCGGCTGCCGGGCGAGCAGGAGCAGGAACTGCTGGACACGCTGGCGGACCAGCTCCCTCGGCTGCTTGCCCGGGCCTCGGAGCTGCAGGCCGAGTGCTCCGGGCTGCGGAAGGGGCACGGCGCCCTGGGCCAGGGGCTCAGTGCCCTCCAGAGCGAGCAGGGTCGCCTCATCCAGGTAAGGGTGGGGGTCTGTGCCTCCCTCAGGATCTGGGCAGGGGTGGGTGGGGACGCTGCCACCACCTGCTGGCCCTGCTGAGTGCCTGGTGCCCATGGCGTCACTCTGTCCCAGGGCCAGGGGCTGTTGTGATTCCCGTCTGCGGACAAGCAGATGAGGCTCAGAGAGGTGGGAGTCTCAGCCCAGGTCACACAGCTCGTGCAGCCATCCTGGTGACCTGGGTGTTAGTGTGGTCTCCATGGCAGGCAGTAGTCCATCCATCAGTCAAATCCAACCATCGAGTCAAATTCAGGCCCGGAGGGGCTTCCCAGGCGCGCCTGTGCCGGTGGACACAGGAGACGCAGGACGTGGCCTCCATCAGGCTAATAGAAGTTCAAGGTCATGTGGTGCTCAGTGGCAAGCACCCCCACCCTTGGCTGTGCCATGTGGTCAGAGAGAGCCATACCCCCTCTGCCAGGTCACCCCATCCACTGCCATTTGACGCCCACAGCCTTCCAGGGAAGGGGGGTGCCAACTGAAGAGTTCAACCCGACCCTTAGTGTGTCCCCAACACCTCTGCCCCACTCCAGCCCCAACCAGAGCCCAGCCAGGTAGGTCCCAGCACGCACCAGTGGATCGGGGTGAAGGGTTTCTAACACTGACCATGCTTGCAGCACCAGCAAGAATCTCCCCCCTCGTAGAATCAGGGTTCAGGATCAGCACATTGGGCCTCTGCCGTTTTCCAGAAGAGAAAACTAAGGCCCCGAGGCGTCTGTTCCGCTGAGACAGCGTGATGATTTGTAGCATTGCTGGGTCACCATCACAGCTCTCCCTTCCCGAGTCTGCACGGCGTTGGGCGCCTGCCTATGGGGCGGGTGAGTCATCATTGCCCCCATTTGACAGATGAGGACACCGAGGCTCAGGGAGGCGAAGACCCTCACTCAAGGTCACCCTGCTGAAAATGACAGCTTGGGGACCTGAGCCTGGCCTGTCTGGCTGCAGAGTGGGAGTCCACCTCCCGCTTGCCCTTACCAGACCCGGGAGGGCTCCATGTGGGGCGATGTGCCCGCCGGGGGACAGTGATATGCCTGAGCGGGGCAGTGATTTGTCCGGGGTACAGTGGCCAGGTCTCCCCAGGTGGCACTAGTGGTAAAGAACCCGCCTAACGCAGGAGATGTAAGAGACACAGGTTTGATCCCTGGGTCGGGACAATACCCTGGAGGAGGGGATGGCAACTCATGCCAGTATTCTTGCCTGGAGAATCCCCTGGACAGAGGAGCCTGGGGGGCTACAGCCCATAGCATCACAGTCAGACACGACTGAAGCGACTCACCACATGCTTGTGCACAGTGGCCAGGTCAGGCCTGGCATCTGGCCTCTGGAGCATTGCCCAGCCTCCAGCCTTTACCCTATCTGCTGCCCACCCCCTACCCCCATGACTTAGGTCCTTAGGGACTGGGAGGCGAGCCCCACCCCTGCCATGGGTCCAGCTCATTTCCGGACATGTGAGATGGCCAGGCATTTGGTCACTCACCAGCTCAAGAGTGACGGGCCTGTTCCCTCCCCCGAAGGCTGCAGCTGGAGAAATTACAGTCCTTGTCATCCTGTCAGGGTGACTGATGGGGTGGCGGCCTCCCCATCCTGGGGGGGTGTTCAGCTGCCCTCCTGCTGCCCCTCCATCTGCAGCGGCCCTGCCCCTCATCCTCAGGGGTCGGGGAGACCTCCAGACTTTCTGGGGCATCTGAGCACCTCACTTCGCTCTCCCCGTGGCTCAGCCCTGGACAGCCTGGCCCGCCCACAAACACTCACCTTCAGGGCAGGGGCGGGGAACTGGGTGGGAGCCTTGGGCCTCCCACCCGCTCACCTGCACGGAGGCCTAGAGCCGTCCCCTGAAGACTAATGGCTCTTCTGGGGCCCAGCACTGCCTCGGCTCACCTGATATATTCACTTCTCACAAGAATGTTTAATTTGACTCATTTCCCACAGACTCAAGGTGATTTCAGAGACCATGTGTCTTGCAGAGCCATGCTGCCATAGCTCCTAGTTCCCCTTCTATGAGCTTCCCAGACCCTCCGCTGTCAGCCGGAGACCTGGGCTTCTCAGAACAATGCCCACAGCACTCCCTGTTGGAGTGACCAGAGCTGCTCGTTAAAAGGCATGTCCCTGGACCTCACCCCCAAACCCCCGGGTCCCAGCAGGTCCACAAGCACCTGGGCGACTCCTGTGCACTGATGTACAGATGTCTAAGACCCATTGGCCCGGGAGCGGCAGAGCTGAGTTCCTGCCCTCATGGTTGGAGTCAGTAGAGTCAAGGCTTCACTGAGGACCCGCTGTGGGTCCCTGAGCACCTCCAGTGCCCTCCCTGGGCGGGGCACTGCCCTCCTCACCAGTAACACGGGGCTAGCATGGTCCATGCCCAGTAGGATGCTGGCACTCATAGCTGTACTGGGCTCGGTGGGCATGTGGCACGTGAGGGACGTTGTCTACGCATTCCCACTTCCTTTATTAAGATGGTAGCAACTTTGTAAGCTGAAGTTTCGGCCTATGGGCAGCCACCACTGAAAATCTTTTTTTTGGTCCACACTGTGTGTAATAAACACTTTGCAGTACAATAGCCCCTGGAGGTGGTGAAGTGAAAGTGAAAGTCTGACTCTTTCAACCCCATGGACTATACACTCCATGGAATTCTCCAGGGCAAAATACTGGAGTGGGTAGCCTTTCCCTTCTTCAGGGGATCTTCCCAACCCAGGGAGCGAATCCAGATCTTCCGCATTGCCGGAGATTCTTCACTAGCTGAGCCACAAGGGAAGCCCAGGAAGTGGAGGGAATCGTTACCCCCATTCTACGGAGTGGCAGACCGAGGCTCAGCGTGGCAAAGCGACTTGTTTAAGCTCCAACAACTGAGAAGTGCTGGAAACAGCAGCTCGGATTTCACTGCCTCTGAAAGTCGCCAAGTCCTCTTGAATGCAGCTGTGCGGCTCAGCGAGCAGGGACTGACTTTCCCCATTAATTCGGGGCATGTTTTTATGTACATTTTCAACTTTAATCATTTGCTGGTTTAAACTGAGGTCTTCCTTGCCCGTTAGCAAGAGCTGGCTGTGCCTGAGTTTCTCGAGTGTGTCTGCCTCGTCACAGAAGGATGGGCAGTACAGATTCGACTGAACCGATGGGCTCGGTGATCTTTCCTGCTCACATCCTGCAGGGCCGCCCCCTGCCCCTGCTCCCTGGGGCTGCCTGCATCCTACCGCAGGGCTCCTCCAATGGGGCTTGTCTCCAGGACACTGCAATAACACCCCGGGAGAAAGCTGCCACCCCGCCTCAATGCTCTCTCCACCCGTCTGGGTGCTTCTTCCCCGGGCCTGAGCCCCCACTGAATCACCTGCTCAGCAGAGGGGAAACTGACAAGGAAACTAAAAGCTTTGTCGGGCCCCTGCTCCCGGACAAGCTGAGAATCATATTTTGTGAACTGCTGGCACTGTATATTTCTATTTCCCTTCCTCGAACGAGCTATTATCTGGCCAGTGACAGATTTGGTGTGTAAAGACCCAGCAAGCTGCATGCTCGCTGGCTGACTGCAGTCTGCCTGTGACCCTGCCTCCCTCCCGCTGGAGCCCTGGGGTGGGGAGGTGACAGACCACAGACCCCTCAGGCATCAGGCACAACCAAGAGACCCCAGGTGGAACAGAGCTGCACTAACTGAGCCCCAAACCTCTGGACTGCGATCACAGTGGGAACGGTACAAATCAAGAAAGAAGCATGAACACATGCTGTCGTGAACCTTCCCCCCTCCCCAGAAAACAGGGCCCACCACGGTGGTTCGCGGGGAGGAGAGTAATGTGAAAGGGGTTTAGCTACCCTTCCAGGGTTATTTGAAAGTGATTGGAGGAGGGTCCTGAGCCAAAACTCAAAATCAACACCAGAGCCTGGGTCCAAATCATCACCTGGCCTGCCCCCACCTTAGGCTCCCTGCATGATGGCACAGCCCTGGGTTCCTTTCCTGCCAGTCAGCCTGTGGGGGACCTCCCCTTCTGGGCCTCAGTTCCCCACCTATAACAAGGGGATGACACCTCAAGCCCTTCCACCTGGCAATGCTATGGGGTCAGGTGAAGGGGTGGACATCAGAGAGCCCTGGAAAGTCAAAGCCGGGTTCTCATGAGTATGCGTGGGTGGTGCAGGCCTCCAGGGTCCCACCTGTGGAGGGCAGACCCAGCACCCCTGCTTTGTAGCCTTGCTGGGCGATGAGAAGAGATGTTGAGTGAAGATGTTTTGTAATCTGGAAGGTGCCTCATGAATCCCCATACTGAGGCAGGCACCCAGGTGCTGAGTGCTGAGTCCCTGCTGGGGGCCTCACGCTGTGACTGATCCCCAAGGCACCTGGGCCAGAGAGGCTAGGTTAGCCCCATCTCAAGGCTGGGTTAATCACTCACCTGCAGCCATGTAACTGGCAAGTGGGTGAGCTGAGATTTGAACAGCGGGGTCTCCTTTAGTCAGTTCAGCTGGGCTGAAGGCACAGAAATGGATGAAGGACAGGGCCTGCGGTGTCTCCTCCCACCTGAGCCTCCGTCCTTTGCACACCGGGGCTGAGACCACCGTGGGCGGCGGCCAGAGTAAGTCAGGGGCTCGCACCAGGAGAGTGCCTCCACCGTGAGGACTAGTGTGCGCCAGAGCTATTGCCCGGTGGTCCACTCACCGGGTGAGCCCCACCCACATGGTGCCCCACCCACCCGGAACCCCACCCACCCAGTGCCCGCAGGCACCTGGAGCTCCACCCACCCAATGCTCCACCCACCGAGTGCTCTTCCCACCAAGTGCTCCACCCACTGAGTGCTCCACTCACCAGGAGCTCCACCCACCTGGAGCTCCACCCATCCAGTGATCCACCCACCTGGAGCTCCACCCACCCAGAGCCCCACCCACTGAGTGCTCTACTCACCAGGAGCTCCACCCACCTGGAGCTCCACCTACCGAGTGCTCCACTCACCAGGAGCTCCACCCACCTGGAGCTCCACCCATCCAGTGATCCACCCACCTGGAGCTCCACCCACCCAGAGCCCCACCCACCCAGTGCTCACTCACCAGGAACTCCACCCACCTGGAGCTCCACCCATCCAGCAATCCACCCACTGAGTGCTCCACTTACCCAGGGCTCATTCCACCCAGAGCTCCACCCACCTGGAGCTCCACCCGCCCAGTGCCCCACCCGCCCAGTGCCCCACCCACCTGGAGCTCCACCCACCCAGTGCCCCCACCCACCTGAAGCTCCACCCACCCAGTGCCCCATCCACTCAGAGCTCCACCCACCTCTGCGCCCTACAGCTTCTCTCTGAGAGCCAAGGCCACATGGCTCACCTGGTGAACTCAGTCAGCGATGTCCTGGACGCCCTGCAGAGGGACCGGGGGCTGGCCCGACCCCACGTCAAGGCTGACCTTCAGAGGGCACCTGCCAGGGGATCGCGGCCCCGCGGCTGCGCCAATGGTGAGTGAGATGGGGACTGCCTTCCTTGGATGACCTGGGTGCCCAGGTTCATTCCCACAACGTCCCCCACCTGCCCGACTGACAAGGCTACACTGCTTCTGTGTACCGAGGACTTCCTGCTGCCGGGCAGCACTGAGCACCCTACCTATACCCTCCTGTTGACCCCTCTCCCAGCCCGATGAGGTGGAGCTCACTGCACCCATTTTCCAGATGAGGAGAGTGAGGCTCAGAGAGGGTGCTCACTCACCACATCCGCCCAGGGAGAGGCAGAGCCATAGTCTGCCCCCAAGGCCAGTGCTCTGGAGCCCACCTGACACTGCTGGACAGACAAGTCAGAAACCCAGGGACACAGGAGAGTGGGCAGGAACGTGAGTGCGGGGCCCAGTGCCCTGACGGCCTTCCCTCTCTCAGGCTCTCGGCCACGTGACTGTCTGGACGTCCTCCTGAGCGGACAGCAGGAGGACGGCGTTTACTCCGTCTTCCCCACACACGACCCCGCCGGCTTCCAGGTCTACTGTGACATGCGCACAGATGGAGGTGGCTGGACGGTGAGTCTCCCGGGGTGTGCGGCCGGCTGGGCCAGGCCCTGCCTCCTCTGGGCCCTGCAGGTGGTCCAGGCAGATGACCACCTGGTGGTGACCCAGGAGGCTGTGCACATGAGCCGGGGTGCTCTGTCTGGCCCTGCCCAGGGGCTCACCAGCCATCACAGACCTGCCTGTGATCTCCACAGGGCAAGTGGGGGGCATGTGCTGACACGTGGGGGCCACTTAGGAGCAGGTGTCAGATCCCGAGGTCTGAGTGGAGCCGCCTTCCACTCCCTGAGCCTGCAGCCCCCGCCCCGACCCTGGGCAGTGGTTCTGGAGGGGTGGGGGGGTTGCTGAGGTTGGGTCCTGGGACTGTCGGCTGCTAATGTGAGTTCCAGGGCGGAGATTTTCAGTTACTCAGTAGATGGTGCGTGTGCAAGAGACACAAGGGGCAGCACGTTGCTGTGAGCAGAGCCCCCGCCCCCAGGGCCTCCTGGTGAGGAGCCGTCGCCATCTCCTTGCACCTCCTGGTTCCTGACCTGATGGGAATTGGGAGCAATGGAAAGGCAAGGGTGAGAGCTGCATGTGGCCCAAGACCTCCCTGGGGCCAAGATAAGGAGGAGGTGGCGCGGCGGGGCAGAGGCCCTGGTTTGAAGACCTGGAGGTCTCCTAATCGGCCAGCGGAGAAGCCCCTTCTATAGCAGGGTCGACACACAGGTCTCCCCCTGTCTGCGCCGCAAGTCCTCAACTCTGCCTTTGCAGGGGGAATGTAGCCACAAAACTAAAACACCTGGGGGGTGCGTGCTGGCATATGAGTGTGAGGGCAGCGGGGTCGGCCAAACGGGGCAGGAGGCGAGACGGGGAGGCCCGAGCGAGGCGGGTGGGCAGGGCCCAAGCAGATGCTCTCGGAGGGCAGAGCTGCCATCGGGAGCTGGTGTGAGAGCCGCTGAGAGCCCCCCGAGGGCCCCGAGACAAACATTCTTCTAAATGTCCCTACAAGCTCCGGAGAGAGGAGCGTTTAAATGCACTGGACTCACATCTGAGCCTAAAAGCACTTTTGTTTTCCCATCTTGGAGCATCTGAGTTATGGCCTCCACCTCTGGGACCCCCTTGGCGGGCAGAACAGCTCTGATACACCAGCCAGAGCCGAGAAATCAGAGTTAAGGGTTAGGACAGGCTTAATGAAAGACCAGGATGCCGGCCCGGACCATGCATCTTCCACTTGGGTGGAGTGGAAGCCAGTCTCCTGGGAAGTCAATCAGGGTTGGGGCCGGGAGGCGGGTAATTCCTTGGGCCTGGGCTTTGGGGGTGATGAGAGAGGAGTCGATGAGGTGCACAGGCCTGCCCAGCCCTCTCACCCAGACACCTGGATCAGCCAGCCTGGAAGAAAGGCCATTCTCAGCAGAGAAGGGCTAGCGAGGCCCACAGACGTTAATATCCATTTGGGCTTCCGTCAAAAGCAATCTTTTCCTGGATACCTCTGGGCGTCTGTCAGGATCACCTCCCTGCCACACGGAATCTCTCGGAAACTCAATTGCTGTGTGGGAGGGAGCTGGCTGCTGCTTTGCTGGACCCTGATACCATCCATCCTCATTTAGGCTCCATGTCCAAACTGCCAGGCCTCGAGTGCCAGCACAGAGGACAGGGTGCCTGGGGCCAGACACGCCAACCAGAACCTGCTTCCCAGAGAGCCGGAACTGCAAGAGGTTGGCACTCAGCATCCCTGTTTGCCTAGGGGCTCTTTACAGTTTATATACTGTGGCCCTGCTGGCACTGCTCCAGCCCTCCTCCAAGCCCTGGAGACCCACAGGGCTGCCTCAGAGAGGGCGAGAGGTTTGTTCAAGGTCATCCAGGTGGTGCTAGTGGTAAAGAATCTGCCTGCCAATGCAGGAGACGTAAGAGATGCAGGTTCATCAGTCCCTGGGTCGGGAAGATCCCCTGGAGGAGGGCATGGCAACCCACTCCAGCATTCCTGCCTGGAGAATCCCACGGACAGAGGAGCCTGGCTGGCCACAGTCCATAGTGTTGCAAAGAGTCAGGCACGACTGAAGTGACTCAGCATGCATGCACCTGGCAAATAAGCAGCCCAGCCTCATGCAAGTTCGTGGAACCAGGTGTCACTTGTCAGTTTACGGCTCAACCATGGGGTGACAACCACCGGCCAGAGGATTTCGCAGCAAGGTGCCAGCCTGGCAGGGAACTAGACAAGTCAGCCAACCTGTATGGGGGCTGCAGGGCTAGGGGTCCAGGGAGATCCCAGAGGAGAGCCCCCTTACCCTGTCTGGGGCAGCCAGAGAGGCTCCTGGACTGGGAGGTTGGGGCACAGGGGGATAAGGTGAGAACAATGTCCAGACAAAGGGAACATGTGCGGTGGGTGGCGCGGAGCAGGGCAGGGCTTGTTCTGGGACCTTGGTGGCTCCGTTCTGCTGGCGTAGCCCTCAGGGGGCCAGGCACGGGTGGGGAGGCAGGCAGGGCCTGGGTAGCATGGTTTTGCA
Organism: Budorcas taxicolor; assembly: GCF_023091745.1. Taxonomy (NCBI): domain Eukaryota; kingdom Metazoa; phylum Chordata; class Mammalia; order Artiodactyla; family Bovidae; genus Budorcas; species Budorcas taxicolor. The sequence goes on along the minus strand of NC_068920.1, from coordinate 160,310,974 downwards.
GATGCTATAGGAGTCGGGCTTTCTCCCTGGGGGCACGGTGGGCTCTTGGGAGGGAGTGACCCAGAGACGTGGGGCCAAGGCGGAGAATGTGCCAGCAGCTCAGGAGCGGAGGTTGCAGGGGCCTTGAACCCCTGCAGAGGGCGTGGGAGTCGCCATGTGGGGATGAGGCCAGGGGACAGGGGGGCACAGGCCTCAAGGTGGCCTCTCTGCTGATGTGGCCACTGGCCCTGGTGGAGCCCCAGCCCCTCTCCACACTCACCATTGACCACAGCGACCCAGGCCACACGGGGTCAAGCTGATGAGCCATGCCGCTGCTGACCCTGCCCCGTGCACCCCACCCACACCCGGCCGCAGAAGGAGGAGGGAGGCAGGATGCACAGTCTGCCCCCTGCTCGCCTGTGACCCTGGGCAAGGGGCCCAGCTTGGTCGCCGGGTCATTTCAGAGTCCTCCCGGGTCCCCCCCTCGTGCTCCCTTTCTGCACCTGTCAGGTGTTGTCTGTCTGTGTCCCCACGAGGCTAGAGCTCTGCAGGGCAGCAGCTGGTCACCTGGTGGCCCCTGTAGCTCAGGCATCCACACAGTGCTTCCACACCATCTGTGCTCCTAAATACTTGCCGGATGGGTAGCCGTTGGCATCTTCTGGCGGCATAACTTCCCCTCTTGGAACCTCACTTTTCTCACCCGTTAAATGGGAATAAAGCAGTGCTCTTCATGATGGGGGGGTGGGCGTCAGAACCCCCCACATGCTGCTTGCTTGTGGGGCAGGGGCAGAGGAAGAGGGAGCGGCAACAAGGGTCCTTGCTGAGCCTTAGGAATTCCTTGAGAACAGAAGAACTGGCTCTACCCTGTAGGATCTTATGGACAAACAGTGTCTTTCATTATTTTTCACCTTTTTGGCTGCACCTCACAGCACGTGGGATCTTAGTTCCCCGACTAGGGATCGAACCCACGCCCCCTGCATTGGAAGGCAGAGTCATCACCGCTGTACCGCTGGGGGAATCCCAAGCAGTGTTCTTAAAGAGGAGGAAGATGTGTTAAAAACAGAAGCCAAATTTCCTCATTTGGAAGGGTGATGCGTGGGATGAAGCAGCCGTTTCCAGCTCATCCCCGGGGCCCTGAGAAACTGGAAAGGTCACATTCCCTCTGGGGGCGTCCCCTTCCTCATCTGGCCAGTGGGGTGGCCCTTGTGTTTTACGCTGGCCACCTTTCAGGGCCTGGGGAACAGGATGACCAGGCCCAGGGCCCGGTTCGGGTTTTGTGGTTGGAAGGAGGGTCCAGCCGGCGTCCGCAGACTGGGTCCCCCACTGTCCTGCCCTTCGGCCCCCGGGGACACAGCCTTGTCCCCGCCAGGGTTGTTTCAGCAGAGCTGCCAGCCGGCCTGATGGCCAAGCCCTCATCTTTGCATAATCACCAGTCGAGGTCACAGAAGTCAGGTCCAGTTCAGCGTCTCCTACCGCGGGGACCTGCAATAGGACTGACTCTGCTCTGCGCCCCCCGCTCAGATCCACGGTGCCGCCAGCTTTCCCCTGGCCCCACCAGCTGAGTGCCCAAGCCTGCGTTCTCTGCCAGGCATTTTACTGCCGTGCAGGGTCAGCCGACTCAGACAGGTCTCTAATTGGCTCCACTGCGAGAGCAAACCTCCCCTCCCACCATGTCCATTCCCTCCCTACCTGTGCTCCCCAGGCTGAGGAAAATCCTTCTCTTACTGGGAAGACATCAAAGGAGCTGAACCCCTGAACAGAGCCCAGCCCAGCAGGGGATCAGGCTCAGGAGAGATGAAAGCTCCCAGCCTCAGCCAGGATGCCAGGATGCAGGTGATGGGGGCGGGTGTTGCTGTGGTACACACTGGGGTCGCCGCCTAGCAGGACTTGGGGGTCCATCAGGGTGCGGTCTCCTCCCTGTGTCCCAGGGGCTGCGGAGGCAGAAGGAGACCTGCGTGACATCAGTGGCTGCCGCCCGGCTTCCCAGTGTTCCGGGGGAGCCCTCCAAGTGCACGCTAGTAATGACCACATCCACTGCTGACGGCACCCCTCTGGTCCGTGAGTGATCCGCCGGGAGCGATTAGGATTTTTCAAACTTTGAATGTAGACGGGGTTGGAGGCGGGGGCATGTGGAGCTCAGCCCGTCGCCTCAGCATCTGATAAATGGCAGCTCCGAGCGCTGTTTGCCTGGAGCCGACAGCCGCCGCCTGCCAAGCCTGGGAAACGTGGCGGGGCGCCAGGCCCAGGGGTACCATTTGCAGTCACAGACAGGAGTGGGCCCACTTCCTTCTGGGCTTCGGCGGCTGGTTCTGAAAGAGAGGGAGGTTAGGCATACCGTGCCCCTCCCCCACCCCGCCGGGCTCACACCTGCCTTTTCCTACGTGGCGTCTTCACTGTGACCCTGCAGGGCTGACAAAGGGGTTGCTGATGGGGCCTTTGAAAATATATATATTTTTCTGTCTGCCCAGGTCTTAGCTGTGGCCTGCAGGATCTTGAGTCGCACCTTGAGGGCTTTAGATCCCTAACCAGGGATCAAACCCAGGCCCCCTCCGTGGGGAGCTCGGAGTCTTAGCCACTGGACCCCCAGGGAAGTCCCTGATGGGACCTTTTTTTTTCCACAGAGAGGGGAACTAAGGCTCAGAAAGGGTCCTGTGACTTGTCTGAGGTCACACGACCCACGCGAGGCACAGCCAAGATTTGAACTCAGTTCAGCCTTATTCCAGCAATTGTGCTCTTGTTAGCAAGCCCAGGCGCTGGGAGCTGCTGCCCAGAGGTGTCCAGAAAGGACTGGAGGAGCAACTGCCTCCTGGGAAAGCCGGCAGAGCGTCCCCAGGGGCCAGCTTTGAAGGGCTGCGTTTGTTCCACGTCTAAGTTCTTTGTTCTTTAGAGACAAAAATCCGCCTCTGCCATAGCCTGCCACCCCTCCTCCCGGAACCGCCTGCTCAGGAGGCCTGGGAAGGCTGGTGGAGCACAACCAACACAGTTCTGCCTGTAATTGGTTTCCACAGCAGCTTCATCAGAGTCGAGGAAAAATCTCAGATGCTGCCTCCTGGGGACCCTTCGATGGCGGCAGAGACTCCCCCACCACCACCTCATAGTGTTTGGACCCACCCTGTGCCTGTCTCTTGTGCCTCAGCTCCTCTGACCACCTGCCAAGACCGTGCTCAATCTGTAGTCCACCCAAACATCTCCTCCTCCAGGAAGTCCTCTAGGACCCAACCCTTCCAACCATCCCAGCAGGTGGCTCATCCTCCTTTGAGCTCCGGACAAATGTAACAAGTGTGACCCTTATGGAATGCTGTGTTATCAACCAGCCCATTTAACCATGTCACCCGTATGCTGGTGGGTTGGAGCTCCTATAATTCCCGTTTTACAGATGAGAAAACTGAGGCACAAATATCAGAAGAACACCTCAGATTGGGAGCTGCTCTGCCCTGAGGCTGCTGGCTTGTGCATCCATCTCTCCTGGGGCCGTGAACTCTCTGAAGGTCTGAGTCCCCCCACCAGTCCAGGCACACCACACGGGGTCTGCAGCAGCAACCCTGTCATTTTGCGGAACAGAGAAACCAAGACTCAGATGGTCACACGGCCCTCGGCTGGAGCCTGGCTAGAACTTGAATCTCCTGGGTGCCAGCCCAGTGCGTTTCCTGGGACCCGCTCAGCTCAGCTATGCTGAGGGAGGGATGGGGAGCTCACGGGCCTGGGGGGCAACGTCCACCCCTTTAGCCATGGGGCACCCCTGGGCCGCCCTCAGCTTTGTGTACTTTCAGTCTCCCTACATCAAGTTTCAGTGGGCCCTGCCTTGAGGCACTCCTACTCTGCAGAGATCGCACCACCTCTCCAAACCTTAGTCTTCTCATCTGTCAAATGGGAGCATGAACCCCTTCTTCCGGGGCTGTGGTGGGGAGGACTGAGATCATCCTTGAAGGCACTGGGGTGACCACAGAGCCAGGCCCCCCACCACTGACTCTCAGGAGGTCTCCGCACTGTGGGCAGCGTGGCTAACGAGATCAGCCGGGGCCCATCGGAGGAAGAGGCCCAGAGGACGCTGAACCTGCAGAGCGCGAGACAGGCCCCCAGGAGCCTGTCTGACAAACAGGAGACAGTCGGCCGCTCTGCTCCTCCCCCCACCCCCTCCTGCCGCCCAAATGCAGCGGCTCCTTCCTTTGAAACCTCCGGGCACCATCTGCAGGACCATGTGGGCCCAGCGCTCCCTTGGCAGAGCCTCCTCGAGCGGCACTTGGAAGATGCCGGGCGGCAGGCGGCTGGCTTCTGAGAATCCGTACCAGAAAAACGCGCCCGTCTGTCTTCCCACTCGTGGCATCTGCCCAAGAGGCCGCGGGAGCGTTTCTCCATCAATCACTTTGCAGCCAGAACCCGAGGGAGAGGCCCCAAGAGCTGGGCCAGTGGATATTTTAGCCCTAAAATTAATTGTTTGTTTCCCCACCTTTCCCCCACCTTTTTCGCCTAAATGGAGACTCCTGTTCTGTGGCCGGGACGGAGGAGGGGGAGGTGGACGCCTCAATCCTTCACTTGCCTCCCCCCTTTTTTTCATTTGGCTGTGCCAGGTCTCACTTGAAGCACACGGGACCTTTTAGTTGTAGCACAGGGGATCTAGTTCCCTGACCAGGAATCGAAACTGGGCCTGCTGCATTGGGAATACCGAGTCTTAGCCACTGGACCACCAGGGAAGTTCTGAGAGGTCTTTTTTTTTTTTCCTGCTACACTGAGAAGCCTGTGGGAATCTTAGTTCCCCGACTAGGGATTGAACCCAGGCCTTTGGCAGTGAAAGCGTGGAGTCTTAACCACTAGACCACCAGGGAAGTCCCTTGCTTTCTTCTTTGTATCTTCTTGTCTGGCTGATCCTTGCTCTGTAATTGAAGGCCTTCTGGTGGGTGACATCTGGCCCTCCAGGGTCCCTAAAGCCCAGCTGGTTTCCAAAAATCTGAAGCCACGACTGCAGTTCACCCTGAAAAAACACTCCTGGGAGCCTGGGAGGACCTGCGGATGACCTGTGGCCTGTGCCCACCTGGAACGCATGGCATGCTGTGGTCAGCTCAAGGGCAAGACCAGGGCTTTCGAGTCTGAGATCCCAGCCATTGCCCGGCATGCTCGGTCACCCAGAGTTGGAGCTGTGGGATCAAGACAGCCCATGGCAAAGGCCAACAACTTCAAAACTGCGGGTCGTGATCCACTGGCTGGTGGAGAAATTAATTTAATGGGTTGTGAGCAACAATTTTTTTTTTTAATGAAATGGAGTGGAATAGAACAGAAGAACAGGGTGGAAAATATTAACACCCATCCATCTGAAGGACAAGTATCGTTTCAGGAAGCTTTTGTTTCAGATACAAAGAGCTGTGAGTATGTGTGTCAGGATGTCAACTACATTTCCCTGGGTCACGGTCCAAGAGTCTAAAAGCCACTTCTTTGGAACTGCGGCACAGCTGTGTCTCAGCCCTGGAAGGGGTCGGTCATGGTTTGTTACCACTCGGAAGAGCGCCCATGTTGGCAAACGATGCTCTGACCTCTGAGCTGCGGCGGATTGTCAAGACATCTGCTGCTCTCAGTGACGGCAGGTGCTTCCCAAGTGGAGGAGAGAGGCCAGGAGGCCCCCGTGGTCTGGAATGTGTGCTCACCACCTCTGATCATTCACCCAGACTGAGCCCCAGCCGGGGCCCTGCCTGCTACTGGCACCCAGCCTGGAAAGGGAGCAGGAAAGGGGGGCTGAAGATGGGGGGATGCTGAGAGATCAGCTCTTGGCCCTGAGAGGCCTGCCGAGGAGACAAGGGGGCAGGTTTGGGATGCCCCTGGTGGGTGGCAAGTGAGCATGCGGATGTGGGTGTTGAGACGCGGACTTCCCGGTGTCCAGCACGGCCTCAGTCTACAGAGTGATGGGTGAGTCAGGCTGTCCACTCATAGCTGCCTGACTTCTGGCCAGTGCCCGAGCTTCTGTCTCCTGGAATGGAAAGTGGGGCGGGTCAGGGGACCCAGAACCGGGCTCCCAGGGTAGGGGTAAGGAAGTATGTGCACCAGACAAGGAGAACTTAGCCTGAGCGTCAGCTGTGGTCAGCGCTCAACTCAAGCCGGTCTGTCTGTCCCAGTGGCTAGGGTTCATGTCCTGCCTGTGCCTGCAAGCGTGACACCCCCACTTTCCACTTCATAATAGCGGGAACAGGAAAAACAACAGCGATGGCAATAATGATACCAACTCCTCTGTGATTTGTTCCTCACTGAGGTCTGGGAGGCAGGCTGAGCGGTGGGTGAGGCAAGCGTGGCCCCGGGGGCAGGAATGATGTTCCTGGACCACACATTGGGACATGCAGGGGCCAGGATGGGCCCTTGCTCCAGGGTCACCCTGGATCCCCTCCCAGAAGCCAGCCCCTCTGGCCATCCACTATTCCTCTGATCTGCCCTGCTTCCTGCCTGGGTGGGAATCCCCTCAACCAGGCCTCACCCCATGTTTCCCTGCCCCAAGGGCCCTGACTTGGACTTCCCAGCTGGTTCCTGACACGGATGTGCTCAGTGGGACATTTGGCGGAATAGACTTGGGACAGGCCCCTGGGACAGTTCTGGAGGAGACATGCCCAAGTCTGGGAGGAGTATGGCCTGGGGCGGGGGCAGGGAGAGAAGGGAGGAGGGGAGGCCCTGGTGGCCCATGTCCTGGGGCTGTGGGGCTCCTTGGCGGGTATGGGCTGACCACTGCCCATGTGCCAGGCCCTGAGCGGACTGTCTGTGGGTGAAAGTGAAAGCGTTACTCCCTCAGTCCTGTGCAACTCCTTGCAACCCCTTGGTCTGTCCATGGACTTCTCCAGGCAAGAATACTGGAGTGGGTTACCATTCCCTTCTCCAGGGGATCTTCCCCATCCAGGGACTGAACCCAGGTCTCCTGCATTGCAGGCAGTTTTTTGTTGTTTTTTTACAATCTTAGCTATCTACAGCCAGTGGTCAGCGGGGTTTGATGCTGAGATCTCCATTTTACAGATGAGGAAACAGGCTCAGCGAGGCAGCGTCACTGGCTGGCACTCTAAGTGGCAGAACCCGAGCTCTAGAGCCCAGATTGGACACCGCTGTCCTCCCCGCCCCCGCCCCTCTCCTCGGCCCCTGCAGCCCTCCCCACCCCCACCCCCCCGCCCCCCCAGCCCTGCTCTTCCTGCAGAAACAGGTTCTGCTGTCCGAAGCCTTCTCGGGGGAGTGTCTGAGCTTCTGCCAGGATTAGGCTTTTCAAAGGGCGCGTGCTCAGGGTCCCAATCCGCAGCCATCAATACCCGCTTTCCACCGGCTCTCTGATCTCCGAGCCTGATCGAATTTCCTTCTGCTCGCGTCCCTTCTGAGGACTTTCACGTGTCAGGGCCAGGCCGGGTTGAAGGTAGCGAAGCAAAGGAAAAAGGTGTCGCCTCCCTCCCCTCCCGCCACCTGACGTCAGAGCTGCCCGAGCGGCCGCGGTGATGGACCGTGCCATGCGGACAGACCCGCAGTTGCGGGCAGACGCCGCACAGGGCGGTTCCAGGCGGCTGAAGTCCGGCTGCTTAGTAATGGATCGGGTGGCTCTGTGCTGCGGCCAAACCTCTAACACCTCAGACACGGGCGCAGATGGAGGCGGTGGGGGCGAGTGCTGCCTCTGCAAATGAGCAAGAAAAAGGCTTGTTAGACAGAAAGGCTTGGGGGCGGAGGGGGGACGGGGAGCGGCGAGCGGGGGAACAGGATTGTCAGCGGATCCTGTAAATACTCAAGGCAGCTCTGGTCTGGACCAGCGTGCTACTTATTTCAAAGCAATTTAACCGATGGGATTCCGGACTCCCAAATCAAGAATGTTATTAAAATGAAGAACAGAAGCGGCCCGGCGGCTGGCTGCGGACTTCTGGTGCTCCCCTGAGAGGTGGCCAGGGCTCTGCGGTGGCCAGAGCTCTGCTTTCCCAGGGCTCCCTGCCGATCTCCTACCAGGGGCTTTTTAATAGGGTTGGGGCGGATGTACATGAATGTAGCAGGGGCGTATTGAGAGACCCAGCCAAGCCCCAGTGTGTGTCTGTGTGTGTCTTAAGTGAGGTGTCAGTCACTCAGTCGTGTCCGACTTTGCAACCCCATATACTATAGCCCATCAGGCTCCTCTGTCCATGGGATTCTCCGGGTAAGAATACTGGAGTGGGCTGCTGTGCCCTCCTCCGGGGAATCTTCCCAACCCAGAGATCGAACCCAGGTCTCCTGCATTGCAAGCAGACGCTTTGTCATCTGAGCCACCAGGGACACCCTGTGTGTGTGTGTGTGTGTGTGTGTGTTATTGGTCTTTAAAAGCTCTACAATGAGCTTTTGTTCAGTTTTGTTTTGACCCAGGAAAAGGTACAGGGACCCTTGTTCACCCCCTTATTATTTGACCAGTGGGGAAACTGAGGTCCCCGCAGGGATGGGACCAGTCCAGGGTCACACAGTGAGGCAGCAGAGTGGGTCTGGAAGTCTGGCTTTCTCCACTGCACCCCAGTCCACCCCATTTCCTCCTTGAGGGGGCGTTTCAGGGCCTGGGGGCGTTCGGTCAGTCTCCCCGCCTCGGGATACCATGAGCCTCCCGGGTCCAGGTCCCAGCAAGAGCTGTTGAGAGACATGAGGCCCAGCCCCTGTGCTCCCTGAGGGGGCGGGTGAGGGGCAGTGGGGGGCCGAGAGACGCATGTGAGGTCCTGGGAAGGCTGGGGCCAGCTCTGCATTCTCAATCCCCTCTCAGGTGTTTCAGCGACGGGAGGATGGCTCCGTGAACTTCTTCCGAGGCTGGGAGGCATACCGCGATGGCTTCGGCAAGCTCACGGGGGAGCACTGGCTAGGTGAGACCCCCGCCCGACGCCTGGCCCGCCCTCTCCTGTGCAATGCATGCTGTCAGGCACGAGCCCCTTCCTCACAAGGATGCCAGCCAGGTCTCCGTGGCCTCCTCACGCCCAGGTTGGCTCCCAGGTTCTGCATAGAAAGGGGACCTGAGCGTCCAATGGAACGCGCTGTAGGAGCGGGAAGCCCAGGGCGGTGCGTCCGCCATGGGTGGGTCCCGCGAGGATGTGTGCTCGTCCTGCTGGGGGCGCCCTGGGACCTGGTTTCTGTCCCGGCTCAGGCAGCTGTGGCCGATGCAGGTGCTGGAAGACCAAGACGACCCTCACGCTCCCCTTGAGGGTCAGCACCGCCCCCCTCCAGGGCAGCACTGGTGTCCTCGCCGCTCCTGGCATCTTAACCGAAATCTGTCAGCAGCCATTGAGTGCAGGGAAAGCATCTAAGTGGAGCCTTGGCCAGCTCCTGGCAGCAGGGAGCCCCGATGAGCATGTCGGCAGGAGCCCAGAACTCAACCGGCCTGTGCTGGGCCCTGCCTCTGCTTTTCCACATTCCCCTGCCACCTTCTCATCCAGTGTTGTGTCTTTTCCTATTGAGTTATGAGAGCTCTTTATATATTAAGGTTATTGATTCTTTGTCAAATACCCCTGATACATAGTTACTCCCAGTCATTTGTCTTTCAGCCTCTATTTTTTGGGTAACATTACTGCTTATTTCCTAGGAGTTTTAACTTTTTTTTTAAATGTAGTTGATGGTGCTAGTCTTTTTCTTCATATCGTCTGAGTTTTAGGCCCTGTTTTTCTCTCACAGTGTCATAAAAATGTCTATTTTGAAAATGCCTTTTCAGTTTTTGGTGGTAGGTTCAGCTCTTTAATCCACCTGGGAGCTCACTGGGATGACATAGGGGGTCTGAGTATGTTTCCGCATCTTCCTCCTCACGCTCTGTGATCTGAACTCTGATGGGTGGTGGGGATGGAACTCCAAGCACCCAAGGGGCCCAAGGAAGTAGGGGTTGTGAGCATCCTGGTGGATCAACAAGGACTGGAGAAACCCAGAGAGTAAAGATGAGGGAGGTGGAGGCAGGGGGGAAGAGGGCCTTGAGGGGAGGAAGGGTGGAGAGGAGGGAGACCCCGGCCCCTCCCTCAGGACACCTGCCCCGGGGCCCCCTGTAGGAACTAGGCTGGCTCATTAAGGAGTGGAACTCTGCTTATCCCGGCAGAGTGCTGTCCTAATGGGGGTCCATGGGGCCCACTCGGGGGTGGGGAAAGGAATCTTCCAGCATCCCCACGGGGCTGGGCTCCCTCTTGCCTTACTCCTGGATCAGATCATCTGTCCTGGGCAAGAACTAAATGAACTATCTGGGCAAGCCTGCCTGGGTTGAGCTCTGCCACTTAGCAGCTGTAGGACCTGGGCCAGTGACTTCACCTCTTGGCGCCTATTCTATGAAACACGGATAATACTAGCAGCCATCTCACTGGATCATGACAGCAGTGGCAAACACCTGGATCATGTGTGCAGTGGGCCAGGCGCTGTTCTAAGAGCTGTACAGGGACCCTTTAATTAAATCGGACTCACTCGAATCCCCCCGGCTTCATTAATCCACGTGAAGCTCTCATAGCAGCTCCTGGCATTTGTAAGTGCTGTCTCGGGGGTGGGGGCTTCTGTCAGTGGTGCCTATGGTCTGCCCTTTGCATCTTGGGAAGCCCTCTGGCCCTCACTCCACAGGTGTGCAGCCTGGGGCCCAGAGAGGGCCAGCAGCTTGCTATGAGGCTCTAGCCCAGAGAGACGAGGTCCCTGGGCTCCGGCAGCCGGGTCCTCAGTGACGGATTCCAGTGGATGCAGGGAGGTTCTGGCTGTCTGGACGGCTTTTGCTCTCGTCATGGTTCCTTTTTCTCTGCCCTGGACCTGGACCGGAGTCTTCCCTCTGGGCTGGTTGGGGAGGAGCCAACACAGCCCTCCCGCCCTGGGGGCATGCACACGCTGACCCACGCAGGAAAGGAAGGCAGGAGGGACAGGCTGATGAAATGTCACTTGGTGCCAATAACTTGTAAGGCATTTAATTAAAAGCCCTCTTAATCAAGAGGTAATCAAACTGGCAGGGAAGCACCTTGAGTGTGAGTAGCAGGGGCAGGGTGGAAGGGGAAGGGGAGGGCCTGGCATGAGACCCTAGGGTGGGCACAGGAGAGCGCAGGAGGGGAGGGACAGGGCAGGGAAGGAAGTAGGACAGGGTGTGCTGAGGGGTGTCCAGAGCCAGGCATGGTCTTCTGCCTCTTGTCCACTAGCACCTATTGCGGTAAAGCATCTGTCTACAATGTGGGAGACCTGGGTTCGATCCCTGGGTTGGGAAGATCCCCTGGAGAAGGAAATGGCAATCCACTCCAGTACTATTGCCTGGAAAATCCCATGGACAAAGGAGCCTGGTAGACTACAGTCCATGGGGTCGCAAAGAGTTGGACACGACTGAGCGACTTCACTTTCACTTCACTATTGTGAGCTGGCCCACCTCAGATGCTGGGGTTCCATAGTGAGCGGGACAGTCATGTTGATCACATGGAACTTCCACACTGGTGGAGGGGGGAGCCCGACATGGAAATAGGCAGCTGGAACCAGAATGATAAACACCAACAGGGGGCACCTGGGTTGGCAGAGGTCCTCCACCTCGACAGGAAGTCAAGCAGTCTTCCTGAGGAAGCGAGATCTGAAAATGAACAGAAAGTAACCAGGTGAGGGGGCTTCCTTGGTGGCTCAGCAGTAAAGAATCCACCTGCCAATGCAGGAGATGTGGGTTCTGTCCTTGGGTCGGGAAGATCCCCTGCAGAAGGAAATGGCAACCCACCCCAGTATTCTTGCCTGGGGACAGAGGAGCCTAGTGGGCTACAGTCCATGGGGTTGCGAAGAGCTGGACACAACTGAGCGACTAAAGAACAACATCAAAGCAGGTGAGGAGAGTTGGGAAAAGTGTCTCAGGCAGAGGGGACAGCAGGTACAAAGGCTGTCGGGCCAGGGAGTGCACGTGAGGACCAGATCCCATCTGGCTGGAGCCCGGAGTGTCAGAGAAGATAGAGGCTCCATCACCCCTAACCCAGAAGATTCTCCAGACTCCTCTTGACTCCCGCAGCCTTTCTACCAGCCTTCAGCTTAAAACATTTGGGCAGCACAGCCTGATTTAAAGCAAACACAAAAAACACAAAACATGAAAAACCGTCGGTCCTGTTTCCTGCCAAACACAGCTCTGCAGGAAGAAGGAAGCAGCCCAGGGCTGAAAGAACACCCTTGGTGGTAGTTGTTTCTTTCTGTCACCAACCACATCAGCTTAGCTCTCATCTCCCCTTGGTTCTTTCCAGGGAGGTCACTTCCTCAGCCGCCAACTTCTCTCATCATTCTCTCCTGTATTTCAGGGCTCAAGAGGATCCACGCTCTGACCACTCAGGCGGCCTACGAGCTACATGTGGACCTAGAGGACTTTGACAATGGCACAGCCTATGCCCACTATGGGAGTTTTGGCGTGGGGCTCTTCTCTGTGGACCCTGAGGAAGACGGATACCCGCTCACCGTGGCCGACTACTCGGGCACGGCAGGTAGGGGTCCAGGCTGCGGTTGGGGGTGGGGAAGGATCGGGGCAGCCCAGCCACCTCCCCAGCTGGAAGGACAAAAGGAAGTCTTTCCAGGCCAGGGGCCAGCATCAAGGCTTCTCATCACCACCACCAAATCCCCAGCTAGTCCTCATCCCAGCCACATAAAGCTTGCAGGGCCTCTCCCACAGAACCACCCATTTTGCAGATGAGCAAAGAGCCCAGCGCCGGGAATCAGCACATCTGGAGTTTGAGCTCTGCTGAGCCTCTCCACCCACTCTGGGCTGGGTTTCTCCTCCCAGGGCCGAGGCAAGAAAACCCGGAACAGGGTGTGTGACAAAGCTAGAAGGAGGGAGAGGCTGCAGGGACAGCCGCTGGGACCATCAGGGCAGCTCTGGGGCTGCCTGTGGACACCAAAGGTGTGGAAAGGGGCACGTGCGCTCACGCTCACGTGTGTGCATCGTGCACGGGAAGCATGTGCACACACCTGTGCCCCACTGAACACACACCTGTGTGCACCTGCGCAGGGGACTCCCTCCTGAAGCACAGCGGCATGAAGTTCACCACCAAGGACCGTGACAGTGACCACTCGGAGAACAACTGCGCCGCCTTCTACCGCGGAGCCTGGTGGTACCGCAACTGCCACACGTCCAACCTCAACGGGCAGTACCTACGCGGCGCACACGCCTCTTATGCCGACGGCGTCGAGTGGTCCTCCTGGACTGGCTGGCAGTACTCACTCAAGTTCTCCGAGATGAAGATCCGGCCGGTCCGTGAGGACCGCTAGACTGGCGCGCTCCGGCCCCGCCCCACCCATGATGCCCCGCCCCTCGCCCCACCCCACCACGCCCTCGCCCCGCCCCCGTCACCGCGCCGCACCCCCACCATGCCCTCTCCCCGCCCCCAGGCACCACGCCCCCCCCTCCCCGCCCCCAGGCACCACGTCCCGCCCTTCTCCCCGCCCCCGCTGTCACCACACCCCACCCCTCGCCCCCGCCCCCGCCGTCACTACGCCCCTAGCCCTGCCCACCGCCGTCACCCCCACCCCAACTCTGCTCCTGCCCAGATGCCCGCCTGCCCGTGCATGACTGACCTGCTCTCGCCATGGGGTGGGCCAGGCCAACCCCAACCAGAAGTACTCCCTCAACGAGTGAGGCCACACAGCACCTTCACAGTCCCCACCCCCAATTTGCCCCTGCTGATGGGGCGGGGCAAATTTGACCGCCCCAAATTCTGCCTGCCCGGACTGGACTTTAGCTCCATGGGCCACGTGTCTGCCCCGGCCTTGGCCAGGAGTCGGCCATGTGCTCCTGGCAGCCCTTCCACTTTGCCAGCCCAAACATCTGGAGTCATGGGTGGTGGAAGAGGGGCAGATGGCACCCCTGGAGCTCTTCTAGCAGACAGAGAGAGGGAAGGGTCAGCTATTTCTAGGCAGCTCCGACGCCAGCCTCCTCTGACCCTCTAGACCCCGCCTCAGTTTCCCTGGTGCCTGGAGGTCCCCTTCTCTCCCAAGGACTGGGGAGTCGTGGTACTCAGGGCTGCCTGTGCCCACGGGCTAGGTGGCCACATCCCTCTACGTCCTGAGGCCAGGCTGGGGTGCAGCTGCCTTCAGGAACTCACACCCCGGGGTGACTGAGATCCGTTCCCTGGAGCCCTCCCCACCCACCCATCCTGATTCCCGATGTCTTTTCAGGCCTGGGAGGTCCCCAGTCCCCTTGGCTTCTCTGCCCATCCTCCTGCCTTCCAGGGGTAGCTGAAGTCTGGCCCCACCCCGTCCTCCTGCCTGTGGGAGGCACAGGACCTGTGCTGGGCCAGTGAAGACCTCTTGATTTTCGGGGCATTGGCGGGGCTGTGCCACCCGCACCATCAATTTCCAAGCAGGGACTCTGGAATCCTAGGTCCTCCGAGGAGCGGGCTGGACGGAGAATGCTGGACCCAGAGGGGTTTGGTGGCTGGTACCTGGTCAGCCTGGACATGGCTGTCTCAATGGGGAGGCCGCCCCCTGCTGCTGACTGTGGGTGTTGCCACCTTGGGTCAGGGGAAAGGGAGGGTGTCACTGGGCAAGTGGGGGAGACTGAAGCACCTCCCAGGCATTCAGAGACCTTTCTCATCGAATCCTCTCAACGCTCAGTGCACTGTTACCGCTCCTGCATAACAAGAACCGCAGGTTCCCTAGGCCAGTGGCCAGGAGGGGCAGAGCGGGGACTTCAGCCCATGACGTCCTGCTCAACCAGCCTTGGGGTCCTGGTGTCAGAACCAAGCCCAGGGCTGTTTTGCCGAGTTTCCGCCTGTAGGGACCTGAGAGGGCCAGGAGATCAGCCTGGAGAGCGGCCCAGAGGGTGGGCATCCCAGCAACCCCCTCCTCAGGCAGGGGCTGGAAGTGATACCTAACCAGGACACCTGAAGGCAGTCAAGTGGGGAGTGTGGGATCCAGCCCTCTGTTCCCTTCCCACCAAGGTCTGTGCTTCAACAATAATAAAGTTGGCCGGAGTTGGCCACGAACAGCAGGAAAGGCCCCAAGGGCCTCTGACATGCCAGGGGACCTGGCCGGTCCCCTCCAGCTTCACCTGGTTGTTGGGCGTTTGGCAAGGTTTTCCGGACAATACCCAGTCCCCGCTCTCCTGGCCCTCAGCCGGAATCAGAGACAGCCAAGGAACTGGCGATGACAGCCGAGTCACCAGGGTGGTAACAGGAGTGCCAGGTGCAGGCGGGGGGGGGGGGGGGGGGCGGTGTGCTGGACATGTGTGTAAGACGACCACACGGGCCCCCTGCTGGCCCCTTCCCCATCCTCGAGAAAGCAAGAGAGCCAGCTGCCCCCGCCCCCGGCCTCTGGGACCTCCCCCAGCCAAGGAGCAGAGGCCATGTGGAGCCCTGCGTCCTCATCCTGGAGACTCCCCATCCCCCCTCCAGCTCCAGACCAGAGCCAGCTTCTGCTGCCAGCCTCGCAGTGCCAGCCACTGTTTAGAAAGTGCCAAGCGCTTTCTGATCTGTCAGCAAACACGCTCCTGGTGAGCGTGATGTTAATGGGTTCACAGATGTGTGTGTGCATCAGAAGGCTCAGGGGCGCTCATACCAGGGCTTGGCCCAGGAACAGACGAGCCACAGCTTCGGCCTGGTTGGGGGCCGAGCAAGGGTGGCTTTTAGGAGTGTCGGACCAACCTGGAGACATTGGTTCCTTCCTGCTGGATATCCCAGGTCCCCCTCTGCAACCCAGGTCTAGCATCTCTAGGGACACGGCTGCACTGAAAGCTGGCTGAATGGGCACATGGCCCGTTGTGGTGAGGACAGCCAAGGCCAGTGCACCCCCTTCCTAAAGGGCACCCCTTCCCAGGGCCAGGAGGCTGAGGTGCGCAAGGCAGGCCTGGACCCCGGCTTGGAGGAGCCCACAGTGTGATTCCAGTGCACGTGGCTATCACCAGAGATGGGAGTGATCACAGAAGGAAGGGCGTGCTGGGGGAGCCGGGGAGGGGAGCGAGAGCACGACAGAGACGGAGAGGTGACAGATGCGTGTAAAGGCCACCTGGGACCCACGGTCACTGCGCCTGAACGCTGACCCACCATCACGATGACGGAGTCAATGGCTTGACTGTGGGCTGCCTGTGACCCAGCCATACCACGTTGCCTGATCAACCCCCTCCTGCTTTTTCCTTCCTTCCCCGATAAGGCGAGAACCAAGCGGCGGTGGCGGGGGGTGGGGGGCTCTCTCTACTGGGACCCTCAGGCAGGGCATTTACTCTCCCCGCTTCCAAAAGTTCCTTTCCACAGGCACAGGTAGGTTTTATGGGATCAGCCTCAATCCTTGCCGCTCAAACTCTGGATCCATCTCTGAGACGCCACCCAGCCCGCCACCCCAGCTCCCCGCGTTCATAGCGTGGACGGGCCCTGGGTTTCCAGCCTGAAGGCCTCGGCACGGTCAGCAGGAGTTGAGCATGGAGCCGGGGGCCGTTCTCAGATGGCATGGCCCCCTGCAGCTGCATGTGAATAGGTTTTGTCACGTTGGTCTTGGAGCAGAAGTGACAGCCACACACCCCAGCACCCACCGCCTCCGGGTCCCCCACGGCCACGCACCCTCATCCACGCAGACCTCTGGCCCAGAAGCTGGGAGCCCCGTCACCCCGGGTTCAAGAGGATTCGTGAGGTCCGTCTACAGGACCCGCTGGTCGTGTTACACTTCAGCAGAAGGGGAGGGAGGTGGGGACGCTGTGTGTGCTGACGTCGGGGGACCCGGGACAGGGCCCTGACATGGAGTTTGAGGACTGACATGCTCACAGGAGAGACTGTTAAGGGGCATGCAGACGAGGACACGAGGCTTTGGTCTGATGGGTTGGCTGGCACCCCCCTAGGGCCTGTTTCTTCATCTGTGAGAAGGGAGAGGGCTGCCCCCAAACCCCGAGTGTCCACACAGCTCGCAGGACTTGGCAGGCCTGGGGGGGCTGATGTTGGACCTTGGTGGGGATGGGGGTAGGAGTGTGCACTGGGCTCTGACCTGGCCATGCTGTCGTACCCACAGGCTACCTGACCGTCCACACGAGGGACAAAGCCCAGCCCGGGACGGGTGCTCGTGGGGCCCGTGTACACTTGGTGTCATGTGTGGTCCTGTCTCCAATAAAGTCTCGTGGTGACCGACTCGGGCCTCTGCCTCCCGCTGCTCGGTGCCCCACAGCGTGGGTCAGACACCCCAGGGGGCCAGGACTGCCTCGTGCACACTCCCCAGCATGGCTGTTTGGACACGGGCAACCCCTGTTCCCCAGACAGCTCGTACCCCCAGGAACTGCACGAGACCCCGGGCAGAACCAGCCCCACTCCTGCCCAGCAGCCTGGGCATCGGGGTGGGAGAGGGGAGGCCTTCCCGCCTCAAGAGTGCACCTCCCGGGGCTGAGCCTGGGCCCTTGTTTCCCATCACGGTCCCCAGGGTCCAGTCGGTCTCAGTGGGTCTCTCTTGTGGCCGGGCTGCAGTCCTGAGGAGTGGAGACTCTTCATTCAGAAAATCAGTCACTGTGCTCAAGCACTCAGTCGTGTCCCACTCTTTGCAACCCCATGGCCTGTAACCTGCAAGGCTCCTCTGTCTATGCGATTCTCCAGGCAAGAATACTGGAGTGGGTTGCCGTTTTCTCCTCCTGGGGATCTTCCCGACCCAGGGGTCGAACCCACATGCCCTGTGTCTCCTGCATTGGCAAGTGGATTCTTTACCACTTCCCTGGCTGGCAAAGAATCCGCCCGCAATGCGGGAGACCTGGGTTCGATCCCTGGGTTGGAGAGATCCCCTGTAGAAGGGAACAGCTACCCACTCCAGTACTCTGGCCTAGAGAATTCCATGGGCAGAGGAGCCGGACGGGGTATAGTTCACGGGGTCGCAAAGAGTCAGAGACGGCTGAGCAACTAAGACAACACTTCTTTACCACTGAGCCACCTGGGAAGCCCCATTCAGAAAATCAGTCCCTAACGACTGTTTACTCATTAAACAAATTTACAGCTTAAGGACATAGCAGTCCCCTGAGTTGCTGTAATGAAATCCAATATTTATCAAGTGCCTGCGTTGGGGACCTGGTGGGGGCCAGGGGAAGTGAATGTGCCCAGTATCCTGCCTCGGGCTGGCCTGCAAGGGGACCCCCGGGCTGGGGTGTCTGCACTGCTGGCCTGTGTAGACCGAAGTTGCGGCCCAAGGCTCCCTGGACCGTCCTTAGCATCGGTCCCCTCCACAAAGTGTCCTCCCTGACGGGCATGTGGTCCTGCCCACTGACGGCGCTGAATCAGGCCCACGGGGACGCTGCGGGGTGAGACCCCTGAGCCAGGCCTCGGGAAGTCACCAAGGTGGCCATGGGTGCCTGCTTTCCCATGGGCCACACCCACACCCCAGGGGGACCCCGCTGCTCTGCCACCCAACCCAACTCCTCTGGCCCGGCTCACAGCACCGTTCCGAGGTCCGGTGACTCAGGCACATGGAGGTTCTCGGAGCTGACAAGGGGTGCTGGCATTTTAGCGACAAATAGTGAGCTTCCCTGGTGGCTCAGCTGGTAAAGAACTGTCTGCAGTACAGGCGACCCAGGTTCAACCCCTGGATCACGAAGATGCCCTGGAGGAGGAAATGGCAACCCACTCCAGTATTCCTGCCTGAAGAGTTCCATGGACGGAGGAGCCTGGTTGGGCTACAGTTCATGGGGTCTCCAAGAGTCAGACATGACTGAGTGACTAAACCTACCCAGGGGAGAATCCACATGGTAAGAGTCCCAGGGCAAGGAGGGTTCAGCTGGCATGCCTGGGAGCTCTGAGGGTGATCAGCCGACTAGGAGGCCAATGCTTCTGAAGAGGGCATTGTCCGGGCTCCCCTGGACGCCAGCAGCCTCCACCCTGGGCCCACCTGCCTTATGCCCTGTGGTTCACACTCCCCTCCCCACAGTGTGGGCTCTGCTGTGGGCCCCCATCAGGAGGAGGAGTTGGAGGTTCAGGCACTGATCAGACTTGCCCAAGCCCACGGCTGCCTTGTGGCTGAGCAGGGGGGAGTCCGACCCTAGGGGCTCACGTGAGCCTGAAGCGTGGCGGAGGAAGGCATCTGAGATCCGAGGCAGGGGCCTGGGCTTACCACAGCCAGGCTGTGTTGCTCCACGGGTTCCTGGCAGGTTCTGCCAGGGCAAAGGCCGCTGGTCAGCTTAGACATCCCGGGACACAGCCCCACCACTCCGCAGGGACGGCTTCCCAGGGAGCCTGGTGGCCCCTGGACCCCGGTGGCCCCGGGACCCCCTCCCCCACGGCCTCCTGTGCTCACTGGGGGTGCCAGGCAAAGCCTTTGCTTCTGGAAGCTGACCCTGACAGACCCCACCTGCTCTCCTACAGAGTGTCACACTTGCCACCTCGTGTCAGTCACCCCCACGTGTTACAGTTGTTACCCCCTCCTGCTCAGGAGTGGGGCTCTTTCCCTGGAGGAAGTCCAGGGGTTTTGAGGAGCCCGGGAAGGAACTTGAAACCAATCTTTTGGGCCAGATGTCCTGGGGAGCTGCTGGCAAGCCCCTGTGGTTGGGATGTTTGGCGCCAAATCTGACATCAGACTTGCTTCCGGGTGCCCCAGCTCCAGGGTTGGGGTGGAGGACTCGATTGCCCCCAGTCTTGCCCCCTACCCCACCCACACCCAACACTTGGGACCTTCTGTGGCCACTTCTCAGAGCCCTGGACCCCCCGGCCCCCCCACCCCCACCCCATCCTGAACCATGCCAGGGGCTGTTTTCACAGCAGAATTGTCTTCAGCCCAGTGTGTTAACAGCCAGGTGGAACTTTCCTCCTAGGGGGAGGGAGGTGGCCCTCAGGGCTCATCCCCACCTCTGCTGTCCCCACTGTTCACAGCCATCCCTAAGGAATTCTGCAGGGCACAGCCTGGGAACCAAACCGTCTCATTTGACGCCCATGGGAACTGAGGCACAGAGAGGGCAAGCATCTGGCCCAAGGCCCCAGAGCGAATCAGTGACCCCACTGCGGGCTGCGCTCGGTCATCAACCAACACCCAATGTCACGACCAGCCAGCACTCACCAGGGAGATGAAATGGCCCTGCACCTCCCAGCTCACATGCACACGTTCACACACGTGTGCATAGGTGCACGCGTATACACACACCTGGCTCTGCACCTGCTCCAGTCGGCACACGGTGTGCCCTCTGCCTGCGCCTGCCTGCAAAGTCCTCGCCCTCACCAAGGAGGCTGAGCACACCCCTCTGAGGGGCCCGGAGGCAGCCCGCGCTGCCTGCCTCCTCTTGACCTCGTTCCTGCCACAGATGGGGCTGGAGACAGGAGCGCCAGGACACAGCTCTGATCTCAGTGCCTTTGTCTCCCCACCCGTCACCATGAGGGGAGTAAAGACTCTAGCCCCTTCCTCAGGTCGCTGGGAATGGGGAAGGGTCTTTAAGGCCATCTATTCCCATGTGGGGTGATTCCCACCCCTTTCCTTAGCACCTCGGTCGCTCACCGGCAGAGAATCCGCCTGCAATGCAGGAGCCCGAGACGCAGGTTCGATCCCTGGGTCGGGAAGATTCCCCTGGAGGAGGGCATGGCAACCCATTCCAGTATTGCCGGTAGAATCCCATGGACAGAGGAGCCTGGCAAGTTATCATCCACGGGGGCGCAAAGAGTCAGACACGACTGAAGCAACTGAACGCTCAGGCACACCAGTACCTCACAGGCAAAGCCAATGCAGGTCAGCAGGGTGAGGGCCCTGGAGCCAGAATCCACTGGGCTCAGTACTCAGTCCGGCCTGAACAGCCACCCCCAGACAACTGCCGGGCAGCCGAAGCCTCACCAAGCCCCTGCTCACCTCGCCGCCTGGCACGCTCTGGAAAATCTAGGCTGGGCGAGGCACAGAGGCTGGGGCTGTGCTGGACACCTCCTGCTGGCCTCCCTAGACACTGACGGTGGACAGGGAAGGGGTGAGGGAGGGGAGGGGCCGGGAGGGATGCTCCTGGGTCTGTGGGCTGCTACGGGCCAGTGGGAGCCCCCAGGAGAGCAATTCCCTGTGCTGGGCACCGGCCATGCCCCTTTGGCTGGTGCCTTGAGGAACATGCTGCCCAAGGGTCCCCGTGCCCTGGCTTAGCCCGCAGCCCACCCGCTCCCCACCCCATGCCCAGCAGGCCCCAGGGGTGCTCAGCGATCACACACAGGGCAGGCGGAGGGGCGCACCGGGCTTTGTGGGGTGAGTGCCCTGAGGTGTAAGATGCCGAGGGACCAGAGTGGACCCCACAGGGACCTGTGCACCCACGGTTCACCCCCTCCAACCCCGTACCCCGCTGTGGGGAAGCGGTGCAGGTGACCACGCGTGCACTCCCCACCTGGGCCTCTGAGCTCACGGGGGAAACTACCAGTGAGTGAGCGGCTGGGGAGTGACCAACGCCAGTGCCCTCCATGACCGTGACCTTCACCCAGGCCTCGATGAGCCCCACACCGGGCTCACAGCCTTGTCTCCACGGCCTGCGGCAGAGAGGCGGATGAGGTTTGAGCACACTCGCGGGTCCGTCCGTCCTTCCCCAGGTGAGGCTCAGTGGGGCCTGCCGCGCTAGGCAGTGGGGCCTGGTGGGACTGAGCCTCCCTGCCAAAAGGCACACTCTCCAGTGTTTTAGGGGGTGTGGACTTGAGAGATGGGCTGGTCTCGCCCCCCTCCATGCCCTCTCACGCTGCCCAGCTCAGCCTCCTGGCACTGATGCCCCTCATAAGGCTCTGGAGCAGGCAACCTGTGGCACCGAACACAGCTCCTCACCTCACCCGTGCAACAGGCCAGGGTGGGCTCCAAGCTGTCTGGCCTCCTGAGTCCCCTGGGGGTGGAGGTGCTGGCCCGGCAAGCAGATCCGACAAAGGCAGGACTGTTAGGGTTCCTCCGGGCCGGGTGGGACCCCAGGGCCACACCTGTGACTCACAGTGAATGAGGCGCCCCGGCTCCTCCAAGCAAGGCTGCCTTTGCCCAAAGGGCGGCCCTGTCTGGCTTCTCATCAGACCATATCCTGTTTGTGTTGGGTCTTTTATCAACGCGGTCCACGCAGTCCCATCCTTCACTACCAGGTCCCCAATGGAATCCCAGGGTCAGGAATGCGCAGCAATCAGGAGTGCCCAGGGCACGGGCCCCCTTGTGGGGGCACTATATAAAGCAGGGAGCGCCCGGGAGCTGCACCTCCTGGACAAGAACCCAGAGCAGCTCTGCCCAGCCCGGCCCAGGTCCAGCCGCCCAGCTGGGAGCAGACCCGCAGCACCGTGAGTACGGCCGCTCCATTCCCGGCAGGAATTGCACTCAGGCCTCCTGCAGGTCGGGAGCTGGGCGCAGGCGGTAGGAATCCTGGGGACCCACAGGGTTGGGAAGGCCCCGAGGGGTGGTGACCGGCACCTCATCTTGCTGCCTGGAGCAGGCAGAGATTGGCCACGGGTGCCCTCCAGGGCTCGGCACTGGGCCTCCCTCTGTCTTCTCCTGCCAAGTCCTGGATGATGGGGCCTGAGCCCCAACTTGTGCCGGGGTCCAGTTTTTGGTGTGGAGGTTCCAAGCTCCCACTGGATTCCTGAAGGGATCCATGCTCCTCCCAAAGGGAAGGAGAGAAGGTGCCCCCTCTTTGGAGACCCAGAGGCTATTCCCAGGTGGACTCATCCACCAGCTGGACTCCCACCTGATCTCAAAGCTGTCTGCCTCACTTTCTGTGGGGAGGAAAGCCCTTGAGAAAAGCCCCCACTCCACCCAGACGCTGACGGAGAGGCTTCCCTGAGGCAGGTAAGAGGTTGCTCCAGCCTCAGGAGATGAGAGAGGCGTAGGAGGGCTGGATTTGAGAAGAGGAGGGAGGACATGTTTTTTTTTTTTTAAGCTTTTTGGGCTGAGTACACTTTGAAATGTCTTCAAGGGAGCCATTTCTGGAAAGAGCTCTGGGAGGCCAGGGCTGTCTTCTCCAGAACACGCTCCCTCTATTCCAGCCTCAGCTCTCCTCAGAGGACCAGCCAGCTCCCACTCAACGTGGTCGTTCCCAAAGAGGCTTCCTTTGCGAGGGGACGAGCAGTTACTGCCAAGGCAGGGGCACTGGGGGGAAGCTCTATTTCTGTTTCGCATCCCTATGGACTGCCGTGCAGGGGGTAGAAGAGCCATTCCCATGTCCAGCCCAATTAGACCCGGGCTTGCATCCTAGCTTTGTCACTTACAGAACTGAGATCTTGGGCCCGTCACCCGTTTGGGGATCCTGCCTCCTCTGTAGAAGGGAATAAGGGAGGCCCTCCAGGACAGTATCAGGTGGGGATGGTTAAATTGGCCTACAGTCCAAGAAGCCCCCTGGCCATTAGAATCGGGAACCCTAGAGCCTCTACTTTCTAGCTGTGGGTCCTGAGCACAGTCTCTTAGCCTTTCTGACAGTTCTCTTGCCTGAAAATAAAAACGGGAATAACAGGGCTTCAAGTTAGGTTTACTGTGAAGGTAAAGTGCAACCATGCAGGCAAAGGTTTACCTCGCAGCCAGATTACAGTTGGAGAAGGAAATGGCAACCCACTTGAGTATTCTTGCCTGGAGAAGTCCACGGACAGAGGAGCCTGGCGGGCTACACAGTCCATGGGGTCGCGAAGAGTCGGACATAACTGAGCGACTATCACTGTCACTCAGGTACACAGTTGGTGCTCAGCGGGCACTGGCAAGCATTCCTCTCTGGGAGGATGTCTGAGTTAGGCCCGGCCGTCAGATGTGGTTCCTGCTTTCGGGAGCAACTGGCTTCCACGTCGCAGAGACACGAGCAGAGCATCCCCGCTAAACAGCTCAACCAGACCCATTTATTATCGAGTTGAAAACGAAGAGGGGTAGATGCTATTAACTCTACCCTATGACTCTGAAATGATACGGCCCAAGAGTCAGTAATTATAATAAGGGAAGAATGAGCCCAAATTTGCTCAGCTCTCCCAGGGCCGCCTGTAAGCCATCCCAGCGGCAGCGGTATTAGTGTGCTAAGCTGCCAAGGCCGTCAAAAGATTGCAGGAGAGGGAGAACCAGCCTAATTGGCGCGGCTGGCTCCTGAACCTGCTAACAAAATAAAGGCCTGGTCCCCCAACGTGGTGACATTTCCTCACGCTGCTTGCAGGCTGGGCTCAACCGAGCCACCAGCTCACACCTTTGACAGTGGCCTGGGTCCCCGGGAAGCACGTGCACAGCTGTGCGTGGCCCCGAGGTGCAGCCCGTAACCTCCTCCTCTCTCCCCTCTGGACCAGATGCGGAACCCTTACTCCCTGCCCTACCTCCTGTTCCTGCCCCTGGGTGCCTGCTTCCCAGTGCTGGACACAGAGGAGCCCGTGGACGCCGTAGGGGGCACCGGACGTGAAATGAGCTGGACGCACCCAGCAGGGGGACGCCCCTTCCCGTGGGGCCCCCCTGGGTGGCCAAGAGCCCCGCACTCACACGCCCTGCTCATCACGGCCAAGGAGCTGCGGGCGTTGGGCAGGGCGCGTGCTGGCTTCAAGCTGCGTCTTGGGAGGCAGGACGACGGCAGCAAGGCCACTGGCCTCCTCCTGGAGGAGGCCGAGAAGGTGGGGGGCCCGCTGGGGACTCTGGCTGAGGAGCTCAATGGCTACAGCAGGAAGAAAGGGGGCTTCAGCTTCCGCTTTGGCCGGGGATGAAGGGGCCAGTGATCCTGGGAAGGGCCCCTCTGCACCCGACCCCATCCCCGCCGTTTCCACACGCTTCTCCTCTGGCCTCAAAAGACCAAGACACTGAGAAGGTGTGGGGTCTTCTTATAAAGGACAACAATAGGAATTATAAAAGCAGTAGGATTGGTTAGGTGGGTGCTTACTTTTGATTTCCAACTTTGCTGAAGCAAAAAAACCCTGGATGGTGTCAAAAAGGAGCTCAAAAGGCCAGAAAAGCAAGGTAACAAGAGATACCACATCTGGCACCACCCCCTGGCAGTCTGCTGCGTTTCAGCCCCCTCCTCCGGGGGCCTGGAGCTGAGGATGCCCTTGGACCACGAATCTGAACAGGCAGAGCCGGCTGTGCTGGCTCTGGCCTAAAGGTAGGTGGCCTGAGTGATTCCGTAGGATAACCCAAGTTTTGACAGTCTCCGCCAGGACGTCAGGGGTTGACATCTGAAGTGCGACTGTGAGCGAGCACATTCCACTGGGTACAGACTGTGGTTCTGAAAGTTAACAATGGAAAAAAGAAAAATCTTGTTCTCCATCCCATTAAGACAACATCCCTCTGGCAAGAAAACCTTGCTGCGGTGTTGCAATGCCACTCGGAACCCGCTGCCCAGCCCTTCTGACAACTGTCTTCATCGGTGGTACAACGTTTGCCAAGCCGAGAAGCCTCGTGGGAGGTGAATGAGGAAGGAATACTTTTTTTTTTTTTTGCTGCAGCAAGGTTGAGTGTCCAGTGTTCAGAATGTGAATGTATTGTTGTCTTTTGAAATAAAAGTTGTAGTGACTGCAAACTGTGACGGGAAGCCCGCCTGACTCTTGCCTGCAGGTCCTCTGTGCCCTGGGAACTTCGCTTCCCGAGTTGCGAGTTGCCTTGACTTTGGGGAGATGGAAATCGTGTCTCCTGTACCCCACACACCTCTCCAGGCATCTCCTTAATTGGCAGTTGGTGAAATACCCATGGTCAGAGGTACAGGGAAAGACACACGGGGTGGTGCATTTTTCCTCTTGCGCTAGACAGCTCTTGCCCTGGTTTTCTCCAAGCGAGGAGAATTCTGAAAGCAACTGCTCTGCCCCGAGGGAAGCCCGCGCTGGGCAGCCCTGGGGCAAGGCGGAGCATCTCCTTCAAACGTGGCTTTGGTGAGTCCTGCGTTCTGACCCTAGTCAGCTTCAGCAGTCTGATGCTCCTCACTCCCTGGCTGGCTTCAACTGCCAGGACCAGAACCTGTATCGATGTTGCCATGGCAACACCTCTCCTCCTCCCCTGGGAGCCGTGGCTTGCCCCTGTTCACAATTGAATAATTCTCCATTGAGCTGTCACAATTAATTGGTAGATTCTTATTAGCCTTTTTAGAACCACACTGGGCCTGGGCCCAGCTTGGCACCTCAGAGCATTTCACAGTGTTTTTCCCGTTCTATTAGAGACTTAGGTTCCCCGGTAGCAGCTCTCAATCCTCGACAGCCCGGAAAGTCACTTCATTAAGGGGTGACAGATCTGAGCCACAAAAAGAGGCGGGCTGACTGGGGAGCAGAAATGGGATGCAGGGAGGGGCGGGGACGCAGGAGTTGGAGCTTCGCCTTATGTTGAAGCAAGCTGCTTAGAGCACATGTCCTGGGCTCAGGGCCGTGGTGATGGGGCCGGCAGTGACGCTGAGTCTTGGAGGCACGGCGTACCTTTTGGCCTCTGCCACTGGCGAGGGAGGGAGGAGCCGGGAGGTCTGCTGCTAATGTGACAGGTTGATTGGGGGGGGGGTGGTCTTTGTGGGTGAAAGAAGCAAACACTCAGCCCTGAAGCCACGGAGGGAAAGCTCACGAAACCAGTCAAGGAAAGCCCCGCTGCGGAGGCTGTACAACACGGGGTGGCCAGAGGAGGCAGGCGGGGTCCTAGCCTGGGCTGTCACCCAGGCACGTGCTCACTTCCACTCTGATACAGGGGGAGGCGAGGCAGCATCCTGGAGTAAGTACTCCAGCCCGTAGCTCATTTACACACACAAAGAAGCCAGAGAATGTGCTCGTGACACACGGGGGGAAACACAACAGACCAAGGGCAGAGGGACGCCCTGCAGCAAGGTCCCCTGGCCCGGGCGCTCAGGCGACTTCTACTCTCGGGGCTAAAGGACCACCCCCGCAGTCACTCACAGTGAGAACTGAGAACGTGGAGGTCACCGAGGGGGAAAACGCTCCCGCACGTGTTTACGCACGCTGTGGGTATGCACCGGCTGGCTTTTAATTTACTAGGATTAGGTTAACCTCGGTGGAGAAATCCGAGATAAAGCGGGGAGGGGGAGAGGGGCGGGCCTTCAAAAGTGGATAACCTGTCATTAGGCTTTCATCATTAAACAGATATCAACAACAAAGCTGTCCTCTCCAGTTGCTTGTACATTCAAGCTCAATAAACCTGAAAATCAGAACAATCAAACTGCTACGGGCGTTGATCTGTTAAATCCACTCCACTGCATTTGGCTAACCTTCCTCTTTAACCTCCCCACACCTCTCGACCCCCCCGCTCTGTAAAGGTTTGGGGGTCTCTCGTGCCATCCCCACACAGCCCCCTCTCCTTGATGGAGATTACTCCCCAGATTAGTGAGGGTGAGGCTCTTCGGAAAACATCTGCTTCGGAAGCAGGGCGATTACGCTCCCCCGGTGGCCTGGCCAGCTCCACCTGGCGTGGCCGTGCTGTCCTCTGGCCCAGGCACCTGGGAGCTGATGCATTCGCTCATGTTAAGCATTCAAGACACACACACAAAACGCTCCACCTTGGTGTGCAGATCTCCAGGTATTTAGCTCTTAAAATGGATGGGGAATATTTGCCAGTATTTTCTTGCATGTTTGAAATATTAATAAAAATGTCCAGGAAAAAAAGATGTTGGGGGCGGGAGCAATAGCAGACCATCACCAGCAGCTGCAGCAAGTGAGGCGTCAACTCGTCCCAACAGCGCCTGGCGCCAAAGATGCTGCAAGACACACACCAGGGGAGACCCAGACTCAGGCAGGGGGCTCTCACCGTCCAGGCAGGGAGCCGGGGCCCTGGCCTGAGACGGGGGGTGACCATGGAGGAGGGCTGGCACCAAAGACAGGGGACACCACGGTTGGGCAGTCTTGTCCCACCTAACATCTTCTGTATGAAGACAGCACGTCGACATGGGTCCCCCACCCCGAGTGCTCAGCTGAGGAGTGCTGTCTATAAAACACCTCTGATGCCGACAGACAGGGTTGGGCGAGCTGTCGTTCTCACCTCCCCTCCTCCATCGTGAAAGAGGGGAGGTGAGCCTGGCCCTGGATCCCCGATCTCCGCGGATCGTGCTGTGGCCATCTGGACTGTCGCCAGATGAGTCAGGCGCAGTAGGCGTTAAGCAGGCACGTGCTGTGTGACCTCGGGCTAGCTGCCACACATCTCTGAACCTGGCTTTCCCACCCATGAAATGAAGATGGTCACAGAACCTCCCTTGTTAATTCTGAAAATGTGTGGGGGTTTCCCATGGTGGTGCGGAGTGCATTCGGAGTGCATTTGTAGAGTAGCTAAAAGCACTCCCCTGGAAGCTGAAATTCTAAGAAAATCTTCAGTGCAACCGAACACACATCTGGAATGTGCCCCAATTCTAGGCGTGGTTGGATGAGTTTCCAGCCAGTGACACACCCATTAGCCGGCCACCACCCAGGCTACGTACCCCGTGTCACCCGCCCTCTGACCTCTCCCACCAGACCACGTGCCCGTTTAAACATCACTGTGCTGGGTCTGGCAGCTGCCCGGCACCATGTACCATGGAGTGGGGTGTCTGTCCCCTCCCACTCCCAGTGCCCCCCAACATTCCATGGCATGAACACACCACCCCTACCTATTCTGTTCCCCTCTTGATGATTGCTTTCAGTTTGGGGATCTGAAAGGTTTTTTAAAATTTTTGAGGCTGGAGGCTTATACATTTCAAGGTAACCATGTCAATAGCAGCTGCCCGCCTTCTGGGGCCTGGCCCTCTGGTGCCTCCTCCTTGGTTCTGGACCTCAAAGGCACGACTCAGACCTTTGGCCACCATTGTGTGTATACACAGAGATGTCTTCCTGGGGCTATATTCCAGTCCTCACTAGGTTCTCAAGGGGTTCTGTGACCTAAGAGGTTCAGGACCACTGACCTAGAACGGTGAGACCCAGGTAGGCTTCTTCAGCTTGCCTGACACTCGTGGAAGACGTTACTTTGGATTAGAGCCTTCTGAGACCCTGCCTCATGCTGATACGGCTGCCAGGGTGACTGGCGCGTACACGAGGCCTCGTCCTGGTCTCACCGCATGGGAGCTGTGACTGGATGAGCTCTCTGCTGGGCAGTGGGAAGACGGGACAGCTCACCCTGTCTGCGAGGCTGCCGTGAGGAGTCCGGGACCCATGCATGGCTGACCCAGGGGAAGCAGCCGTCAGCGGGGACTGTCACTGCAATCCCACGTCCTCTTTCAGACTTGAGAGCTGCCACTCAAAGGAAGAGCCTGCTCCCCGTGGAAAAGTCCCCAACTCGGGAGCTCTGGTGTCCAGTGACAGCTCTGCCACTGACCCACCCTGTGGCCTGGGCCCGTTTCTGCCTCCGTGAGACGAGGAGACCTGTTTCCCGGTGCCGCCTGGGGCCACGCCACTTGAGCACACACCCTGGGTCCCGCTGACCTCATCCCCGGGCTGGCATTTCCACTGCCCCCGCTGCGGAGCGGCACGGCTCGCTGCCCAGGTCTCTGGGAAAGAGGCTCCGCTGGACTGTGTCTTCACTGGGCTCTGGTGGACAGGAAGTGCGTCCTCTGACAGGCCTGCTAGCTTAATAAGTATCATTAGCAAGGGGCAGCTACTAAATTCCCCGACGTCCACTTTCCGAGCCACCAGCTGGCGTCAAACGGAGAACGGATATTGAGGACACGTCAACACCCCCTCGGGAGGTCCCCGTGGGAGAAGTCACGCCGTGGCCCTGGCTGGTGGCTCCATCCCCTCGCAGGCTGGCACACCCTCCTCGTCTTCGTCCACCGAGAAATAAGATGCCTGGTGCACTGAACACGAGTGAGTGGACAGCGCTTTGGGGACTGATGACAGTGGCTGAAAGTGAATTCAAATGCAAGGAGAAAAAGAAAAAGCCTGTGGGGAGGGCTGAACGCTTTCAGGCCAGAGAGGCATTCCGGACGTGACCTTCCCCTCCCCATTTCAGGGACGGGAGGCACCGCTGTCGCTGGTCTCCCTTTCCCACGCCAGACGGCCGCGGCCCACATGGGAGCACAGCCTGTTCTCAGTGCCGCTGCCAAGCCAGGCCGCTGGCAAGCAGGGCTCGAGGGCACAGAGGGGCCCAACGTGAGGGCTGGCTGGTGACACAGCCGGTGCGGGGTTCTGCCGCACTCCTGTTCTCTCCTGTCGTGTGAGATCCGACACGGCCTGGCCGCTTCTGGAAAGCCTGGCTCCCTCCCGGCCCATGCACGCGCTGGGGCTCTGAGGATGACAGGGAAGAATTACGGACCACAGCAATTACCCCAAGGTCTGGTGTTGTAAACATTTATTTAAAAAATACTACGGAGGAGAGACGTGGATTCAAAAAAAACACAAAGTCATATACAGAAACAAAATATACTGGACCAAAAAGAAAAAGACACCATAGGCATTGCAGAAGGGAGGACAGTGGAAAACTATTTACAGGTCATTTATAAAAGGGCAAGTCTATAAAAGAGTGTAATACCAAAGTATAAATGCAAAATATAGTGGCACATCGTGTGAACGGGAAGAGACAAGTACCTCAGAAACGGGCAGTGGAGGGGACCTGGTGGGCTTCGTTCCGCTTCGTCTGCAAGGCCACTGGCGGTGTTCGGGCACACACCCCCTCGGTCTGCGCAGCACAGCAGCCCGGGGGGGCAAAGAGGTGAGGAGCTGTGAAAACAGCATAAAACGACCCAGAGGAAACCATCTCTATCAGAGAAATAAAAGACAAACTCAGGTGATTAGTGTACAAACAGGGCCCGAGTGAGGTCATGGGCACGGGGCGGCCTTGGGAGTGGGTGGGACACGGTCTCCTCCTGGTTTCTCCTCCGATTCTCCTGAGCAAGGCCCAGGCAGGTACCGGCCCACTCCTCAGTAGCTGCTCCAGGTCAAGGTCAAGGGCACGTGGGCTCCTGCCCCTGAGCCTAGTCTTGGGCAGCCTGGGGAGATGACGCTGAAGACTGCTCTCTGAGACACTTCCTGGGGTTTCCTTTGTCTGATTCTCTTCATCCCTGATGACTCCCACCGGAACATTAGGTTAAGTGTTGCTTGTGGTAATTACATAAGCTACATGCCCATTGGGGCATGGCCCACGCTGGGCGGGGCTTTGGTGCCCCAGTCCTTCCCTCCTGCGTGCGCGCTGGGCGCCCGATGGCGGCTCCTTCTCTCTGGGGAGGCAGTTGTGCTGAGGGCAGTTTGGAAATGCTTCAAGAACTCTGGAAAGCTGAAGACTGACTTGTCACCAGGGAAAGAGCCCTGCAAGAATCTACTTTGCCTTAGAGGAGCATGATGGAATGGAAAGAGAGCAACTGGAAGTGAAGACTGAGCACCTTATCAGGGCCCCCTGGGAATTTGAAAGGAAGGTAACTGTGCTCACTGCCGACCTGCCAGGCCCCGCTCTGGGCCATCCTGGGCCTGGCTGTGCCCCCACGCTCGCCATCCCCTCCTGCCTCTGGAGCCCCTGTGTGCTCCCCCGCGACCCTGCTACCCTCCAGACTCAAGCTTTCTATCCAGGATTAGCAGTGCACGTCACAGGAGAGCAGGTGACGGGGCCCTGAGGACCTGGAGAGGACGGCGAGGAAACTCTCCCCATCGCAGACTCCTTGGCTTCCCCCCAGACCGGGACCCAGAGGCTGGCTGGTGGCGGTGCCCTGGCCTATCTCAGCCCCCAGTCAAGAGCCGTCCTTCACATGGGGGGACGGTGCGGGGTGGGGGGAGTGGGGTGATCCCCGGGCCGCACTTCCCAGGACGTGGCTCTGGACACGTGTCCTCAGCAGGCGGCCCGAGCGAGGGGAGTGTACACTCC
Organism: Budorcas taxicolor; assembly: GCF_023091745.1. Classification (NCBI taxonomy): domain Eukaryota; kingdom Metazoa; phylum Chordata; class Mammalia; order Artiodactyla; family Bovidae; genus Budorcas; species Budorcas taxicolor. The sequence continues at coordinate 160,279,501 of NC_068920.1, read as the reverse complement.
CTGCCTGGGGTGAGGCGAGCAGACAGTCCCCAGGCCCTGCTGACTCAGCTCCCATTCAGGGTGCTCCTTCCTCGGGACAAAGGGGGCAAACGCAGAGCCAGTGGAGGTTCTCCAGGGTGGAAGATGGAAAGGAAGCGCTCATCGACCTTCCCGCCTGGCCCCGAGGGCTCAGTTTTGAAGCCCCACACGCAGGGAGGAGGCTGGCGTGCCCACGGCCGTCCAGAGAGCGGGAACGCCACAGACAGAACCTGGATGAGGCTCCGGGGGCCAGGCGGAGGGGGGAGGTGAGCACAGGAGGGTGGCGGGCAGGACAAAGTCGTGGCGCCGCGCTCCATGGCGGCCTCTGCTCTGCCCGGTGCCGAGCTCTGGGCCAAGGTGCCCACACGCGGGTCCTGCCGGCCGCTGGCCCGCCGCCCCGGGCGCACACAGGGAGCTCTCGTGCACCGCCGGCTCCTGCTACCTCTGCACGATGTCGCTGATCTCCTTCACGGAGCTGAGAAGTTTGCTGAAGTCCTGAGTGGCCGCCGGGCCACCGCCTGCTGTTGCTGGGCAGATCTGCAGCTCCCGGAGGTTGTTCTCCAGTTTGTTGATGGCCTCACGGAAGGCGAATTTGTTCCTCATTTGCTGGATGGAGTCCACATAGCTCACGCAGAACGTGTAGAGGTTTTTGCCGGCTTCGAGCACGGCACTGTGGCTGGCCATCTGCTCCGAGTTCTTGGAGATGGCCAGGCACAGGGCCTCGGTGCCATCCAGCACCATGCCCTTGGTGATGGCGCCACTGGCAATCCGCTCAGGAGGCTGCCGGGTTTTCCGAAGAGACACGCGGGTTGATATGAGTGGGATGAAGGCGGTGGAGGACGGCTGGTCCCCTGCCAGGGCAGAGGGTGCTGACGGCAAGGTGGTGGGGGTGGGGGCGGGGCTGGTTGGGGTCCCTGCCGGCTTGGTGGATGCCGGCGGCTTTGGCACGGATGGGAGTGCAGGCTTCTTGGCGCCCTCTCCCAGCTGGCCAGGCTTGGCGGTGTCGCTGTTCACGGCGTCCGCAGCCAGAGCCACAGGTTTCGCCTTCCCCCCAGCGCCTGCCTCCCCGGCTGCTTCCTGGCTCGGGCTCTGCGAGGGCTTCCCGGCTTTGCCAGTGGAGGTGGGTGGCGGGGGCGGCGGGGCGGGTTTGAGCTTGGACAGCTTCCCCTTGTCTCTCCCTGGGGACTCGGAGGCGGCCTTGTGCCTCCTCCCCCGGGGCTCCTCTGCAGCAGCGGCAGCGGCCTTGCTGGGCCCTCCGGAAGCTCCTGGCCCGGCCCGGCTGGTGGGGGGTGCCGGCTCGGCGGGTGTCCCCGCGGCAGTGGGCCTGCCGGCATCCTCCTTGTGGGGAGGGCTGGAGGGAGGTGCAGCCGCACCCTGCCTCCGGAGCGGTTTCGGCGTCAGGCTGGGCGGGCTGGAGCCCGGGCTGGCCTCAGCTGCGTCCTTGAAGACCTCGTCGGCGGCCTCCTCGGTTTTCTTTACCAGCCGGGGTGGCGGGGTGACCGTGCCTCTGGTCATCTGGTCAGACCTGTTCTCGCTTGCCCGTTTCCGAGGCAGGGCAGGCTTCTCGCTTTTGTGGCCTCCGAAGGTGGACGAGTCGAACTGCCTGCCGGTGGACTGCAGGTCCCGAGGCAGGGTGACTGACCGCCACTCTGTGTCCTTGGCGCCATGGGGCACGCAGGAGGCTGAGCAGGACCTCAGGAAGCGCTTGCTGGCACCACCACCACTCTCCTCTTCACCGGCAGCCAGCCGGCTGCTGGTCAGTGTGCTGGACTTTTTCCACAGGTGGGGCGACCGGAAGCCCGCGCCCCCAGACTCCCGGAAGGCTCCGTTGGGGACCCCGGCCCCGCTGCTGGGCTTCGGCATTTTGGCCGACTCCACTGTGTCCAGGGGTGCCGGCGCCAGTGCCCCGTTGCTGATTTCCCGGCCTTCCTCCTCACTGGCCGCTTTCCGCTCGGGTGGGCCATCCATCTCCCGGAAGGAGCTGCTGCGTTTGGGAGGGGTCGGGGCAGTTTTCTTCTTCTTCTTGATCAAGGCGCTGAATAGGTTGGTCTTCTTGTCTTTGGGAAGCAGGCGTTCATCCTCATTGAGGCCGCCATCTGGAGGACCCCGCTCTTTTCGAGGGAGCAGTGGAGATACAGTGGGCTCATGGTCCACAGGATCTGAAACACACAGGGAAGAGCTGAACAAGTCCAGGCCAGAAGCGACGAGCCTGGCCTCGCACGGGCCGGCGGCCTCTCCTCACAGAGAGGCCCTGCATCTGGTCTCTGGAGGCCTGCGTGTGTGGTTAGGCTGCCCGACCCTGGCGAGCGACCTCTCTGCTCACCCTCGGCCTCCTCATCGATGAATCGGAGCACATTAGAGCTACCCGGAGTGCTGCAGTGAGAATAGAAGGGATGTGGGCATTTATCACAGCTCCTGGCACGGAATCCTCAGTTGGCACTGCATGTTGGTGTTGTCATTACTGGGCAGAGCTAAGATCTCTCTCCTTGAAGACAGCAGAACAAAAAGCTGTGGCACCTGCGCCCACTGCCCCACCCCTGTTAAAGCAGAAAAGGCCCCTGCACACCACCATCTGGAGGGTACAAGGCAGACGAGGCCAAGCACAGGGTCAGGAGCTGGGCCTCTCCCACCAGGCGGCTGCTTGCGGCTCCCGCAAGGCTGGGCAGGAGGGAGAGGGGCCGCGTGCCACAGAGTGCAGTGACAATGGGCTATTATGCTCAGGGAACTAGAAGGGTGACCTTTTAAAACTTTTAAATGGGCATCCTTTAAATATGAATAACAGCGCCTAAGAAATCTTTCTGGCGTTGCCAAGCTCCCCGCGAGTGAGTGACAGAGCTCTCCCTCCGAGGGCGGCAGCAGCGCGGTGGCCGTCAGCACCTGGGACGCTGAGGGACAGGGCATCTGTCAGAACAGCAGGCTGCACACAAGACTGCCAGATCCAGGCAAGTCAAGGCCTTCCCCAAACCTCAGCCCCGTCGGAGGAAGGCGAAGAGAGTGAATTTCTAATGAATTATGCACAGCTCTGTTTCAGGGGCTGAACAGCTAATTGACACTCTTGGCACGCCATGAGATTACATATCAGAATACCCCTCAGATGAATACTGATGGGGGGTAAATGAACATGATGGCTTATCACTGGCCTTTTAATAAGCCGCAAGTTCTCAGAGTGGCCCCTCCTCCCCACCGCTGTCCCACTTCCTGACGTCAGGACGACTAACAGAAGGATAGAGAGGCCAGGTTATAGATAGTTTATATGCTGTCGAAGCAGGGCAAGCAAGACAGTCCAGGGAGTGTGCAAAGAAAGCAGGATAATTTATCTCTTATGTAAACCTTTTAAGTGTATATTTTTGCTATATTTCACAGTAAATATATTTGTGCAGCAGTACATATACAATACCTATGTATAGGAGCTACACATTCAACTTTTAAAATATGGGTACATGATGAAACAATAGCAAGGAGAGATAAGAAATGTTAAAACTTCCAGATGTTCAAGCTGGATTTAGAAAAGGCAGAGGAATCAGAGATCAAATTGCCAACATCTGCTGGATCATGGAAAAAGCAAGAGAGTTCCAGAAAAACACCTACTGCTGCTTCAGTGACTACGCTAAAGCCTTTGACTGTGTGAATCACAACAAACTGTGGAAAATTCTAAGTGATCAATGTGAAGAAATAGAGGAAAACAATAGAATGAGAAAGATTAGAGATCTCTTCAAGAAAATTAGAGATACCAAGGGAACATTTCATGCAAAGATGGGCTCAATAAAGGACAGAAATAGTATGGACCTAAAAGAAGTAGAAGATATTACGAAGAGGTGGCAGGATTACACAGAAGAACTATACAAAAAAGATCTTAATAACCCAGATGACCACGATGGTGTGATCACTCACCTGAGCCAGACATACTGGAGTGAGAAGTTAAGTGGGCCTTAGGAGCATCACTATGAGCAAAGCTAGTGGAGATGATGGAATTCCAGTAGAGTTACTTCAAATCCTAGGAGATGGTGTAAACTCCATATGCCAGTAAATTGGGAAAACTCAGCAGTGGCCACAGGAATGGAAAAAGTCAGTTTTCATTCCAAACCAAAAGAAAGTCAATGTCAAAGAATGTTCAAACTACTACACAACTGCACTCATTTCACACGCTAGCAAAGTAACGCTCAAAATTCTCCAAGCTAGGCTTCAACGGTACATGAACTGAAAACGTCCAGATGTTCAAGCTGGATTTAGAAAAGGCAGAGGAATCAAAGATCAAACTGTCAACATCTGCTGGATCATGGAAAAAGCAAGAAAATTCCAGAAAAACATCTACCACTGCTTCACTGACTATGCTAAAGCCTTTGACTGTGTGAATCAAAACAAACTATGGAAGAGCTGGGATATACCAGAACACCTTACTTGCCTCCTGAGAAACCTGTATGCAGGTCAAGAAGCAATAGTTAGAACCAGACATGCAACAACAAACTGGGTCCAAATTGGGAAGGGAGTATGTTAAGGCTGTATATTGCTACCCTGCTTATTTAACTTATATGCAGAGTACATCATACAAAATGCTGGGCTGGATAAAGCAAAAGCTGCAATCAAGACTGCTGGGAGAAATATCAGTAACCTCAGATACAGCACCTTTATGGCAGAAAGCGAAGAGGAGCTAAAGAGCCTCTTGAGGAAAGTGAAAGAGGAAAGTGAAAAACGCTGGCTTAAGACTCAATATTCAAAAAACGAAGATCATGGTATCGGGTCCCATAACTTCATGGCAAATAGATGGGGAAACAATGAAAGACTTCATTTTCTTAGGCTCCAAAATCACTGAAGATGGTGACTGCAGCCACGAAATTAAAAGATGCTTGCTCCTTGGAAGAAAAGCTATGACAAACCTAAACAGTTTATTAGATAGCAAAGATATCATTTTGCCAGCAAAGGTCCATATAGTCAAAGCTATGGTTTTTCCAGTCATCATATATGGATGTGAGAGTTGGATCATAAAGAAGGCTGAATGTTGAAGAATTGATGCTTCTGAATTGCGGTGTTGGAGAAGACTATTGAAGAGTCCCTTGGATAGCAAGGAGATCAAACCAGTCCATCCTAAAGGAAATCAAGCCTGAATATTCACTGGAAGGACTGATGCTGAAGCTGAAGCTCCAATACTTTGGCCACCTGATGCCAAGAATTGATTCATTAGAAAAGACTCTGATGCTGGGCAAGATTCAAGGCAGGAGGAGAAGGGGACGACAGAGGACATGGTTGGATGGCATCACTGATTCAATAGACATGAGTTTGACCAAGTTCCAGGAAATGGTGAAGTACAGGGAAGCCTGGTGTGCTGCAGTCCACAGGGCCGCAAAGAGTCGGACACGACTGAGTGACTGAACAAGAACATGATGAAAAAAATTGGAATCATGGGGTCTTGTAGATTCTGGCTTTGTCCTGTCCCTTCCCATTCAGCCAGAGTATGTGGCCCATCAGAGCAATCCCCTAGAGGCAGCTAAAACCCAGACACCTGGCCCACTGCAGACATCTCCACCCAGTTGGTCTGCTCTGGAATCCATACTTCTGTATTTTCTTTTTGGTTGGGGCGACTACAAAACCAGAGCAGCCTTGCTCAGAGCAGAGCCTGGCACACAGGAAGCACTGGGTCCATGTTTGCTCATGTTAACCCCTCCTGCAGTGCTCCCACCGCCCTTGCTAGTCAAGGGGACAGCACCAGTCTCTTCTCAGGGACAATGAGGACCCCAGCTCTGCCCCGGGGGCCTCATGGCTCCATCAGCACCAGGGAGCTTTTTGTATCAGTGCTTTCACAACGAGCTGCTCTTTGTTTGGTTCAGTGTTTATTATTGCTCTATCTGTCCACAGTGCAGAACAACCACAAACAGTGTGAATGATACATGAAAAGGTGGGCTTGTTCCTGTAGGTTTCATGAACATCTCTGCCTATCTGACTAGACTGACTGCGGAAGCAGTGGCTCCTACCTGGTGGGGGCGGTGGGTGGGGTGGGTAGAGAGTGCAGAGAAAAGGAGAACGTTCCTCTCTGCAGCTGGCCCACTCATGAGGGATGTGCCTGCCTTTCAGTTTAGGGTTGACTCCCTGGGGCCCCCGAGGCAGGTGGGGGGTGGGCACATACCAGTCTCTCCTGGGCCCTTGGAGTGGGGTGTCTCGGGCATGTCGGGGGTGTCTTTGTGCTCAGCAGCTCTCCTGGAGGTTCTCGTCTTGGTGGGCAGTTCTGGGGCCTGCAGCAGGGTACCTGCAACCCCTCGCATGCCTTTCTTCCCCAACTCCTTTTCCACTTCTAAGAAACACCAAAAAAATTAAGAACAAAACCAGCAGTCATCAGCAGTGGTATCATTGTGGTATGTTGGCTTTCTCTTCTTAAGGCAACAGTAGTAAACTATATACGGTTACAGAAAAGGGACACACACTCTGCAGAAACAGTACTTGAGCAATTTTCAGAACCCTGGCTGCAAGAGACGGAAAGCCACCCTCAGCACCCCTGCTCCGCTTTCTGGTCTCCGGCGAGATGCTGGCCCACACGCTCTAGCAGGAAGTGGACTGAAGGCCTGGGCTGGGCCCCACATGGCTGTCCCTCCCAGGTCGACCTCGCTCTCCACCACGGGCAACCCCAGGACGGGCACTTTACCATCTGATATGCTGGATTCCTGGAACATCGTTTCAAAGGCTTGGTGGATCTCAGCGAAGGAGGGCCGGTCGGAGGGATTCCACTGCCAACCTGCGGATGAGACCCAAGTCAGACTGCCCACGACGCCTCGCGAACATGGGGGGACGAGACATTCTCAGTGGAAAGTCTGGAAATTAACATTCCAATCCTGCTTAAGCATCTTATGCTATGACAAGTTAAAGTGATGAATGTCACTGTGTCCTATTACAGACACTGAGAATTTGAGAAAATTTTACATACTGGCAGGAATATGGAGTCTAAAATCCCAGAGACAGGCTGACAGCAACAACTACATTTACAAATAGGATTTTACCAGCCTGCCTCCAGCAAATGTAGAAAGTTACGAAAGCCAATAGCTTGCTTCCTACCTTACCCTTACTTCATGGTTATCAAAGCCCAAGTTCCTCATCAGAAAAGATGTACTAATTAAAACAAGGTTAAAATGAGGATTAAGGGATGACTAAATCCCATTAGGTGAAGACATAGAGTCCCTCTCAGAAACTTCTGCTGAGAGTATCAATTCATATAACCTTTTAGAGAAAAAGATGATAAAACCTATCAAAATTTAAAATGCACTTAGCTCCCTGAACCAACAGTTCAACTTCTAGAAGTACTAGCAAAGTGCACAGAGGTCTATGTATGAGGGTGCTGGTTCCTGCCTTATTTATAATGACAAAAAAAAAACAACGACGACAACAAATATGTAAAGCAACCAAATGCTCATCAAAAGCGGACTGGATGAATGAATAAATCATGCAATAGATGCCAGACAGCTACACAAAGATATGAGACAGGAAAGTGGGGGAAAGAGGGTGCACTTGCTCTGAATCACAGACATGGAAACACAGGCCTGTTCCACTGCTAAGTACAAAAAAAAATTGAGGTGATAAATTTTTATACATTTTATATATGCACACACACGTTACATACTTATACACACAACCTATAACACACACATAACACATACATACATGTAGCGCGCACACACATATAACACACACACGTGTGTGTGTATATGTATGTGTGTATGTAAATTGCTGAAATTTCAGGGCCCATAATATATATGGGCTTCCCTGGTGGCTTAGCTGTAGAGAATCCTCCTACCGATGCAGGAGATGCAAATTGGATCCCTAGGTTGGAAAGATCCTGGAGAAAGAAATGGCAACCCACTCCGGTATTCTTGCCCGGGCAATCCCACGGACAGAGGAGCCTGGCAGGCTACAGTTCACAGGGTTGTAAAATTTGGGGTTCTTATTAATAAATGCAAATTTCTTGTATAGTAGGCAAATATTCTGAGTGACTTTTATCCACCCAGGCTTGGTATCCATCGGTCTCTTTTGCATGAAAAACAAACAAAAAACCCTCATAAGTAAAATACTATATATGAATAAAAGCGCATAGAAACATGGAAAAAAAAAAGTACCAAACTGTACAGTAGTTGCTTCTGAAGAATGCGAAAGAGAGGAAATGGAGCACTTTTAACCCCTCACTTGACACACACGCCCTGCACTGGGTTGCCTACAGAGCCCACATCAGAACCAGCAGGGGGAGGCTCACATGCTCGCATGAGTTCGTAGACCTTCTCTGGGCAGCCTTCCGGGCGCTCCATGCGGTAGTCTTTCTCCAGCAGCTCATACACCTGGGACAGGTCAATTCCTGGGTAAGGTGACATGCCATAGGTAGCAATTTCCCAAAGCAACACTCCAAATGCTAAAAGAAAAAAGAAAGAGCAAGACTGTTCAAGATGCGTTTAAGATTTGACTGCACCGCATTCAAAACCAGCTAACTATACAGCAGACTTCAGAAGTTATACCCTCAGAAGCAGCCCAGACACTCTGACATTTTATGAGGTTCTTAATTACCAACAGCCCTGGACAGAACAGGACAGAATTAGGCTTTCCGGTCACTCACGCCCACGGACTAGCACATGCTATAGTAGAGGAGGGGCCTGGGGTGACCAGCCCCTCCAGGGTCTTTCAGGGAGCATGGCCATCTTGTTGGGAGATGTGGCGGAAGGCGCCTAGGACTGGAACTGAAGAGGCCATTTCTAGTCGTCGCTCTGTGACCAACTAGCAGCGTGCCTCCAACAGGCACCTCTCCTGGGTACGTGAAGTTATCTCTAAGGTCCCTTCCAATTCAAAAAATTTCATTAAAATCTAACGAAATCACTGAAATTCCAGGTCCCACTAAGGAACCTGAATTCCTTGGAGAAGTGGGTGGTTCAGGTCTGGGGCAGAGAATGAACCTGGAGTATTTCATTCATTTCAGATAGCACAGATGCTATAGAAGACTATAGGGTTTTATCAGAAAGAACCAGGAATAATTTGAAGTTCCCATGAGCCAAAGTTGAGACGATCTGAATATCAATTTTAAAAAACTGCTGCAGTGGATTAGTCTATAATATACTCAAATATAATTAAATCCAAGAGCTTGTAATAATACTACAAAAGAAAAACAAAACCTAATTGGTCCGGAAGCAACAGTTAGAACTGGACATGGAACAATAGACTGGTTCCAGATAGGAAAAGGAGTACGTCAAGGCTGTATATTGTCACCATGCTTATTTAACTTCTATGCAGAGTACATCATGAGAAACGCTGGACTGGAAGAAACACAAGCTGGAATCAACATTGCCAGGAGAACTATCGATAACCTCAGATATGCAGATGACACCACCCTTATGGCAGAAAGTGAAGAGGAGCTAAAAAACCTCTTCATGAAAGTGAAAGAGGAGAGCGAAAAAGTTGGCTTAAAGCTCAACATTCAGAAAACGAAGATCATGGCATCCGGTCCCATCACTTCATGGGAAGTAGATGGGGAAACAGTGGAAACAATGTCAGACTTTATTTTTTTGGGCTCCAAAAATCACTGCAGATGGTGACTGCAGCCATGAAATTAAAAAGATGCTTACTTTTTGGAAGAAAAGTTATGACCAACCTAGATAGCATATTGAAAAGCAGAGACATTACTTTGCCAACAAAGGTCCGTCTAGTCAAGGCTGTGGTTTTTCCAGTGGTCATGTATGGATGTGACAGTTGGACTGTGAAGAAAGCTGAGAGCCAAAGAATTGATGCTTTTGAACTGTGGTGTGGGAGAAGACTCTTGCGAGTCCCTTGGAATGCAAGGAGATCCAACCAGTCCATTCTGAAGGAGATCAACCCTGGGATTTCTTTGGAAGGAATGATGCTAAGGCTGAAAATCCAATACTTTGGCCACCTCATGCGAAGAGCTGACTCATTGGAAAAGACACTGATGCTGGGAGGGATTGGGGGCAGGAGGAGAAGGGGACGACCGAGGATGAGATGGCTGGATGGCATCACGGACTCGATGGACGTGAGTCTGAGTGAACTCCAGGAGATGGTGATGAACAGGGAGGCCTGGAGTGCTGCGATTCATGGGGTCGCAAAGAGTCAGACACGACTGAGTGACTGAACTGAACTGAATTGGTCACCACTGGAGGATATTAAGAAATCAATCTGTTATCTTAGAAACTGGTTAATAATGGCAAGGAAGTTTATATTTGTCTTTCCTGTATGAACTGTACCCCCTACTGTAATCAGATGGTAGGAGGGAGGAAGTTTCTTCTTATAGAAGTATGGAGCTCATAAATGAATAAGGAATGACAGAACCAGGGAACTGTCATTTGGCAACCCCCTCATAAATCAGTGGCTCTAGACAGAGGGAAAATCAAGAATTACGGGGCTACTGATCAAAGGTACCCTTCCTTCCTATGAAGTACTCTTACCAAAACAAAACAAGTCAAACCCAAATGTGATCAAGGTGTCTAGGTCCAACTACCCACTTTCTGGGAACAGTGAAGGCTGAGGAACATGAGAGACAGTGAGCAGAATCCAGAATGTGGGAGACTTTAAAGGACAAATGGCAGGACCTCTTCCACAAACAACCAGTGAGAGACACAGAGACAAAAAAGGAGTTTACAGATTAGGGGAGACCTAAAGAATATCATCAACTAATTGCACTGGGAAATTTGTATTTTCACCCCAATTCAAACAGATTTTAAAAAAAAAGCATGACTTTTATGATTAACTGGAAATTTGAACATTGATATTTGCTAATATTTAGAAACCGGTTCCTTGATGGCTCAGCAGGTAAAGAATCTGTCTGTAATTCAGGAGACACGGGTTCGATTCTTGAGTCGGGAAGATCCCCTGGAGAAGGAAATGGCAACCCACTCCAGTATTCTGGCTTGAAACATCCCATGGACAGAGGAACATGGTGGGCTACAGTCCAAGGGGTTGCAAAGAGTCAGACACAACTGAGTGACTAAGCACGCAAAATTCAGAAACTAAGCTCAACTTGCAGTTCTACAAACACAAAAGCCGTCTTTAAGAGACATATGAAATATTCATGGACAAAACATTATGCTGTCTGGAATTTATTTTGAAATAATAAGGGTTGGGGCTGGGCGGGGGGATAGGGTGAGAGGGTACCACGAGGTGAAGACAGCAAAGCTGGGGGTGGCAAGTGCCTGGAGTCACCAGGCAACTCTTGCCTCCTTGACTGCCTGCTGACAATCTGCATAACAAAAAGTAAAAATAAAATACTGTCACACAAGGCTTTGGAGAGGAACATTCTACTTGAATCTCAAACCAGACTCTGCAGCATTCTCTCCACAGAGGCAGACCCTGGGTGCCTGCAGGGTGGGCTGGCTGCCCTGCACATCCAGGCAATCTAACAGTGAAGAAGACAAAGTTGTTAAGTTGGGGGAAAGAGTTCATCTGAATTATTTTGGAAGAGGAAAAAAAACCTCACTTTTACCTCATTTAGGAGAGAAAACATGGGAGAAGAGATTTTTAAAATTGAAAAAGAAGTAAAAGAAACAAAAAGAGAAGGAAGCAATGAGAAAGAAATGAAAGAGCAAGGGAAAAGGAACTGAAAAGGCAAGGAGAGAAAGCAAAATGGGGACACAGCCCCACCCTAGACGAAGGCGAGGACAAAACCAAAGCAGTGGCCCTTACCCCAGATGTCCGACTTGATGGAGAACTTGTTGTAGGCCAGGCTCTCGGGTGCCGTCCACTTGATGGGGAACTTGGCCCCGGCGTGGGCTGTGTAGGTATCCCCTGTCATCAGCCTGCTCAGGCCGAAATCAGCCACCTTCACCAAGTGGTTTTCCCCTACCAGGCAGTTTCGGGCAGCAAGATCTCTGGGAAAGGAAACAGTTTATCTGTGAGTTCCTGGCTGGCTGTCAGCTTTACAAATCTTCCACCACTGTTTACCAAGGGGCAACACCCACAATGGGAAAATGGGAGATCCTAAACAAATACATCTACTTGTAAATAGTAACCACCAAGCTCTACCTGCAGAGGGTGGCAGGGGAACAGGCTCCCTGGCCCCACGACCTGGAGTGAGCAAATCACCCTAGGACTCGGTTCTCTCCCCCATAAGATGAAGATGATGATAGCGGTGCTTGCTTCTTAGGGTGGCTGTACGTGGTAGTGAATTCACAGTAGAGCACTGACTGATGCCTGGGGACAGTGTCCTTAGGAGTCTGTTCAGCTACTACTGCCCTGTGCCAGGCACCGGGAGCGGACATCCAGGCCAGGCCTTGATCTCGAGAAACTTACTCAGCGTGAGTCTCTGCTTGTCCTATTTAGACTCAACAGGATAAAATAAAGCCCACGACATTCTTTATCCAAATTGTATTTCCCACTTTCCTATTTCTTCCTGATGCGTATCCAAATGTATCCTATGGATTCTCTCCTGTATAATCGGCTTCCTTTCGCCTCCTGATTCTCCCACGGAGGCAGGAGCTTAATCTCTGGTTCACGGACGTTAACCATGAAATCGCAAGGCAACCTGGAGTGCGGGGTGAGAAGAGGCACCTGCTGAAGGCGATGGCTGTGTGAGATAGCCTGATCACCAGCAATGAGAGGGAAAGGAAATTCAGGAGAGTTGTGCCTAATAGGATTTCAGTAAAGCATTTTAAGTTTGCGTGAATGAAGAGAGAACGAAGCGAGCCATGCAAGGCAAACCAGAAGTCAAGAAATTTCAATTTGCAGCCTCAGAGGGTTCACTTTCCTGAGTGACAGGAGCCTCTGAAGCAGACTCTCATGGAGCACAGAAAAATCTGTCATACAAGGCACCGCCAGCAGTTCACACACGCTCCTCTTACTCCTTACTACGAAGTTCCATGTACAGGTTTCATACTTGAGTTAATTGGGAAGGAAAGGTCACCACGGTGGCTGGAGAACATCTTGTATAGAAGACTCCGGCAAAGCCCATCAGGCCCTGTCCTGCACAGGCCGTCACTCTGCTAGGAAGCCATTTCCACCGGCAAAGAATGTGGAGACCAAGATAATTGTGGCATGCTTGAAGGTCAGAACACTCCAGGCTTTGAAGCAGCCAAGATGCTTAATTTAGAACTACGCATACACAATCCTGACAATGGTGGAAACATCCCTGAACCAGATGACAGCAAGTTAAGTGGAGAATGAAATGATAATTACCAGAAGGGAGGGGAAAACACATACACACACAACACGGGAACAAAACCCATGTAGGGCCGTTTCTGAGAGCTTGTGGGGAAAAAACACGCCAGCGGCTGCTGGGAAGGGGTCACAACACTACTGATGAGCCCCAGCCCTGGAGGAGTAACAGGTGCCCTATGTCACAGGGAGCCCTGCCAATGAAAAGGGGCGCCTTCTGATAAACTTCATTCAGTATTCCTCTTAGTCCAAAATGATTCTGCAGTGAAATACTTCTCAGCCTGGCAATGTCAGGAACCTGGTGTTTGCCTTTGCTCCAAGGTCCAAGCAGCTGCCGGCACTAAAACAAGTCAGAGGCTGAGCCAGAAGACCTTCTAGGTTGGGGTGTTTTTTTGTAAAAGGATGCCCGGGTCCCACTGTTGCCCCGTGACTCCGCTGGTGCGGGGAGGGTGGCCTCTCGGGGCTCCTACCTGTGGATGAAGTTTTTCTTCTCCAGGTACTCCATGGCGGACGAGATCTGAGTGGCCATGTACAGCAGCACCACGGCGTTCACCTCCTGCCGGTTACAGTCCCTCAGGTAGTCCAGCAGGTTCCCATAGGTCATGAACTCAGTGATTATGTAGAACGGGGGCTCCCGGGTGCAGACCCCTGCCAACGAGACAAGGCTTCAGCGTGCCGCTCCGCTCCCAACGGAACACACACCAGAAAAGATGAGCGCTGAAGAACGAGGCTTCTGAGACAGATTCTCACTCTGCCCTACATCCTGGGCCCACGTCCTGTGATGACTCCACGCACTCGCCGGTTGAGATGATGCTTCCGTGGGAGGGACGTGGTTCCCCCCTTTTTCCTTCCTCTCAAGCCCATGGGCTTCAACAGGAAAGAGGCTGCCGTTGAGTTCAAGAGCAGAGGCCGGGCCACATCAAACACACTAAGTCATCACCCCAATGGATATATGGATATTTCTACGTACAGAATCGCTTCAGGAAGGAACTTCTGAAATTCTTACGTTTCAAGATGTTGATTTGAGACTTGTGCTTGACCACTTTCGGGTATCAACTAAAAGTTATAATATTCTCTCTCACTCATGTGGGCACATGGACACACACACACATATACCCCATCTCTCACTTGTGTGGGTGCACGGACACACACCTGCCATCCATCACTAGTGTGGGCACATGGACACACACACACACACACACACACACCTCATCTCTCACTTGTGGGGGTGCACGGACACACACACCCGCCATCTCTCACTTGTGCGGGTGCATGGACACACACACACACACACACACAAACACACCCATTCAACACAGGCCTCTTTGTACCAAGGGCTGATGCAGGTGGGGAACAGACGTACAGGCCAGAAACTTTAAGGCAGTGAGCCATTCACCTCTGTTCCAACAGCGCCTGTATCACTTGGAGAATTTAATTCAAAGTTCAGAGCTCCTCACACTCACCGAGTAACTGTACTAAATTGGGGTGCTTGATCTCTTTCATTACTGCAGCCTCTTTCAAGAACTCCTCCACCTCCATGGTATCCTCCTGTAGGAAAGAAGAAGTGATGACATTATCTCAGCAAGGAAAGTGTTCAAGTGGGGAAGTACGACTTGAACGGTTAACACAAGCTGGAGCTCTGACGGGCAATGATCCTGGTCCACCGGTTTCAACCATGACATCCTTCTGGACAGGTTCCAAGGTAGCCAGTCATCAGCCCAACAGCACAAAGAATTTTCCACTATGGCATGAAGCTTTTGAATTCTCACCCTGAGCACGACAGCAAAGCCGGCTAGGTATGTTGGTGACTTGCTCTGGTGACTCCGTGCAGACTACTTGTTTCCATCACCTAGTGAAGTTTACGGGGAGGGAGGGAGACGTGTGAAGGCAACCACCACAAGCATGGTACCACTTCCCTAAGGAACGGCTGGTTTTCAAGGACTCCCCAAACGTTTACCATTAAAAAAAAAAAAAAATCACTTGAAGAATCCAAAAGGTACTTGATTCAAGAGAAGGGACCTTGATGACACAAAAAGATGTATAGCACTACCAAAGAACAGGGCCTCAAGATGTGGCAGCAAGACAGGACGCTGAGTTTCTTAAGAACGTGGTCTCAAGCGGCCCTTAATGAAGCAATCGCCACTACCTGTCAGGTCAATTTACTCAAATCCTAAAACAAGCCTCACTAGCAGCTCCCCTAGCAACAGGTTCATAAATGTGATCACCAGCCCACACCACGTTTTAGCGAGTTCACAGTATTTAAATGCCAAGGGGAGACAAAAGTATTAGCATATGCCCAGAGCAAACGTGACAATATTTCTACATTTCCTCACCTATCAGGGTGGAGTGCTGCGATGCTGGGTCCTGGGGTTGGCCCTGTTATCAAGATCGTGGGGGTGGGCTTATGTCGGGGAGACCTCTTTTCTGACTACCAAAGGAAGAAGCCAGTGGATGAGATGTCACGTAGTCTGTTGCTATAAAGGCCAACGAGGGAAGTGAGATCCTACCCTCCCAGGTTTCAACATGGAGTCTGAGTCTGTCTGAAGAGCAAGACTGCAGGGGAGACAGGGAGAGCACGTCTTGAAAACCAGATTCCCCAAGAAGAAAGCTTTATCAACTACTTTAAAAGTGGAGCTTTCTTTACATTGTACCTGCGGCCCCTCTGGGAAACCAAGAGCTAAAGTGTCCTACTCACTGTAGCTGCCAGTTCCCACCCTGGCACCTGGGGATGACCTCCAGAGGACAGGTCGCCCTCTACTGAGCACTGTCCTGCTCTGGTCAATCATGTTTACCAGCGAAGACGGACCAGTGAGGATGTGTCAGCGCCCTGAATCACTCAGCTCAGGGCTTGGTGGGACTGAAACGCAGACATAATTTACTGCCCTATAGAAATGGTGAGGGCTTCCCTGGTAGCTCGGTGGTAAAGAATCCACCCAGCAGCAGCTCAATATCAGAAAAACAAACAACCCAATAAAAAAACTGGCAGAAGACCTAAACAAACATTTCTCTAAAGAAGACATACAGATGATTAATAAATACGAAAAGATGCTCAACATTGCTTATTATTAGAGACATGCAAACCAAAATATAATGAGGTATCACCTCATTGTATGAGATGATGGCCATCATGAAAAAATCTACAAACGACAAATGCTGGGGAGGGTGTGGGGAAAAGGGAACCTCCTTGCACTGTTGGTGGGAATGTAAGTTAATAACAGCCACAATGGAGAACAGTATGGAGATTCCTTAAAACCACCGTATGACCCAGCAATCCCACTACTGGGCACATACCCTGTGAAAACTATTTCAAAAGACACATGTGCCCCAGTGTTCACTGCAGCACTATTTACAACAGCCAGGACATGGACGCGACCTAGATGTCCTTCAACAGATGAACGGATAAAGAAGTTGCGGCGCATATATACAAGGGAATAATACACACCCATAAAAAGGAACAAATTTGAGTCAGTTCTAGTGAGGTGGATGAAACTAGAGCCTGTTACATAGAGTGAAGTAAATCAGAAATAGAAAAACTAGTATCATATTAACTCTTACATATGGAATCTAAAAACATGGTACTGATGAACCTACTTGTAGGGCAGTGTTAGAGACCCATAGACAACAGATTTGTGGACACAGTGGGGAAAGGAGAGGATGGGACAAATTGAGATAGAAACATATACATTACCATATGTAAAACAGTCAGTGGGAATTTGCTGCAGGAAGCAGGGAGCTCAACTGGTGCTCTGTGATAACCTAGAGGGTGGGATGTGGTGGGAGGTGGGAGGCAGGTTCAATAGGGAGGAAACATATGTATACTTATGGCAGATTCATGTCGCTGTATGGCAGAAACCAATACAACCCTGTTAAGCAATTATCCCCCAATTAAAATTAGATAAATTTAAAAAAGAAAAGAATCTACCAAACAATGCGAGAGGCCCGAGTTCCATCCCTGGTTTGGGAAGATTTCACACGCCTTGCAGAGCAACTAAGCCCATGAGCCACAATTAATTCCTAATTTTTAAAGAAATCTCCATACTGTTCTCCATAGTATCAATTTACATTCCCACCAACAGAGCAAGAAGGTTCTCTTTGCTCCACACTCTCTCCAGTGTTTAGTTGTTTGCAGATTTTTTTAAGCATCTACTGAGCCCACGTGCTGCGACTACGGAAACCTGCGTGCTCTGGAGTCTGTGCTCTGCAAAAAGAGAAGCCACTGCACCGAGAAGCCCACGGACCGCAATTCCAGAGTGGCGGCCCCACTCACCACAGCTAGGGAAAAGCCATGCAGCGACAAAGACCCAGCAAAGCCAAAAAGAAAGAAAGAAAGTTGTTTTTTTTTAAAAAAGGTGAGCCATTCTAAGGTCAGTTAAACATCCTGGGTGGTGTCTGTGTCATGCTGCATGGGTGGGAAAAGAACACACCCCTGCCACCACCTTCCTGGCTGTTTAATTCTTCAAGTCCTCTCTGTCCTGAGCACGCTGAGCAGACCACACTGTCTCTGGCGTGGTGGGCTCTGATCTACCAGGGTGAAAGTGAAAGCTGCTCAGTCATGTCCCACTCTTTGAGACCCCATGGACTACACGGTCCATGGAATTCTGCAGGTCAGGATACTGGAGTGGGTGGCCTTTCCTTTCTCCAGGGGATCTTCCCAACCTAAGGATCAAACCCAGGTCTCCTGCATTGCAGGACCACACTGTCTCTGGGGCGGTGGGCTCTGATCTACCAGGGTGACACACTACTACGGATGGCTGGGGGGCAAGTGCCTGCTGGAACCACCGGACTCAATGCCACTCACGGGAAGGACCAGGGCCTGTACGACTCCTGCTCAGCCAACAGTACGTTCAATAAGCAGCCCTCGAATGAAGGCTTGTAGGCGTAAAGGCCCCCTAACGAACCACGCAGAGTGAGATCATTTCCGAAGTAATACTGCTCTTGTAGCTACTGACTCTTCTACAAGAACCACGTTCCAGGTCTTGAGGGGCGTGGACGTGCAAAGGAACTCTTCGGCTTTCAAAGGCATCCTTCTCTCTCTCCTCTCATTCACTCCACTCACACACACACATGCAGACACACACACGGCATGTGGACAGTATAAATAACTCCTTGTTTTTTGTCTTTCAGGACAATCTTGTGTGAACTTGTCTCCCCCTGCTGGAAGCAGGCCTGGTTCAATTTTTAACTTAAACTACTAACAGCATCCTACATTGGTAGCTGTGTTAAACTGGAAATATCCCTGATGCTATCCTGTTATAGTCCTTTCATTTTAAAAATCTCCATCACCTTTTTGAAGAGGTTTCTTCCATTTACATAGTAAAATAAAAGGAATTCTGAATGATTAGGGCGAAGTCCACACTGTGAGTAAAGGCTGTGAATTTCAGTCCTGTCTGTCAAGGAGGGAGATGGGTCCCCTGGCCTCTCTTCACGAGGCCTGACTGGATGTGGACGAAAGCTGTGGCTGGCCCAGTGGTTAAGAGGATGCTCGTGAGGTATCCCCACCGAGCTCTGCTGCTGTGTCACCGTGGTCAGTCACCTACGTGACAGGCAACAGTGTCGCTGGACTTGTCGTCTTGCCTACCGAACGGAAAGAAGAGCATTACCTGGCTCGTACACAGCGCCAAGGGCAGCACTCAGAACACGGTCATCACCACTCTGGGGGATTCACTGTCACTATTATTAAGACAGCTGATCTCTATTCCTGAGAAGCAGGCTAAACATACTGCTTGTATGGAAGACAGGCTGGTTCTTTACTTAACATTGGTTTTGGGGTCTTTTTCACATTCTCTCAGACTCAACATGTCACAGGTAGCTTCATCCTTTTTGCTCACTGGCCTCATCCCCAAAAGCAGGAACTCTATGGCACAGGAGAGAACACCATTTTTAAGTCCAGCCCAGCTCTCAGTCCTCTCCAGACCTCTCTCTTGGCCGGGCTGGGCTCGTGTCTAAGGTAGGTCAGCTTCCACGTTTCGTGTTTACCCAACGTCAGAGGAATGCAGTTACAAGCACACTGAAGTGCCACCCCGCACCATCAGCTCGACCAGGATCAACACGCGGGAGAGACAGGGGAGGTTCTGAGCTAGAGTGAGGAAGGCGGCTGGTTCACAAATCAGGTGGGGGGCTTAAAGCGCAAGTGAAAAGTCCATAAGGGACGATCTCGGAGAGGAACCCCAGACTCTGGTCCTCAGTAGTGTAGCCGTGTTGAGCTCCATGGCCAGAGGGAACCCACGTGACAGGGCAGCAGCCCCTCTCCCCAGCACATGGCTCCTCACGAAGCCAGAGCGACCGCGGAGGGTTCCTGGTGTCCTGGGGCCTTCCCTTGTCTGCTTGTGACTGGAGCTCTCCAGTAAGATCAGCTTCCTGGGGGTGGGCCGGGGGAGTAACAAATGCAAAACCCAAACCGAACACATACTGTGTCAGCGCAGGTGTGGAAAACGGGCACCTCCTCCACACGGGCGCTCGAGTGCGCACTGGTACGAGCACGTGGATCCAGCAGTTTCTTCTCAGAGGAACTGACCTACCAGCTCAGTCTCCCACATGTGCAAACACGGAGAGTCCCTGTACCCTACGTGTAACAGCAAAGGAGAGGAGAGAAGACGCATGTCTACGGAAGGCTAGTAAGATACTAAAATATCGACCAAAACCAAGGCCACCTTCCGAGTACTGTCAAGGAGGAACTGCCAAGATACAGCAACAGAAGGTTCAGAGCTGTATCTGTAGCAGGCTACCACATGGTTAAAAAGAGAACACACGTGTGGACTATTTCCGGAAGGACATGACACTCAAGGGTGGAGGGAACTATGTATATGTATCACCTACTGGAAAAACAGGTCAGCAGCTGAAGACGGGGCTAAGCTCCAACTTTTTTCAACAGTGCTATTTTCCACTATTTTAACAGTAAATTTGTCAGCTAGCTTATGAGTCAATATTAACACAATTAGATCAATGGCAGACTTTTCCAAATTTTATTACTTACACAACTGTTTATACAAAGATGACTGATGTACAAACTTTTACTAGACAGCTCAAGACTGTCAAAATTCAAACTAAACGTTCCCCATGAGGAGGCCTTTGCTGTAATTCCAGTTTCCCACCACAGGGGTCAACCTCAGTTCAGTTCAGTCGCTCAGCCGTTCGGTCGCTCCGACTCTTTGCGACCCCGTGAATCGCAGCACTCCAGGCCTCCCTGTTCATCACTAACTTCCGGAGTTCACTCAGACTCACGTCCATCGAGTCCGTGATGCCATCCAGCCATCTCATCCTCGGTCGTCCCCTTCTCCTCCTGCCCCCAATCCCTCCCAGCATCAGTGTCTTTTCCAATGAGTCAACTCTTCTCATGAGGTGGCCAAAGTATTGGATTTTCAGCCTTAGCATCATTCCTTCCAAAGAAATCCCAGGGTTGATCTCCTTCAGAATGGACTGGTTGGATCTCCTTGCAGTCCAAGGGACTCTCAAGAGTCTTCTCCAACACCACAGTTCAAAAGCATCAATTCTTCTGCGCTCAGCTTTCTTCACAGTCCAACTCTCACATCCATACATGACCACTGGAAAAACCATAGCCTTGACTAGACAGACCTTTGTTGGCAAAGTAATGTCTCTGCTTTTCAATATGCTATCTAGGTTGGTCATAACTTTCCTTCCAAGGAGTAAGCGTCTTTTAATTTCATGGCTGCAGTCACCATCTGCAGTGATTTGGGAGCCCCCCCAAATAAAGTCTGACACTGTTTCCACTGTTTCCCCATCTACTTCCCATGAAGTGATGGGACCAGATGCCATGATCTTCATTTTCTGAATGTTGAGCTTTAAGCCAACTTTTTCACTCTCCTCTCTCACTTTCATCAAGAGGCTTTTCAGTTCCTCTTCACTTTCTGCCATAAGGGTGGTGTCATCTGCATATCTGAGGTTATTGATATTTCTCCCACTCAATGAAACTAAGCCATGCCCGTGGGGCCACCCAAGACGGGCGGGTCATGGTGGAGAGGTCTGACAGAATGTGGTCCACTGGAGAAGGGAATGGCAAACCACTGCAGTATTCTTGCCTTGAGAACCCCATATCAGTATGAAAAGGGGTCAAACTACAGTCCCCTTTTTCTCTCTTCTGGTCTTCCTTTTTCCCTGAAAGGGAAGAGACCAGTGCTGCCTGGAGGATCAATACACAGTGGTGGTTAAAAGCAGGGCCTTGCTCCCCCTCTGGTTAAGGAGGGTCTGGTTCTGTCTGCAGAGGGCCCTGCGATACCAAACAGGAAGGATAAAGAGGGCCTCAGTGAGAACTGGCTAAACGGACAAAAGCTTGGGCTAGAACATGAGGACTTCCCAAGGTGTCTTCAAGAGAAAGGCAGGTCACAGCCTGTGGGGGAAGGGCACGGGGTGGGGGTGGGGCTGGGGAAAGGTGATTTTTAAGGTGCGCAACTGTAGTTTCTGTGTGTTCGTCATGGTGTACGAACGCTGCGTAACAATTTTTGGAAAGACTGGGCTTTGCAGCAGGATGTCTGGGTTCATGCCCTGCCTCTGCCACCGCCAGCCATGCAACTCACGCCAGGCCAGTCAGAGAACCTCCCCCTGCTTCAGGTCTCTCACCTCTAAAATGGTCGGGGTAATCAGCAGCCTTCTCTTCAGGTTGGAAGGATTCCATGAGATGTTCTATGCAGAGCATGAAGCACTCAGACTCTGCCAGGCACGTTGGGAGCATCAGTAAACGACAGCCACCACTTCCACTTAGAGCCCACACAAACTCTCCACGTCTGTAGTGGAGATGAACGCCCCAAATGCTGACACCAGGCTGATCTGACAAGCGAGAAACATACTGTGCACATGCTTTCTGAGCAGAGTGGGCTAGAAGCAGGGGTCATTTACTCAGCCATTGCTCAGGACCTTATTACTGGGTTAGTCCACCTCTGGAACATGACACACTCCCCCTTCCCTAATTAGCTGCCGCTGGGAATGACTGACTAGTCAGAAATCTATGCAACTATATTCTGTAATTTTTTTTTCATGAACTGCGGGATCATAAGTTAATAAGGCTCTTAGGGAAAATCATTAAAAGTATAAAAAGCTTAATAACACATCATTAGAGAAGTACATTCTGGAAGGCACCCACTTCCAGTTAATTGTGATATACGGGTAGAATAAAACCCCCCTGAGCTCCAGGGAGCCTCTCCTCTAGAAGCATCTTCTTCAGTCATTCAGAAAACAATGGCTCGGCACAGCTAGCGGGCTACGGTTTCCCCAAGTGCAACTGCTACCTCCTCCTCAAGTTTTCGAACAGGCCTCTCCCAGACCGCTGTCTATTTGTGCCTTTCCTCTTGTTTGGCTTTGGCAAATCCCAGCAAGCATGTGGGTAGCGCCTGGGCCTTGACCAGTTCTGCAAGCCAGCCAAGGCCTTGTCTCCCGGGGTCTGGTCTGCAGCTGTGGCCACATGGGGACGTGGGAGCACGCATCGCCCTGCCGTCGCCAGGCCTCCGTTGAGCTCATTCAAAGCCCGCTGACAGGGCTGCCCCAGGAGCAGTGAATCCAATCACCTTCTTCCTGTGTATCAAAACCTTCAGGGTGCCCCACTGCCTCCGGGATAGCACCCACGCTCCTCAGGCAGGCTCGAGGGCTCTGAGACTTGCCGAGTCCACTCTGCCCTCTACCTCCCTCTCCCAGCTCCGTCCCCTCGCTCACCCTGTTCCTCCTCTGTGGCTGGCTAGGGTCCGTCCTGCCCTCTCCCTGGCCAGCAGCGCTCAACCATCCCTCCTCTCGTCCCCACGTGGCGCTACAGCTCCGAGCTCCTGTCGCGATCACAGCCTCCGTCACACATGGTGCAGTGAGTGGCACACCGACCCATTTCTCCTACTAACTAGACAACCGAGTAGGGCTTCCCTGGTGGCTCAACAGTAAAGAGTCTGCCGGCAGTGCAGGAGACCCGGGTTCGAGCCCTGGGTCAAGAAGATCCCCTGGAGATGGGAATGGCTGCCCACTCAAGTATTTCTGCCTGGAGAACTCCATGGACAGAGGAGCCTGGTGGGCTACAGTCTGTGGGGTCGCAAAGAGTGGACACGACTGAGCGACTAACACTTGCACTTTTCAGACTACCTTCTTCCAAACAGACCACTCTAACTGCCTAGACGTGGCCGAGGCCAAGAACTCTGTCCAATTCCTTTTTTACAATCCCAGTGTTAAGCTCAGGGTCTGGCAAATGAGAGGATTTTTAAAACTTGATAAGCATTTACCAAATTCTTCACTATCTGGAAAATATACAGGAGTCCTCAAAATATCCATGCCATCCCCCCACCACGTGTATCAATCCTGCATCCAAGGACCAAGCTAACGGGATGCGCTCAGTACGAAGGCCAGGAAGCCACCTTTGGTCTCTGGGACTAAAGAATGGGATCTTTTCTCTAAAGTGTCACTTCACAGCAATCAGAAACCACAACTTCTATTTTGTCATGCCTTTGAGTGAGAGCATCAGGGCATTAATTGGGTCCCGAAAGGGCAGGTGTTCTGGCCACATGCACCCGAACGACCTTCGAAAAGAAGCACGTACACACTCGGGTTCGTTTTCCCCAGGGGTGGGTGTTTCAGTTCTGCTTCTCTGCCAATAGCTGAAAAATGGAGCTCCCCTCTCTCCCATTTTTGGGCACAGCTCAATGGAATCAGAAGTTTATTTAAAACAAGTGAAAACCACACAGGTCAACACTAGGGGACACTCTCGCCACACCTGAAACTGTGGGTCACACTTTTAAGGAGGTGGAGGCCTGCAAATGAAAACTTCCCTCCCTGGGCATTCTAAGAGCCGCCTGGACACGAAAAACACTAGGCATCAGCTGAGCGGGAAAGCCACAGGTAAGGGCACAGAATAGACAGTATCTGAGTTAGCAAGAAGCCCTCGTGTTTTCTTAACGCCTCCTGGTGGGGGCAGCCCCACACTCGTCTTTCCAGGAGTCTGGACACATGATACAGAGAACTGGAACCTACTAGAAACACCTGGTGCATCTGCTCTCACATCTAAAAAAAAAACCCCCAGATTTGGTTTTGTCTCCTACAAAACTCAAGAGATTCCCTGCCCACCCACCCCCGCCCTCTTAACTCAATAGGAAGTGATTCAAATGCCACACAAACTGAACGGGAAGCCACAGCTTTAAAACACCCTTGCCATAGAATGAAAAAACTCCTTCAAATGACTAATCGTTTTACACCAAAAAAAATCCCCATAGCACTTCTCAGCTCTCAGCATATGTGGAAACACGTGGAGAATAAGAGAATGAGTCAACCCGCTCACAGAAACCCAGACGGCGTGTGCCGGGGAGTCAGGCCTGGGGCTGGGCGTGCAGGCAGGCGACGGAGGGCGCGTGGCTGTGCCCCAGCGGACAACAGGCTCCCCGGAACTGAGGCGCCTCGAGCGCCTGGTCTCGCTGGACGGCCCGCCGGGCACGTCCCGGGCTTACCTTCAGGGTCTTCACGGCCACCGTCAGGCTGTATTTCTTCCACACGCCTTCGTACACCTCCCCGTACTGGCCGCCCCCCAGCTTGTGCTTCATGGTGATGTCCGTGCGCTCCATCTCCCACTTGTCGTAGTTGGGGGACACGCCGTAGACGGTGGGCTTGTTGCGCTTGGGGGCCGGGTAGTGGAGAGTGGTGATGAGCCCGTCGGCCACAGTGGAGTGGTGATGGACCAGCTCGGCCAACGTGTTGAAGCGGCTCTCTGAGGAGACGTAGAGCTGAGGAGACAGGGACAGCCTTCAGCCAGCGAGCAGAACCCAGCGACTCAGGAGGCCCGCTCTGTCTGCGGAGCCTTAATGCACAGCAGCCCCTCAGAGGAACCACCTTCCACACAGGACCCCGGGTGGAGAAAATCACTCACGCTGTGTTTCTCTGTGAAATCCTCCACCTGCCTGACCGCCACGTCTGGTTCTCTGTAACCAGCCTGAGCACACTGGCAGCACCCATGAAGTATTCCCTGACTGGCCAATGCAAAGTCACGGCTCAGCACCCATCTTCTCATCACCTGCCTTACTTCTCCGCACTGTACTTACCTCAGGCTGATGACTCCTGGTCTACCTGCTTGGTTACTGTCTGTCTCCACCCACCAGAATCCCAGTTTCATGAGAATAGAGCCCTTCGGCCACAGTGTCCAGAAAAAGATACAAGCACATAACTGGTACTCAATAAATGTTGTTGGTTAAATTAATAAACATGAGAACTTAGTATTTGCTGATTAGAAAAGAAAATGAATTATAATAATTATGTTTATTACCCTAAACTTATAATGATATAATTATCTAGAACTAAACAGTGATCAGGCTTCCCTGATGGCTCAGTGGTAAAGAATCCGCCTGCCAATGGAGGAGACGTGGGTTTGATCCCTGGGTAGGGAAGATCCCCTGGAGGAGGAAATGGCAATCCACTCCAGTATTTCTTGCCTGGAGAATCCCATGGACTGAGAAGTCTGGAGGGCTACAGTCCATGGGGCTGCAAAAGAGTTGGACATGACTTAACAACGGAACAGCAACAACAGTGATCAGAGGTGAAAATCACTAAATAAAACATAAATCTCCTCACTGCTACTCCCTCGATTTGGGCTGAGTAGGAAGCACCAGAGGCCAAGACTTGCAAATGCCCGTGGCATGCCCACGTGGGATGCCCTGCCAGCTCTCAGGACAGAGTGGCGGCATGGAGGGCTACACAGAGGCCACACAGCCCCCTCCAGCACAGGGAAGCAAGGAAAAGGGATAGACACACAAATACACGTCAGTCTCAGATTGAGACTGACAGCAGGTGAGCACCCACACAGCGAACCCCTCCATGTGGCATCTTCATCTGAACATGCAAAGGGGAGGAAGGCAAAGGCAGAGGCTGGCAGACAGCAGCATGAGGACAGCACGGCTATCTTTCTTCCTTCTTTTTGGTTCAATGATGCAGTGAGGGGGTATTTCCTTACCAAAACCAATTCACATTAAAATTCACAGAGAACACTCGGGATCCAGGCATACAAGTGACTCTGCTAGCTTACTGAGGGCAGCTGACAACTGCTCAAGGTGGAACGGATCTTTAAAATCACGACTAGGTGTTCGTAAGCCTTGCCCAAACTGCAAAGATGTGGGAAGAAAGAATACAGATTTGGGACAGTGGTGATGCCTGAGGCAAGAGGGACAGAAGGAACAGGATCAGTCAGCTGCAGCTGTATTAACTCCCTACTTAAGAAAAAAAAAGACACAGGAAGAAAAAGCCCAGAACACCTATGACAAGGCTGCGGCCTCGGCTGTTGGCAACAGAAGGCTTTGTTACTCTCTGCATGTCTGCAATTTTAGGCAGTAAAAACAGTTTAAAGGAAGGAAATAACAACAAATATATAAGTAGATCCCACCTATAGCTCTCAAGAGGTAAACCGGAGTGCTTAATAAGAGATCTTTCTTTGCTTGGGAAGATGACAAATTTTTAAAAATCAGGCAAGCCAGTGGCAAATTGTGATTTCAGTTCAGTCGCTCGGTCATATCCAACTCTTTTCGACCCCATGGACTGCAGCACGCCAGGCTTCCCTGTCCATCACCAACTCCTGGAGTTTACTCAAACTCATGTCCATCGAATCAGTGATGCACCCAACCATCTCATCCTCTGTCGTCCCCTTCTCCTCTTGCCCTCAATCTTTCCCAGCATCAGGGTCTTTTCAAATGAGTCAGTTCTTTGCATCAGGTGGCCAAAGTATTGGAGTTTCAGCTTTAGCATCAGTCCTTCCAATGAATATTCAGGAATGATTCTGGCTTACAGGTTTATAATCTGCACTCTTTTTATAGCAATTCTACTAAAAATAAAATTCTAACCCCAAGAACCATGCAGAACGATTCTGCAGCCCTGGGGAGCTTGTCCCTCAGGAAGAGGGCGCCTCTGGGTGGAAGGACCAGTCAGGGTGAGGAGGCCCCACCTTCACACCTCAGAGCGCTGAGGACCAAGCCATGAGTGAACCGCTCTAGGGAGAGGCCATGGGCCACCCGCAGGCCCTCTGAATGAGGCAGGATCGGGGGCTGGCAGAGGAGGGCACTGCTGAGACTGCCCTCAGTTTAATGTCTGCACACTGATGACACGACACCCCAGTCAGTGTTAAGTCACCAGTGCACCTGCCGTTCACAAAGACGACGGAGTGGGGGACGTGGGGAGAGCTCCTAACCCCTGTCATTCTTCTGGAAAAGTCTGACTGCACCACTATAGGCTGCAGACCACCCCCAGCTCCCCAAGTCCTTTTCTCTCTGGCTGCTCAGCTGGTGGGCACTTTTCCTACCAAGGAGTGATGAGAGGAGGGAAAAGCCATTCCAAGGAGGCATCCCCCTTGGACCAGAGTGACCCTCCCAGCCTGGAAATCTGTGCACAGCACAGGCAGAAGAAGAGCCTGTTCTGCCTGCTGGGCTCCCGTCTCGCCCCGTCAGCTTGAAAGCGGTGCTCTCCAACCTGAGGATCAAGTTGCACAGAATGCTAATGGCTCCCCTAAGCCCTAGTTTATGCAGAATTTGTTCTTGGTCTCAGCTGAGTCCCTCTCAAGCTCCTTGGTTAAGAGATTTCAGAATGATGGGAGGTTTCACTGACTGGGCAAACTTTATCCTTCTCAGTAATTAAATTTACAGACCCTGAGACTCAGTTCATTTTTCAACATAAAATTTACATCCCGACACTTATTAAATATTGACACTGCTCTCCCTTCAACGTACGGCACAGCCATCTTCTAAGAGTCAAGTCTGGGGGCCTCCTTCTGATTAGGGCTGCTCTGTGAGCGGCATGTTGCTTAGTGAACTGGGGGAATCGTCATCAGGAATTCATGGCATGTGTACAGGAGAAAGTGAAATGAGCATTATGAATGGCATGTCACCATGCTATGCGCCCAGTTACGTAAACACTCTGGGTGCTCAGCCAGGGCTGCACGTCTTCCTAATCATGCGGGGACCCGAGAGATGGGGCCTGTCAGAGACACTCACCAGGAACAGCTCTCCTCCTGACAGCCAGGCTCACGGGCTCATCGGACTTGGGCAACCTTTGGCTGCCTCAGACCTTGGCGTCCGACCTCGGATGTGTTATTTACAGGCTGTGAGGCCAGAAGTGACACCTGCCCAGCAACTCCCAAGCTCCTCAAACACCAGCAGGAAGGCAGTCCTCACTAATAATTCCCCCTGGTCTCCTGGACTAGGGAAGGTCAGCTTGGTTCAGCAGGCTTTTCACCAGGTGCCTGCACCTGCTGAGCCAGTGTCAGGGCGGGCAGGTCTTAAAGACACGAGAGGTGATACAGGTGGTGCCCCGTCACGCCACCTCTAAAGCTAAAGCTAGGCCCAGATTCTGCTCCTGTCAACCCCGAATCTGTGACTTCAGCAGCCCGTGAAAATAAACGCCAACTGGGCGGCTCGTTGAAGAAAGGCAGGAAAGACACTTACTGAGGGCTGTGAGGAGCTGTGGGGCTTGGCAGTGGCGTCCCGCCAAGTAAGAAAGATAGAGACACAAATAACCAAACAACGGGAGAATGACGGGGGTGGCTGGTGGAGGAGGAACAGCAGCCTTTAATTCCGCTGGCAGAGGGTTCCAGACTTTAAGAAAGCATCAAGAACAAAAACCAAATCCCAGGGTATCTGGAGATTGTTAAACCTCATAGGACACCCAGGAAACAACAATGGCTGTTTGGTACGGCCCTTCCAAGAGGCTCGCCTGAGACTCCCGGAGTCCTGGGCTCTGGGGCCCGAGGCTGACTGACCAGCCACAAGGGCTGCTGAAACCAGAGCCAAGAGGGTGGAGGAAGAAAGAAATCCTTTGGGGCCTGAGAGAAGAATCTTCTAAAAATTAAGTTGTTTCCTAAAGATTAGCTAATTTGAAAATAAGAATTAAACTTATTCAACCCTGGCCTATTCCTCCCACCAAACTTTAAATTTTCCCCTTCGAAATCCAAGAAGGATTGCATCAAAGCTCTGCTATGCGAGCTGCGTTTTTCAGTGCCGAGCCACGTTGTCCCATGTGCCGCTGTAATACCTCCCCCTCCCTCCGACTTTGAGGCTGTTCCACTCATTCCAGGAATACGACCCCACCCAACAGAGTCCCCTCGAGTGTGACCTGATGACCCCATGGGCTGAGAAGTCTCCAGGTGCTGGGACAGCTGAACGGAGAGTCTTTGCTAGGGGCGGGGCAGAGGAGGGGAGGAGGGGTCAAGAAACCTAGGACATACTCATGAGCTGCCCAGTAATGGACACTGCCTGGTCAGCTCCCCGTGGACTATCTGGAATGAAAGGAACCCACCTGGCACACACCAGCTTCCAGACAGTGAGCTGGGCTTCCTCGTTAGATGAATGCTACAGATCATGTATCCACGCAGGCCTTGCTCTCTCCCCCGCTTTAACAATATTTCAGACCAACCCCCAGCTAATGAGTTGTCAAACTAGATCATGCCTGCCCTGCATCTGTTCCAAGGATGCTGATTAAACAACTCCAGGGAAAAGAAACCATTATCCTGTTCAGTACAGACCTTGCCTGATTACTGCGGTGCAGCATGGCTCGCCCTGGGTAAACAGCACAGATGGGAAGCAAGCTGTCAGCTCCAGGAAATCACCTCCCCGCCATGGGTGGTGCACTCTGTTCTAATTCACTGAAAAGGCTCCCCTGTGGCCTGAAGGCAAAGCTGCAGAGGGCCCAGCACCCTGGAATATATCTGCAGAATGGAAGGACCTGGCTCCACAGCTGGGCTGAGAACAACGGCCTGCAAAGCATGCTGATGAGGCCGCACTCTGGGCGCCCGTTGACAGCAGCCTATGCTGTTTGTCGTACAGACAGACTCTGGTGCTGGTGTAAAGACATGGGCAGTGACGGAAAGGATCAGAAAAACGTCAGATGAGAACACTGAGAAAAGACATGTACTGTGCGTCTATATGGTACAAATGAATGTGTTAGAATAGCCACGAAAATGCTAGCAAGATTAAGAAAAGGGGACTAGGAACTTCCCTGGTTGGTCCAGTGGTTAAGACTCTGCTTTCCAATGCAGGGGGCATGGGTTTGATCCCTGGTCAGGGAATTAAGATCCCTGCTTGCCACCGAGGTTTGGCCAAAAAAAAAAGGACTAGCCCTACCAGATATTAAAATATATTTTAAAGTTGTACAATTAAAAAGTCTGGTCTTGGTATATGAAGAGACAGACCAATGAAAGAGAATATACCTAAATACAAATGTAAATTTGGTATACTTCAAACGTATAAGAAAAGATTAATTTAGGAAGCACAGTATAGTAAATATAATGAGATATCATCTTTACCAGTCAGTGATAGGTTTTTGCAAGTCTGAGAACAGACTGCTAAGGAGGGGAAAGGGAACACACTCTCACAACACTGCTGATGAGAAAACACATCTGCACAATTCCTAAAGAAAGTAATCTGGCACCATCTGCAAAGCATGCTGATGAGGTCGCACTCTGGGTTTTAGATATGTTTAACCTTCAATCAGTTCTAGCAACTTATCTTGCATAACTTGGACTGTACACAAAGAAGTATGTGCAGTGTAATTTCAAAATGCTGGTCATGACCTACCAGTGGGGTCTAGGGAATAAATTTAGTGGATTATGCCCAGAATGTTTTTCAATGAAACAGAACAGAATGGTATACAAAATATCAGAGTGCATTACATACAGTAAGAGTAATGAGTAGGGTTTCCTGAACCTTCTGTTACTACTGTATATATGGGATGGTGGTGTAAAGCTCTTTTTTTTTTTATACAGTGGGCCAAGATTTTTTTTAAAAGGCTTGAAATCCACCTCATAATGGCATTATAATAGCAAAAGACTGGAAACGGCCCAAAAATTGGCCAATAGGGAACTGCTTAAAAAAATCCATACTATGTAGTCATTAAGAAGAATGAGGCAGCTCTGAATGTGCTGCCATAAGACAATCTCCAAAATATATTATTAGATTGGAAAAGCAAGATGCGGAACAGTGTAGATTATGTATCACTTGTGTTTCTTAAAAAGTATAAACAAGTATACACAGAGGAACTATGGGAGAAACTGGTCACAGTGGTTGCCTCTGGGCAGGGGAACTGAATTAGGGGACAGAATTATGTTTCATGGCAATTGATTTTCTTTTTTTTTTTTTTAAACCATATGCACGCAATACATGTTATTAAAAAATACATACACCATCTGGACCCATGCCGACAATCCACCTATCTATACCCTCGATGACAGCATGAAGCAGACAGTGGAATCTGAGCCTGGTTCCATTGATGACTCACTATGTGATCTTCAATAAAGAAATTTTATCCCTCTAAACCTTCACTGGGGGCTTCCCTGACAGTTCAGTTGGTAAAGAATCCGCCTATAATGCAGGAGACCCCAGTTCAATTCCTGGGTTAGGAAGATCAGCTGGAGAAGGGATAGGTTACCCACTTCAATATTCCTGGGCTTCCCTTGTGGCTCAGCTGATAAAGAATCTGCCTGTAATGCAGGAGACCTGCGTTCAATCCCTGGATTGGGAAGCTCCCCTGGAGAAGGGAAAGGCTACCCATGCCAGTATTCTGGCCTGGAGAATTTCAAGGACTGTCTAGTCCTTGGGGTCGCAGAGTCAGACACAACTAAGTGACTCTCACTTTCAAACTTTCATTTCCTTAGTGCAAAAATGCAGATAAAAGCACTATCTGTCCTGAGGACTAAGGTGAGGTTTAAAAGAATAGTAGGAACTCAGTAAATGTAAATTTCTCCTTTCCCTTCACGGACTCTTAATGACTGTTTATGGGAAGATCAAGAAACCATGTGTATCAACTCCTTTACAAAACTACAGCTCAGGTTTGGAAATATATAGGTATAATGTGATCCCATCTTTATTTAAAAATATTACATACACACGTGATTTTATCGACAGGAAGAAGGCCACGTACCACACTTGTTTTGGAGAGGTACTATTAAGGTGATCTTTCACTTTAAAAATAACCATCCATTGTGCGAATTCTCACTAAGGATAAACTACTATAACAAGAGATTTTCTAAGAAGGGAGAGTCTTAATGTAAGAAGTATGTCCACAACCCAACAGTCCACCTGTCTTATGAAACTGCTGACCATACCACTCCAGGAGGACAATGAAAGACCATCACGCTGCGGACCTCTAACTGCACAAGACTGCTTCTCCACAGAGGGTCTTTGACCAGGTTAGTGGGATGATGCCTGCTGTTTCAAACATCTTCTTGCTTTGCTGCAAGAACTTAGCAGCCCAGCAGCTGGTTCTCTGGCCCCCATCCCGGCCCATCGGTACCCCTGCCTAGGGCCGCCTACCTTGCCATCAGAAGCAGTGTTGATGCGGTAGTGGTACACCCTTCCTTCGTATCTCAGTGAGATGGACCTCTGCCCAGGACTACTCTCGCTCTCCCGAACCAAGAAGCTGCCGTTGATCCCGCTGCTCAGAAGGTACTCGGCGGCGTTGCGGGACACGGGCCCGTGGTACCAGGAGTGCTTCTCCAGGCTGTTGACCGGCGTGATGTAGTTGCTTGGGACCCAGCCTTGGCCATTTTTGGTTTGGGCTTCACACCACTCCCCATTGTGATTGTAGCCTAAGACCCGGAGCTTTTCACCTTAGAAGAAAAGAACCCGAACCGGACTCGTCAGGTTTAAAAGCTAACACGTTCATTCTCATTCACTCTTCTGCGATTACTAAAAAAAAAAAATCTCCAAATTCCTAAATACCTACTTCATTTTAGCAGGTCCACATAAATAGATGCACTTAGAACTGCATGAGTATGCAGTTTCCCGCTGACAGTGAATATGTAGATAAATACATAGGCACAGTTTTTATAAATCTATTATTCAAGTGCCCTAGTTTCTAATGTAAGGAAGCTTTTTGTAGAAAAATACCTTTCCTTAAAAAAAAAAAAAAGTGTTTTCAGTGTTTGGTCCAGATGTCTTTTTCAATACAAAATACAGAAAGCTCTGCTTTTGCTAAGAACTATTCAAGAACTTTTCTCCTGAAGGAAAAATGACTCTCATAAAGATGCTCCTAGTTTTTCTGGCTCTCTCTGCACTCCAAACCGCTCTTTCAACAAGCACAGGTGGGGCCAGTCAAGCCACATTTCCCCATCTCTGTCTCCTGCAACCAGCAGCAGCTGCCCACAGCTCCTTTACCTTTAGTTATGCTTAAAGTGTTATCCCCACTGGCCACAAAGTCATACAGTGCAACGAAAAGGTTGGGGTCATTTTCACTGGGTCCAGCAAGAAGGTTTTCCTTAGAGTTCCAACGAGCTGCTTCGCTCAGACCTTGGGGCTCAAAGTCAGATGCTACTGGCCTCTGAAGGGCTTCTGGAAGAGAAAGAGAAGAAATGGAAAAAAGTTTCATTCTCAGGAGCAAAATCTGTGTTTCCAACATTATACGTTCCTGGTTTACTTTTACTTCTTAACATGTGTACATACTACTTACTAATAAAAAAGGGGGTTAAAAAATGAGACTCTTCCATTTCCAAATCTTGTGAAAAACCCTAAGCATTTACATTCCTGAGAGGTAACTACTTACTGTTGCCAAACGGTTTAAACTTTAAGTTCTTTAACTCAAAATGAATTATATGAGAAAGAGACGGTCCACCCAAACACCTCTTTGCCATTGCTAATTTATGTTATAATACGGAGCAAAAGCTTCTTGCTTTAAAATGTTTCTAAATGTACGAATGTTAACATACATACATAATTTAAAAATCAAATAGCGTTGAGGGGCTTATAATGAAGGACAAACATTTTCCATCCCACTCTTCTGTTACCCAGAGGTAACAGTTGCCTTATTTTGGTGATCACCTCCATCTCTCTAAACACAAGCTATCCTATCATTACAACTGCCCTTCCCTCTCCCACACCAGGCTCAACTACTTACCTTTCTATTTTCAGTAAGAGACTTCCACTTTAACTGCCTGTTCTCCCTGCTCGAGTCAGCATCTCTCAATGGTTTACCTCACGAGATAAGGGCATTAACTTCCCACCCTTCCGTCTACCTACCCCTGCTTCCCCACGTACATGCTCCAAGTAGGCCTTCTTTTCATTTTCTTTTCCTTTCTGTAATAAGTTCTGTTCTTCTATTTTGTCATAACAAAGTCTTCCATTTTTGTCTATGCTGCTGCTAAGTCACTTCAGTCGTGTCCCACTCTGTGTGAGCCCATAGATGGCAGCCCACCAGGGGTTCTCCAGGCAAGAACACTGGAGTGGGTTGCCATTTCCTTCTCCAATGCATGAAAGTGAAGTGAAAGCGAAGTCGCTCAGTCGTGTCCTACTCTTTGCGACCCCATGGACTGCAACCTACCAGGCTCCTCTGTCCATGGGATTTTCCAGGCTAAGAGTACTGGAGTGGGGTGCCATCACCAAAGTATATTCTAAAAGTTGAAAATCAACATCTTTTATGTTAGGAATGTGGGATTATTACCCACTAAGGGGTTAAACACAGTTCAGAATTTTTTCCTGAAGTTTCTTCGATTTTTTTTTTCTTCGAACTCTGTTCAAACTCTCCACAGGTTCTTTCAAGGCAGCAAATCTACTCCAAGTAGATCTTTACAGTTGTAGAATATTATGGGGTGAAATCCGAATGCTCATTTAAGGACACTACAGTAAGAAATCAAACTTTTAAAAAGGAGGAAAGTGGGAAATTCTGATTTTTATGCCAAAACACAAAAGCAAGAAAACCAAATTGTTTCAGGTTTTCCCTTTTTTATGGGAAACAAGTTTTTCCCAAACATGTTTTCTTGGGGAATGACACCCATCTCAGGGGTGGGCATGATTTTCCAGTAGTCACTTCAAAGGACACACCAGAGGCACCTAAAGTATCTGAGAGACTAGGCTAACCTTCCAGAAACACAGCTGGAAAACTTTCAGAAACAAACACTCTTAAACGATCTCTTTGAAATAAACCAATAGAACATAAATAAGAAGCCCTTTCTACCCTAGTTTTGTATTACTGACCACAGTGAATCTTCAGGAATTGTTTTTCTAAAGAGTAAGTCCCAAATTACGTCACCACTGCGCTTGGTATTTCATCCTGTGAATCATGAAGGCAAAGAGAATTTCAAGGAAGAAGGTCTTGTGACACTATCATTTCCTAGAATGTGCAAAAGGCTTAGTGAGATGTGTTAGGCCCTGTTCTCTGAGTACTTACAATATACATAGCTCTAAAAGCATATCTAGTGCCATCGTGACCAGAGGCTGACCAATCAACCAAAAAAGCTGGTTCAAGCAGGGAATTCATGAAAATTAAAACATGAGATCCTCTAGCCCCGCCTGAATGTACACTGATTTGCTAGTCTTGACGACAGGGCCGAGGACTGTCCTGAGTGTGGGTGTGTGATTAGAGTTGGATGCTGTCTTACCATCCACCCATGATGCCTCATCTCAGTTCCAGCTCTAAATTCCTGCAGGTGGAGGAAGAGGGTGGGCCACTCGCTATAAAATCCCAGTACAATCCCTTCCAACTGTTCACAGTTGTGTCACTCACACCTAGTCCTGAAACAATTTTTTTAAAAGACACCTGCATTTATAGAGTCTCTCTAAAGCACTGACCTAAATTTTCATAGACAAATCTCTTCACATTTGGATTTCACTGGTTTCATATGAACCGAGTAATAAAACCAGACTATCTGAAAAAAAGGGATGTGGGAAGAAACACAAGTGGCTCTGGGTGTGCTTGTGACTCAGAGGGTGGGAGCAGAATGTGGCAGAGGAGCGGCTGCTCGACTCTGTGGGCACCAGAGAGGCGTGTGTTATGAAGGGAGCCAGGCTGTTCCGCGCTGCAGAGAGTCAGTTAAGTGAAACTAAGTCGAAAGAGTGTCTATCGTCGTTATATTAAGCAGACTTATTAGGCAAAGGAACCTTAACATAAAAGAACTCTTGAAAATTGAAAGGGAAAAGATAAAACCCTCCTCCATTGAAAAATGGAGAAGGAAACGGCAACCTACTCCAGTATTCTTGCCTGGAGAATTCCATGGACAGAGGAGCCTGGTGAGCTGCCCGCAGTCCATGGGGTCACAAAGAGTCGGAAGTGACTGCGTGACTAACATACACACTCCCACTAAACCAAAACTATGAATAAGCAATGCACAGAAAATTTAAATTACTACTAAACAAGGAAAGCATGTTTACCTTTCTTGTAATCAAAGAAAGGCAAATTCTCTGTCAAGTTGGGCAGGGACATTTTCTTGAGGCTAACTGTAAAACTTCAATGCAATGGGCATTCTCATACAATGCTAGTAGTTGATGTAGACACTGCTGGAACATTTTAGGAGAAAAACTGGAAACAGGAGCTGAACTGAGTCTTCGAGGAGTTCCATCACCTTAGATACACCTCGAGGAATTTATCCCAGGAGACCCAAACAATGATTTGTATATGCTCAGTCACTCAGCTGTGTTGACTCTCTGAGACCCCACCGACTGCAGCCCGTAAGGCACCTCTGTCCATGGAATTTTCCAGGCAAAAATACTGGATTGGGTTGCCATTTCCTTCTCCAATGATTTACATGTACTGATTTTTAAAATAACAGCACCAAAAAGGAAAAGCACAAAATATTTATCCATTCAAGATAGGTTAGTTTGTCGTCCATCCATAAAATAGAATATAGCCATAATGTCATTCAAAATATTTTTGGAAAAACGTATCTAGCAACTTGGAAACATACTATAACAATCCATAATTCTATAAAAATTGAAAAAAGTCCAGAAGGAACTATACACCAAAATGTGAATAGTAGTTAATGCATGGTAGTTGTCAACAGTACCATTAACAGTAGTTTAACACAGGGTGGTGGGCTACAAACATTTTAAGTTTTCTTTTTTCTTTTCTATATCCTGGCATACTTCTCATCATGAATGTGAATTGTTTCTATAACCAGAGAACAATTACAAGAATAGAAAAACGGTCATGAAGAAGCCAGCTGACACTTATATAATTGATCATCTAACATGAAAAAGTACACAGGGGGAGGATGGACTCTTCTCTCTCTGTCCTGAAAAAGTCCATGTGCCTTTCCCTGCAGGATCCCAACCTCGTGGGCGTGAGCACATGACTCTGGCAGACCAGGGTATACAGGAAATTAAACCAGAGTCATGAATACAGAAATGCCTTTCTTCTCAAAGGCCATCTGACCTCTTCTATCAAACATTCTGCAGCATCTGGATTTGATCAAAGTTACATAATCGGGGGAAGTGGCCTGGAAAACACCTGGAATGGGCAGAACACAGACACCAGCCCAGGGGTGACTATCGATTTAAAGTGTGGATTATTAAAGGGGGACTGTCCCTCACATGGAGACAGATGCTGAGAACTTCATGTGAGGGGATGAGGCCTCTCTGTCAGGAAGGAAAGGGCCTCCCACTGCTTTTTGATTCAACAGGACGTCAGGAAATCCAAGGCAGCCTCTCGATTTTCCTCTCCAGTTCTTGCTCCATTCCACAAATTAATGGCCAAAGCCCAAAGGGAAGTATTGCTCATGCATGCCTCTGGATCGAGACGCTGAAGTGCAGCCACAGTCCAACACCAAAACCTTCCAGTCAATTCCCAATCCAGGCTGATGTCAAAATTGACTCACGACGAATAAATGCCAAGTTCCTTGCTTCATTTCATAGTGAACGATGCTCGTCAACCTTAAAAATGATCACAGCTTACAAGGCCCAAGTTGCAGAATGTACTTAAATCTTTCTTGACTAATACATGAACTTCCTGCCAGTCCCTGGATGGACCCTTAAAGGAGCTCAAAGGATTCATTAAAAAAACGATGCCCAAAATAGCTCCCCTCTTCTGCCAATGGATAAAGAAATCCTTGCATCTATTCTTCTTAAAAATGTTAGTTTAACATTTTCTGTGCCATCCTGAGTCATAGCTTTAAAATATTTAAGATTTTCTTCTTCAAGAATGCCTCTCACCTCATTGGAAATCTTTTTGTTATTACCATATCCTTCATGAAAAGGTTTCCACTCACCCACAAAACTCAGGAAAAGTCATTAATTAGCCAGTTGAACACCAAGAATGGTGCTATCTAAACGTGCTCCGAAGTTATGGCTCCAATGTGACAACAAACTGAGAAGTCTGTAAGAATGGTGCCGCAGAATTCACTGGAGCTGTGAGTGATTAACTTACTTGGACGGCATTCGAAGAAAAGCGCTTGGGTCTTTTTTAAAGATCATTTTATACAAAATAATCCTTTCTTAAAAGTTGTGAGTCACTGATCAAAAATGTTTACAAAAGATTCTCCCATATGGCATGTCTGGTCTAGACTCTCAAGGGCTGCTGCTAAAGCTGCCACTGCCAAGGAGGAGGGGAACAGGGTACTTCAGTCCCAAAGCGGGAGGGGATGGGAGTGGTGGGGAGGAGGTGGGAGGGATACAAGTGAGGAGGGGGTGAAGGGGAGGGAAAGGGAGGCTTCACCTCCAGGAAAGCTTCCCACCTTCTTGCTGGTGATCCTGCAAGAGTCAGACAGCCAGGCTATGTGGCAGTCATTACTGTCCACCTCGTGGCTCTTTGCCGGGGGTGGGGGTGGGGGGTGGGGGTGGGGTGGAGGGGGTGGGGAGCAGAGGGGAAAGGGAGGAGGGGAGAGAGGACGGGGCAGGTCACACGTGATAAACACCCCCTTTACTTTTGCTCACATTCCATTATTTAAATCCTGGTCGCTTTAGTCTTATTTCCTTTGTGGGCCCTTCAATATGATCCTCCAGTTCAAGGAATCTCTGTAATTTAAAAATCTATAAAACAGATCCTTCAAAAAAGAGGGACGGCTTCGTGTTTTATTTCACACTCGGTTCCAACCGATGAGATCATGCTCAGACTATTCTCAAGTCAGTTTATAACAGTCTGATACAACTTTTTATAATATGAGCCTAGAGGAAAAGGATGATTTCCCACAATCTGAACTCGATGAAAGTCATTTTATCTACATTCTACATGGTCCTTTATTTTGTAATTTACACCCTCACCCAGAGCAGTTAAACCTAAAAAACAAGTTCAGCTGAATAAGGCTTGGCATTAACTTTACACTCTGAACACAATGTTCCCAGCGCCCCCAAATCACTGTGTCAGCTGCTGGGGAGCAAGGGTAG
Source organism: Budorcas taxicolor (assembly GCF_023091745.1). Taxonomy (NCBI): domain Eukaryota; kingdom Metazoa; phylum Chordata; class Mammalia; order Artiodactyla; family Bovidae; genus Budorcas; species Budorcas taxicolor. The sequence goes on along the minus strand of NC_068920.1, from coordinate 160,240,343 downwards.
GGCAACGAGGTAAGGATGCAAGGAACACGGCCTCTGCTCCTTGATGGAGAAAGAACCGTTCAGGGAAATGTACATACCCTCAAAGCAAAAAGTCTAACAGAAGACAAGCGCTGTCCTGTGGATTAATTTTTAAGGACACAGACATGGACTACCAGGAGTTGTGAAGTGGGGAGAACTCAGCAGGGTTAGGAAGGAAGTAGACTCTGAATGAGAGCATGCCCAGCAAGAGAAGCCTGATTAACACAGGGACCCAAGGTCAGCCTGACACATCAAGCCTACTCAGGGAGGGGGCTTCACCTCTGCTGTGCTGTGAGCCCTCTGGTGATGCCCAGGAACTCCTCAGAATAAAGTCTGCAAACACATCAAATAAACATGGAGCAATGCAGAGAACAACGGTACTGAAACAGTCCTCAAAGTATCTTTTGAAAGTAATCTGTAATACAGTGTTTCTTTACTATGCATTAAATATATGCTCCTTTATTAACACATTAAGTTGCAAGCTCCAGCAGTAGCTGTCCTTTCAAAGTAGTGATGAATTTAGGCAATAATCACAATTGTTATATGATATGAAAATATCTGAGTTCTACTGCTGGCAAAGTCACAAGCACTGCTAATATTACTGTGATTTGTTATATATACATTTGTAAAAAGAAAAAGATAAAACACTAATTTTCAGTTAGCACTTAGTGAAATAAAGTCTTAAATATTGTTCTATCCAAGGACATGGAGCCTCTGAATGTCATCCCAGACCCCAAGGGCCTTGCAGGTTCATGTCTACTGACATAGTTCAGCAGAACCCAGCAACCCGACAGAGGCAGGCCTAGAAAGAGGGTCGCTGTAAGTTCCTGTGAAGTCCAGATGCAAGTTTCTTTCTTTTTAAGTAAAAAGAACTAATAATTTTCTTTCCATTACTTCCCATTTAGGGGTGTTATAGGCAATAAATTAGATGGGCTTCCAGAGAAATCCCCTTTAAAAAATAAAAAAAGTTTCTTAACAAGTTACTTAAATTGGCCCAAGGTGTAACTATCGCTGAGAACCTTTTTATATTGTGATACTCCTAGGCACTCAATTTTAGAAAACAGAATTCTCCACCCTAACCTCTGTCTAGATAGGCAGTTCGGATACTAACTCTTCTGAAGATACACAGTCCCCTGGTCCCCCTTCGCTCAACCAGAAAGTGAAAACAAAACAAACGAATTTCGTGTCACTTTCTAAGAATCTACTGTCAATGAAGTCTACGATGACTAAAAATGGAGTACAAGGACCGACATAAAAGACTTTACTACCTTCACGTCATTCTGAACCCAACATTCACACCCCTCTCCCTCTCAACCCAGTCAGCGCACGCCCACAGCCTGGCCACTTTTCCTCCCAAATCTCTCAGCAAGCCTGTACTTTCCACACTCTCGACTGGTTCCCAGCTTTGATCTGACCCCTCGTTCCACCTCCGCACTGCCACCAGAGCGGTCTTCCTAAAAAAATGCAGGTCTGACCCAAGTCGCTCTTCTGTTAAAATCCACCAAGATGGCCGCCGGCCGAGAAGCCGAAGAGAAAGCTTGGGAGGTGGCCCTACCTGTGGGCCTCGGTCACGTTTACTGGCGCGGTCAGCTGAGGCGATGTGAAGAACAGGGCTATCCTGTGCCTCACGGGGAAGCTGGCAGTTGGCCCGACAATGTAGGAGACACTGTTCCCCCAGACACCGGCGGGGGCTGTTGCTGCCGCCACCTCTGCGGGAGGAGCCCAAGCTCCAGAAGTTCCATCTCCCCCGCAGGACGCTTGCTCTTCATTCAGCCTCCTCCCATATGCCCCTGTGGGTTCCCCACTGCTGCCTCAGCGGTGAGCACCTTGACCAGGGCCAGTCACTCCCCCTGGAATGCCTAGCCCCTCCTCATCCTCCCGCCGCACCATCTCCAGGAAACCTCTGACTGGTCCTTCTGCCCCCCCACCCCTCACCCCTGGTTGATTACTTCCGGTTCGCCTCACACTCGGGAAGGACCTGCTGTCCGTCAAGGGCGCCGTGAGGAATCTGCCCCCATGTCCCTCGTGGGACACTAAGCCTGGGCTCCAGGGTGGACAAGGCTTGTTCAAATCACAGCCCACCATGTCTTTAAGATATTAATTTCTGAGCCTCATTTTCTCAACTGCACAATGGCTTCAAAACCGAGTTGGGCCGTCAGGCGGGGTCAAGGCATACTTGCTGGTGGAGACGTTCTCCGCACCGATGGGGGCATGGAGCCTGGCACCAGGGCACCGCAACAAAGGGTAATCATCCCTTCTCTTATTATTGTTACCACAATAATGTAAATTCCTCTGGGGCAGAGATGGAGCGTTCTTCTCACAGTCTTCAGTTTCCCTGCCTAATACAATATATGACTCAGCCCTGCTCAGGGTTTCTTAGAATGAACTCAGTTGTAAGAAAATCCTGCATTTGTCACAACTGAAGAGTGCACCTTAATGACCTGTCAACCTTAAGTAAGAACAGCAGAAGTGGCAGATGGGAAAGATGAGAAGCAAATGCAACCCAACCAGGAAAACTTAGCAAGATTTAGGAAATACATTAACTTTTTAAACGGAATGTACACCACAGCCAAGAACCTAAAACAAGGTGTAGCATTAAAGTACCTTTCTCCGTGCTTTCAAAAGAAACAGGATTCATTACTGTCTCCTAACAGGCCGAGATGCCTCCACAGACTTCTTGTTTGTGAGGGAAGAAAGGGTTAGGACTGGCCCAGAGTCAAAGTGGCCACAGTGAGCCCACTAACCTTAAAAGCCTTTTTATTCTGTCACAGGCCATTTGCAACAGACTGAAAGCCTCCCCCTCTGCCTGCCAGGCTTGGGAGGGTATGTAAGCCCTCATTCCACATTTCCTGTTTTCTGTTAGAGCATCATCAAGGCTCCTGGGTCACTTAGACCCAAGTGAAGTGAAGAGGCTGCCCAATGGAAGGCAATTTCCCTAGAACGTCGTCTCATCGGGCATTACTATTGGAATAACTTTAATTGGAGTCAATCCTAAAGGAAATCAACCCTAACTATTCCCTGGAAGGACTGATACTGAAGCTCCAATACTTTGGCCACTGGATGCAAAGAGCCGACTCATTGGAAAAGACCTGATGCTTGGAAAGATTGAAGGCAAAAGGAGAAGAGGGTGACAGAGAATGAGGTGGCTGGATGGCATCACTGAGTCAATGGACATGAATCTGAGCTAACTCCGGGAGACAGTGAAGAAGAGGGAAGCCTAGTGTGCTGCAGTCTGTGGGGTTGCAGAGTGGAACTCGACTTAGGGACTGGACAGCAAACAACAAAAACTGGAGTAACCGAATGTAACCCCAATAAAGGTATTTTGTCTCCAAAACGCAATGGTCAACTCTATTTATTCATGGCCCATCTTTAAGTTAAATTTTAAGGTTAAGGTATTCAGTGTATAGTGCTGTTGGCTAAATTTGAGGACTGATAAGACTGATAGGGATTAGGTAGAATTTAAGAGTAATAAGGCTGAAGTTTATGCAACTGAATGTAAGGGAACAACAGCTAGTACTTATTGATCCCTGCTGAGTGCCAGCACTGTGCCAAGCACTTTATCTGCATGAAATCCCCACAACCCATTGAGTAGCCTCTATTATGAGCGTACTTGAGAGTGCAGGAAATGGAAGCAGATGAGAAGCGCCTCACGTGCTCTCTCTCCAGGAATCCCTCCATCGGCTACCTGTCTCTCAGTCTCACTCAGTCTCAGCATTGCTCTCTCGTGATCTGGCTCTTTCTTTTCCTTCTCCACTCGGGCCTCTCTTGTTCCCCTCCCCCGCCCTCCCTCTGCCCCTGTCCTAGCCCTAACCCCCTCCTTCGCTCTCATCTTTGGCTTCCGCCTCTCCTGTCTCAACTTGTCTTCTTGCCTTTGTCTCCTAGTCTGTACCTCCTCCTCCTTCTGTCTGTCTGCTCTATCACCACCACCTAACACAGTACATAACAAAGCATCGAAGGTGTGGATTAAGACAGGAGCATTCGAAAGCCAATTTCAGAGAATAACAACCGTCAGTATCTGAGGACAAAGTTAAGTCTCTCAAAAGTCAGCAGCTAACAAGCTATTTTTCCAAACGGCTTTGGAACTTCACTAGGCAAGAAACAAGACTGACCATAAGTGATAACTATTAAAGACGGACAGGAGTACAAGGGACTTCACTATGCTGTCTGCTTTAGTTACAGGTTTAAAATTTTTCCACTAAAAAAAAAGTAAACAACACGAAAATTCCCTGGTGGTCCAGTGGTTAGGATTCTGCACTCTCGGTGCCAGATCACCATTACAGAGGAAAAGTTAAATTCTTTCAATGTCTCATCTGATCTTTGGCTCTTGGTTCCATATACTTCTGGTTTTATTTTTTCCAGTTTTATTGAGATGGAATTGACATACCTCATTGTCTAAATTTAAGGTGTACAACAAACAAATGAGTTGATATGTGCACATTTTATGAAATGATTACCACAGGGAGTCTAGTTAACATCCATCAGTTACAAATGACTTTTCTTGTGAGGAGAATGTAGATCTACTCTCTAAGTCATGTTCAAATACACAATATAGCATCATCAACTACAGTCACCATCCTGTACAATGTTACGCATTTTTAAAACCTATCCATCAATAATTTTTCCTGTTTTTATTTCAGATCAGTGATTACACTGATAAAATTGTGGCCTGATTTTACAATAAGGTAATAAGTAGTATGAAATTTTCAGTTTTCACATGTTTGGAGCTGTGGAAATGCATCTCTAGAGATGAGAAATAAGATGCCAACTATGGCATCTCTTCCTGCCAACAGGATTTTTCTTTCACAATTAAAATATTCACCATGGGAGTAAGACAGGGTCAGAGGAAGAGAAGATACTCTTCCTTAAAACCAAGGACAGGAAGTATTAATTATAGGCATCAAAGCAAACTTGGAAACAAATTGTTTTTTTAACAAGAAGAACTATGGGTGGGTTTAGTTCAAATTCTATCATCACACTTCAGCCATTACAGCAACTGGCAATGCCAACATTTTAGACGGTGAAATATTTAAATTAACAACAGCTAACATTTGCTAACATCTTGCTCTGTGCTAAACAGTTTAAATGAAATGTCTGATGTGCATCTCCCAACTCAAGAAGGCAGGGACTACGATGAGCCTTATTAGAAATGAGAACACCGAGGCTCAGAGAGCAACATGCCACAGTCACTTCACTGGCAGGATGGCTGACATCTGGGCCAGGCGGGCTGGCTTGGGAGTTGTGTGCTTCCCAGGAGAACAGGACCTCGGCAACATTCTAGCCATAATACTGCCTGGATTTAAGGACATCCCAAAGGAGCCTCACATCAGTATAAATACATACACTTAGCACTTCATTGGTCTCAAAGCTTTCCTGTGACTCATCTCCTGGATCCTCAGAAACAATCCTTGAAGGTGGGCTGGCCAGAGAATGTTTGTTCCCTCGGTCTTGGAGGTAAGAAGGCAGAAGAGTTGAGACATGAAGAAAACTTGGGTTCGCCTGACTCCAAATTCAAATGTTTTTCCTACCCAACAGAACTGGGGCCCTTCTTCCTCCTCCTCTCTAGAAACCTCATAGCGTCAGTATGAGAATGAAGTGAGGATGTCTATGAAGTGCTTGGTGCCAAAGAACTGTCACCTCATTGATGCTCAACAATGTCAATGGAACCCTCAAATGAAAAGGACTGACTGGCTTTCTATTTGGTTACAGAAAGAGCTTCAGATTTTTCTTTGTTACTAAACAAGGGAAGTATTTGATGACCTCAGAAGAGAGTATTTAGAAAGAGAGCATGAGCTTCTGTGAGGCAGGAGTTCTAAAAGTGTATCTGTGTGGCTGGCACCACACAAAGCCTCCACCAGAAAGCTAACTGCTGAATAGAAGCGTTTCAAAGTGGGCCCTTAAAATAAATGCTGACAGTTCACAAAGAGTTCACTTCACAGAACACGTCCACATGTAAGATTCATGCACAGTGTATGCAAACACAAACACACGAACAAGTCAAAGTAAACTGTGGTGGGGGGGAGAATTCAACTGGCGAATGTTCATGATTCTTTCACACCTCTAGAAGAGAGAAGAAACTAATCAGAAAATTCGTGCTTGAAGTAGACCTAAGATCGTAAAGTTCAATATGGCCATAAAGGACAGATACACCTATAAACATACATTTTTGCAAAGCTGGAACATGGAAGTTAAATGCTATAAATGCCTATATATGCATAAAATGTTTCTAGAAGGATACACAAGAAACTCAAGTGAGGTTTCTGGATGAAGAACAGAATTTCTTCTCACTAACCTTTGAGAATTTTTTAATGATGTACAGATATTCTAATAAATATGTAAGCATTTTAAATTTTACTGCTAAAAGTAGTCATTTTTAATCAGTATTAGAAAGAAAAAAAAATCCCTGTTTCAAGCTTTAGAGTGTTTCTGAAGATACTATTTTAACATCCACAGAGAGTTCCAAAGGAGATGAACAGTCATAGCTGGTAAAGCATATAGTGGCTAAATCTGGGCTCTTTGGGGCCAGACAGTAAGGGTTCACGTCCTGGCACCACCACTTGTGGGCTCTGTGACCTTAGACGAGCTTTCTAACTTTCAGATGCGTCAAGTTTTCTTCATCTATAAAATGGAAGTAACCAAAGGGCTATCATGAGAAATAAGCAAATAAAATCACATAGTATGCTCAAACAGTGCTTAGAATACAGTAAGCATTTAATAATTGTTGCTTTGGCAGCTAGGCCTAAATCGCAATAGATGCATGATCAAGTTGCATATATGGCTTAACTTACTCTCTCAATGGAAAACTTGATCATATTCGATTTTCTCGGGCACTTGGGACACCTGGGCCCCCAGTGTGTGTCAATAAACACTGACTGATTTAGGATGTCGGTAAAAACAAAAAGGCTGGATTACTTATCCAGATGTTAGAAATATTTTTCCCAAGCAGCTAAGAGCACATCCAGTCTTTAAGAAAAGATCACTTAGGTCTGTTAAATTCCTTCAACTACAAAACAATGATTTCATTTACCTTCTCCAATTAAACATAACAATGAAAGAAGGAAAACTCAGTAACAGAAAAGAATTCCTAGAGTGATACTTTCCTAGATGGAGACTTAATGCCAGGTAGTCTGCTGTAATCTGGATTTTTTTCTTTAAACTTGAGAGTCAACGTCATTTCAAGACACATCAGATTTTGTAAACCCTCACCTCCAAAAAAAAAAAAAAAAAACCAAACCATAATTAAACCATCCAGGTAGGAACTAAATCTACTGTTTACCTCCAGGGAATACAAAACAATGTCACAACAATGCTGCGACCTAAACCTTCCTCCATCTCTGCGGCTACAAAAGTCCATTCATCTACTCTGCCTGAAGCATCATCTGCAAAATGGATGGTGATGCCTAACACTAACTCGTTACAGATGTAAATGAGAATGTGCTCAGAATTCTGAGCAACTTGGAAAATAAGCAACATATTAACTGAAGATGATTTTGGAGGCTCACATGCCAACTTCTAGGGACAAATAAACCATCTTCTCCCTCTAAACGCTAGATCTTGTGAGCCCACTCCATCTAGTTGCGCCTTCTCCCAGGCGGCCAATATACACGTCTCATGGCAAGAAGGGGCAACTGATTTCGTCTGTACCACTGGTGTTTATGGTTTGAGCTGCGCTTGTGACTTCATGCAGACCCTTGGGTCAAAAAGTTGGAGAGAAAAGAAAAGTAGGTGAGACAATGAAGGAGGCCTCCTGTTCATTTCTCCTTCATTTTAAAGAGAAAAACGTTACAACTCCGATGGCACTCCAGCAGCCGGAATTCTACTACTTGTTCTAAAAGGAGCTTTACATTTCTACTCCTGTTTTAAGTCTTAAATAAAAAGGACAGACAAATGCAAGCAGATTTACATCCCTAAAGTACAATTAACTTTTCTGCTGAAAGCCAATAGTCTGGGGCCACGAGTCCTCAAGTTAGATAAATTTCCGCTTCATCCTGAAGCTACAAAATGAAGGCCACTCATCATAGTCAATTGTTTTTTTTTTTTTTTCCAGTTGTCACCTTACCAGGACAGAAAACAAAGACACACAGGAAAAGGGAAAAAGGGGCGGGGTTGGGGGGGGGAGGGGGGATTAGAGAAGAAAAGGGGAGTAGAATGGGAAGAGGAAAAAAGTGAACCGCCCGGGCTCTGAGGCTTTACGAAAGGAACTTAACACGAGCTGACCCTCCTCCAAGTGCCCTGGACTCATTCAAAATCTTCATAAAATGCGGTGGAACTTCTCTTTTCTCCCCGCATAAGTCTTAAGAATTCTTACCACCTCTTCGTGGTCCGTAGATAAGATGGAGTGTGTGTGTGTGTGTGTGTGTGTTGGGGGGAGGAATGGTGTAGAAAGATCACTTCAAATTCTGTATCCATAAATGGTAGAGCCGTGTTCCCTTTTGTCCACGAGACTTTAATGAAAATCGTCTGTTTCACAAACACGGGTCGACCTTTTGGACGCGTAATTCCCAATTAGCGGTGGAAATTCCACGACGTGGGCTCACGAGGCCCTTTGGGCCTTGTACGCTTCGCTTTCTCAAACTTTCTCGGGGAGACCCTGCAGGCGTGAGGGCCCCGCGACTTGGCCCTCCCGGTGTGGGCTCCTCCGACACCCCTGGGGTGCGCGCGGGGGTGGGGTGGGGTGGAGGGGGCCCGGCGCCCCGCACCCTCCGCGCTGGCGGCGGCGCCAGGGGCGGGCGAAGGAAGCGGAGAGCGGGAGAGGGCGAAGGAGGAAGGCAGAGGGGAGAGGGGGAGAGGGCGGGCGCCGAGGGAGCGCGCGCGCGCGGCCGGGCGAGGCCTAGGAAGGCGGGCCGGCCAGGCGGCGGACACGCGGCCATCCTCGGCCCGTTCCCCCGAGCTCACCTTCCAGGTAGCAGCTGGAGGAGGACGAGAGCCCCTTCTTGGATTTGCAGCCCACCAACTTCAGGCAGATCTCCAACATCTTGGCGCGCCGGAGGCGTCGGGGAGCCCGCGCCCCGGGCTGCCCTCCGCGGCGGGCTCAGGCCCGGCTCGCCCCGCGCGCCGCCCCGGGCCCCCGCGGCCCCGCCATGCCGCCTGCCCCGCCGCCCCGCGCCCGCGGCCGCTCCCGGTCTCGGCTCCGGACGCGCCTGTTAACAAAGGGGCCCAGAGCCCGGCCCCGCGGGGCCCGCCCCCGCCGCCTTAACCCTCTGCGCGCCGCGCCCGCACCCAAGGGCTGCCGCGTGTTCCGCCCGGCCCGGGCCGCCGTCCAAAACCGACGCCTCGCGGGTTTCGACGTTAAGGAAAGCGGCGGGATGGCGATTTTAAGCGCGGCACGTCTTGGTTCTCCGAGTTTCGAAGTCCTGTCCTGACGCCCCAAGAAAAGACACCAGCAACTATGGCAGGCAAGGCGGGGGAGGGCGGGCCTGCTCAGCATCACTTTTAGGAACCTCCTGCATCTCTGGGAGGAGATCCCACCCCCGCCAACCCCCAACTGCACCGCTGAAGGCCCAGCGAGTTGCACCGGGCGCGGTGCCCCGGCCAACCCCGTGTCCCCTGACTGTTGGTGAATAAGGCAGATTCCTCTGCAGTTATCAATACTGGTCTCATTTCTATTCGGTGAGCTTACTGTGATTAAGGCCAACTCAGTGGATGTCTGAGGAGTGAGTAATCAGAGAGCTGCAACCCGCAGTACTACGCAAGTTTGCAACACATTTGTCAAGTCATACATCCAGACCAGGAGACAAAGGTCGACGTGTGAGGTCAAACACAATGTCTGATTATTAATAAAGAGAGTTGAGTCTCCCCCTGATGAGGGGCATGGCCTGCACCCCTTCTTTAAGAAGCCTCATTTTTCTTTCTCTTGTTTGGTGTGTGCCATTGGGGGAGGGGAAAACATTATTTAAAACCCATTTCCCCCCTGGAGAAGGGATAAGGCTACCCACTCCAGTGTTCTGTCCTGGAGAATCCCATGGACTATACAGTCCATGGGTCGCAAAGAATCAGACACGACTGAGCTACTTTCACTCACTGCTGTGCTTGGCTCCAATAGACAATATCATCACATATAACAACATAAAAAATAACAATAATGTGTGACTTGGCACCAAACGGGAAATCTACATCAGTGGAATATGAATCCAGACATACCAAATAATTTAACAAAATTGGAAACGTTTCAGTAAGTATAGGAAGGAGAAGTTTAAACAGTGTTAGATAACTAAATTGCAACAGGGAGAAAAATCAAGTTAGTATACATCATAGCGTCCAGGAATACTAAGAGCTGAGGGGTACTGAGATTCTACTATGAGTCAGACTCCTGTGAGAAACACCGTCCAATCATTACCTGTGCACAACTATTCTGTACGGAAAACAGAATTCATCCTGATTCTTCCGGTGAAAATCTGAAATTCAGACGAGTCAAACACCTTGCCCAAAGTCTGAGCTGGACTACCCCCAGGTCTGCCTGGCTCCAAGGATCAGGCTCCTAACCAGTGGATTATGTAGTCCCTTCTCACCAAAAATAAATCCCAAGTAAATTAAAGCTACATATATCTTTATCTTTGGCTAAATAACTAAGGTTACCATGCTACAGTCATCAGTCCCAGAGGCAAAGCTGTGGTCCAACCTATCCTGTAATGACAAAATCCTGGGTATCTTCACTATACTAGGAATGGCTAAGTAACAAGACCTTCACTCAGGTCTGCCAAAACCTGACAGTTCAAGGTTGGACTAGATGTGACTAGTGTGTATCACAGTGTTTCTCAGCCACATTAATTTTTCAGAGATGTCCTGTCAAATTCTGATTCATATACAAAATGTCTAAGTGACCTGTGGTTTGTGTTGTGGTACCAGGTCAGACCTCATGAGCAGCTAAGAAGACACAGCACTTCCCATTGCCTGGAGACACAGGGCCACAGGGCTATGAGGTGACAAGTGACTGTGGATGCCATCTGTTGATAGATGCTGGGAGACACTATCATTCTGTCAAACAGCCCGTGTATAATGACGGCCAACTGTTACTTGAACCTTTCAACCTCCAAGTATAATGCCAAAAATAAAATCCCAAAGGGTGCCACCAATACAAATAAGCTGAAAACTACTGTGTTGGTACCTTTTAGAAAGTTCAAGGGCTTTGGATCAGACTATAATAAAGTCCGTCAATATATAGCATTTCAGATGTAATGTGATGGGCTATATTCAAATAGGCACCTTAAAGACAAGAACAGTAGGCATTTTTGCAATTTTAACCATATCCTTGAATTCTATCAATTAATACAGGTCCAGATATTTGCATGTGCTATATTTTATATTAAGATGTAAGTTTATTTTAAAAAGTTAATGACTATTACTAATATTCTGCTCTTGAGTCTAAAATGAACTTATCCCTTTAAAACATCTTAAAATGAGTAATGCTTATAAACTGTGTCCAGATCTTTTAAAATAGTTATAAAACCATACATCAACAGGTCTGGGAAGACACTCTGAATTAGCAGCAATGAACACTGAAAATATTGCCAAGCTCCCCACTACCAAATTAAACTAGAACTATTCTTTCCAGATCTAGCTTTTGATGCTTTTGAAACTCACTCACAAGTACAAAAAACATTCTGCTACAAGCAGATAGGAGAGCTCCAGTCTCCTTACTAGAACAGAAGCCCAAGAAGCATTCCTCTAAGTAATCTTAAGCCTAAAGGCCATTAACTTTTTTTTTTTAAAGGAAAACAAATCTAAAAGATTGTGAAGTAACTTGTTTGCTACATTGTACTCAGTTTGGGAAAGGAATAACCTTTTAATATGTGCCAGGCACAAACCTTCCAACAATCCTATGGATTTTCTATAGTTTAACTCCATTTCACAGGTAAAGAAACTGAGGGGTAAGCAGGCACAGGGACAGGTTAACAGTCTGTCCAGGTTCACATAGTTAGGAATTAGTAAGGTCTAAAGCCCTTGAACTTTCCAAAATGGACATAATTTGTAATTTAAGTGAAAGGTGGATAATTGTAGCAAAGCCAGAGGATGAAATAAAAATCATTAACTATTGAAAAATGTCTTGAAACAGCTGATGGAATTAGAACTATTTAAGAATATTTTAAAATATATTCAGAATAATGAGAAAGAATAAAGGTCCTTCAGTTCAGTTCAGTTGGTCAGTCGTGTCCGACTCTTTGCTTACTTACATTAAAATATGTGATCTGCGCTGTGTTTCTAAAAGCACGGTCCATGGACAACCTATTTTGAATTGCCTGGGATGCTTGTTTAAAATGCAGACTCTTGCTCTCCAGTCTAGACTTACACAATCAGAATATATGCAATGGTGGTATCTTAACATGATCTGAAGATGATGTGCGTGCATACGTAAGTTTGACAACCATTGTTTTGGAAGAAGGAAGAGCTCCTCCTTGTTTTCCCTGGAAATAGGACAAATAGGGATGGATATTTCTAAAATTTATTCATCTGAAAGCAGTTTCTGCATTTAAGAAATTGTATAACTCTAAAACAAGTTACTTTGTCAACAAAGGTCCGTCTAGACAAGGCTATGATTTTTCCAGTGGTCATGTACGGATGTGAAGAGTTGGGACTGTGGAGAAAACTGAGCACTGAAGAATTGATGCTTTTGAACTGTGGTGTTGGAGAAGACTCTCGAGAGTCCCTTGGACTGCAAGGAGATCCAACCAGTCCATTCTAAAGGGGATCAGTCCTGGGTGTTCATTGGAAGGACTGATGCTGAAACTCCAATACTTTGGCCACCTCATTCGAAGAGCTGACTCACTGGAAAAGACTCTGATGCTGGCAGGGATTGGGGGCAGGAGGAGAAGGGGATGACAGAGGATGAGATGGCTGGATGGCATCACCGACTCGAGGGACATGAGTTTGAGTGAGCTCCGGGAGGTGGCGATGGACAGGGAGGCCTGGTGTGCTGCGATTCATGGGGTCGCAAAGAGTAGGACACGACTGAGCGACTGAACTGAACTGAAAACAAGTTACCAAAAGAGGACTTTTCTCTGAAAATTTTGGATAAAGAATGAACTTTTTTAAAGTCTGGAGTTCAGTTCTTTTTTTTTCCTAAAGTAGTTGCGGGGGGCGGGGCGTGGATAGGCAAGGGCCCACCAGAGAAGTTGCTCCAGGGAAGAAAGCAGGATATGGATGCTGGAGGCGGGATGTGGAAGCTCTACCTGGGAACAGCAGGATGGGGATAGGGATTTAAGGGAGACATGAAATCTGATATGGTGCCTGCTTTGGGACCCCCAGGACCAAATGATCCCAGATCTGACTGATCCCTTCCCTGTTTCCAGCCCAGTTAATAACTTTAGGAGGAAAGAGCAAAGATCTTGAGGTATGTACATGCTTGCTATTTCACTATTTCACATGCCAACAGAGACTACATCCTCTGATGTGCAGACACTGTCCAGTGAGAGCCTGCCAGGCTCCCAAGTGATGGGTCCAATCCACAGGAAAATGTGGCTTAGAAGAACATATCAACCATACCTACTTTTGCCCCTAAATAAAGGGCATGCATGCATCTCTTTAAGTATCATAGATTTTCAGTGAGATAACACTGTTTATTGGTCAAGTGTCACAAAGGTCCAGGTACTCTGGTGTGGGGGAACCAGGTGAGACGGGAGGCCATGCAGTGAGGCTGAAAGAGCTATGACATCACACGACCTTATTCTCAGTCCCAGATTTTCCACTCACTGTGGTGGCAAAGCCAAGTGACTCAGTTTTCTAGTCTGTAAAACTGTGGGGTGGTCTTAAGAGGAGCCATCTCGCTGGGTGATGACAATTAGAAATAGTGTATGAAAAGTGCCCCATGCAGAGAAGGTGCTCAGTGAACAGTATTTTCATTTCCAAAAGAGGACTCTTACTGTATCAGGTGATGTTCTGTGTTCCTGCCTAAGTCTTACTGGGACCAAGTCAAGAGCTAAAATTAACAAATGTGATACGTGAAAATGATTCCAGAAAACACAGTCCGAGGGAGTGAAAGCAGTCTGGAGGTTTTCCAAGGGACAAGGAAATCAACTTATTTTATTAAGGGAAAGAAACACTAGTTATGGGGTAAGAGTAGCAACCAGGGTTCAAATGTCACAGAGAGTCCTGTCTTTAACTTCTAAAGACAAAGTCTTACAACCACAGCTTGGTGGCAAAACACAAACTCCACACCGCACATCTTTAGTGAAAGTCTATTTCAGGCCCAGAACTAGAGAACCTGACGTGCCGTCTACCCATAGTTCGGTCTTTCGCAAAACACTGATTGTTGTTTTCCTCCTTTTGGTAGTTCCAGACCTACAATTCTCAACGGGGGCGGGGTGGAGAGGCTCATCTGAACCGCTTTAGGGTAATTACCTCCACTTTCTAGAAAATCTCATTCTAGAAAGATTTTACTATATTTTTATAATTGACAAGTCAAACATTACTACTAAGCGATTTTTCTCCCAGAGGAAACTAGTATTGTTGGTATGCCCTAAATAGTCTTATTTTTATTTTTAATCAAAGTAATAAAAGTACATGGTTAAAAACATGGTTAAAAAGTCATCCAATAAAATCAGAAGTCCCCTGACTCCATCCCCTTGTCTGTTTCTCCAAAGGCAGCCTTCTTCAGATTCTTAATATCCTCATATTGTTGTTTCTGGATTCATCAACTTTCCACATGCTATATTAACTGGTTATAGTAGTACCATGCTATCACCATCTCCAATCTCCCATAACAATACAATCACAATTTTTGGTTAAATCAACAACGGTCAGTGTTGATCATTATTGCGATGACATAAATATTGTTCATTGCTCCACCAATAATATACTGTGAATGTTTCCTTTATTATATAACTTTGTTTATCCTGGAGATATTATTAGGTTGCAAAACTAATTGCAGTTTTGCACTGTTAACTTTGCCATTTGATACTGGAATACATTCTTAAATAAATGTGGTTATTTTATACATCATTTTAATGTGCACTTCTCACTTTTTTTTTTTGGGCTAATGACTTATTACTTGCTGCAAATTTTATCTTAGACTACAGAAATAACTTAGACAAAAAGCAAATTCGGGTGATTTTTCTTATTCGAGCTCAAAATGGGTCATAAAGCAGCAGAGACAATTCGCAACATCAACAATGCATTTGGCCCAGGAACTGCTAAAGAACAAATAGTGCAGTGGTGGTTAAAGAAGTTTTGCAAAGGAGATGAAAGCCTTGAAGATGAAGAGCCTACTGGCCAGCCATCGGAAGTTGACAACAAGCAATTGAGAGCCATCATCGAAGCTGATCCTCTTACAACTACATGAGAAGTTGCTGAAGAACTCAACATTGACCATTCTACCTAAGGTTATTCGGCATTTGAAACAAACTAGAAAGGTGAAAAAGCTCGGTAAGTGGGTGTCTCATGGGCTGACTGCAGATCAAAAAAAAAAATAATCGTTTTGAAGTGTTGGCTTCTCTTATTCTATGTGCGATGAAAAGTGGATTTTATACGACAACCAGCAATGGCCAGCTCAGTCGCTGGACTGAGAAACTCCAAAGCACTTCCCGAAGCAAACTCACACCTGAAAAAAGGTCACGGTCATTGTTTGGTGGTCTGCTGCCCGTCTGATCCACCACAGCTTTCTGAATCCCAGCGAAACTATTACATCTGAGAAGCACGCTCAGCAAATCGATGAGATGCACCAAAACTGCATTGCCTGCAGCTGGCATTGGTCAACAGAAAGAAGCCACTTTTTCTCCATGACAATGTCCAACCGCACATGGCACAACCAATCCTTCAAAAGTTGAAAGAGTTGGGCTGTGAAGTTTTGCCATGTTCACCTGACCTCTTGCCAATGGACTACCACCTCTTCAAGCATCTTGACAACTTTTTGCAGGGAAAATGCTGCCACAACCAGCAGGAGGCAGAAAATGCTTTCCAAGAGTTCGTCAAATGCCGAAGCACAGATTTTTATGCTAAAAGAATAAACAAATTTATTTCCCATTGGAAAAAAATGTGTTGATTGTAACAGTTTCTCTTGATTAATAAAGATGTATATTTATGATTTAAAATTCACAGTCCAAAACCACAGTTATGTTTGCACCAACCTAATAATTGCCTTGATTTTCTTCATTTGATTAGTTTTCTGTATACCTATTACTGTTTTTTCCCCAAACATTTCAAATATCTGTTAAACAACTAATAGTATTTTTTCCAAATATTACAAAACATTTAAAATAGCCTCAGTCCTATTTATTGACTCACATCCTCGTGTGGCTGGAATTCACCATTCAGTAGCTTCCTGGGGGTGGGGAGAGGTGCATATTTGAAAAAAATGCCTTTCCATTCCAGTGAGTTTGGCTGGGTATAAAATTGTAGGTTGAAAATCATTTTCCCTGCTTAATTTTGAAGGTATCTATCTCTCTGCTATCTTCTAGTCCTCAGTTCTGTTGTTTAGAAATATAAATCCACTCTGAGTCCTGATCTTTTATATATCACCTGCTTTTGTCTTTGGAAGCTTTTAAGATCTTCTAATATTCTCAGTGTTTTGAGATTTTACAATGAGATGGCTTGGAGTGAGTCTTTTTTCATATGTTATACCGTGCACTCAGGGAGCCAGTCCAATTCAAAGATTTAAGTCACTGAACTCCAGAAAATACTCACTTCATTAAGTTCTGAAATTTTTCTGATATATACTGTTTCATAAATTCTCCTCCATTTGCTCTCAGGTGTCTCTTTCTGGAAGTTCTGCCAGATGGCTACTAAAGCCCTGGGACTGAGCTTCTAACCTTCTTACCTGTTCTGTTTTGTTGTCTGAGTCTTTGCTATATACTTTGCTTTCTGAGAGCAACTATTTTCCAAGCCTCCTGTACAGTTCTTCTGAACTCTTCTTCTGTTTCCTACATTGTCTTTATTCCCACTGTGTTCCCTTTCTCTGTGAATTTCTTTTACCCTTTATCTATCATGCACTTTTAATTTGGCTGTCCATTCATTATACATGGGGGAGGAGCTAAAAAGTGCACACAGAAAGGGCGCAACATGTGGACTTAGATGAAGGGAGGTGGTGAGCTTGCTTTTCCATCAAGAGAATGCCCAAGTCGGCTTTTCTCTGAGACCATTCAGTTTTGGTTTTGTTTTTTTTTTCTAGAAAGGATTCTTTCCATCTCTTCTCTGTTAGGAAGCAGGCTGGAGAATCTCATTATTCAGTATGCAGACTCAAAAGAGAATCTGCTCTTGCCCACCCCACCGGTTTCAGCCCAATGGTGTACCCACACCTCTGCTGGGGGTAATACCCCAGAGTCTGGAGCCTTTATAGGGCAATTTCTCAATAATACTTCTCGTCTCATGAAAGTGGGAAGGAGAAGTGGTCATCTGGCTGTACAGGGATGGGGAGGGGTATGAAGAATCTAAAAACTCTTTTACAGGCTTTCCACTGATACCCTTGATTTCAGGTAAGAGCCTCATCTCCAATTTCTTATTTTTTCCCTCTCAGATTCTTATAACTGGCTTACTTCTAACCAGTGTCTCTCTCAGAAGAGGTTAGGCTTTAGTTTCTTTGATTCTGCTAGGTCTATTGCAACTTTTTAAATATATATATATGAATTTCTTTAATTATTTTTTATTAATGAGTTTATTCCTTTATTTTTGGCTGTGCTAGGTCTCCATTGTGGTACTTCTCATTGTGGTAACTTCTCTTGTTGTGGAACACGGGCTTTAGCACGAAAGCTTCAATAGTTGGAGCGTGCGGGCTCAGTAGTTGTGGCTGGGGGGCTTAGCTGCTTTGTGGCACATGGAATCTTCCCCAACCAGGGATCGAACCTGTGTCCCCTGCATTGGCAGGTGGATTCTTATCCATCGTACCACCAGGGAAGTCCTATTACCACGCTCTTGACTGCCTTCCAGTTTCAAAAAACATTTTTGCCTTTCTTATCTGCTTTTCTTACTGGGTTCTTTTTGTCCTTATACATTTTCACTTAAAAAAAAAAAATCATCTTACTGCTGTTCCAGTAGGGCTTGGGGGAGGTAGTAAAAATGAAAACAGGTCTGCAAACTTTAATCATTTTAAATCAGAGTCTCATTTGACCATTTTACAGATGAAACAACTGAGGCAGGTTAAGCAACCTGACAAAGTCTTATAGCCAGTTAGTGGCAGAGCCAGGGCAAGAGCCCGGATCTCTGAATTACCTTGCTAGACTTTTTCCATTATATGACGCCCACGAGGCACCCATAATCAAGAGCTGACAGACTAATTTTAGGATATGAGGCTGAAAAAGTATCTAAAATTTGTTGCAAGCTACAGGTCTCAAATCTTAATATTGCTGGTAGTGAAGAAACAACCAATGCCTGAATTCTTAAATCCAGTCACATAACTTTAAATTATAAACAGATACGTTATTAAACAGAAATAGTTTGGGATATTCTTATTAAACTCTAAGTTGCTTGAATTCAATATAAAGAGGTTTCGCATGATTTCATGAATTGTCTTTGTCCCTTTCATTTTGGTTAACTTTTAAAATAAATGCCACAGAATTTTATTTTAAATCGTGGAAAGTCTTGTTTGTTTTTAGTCAGAATACTGAATAAAGATTGAGAAATCTACAAGACAAATAAAAAAGAGCAATGTTGCCGAAATCTAAAGGCTTCAAACTATTTTCTTTATAATAAAGTAAATTTAAGCTCACTTAAGTAGAACTGGTTGAAAAAAGAAAAGCCCAGCGCTGGTTATTTATAAACAGTACTCCTTTTATTTTCAAACACTAGCACTGCTTTTGGCTTTTATAGTGTTGTTCCGTCTGAACTGGAAAATCAATGGTTAATCTTTTCTCCTCTCTTTCTGTAAGACTAAAAGAATCTGCGAAAGCAGCAGAGCAGGCCTAGGGGATCACGTTACTTTGGGGGTGGGGGGAAGGAGGCAGCTGGAGGGGAGTGTAGAGAGAAGGGCCAGAAGGGAAAGAAAACAAGTTGTCTGAACCTCCCCACAGTGTAAGACCCAGCAGGGATTAGGAGGTACGTGGAGGAGCCCGTGTTTATCCAAGTTATCTCTGGGGCAGCTGAAATGGGCTGTGAAAGTATGGGCTCCCTTGATATTAAAACCTTCTCAGCAGCAGAGCTGCACCCAGGAAAGCGGATTTCTTGATAATTGTTACCAAGGCCTGAAAAACCTAGAAATGAAACGCTCAGGGAGCGTTAATGTTTGTTTCTTCCAAACATTCAGTACCAATTTGTTTTGTTGTCAAGGTTTTAAACATACAAAGGACAAACGGATTCAGAAGATTTCTTCCCTACACTTGTTAGAAATTACTGCTGTCCTTAGAGAAGCAATGACATCTCTAAACGAACACTGCTGCTCTTTTTCCTCCTAAAGAGACAGATCTGGCATTTTAATACAGAACTACAGATTAACCAGAGAAGAGCAGCTACAGTTAACACTGGAGAAACTGCTCATTAAACGGCACTGTCAGGGGAAAAAGCCACTTGAAAAGCTACAAAACAAAGCTGACCTGGCAGAGGGTGTCCTCTTGTCTGCCACCTTCCTACCACTGCTATATAAAATCTATATTCAGTCAAGCAGCTCCAGAACTGTATTTGATCACTAGGGTATCGTCACATTCCCTAAGTAATAATAATTCATATTTAGTATTTATGGCTACTTCACCATTAAGAACAATTCTAAAACAAGAGTAAAATGAACTCCTCCAAAAGGTTTAGGCCAATAACAGCATATCAACTAGACTTTCTTTGATGAAAAGGTCATGAGAATCCCACACAGACTAGTTATAGGAACCGCCAAGCCCAACAATGGCCTCTAACATCTGTTCTCCTCTCTCACCCTCAACCTCTAAGTTTTAGATGGACATATGGCCCCTAGTCCCTCTTGTACCTAGTCATTACCATGTAACTTAAGTTTTAGCTGGAATCAAGATTGCCGGGAGAAACATCAATAACCTCAGATACGCAGATCTGATATGCAGACAGCACCCTTATGGCAGAAAGTGAAAAAGAACTAAAGAGCCTCTTGATGAAAGTGAAAGAGGAGAGTGGAAGTTGGCTTAAAACTCAACATTCAGAAAACTAAGATCATGGCATCCGGTCCCATCACTTCGTGGCAAATAGATGGGAAAACAATGGAAACAGCGAGAGACTTTATTTTGGGGGCTCCAAAATCACTGCAGATGGTGACCACAGTCATGAAATTAAAAGACACTTGCTCCTTGGAAGAAAAGCTATGACCAACTTAGACAGCATATTTAAAAGCAGAGATATTACTTTGTCAACAAAGGTCCATCTAGTCAAAGTTACGGTTTTTCAAGTAGTCATGTATGGATGTGAGAGCTGGACTTTAAAGAAAGCTGAGTGCCGAAGAATTGATGCTTTTGAACTGTGGTGTTGAAGAAGACCCTTGAGAGTCCTTTGGAATGCAAGGAGATCCAACCAGTCAATTCTAAAGGAAATCAACCCTGAATATTCATTGGAAGGACTCATGCTGAAGCTGAAGCTCCAATACTCTGGCCACCTGATGTGAAGAACTGACTCATTGAAAAAGACCCTGATGCTGGGAAAGACTGAAGGTGGGAGGAGAAGGGGATGACAGAGGATGAGATGGTTGGATGGCATCACCAGCTCGATGGAGATCAGTTTGAGCAAGCTCTCGGAGTTGGTGATGGACAGGGAGGCCTGGCGTGCTGCAGTCCATGGGGTCGCAAAGAGTCAGACACACGACTGAGCGACAGAACTGACGTTTTAACCAATGATATGGGGAGCAGAGGTGGCGCTCTGCTAGAGCTAGGTGGCGCCAGTGGCAAAGAACCCGCCTACCAACGCAGGAGATGCAAGCGGCTGTAGGTTCGAAGATTTCCTGGAGGAGGAAATGGCACCCCACTCTAGTATTCTTGCCAGGAGAATCCCACAGACAGGAGCCCGGCAGGCTACAGTTCTTGGGGTCACAAAGAGTCGGACACGAATGAGCCTCTGAGCAACATGGCGAGCAGAAGTGATGCGTGTAACTTCTGGGCCACGTTCTTAAAAGGAATGAGAACAGCTTCCCTCTCATTTCCTACTTCCCACTGCCTGCAAGGGGACAGGCTAGCTGGAGTGGCCGTTTGGATCATGAAGTAGAATCTACACCTGAAAAGTAACAAGATAGAGTCTGTGGAGGCCTCATACACATGCAGGACTGCCAATGCCTGACTGTTCCAGAAGCCAGAAATAAACATACAGTTGTTCAAACCACTGATATTCTGTGTCTGTACAACAGCCATTTATTCTTTCCCATAATACTAAAAGACCAGTTCTAACTCCTATAAAGCTAAGAATTTCCCAAATCAACTGTTTCTTTTCTTTATCTAGTAGAAACTGTTAATCAGAGAGCAAGCATTTGAAATTGCCCTATAACCTGTAGAAAATGAGAAAGTGTTTTAAATAAATCGCTGTGAAAGACACAGTCCAGTATCCAGCTCATAGCAAAGACTCAAATATTACACATGAACTGTTATTACTAGTATTCAATTGTCCCTTTCACCTTCCACAGTCTCCAGGACTGGTGTGAAGAAGATTAAAAGATTCTGTGTTCTATGATATATCTGAGAAAGAATTTGCATCCAGAATACAGAGAACTCAACACTCAATAAGACAGTAAGCAAACCAAATAAAAAATGGATACAAAGATTTTTAACTGGAGTGTCACCAAAAAGGAAATATGAATGGCTAATAAGCATGTGAAAAGCGGCTGAGCATCATTAGTTATTCTAGAAAGGGAAGCTAAAAACACAATGGGGTACTTCTTCACAGCCACCCAAATAACTATGATCAAGAAGGCAGACAAAACCAAGTGCTGGTGAGAATGTAGGGAAACTAGAAGCCTGGCATGCTGTGGTCCATGGGGTCGCCAAGAGTCAGATGCGACTGAACAGCTGGTGGGAACCTAAAATCGTACAGCCCTGCTACAGAAAATACTTTGGCACTTTCTTAAAAAGTTAAACATAAATTTACTGTAAGACCCAAAAATCTCTACTATTAAGGAATCTACCCTAGAGGAATGAAACCATATCCACACATGAATGTCCACAGTAGCATTGTTCGTAACGGTCAAAAACTGGAAACAATCCAAATATCCATCGATTGATGAATTAAACAAAATGTATATCCAAAGAATGGAGTTAATATTCAGTAACAAAAGCGAATGAGGTGCTACAATAGAAATGGCAACCCACTCCAGCATTTTCGCCTGGGAAGTCCCATGGACAGAGGAGCCTGGTGGGCTACAGTCCATGAGGTCACAAAAGAGGTGGACACTGCGGAGCCACTCAACAACAGCCACAAAAGATAGATGAACCTCAAAAACACATGGTGATGTGAAAGGAGCCCGTCACAAAGACCGCATAGTGTATGATTCCATTTATATGAAACGTGCAGAAAACGCAAATCTACAGACACAGAAAGCAGATGTACCGGTTGCCTGGGGGTAGCGGTGGGACTGACGGCAGGGGCGTCTCTTTAGGGTGATGGAAATGTTCTAAAGCTGGACTGTGGTGATGGCTGCACACTCTATAAATCTGCTAGAAATCACTGAACTGTACACTAAAATGGTAAATTTTATAGCATGTAAATCTTACCTCAAAAAAATGTTAATAAAAAAGAAAGCAAGCAATGCGTTCTACGATTTTGACTCCATTTCCTAACTGGAGAGCATAGCGAGCGTGAGAGAGCCTGGCCGCTCAGTTCCCTGCTGTGAACCGAAAACCCACTGTGCATTGTGGGTATGTAGCATCTCATTTCGAGATGATTCTAACAAGAGCCCCATTCCCAGAGGGTAAATGTGAAACAGTTCCACCCAGCCCTGCTACCTGTCCTGTCTCCTGGCATATTCCTGGCTGAGGAGTGTATGTGTGGGGGAGGACTGGATGTGCAACCAGGATGACTAAGACCTGGGTGGGAGTAGGGGGCACAGCTCAGGCTGATTAAGACAACCTGGCGCATCAAAGACTAACATTGAAATGCACAGAAACATGCCTCCCGTTCATAAGAAGCACTCGGACATGCTCACGAGTCCTTGCAGCTTCCAGCCTCCACCTTCACAGAGCCTGCAGGGATGCAACTTTTGAGTTCCCAAATATGCACCTTGGCACCACTCATCTTCTGGACACACAGTCCAAACTGTTAAACTTCTCAGAGAAACCGAAAATCATGGTAAATTAGTTGAGAACAGAATGTTAAGAATATTTAAGATTTATTGTAGGAAAAATGTCTAGGTGGTAAATATTACGTTTCCGAAGTCCAAGGAGAAGCAACCAGTTAAATCCTGGAATTAATTAGGAAGGAATATTTCATGAGTCTGAAGTTCCTGACAAACAAAGGAACTGCAAAAGTTAATCAGTCAATAATTCTCAATACTGTCCAGACTTCTCCTTTACTTTTTCTTGTCTGATCTCCAAAGCGACTCAAGGGAGGGAATACCCTGGTGGTCCAGTGGTTAGGGTTCTGCGCTTCCACTGAGGGGTCATGGGTTCCATTCCTGGTCAGGGAACTAAGATCCCACAGGCCTTGCAGTGCGGCCCCAAAAAAGGAAACAAAACCAAAACTCAAAGGACGTACTGAGGGAAGACTGTATTCCCAATGAAGCCGCTGTGACTGAAGCCCAGCATGAAGGAATCCCACAAGAAGAGGGACTCAAGAAGCCGGCATGCTCCGAAGCCAAGATTCCACCAATAGCCCAGCTGTACCTAGTATAATGGATCCACCCCATGCATGCCTGGCAAAACAGAGGTCACATCAAACTAGAATAAGAGACAGTTCCTGCTTTGAAGAGATCTGGGTGTTTATCTTCACTTCTTGATCCTTGTCTGACTCTTGACTTAGCTCTCATAAAACTCTTCTTACTTGTTAATCAAAGATTTGACTTGTCATCAGAGATTTGAGAAAGGGCTGCTCATTCAACAAACATTATGGAGCCAGCGGTGATGAAGACGATGAAAAGGAAGAAGACACCTTCCAGGCTTCTCGAGATGCTGGTCTTGAGAGAGACGTGGGAAAGAGGAACAGACACTGAAACAAGGAATTAAGAGGCTGTGGCTGCTTTAGTCACCAAGTCATGCCCAACTCTTGAGACGCCATGAACTGTAGCCCGCCAGGCTCCTCTGTCTGTGGGATTGTCCAGGCAAGAATACGGGAGTGGGTAGGCATTTCCTTCTCCAGGGGCTTCTCCTGACCCAGGGATCGAACCCCGGATCTCCTGCATTGCAGGCAGTCTCCTGCACTGAATGTGGATTCTTTACCAACTGAGCCATCTTTCAGTTTAGAAAATTTCAATAATAAGTATATGCATAAGAGCTACAGGAGCCCAGAAGAAGTGGCTAATTCTGTCTAGAAGTGAAGTGAAAGTTGCTCAGGCGTGTCTGACTCTTGGCGACCCCAGGGACTATACAGTCCACAGAATTCTCTAGACCAGAATACTGGAGTGGGAAGCCTTTCCTTTCTCCAGGGGGTGCTTCCCAATCCAGGGATTGAACCCGGGTTTCCTGCATTGCAGGCAGATTCTTTACCAGCTGAGCCAAGGAAGTCCAAGAATACTAGAGTGGGTAGCCTATCCCTTCTCCAGGGGATCTTCCCCCACCCAGGAAGAGCCTAGACATTCTGCCTAGAGATGTCAGGAAAGGTTTTCCAGTGGAGAAACCAGTAGTACAGTACCATTTCCTTTCAGAATATAGAAATCAACTAAATAGCATACAAGTGACCCACACGTATGTGTTGAATTGCTTCTCCACAGAGGCAGTACAAAGGCAGTTGAGTGGGGATAGGACGGTCTTTTGAACAAATGGAGCTGGAACACTGTGCCAGTGTGTCAATATGCACCATAAATGCTAAATGAAAACTTATAAAACTTCTAGAAGAGTATCTTTGTGACCTTGGCGTCAGCAAAAATTTTTTAGATACAATACCAAAAGTATAAACCTTAAGAGAAATAACTGATAAAAATTAAAAATTTCTGCTCTTCTAAAGACACTCTTGAGAGAATGAAAAGGACAAGACTGGGAGAAAATGCCAAGTGCTGGTAAAAATGTGGAGCAACTGGTGTGAACTGCTGATGGGGAATGCAAAGTAACAAATTCACATCGTAAAACAGTTTGGCAGTTTCTCCAAAGCTAAGCATACCCTTAACATATGGCCTACCGATTCCATTCCTAATTATTTAATCAAGAGAAATGAAAACTAAAGTTCACACAAAAACTGATATGTGAATTTACATACAGTATAGTGGCTTTATTCATAACCATCAAAAACTGGAAACTCAAATGTCCTTCAACAGCTGAGTGGATAAACACACTGCCACACCATCACACAACAGAACACTACTCAGCAATGAAAAGGAAGGAACCACGTTGATTACATGGAACAACACAGATGAACCGTGAATGCATTCTGACTCATAATTCTATGTATGATATCCTATAACAGACATCTTCAGGAAACAACACTGAAAAGTGCTTGCTGGGGCTGGGAGGATATGCTGACCACCAGAGGAACCAGCACCAGAGGCCTGGGTGATGGGGCAGTTCTAGATCTCAAGGGTGGTGGTAGTTTCATGACTGTGTGTGTCTGGGCTTAGTCACTTCAGCCGTGTTTGACTCTGTGCAACCCCGTGGACTGCGGCCCACCAGGTTCCTCTGTCCATGGGATTCTCCAGGCAAGAATACTGGAGTGGGTTACCATGCCCACTCCAGGGGAATCTTCCCAGGGGATCTTCCCGACCCGGGGATCGAGCCAGGAACCAGCGTCTTCTGCACCTCCTGCACTGCAGGCGGATTCGTTATTGCTGAGCTGCCAGGGAAGCCGTACATGACTGTGAGCACTGTCAAAACTCAAACCTCTAAAAGGGGCACATTTTACTATAGGTAAATTATAACGTAATAAAAACATTTCCTTCTTCCTTCAGGGAATCCACTCACTGCCAGAGCCCCAGCTTGGTGCTTCCCTGTGAATAACACCCCTCAGGGGCTGAGAGAGGGCACTGCATTACTGGACTTGATTTGGCTGGTGAGAATTTCATTAGTGGAACTAAAGGAGTGGTCCTAGAGGGGTGAGAACAGTCTATACCATTTGGTTTCTTTGCCTCTGTTCCTTCTACCTACAAGACTCAAAGATGAATATATATCAGAAGTACACGCCGCACTGATAAGCAGCTTTATCCTTCGGCATTCCAGGTGGCAGAAATCCATGCAAAAGAGTTGTCTTTCTCTAATGCAAAAGTTCCTGGACCTGGATGGGAAGGCACTGGTGACCACAGAGGAGAGGTAGCTGTGGCGGATGGAGAGAAGCCCTGCAGGACAGTGGGCCCTGGGTTCCAGAGGTTTCTGTAAGGCTCGGGAAGGCACTTCGCCAGCTCTGGGCCTCATTCACCTGCAAAATGAAGGCTGTACCAGATGGCTGTTGTGATATGTCCCGGCTCTTGGTCGATAAGATGATTCAAGGCCTAAGGTAAATCTTTCTGCTTCTCCTTGTCAAGGGCTTTTTAAAAATGACCACAGGCATTTTCCTGACCAGGGTAAGTTAGGTTTGCTAACTTACAAATGCCAGCATCGTACCCAAAGACTGGCTTCCCTTATCTAGACCATGCCCACAGCCAGTCAATCTTCACAGATGGACTTAGGAGCATTGGGGCCACAGGACAGTGAAGGGCAGGTCTCCAACAAATCACATCAGAAGTGTGGACAGTCAGCCCTGGCTGGCTGCAACTGATTCCTCTCAAAATTTCCAGATCAAGTGAGCCAGAAAGCTTTATGAAAAACAGTGTCCAGAGCCCTGGGTGTTCAACTTCCTGCTGGTAAGGTGTACAAAGACGAGGATGGGGTGGGGCTGAGCAGGTTTGCAGTCTCCTAAGGATTGAAGGCACTGTTTAATTAATTCTGCAGCTTTCCACTCTTTAAGGCCACAGAATTGCCTTTGACTTTGTCCTATAGTTGTGAGCTCTTGACTCTGCCTAGGGTTTGCATATCTGATTCCTGAGTCTCAAAAAGCCCCATAAGGGAAATCTGACAATATTCAATATCTATCAAAACTATAAATTTATTTACCTTCTGACCCAGTGATTATATTTTGGGGGGTTTACTCTATATAGCCATCCATACACACACAAGTGGATGTGAATATACACATATTCATTCAAATATACATACATTCATTGTAGATTGTTTAAACAGCACGTATCCATCGTTAAGTTAAAGAAACTTTGGTCTTGGCCTTCAAAATGGGGTACATTTATGCCTGGGTGGGGGTACACGTTAGCTTTCCAAGAAATATGCAAGGATTTACTTAAAAAGGAATAAAAAATAAATAAATAAAAAGGGGTCAAGTTTCAGAGCTTCAATTTCACACGTTATCCTTTCTACAACTGATCTGCCTAAGAACTCCTCTGACAGTTCTCTTTGACTAAGGTTGCTCTCATAATGACCCCTCACTTTCACCACGACAGAGAGGAATACCCTTCATAAGTCCATGGGTTTAAAAATTCCTGGTTATAAACCATGGAACAATCTGAGAATATATATCTTTAGACAGGAAGTTGGTTTTCTTTAAAAAAATTTTTTATTTTGTATTTGAGTATAGTGGATTAACAGTTCTTTTTTTTGTGAGAACAAAAGAGATAAATATTAAATGTTCTGTGATAAATAAGAGATAAATATTAAGAGATAAATATTAATATAAATATTAAGAGATAAACATTAAATATTCTGCAAATGTGTATGGAGTACCTACTAAGAGCTAGGTACTGTCCTACACGCCAGGGTTACAACAGCTAGAATACAGGGGAAAAGAACCCCTGTCCCTTGATAGTTCACACACCCGGGGTGGGGGTGGGGTGGCGGCAGAGAGACAACAAAATAAACTCGTAAATTATAGACTCCATGGAGGGTAGAGGCCACTAGAGAGGGCTTCCCTGGTGGTTCAGTGGTGAAGAATCCGCCTGCCGATGCAGAAGACACGGGCTGGATCCCTGGTAAGGGACGATCCCACCTGCCGTGGAGCAACAGAACACAGCTAACTGCTGAGCCTGTGCTCCGGAGCCCGGGAGCTGCAGCTGAGCCCTCATGCCGCAGCTACTACAGCCTGTGTGCCCGAGAGCCCGCGCTCCGAAACGAGAAGCCGCCGCAATGAGGAGCCCCTGTACCTTCGCTGGAGAGTGGTCCTCGCACCCCACAACTAGAGAAAAAGCCCAAGCGGCAGTGAAGACCCACACAGCCAAACAATAAATTAAAAACAAACAAATCACTAGGGAAATAAAGCACGTTAATAGGGGTGGGGATGCTGAGGTTGAAGAGTAGGGATTGAGAGCAACATTTTAAATAAAGTGATTAGGAAAACCATCACTGGAGATGGCAATTGAGCAAAGACCCAAAGTGGGTAGCGTGAACTATGGGGGAAGCACTTTCCTAGCCCAGGGAACAGAAAGTACAGTCAGTGGGGCAAGGAGGATGACGGGGAAGGTTCCAGGAAGAGCAAAGACCCCACGAATTTTTCATTGCATTTTCACTTTCATTCAGGTCCAAATACTTAAGAATTTCACTTTTGATTTTTTTTTCTTTGACTCATGGTTTTACTTAAAAGTGTGTTATTTCATTTGCAAATAGTTGAAAGCTCTTCCAGATATCTTCCTGTTATTGATTTCTCATTTAACTCCACTGTGGTCAGAGATCATACTTTCTATGAATTGAATCAACTTACATGTATTAGACCCTTTAAATGGCCCAGAAAAGGACTTATCTTGGTAACAGTTTCACATGCACTTGAAAAGAATGTGTATTCTCCTATTTGGAGGTGGGGCCAGAGTGTTCTGTAAACATAAATTAAACCAAGATAGTTGTTTTTATTGTTCAAACCTCCCATATCTTTACTGATTTTCTGTCTATGTGTTCCATCAGCTGAGTGAGAAGTGTTAAAATCTCCAAATATAACTGTGGATTTCTCCTTGAAGTTCTATCAGTTTTTGAGTCATGTATTTTGAATCTCTAATACATATATGAACACTTAGGATTATAGATTCTTATTAGACTGACCTCTTTATCATTGTGAAATGACTCTCTTTACCCTTGGTAATATGTTTTGCTTTGAAATCTACTTTGTCTGATACAGCCATTCAAGTTATCTTTTAACTGATGTTGATACGGTACATTATTCCCTACCCTTTTGATTTTAATCTATCTGTATCAAAAGAGTTGGACAAAACTTTGTGACAAACAACAACACATCTTTATACTAAAAGTACGTTCACTGTAGGCAGCATATAATTGGGTCTTACTTTTTCATCCAATCTGACAATCTGTTTTTATTGGGACATTTACAACTTATCTATTTAACATAATATCAATGACAGATTTTAATCTATCATCTTGTTATTTTATATTTATCCAATCTATTCTTTTTCAAAAAGTAAGCTTCAGATGTACTGCTATGGTTAGACAGCATCAATGACTTAATGGACATGAATGTGAGCACACTCCAGAAGATAGTGGAGGACAGAGGAGCCTGGTGTGCCGCAGTCCATGGGGTTGCAAAGAGTTGGATACGACTTAACAACTGAACAAGACAAGTACTGATGTGTAATTGGCTCTGTGTTCGCTTTTCCAAGTTTTTCTGCCTGTCCTTTTTTGTGGTAAGTGACTTCATGATTACAATTTATCTCTGTTGGCTTATTAGCTATAACTGCTGCTTTAGAGTTTATCATATACATCTTTAACTTATTACAGTCTATCTGCAAATGATATATTAACTTCACATATGGTATAAGAATCTTGAGACTTCCTGGGTGGTCCCAGTGGTTAAGAATCTGTCTTGCAGTGCAGGGGGACATGGTTTTGATCGCTGGTGGGGGAACTAAGATCCCACACGCTGCAGAGCAGCTAAGCCTGCGTGCCACAACTGGAGAGTCTGTGCACCAAAATGAAAGATCCCACAGGCTACAATTCAAACCCCACACAGCCAAATTAATAAATAAATATTAGAAAAAGAATCTTACAATAGTATGCTTCCATTTCCCCACTCCCATCTGTGCTTCGCTTCCACATAAGGTATAAATGCCACAGTGTGTTATTTCTGCTTTTGTTTAAAAGACATATCTTTTAAAGAGAGGTTTAAATAAAGAGAAGAAATAGTACATATTTGTAATAATAGTTATCCTTTTTCCAGTGTATTACTTTCTTTCTGTTGCTCTGGTTTCCACCAGGTATCATTTTTCTTCTGCTTCAAGAACATTCTTTTAAACATATTTTTAGTGGTGGCCCACCAATAATGAATTCTTTTAGCTTTTAATATGCCTGAAAAAGATTTTATATTGCCCTTGTTTTTGAAAGACATTTTTACCAAGAAAAGAATTCTAGGTTGACAATTTTCTTTTTCTTTTGTTACTTTGAAGATGTTCCTCCACGGCCGCCTGGCTTACACTGTTTTCCAAGAGGAATCTGCTGTTAGCCTGAGCTTCATTCTTATATACACAATGTGTCTTTTTCTATGGCTGCTTTTCACATTCTTCTCTATCACTAGTTTTAAATAATTTGAGTATGATGTGCCTTGAAACCATTTTTCTTCATGTTTTTTAATGCTTGGAGTTTCCTGAGATTTTTCAATATATGGGCTCATTACCTTCATTACATTTGGAGATTTTTTTTTTTTCCCCAGTTATTCTTCGCTTCTGTTATTTCTTCTGTCCCTCATACTCCCTTCTTTGTCAGGGATTCTGGTTACATATACACTTGGTGCAACACTTCAGTGATGCCCTGTTCATTAATTTTTTTCCGATTCTTTTCTTTCTGCGTTTCATTTTGGACAACTTACATCGTCTTCAAAACCACTAATCTTTACTTCTATGCTGTTTATTCTGACATCAATTTCATTCAGCACATTTTTCATCTGGAATCTCTAGAAGTTTATCTTCCATGTCTCTAACGCAATCTTTCTTCTAGCTTCTTAAACATATGGAATACAATTATAATACTTATTTTAATGTCCATATTTGCTAACTGTACCATCTGTGTCATTTCTGGTCAGTCACTGGTTGTATTTCTTACTTCCTTACAATTTTTGATTGGATGCAGACATTGTGAATTTTACCATATTAGGTCCTAGGTATTTTTCCATTGCTAAAACTATTCTTTAGCTCTGTTCTGAGACACAGTTGGGAAATAGTTTGATCCTTTGGGGTTTTGCTCTTAAATGTTGTTAGGCAAGACCAGGTTAGCATTTATTCTACCATTAACTGAGGCAAGACCCTTGTGATGGTTAATTTTATGTGTCAGCTTAACTGGGTCACAGAGTACCCAGATATTTGGTCAAAATGTTATTCAGGTTCTTTCCATGTGGGTGTTTTTGGATGAGATTGCCCTCCTTAATGTGGGTGGATTTCATCCAATCAGCTGAAGTCCTGACTAGAAAAAAAGGGCTGATCCTCTCCCAAGTAAGATAGAATTCCTACTGCCTGACCACCTTTGAACTGGTATTCTAGCTTTGTGTAAGAATGGGATTTAAAAGTATATGAATTCATTTTTGCTTACGTTTGCACAACGAAGTGATGGAAAGACATCTAACAAAACTGACTACAGTGTTTATTCATGCAAGAAATGAGAATGGAATAACCAAGTAGTTCCGCACAAGGGTCAGAGTATGACTTCTCAATCGACTTTATTTACACATTAATTTTTAAACTAGCAAATTCATTATTTTACTCTTAAAAAGTCATCACAGGAAATAGGGCTTGCCTAGCTTACTAACGTATGAACAGGGATCTTAATATTCTGCAGCATGCTGGAGTCCAGTAGGGCGTTCTCTGGAATTTAAGTCTTACTGGTGTAACTATTTCATAGTAATTAAATCACCTTGGATTAATTCCAAGACAGATTTAGCCTACCATTAAGGCAACAACTTAAGTAATATTTTGCTCAAAAGAAGAGCTAGACTGTGAATTCCCCAGGCAGCTGAAACTATGTCTTATGTCCAATTCACCTTTGTACATACTTAGAGCCAAGTCCTATAGTTATTCATTATTGATTGGATGGGTTGGTTGAATTAAGAACCTAATTCCACTGTTAAGCAAACAGTGTTAAGGTGAATTTCCGTAAGCCCTGTTTTCTAAGGATAGTGATAGATATCTATTGTTGAAGGGTTCACTGGGACTTCACTTGTTGGTTTCCCGGCTTTTGACCAGATTCTAGAGTTCTGAGGTTTACATAAGCACCATTTCTTTTTTTTTTTTAATTGAGGTATACATCAATGAACTTAAATTCCAAAGAACCCCCTACTGGATTCCAGCATGCTGCAGAATATTAGGATTGCTGTCCTTATGTTAGTAAGCCAAGCCAGTCCTATTTTCTGTGATAATGTTTTTGATAAAATAATACATTCACTAGTTTAAAAATCAATTTATAAAAAAGATTCTCTCACTAAAAATTTTTTGATAAAGTAATACAAATTTATTTTAGAAAAGTCAGAATAGAGAGTGCTAGTATCTTATTTTTTTATTTCTATTTAGTCTTTTTAAAAATTTATTTTTGGCATTATAGTATCATACCTAAAATAGAAATTTAAACCAACACTTTATTGAAAAGCAATTATCCTCTAAGTAAAAATAAATAAATAAATAAAATTTTAAATAATTAGAAATTTACATCCCACTTGAAAAATATACTGATTGCTTAATCAGCCCAGCCATGGCTTTTTATTAAGAATTGTTCATGTTTATAAAGTGAAAAA
Source organism: Budorcas taxicolor (assembly GCF_023091745.1). NCBI lineage: Eukaryota > Metazoa > Chordata > Mammalia > Artiodactyla > Bovidae > Budorcas > Budorcas taxicolor. Next base: position 160,207,646 of record NC_068920.1, on the reverse strand, counting down.
TACCTATTCTGTAATTTATCTCTTCAGCCAGCTGCAATTTTTAGACATCAGAGTCTCTTACAGAGAAATGTACCTGAACAAAAAATATCTGGCCAGTTATGCGAAAGTAGGATCTGTCATGCTAATGTGCTTATGATATTGTTGGGAAAACAATTTTAAAAATAAGAGCAAAGAAACAGCTACAAGGAACAGACTATTCTGAAACCATTTCCAGGAATAGGGTTTGTTTAAACAAAATGTATTAAGTAAAACCAGCTGCATTAAGGGTCAATGCCATCTGAAGTGGAATTCTAAAACCACCCACTTCATAATATCTGGGTAATTATTCCTTCCTGTTGCTATACAGGAAACACTCAATGGCCAACTTGCTATAAGAAATCACGGCAAGGAGCAGTGTACCAATGAACAAAAGGCCCAACTGTAGCACAAGTGGATGCCCCCCAAAACCCTTGCGTCTCACTAGCACTAGCTAGTTCAAATAGCTTTACGCCTCCATATCACTCATCAAAGTGCTGAAGAAATGTGAAGGGAGCCACTCTTTTCAGGGTACCAGGAGAGAGAGGCCTATAGTCAGGAATAACAACATTCTGCCAGTGGGTCAACTGATGATGCTTTCACACAAACTGGTTAAAAAACAAACAAACAAAAAAAAACACTCCTTGAATTAAAATATGCTCTAGGGAATTCCAAAAAATGCATACTTATTTTCCAATCTGAAAACTAAAACAGATCTCAAGAAAAAGGGGAGTCTGAATCATAAACAAGGTTTCATTATTTAAAATCATTTTCCTTAACTTATAACAAAAGCATAAAAAAGAGCTTGCTTCTTTGAAGACTTCCTAGTGGCAATATATCAGGGGAACCCTTCATGAAGTCATGTGACCCAGTCAGGAATATCACCCGTTATGAAAGTGTTTCCCAATGTATCATCAGTACTGGTGGCAGGACTGTAATCAAAACAGCGCAGTTGAGAAATGCAGCCATTAATCATTTTATTTTGGAAACCAATTAGGGGATGATGAAGGAAGAAAAAACAGTGATTCATTTGTTTTGATGAAATCTGGCCTTCAAAAGACAGAACAGGCCAGGAGACACACATATTTTTATGGTCTAAGGTATCTTAAACTAGACCTTTAAAAAAAGATTTTTCCCAGGCTCACTAAATGACCAAAATAAATCAGTTAGCTTATGAACCTGACTATGATGTTTTCTGCTATATTTATGGATGTAAGCTTACAAGTAAAAAATAATACATATGACTTGAAGGCAGTCACAAACTTAAACTCAACAAGATAGCAGTGTACCACCATCCAATGTCACCAGCAAGATAATGGTGGCCCAGGTTTGAAACTGCACTCATTAGCTGGGTTTACCTCACTCTTTAAAAAGCAGGCAAAGCCCAGTATTAAAATTCAAATCAAAATGTGCAGTTCGCAACACAGCTTATATGGACCACAGCTGTTTCTCAGAAGAAATAGTCTGAAACTTCTAAAATCCACCCAGAGGATAATATCAACAATGTCTCGAAAGGCTTTAAGAACATTCCAATTATAGGGATTCCTGATTAGTATAACTGCTGCTGCTGCTAAGTCGCTTCAGTCGTGTCTGACTCTGTGCGACCCCATAGATGGCAGCCCGCCAGGCTCCCCCGTCCCTGGGATTTTCCAGGCAAGAACACTGGAGTGTGTTGCCATTTCCTTCTCCAATGCATGAAAGTGAAAAGAGAAAGCGAAGCCACCCAGTTGTGTCCGACTTGCAGCGACCCCATAGACTTCAGTCTACCAGGCTCCTCTGTCCAAGGGATTTTCCAGGCAAGAGTACTAGAGTGGATTGCCATTGCCTTCTCCGGATTAGTATGACTACCATCCGTTAAAAATTCATGATTACTTGGGCCCAGGTTAGACTTCACAATACTTATTGAGAACAAAGCGGGTAGAGGCTGAGTCCTTGGAGGAACTAGGGGAATGCAGAGCAAAGCAAATCTATGGAAGAAACTTTTGAAGAAATTCATCAATACTGACAGGAATACTAAAAATAAGCAAATTTCATACGGTTCTTGGTGGCTGATTAAAAAGTGTTGTTCCTTAGCAACATCTATGAGCCATTACTATACAAAGCAAGATGGTATTGGTGGAGAGTATCTGATTAGAAACCAAGAAGGCATGAGCTTGAGTCCTGGGACTCTGTCCCTTCATGAACACAGGCAAGTCAATTAACCTCTCTAAGCCCAACAACCTTTACCCATACAGCTGAGATAATATCGGCCATCTCATTTGACACCAAATGAGATGATGTCACACGACCAATGTTGCCAGCACAACCACGTAAACAGAAGGTACAGTATTATTTGAAATAGCTCTTAAAAATCTTTTTTTCTTAATTTGATTCGAGTTGATTTTCTCTTAAAATATCCTATTCAACATGTTTCACACATCTTAACCCATCTTATACTCTCCCTATTCACTATTTCCACTCTTTGTGCTGCCCAGGACCCTACGTCAGAAATCTTACTTGACACAGCTACTGGTCTGTGGAAGGCTGGGAGAAGGATGAAACACCTGAAGGGTGGTCAGTGAAAGAAGAAGCTGATGGACACTGGAAAGGAAAAAGAAGAAAGTCAAGAGCCCATGAGTGAAATGAAAGCGGTCACGTCCCTGGCGACACAGAAGAGGCTTTAGGTTACTTGCGGCCTTAGGCTACCATGTGGCCTCTTAAGGGCAGAAAATAAAGATAAGAAAGTTCTCAGTTTGAGCAACCACTTCAGAGTCCAGAGAAAGGGAAAATGACACGTTAGCAATGAGAAGCTCAGAGCAAATTCCCAGAGACTGTCTCAACCTAAGTGATGGTGGGTGCTGGCAAACATGCAGGGCTTACCTCACAAGTGAACCCCAAGGCACCCTAGGTCTACTTCCTAGACAGAAATGCTATTCTGCTGTCAACTTTCTTACTCTCATTCTGTCTGGATGGAAGAAAGATGATTTGGAGGTTTAAGTCCTGGCCAGGCTCTAAACCACCTGGGATCTTCAGGCAAGTTAATCCACCTTTCTGGGTCTATTCAGCTTCTTAAATTTTACTTTTTTTCTTGGAGTCATTTCCCTTTTGAAATATATCCTTGGGAATGCCTTTTAGTGCTGAGTTCTCAGTGGTAAATTCTTTTTATTTACCTGAAAATGTCTTTATTTCATTCTCATTCTTGAAAGACAGTTTCATGGCTATGCAATTCTAGGTTAACAGCTATTTTCTTTGCCTCCATTGAAAATATCGTTCCACCATTTCAGGGCTTCTCTAGCTGTAGTAAAGCCAGCCATTGCTCTACTCTTTTGTAGGTAATCTGTCTTTTCTCTATAGCTATTTTAAGAGTCTTCTCTGTTTTTGATGTTCTGTAGGTTCACTATATATTTAGACATGTGTTTCTTTCCTTCTTTCCCTTTTCTCTTTGACTCCTTTGGACTTTATTAGGCTTCCTGAACCTGAGAATTTTTCTCTCTCTACCACCCTTAGAACTTAGGACAAGAGAGGCCCCTGTCCTCAATTCCACTTTTTAACAGACTCCAGCTCTCTCCATAAGGCAAGTGGTCTCAAGGTTCAGGGGATATGTCCACCCAAAGCCTGCGTAGCATACTTCAGGTACCCGGGACCCTGGAATCCCCTACCTAAACAGCTCCAAGCCCACAGTCAGGGTTTACCTGGATCTCTTCCCCACGTCTACTCTAAAAGTGGAAGGCACCAGCAGTGTGGACACATGCCAGAGGGTGTCCTCAGGTGGTACGTCTGTGAGAAGTCTGAACTGAGATTATATATGTAGGGTGAAACATCTGTACGTGTGTGCTCGAGGCCCCTAGGCAGTGCAGAAAACAGCCGGGGGAAGAAAGAGAAGAGGGTCAGGCCATTGGCCAGGGTTTGGCTCAGTGTGTGCTGCTACATGCCAGTGCAAAATTCTGTGAAGTCCGAACACTCTAAATTTCTAGGGTGCTGTGGTATATTCACCGAGAAAGGAATACAGAACATACTTTTTTTAATAGTTTGTTACATTTGTAACTTTTAAATATTTAGACATATGGTGTGTAAGTTTCCATTTATACTGATGCACTCGCTCTGGCAAAGGCACCCCACTCCAGTACTCTTGCCTGGAAAACCCCATGGACGGAGGAGCCTGGTAGGCTGCAGTCCATGGGGTCGTGAAGAGTCGGACACGACTGAGCGATTTCACTTTCACTTTTCTCTTTCCTGCATTGGAGAAGTACATGGCAACCCACTCCAGTGTTCTTGCCTGGAAAACCCCATGGACGGAGGAGCCTGGTGGGCTGCAGTCCATGGGGTCGTGAAGAGTCGGACACGACTGAGCGACTTCACTTTCACTTTTCACTTTCCTGCATTGGAGAAGTACATGGCAACCCACTCCAGTGTTCTTGCCTGGAAAACCCCATGGACGGAGGAGCCTGGTGGGCTGCAGTCCATGGGGTTGTGAAGAGTCGGACACGACTGAGCGACTTCACTTTCACTTTTCTCTTTCCTGCATTGGAGAAGTACATGGCAACCCACTCCAGTGTTCTTGCCAGGAGAATCCCAGGGACGGCGGAGCCTGGTGGGCTGCCGTTTATGGGGTCGCACAGAGTCGGACACGACTGAAGCAACTTAGCAGCAGCAGCAGCAGCTCTCACACATGTTAAGGGATGGCTTGATTTCATCAGTTATAAAAATTTTCACGCATTACTGCTTTCAGTGTTTCCTCTAGGCCATTCCCCACAGCATCTTTTTCTTAGAACTCCAATTAAACATAAGCTGGATCCTCTCACTATGTGCTCTCTCTTAACCAACCCATTGTCTGCCTCTTCCTCTCTCCAAATTTATCTTCCAGTTCACTAATTCTCTCTTCAGCTAGATCTGTTTCCATATTCAATCCCTTCTTGAAATTTTTATTTCAAAGATTATACTTTTCACTTCCTGACATTATATTTGGTTTTTAAAATAAATTTGCCTGGTTCTGCTTGATGATATCTTTTTATTTACTCATACTTTCAACTCCTCCTTTTGTTTCCAAAAATTACTAAGTGAATTTATTTTATATTCAACATCCAATATTTCAAATATCTGAAATCACTAGATGTCAGAGCTGACTATGATTTCTAGTGACGCTTGCTCATATCTTGTTTCTGTGTGTCTGCCTGTCGGCTTTTTGGTGTGTTCACATTGGTTGGAATGACCCACGGGAACTCTTTTGAGTCCAGAGAAGACTTTGATTTGCTTCTGTCAAGAGCCCAAGACCACTAAAAACCTAGGTCCACTTTAGGTCAAGATTTCCAACTTGTAGTTATTGGAGGGGGGTGGGGGTCACACAAATAGTATAAAATCAGTTTCCAAATCCATGTGAGAGCAGGTCAGTAGCCACAGTTCTTATGTTACTTTTTTTTTTTTTTTAACTTTGTCCTCCACCCAAAGCCAAAAGTGAAACAGAAACTTTTCTTGCTGCTTGATATTATATAAAGTCCTTCTCTCCTAGTCCACCTTTCCTCTGAGAGTCTAACCTCTCTCAAGTCTTGGCTTCACAAGAAATAGTCCTGGATCACCAGCTAACTCACTTCTCTATCCTCAGAGAGCCCAAGGCTTGTCATAGGCACACTACTCCCCTCCTTCCCCCCACCAAAGTTCCAGGTCATCCGAATCGATGTACCAGGGTATCATCAATGGATGCTTATTCTGGGGGTAAAGTTTTGTAATAGCAGACTATTTACATTGTCACAGAATGTCTTCCCCACAGATTGCTTTTTAGTTGTGAGAGCAAAACCAACAACTAATTATCCAAACCACACACTTCACTAGATACTCAAAATCAATGTCACTAATGACAGGCAGAAGGACAACTGTGGGTACCTGGATGTCATACCATGAGAAAGACATGGCTTTACTTTTGTAGTATTCTAACCAGGGGTGCATGACCTGAACCTAACAGGAAGGAAACAGGCCAGAACTGAAAAACATTCTATAAAATAACTGGCCTATATTCGTTAAGAAATATCAGTGCTGCGCAAGACAGAAATACTAAGGAACTGTTCGAGATTACCGGAGACTAAAGAATGCGACTGCTTAACGCAATCCAGGATCCTCGGCTGGGTCCTACACTTGGGGGTGGGGGTGGAGAGCTGCTCTAAAGGGCATTACTGGGACAGCTGAGAAAGCTGGAACCACGGATTACAGATTAAACAAGAATATTGTCATCAGAGTTAAAATTTTCCTAAATTTGGTAATCACACTGTAGTTAAATAAGAGAAGATCCTTGTTGTAAGGAAATATATTTGAAACATTAAGGGACAAATATTACAACCTCAACTGACTCAGAAAAATGAGTTTTATATCCACATACACATATGGGGGGGGGGGGTGTGAGAAAGAAGGCTAAAGCAAATGTAAACTGACAAAAATCCTAAAAATCGATGAATCTAAGAGCGTGTGCGAATCTCTATACTATCCTAGTAAATAGCTTGTAAATTTTGAAATACTTTCAAAATACAAAGTAAAAAAAGTGGGTGATCCAACTTGAGCCAGTGGTAGACGTGGAAAACAGAATAAGCAGGCATACAGTGCTTGTATTAGCAACCTATACTGATCTGCGAGGGACCTAAAACTCCAGTTTACCAAGTGTTCCTGCTGAGGAACAGGTGAAGAAATAGTACAGAGCTCTGCTCCCATTTAAGATACAGAAAGTTGTAAGAGAAAGTCTCTCTCAACCTAACAAGAAAAAGTTAAGAGTATCTATAAATTGTAACATTTCTTGAGCTAATCAAAGAGAGCTGAGGTCACAAGGTAACCAAGTGAACTGAATTCTAAAGAGTGGCAAGTCCCTCCAAGGAGAGACAAGACATACAAACTGTGCGACCTTTCACATAGCACAAGAGAAAAAGCTGGATGCCATAAAAATCAGGTAAAAGGGAGACAGCTGAACTTTTAATGAATTCTTATAAAGCCAGTTGTGGCTTAGTATAACAGATCCCTGGGGGGTCCAAACATCACTGCTGTCTGGACTGACTTGCGAGCTCCTTCCCATAAGGATTCTACCAGATGCTCATGAGAAAGACTGGGGGCAGAGAGGGAGACTGGAGAGCCCTTCACCTCCCCCGGTATTGACTTGGGATAAAGTCGTGGCCACTTCCTGGACAATTCTCTCAAATAATGCTTTTTAATCAACCAGGGGGAAGGGCAACAAACCCTCCCTGCACCCCAGGATCCAGGCAAAGATCTACCATTTCTGGGGGTGGAGGAGAAGCAAAGACATCGTTGACTGAATTGGGCATTGATACAATATAGAGGTCTGCTATTGCTGGGGAGGAGCAGCCCGTGAGAAATTATATTCCACTCCTGCCATAGAGGGACTTCCCTGGTGGCTTAGATGGTAAAGCGTCTGCCTACAATGCGGGAGACCTGGGTTCGATCCCTGGGTCGGGAAGATCCCCTGGAGAAGGAAATGGCAATCTACTCCAGTACTATTGCTTGGAAAATCCCATGGACAAAGGAGCCTGGTAGGCTACAGTCCATGGGGTCACGAAGAGTCGGACACAACTGAGTGACTTCACCTGCCATAGAAGGTAGAGTTTGTGTGCCACAGAGGGTGGAAGTGCTGGAATGCTAAGAAAGCCCCAGCACAGGACTAAGGGGACCAAGCAATTCCCTGTCCCAAGCAACCACGTGCCTGGCTCCAAGTAGAAAATTACAGCAATTTACCACTTGGGTAATAATAAAGGTAGGTTAAAAGTAAAAGAACAGGGAAAAAACTACACAAGCATTATCAAAAGGAAGCTGAAGTGGCTATCTGAACAAAAAGTATTACCAGGGATTAGGAGGGATGATACATAATGATAAGAGGCCCATTCAAGTCTAAACAGTCCTAACTGTGTCTATACCTAATACCAGAGCTTTAAAATATAAAAAGAAATAATCTAAATAAAAGTAATTTAGTCTTTCCTTTCATTCCAACTAGTCATTTCTTTGTCCTTCCTTCATCCTCACTAGTCCAACTTTTATTACTCGTTACTATATGGAAACCAGCTTTGAAAGCTAAAGACTAATTTCAATATATGCCGTATTTTCATTGCAGCACTGTTTGTGTTAGCAAAACAACTTAAATGTCCTATGACAAGTTGGCAGAGATGTTTATTGCCCTAGGGAGGACGGAGGAGACAATGTAAGAGGAGTTAAGTCCTACCAGAAAGAAGTAGCAGGTCTAAGCCTCCCATATCAAAGTGCGAAGAGAAGAAGAGGAAGAAGCAAATAGACAGACATGTCATCACCTCCCCTTCCTGCAACATTCTGAGGGCAGGGATGACGTATCAGTCAGGGACAGACGTATCAGTCAAGAGACAGAAACCACAGCAGTAATTTGTACAGGGAAATTTTAATATAAAGAATTAACTAACAAAAAGTTGTTAACTAGTAAGAGGGCTTTCTAACTGTGTGTTCTTAAGAGTCCCTATGTGTCTATTTGGCATCCATTAACTAAAGGGCCAAAGTACCCAGCCAAGCTGCTTACATCGGCCCCGTGATCCCGAGCCTTCACTCCAAACCACATCCTTATCCAGCTCTCACACACCCAGCTGGTACTTCCCCTGCCCTAAGTCATCCAGGGCCAAGGGAAAGCACACGACGAAGGAACTAACAACTTGGAAGAGCCTCCCCGCCACTCCAAAGATGAGGCTCACACCCTGCACAGAGAGGTCCTGCTCCACTGCAGGAACACACAGCTAGCTGGGGGCAAGGACACCTGCCAGCAGGAGCAAAACAGGCCTCTGGACGTGGGCTGTGCAGTGGGGAAACCTGTTAGGAGAGTGTGTGAATGGGTGGAGCCAGTCCCCAGTGTGGCCTCTTGGGTGGTCTGGGAGGGATGCTGAGTGTCACTGGGCGTAGTCCACGAAAAGCCATGCCCCACTGAAAATCAGCACACCGGAAATGGGGAAGGAAACCCCTTCTCCCTCGATGGCCTTGCGGGGTCCCTTCAACTCTGTCCCTCTACTGACAAAGCCTAACATGAAGCCAGCTGGCAAAGGAGAAATGCTTACAGAGTCCAGATCCCATGTCACAAAGCAGGGCAAAGAAAAACAGGTTTGGAGATGAAAGGCAATAAATGGGGACCTGGCACAGAGACAGGAGGGGAGGGCAGGCTTGTAGACAGAGGGGAAATAACGGGCTTGTGCCCCACTTGAAACTCGAGAGGGGACCACCTTGCAGGAGACAACCTCCCGTCCATACACAGGGAAGGCCACAGAATAAAAGTGGGGCGTGGCATGGCAGGACGAGACACAGGGAAAGTCTGAATCGAAGCACTCTGAGCCTCCCTTAGTTTCTGTGTGGGAAGAAAGGGACTCAGAAGTTCTTTTCTGGTTCACGGAAAAAAAAAAAACCCAAGTCAAGAGCCATGTCATCTGCCACAGGGTGAATGCACTGAAACGGCAGACGAGGCTAGTCAGCCGGGCCTGATGGAAACAGAGTAAAACAGAACGCAAGGTTACCAAACACACCTCCGGGGACGTCTGCACAAAGGGCCCAGACGGGACTAGATCAGCAAAGGCAGCGAGCACGGAGCCCGGCCTCATCACAAGACCTCATTATCCTCAAGCCACTCAGATGCCATTCTTTCCTGGGGAAGGGCAGGGGAGGGGGAGGAGGGAAACGTGGAAGCCTCAGAGCTCACCCAGAAGGCAATTTTTAAACTGAAAGGAAATCAGACCTTGTTAACTGGCTAATTAAAACACCTCTCCCCACTACAAGATGGCAATTTATGAGGAAGACAGATTGGTGATTTATAGAAAAAAAAAAATTCTCATATCTCTGCACAGTAGGTGGTAGTATATAAATCTATGACTCATCTACATTACTATATGTCTTTAAAAGAGAGGGAAAAACCAAAAAGAACGCACTAACTTGCATATACATACAATATTAAACTTCATCACGTCTAAAACGCCACTGTGAGATACCGATTTACTTTATGTATCATTAAACCATGGCATTCTAATAGAATTACTATAAGATCCATCCTGATAAAAGAGTTTTTCTTCTCAATTTTTAATTTTTTAACCACTTTTTAAAACTGGCATACAATTGATATATAAGTTACAGGTGCACAATATTCACAATATCTGAAGGCTATATTCCATTTATAGTTCTTATAAAATATGTTATAGAGCTTTTTAAGTGTGAAATAATGGACATTTCACAATTAAAGTAGCTCTGAAAAAACACAGGACAAACTAGCAAGGTAGACCTTACTTTCTACCAAATACCTTCCTTTGTTGCTTTCATTTTCTTACTGTGTGTACTTAAAAAAACACACATGCACAAACTTCCCTACTGCTGCTGCTGCTGCTAAGTCGCATCAGTCGTGTCCGACTCTGTGCGACCCCAGAGATGGCGGCCCACCAGACTCCCCCGTCCCTGGGATTCTCCAGGCAAGAACACTGGAGTGGGTTGCCATTTCCTTCTCCAATGCAGGAAAGTAAAAAGTGAAAGTGAAGTCGCTCAGTCGTGGCCAACTCTTCGCGACCCCATGGACTGTGGCCCACCAGGCTCCTCCATCCATGGGATTTTCCAGGCAAGAGTGCTGGAGTGGGGTGCCATTGCCTTCTCCGAAAAGACACCCTGGTCACTCTCAATTTTAGGGAAGAACTTAAATTTCTACCCAGACACATTCTAATTCCAACAAAACACGGGTTCCCAATTCACAGCTGTCCAAATTCACATGTAACCTGCTGCTCCACCTCTCTGCATTCTGGCGGGTACCTTTCCGGTGCTTCACTTTACTATCAGAGCACATCTCTGTGAGCTGGCCGAGTAAAGGATGCTCTCTCTACTGCAGGTGTGATGGCTGTCCCCACACAGAGGAGACAACCCCAGGCTCCATCTCATCTCAGCAGCTCTCTGTGGTTCATATAAAAGCAGGCCAGCAGCTGATTTTAATATTCCACTTGCGAGTTACACTTTGGGTGTTTATTTTCATCTTCACAGGAGTGAGGACCTTCCGAGGCCATCTGGTTCATCCTTAACTCTTGAATGGTTCATCTTTAAAACATTGCTGTGAGTTGGGGAATTTTGCATATGACCGCATGTTGAACAATGCTACTGGATCTATGCTGATTTTCTTATGTGCACCAATGGTGCTGCGTTGGTAGAAGAGAGAAGGTCCTTATTCTCGGCTATCAGGAGTCTACAGGCAATTTCCAGGTGGCTGGGTAAAAAGGAGGTGTTTGTATGTAAAGAGAGACGGAGAGGGTGTGGCAGTTGTGAATAGCTGATGAATCAAGGGGAGGGATAGACTGGTTGTTCTCTGCACTTATTATTCCAAGTTTTTACCGGTCTGAAAATTTTCATAATAAAAAATTAAGAAAATAAAATAAATGTTCTTGATAAGTACAATCAATCCTTCTTAACATCTTCAGGAAAGGAAATTTCATGACTTCCCATGAAGCCAATACAGCTGCAGCATCTTAATAAGGGGAATCTTGACCACCACTGAAGCAGCCATTAAATACAATTACCGGGGAGGTCTCTGCAGGCACTGTGCTAAGAGCTTTAGCTCATGGCCTCTCCGCATCCTCTCAATAATCCTTTGAGGTGGGTGTGTGTTATCACCATTCCTAATCTCATGGGAGTCAGAGCCAAAGCTTTCAAGGGGTAACCCAGTAACTATGAGATCCCACTCCAGTTACGGTGGAGTCAGGATTTCTGGGCAGAGAAACTCTGGGGCCCATACTCTTTATACCGTCTCTTCAAACTTGGATCAGGACTCATTCCTGGTCATGAAATCCACTAGTAAGGCATAGCCCTGCATTTTTCAACTTTTTGAAATAAAATAGAAAAATCACTGTGCAGGATGAAGAGGGTGTGTATTAATTCACAGATTTTCTTCAGACACACAGAGTGAATCGTACTAGAGAATATATTCCCCACACAGGTTACAATGTTTGAAAACCACTACGTTATTCTATATTGCTGCTGCTTCTTTCATTTCCTGCCCAGAAGCCTCACTGTTTAGGAGACTAGAGAAAAAAAAGCAACGCAGATTTAGAGAGTTAAGAGGGAAAATTCCACTGGGAATTCTCTAATCTCAATATAAGCCAAAATAATATACTTTTAGTACACACTAATAGATAACAATGCAGCTGGCAAATTTGCTAATATAAAAGCCATTTTCAAGTAGGAATCTGGATAATCCCCTTGATGTTTGTTACAGTGAGATGTTATCTGCCATTCTATTAAAAGATACCAATTTAAAATTCCGGCTGAAATAGTACATATAAATACAGTCAGTTGTTAAATGAAAATTCTTCTCTGGCGATTCTTCTCCACTGAAAATCCCATTGCATGTCAACACGACTGAGGTCAAGAATGATGAGTGAAAACTACACCGAGAAGTCCAAGGTGAGGCGTGTCTGTGTATGTGTCTGTGCTGGCAGTGCACGACTGTGCAAATGAGTGGTAGAGAATTCTATCACCAGCGTCTCCCCAAACCAAGTACCCAACCTTTTTTAAAAGGTTAAATAAGAAAAGTGAAGGGGGGAAAAAAAAATTCCAAATGTGTTGAAGGACTATCATTTAAAGAGGATTATCTGTGAATTAGTCTTACCAGCACCAAATGAAGTCATAGGAAGAAAGTACTATGTCTTTAAATCCACAGCTATTTTTCATTCCAAGTTTCTGTTTAAGGCCATTACTGCTCCCTTGGGACTGTATTGACTCACTGCATCTTCAGAATGACGCAAGTGAGCTTCTCTGTACAACTTCAAAACAGACTGTGAATATATCCAGGCAAAGGCTGTCTGGGGAGCCAACAGATCCATCAGGCACCCATTCGCACAACAACTGCTAGGACTGGGCAGGTGACGAGAATGCTCTGCTTCTCATCTTCAATTTCATCACGGTCTGAAAACTTTTTTCAACTGGTAAAAGACCCTGACCACTTTTTCCACATCTTTTCTTAGCTTGCCTGTCCTCTTCAGGACCTCAGATCTACCTTCTCTGCCCATCTGGGGTCCAGTCTACTTTCTTAGACTTACTTGGTTATGTAGTAAAAAGAGAATCAAAACGAGAAATCCGGTGCAAATTTCTCCAGTGCTGGGTCTCTTACACATCTCCAGTTCCCTCCTCTAATCTTTTTTTTTTGTGTGGGGGTGGGAGGGCAACTTCAATTATCCTTGCTCTCCTGCCCCATTGTTAGAAAAAACTAAGAGCTGGCTATAACTCAATATTCCTTCCAGTGCTAACAGAGACAGCAGCGAATGGTTCCCCTCAACTCCTGCATCAGTCCCCATCTGCATCCAGCAATCACGGGGAGAGTGGAAAACGGGGAGGACTGGCCGTGGCGGTTCTCCACGCGGCCATTTAAAATCGAGGAGCAGCAGCCCACGGCGCGCGCCGGGCTCCGTGCGGGCACTGGAGATGGAGCAGGCAGGCCCCGACAGCCACGGGCCTTCCCTGCACAGAGCTGACAGTCTAGTGAAGGAGGGAGGCTTTAAATGACTGTCACACTAACAGGGTTCGTTGTGAGCACGGAGAAGTGCTAACAAGGACTAACACAGGTGCTAGACGATCTGGCTGAGAGTGCAAAGGCCTCGTTGAAAGTGACAGGTAAGATGAGACCTTGAGGAAGAGGTGATGTTTGCCAAGGAGAGGAGAGGGTGGGATATGAGAAGCCGGGGGAACAGTTCACCTGGAAATAGCAAGGACAGAGGCCCGAGGCAAGGAAGCGCTTGCTGTAAGAATCAGTATGAGGTGAACAGAGTCCAAGCCTGAAGGTACAAGGGGCTTCATCTGGAGACCAGTCACATAGACAGTCCCAATCACTGCCAATGTGGCAAAGAAAGGCAAATAAGGCTACAGCTGCCTGGCCTGAAAGCCAGGTAACTTCAGGGTCACCTGGTTCAGCACATTTCCTAAAAGCCCTACTGCTTTCTTCCCAAAACACATGACCAAAAGGCAGAGACTGAACCAACATAAAATGTGAGTGCTTTTTTTTTTTTTTTAAAGTAGTTTACATTTGGGGCTGACCATTTTCACACAGTGTTCTTTCTGAGAACACTCAAATTATAAAAGGTATCCGTGGTGCCAGAAAGCAGAGTGGGGTCTATTAATACAACAGCTGAGCATCTGTAAATAATAAAACCTCGAGTAATCAAGCTATAATGTCAGGCTTTGCCTGAAGTATCTCTCAAAATCAAATGCAACTTTATCATATTTCTATTTTATCCTTTCAACATGGGTGGCGATAGTGGTAAAGAACTCTACCTGCCAATGCAGGACACACAAGAGACAAGGGTTCGATCCCTGGGTCAGGAAGATCCCCCAGAGTAGGAAGTGGCAACCACTTCAGTATTCTTGCCTGGAAAATTCCATGGACAGAGGAGCCTTGCGGGCACATTAGCCACCCAAAGTATCAGAAGTATGACAGTGTTTTAAAGAGAAGCTCCTCACGTAACAGATTACTCACATGCTCTGTATTACTGGGTGCTTAGCTGAGGCACCCAACTGAGATAGTTCACCATCAAATGCACCACTTTGAACTCATTTCTCTATATAAATGTATACGCTCCCCCTCCCCGAGCATAAAGGGATAAACAGTACAAGGCCCTTTCGGGATTTACTACTGGGGACTAAAGTCTTTAACATATCTCAAGACTTTACAGGACTTGGTATCAGAGGTGAAATTGTACCCCAATATGCCATAAGTCAGCAAGCTCTAACATAAAGTAAGAAATGGCGGAGGGCAGCAAAGAGGCAACGGAGGATGGAATTTTTATAGTAAACAGCTTTGCCATTGTGAATAATGACTGTTACTAAAATGTGCGGCTGCTTTTCCAGTATCTCCCTCTTTCTCCCTCTGTTGATCTCCGTTGCCATAACTACCACTTGAATCATCTTAACAACTGCATACACATCTCCAGTGCTGGTACGGCCACTCTGTCGCTCCAGCTCGGCTTTCGTTCACCTGGCAGCTGCTTAGACCAGAGGCTGCAAACACAGCGCACGAGGGGCTGTTTTGTGAACAAGCAGTTAGGAAAATTCCTAAGTCCTAGTTCTCAATATATGGTAATATTTAAATCTCAATCATAATTTTCAATCAACTAGAAAGTTGTTTCTTCCCTAATTGCCACAAACTTTTTAATTTTCAAGGAGAAAATGACAAATTTTCAAAATATAAGAAACCTCTAAAAAATTCTAAGCTCCATATTTGGCTCTGTATATTTGGCTTCATGGCCTATGCTTTCCTCTATCTGCAGTCATCCATCATCATCAACGGTGGGAAAATAACGACTGGGTTTCTGGGGAAAGAAGATGGACTGAGCACTCGTGCTCAACTCCTCTTCTGACGGCGGCGCCTTTAAATTACAGTACAGGAATTTCAAAGGAAGTCTAAACCCACGACAAGGAAGAGAAAAGAGAGCGGGGTTGTCATCGGACTAGAAGTTCTAACTAAATTTTTTTAGAATCTGAAAGTGGATGGGTTCACGTTGCCTGGTGAAGCAGAGCGGAGGAAATCACCGCTGCGCAGTCTTGAAAGAGGCGAGTAGTTAAGAGGGAGTCCATGTGCTGGGAGAACTCCGAGCACTGAGATGGCAAGCAGAACGCAGGGTGGAAGTGAGACAGGGGAGTGAAAGCTGAGGGATACAAGCCTGAGCACAAAAGGATCCACAGCCAAAACCCACACCTGACCCACCTCTGCACCCCTGGACATTCACCCCACCAGCAAGGAGGAGTCTGCTCCAAAGGAGTCTGCAGAGCACAGATGCAGCCCATTGACGCCCCGCTGTCACATAAGCCACCGGAGAAGGTTTCTTAACTCCCCTACTCACCCACATACACGCAACACACTCACCCTCCCGATTCCCACTTTTCTATGGACAACAAGGATCACCAGACTCTTGAGGAAAGCCTAGAGCATCACAGAAAGAGATCAAGACAAACAGATTAACCCTGAAGGGAACAGGTAATTTAGGGGGAAAAAAAAATTTAAAGCACCAAAACACAAGACCCTACAACTCCTCTAATTCATACCCTCAGAGAGTCTCGTAAAGATTACATGTTGAGAAATCAAGAATGTCATGCTAGGGAAAAGATTTTAAAAATTAAAAAAGAAACCCTCTGGTAGTTAAAAACATGACTGCCGAAATTAAAAAAAAAATAAATGAGGGCTTCCCTGGTGGCTCGGTGGTAAAGAAGCTGCCTGCAAAATGCAGGGGAGACATGTTCGATCCCTGATCCGGGAAGACCCCACATGCTGAGGAGCAGCAGCTAAGCCCATGCTCTAGAGTCCGGGAGCTGCAACCACTGAGCCTGTGAGAAGAGAGCCGCCCTCGCTCACTACAACTAGAGTAAGCCCATGCACCAATGAAGACTCAGCACAGTCAAAAAATAACCAACTACATAAATAAAAATTCTTAAAAAAAAAAAGAATGAAAAGTAGGGACTTCCCTGGGGGTCCAGTGGCCACACTCCCAATGGAGGTTTGATCCCTGGTGGGAGAGCCAGATCCCACATGCCACAACTAAGACTTGGGGCAGCCTAATTAATTATTGATTTTTTTTTTTTTTTAAAGCATGAGAGGTAGTCAAGGAAATTTCCCAAAACCCTAGAAAAAAGGCAAAGTCCAGGAGGGCAAATATGAAATTAATACAAAGAGCCCCTGTAGTAAACACGACCCAGATTCACGACTTCCGTGGTGGTCTGCACTCTCCCTACTCTGCCCAGCCCCTCGGGGCTTTCTCCTGTGTGATAACCATCCTGGCCACTAGGGTGCCTGGAAATCAGCTACCACAACTTGTCAACTGAGGTTCACTTAGAGCTCACCTGATTCAAATTTCACAGAGGCCACCTAGAGCAGACTGACCCCTCAGGCTTAACTTCTGTATCTCACAGTGGCTATACCACTCAAGCGCACACACAGTCTCTCTTGCATTGCAGACATCTGTTCTGCCTTTTGGGGTCCTTTCCCCTTTTTTCCTTTAAGTATAAAAGTTTCTTTGCGAGAGTCTGCTGCAGGTCAAAGCTCAGTTTTCATTTATCTGAAAACGTTACTTCCTGATTATTAAAAAGTTATATTTTAGCTGAGTTTAAGATTCTAGGTTTGGCAATCATGTTCTCTGAGCCCTTTTAAAACACTGCTCCAGTATCTTCTGGTTTCCACTGCTGCTGCAGAGGAGTCTCCCTGGGAGGCAATCAATTTTCTTTTAGACTCCTTTAAGATCACCTTTATGCCTTTGGTGGTATATTATACTGATTTGCCTGGATAATGCTTTTTCTAATTTTAATTCTACTTAGGATTTACTCTGATTCTTAAATCTAAATATTTCTGAGTTTCAGTATTTTTGGAAATTTTTAGCATCATTTTCTCAAATACTGCCTTTTCCCCACTCTCTTTTATCTTTTTCTGCCTCACTATTTATTTTAAATTATCTCATTCTGTTTCTTTAGATTTAATATTCAGTTTTCATCTTTGTCTTTCTACACTGTATTCTATGGCATTTCTTCAGCTTTATTCCCAGTTTACAAAAACTCTCTTTAGCTATGTCTAATGCATTGTTTGACTCATCCACTAAGGTTTAATTTCACTGATTATGTATCTCTGCTTTCAATTCTTCCAGATCTTTCTTCATAGGATTTTAGCTCTGCTTTTAAGCTATAATTTTATATTATAATTCTAATATCCAAAGCTCCATACTAGTTCTGCTTTTTTTCTCTCTCTTGCACTCATAGTTGCTTATTTCCTCATATTTTTAAATTGAGAATTATGAGCTCATGTTTGGAGAGGCTTTATCTGTGGGAATCCTGGGCTAAGGCTAGAATAAAGGCAGCTATATCCAAACAGGATATATATTGACTACTGCCAGTATCCAGGAACTCTATCAACCCAGGATCTCTTTAAGATAATTTCTCTTTTTGGAGTTCCCCAGACTACATAGATCAGGTAAATTCAAACAAATTTCATGAGAAAGCAGGCCTAGGGTAAAAACTATCCAAGGAGAATCCCACCACCACCACATACCCCCACCCCAGCAATTCAAAGTACAAGCCAAATCAGACAAGTTTCAAAAAAAAAAAAAAGAAAATCTGCCAATGGGCTTATTTTTTCATTCTACCATTTTGCTAGAGATATAGGTAGCACTTCAATAATCCTAACTTTATACGATAGTCTCAGTTCCACCTGCCTGTTTAACACAAGCTCCAGACTTTGTCTCCTATCCCAAAAAGCCTTTAAAATACAGGTCTCACAGACACCCACCATACGAGTGAACCACTCCACCTTGCAGCTATATACCAAAGGGAAATAAAGCATATGTCCACACAGACTTGTTCACAAATGTTCTGGCAGCTTTATTTGTATCAGCCCCAAATGGAGACAACCTGAACGTCCAGTAACAGGTGAGCGGATAAACACAGTGCGGCATGTCCAGACAAACGGTCGCATTTGGCAATAAAAAGGGACAAACTACCGATACACACAATAGTACAGGTGACTCTCAAAACAGGTGAGAATATTCAGGACATGACTGTATTTTCTAGAATTTTATGCAGATGAAAACTAACACATGGGAAGAGAAAACAGGGAAGTGGCTGACAGGAGACGGGCAGTGCAGACGGGGAAGGGCTGCAGGAGGTCATAAGAAAACCTAATGACTGGTATTTCCATTATTTCAATTATGGTGACGATTTCAAGGGTGTATACATACGTCATAATTTATCAGATCGTACACTTTAAATATTAGTAGTTGCAAAGAAATAGAGGAAAACAACAGAATGGGAAAGACTAGAGATCTCTTCAAGAAAATTAGAGATACCAAGGGAACATTTCATGCAAAGACGGGCTCGATAAAGGACAGAAATGGTCTGGACCTAACAGAAGCAGAAGATATTAAGAAGAGGTGGCAAGAATACACAGAACTGTACAAAACAGATCTTCACAACCCAGATAATCACGATGGTATGATCACTCACCTAGAGCCACACATCCTGGAATGTGAAGTCAAGTGGGCCTTAGGAAGCATCACTACGAACAAAGCTAGTGGAGGTGATAGAATTCCAGTTGAGCTATTTCAAATCCTGGAAGATGATGCTGTGAAAGTGCTGCACTCAATATGCCAGCAAATCTGGAAAACTCAGCAGTGGCCGCAGGACTGGAAAAGGTCAGTTTTCATTCCAATCCCAAAGAAAGGCAATGCCAAAGAATGCTCAAACTACCGCACAATTGCACTCATCTCACACGCTAGCAAAGTAATGCTCAAAATTCTCCAAGCCAGGCTTCAGCAATACATGAACCGTGAACTTCCAGATGTTCAGGCTGGTTTTAGAAAAGGCAGAGGAACCAGAGATCAAATTGCCAATATCCGCTGAATCATGGAAAAAGGAAGAGAGTTCCAGAGAAACATCTATTTCTGCTTTATTGACTATGCCAAAGCCTTTAACTGTGTGGGTCACAATAAACTGTGGGCAATTCTGAAAGAGATGGGAATACCAGACCACCTGACCTGCCTCTTGAGAAACCTATATGCAGGTCAGGAAGCAACAGTTAGAACTGGACATGGAACAACAGACTGGTTCCAAATCAGGAAAAGGAGTCCGTCAAGGCTGTATATTGTCACCCTGCTTACTTAACTTCTATGCAGAGTACATCATGAGAAACGCTGGACTGGAAGAAGCACAAGCTGGAATCAAGATTTCCGGAAGAAATATCAATAACCTCAGATATGCAGATGACACCACCCTTATGGCAGAAAAGTAAAGAGGAACTAAAAATCCTCTTGATGAAAGTGAGAGAGGAGAGTGAAAAAGTTGGCTTAAAGCTCAACATTCAGAAAACGAAGATCATGGCATCTGGTCCCATCACTTCATGGGAAATAGATGGGGAAACAGTGGAAACAGTGTCAGACTTTATTTTGGGGGGCTCCAAAATCACTGCAGATGCTGACTGCAGCCATGAAATTAAAACATGCTTACTCCTTGGAAGGAAAGTTATGATCAACCTAGATAGCATATTCAAAAGCAGAGACATTACTTTGCCAACAAATATCCATCTAGTCAAGGCTATGGTTTTTCCAGTGGTCATGTATGGATGTGACAATTGGACTGTGAAGAAAGCTGAGCCAAAGAATTGACGCTTTTGAACTGTGGTGTTGGAGAAGACTCTTGAGAGTCCCTTGGACTGCAAGGAGATCCAACCAGTCCATCCTAAAGGAGATCAGTCCTGGGTGTTCATTGGAAGGACTGATGCTAAAGCTGAAAATCCAATACTTTGGCCACCTCATGTGAAGAGTTGACTCATTAGAAAAGACTCTGATGCTGGGAGGGATTGGGGGCAGGAGAAGAAGGGGACGACCGAGGATGAGATGGCTGGATGGCATCACCGACTCGATGGATGTGAGTTTGAGTGAACTCCGGGGGTTGGTGATGGACAGGGAGGCCTGGCGTGCTACAATTTATGGGGTCACAAAGAGTAGGACACGACTGAGTGACTGAACTGAACTGATAGGTCAATTATACCTCAATAAAACTATCTGGGGGTGGGGGTGTGTGAAAAGGCCTCTTGGTTACTGAAAGCAGCAAATGACGCCAAGACAGCTGTGGTTTCCTTGCGCCTCTAATTTTCAGTTTGTCCGTTATTTTTTAGGCCTTGAGGAGTTCCCCCTTTTCTTGCAAGTTACTAAAAGATGTCATCTGTTTAAGCATTGTGTCTAAGCATTTTTATCAGGTGGATTTTCAGAATAGTTAACTGTCACGTCCCCAGTGAAAGTCTCCCTTGTTATCTGTGCTTGCAGGCGATGCTAAATTTCCAAGTCCTATGACATTATGCCGCCCCATCCCAAATCCTTCAACAATAAAACCCGGGGGGCGAGCAGAGTTGGTTCAAAACCTAGTGCTTATGGGCCTTGTATTTTCCTTTCCTTGGGCTCTTGACATGCACTCTGCCCAGAAGCTGAGTCTTCGTCCTGTACCCTTAACTCCTTTCAACCTAGGCTGTAGTGAAATCCCACCTCTTTACTCCTGGCCTCCACATATGCCCCAAAGCTCTCTCTCCTCATCTCCCCCCACCAAACAAAACCACTCCCAAATCTCTCCCTGACCTATCACCCTAGTGAGTGGCAGGCTCTCCTTCCTCTCGACCACTGTAATTCTTCTCACCTACACTCTTAATGGGAACTAAATCATGGCTAGCATTTGAATTAAATGCTTGGGTGTTTCATCTTCTCAACTTGGTTCCTGAAAACCAGGACCATCTTTGAATCTTCCACAGCTCTAGCACAATGCCTTGTGCTCTTGTAAACAAACAATAAATACTTGGCAAATGAATCACTGAACATACTCGGGAATGAAAATCCTTAAGGGCAAATGATTACAATGGGAGATATCTCCCAAAGGTGCAGTAGGGCCGACCATGTGCCTGTGTCCGACTCTGCGACCCCATGGACTATAGCCCACCAGGCTCCTCTGTCCATGGAATTCTCCAGGCAAGAAATACTGGAGTGGGTTGCCATTTCCTCCTCCAGGAGATCCCCCTGACACAGGGGTTGAAACCGAGTCTCCTGCATTGGCAGGAGGATTCTTTAATCACTGTGCCGCCTGGGAAGCCCAACCAGCCTGACATTCTGATACAAATCACTTAAATCCAGACAGTCACAGCAAGAACTGTTTGGAAGTATCCGTTTCAAATCTATAGGGCATGTACACGTTGCTTCAAGAGAATCACAACTACATGTTAAAACTGCACTCCCTAGAGTAATTATCAGGCAGCATTTTTCATACCAATGTTTGAAGGAGAAATATCGATGATATTTTCTTTACAGATTTTTTCTCCCCCTAATAAGCACACACGCTTCTGAGTGAAGATATCTGCAGCATTTCAAAAGTCTAGCACTGGTAAATGTACCATGAATATGTCACAGTGCTTAAGAAAGAACAAATGTTCTATATTCTGACATCTGCATGATTTGTTGAGCCAACAGAATGAAAGGGCTCTAGGTTTGTCCCCTCAAGCTCAAAGCACAAATGTATAGAACATAAACTGGCATTCCAGCTGCCTGTATTCAACTCCATGCCCAAACCTCTAGTTTTCCCCAATCTCACTTTTTAAGGGAGTGCCACCATGCGGTGACTGACTTGAGCACACTTCTAACAGATGCCACTACGGTGCGCTGTGTGCTCCAGAACAGGAGGGGAGGGCCACACTTTATAGGGTATCTTATAACAGATTATTTTCACAAATGATCAGACTTTAATATAAGTCTAATAAGATATTCTCTGTTCTTTTCAGGAGGGTTCAGGTTGGGACCCTGATTTCATGTTAGTGAGACCCAGAGTCGATAATCCTCACGGCAACTGTAACTGGGGCAGGGCTGAGAGGTGGGGCAGGAACATTGCTAGGCCCTGCAATCCCGGTCTCCTGCCTCGCTGTCCCAACCCCACAGCTCTTCTGTATAAGATGCAGGTTATCCGGCAACTTCCAATTTTATTTATTTATTTAACAAATACATATATGGCACTCACCATGTGCCTGAGACTTTATAAATATTTGTAAAGCAGTATTTAGAGCAGTGCCTGGCACACGGTAAACACTACATGTGTCAAATAAGCAAAAAATTAAAATCTCCAAATAATTTGTATTTAACGCAGCTCTTCTCATCTGAGGAGTCTGAAGTAACAGCCTATATTATAAAATTTCAGCAATCTTCTAGGGTGTTTTTTTTTTTTTAAAAAAAAGGATGCAAAATTCACAGAAATTAAGCTAAGAGCAAAAGCCAGAAGTCTGTGCTCTAAAAGGCTAGATGGCTTCAACTGGTGGCTGGATACACGAGCAGTGACACGTCCACGCAAAGGGATACCACTCGGAGACATAAAGGGATAAAGGGAGGGACTCGCATAAAATGCTCCACCGAGAATGACTCACAACGCGTGACGCTGAGTGAAAGAAGCCAGACTCCAAAGGCCATACACTATATGACTGCTATACGATGCCCTGTACATATAAGGACAGAAAGCTCGCCGTGGTTGCCAGGAGCTGAGGCGGGAGCGGGGTAGGGACGATTCCAAAGGAGCAGCGCTTGGGGATGTGGGGGATGAGGGCAGGGCTCTGTGTCTTGAATGAGGTGGCAATTTCACAACTGCACGCATTCGTCACAGTCCATAGAACTGTACCCTGAAGAGTTAAGTTTTATACTATATGGAAATTATACCTCAATAAACCTGACTAGGTCCACAGTTTAGCTTTCCAAATTAAAGACTAGCTGTATTTTAAGAAGCTAAAGAAGTTGCATTCTAGAAAAGTTAAACAAAAACTGGTCAGATTTTTTTTCTCTGTCACTGACCTCTATCCTTTATTAACTTTATACCTACCCTTCATAAAAAGTTACAGTTTGCTGAGCTAACTATGTAACAAGCACGGTTCTGTTTCTTCCCCTTTACTGCTTCCTCTTCTAGGTCAACTTCAGACATGTGTGAAATAACGAGGGGAAAATACCCCTTCCCTTCTCCATAGCATACTCCCACACCCATTCCACTCCCAGGACATAACCACCATCAACAGACTTTTTCCTACACATGTTCAGACCCACACTTTTCCCTGTGGTATGAATGGGACCGTGTTCCATATTACACTTGCTTTTCTACTGAATGTTTTGAACGTCTCTCCGTGTCGATGTAAAGCTGCCTGGATCTCTTTAACAGCTGCAGAATGTTACACAGAACCATGGCCATAATTTATTTAGCCATTCCCTAATAACGTGTACCTAACTCCTTCCAAATGCTCTAAGGTAGGTTCCTCGTAGAGAGTTTAATTCTCCCAATGACCCAACGACGAGAGGGCCTATGAAAGATAAGGACCCCAGGGCTTTGGAAAGACACACTAAGTCCTTCCTTCCACAAATCCTGCTCTGTGCCAGGAACACAGCAGTGCACAGGTCAGACACTCCTGGCCACCACCTAAGTCACTGCCTTTCTTCTTCACTGGCTGTAACCAGTAACAACCCCCTCAGCCCCCCGACTGGTACAAGGCAGGGCTGATGCGAGAGGGGCTCTGGGGGCCCCCAGAGGGACTCTCGGCCGGGACTGGGTGCAGAGTGACCGCCAGGGGAGGCCTTCCCGTTCCTGATACGTGGTGCGGCCTTTCCTCCAGCCCCATCAGACGGAGGATACACAGCGAGAGTCGTCGCGGACTCTGTCCCAGAGCGGCTCTGCTCCCAAAACGCAAGTCGTCTGCCTGCTGCTGCTACATGCTGGCTCACACCAAGCCTCCCAGCAAGTGGTATGCTCGGCAAATCATAAAGTAGTTCACAGGTTCACCAATGAGGCTGCCGAGGAAACCTTTCTCTCAACAAGGAAACAGAGAAAGAGGAGGCTGTGGGCTCTGACGGTTGTACACATGAACGAAGGGCACGGGGAAAGATCCCCATGTTAAGAGATGCAACTGAGAGAAGCAGTGACTCAGCGCCAGCGGACAGCTACAAGCAAAAACGCAGGGTCTGGGGGTAAAATCTCATAGTTAAAAAAAAAGGCATTATGGGAGTTTAAAAAAATGTATCTCAAAGCAGAAGAGCATCAGAACCTCCGGGCACTCCACATACTCCGTGTCCCCACGCCCTGCTCTTCCTGGCTCCAGCGAGTATTGATACACAGCTGGTCATCTTTCACTTAGACCCTAGCCCACTCCTCTGGCCCAAATAATTTTGAAGCATATATCTGATACTATATAATTTCATTCATAAATATCTTAATACGTGCTTCTAGAAGATAAAGTCTATTATAAACATAAGGATCCTTTGGTTATAAGACCTAAAAATTAACAGCAAATCTTAAATATCATCCAATATTCAGTTAAAGTTCAAATTTCCCCAATCAGCTCATAAATGCATTTCCACCACGCCAATTTTTATAGTTTGCTTGACTCAGATCTTAATAAGCACTATGTACTGTGGTTACTTCTCCTTTAATCTATAGGTTCCACTTAATCATTTTCTTCTAATTCACTTTCTAAATAAACCAAGACCTTTGCTCCAGCATTGCCCTCTGTCTAAATTTTGATGACTAAGTTTAACATGTTAGGGGGCTGAATTTTAATTGTTGCTTTTCCTGTGAAAATTTCCTTTGCTCATTTGCGGGTGACGACTCCTGTTTAAAAGAGGTGCCTTTTTCTGCATGTAGAGGGCGGGAGGGGATGGATGTGTGTGCACACTTTATTTTGGAGGGCTGTTCTGCGGCTGGTTGAAAGAATCAAATGAGTTTCTCAGACAAACTGCAACTCTTTCACAACTAAAACTTGGTATTCCCTCATGAGGTCAGACTCTCCAGGGCATTCTGAGGCCAAGCAAACCTTTAGAAGATCAGGGCTATGAAGGACTTCCCTGGGCAACACGCTGTGTTCCCGCTGAAGGGTGCATGGGATCAATCCCTGGTTGGGGAACTAAGATCCCACATGCCGTGCAGTGTGGCCAAATAAAAACGGTAGGGTGATGAAGGGGTCCTCCGCATTTTAGGAGTATAGACAGCTGGGAGATCCAGGTGGCGCCAGTGGTAAATAACCCGCCTGCCAGTGCAGGAGACGTAAGAGACACGGGTTCGATCCCTGGGTCACGAAGATCCTCTGGAGTGGGCATGGCAACCTACTCCAGTACTCTTGCCTGGAGAATCCCATGGACAGAGGAGCCTGGTGGGTTACAGTCCATGGGGCCGCAAAGAGTCTGACAGGACTGAAGCGACTTAGCACACACAACCAACTGTTTCCATAAATAAACGAGGTTGAGTTCGGATGGCACGAGTTGGGAAGAAATTAAAGGGGGAGAAAGAGCTGGTGCTGGCGTGGGCGCTCTGCGGGGGAAGTTCTTTCCTAAAGGTGCCATGTGAGCTGGGACTGCATGATCTGAAAGGCCAGTAACCAGAGCTGGTGTACCAGTACCCAGCAGAGGGCAGAGCAGGGCTGGGGGGCAGGCACCGACAGGGCAGAGCACCGCAGTGGGCAGAGGGAAGGACGGGAGCGGGGGTCTGAGCAGGAGACCAGGCCCAGACCACACAGGGCCCACAGGCCGTGGAGGGAGACTGGGGACTCCCTCTTGAGGTGGGCACCCAGCGGAGGACGAAAACTGGGATGTGAAAAGGTCTGACATGGACGTCTGCAGAAGGGTCTTTTTTGACAGCAGGCGAGCAGACACGGAGGGGAAAAAGACCCGGCCGGAAGGCGGAGAACTTTTCCCAACAGAGGCGGTGGTGGTGGTGAAGGGCCAGGGTGGTGTTTACTTGCTCTTAGCCTTTATTCTAGGATGCTAGGATTCTTCTAAGATTTATTCTAGGAGTTCTCCTTCTTGGAGCTTTTGCTGCCACCTCAGATGCGGGACTGGGGATGAGGGAGTGGTCCAAGCCGACACCTACGGGAAGGCGGGCCAGACCTGGAAGACAATGCCATGGTAACAGGCTGTCACCTCTTCCCCAGCCATGGAAAAAAAAAAAGGACGGGACCACAATGCGAAGACCAGGATTGGAGAGAACCCATTAACGCAAACAACAAAAACCCTGAAAGCGCCTGCCCGTCTTCCTCTTCACAGTCATAGGGTTCACTCTCAGCTGCGCCCTAACGAGCTGCGTCCAACACAGCCGCCCGGGGGAGCCCACCTATGCGCCCTCCCGCGTCCTGCCAGAAGCCTCCGTGGGCTGGGCGGCCGTTCACCACAGGTTTCCCCTTCTTTCCTCCAGGTCCTTCTCGAGAGTCTGTCTGGGATCACCCTTCTCTCCCAGAGCCAACGGTCCCGCCTGGCCAGACCCGCCTTCCGCGCTGGCGGTCAGCAGCTTGTGCTGGCTGTTCAGCCTGATGGGGAGCGGGCGGTGGGGGGCGCCGGGGGGAGGGCAAGTGTGCTCGGCATGTGTGTGTGCAATGCCCCGGCCACGGCCGCATTCCTCGGCGCGCACCAACGCACCGGAAGCCCCTGCTGGGCAGCCCTTTCTCGGCAACCCTGGGAAACTTGTCGTGGGCGATGACCCGCACCCACTTGGTCTCCGTGCTGCCAGACAGGCCCTCATGAATTCGCCCAGTTCTCTGCTTTGGCTTTGCCCTCCTCGGGGAAGCGCTCATCAGGCGACCAGCACCTGGTCCCTGTGACGTCTCCGTACCTAACTCTGCTGATAACAGGGTTTTTTTTTTCACCAAGTGTCTGCATAGGACTGATTTTTTTGGCCCGTGCCAGGATTTGGAAAATGTGCCAAACTATGATGCCCTACTAGATTTATAACGCTTTCAAAAATCTCAACATTTGTTAAAGCATTAAGCTATGGTAAAAAAAAAAAAAAAAGAAAGGGAAAAAAAAAAAGCAAAAATGGCTCTTGGGGGCCTAAGAGACAGGATCAGAAACACAGGGGCTGTCGGGTGGAATTACGGCTCCACACTGCAAAGCGATGTGAATTTCCTCCGTTATAAAGAGAAATAAACATTGCTCTTTTATTGTCAGTGCACAGGTGGACTGTTCTACTGGACACATCTTCCAGGCGATCCCACTTCTAGAAAACTTATCCTGAGGAAATAATAACATACAAAAATGGATTATGAAGACGATCCTGGGGAGAGAAACTGCCAACAGCGTTCAGTGCTTGTGAATGGAGATTAGAATAGACCGTGGCGTGGCCACATCTACCAGGCAGACGAGGTTTCCATCCTGCCACACGTGCGTGCAATGCTCCCTCCTCCTGAGAGAACTCGGCAGAGAAGCAGGTGAGCAGTACCCAGGTGGCCCGGGCTGCCAGCTGCAGCACTATCATGACTGCAGCAAAGCCTCTCCACGCATCTCTAACAACTGCCCTGAGAAAGCAATAAAGGCCTTCACACACACACACACACACACACACACACACACACACACACAAAAGCCACGTGGATATACAAATGTCTGCATATAATTTCAAAAAGGCCTACAAAATCCAAAGAGAAGCATATTGTTTATATTTAAGAGTAAACAAACAAAGAATAAACAATCATCTTGGCAAGGTAACAAATTCTGAATATGGGCAACTCTGACCACAAAGAACAGGGGTAGGGGAAATTCAGTCTTTGGAGGCAGGCCCCAAGCACACCACGAACTCTACCTGGTGCTTCTTTTTTTAAATTATTTTTTATTTTAATTGAAGGCTAATTACTTTACAATATTGTGGTAGTTTTTGCCATACTACCTGTTATCTCCTGAAATGATTCAATTAATCCACACAAGGTGTCGGGAACACAAAACACAAAATGCCTGGCCCTACACATACAAGCACAAGGAATGAGAAATCTGTAGAGACTTCCAAGGTTTCTGCACACATTCACTAGAACAGGAGTCTGACTCTGCTAAGTAAACCAAATACATCGTTGAGACAAAAAGCCCAGACCCTCTAATGAGAGAGGGAACCTCTGACATGTAGAAAGGTTAGCGACAGAGTTTAGTCTGAACCAGAAGACCTGGACATACATTCCTCCAGGGGTAATGAAAGAAAACAAAGAGCTCTGGGGAGATGCATGGTACACAGAAACCTCCCTCTGCAGGATGAACGCAATCCAGAAAGTTCAGCTCTTACTTTCTCTGCTACCTTCTGGATAAACGCAGCTGTTCTTCTAGAGAAGAAACTCTCCCTAAAGAGCACGGTGATGGCCACGTCCTGGCCTCTGTAGCTGGGCGCGACCTGCTCTCTGCCCCGTCGTGGCTACTCTCCCTTCCCTGTTCAGCAGCCTGCCCACTCAGGACCTTCGCATGTGCTGCCCCTTGGCCTGGAAAGTTTTTACTGCCCCAAAGCCTGCCCGCTGGTCCAGTCTCAGCTTAAATGTCTGCTCTTCCTGCCCTCCCCCCAAACCCATTATGTTAGGGCCGCTTCTCATCTGGGTGGGCAGAGGAGGCAGTGGTGGTGGTTAATGACAACACAGAGTCACAAGTGAGACGCCTGCAGTGCCTGCTGTGTCCTGGGGAGTTTTCCTCACTTTACCCGTATAATCTCATTCAATCCTCACTATAACGAGTACCGTTAGGATGGTCACTGCAGGGCCGGTACAGCAGTCAGCATCCAAAGTGGTCCCCAGTGATTCCCACTGCACCTTCTGTTCAGTTCAGTGGCTCAGTCATGTCTGACTCTTTGCAACCGCATGGACTGTAGCACACCAGGCCTCCCTGTCCACCACCAACTCCCAAAGCTTGTTCAAATTCATCTCCATTGAGTCAGTGATGGCATCCAACCATCTCATCCTCTGTCATCCCCTTCTCTTCCCACCTTCAATCTTTCCCAGCATCAGGGTCTTTTCAAATAACTCAGTTCTTCACAGTCCACAGGGTCGCAAAGAGTCGGACACGACTGAGCAACCTTACTCACTTACTCGCATCAGGTGGCCAAAGTATTGGAGTTTCAGCTTCAGCACCAGTCCTTCCAATGAATATTCAGGACTGATTTCCTCTAGGATGGACTGGCTGGATCTCCTTGCAGTCCAAGGGACTCTGCGAGTCTTCTCCAACACAGTTCAAAAGCATCAGTTCTTCGGCTCTCAGCTTTCTTTATAGTCCAACTCTCACATCCATACACGACTACTGGGAAAACCATAGCTTTGACTAGATGGACCTTTGCTGGCAAACTTTAGTCCCCTCCCTTACTGAATAAGGCTGGCCAGTATAACCGACAGGATATGGCAGAAATGACAGTGTGACTTTTGCAGCCAGGCCATAAAAGACACAGTGGCTTTGGCCTTGTGGTCTCTTGGACTGCCTGCTCTGCAGACACTCAGGTAGCCTGTGGAGAGGGCCATGTGGCGAAAAGCTGAAGCCTCACACCAACACTCAGCATCACCCTGCCAGCCCTGTGAGGGAGCCTCCTTGCAAGCAACCAGCCCCAGTCAAGCTGTCAGATGGCTGCAGCCCCAACTGACGTCCAGCCTGCAGTCTCACTGAAGACCCCAAGCCAGACCCAGCCAGCGAACCCACTTCTCAATTCCTGTCCCACAGACACTGGGACGTGATGCTTGTTGCTTTAAGCCTCTACACTGTGAGGAGATTTGTGAGATCTGTCATGCAGAAATAGATAATACTGATGGGAAAACTGGGATGCAGAATGAAACACGGCTATAAAACTTACAAGTGGTGGGACCAACATTTTTGAATCCCACTAGTCTTCCCTGAGACATTCAGTTGGTAAAGAAACTGCCTGCAATTCAGGAGACCCCAGTCTGACTCCTGGGTTGGGAAGATCTGCTGGAGAAAGGATAGGCTACTCACTCCAGCATTCTTGGACTTCCCTTGTGGCGCAGCTGGTAAAGAATCTGCCTGCGATGTGGGAGACCTGAGTTTGATCCCTGGGTTGGGAAGATCCCCTGGAGAAGGGCAAGGCTACCCACTCCAGTACTCTGGCCTGGAGAATTCCATGGATTGTATAGTCCCTGGGGTTGCAAAGAGTCAGACATGACTGAACCACTTTCACTTTCAGTCTGACTCCAGAACTTGAGTTCTGAATCATTCCACCAGGCAGCCTTCTCCACAGCAGGATTAATGACCCCAAAGGACCCCATAAAGGCAAGAATCAGGACTGTCTTTTCTTTCTTTTTTTTAATGCTATAACCCCACCAAACACCAGTACAACAGAGCTGGCATATAGCAGATATTTTGTCAAAAGAAAAATAAATGGACTAAATGAAATGAAAAGAATGACCAAAATGTGGAGTCAGTAGTGGAATTTATAAGGTGACATGCTCTAGCCTACATTTTGCTAGATTTTTAACTTTATTTATTTCTCGTATTTAGTTTTGGCCGTACTGGCTCTCCGTGGCTGCGCAGGCATCTCACTGTTGGGGCCTCCCTTGCTGGGGAGCATAAGCTCTAGGAGCAAGGGCTTCAGCAGTTGCAGCTCCCGGGCTCCGGAGCACAGGCTCGATAGCGGTGGAACGCGTGCTTAGGTGCTCTGAGGCATGTGGCATCTCCCCGGATCAGGGACGGAGCCTGTGTCTCCTGCACTGGCAGGCGAATTCTTTACCACCGAGGCACCAGGGAAGCCCCTTGGCTAGGTTTTTTTAAGTTTTCCTACCAAGTACATGTATTCTGGGGTTCACTTCACTTGAATTCAATTTGCACTGGGATCTGAAAGGAAGGAAAGCCCATCACCCAGTATCCCAGGGCAGAGGAACTAGAAAGCAGTGCAAAGACCCTACGGTTGAAACAGATCTGTCCTGTTTAATGAATAGCAAGATGGGGCCAATGCAGCTTTGGGGGGAGGCTGGGGACATGGATGGGGCAGATCTTGGTTAGGCGTTTGGCTTTTAGCTAAAGTGAAATGAGAAGCTACCGGAGGGTTTTTAGCAGAGGAGCAATATGATCTCATTTGCATTCCTGAAAGATTATTCAGGTTTCTGTATGAAAAATAAGTTGTAAAGCATAAAGTCCGAAAGCAAGAGGAGGCCAGTGCGCGTGGCCAGATGAAGTGAGGATCTGATGCGGTGATTCCTGTATGAGCGCGGGGCACACTGCCTGGCAGACTTTATGCACCCAACTATTCTTTTTTCCTTTGGGAAGGCTCAATTTGAAAATCAGTATAAACATGCAATCACTATAAAGTACACACCCATGCACCCAACACAAAATAAAAAGTTACCATATTCTACATTCAGTGGCATGGGAAAATATTTACAATGTATTGTGAAGGGTTTTTTAAAAGCAAATGAACAGTTTTTATATGTGAGGCGTATAGCTCTGAGCAGAGAAATAAATCTGAAAGGTTTCTACAGAACAGAGTGGGTTATCTCTAAACAGGATCGGAGGGCTCAGTGAAATTGTGGATGGCTTTTACTTCCTTTGTGATCCCTTTCTATACTTCTGAATTCTCTTTAACAGTATTCATTAAAAATTCATATATGCATACCCTATGGCTAGCAGTTCAAGAATTCTTATCTGTATTTACCAAAAGACATGTATAAATACACACTATTCATCACAACCCATAGGGTCGCAAAGAGTCGGACACAACTGAAGTGACTTAACATACACGACACACCTGATGGGAAAACATGCGTTCTCTTTTCTAATAATGAGCACTTATTTAATGTAGAGAAACATAACTCTGATTTCATTGGTAGGAAACACTTAACTTTTTGAATATATATTTTTTTAATTTAAAGAAGTGGCTGGATAACCCACTAAATGAAGATTTATATTATTTCAAAGCAGAATAATTTAACTGGGAGAATCTTCCGGTCACATGGTAGCTGCGAAATGCAACGTTCGTGACATCGCATGGAAGAAATCTGTTAATGTCTACCAACGATTTTTCAAAAAAATTAAAGGGGGAGTTGGTTAAAACAGGATATTTCAGCATTTCTTGATTTTTGTCCTCCTGGTCCTAAAATGCTTCCGAAAAAAGACCTTTCCTTCACAGAGGAAAGAGAAAAGGCTGGGAGAAGCTTCAGGGTGGGGAAGGACTGACAGGTTAGATGTGTGATTTGCTACTCCAAAGTCAATTATCAGATTTCAATGATATGCCAAAGCCCATGAATAGTCACAAAAACACGGAGGGCAGGGGGATGGGCGGCGCAGATACATTTAGCCACCCAGAAAATACATAAAAGAAATTTTCTTCCTTAAAAAGTAGAGAAGCAGTTATGTTAAGGACGTGTTATCCTAATGTTTTAGCAGAAAAGCTGTCGCCTAATATTTTGGGGTCTTCTTACAAGGATCAGTTATGCAGCCACTTGGAAAAGAATGGAGTATTTCCTGCTTTCAAGAACCCCTGACATTTGTAAGAGTGAATGTTAAGAGAACGGAAAGAAATTCAGAAACAACAGGTCTCCTGTTATAGCATGGCGCTGTCTATTACAAACCCAAGAATAACAGGAATCCACTTGATAGCAGCCACTTGGAAGTCGCCACACCAAAGGACTGCCTTTAAGCAGGGGGCAAGAGACCGAACCCAGCAGCTGCTTCTCCTTGGCACAGCAAAACGACATCCTGACAGCCCCAGGATCCGCAGGCAAGGCAGCGACAATCCTAAGGAGACCACATTTGAACCAGGCTGAAGTGGGAACACTGAAGAGCTGCAAGATGGCCAAGGCTGAGCCTTCCAAGCCTGCGACAGGAGCCTGGGCTCTCGTCCAGGCCCACCACTGAGAAGATGGGAAGCACGGCTACTCAGTGACACTGGCGCTGCAGCGTGATTGGAGGATTAAGCCAGAGACTAGGAGAATTCCAGACACGGTATGCTCAACAGTTATGATAATAAATGGCAGACATCCTGGGAAACGCTCACCCCTCGCTCTACGTGAGTTGGTAAGCTTTGGGGTGCCCCCAGGCCTCCCCAGCCCTGGGGAACTGCTGTCAGGCACTTACCAGGCCTCCCTCTGCTCTGATGAGTGAGAGAATGCCCTCCCAAACCCAAGGAAACAGGTATGATTTTAGCTGAAACAAGCAGCCAGATCTGAAGCTAGTAAAGACAGAGTCAGAACTCCATCCCAGGTCTGACTCACTCCTGGGCCCAAACTCTCAGCCACTCTGCAAAGCAAAATGGGCACGAGATGTTGAGCACACAGCAGCACGTGGCCCACTTAGAGTAAGCCCTCAATCTAAGTCAGGGGACCGCAGACGTAATGTCAATGATATCCCTTCAAGGAAGGGAACTGGGGTAACACTCCTGGGGGAGCGAAGACAGTGCATGGGGGCACCCTGGAGAGACCATGGCTTCTCAGCGTTCTCAGAGTCTTGCTCGAACTCTCCAGTTTCTTGTACGACATTAGATTCTCAACAGGATCTGGCGTTCTCCAGGAGGCGAGCAGACCTCCCCAGTGGGCTGAACTCAGAGCCCGTCTTATAGCAACTTGTTCTGAGCTCTTGAGAAAGAATGCTTGAGTCAATCTCCGTTTCTTCCCTTACACGGCAAGTTTTGAGGGCCCCAGAGTGCCTTCCCACAAGGTCAGAAGGAAATTCTGAAGAATAAAATGGCCTGAGATCCCCTTTTCCACCCAGCATTCAGGATTCTCCCCTTTTTCCTGAAGTCAACTGTGTAGCGAATCCAGCAGGTAACACCAAGAGAAGCCCTGCTCTGTCCAGGCTGAGGTTCTAGAGGATTCCAAATGCCCGGATCCCACAGCCATGAGCATAGGGCAAAGAAGAGCTTGGTTCCAAATGCCCACATCCCACAGCCATGAGGACAGGGCAAGAAAGAGTTTGGTTTTCATTTCCTTTTAAAATGCCCCAGACACACACACCTCAAAACCTCCTTACAGTCAAGGCAAAGTGGACACAGATCAGTTATCACATAATAGAATGTAGCCAGCCAGCGCTAATTCTGCAGAGGCCAGTGGCCAGCTGGCACCATGGGCACAAAAGTTCCCTTAGACATTTGAAGATAAGTTGGCAAACAGCAGCAATAAAACAACATCTTCCCCTCAACTCCTACAGCCCTAACTATTTCTCTTTTTTGGTGAAACACTATTGGGCTGCCTTAGACACTGTCAAGGTAAGTCTAAAGGTGAAGAGGAAATGTTAAGAGTGAAATGGACTTCAGTGGTTTAGAAGAGAAAACGGCCATTTATAGCAGTGCTGAAAAACAGCTAAAAAAGGCACCAACTTTGTTGTGCCTGAATTCGTCAAAATGTTTTAAAAGTCATAAAGAATTAAGTGACCCACTGAATAAGCTAACTGGAAATCTAAAGTCTGTTGCAATTTCATACGGAAGACCTGAAGTAAATGCCTTTCATTTGACCACATAATTAATTAAACTCCCCACCCAGATGCAGAAAGCCCAAGAAGCAGCTCTCTGCAGGAGATCTGGGGCGGGGGGTTCGGCTCTGTGTGAACCCTGTGTGACCAAAGTCAAGGAGAAAAGGAAGTGAGAAAACACAAAGCCTCCCAGACTCAGCTGCTTTCCTAAAGCGGTATAAACTTGGAAGCAGGCTACTGCAGCAGGGAACCAGCTTCTATTTGTTGATCTTTGCATTTCGAAACCCATTCGTCTTCATAAGAAAAGCGGTTGCCTCTTCTCTCAGAGAAATACTAAATGGCATACCTAATGAAACAACCGCACAGTCTATAGATCGCTTTCTAATAAAGCAGAAGTGTGGGCGACACTTGGCTATTCTGACAGAAGCTTATCCTGACGCTAAAGGGTGTTCTTTCTGCACAATTAAAGGCATGAAAGGCCCAGGTCCTGGAACGAGCCCCGGCCTCCTTGGCCACCCGGGGCAGACGCCCACAGATGGCAGGTCACAGACCCCATCTCTGGAGACCAGGCAGAGCAGCAGCTAAGCAGAGGCCCCTGGAGCTGGGTTTGCAGAGACAGCCTTCATTCCACAACGCCACATGCCCAGGGAGAGGAGCTTCAGGGTGTCCAAAACACAAGAAAATACAGTTTCGCTTAGCTTTTCCAAGAGAGAAAAAAAGAGAGAATTGCTCAAAACGGCCTCCTAGTTTACACACTATTATAGCTAACACATCAAACACACCTTACGAGTGAGGAGGAAAAGCGTGTGAGGGGCGTGTCTTACTGCATCTACAGGGAGTAAGTCCTACCAGGCACTGACTCCCATCATTACAGTGGGTTCTCTCCAGAGACCTAGACTTCCCAAGTCACGTGGGAACCAGGACACCGTGGAAGTAAGTGGTGAGCGAGTGACAGCTGTGTGCAAAACACAGGGGGAAGAGTGGATGGAGACTGTCAACCCAACATCATTATTAACGCACGTCCAGAACAAGCCTCACCTTCTTCTGCTTACGCAAGAACTACAAGGAACCGCCCTATTTCTGTGATTTCACTGCTGTTTCTGGTTACCAGACTGAAGTTCAAGAGAATCACTTTTCCCTCTTGCCCATCTCTGCCCACTTGACCAAGCCAGTCAAGCCCATACCCAAGATGGCTCTTGGCATCACTGCTGTTCATCAGGCTCTCCTTACCTCCTTCTCAAACTACAGACTGATTATGCTAAATCATGGCTCTGATCTTTTGACAAACTCCTTCAACAAACATTTATTGAACAGGTACTATGTGTCAACTACTGTTCTAAGTACTGGGGATACTCTCATGATGCTAACAGATTAATGGGAATCCTCTGTAACTTTTGACTTCCCTGGTGGCTCAGATGGTAAAGCGTCTGCCTACAATGCAGGAGACCCAGGTTCAATCCCCGGGTTGGGAAGATCCCCTGGAGAAGGAAATGGTGATCCACTCCACTACTCCTGCCTGGAAAATCCCACGGACAGAGGAGCGTGGTAGGCTACAGTCCACGGGGTCACAGAGAGCCGGACATGACTGAGCAACTTCACTTTCTGTAACTTTCATCGGCTGCCAAATATCCCCAAAATCTTTGGCTCTGCATTTGAGGTCACCGCTGAAGCAAGCCCAAAGTGCCTTTCTGCCTTAATCCATGCACCACCCTGAATATTGCAGCCAAGCCATTCCTAACAAACTTTTTCCTTTGCCACCTAAGACATCTCCTCTCCCTTATTAAAGAATAATCTCCCTGAGACCGTTCCCTAGGGCACTCAATGAAGATACTCAGAGAAGGAAGAATCCTGAGAGGCCCCTCTGAATCTGAATCCCTCTTTATCATCGTATCTTGCCGCCTTCTGAATAACCCCAGTGATAAAATGATCCTGGTTTCCCGAGGCACTCATGCTATTGCTCAACGGCTCTCCTGTCTGAAAACTCTTTCCACACTGAGCCCAAACACGTTTTACTTTGTGACTGCCATCCACTTCTCCTAATTCTGCTGTCCAAAGCGGTGTAGGGTGGGACCAGCTTCCTCTTACATGACCATCCTTTAAATATTTTCAGACAGCTAACACACCTTCCCTTGGTTTCTTCTTCTCCAAGCTCAAAACATCACCCAGGTTCAACTATTCATTACACACTCAGTCACTGAATACTTACTGAACATCCTATGCGATAGGCACTAAACACAATCTCCGCTCTAAAGACATGTAAGAGGAAATGATAGAGAGGCAATTATAAAACAGAGTGATAAACACCACAGTGATAAGCAAAGAATGCAGCCCGAGCAGGGGAACTGATACCTCTTTGGAGGGTGGATTCTGGCAGGGAGCAAGGAAATGACATGGAATCCCATTTTCTGAGCCATGACCATTTTTAGGTTAAAAAACGGGCTCTTCAATTTTCAGAGATTGAAACTTGGTGCTATTTATTTATATTAAACCCCAAATGTCATATTAAAAGGAACACAATTAGACTAACATAATAATACAAAGATACGTCGTTTATTTTGTATCAGTTCATTTACTCTACTCTGCCATGCCTTTCTGAACTGAGGTTTTTAATTCTCAGATAATGGTTACCAGCATTCGTTTAATTGCCCCTCATAACTCAATAAGAACTCACACATCAGAAGCCAGTGTGTTGGACTTAATCAAGGACCAAAACACAACTTAGCACAATTTATGATGATAAATTATCACTGCTTCAGGAGAAGATAAACGGTTGTACTTCAAATCTAGTCTAAATGATGATTAAATGTCCCTAAAAGTGATCTATAGCAACGTCACACCAGTGTGAACTGCAGCCTGACAGCGGGAAAAAGATAAACTCATACCATGCTTGGGGTCGTGGTGGAGACAGGGTTTGGTAGAGAGTCTTCATTTAAAAAGATAACTAGGTAAAGAATCAACATGTTATAGATTTTTAAAATTATTCATTAGAAAGCTACATAACATTCACCTCTTAAAACACAACCAAGAATATCATCAACTCAGATACTATTGTATAAAGAAACCTGAGAGAAGATACATTACATGGAATAAAAGAGACTTGCAATGTGGTATTGTACTGTTGCTGTTCAGTCACTAAGTCGTGTCTGACTCTCTGCGGCCCATGGACTGCAGCACACCAGGCTTCCCTGTCCTTCACTATCCCCAGAGTTTGTTCAAATTCATGCCCATTGAGTAGGTGATGCTATTTAACCATCACGTCCTCTGCCACTCCCTTCTCCTTTTGCCTTCAATCTTTCCCAGCATCAGGGTCTTTTCCAATGAGTTGGCTCCTCTTTGCATCAGGTGGCCAAAGTACTGGAGCTTCAGCATCAGTCCTTCCAATGAATATTCAGGGTTGATTTCCTTTAAGAGTGACTGGTTTTATCTCCTTGAGGTTCAAGGGACTCCCATTCTCCAGCAAAATTCAAAAGCGTCAATTCTTTGGTGCTCAGCCTTCTTTATGGTCCAACTCTCACATCAGTACATGACTACTAGAAAAACCATAGCTTTGACTATACAAACCTTTGTCAGCAAAGTGATGTCTCTGATTTTTAATACACTGTCTAGCTTTTATTCCAAGGAGCAAGCGTCTTTTATTTCATGGCTGCAGTCACCATCTTCAGTGATTTTGGAGCTCAAAAAAATAAAATCTGTCACTGCTTCCACTTTCTCTCTTTTTGCCATGAAATAATGGGAATGGATGTCGTGTTCTTAGTTTGTTGAATGCTGAATTTGGAGTCAGCTTTTTCACTCTCCTCTTTCACCTTCATCAAGAGACTCTTTAGTTACTCTTCGCTTCTGCCATTAGAGGGGTATCATCTGTGTATCTGAGGTTGCTGATATTTTTCCCAGAAATCTTGATTCCGGCCTGTGATTCATCCAGCCTGGCATTCTGCATCATATGCTCTGCATATAAGTTAAATTAGCAGAGTGACAATATACAACCTTATCATATTCCTTTCTCAAGTCTGAACCAGTCTGTTGTTCCATGTCTGGTTCTAACTGTTGCTTCTTGACCAGCATACAGGTTTCTTAGGAGACAGGTCGGGTGGTCTGGTATTCCTACCTCTTAAAAGAATTTTCCACAGTTTGTTGTGATCCACACAGTCAAAGGCTTTAGTGTAGTCAATGAAGCAAAAGTAGATGTTTTTCTGAAATTCTCTTACTTTTGCTATGATCCAACAAATGTTGGCTATTTAATCTCTGGTTCCTCTGCCTTTTCTAAATCCAGCTTATGCATCTAGAAGTTCTTGGTTCATGTACTGCTGAAGCCTGGCTTGAGGGACTTTGAGCTTAAACTTACGAGCATGTGAAACGATACTGTATAACAGTGCTGTTGGGCCAGATTCTGCTCCAAGACTATCATGGTCTTTCTTCAGCTATGATTCAGTTCACTCTTTTCCTCCTCATACTTATAAACGCAATAAAAAGAGTATAAAGTTTTCACATGAAAAGATTCTCAACATCATTAGCCAGCAGGGAAATGCAAATTAAAACCAGAAAGAAATATCCAACAAGAATAGCGGAAAAAAAAAAAAAAGATAATACCAAGTGTTGGTAAGGAAGCCGGGGATTTTGGCACGGTAAGGTACTGGTAGGGATGTCAAATGATAGCTCCTCTGCAAAAGAGTTTGGAGGTTTCCTATGAAACTAAATAAACTTAACAGGTGACCTAGTAATACCCACACCAAGAAATAAACCCACACGCTTATGGTTAACCTACAACACAGGCGGCAAGAATATACAATAGAAAAAGACAGTCTTTTCAATAACTGGTATACTCAGAAAACATGTAAAATAATATAATTAGAACATTTTCACATAATATACAAAAATAAACTCAAAATGGATTAAAGACCTAAATGTAAGATCAGAAACTATAAAACTCCCTGAAAACATAGACACAACATTCTTTAACATAAATCGTAGGTAGTTTTTTGGATCTGTTTCCTAAGGCAAGAAACAAAAGCAGACATAAACAAATGGGACCTAATTAAGCTTAAAGGCTCTCGCACAACAAAAGAAACCAGTGACAGCATGAGAGGACAGCCTGCAGAAAGAGAGGAAATACTTGCAAATGATATGACTGATAAGGGGTTAATATCCAAAATATATAAACAGCTAATAAAATGCATTATCAAAAAGAAAAACATTAGAAAATGGGATGAGAGAGTGAATAAACATTTTTTTTTCCTAAAGAAAACATATAGACACATGAAAAGATGTTCAACATCACTAATCAACAGGGAAATGCAAATCAAGACCACAGTGAGCGACCACCTCACACCTGTCGGATGACTATCACCCAAAAGACCACAAGTAACAAATGCTGGCAAGGATGTGGAGAAAGGGAACCCTGGCCACTGTCAACGGGAATGTAACTGGCCATGATAGAAAGCAACGTGCAGGTTCCTCAAAAACCGAAAACAAAGTCACCACAGGATCCAATGATTCCACTCCCACGTCTATATCCAGAGAAAAGAAAAACACTAATTCAAATAGATACATGCACCCCAGTGCTCACAGCAGCAGTTGCGACAGCCAAGATATGAAAGCAACCCAAGCGTCCATCACAGAAGAGTGGGTAAAGAAGGTGTGAGATATACACACACACATACGTGGACACACACATACATACGTACGGTGGAACACCACTAAGCCATAAAGAAGAATAAAATTCTGCCATTTGCAAGGACATGGATAGACCTGGAGGGTATCAGTTCAGTTCAGTCGCTCAGTCGTGTCCGACTCTTTGCGACCCCATGAATCGCAGCACGCCCGGCCTCCCTGTTCATCACCATCTCCCGGAGTTCACTCAGACTCATGTCCATCGAGTCCGTGATGCCATCCAGCCATCTCATCCTCGGTCGTCCCTTTCTCCTACTGCCTCCAATCCCTCCCAGCATCAGAGTCTTTCATGCTTAGTGAAATGTCAGACAAAGACAAATACTATATGTTATCACTTATACATGGAATCTAAATAATAAAACAAGCAAATGAATATAACAGAAAAAAGAAGGGGGAGGCTGAGGGAAACAGGACTACAAAACAGGAGAAGAAGATGGAAGTGAGAGGTTGGAGGGATTTGAGGAAGGAGTTACAAGCCAAGGCTCGCTGGTGGCCTCTAGAAGCTGGAAGAGGCAAGGAAGAGGTTCTTCCCTAGAACCCTGGAAGGGGCAAGGCCCTGCCGACACAATGACCTCAGCCCAGCAGTACTAGTCTCAGACTTCTAATTTCTAAAGCAGTGAGGAAAGAAATTTCTCTTGCTTGTGGTAATTTGTTATAGCATTCATAGGAAACTAACATGCCATGTGAATTGAAAGCTTATATTCCCATTAAAAACTGTACCCAGAGGTTTATAACAACTCTATTCATACGCATCAGTAGCTGGAAATGACCCAAATGGCCTTCAACTGATGAATGAATAAGCACACCGTGGTAATCGGTACAACAGACTACTACTCAGTAATGAAAAGGAACAAACTATTGCTAGTTGCAACACTTGGATGTATCTCAAAGGTGTTATGCTCAGTGAAAGAAGTCAGTCTCCAAAGGTTATACATTGCATGGTTCCATTAATGTGGCATTCCCAGAAAGACAAAACGCAGAGACGACAACAGATCAGTGGTTGCCAGCGGCTAAGGAGGAAGGGAGAGAGCGACTGCAAAGGAATCGCATGAGGAAGGTTACTGGGGCTGTGAAAGCATTTTGTGTCCTGTTGTCGTGGGTGGTAGTTATTTATAGTTTATTCTATATCTTCCCTCCACATCTTCTATAATTAAATCAGCACTAACACAGTAATAAAGAATTAAATAACTTTTGAGCCAAAAGCATTCTCCAAAGACATTTGGGTCAGCCCACATTCACTAAGTAACTAAACATAAGCCTAAGGACCATAAAGTCAAAAAATAATTCTGTATTGGAAGAGCCTCAAAGAAATTCACCTCTTCCCTTCATCCTATCGTAGATGAAGATGCTGGTAAAAAATAACATGGCTAAATAGCATAAGAATGGAGGAAGCTGAAAGCAAGGGCCTGGAAAACCAGTTGCCAAATAACCAGCAGAGTGTAAGCTTTACTTCAAATTCCTACAGACTTCTTTAAATTGACAAATGCCCAGAAAGTCATGAGGAGAATCAGCCATCACAACAACATAAAGAAAGAATGCAAATACTCTGGTGTGTGTGTGCCAAGTTGCTTCACTCATGTCGAACTCTTTGCAACCCTATGGACTGCAGCCCCCCAGGCTCTGGTAGACCACTAAATTCCTTAGGCTTTTACCCATGCAAGAAATCTTTCTGACCAAGGAAAATTGAAGGCTTGCAGGGTTGCTTATAAACCTCAGAACTTAATCTCTAGCAAACTAACCACAATATATGAATATAAATATTTTTTAAATTGTTTTATTATCCTTATTTTTATTTATTTATTTTGGCCGTGCTGCATGGCTTGTAGGATCTCAGTTCCCCGACCAGGGATCAAACTCATGCCCCCCTACACTGGAAGCACAGTCTCAACCACTGGACCGCCAGCAAAGTCCCTATCCACAATACGTTACACCAAACTGTGCCTCCTGAATTGACAAAGGTTCACAAATAAAAACCTATGCAGACTCTGACAAGAGGGCTGAAAAAAAAAAATGTGTGCGAAATGACAGGCAGTAGATTTAAGGGTTAGATAACTGTCCTGAAGAAATAAGAAACTACAGGAGG
Organism: Budorcas taxicolor; assembly: GCF_023091745.1. NCBI lineage: Eukaryota > Metazoa > Chordata > Mammalia > Artiodactyla > Bovidae > Budorcas > Budorcas taxicolor. The sequence goes on along the minus strand of NC_068920.1, from coordinate 160,165,244 downwards.
GAAAGAAAAAGAGGCTTCCGGTCAGCAGCAAGAACGGCCCGAAGGCCCAAACGACTAGGAAATCCTCAGGGCAGGTGATTAGAGGCACACATTTCAAGGAGCAGGAATGGAAAGATCTCTACAGCTCACATCCTCTAACCACCCTGAAGGAAGTACTTTAATAAAAAAAGTATTTACAGTTTAAGCAGGGGTTTTCTTGAGAATTCTCTTGAGGCACTGCATTCCAGTGTCATCGTGTGTTCAGACATAACCCATGGATTTTACAGATAATCCATAATTACCAACACTGTGCAACCTTGTCTCTGGCGAGCTGCTCATCACAACATTACCACTACTAGAGTTTACTTCTTAATTTTCCTCTAGTTTAGTCCTTTTTGGCCTGATCCTTGTTACTGACAGGTGTATTATTCTAGAATTATAAATAATAAGAGCAGCAATAATTAATATTTGTTAGAGGCTAAGTAGTCATGTTTTTCCAGTAGTCATGTATGGATGTGCGAGTTGGACTCTAAAGAAAGCTCAGCGCCAAAGAATTGATGCTTTTGAACTGTGGTGTTGGAAAAGACTCTTGAGAGTCCCTTGGACTGCAAGGAGATCCAACCAGTCCATCCTAAATGAAATCAGTCCTGAATGTTCATTGGAAGGACTGATGCTGAAGCTGAAACTCCAATACCTTGGCCACCTCATGCGAAGAACTGAGTCATTTGAAAACACCCTGATGCTGGGAAAGATTGAAGGTGAGAGGAAAATAGGACGACAGAGGATGAAATGGTTGGATGGCATCACCGACTCAATGGACAGGAGTTTAAGTAAACTCCGGGAGTTGGTGATGGACAGGGAGGCCTGGAGTGCTGCAATCCATGGGGTCGAAGAGTCAGACATGACCGAGTGACTGAACTGAGAGGCTAAGTGCCAGGCTTTGTTAGACTTTTTATTATCTCATTTAATTCTCCCATCAACAGTACAATCAAGGGGAGTACTACGATTCCTATTTTGCAAATCAGGAACGAGAGACTCTGAGAAGTTAAAAAGACTCGCTGGGTCTCCCTGGCGGCTCAGTGGTCAAGAATCCACTGCCAGTGCAGGAAACATGGGCTCGATCCCTGGTCCAGGAAGGTCCCACATGCTTCGGCACAACAAAGCCTGTGCGCCACAACTACCGAGCCTGTGCTCTAGAGCCCGGGAGCCACAGTCACTGAAGCCCTCGCGCCCCAGAACGTGCGCTCCGCAGCGAGAGAGGCCACCACGGCTAGAAGCCCATGCACCACAACTGAAGCAGCGTCCGCTCTCCGCAACCAAAGAAAAGCCCGAGCAGCAGTGAAGGCCCAGCCCAGCCAAAAACAAATACATACAATTGTAAATATATATACTTAAAAAAAAACAACACTTGCTGTATTGCTCAGTTCAGTTCAGTCACTCGGTCATGTCCGACTCTTTGCAACCCCATGGACTGCAGCACGCCAGGCTTCCCTGTCCATCACCAACTCCCAGAGCCTACTAAAACACTCCATTGAGTTTTCATTGTCCATTGAGTCAGAGACGCCATCCAACCATCTCATGCTCTGTCATCCCCTTCTCCTCCTGCCTTCAATCTTTCCCAGCACCAGGGTCTTTTCCAATGAGTCGGTTCTTTGCATCAGGTGACCAAGGGATTGGAGCTTCAGCTTCAGCCCTTCCAATGAATATGCAGAACTGATTTCCGACAGGATGGACTGGTTGGATCTCCTTGCAGTCCAAGGGACTCTCAAGAGTCTTATCCATCACCACAGTTCAAAAGCATCAATTCTTCGGTGCTCAGCTTTCTTTAGAGTCCAACTCTCACGTCCATACATGACTGCTGGAAAAACCATAGCTTTGACTAGAGAGACCTTTGTTAGTCAAGTAACGTCTCTGCTTTTTAATATGGTGTCTAGGTTGTTCAGGAGAAGGCAATGGCACCCCACTCCGGTACTCTTGCCTGGAAAATCCCATGGACGGAGGAGCCTGGAGGGCTGCAGTCAATGGGGTCGCTGAGGGTCGGACACAGCGGAGCGACTTCACTTTCACTTTTCACTTTCCTGCATTGGAGAAGGAAATGGCAACCCACTCCAGTGTTCTTGCCTGGAGAATCCCAGGGACGGGGGAGCCTGGTGGGCTGCCGTCTATGGGGTCGCACAGAGTCGGACACGACTGAAGCGACTTAGCAGCAGCAGCAGTAGGTTGGTCATAGCTTTTCTTCCAAGGAGCAAGTGTCTTTTAATTTCATGGCTGCAGTCACCATCTGCAGTGACTTTGGAGCCCCAAAACGTAAAGTCTCTCACTGTTTCCCCGTCTATTTGCCATGAAGTGATGGGACCGGATGCCATGATCTTCGTTTTCTGAATGCTGAGTTTAAGCCAACTTCTCCACTCTCCCCTTTCACTTCCATCAAGAGGCTCTGTAGTTCCTGCTAGTACCGAGCAAAACGGGTAGCACAGAGGATGTCCTCAGCTAGTATCGACTACACCAACGCTGGCGTCGGCAGTCACGCTGCTCCTAAGTGGTAAACAGGAATCGGACTTCAGAAAAAATCATGAGTTCAGTATCACCCTTATCTCCCTGTTGGGACAAGGAGGCAGACACAGAAGCAGGAACCTGTCAAGGGACAAAAGAGCCCCTGTGTATTCCACAGTCTGTACTTTCACTTCTGGGAAGGCTTGATTCAACATATACTCTCATTCTCTGAAGCCTTACTTTTCCAGGTTCACTTTAATTTATTAACTTAATCTTCAATTTCTCTTTCAAAAACAGAACCAGCCACAATCAAACAAGAAGGAGTTTAATAATTAGACAATATGGGGAGTTGTAGGAGATCAAAAATGCCACAAATTTCAGGATTCCCTGGTGGACTAGCGGTTAAGACTCCATACTTCCAATGCATGGGGTACAGGTTCCATCCCTTGGCAGGGGGAACTAAGATCCCCATGTGGCAGAGTGTGGCCAAAAAAAAAAAAAAAAAGAAAGGAAAGGAAAAAAGGGCCAATTTCAATGCTGATAAACATTTTCCACATGCATTTCAAAGAACAAGAGCTAAAGTCTGTTATCAAAAGAGTTCAGGCTGAAATCTGAGGGAAAGAGCTTCAGAATGATCAACATAAATGTGAAAGTCATTTCCCCCTCACGCCGGGAGTTTCCATTTCCTATTGTGAGCCAGAATTCGCAGGCAGAAGGGAGGAAGGGAGAAACGAGGAGGTATCAAGAGTTATGCTGTTGTTTATTTAGTTTTTTTCTTTCTACAGAAAAACGCAAATCAAAACTGCAGGGTGGTCTATTAGGCAGGCCAGTCTAAGCCACCTACACACCAGACAACTGAAAGGCCCTAAGGAAGGGAGGGTACCTTCTCACCTCCCAACCTTTATTCTTGCCCACTTTTGTCTCTGTAAAAGCAAACAAGTGAAAACAATTCAACTCTAACACAACTTCAGCAAAAGAAATAAAATGAATATATATATATGTATAATATGTATATACATATATATGGTTTACCTGCTCAATTTTTAGATAAGAGTACATAATTTTTCACAAAAATAGGCTGCTTCACTATATAATGGGAACCACCAGAAGTTTCTGAGCTACAAAGTGCCAGGTTGCACCTTAGCACAAGGGCTCTGGTGTTATTTGGGAACTATAATTTGCTTGCTCAAAAATTTTTGAGAGATAAAGGTATGTGATATTTTACAAAAATAGAGACTGCTGCTCCACATAATAGGAACCACCAGAAGGCTTTAAGCTACAACACCCCACACTTAGATTGTTCTTTAGCATAAGGGCTCTGGCATTATTTGGTAACTTTTAAAAATAATACGCCAGGTGGGAGGTGGGGTTCAGGCTGTGTGTCGGGGGACACATGTATACCTGTGGTTGACTGACATTGATGTATGGCAAAAAACATCACAGTATTGTAATTATTCTCCAATTAAAATAAATTAATTGAGAAAAAGAATACACTTAGACATAAATTGTAAAAAAAAAAAAATTAAAAAAAGTAACACAGCAAGGGCTCTGCATGGTGCTTTGCACAGAGAAAGCACTCCGGGGACAGGTGCAACAGGTAAGGGGTACATGACAACACCTGGTGTCCAAGCCTCCACTTCACCTAACGCCCTTTTGCTGAAATAGGACTCAGCCTCCAGTCAGGGGAGAAAAGGTTTTGCATGTAGTCATCCGGCGTTCTCAGAAGTCCGTCTAAGTGCACTGCATTGGTTAATGACTGAAAAGCCCCAGTGTGCGTCCTGTCTGACTCACTGCTGAGCGCACAGCCTCAAAATGACTGACATCCACGCAGCTGGAGACATCCCACATACGTGGGAAAGAGAACTGTTATCCCTCACAGATGGCCCTCCTTTGAGTTCAGCCCAAACCAAAGACAACCAGAGAGTACACGTGACCCTGTAACCTTAGTAGGCCTAGGAATGAGCACTGCACCACAACAGAGGGCCCAGGCGATGGGGCTGGCGACTGCTCTGCTAAGGGGATGGAAGGTCTGGGTCCGACATTGCAGCCCCCAGAGCCCTGGCACTATGCGGTGGCCAAGCAGCTGGGTGTCGCCAATCCCAACAAACCTACTTTATCCCTTTTCTTAGGCTCTCATCCAATTTCCTTTTCGCTACATTTTCCTTACCCTGTTCTTGTTTTTCTCTGTGCTGGATTGTAAATGGCTGAGGACACGGGTGGTCTTGCCCTCTTCCGTGTAACCCACAGTTCTTGGCCAACACAGGCACTCTGGTGGGCTCACAGGTCTCCCGTGGCGTCTGTGGGAGCAGGCAGCCCCATGACCAGCAACCACACAGAGCAGCTGCCCACTTAGCTTAGGAACTTTGTACCTATGCACAGAAAAGGAGCCAATTTCCAGTTCTTTCCAGCCCTGCAATTCAAGGACATCCCAGGTGCAAGGACATGGCTCTTTGGGTTGTGTTATCTGTGGCCATTCATTATGGGATTCTTTATGAATTTACTGGTAAGTCCTCCCACAAGCGAATTTAAACAAAACCTTCATTTCAATTAAAGAATCATGTGTTACTGACTCCACTGACTCACTATCTACGTCATGATTACACATTCTTACAGAACAATGATGTGAACTTAGAAAGTCATACAGAGTTTGATCAGCTTACAGAATCCATCCCATAACCATGACTTCATAATTTGGAAACACTAACCCCAATGCACCCTGAAAACTGTCGTAGGACACCTACATTTTTCTTACTTTGATCATATATTACTTGTCCCAGGAGAGCATTAATTTTTCATTTGAACAATGCTGACTGAACTTTAAATTACTTCTTTGAATAATTTACAGAAATATATGTTGTTTTTGTAAGAAAAAAAAGTATTTTTAAAGTACTACATCTTATGTTTCCTGAAGGCACCTCTCTGTCATGTCGTTGTTGATGTTGTTCAGTCGCTAGGTTGTGTCCAACTCTTTGCAGTCCTATGAACTGCAGCATGCCAGGCTTCCCTGTCCTTCACTGTCTCCTGGAGTTTGCTGAAAGTCATGTCCATTGAGCTGGTGATGCCACCCAGCCGTCTCATCCTCTGTCACCCCCCTTCTCCTCCTGCCCTCAATCTTTCCCAGCATCAGGGTCATTTCCAGTGAGTCAGCTCCTCTTTGTTATCAGGTGGCCAAAGTATTAGAGCTTCAGCATCATTCCTTCCAATGAATATTCAGGGTTGATTTCTTTTAAGATTGACTGGTGTGATCTCCTTGCAGTCCAAAGGACTCTTAAGAGTCTTCTCCAGCACCACAACCTCAGCTCTTTCTCTGTTATGCCCACATCTTAATTAAACTTTTTTCAAAAATAAGAGCCCTAAAAAAAAAAAAAATCAGGAAACGCTATGCATTTAATTGACAATGACTTGATGGCATGATCGTAGATTAGACAAAGCCAAGGCAGGTGCTACTAATTAAATATCACATGTCATGGCTTAGCCAAAGTAAGACAAGGCTATACAGGCAGCTTCCTGCTAACGCATAACGGAAGAAACGCACTTTTGTATTTCAAGAGCTCCATTTTCCCTACAAGGCTGAAAAGGCTTACATATCACCAATGAAACACACATTTTTCTAAGGATAAAAACTTTTCCTTACCGTGTAGCCACTAAACAATATATTTTGTTTTGAATAATGGTGGGGGGGGGGTGGTGGAGAGTAATAACTGTCACTATTACTTTTAACAGCATGATTTAACATTTTTATGTTATCCTTCACCCACGCAGACCACCTGATCCCAGCAACTGCCTCAGATGTGCTTCTCAAAACAAACCTTCCAAATGTGCTAATAATGATCACTTCTTAGTTTCCATTTTTTCCTTGCTGTTAAAAGTATCTGAAACTGTAGTTGTATTAAATAACTTAATGTATCACAAGGGACTGGACTAGTACCTGAATGTACTCATCAAATGTCGCCAGTTACTACTGTGGAAGGAAGGGCAATTGAAAGATAAACACTATTGTGACATTTCTTTCCCCTGTGGCAATGTTCTGACTACATCTTACACTTTGAGGTTCTTTGCATTATGACTGTATCTGGTTTTCCAACTGTCATCTCTCAAGAACAGGTAGTGTGGTGAGGCAGAAGCAGTTTTAATATTTAAACAAGAGTGGTCACCAGCAGGCCTCAAGGAAGACACTGAAAATGAGCTGAGTCTTTGACCAGTCTTTACCCTGGGCACTCAGCACGCTTTACCATGTGGCTTCCATGTAAAACAGTCCGGAACAAAGACAACAGCTCCTTAAACCAGAGGTCCTGTGTTCTTTAAACTGACCCGGAGCTCAGCACATTAGCTGGGGTCCTGACCACAGGAAGAGCCAAGCACAGGAGGGTCAGGCACCGTGCCAGGGCTGGCACTGGCTGGCCCAGTCAGTCTCCCAAGAAGTGGCAGTAGCCAGGCCACACCACCAACCCAGGACTGGGTTTAAAGGCAATAAAAATAACCTATTATCTTTAACAAAGTGGTGCTGTAACAAGGCAGTCCAGCAATACACTTCAGGGATATAATTAGTACAGTGTGGTAGGGAGAGGGACAGTTGCTCAATCGCGTCTGATTCTTTGCAACCCCATGGTCTATACAGTCCATGGGATTCTCCAGGCCAGAATACTGGAGTGGGTAGCCTTTCCCTTCTCCAGGGGATCTTCCCAACTCAGGGATCAAACCCAGGTCTCCTGCATTGCAGGCAAATTCTTTACCAGCTGAGCCACAAGGAAAGCCCAAGAATACTGGAGTGGGTAGCCTATCCCTTCCCCAGCGGATCTTCCCGACTCAGGAAGGAATCGGACCAGGGTCTCCTGCATTGCAAGTGGATTCTTTACCAACTGCGCTATCAGGGAAGGCCAAATATGTGAAAGTCTCTCAGTCGTACCTGACTCTTTGAAACCACATGGACTATACAGTCCATGGACTTCTCTAGGCCAGAATAATGGAGTGGGTAGCCTTTCCCTTCTCCAGGGCATCTTCCCAACCTAGGGATTGAACCAGGTCTCCTGCATTGCTTGTGAATTCTTTTTTTTAACTTCTTTTTGCAGCTGGATTCTTTACCAGCTGAGTCACAAGGGAAGTCCGTGGTAGGGAGAAGCATCCTTATGAGACAGAATTTTGCCAGTTTCACAAAACATAAAAACACGTGTGAAAGTAGAATACAAACGCAGAAGTGAAGCCACTCAGTCGTGTCCGACTCTTTGTGACCCCATGGACTGTAGCCTGCCGAGCTCCTCCAACCATGGGATTTTCCAGGCAAGAGTATTGGGGTGCATTGCCATTTCCTTCTCTAGGGAATCTTCCTGATCCAGGGATCAAACCCAGGTCTCCCGAAGTGCAGGCAGACTCTTTACTGTCTGAGCCACCAGGGAATCCATAAGACTAACGCAGACCCTAACAAATATAACTATGATTTGTCAATGGAATCTGCCATTTTTCTTTCAAAAAATGGAAAGGTGAAATAACTGATCACCTTAAAATGTATTGCCTTTTCAGCGAGAACACTGGTGGTATAAGTTATAGGAAAGCGCAGGCGTGCTCAGCTGTGTCTGACTCTTTGTGACCCCATGGACTGTAGCCCACCAGGGTCCTCTGATCGGAGGACTTCCCAGACAAGAGTACTGGAGTGGGTTGCCATTTCTTTCTCCAGGGGGTCTTCCCAACCCAGGGATCAAACCCTCCTATCTCCTGTGTCTCCTGCACTGTCCGGTGAATTCTTCACCACTACGCCACCTGGGAAGCCCAACAGTAGCAGTAAATCCAACACAAAATTGGCTTAAACAATCAGGAAGCAGTGCGATGTCACATAATTCAAAGTCCAAAGGTCAGCTGGCAGTAGCAGTCCTACACCGTCCCCCTCACTCCCCCACTCCACCCCAGTGCCGAGCCTCCCAAGGCTTCCGGGCTCCGGCCTGCAGGTGCTGCCTCACAGTTTACACTGACTGCCAGAAGCAAAGACCGTCCTCCCCCAGCTCCAGGGAAGAAGGCCTTGCTTTCCATCAGAGGGGTCGTTCAGATGCTGTGCGGGTTTGAGGGCAGGGGTGCTCAGTCCTGGCTGCTTGTCAGAATCACCTGGAGGGTTAAAAACAAGAACGAAAACGAGGAGACACTCTGCAGACCTTACGGTCAGTGTTCTCTCTAGCACAACAGCCCCTTTCCCTCCCTGGCAGTAATCCTTTTGTGCAAAATATCTCTCTGCTAAAAAACAAATAAAAAAAACTGAGGCTCCCCAAGGTATCTCCCCAGGCCAATTAAATCCTCCACGAGTGGTGGAACCTAGATGGAAGTCTTCTCAAGCCCCTAAGGAGAAGGAAACGGCAACCTACTCCAGTACTCTTGCCTGGAGAATTCCACGGACAGAGGAGCCTGGTGGGCTACAGTCCACGGGGTCACAAAGAGTAGGATGCGACTGAGTGACTGACACACAAGGAGATGCCTGGCGAGAACCCCTCTGGAGGCTGGGGTGGGGCTGTTGCTTGTGAGATGCAGGGCAGTGAAGGAGCCGAGGGCAGTAGGGGCTACGCAGGCAAGCAACCCGGCCCTGCAGTTACCTCTTTAGGATCTGCCACACAGGGAGCCTGGTGAGACGGTTCGCAACAACAGAAACACGTATATCCCTTAAGCATGTTAAAAATGTTCAACCTCACTCAGAGAACTACTAATTAAATTAAACCCACAGTAAATCCAAGATACTATTTCCTATGGAAAAGTCCCCAAACTTGGTAACACGGGCTCTCAGCTAGGCTCTGGGGATACAGTTACCCTTGTGCATCACCAGTGAAGAGAGTGTAGCTATCAACACAGTATCCACCTTAATATCTACTGCCTACTACTATTGATACTAAGTAATACCTTGGTAGAGAAATTAATTAAAGTGATTCTAAAATGTATCCAGAAATGTATCTAAAAGGTACCTGGACCAAGAATAGCCAAGGCAATCCCGAAGAACAAGTCTAACTCTGGGCTAAGTTGCTTCAGTCCTGTGCGTCTCTTTGCGGCCCCACGGACTGTAGTCCCCCAGGCTCCTCTGTCCGTGGGGTTCTCCAGGCAAGGATACTGGAGTGGGCTGCCATTTCCTTCTCCATACTCCACTGGCTATTAAGACTTACTTTAAAGCTACAGTGTTTAAGACTTCCTGACACTGATGCCAGGACAGACAAATAGAACATATAAGTAAGCAATCCCCACACAGACCTAAACACACGTGGACGCCTGATTTATGCAGCAGCAGACGTTCTTCTCAGTTAAAGAACTAGTTAAATATGGGGCGAGGGGAACAAACCATTGTCTCTACATAGAGAAAATCAATTTCAAGTGAACTATAGGTCTAAATACGAAAGGTAATAGAATAAAACTTCTCCATGACCTTGGGGTGGACAAATATTTCTTGTATAGGACCCAAAAAAAAGCACTAATCATAAAGACTGTTAAATTGAACATTAGAATTAAGAACTTTGGTTCATTAAAGATACCATTAAGAGAATAACAGAAAAAAAAAAAAAAGACAAGCCACAAAGTATGAGAAGATACTTGCAATAAATGCATTCAAAAAGTGATTGAGAATATAGAAACAATTCCTATGAATCAGTAAGAAACACATATATGTATGTGTATATATGCGTGATATCCAAATAGCCAATAAACATCTGAAGAGGTACTTAATATCATGAGTTACAAAAAAAGTTCAAATTAAAACCACAATGAGACACTACTGCAGAGTTCCATGAAAAGCGGACATTTAAAACACTGACAGTATCAAGGTTTGACAAGAATGTAAAGAAACTTAGTCTCCTCTACTGCTGCTGGGAACGACACTGATGCAAAGACTGGAAAGCTCTTTTGACGGGGAACATGCCTATACCGTGTAAACAAGCGATTCCACTTCTGGGTACATAATAAGAACGTTCGTAGAAGCATTATTTGTAAGTAGCTAAAACTGAAAATAATCTGCATGGCCATCAATAACAGCATGTGCAAATAAATTTTTGAACATTTATAGACCAGAATACTAATTAACAATGAAAATGAACAAACTACCAATACCTGCAACAACATGGATGAATCTTACAAAAATAACGTGGAATGAAAGAAGCTATCAAAGCACAGAAATCTACATAGATATATACTGCTCGGGTTGAAAAACCTGTAGACCTGAGCCTCTGCTTCTGGCCACAGTGCAGTATCAGATATCCTTTCACCCTAAGCAAATGCAAAACTGAACAAAATAAAGGAGACAACCGTTTTCAAGCATAAGACAGCAGGCAGGGCGGTGACCCTTAGAGAAGAGGAAGACAGCAGGGACGCTCCGACTTCCTGCACGGGGCACTTTCCCAACCATGGTGCAGGGAGACGATGGCACCCAAGCCGACAGCAGCAGTCCCAGTGAACTGCAGAAGACAGCCTGGACTCCAGACTGCTGAGGCAACTAGAACTGCAGGCAGGACATCCGAGAGGTGGAGGCTTTGGGAAGCGGAAAGCGTCAGACAACAGCAGGTGGCTGACGCACGTGCAAGGTGACATTCCATAAGGCTCAACAGGCAGCGTCGGCTGCGAGAGTGAGCAGAGAACACAAGTACCAAGATTTCACGGGGCCCGAAACATGCACGCGCAGCCAGTCCAGAGCGGAGAGACCTTGCTAAACACCAGATTCCAGAAAAGTCAAGCATTAGCATCAAGAATGTCCTCTAAAGTAAGGGCCTTGCCTCTGGACTAAGGATAAATCCAAAAACAGACTCACTCTAACAAAATACAAACCACCTACGGGGCCAAAAGAACATGTCAGTAACTTAACCGCCTGTCAGAGCAAAATGAAAACCTCTCTAAAGTATTGAAAATCCCTACAGTGTAACATGCACATGTCTGATACATAATCAAAAATAATTAAACATGCAAAGAAGCAGGAAAATGTGACTCCTAAGGCAGGGGAAAAGCAATCAATCAAAATAGACCCCAAGATGAACCAGACTGGGCTTCCCCTGTGGCTCAGCTGGTAATGAATCGGCATGCAGTGCAGGAAACCTGGGTTCGATCCCTGGGTGGGGAAGATCCCCTGGAGAAAGGAAAGGCTACCCCACTCCAGTATTCTGGCCTGAAGAGTTCCATGGACTGTATAGTCCCTGGGGTTGCAAAGAGTCGAACATGACTGAGTGACTTTCACTTTTCACTTTCACTTGACCCAGATATTTGAATTAACAGACAGGTCTCTACCTTCAAGAATCTGGAGGAAAAGATGGACCTAATGAGTGAAAAGATGGTGAATCTCAATAGAAAAATTCAAACTATAAAAAAGAACCAAATGGAAATTTCAGAATTTAAACTGATTATATCTGACATGAAAATTTTAAAGAAACTGAAGATTAGAAACTGCAGGAAGTTAGTGAACTTGTAGATCAACAGAAAGTATCTCAACTGAAAAATAGGAAAAAAAAAAGTCTGGTGACTTAACAGAGTTTCAAACTATATGACATGAAAACTAACAGAATATCTATAGTTACATTTTCATTCTAAATATTGCCCTTATATGCCTTTTCTTTTTCTTCATCAATCTCACTAGATGTTTGCCTGTTTGATAAATTTCTTTCAAAGTCAGCTTTTGGTACATTTTAAAATTTTTTGTCGATTTATTTACTTATTTGGCTGTGCTGGGTCTTTGCTGTTGCAAGTGGGCTTGCACTAGTCGCAGTGAGCAGGGACTACTCTTCACTGGGGTGCACGGGCCCTAGGCGAGGTGGCTCAGGAGTTGTGATGCACGGGCTTAGTTGCTCCATGGCATCTTCCAGGACCAGGGATCAAACCTGAGTCCCCTACGTTGGCAGGAAGATGCTCAGCCACTGGACCACCAGCGGAGTCCCAGCTTGCGGCATTTTTGATCATTTCCATCTCTCAGCTTGTGTTTTTATTCTTGCCACTCTTCTTCTTTTGTGTACTGTGGGATTACTCTGCTTTCCTGGCTTCTTTAATTAAATGCTTAGTTACCCCCTGCTCCCCCACCATCTTTGTTTTCTAATAAAAGGTTTTAAAGCTTAAAAAAAAAAAAAATTTTTAAGATAGAATTAAAAGCAAAAAAACCCCCAACCTATCGTAGCTGTGATTTTTAACATCTGAGGATCGGCAACAAAACACACCAAAAAAGAAACTGAGCAAAAGTACAAATAAAATAAGTATACACAAAATAGGTAAGGCTGTAGAAGATTTTAGACAACACTGTCAACCAACTTGATCTAATTCACATTTACAGAAAGTTACAACCAACAACTGCAGAACACATATTCTTTTCAAGTAGAAATGGAACATTCAGTAAGACAGGTCAAAGGCTGGGCCATAAAATTAATCTCAGTAAATGTCAAAAGACTGCAAGTTTTACAGAGGATGTTCTCTGATGACATGGAATTAAGTTTGAAATCAGTAAGATATCTAGACTGTCCCAAATATCTGGGAATTAAACACTTTAAAAACAACACATCAAAATCTGCCTTTAAGAAGGAGGAGGGAGTCAAGCAGAGTGCTGAAAGGCAGATGGGTTTTGAACACACAGAAAAGTGATGTCCGGGGCACAACCACCACACAGAAGATGTACACAGAAGGCCCTAAGGGAGTGCTTCCCCTTACTGCAGCTCATCTTCTAAGTAGCGGTCTTAATCTTTTTAGCCCATAGACTCAGATAATATGCCTGACATACTCCTATGGGTATAATTCCCAACTCAATCATGTTAACTCGTCCTTTTCCCTCCCACTCATTAAATGCATCTCTTTGCAACACACTTCACAACACACCAGTGGTTATCACATGGAGATCTGTGGCACAGGCAAAGTCCCTAAACAATACAAAGTGATTTCTTCTTTTCTCCAATTTCTATTATTTTCTTTGCTAGGTTGCTTCATTTAAAGAAGGTAAAAACTCTTTCAGTTAATTCATCTTTGATCATCCTCCGTTACTAATCCCATTTTTCTGTTTTCTGAATTTTCTATTTTCTTCTACATTATTAGCTTATTTCTTAAAAGGGGGAACAAGGGACTTCGCTGGTGGCTCAGTGGTAAAGAATCCACCTGCCAGTGCAGGGCACATGAGTTTGATCCCTGTTCCGGGAAGATCCCATGTGCCGCAGAGCAACTAAACCCACGCGCCCCAGCTACTGGGCCTGTGCTCTGGAGCCCTGGAGCTGCAGCTGCTCAAACCCGAGTGTCTAGAGCGCTCCACAAACCACCGCAATGGGAAGTCCGTGGGCTGCAAATAGAGAGTAGCCCTCACCTGCTGCAATTAAAGCCAGGTGAGGCTTTAATGAGAAAGCCAGCATGCAGCAACGAAGACCCAGTGCAGCCAAAAATAATTTGGCCAAAATAAATAATAGGTAAATAAAATTTTTTAAAAACTTACTTGTAATGCCAAAAATAAGTTTTTTTAAAAAAAAATGGGGAATAAGATTTTACGAAAAACAAAGCCATACAAAATGTATTAGACTATGAAAAATAACAGGATGCCTGAAGAAATGTACACACATACAATTTTGCATCTTAGTTCATGTTTCACAACCCCAATCCCTAACATAAAGTACATGATATAATCTTTCCAAACAACCCCTTTATTTAAAGAGCTGACTGAACTTCAAAACCTATAAGACTCAACAGCTGTTCTTTTTCCCACCTCCTAACCCGTACGGTTACACAGTGTAATTTAACAATAGTAAGAACTATACTGTTGCTCTATCAAGTTCCTATTTGATTACCTTGCATAAAGTTTTATTTGAAAACAGTGAAATAGTTTTAAACTGAGAGTAAATAATTTCTTATAATCATTTTTCAGTTAAGCTCATAATAAAACATCTGATATGTACAAATTAAATAAGTAATACCCTGAAAGACATAGAATGTACTAACTTAAAAATTAGAAAATCTAGAAATAATTTAGAGAAAAAAAACCTTCAATTTTAAAAAGTACTAACTAGAAAAGCATTCAAAGCTTTACAAATTGAAATGATTTTATATTAAAAACATTTACTACCAAGAAAAACAGGAAAACTTGTGTGCAAATTTTTTTTAAACTCTGCAACTTTCTGATTTAAGGTGGAAAAACCTAGAGAAATGGGATTTAAAACTTAAACATGAGTTAAAATCATTCTCTTATAAAATTTTGAATATCACCACCTTGACTCCCACAAAAGAAAAAAAAAATTCAAACTAATCCTACATAAAGGCGTCAAGTCTTAACTTCATCAACTACCGAACGGCACCTTGCTTATGTGAAACACACACAGAGGTTATCCCTTGGGGATGTCATCCACGCTCGTAGCTTTAAATACCATCGAGAACCTGGTGACCCTCAGGTTCCCTCTCCAGCCTGGAGTGCTTCCCTGAACTCAAGCTTGGAGCATGCATGTATGCATATCTGACATACCCACGCACAGGCACCTCACACCCAGCGAGCGCAAGCAGCAGCTCCAGGTGGTCGCCGCTTCCTCACCCTCCCACCCTCTGGCTCCCATTTCAGGAAAAGGCAACTCCATGTTTCCAGTCACTCAGTCCCCGGACCCCTGACTTCTCTCACATCCCACATCTAAGAACAAATCTAGTCAGGACAGCCTTCAGATACTCACAGAATCTGACTCCTTGACCGCAGCCACCGCCGCCCTGACCAAGCCAGCGCCATTCTCACCCAGACTAGTGCCATCAACAGCCGGTGGACTCGAACCTGCCTCCTCGGCTCCCCTTCAGGACGAAGCAGCCAGAGACTGCATTACAGCATGAATCAGGCTGTGGTCCTCCTCTCTCGAAATTCTCCCAAGACCACACGAGGAAAAGCCAAAATCCTTGAAACGGACAAGGCCACTTTCTTCTCCAGCCAACCTCCCGGCTCCCTCATTTCATCTCCTGCAACCCTCCTTCACTCTCTCTGCTCCAGGTACTCTGGGCTTCTTGAACCTGCTAAGCAAGCTCTACCTAGGGCCCCCATACGCCTTGATTCCCCTCCTGCCTGAAAGCCATTATTTCCATGGCTTGCTCCCTCACCTTCCTCTTTAGGTCTTTATTCAAACCCCACCTTCTCAAAGAGCCTCTCTGGCCACCCTAACTAAAGTCACCCCCTAGCATTCCCTGTCCCCTTTTCTGTTATTCAGCTCCTCAGCAACTCTATGTTTTACTTGTTGCTGGTGCTGAGCTCCTTATTGCCAAATTCAGGCTTAAATGGAAGAAAGTAGGGAAAACCACTAGACCATTCAGGTATGACCTATGTCAAATCCCTTATGAGTATACGGTGGAGATAATGAATAGATTCAAGGGACTAGACCTGGTAGACAGAGTGCCTGAAGAAATATGGACAGAGGTTCATAACATTATACAGGAGGCAGTGACCAAAACCATCCCAAAGAGAAAGAAATGCAAGAAGGTGAAATGGCTGTCTGAGGAGACCTTACAAATAGCTGAGAAAAGTGAAAGCAAAAAGGAGAAATGGAATGATACAGTCAACAGAGAACAGCAAGGAGAGACAAGAAAGCCTTCTTAAGTGAACAATGCAAAGAAATAGAGGAAAACAATACAATGGGAAAGACTAGAGACCTCTTCACGGAGAAGGCAATGGCAGCCCACTCCAGTACTCTTGCCTGGAAAATCCCATGGATAGGAGAGCCGGGTGGGCTACCATCTATGGGGTTGCACAGAGTCAGACACAACTGAAGCAACTTAGCAGCAGCAGAGATCTCTTCAAGAAAACTGAAGATACAAGGGAACTTTTCACACAAAGATGGCCAAAATAAAGGACAGAAATAGCAAAAAACTAACAGAAGCAGAAGAGATTAAGAGGTGGCATTAATACACAGAACTATACAAAAAAGGTCTTAATGATCCTTTTAACCAGATCCAGATAACCACAATGGTATGATCACTCACCTAGAGCCAGACATCCTGGAGTGTGAATTTAAGTGGACCTTAGGAAGCATTACCACGAACAAAGCTAGTGGAGGTGATGGAATTCCAGCTGAGCTATTTCAGATCCTAAAAGAAGATGCTGTTAAAGTGCTGCACTCAATATGCCAACAAATTTGGAAAACTCAGCAGTGGCCACAGAACTGGAAAAGGTCAGTTTTCATTCCAATCCCAAAGAAAGCCAATGCCAAAGAATGTTCCAGCTATCACACAATTGTGCTCATCTCACATGCTAGCAAGGTAATGCTCAAAATCCTTCAAACTAGGCTCCAGCAGTATGTGAACCAAGAACTTACAGATGTACAAGCTGAATTTAGAAAAGGCACAGGAACCAGAGATCAAATTGCCAACATCCACGGGATCATAGAGAAAGCAAGGGAATTCCAGAAAAACATCTACTTCTACTTCATTGACTATGCTAAAGCCTTTGATTGTATGGATCACAACAAACTATGAATATTCTTAGAGATGAAAAAAACAACAAGAAATTCGTAGAGATGGGAACACCAGACCACATAAGCTGCTGTCTGAGAAACCTGTATGCAGGTCAAAAAGCAACAGTTAGAACCGGACATGGAACAAAGGACTGGTTCAAAACTGGGAAAGGTTTTGCTGTATATTGTCACTCTGCTTATGTAAGTTATATGCAGAGTACATCATGTGAAATGCTGGGCTGGATGAATCACAGGCTGGAATCAAGACTGCCAAGAGAAATAGCAACAACCTCAGATATGCAAATAAAACCACTCTAATGACAGAAAGTGATGAGGAACTAAAGAGCCTCTTGATGAGGGTGAAAAAGGAGAGTGAAAAAGCTGGCTTCAAACTCAACATTAAAAAATCAAAGACCACGGCAGCTAGTCCCATTACTTCATGAAAAATAGATGGGAAAAAAGTAGAAACAGTGGCAGGTTTTATTTTCTGGGGCTCCAAAATCACTGCAGATGGTGACTGCAGCCATGGAATGAAAAGATGCTTGCTCCTTGGAAGAAAAGCTATGAGAAACCTAGACAGCATATTAAAAAGCAGAGACATCACTTGGTTGACAAGGGTCCGTATAGTCAAAACTACAGTTTTTCCAGTAGTCATGTATGGATGTGAGAGTTGGACCAGTAAGAAGGCTGAATGCCAAAGAATTGAAGTTTTTGAATTGTGGTGCTAGAGAAGACTCTTGAGAGTCCCTTGGACAGGAAGGAGATCAAACTAGTCAATCCTAAAGGAAATCAACCCTAAATATTCATTGGAAGGACTGATGCTAAAGCTGAAGCTCCAATACTTTGGCCACCTGATGTGAAGAGCTGACTCACTGGAAAAAACCCTGATGCTGGCAAAGATTGAGGGCAGGAGCAAAAGGAGGCGACAGAGGATGAGATGGTTGGATGGCATCACTGACTCAATGGACATGAGTTTGGGCAAGCTCCGGGAGATGGTAAAAGGCAAGGAAGCCTGCTATGCTGTAGGCCATGGGGTCACAAAGAGTCAAACACCATTTAGCGACTGAACAATGAACAACAACCCCACCAACTAGAATGTAAGTTTGAGGAGGGCAGGGAGGTGCTTTTACCCACTAATGTATCACCAATGACTAAAACACATAGTGTGAGCTCAATAAAAATTTGCTGAGAAAAGAAGGACACATTAAGGTAAACAAGTTTACTAGGGAATGCTTTCAATCCTGTTTTACCAAGTTTCACAAAAGTGAATTTTTAGTCAAGACACTGAAATTTGGAAGGAACAGAAGGTCCATGAAACAATACCATGGTTTCCTTCCCCCCCGTTGCCTGTACATATGGCTAGCCCTTTGACCTGAATAATCCTAGCAAAAAGCTGCCAGCTGCCCATTCCATTCAGGTTCATCACCACCACCACACCACACAACATTATTCTTGGCTTCCAGAGTCATGTCTGGTCCAACACTGTATGTAACGGCTGCAAGTTTTTTAATCCAAACTATATGGATATTAACCAACTCTAGAAAGATCAGCCTGTGAGAGATCAAGAACTATTTGCTCCCCTGGGAAAAGTATACCCAAAGTCCAAAGAAATTCACTTGTCTTCAGTTAAAACATGATCTAGGCAATTTCTTTCATTAAACAATATTTATTACAAAGAACTGACTATTTGGTTGAGATGTCATCAATTTGTTCTTTAGACCCTCCTAATTTGGGTATTACAAAATAGAACAAATTTGTTGTAAAAAGTCTGAAACATCACAAATGCAAAGTGAAAAGTGAAAGTTTTCTGCTATTCCACCTAACTCCCAATTCCCTAAAGATTAACAATTATGTCAGTCTAAATGCTTCTATACTTTTTTCTGTACATGAACAAATAAATAGCTAATTTTTGTTTTACAAAAATGGGGCCACACCATGCAGACTGATCCCCAAATTGCTTTTTTCCACTTACCATTACATGGACAGCTTTCCGTGTTGGCATTTACAGTATGTTGGCAATAAACATCCTTATGTGATTTCCTATTTCTGTTTGTTTGCTCACTCCCCTACATGACTTCTTGATACACTTTCTATAGCAATAGTTTAAAAACTTTTCTCACGACCTCTTTACACTCTTGAAAACTAAACAGAACCCCAGAGTGCTTTTATTTATATAGATTATCTCATCAATATTTACTATAGTATAAATTTAAACTGAAAATTTTAAATTATTCATTTTTTCACCTAAAAATGAACATGTTTATTTTCACTGGGAAATGCCTTGTTTACCCCCGTTTGTAGATAACTGTAGATACTGTTCTTTGAAGCTACACCAAACTCAGTAAGTGGTAGTTTCCTAAAGGCTAGTTTTGATACAGAATCTAAAACTCTTATCCATTAATATTTGTATTGTTACATTAAAATTCAATGGTCCATCTTGCCCCTTGAATGAATCTTTTTTACCTGTGCTTGACTTTATAACATCATGTGTTGTCATTTATAAAATATCAGTTCACTGAATCATGCAGGTCTTCCAAATAATGTATTCCATTATAAGATATCAAAATAGTGTGTTTATAAATATTACCACCAATCTCTACTTCACAGGAGCAGATACAAGTTTTCCAAAACCCTAATTGTTGCTGGAAAGCAAAGATGTTTTCATTGACAACAGACACCACCAGCTGTTCTCCTTGAAACACTTTTTAATACATTTTTAAAATCTGAATAACCACAGTTTGTCAGTAAAAATGGTAGTCTATGAAAAAGCAGCAAGTTCGGCTTGAACTAACCACTGCCCAAAGCTCTTCCTAGAGACAAACAGCACACAGAAGTACTTTCCAGTTCCTTCAGTGAAGATTACAAAGATGTATACATAACACTTGAGAACTGATAAAATTAATACTTTTTGCTCTTTCATCAGGAACATCCTTAAGTGAAAACCAAAAAATATACCTATGTATGTATTTTTACTAGTTTACTATGAGTGCGTGGCATGAAGAACACAATGGCTACTATGGTTAGTTGCCACAACCTTGATTCATGCTTAGAAGCTGCATTACTTTTGCACCATTACTGCAAAAATTGCAAATAACGTCTTGTGTGAGTGCATGCTAAGGTCAGCTCAGTCATATCCAACTCTCTGTGACCCCATGGACTGTAGCCCGCCAGGCTCCTCTGTCCATGGGATTCTCCAGGCAAGAATACTTGAATGGGTTGCCATTTCCCTCTCCAGGAGACCTTCCTGACCCAGGGATAGAACCCTCAACTCCTGCATTGCTGGTGGACTCTTTATTGCTCAGCCACTGGGGAAGCCCAACATCTTAGTATTGTGTTTTTGTGAAAAGTTTTCACCTCTGGACCCTCTGAAGGGGTGAAAGGCACACCAAGGGCACTACACTATTCCATGCTAGGACAGCTTCCTAGAAGTGAGATTACTGGGTCACTGCTATGTACATCTTAAATTCAGATATGATTGGTCAAAGCTCTCCAAAATGTCTGTACCAGTTTTCACTGGGGGTGGCAGAGGATGAGATGGCTGGATGGCATTACTGGCTCAATGGACATGAATATGAACAAACTCCGGGAGGCAGTGAAGCACAGGGAAGCCTTGCAAGCTGCAGTCTATGGAGAAAGTTGGACGTGACTCAGAGACTGAACAATTTTCACTACCTAAGGTTGCAGGATCATCACTGGTTGAAATGCAAATAATTCAGTTACAAATCTTGATCGTGGGAAGTACCATAATACATTTTTACCTGTCTAAAACCAATGCTAAAATACAACTCGTGTTTCAAGGCAAAAGTAAAATCCAAGTACCCAGATTATTTAGAAAATCAAACCTCAATTGTCAAATACAAGTTCACTGAATAGAAAACTTTGTTTATTGCAGTCACAGGTTGTTAAGGGTATTTGTGACTGAATTTCAAAGTATATGCTACTTGCACACGTCTTCCATTTGCTTACAGAGGGTGGGTGGGCTTGACTGATACTTAAATAAGTACTAGGTCTGAAAAATGTCAGGCTGTGACAGTACAAACAGGATGCTAATTAATTGGTGCGTGGCTGGCCCCTGGCACAGACATCGGTCTAAGCTGATCCTTAGCGTTAAAACTTCACGCAGAATTACTGGACGTGACCAGAATAATATGCACTGTCAGCACTCAAATGCCAGTGGTGTTCATAAAAATGTCAAAGACAACCTTTCTTGCCCCAAGTGTCATGTGAAACAGAGAGGAGGAAAAAGCTCCATTCTGAGGAAAGGACTACTCCCCGTCTCAGGTAAAACCACTGAAAGCTGGGGCTCCTCAGTTCACAAGGAATGTGGCCTCCCCTAGGCTGTTTCCACACAGCTCCAAAGTGAGGATTTTCAAGTTCTACTTATGACTGAAAAGATCAAGGTTATTAGTGCCAACTAGGGCCTGTGGTTTTCAGCTCTGGCGAGTGCACAAACCCCTTTGAGGATAAGATTGAAAGCTCCCCACAGATAAAGCAGGGAAGGATCCATGTACCTCAGAGAAAGGAAGAGCCCAGGCCGTAGGTCAGAGCAGAATCATGGACTATGGATCCTGAGAAATCCCCTAAGTCCAACCTCCTCAGGAAGCTGGAATAGTAAAATGGCTTGTCCAAGGTCAACGGTGAATTAGATAGGGAATCAGGCAAGAAATAAGCAGTAAGACTTCGAATAAAGCCATCCAGTGTCATCAAGTAACTTTTTCTTATACAAAGAAAGTTCCACCGGAGATTAAAAGATACCTAGAGGAACTGAAGTTTTAAATAGAACGGGAAGGAACCAACACAAGCCCTGTGGTTCCAAAGTTCCTTACGCATGGCAAAGCGGAAAATAGGACCAGAAATCTTGAAGCACTCACCGTGTTCCACAAAAACATTGCAGTGTGGACCCCCATGCCTCGATGATTCCTTCTTGCCTGCTCCTTTGATAAAGTGCAGGGCAGGCAGACTTGGCCTCCTTTGGTCCCCAAGAACTTTTCCAGGCTGCTGCCCCATAAAGCAAGGATAGGCACCCCTTTCCAGAAGAGGGTTCAAGATCTTTCAGAATGATCAATGAGCTGAGAAGGAAACGGTCTTTAAGTGGGATTTCACATTCACCGCATCTCCACCAGTCAGTAACTGAGGTCAATCACAAGACATCTTCCACAATAAAAGGAAGTGAAGATTTTAGGTTGACGTGTGCAAACAGGAGTTCCGATTATATTCGCAGTTTATCAATTCGAAGTAATGTAACTGCAGTGCGACCTCCAAGTTCCTGGATTTCAAGTGTCTTTTACTGGCTAAGTTTCCTCCCTTTCAAGGAGAAAAACCTAAACAGAAATATTCACAGGGGATGCTGTACAACGGTCAGTGAGGCTAAAGTCGTGTCGATTTCCACACATCGAGGAAACGTGGATTGGTCTTTGAATGCTCCTCCAGAACTTTTCCTGGGGAAGTCACCCACCCCCTATCTTGGTGTCTCCATCTTCCAACAAATTTCCTGCCACACTAGCTGCCGCTCCTGCTTTTTATCTACTCTGCTCTCCGGAAAAGGACACGGGTCACCCCGACTTCAGCGAGAGCTGGCCCTCTGACGAGAAGGAATGCATGGCCAGCAACTTTTTAAGTCCGCTTTTTAAAAGGCCTGTGAAACCAGTCCAGACTTTTCCTCTGCATTAAAGTTTCTGGCTGGGCTGAGGCTGAGGGGGCCGTAGGTGACATTGGAAGAAGTCAGGGCATTACAGGCTCACGGGAGCAACGTTGGGGGGCTGGGGAGGGGAGGCCACTTGACAGCAGGGAAGGGATTTGAATGAGGGGGGCGCTCCGAGGCCAAACTTGAGGCCGGGATTCGGAGTTAAGGGGCGGCTCGGGGATAAAGAGGGAGGCTGCCGGGGCGGGGGGCACGGGCGGCTTACTCCGGGGGGCGACGCTCCTCCAAGCCTCAGGAAACGGGGTGTCCCCAGGTCTGGGGAAAGAGACCACAACCCCAGGGTCCCAGAGCCGGGATGGAGCTGATAAGGGACGACGGGCTCTCGCGGCCCCGGAGGCGGGTGGAGGATAGAACCGGGAGGAGGTCCGGCGGCCTCAGCTGCCCCGAGCCTGGGGGGGAGTCTCTGTCCGAGACACCCCCCTCCCCCGGGCCCGGACGTGGCTAGGGCCGCCGCTGCCAGGCAGTCACATCCCCCGGGCTCCGTCGCAAGACCCGGCCTCCCCGCCCAAGTAGGAGCCGTGGACAACGCAAGGCGGGCTCCTCAGCTGCAGGACCGAGGAACCGGTTCCGGCTCCGGCGCTGCTCAGGGACGGTCACCGACCCCCGCGGCCGCCATGATGGATTACTAGCCGCTCCACAACGAGGCCAGGCCCCGCCCCGGCCCCGCCTCCCGATGACGTCCGGTGCGCGCCTCGCGTGGGGACCGGGACCCTTCAGACACCGCTTTCGGAGACGCTGCGGCTTCTTTCGGCTCTGGTCCCCCTGCCCTCCAGGGCCTGGCCCCGTACGATCTGTTAAATGTGGTTCTCCAGAGGGGCAAGGTGAGTGGTAAGGAAGCTCCCGCCTCCCCTGCACTGCCATTGGTCCCCGAGAATCCGGGTCAGCTCCCTGTCCTGCATCCCATTGGCCGATGGGGCTAGAGCTCCCAGCCAACCACTTTCGGCGTAGCCCGCGGGGCAAGCCGGGATTTGTGGTCCTGCGGCGCCCCCGCCCCCGCCCGCGCTCGCCCGAGCCTTGCCTTTTGCTCCCGGCTCCTGAGCGTCGGTCCCGCCCTCCTGGGAGCCGGTGGACTCTAGCCGGCCTCGCACACGGCTGGCCCATGTCTCCCTTAGCGGGTTGGTAAGGCCGGCGAGGAACCAAAGCAAGGGGAAAACTGCGGATTGGATTTCCCCAAAACCGGAGTTGGATCGCTTCCTCGAGCTTCTTTAGGAGAGAGAATTTAGTTCACTCCAGGAAACCGAGGTTATTTGGTGCCTCCACTGCCGCCCCTCACCCCCAACTTCCACCTTGACGCCAAGCAGCATAAATATTAAAACGAGAGAAAAATAAACAACTGGAGAGCATCGACATATTGCTAACGAATTGTTTCTTTGGAGTATCAGGGAGCCCACTCATTAATAGCATTTTAAGAACCTTTCGGAGGCATCGCATAAACATAAGTGTTTGAGTGAGAAAGAATCTTTAAACTGTCCAGTGATGTATGTCAACTTCTTCTCAAGAAAACTGGAGGTGGGGGGGAACAGTAGAAAAAGATTACAGTATCTAATTTCCGGGGTGTACACATAGTCACATGAAAACATGTTAGCCGAAACTTGAGTTTACAGAACTAGCTAATGACCCATGCAACCGGATCCACACATGCCATAACCCATTTTTATGCAACTAAAATGTACCCTCCTGGTCCCCTTCTTCACTCTCCAAGTCTCCCCAGAGCAATGCAACCTGCCAGGATATACCCATCTCTAAGGGAATCCACTCATCACACCTAATCTACACTATGGTCTTCCGCTCTTCATACACCATATTCTCATTTAATCCTTACTGTATTGTAGCCCAGTAACACAAGTAATGTTATCCCCTGTATACAGATGAGAAAACCAAGTAAGATGTGAGTTACTCAAGGTCACTGGCCTAGTCATGTGACAATTTGAGCCCAGATTGATACTACTCCAAAGCCTTGAATTTTCTCTTGTACCATTCAATATCAAGTAACTGTTGATCTAACGTTAGTTGATATTTTAGAAATTGCTACAGATAGTAGGGGAAAACCAGTAGCATTATAGGTGTTGCATGTTCAGTTGTGTATTTTAGAAATATTTCTGCTGGATTGGGAAATGGTGCTGATTTTATAGATACTGGCTTGTAAAAATAGAGTTCCCTGGAGGTACTGAATGTGAAGCAAATTCAGAAGCAGAATTTAGATGTTAACTGGGTTAGCTTTGCTCTATCACTGAGTAGTCTGGCTGATGAACGTCATCCTGGCTAATACATCAGTCTTCAAGCATCAACACCCTGTTCCCTCTATTTACCCATCACCTTATCTTTACCATTACCCTTTCTCTTTGAAGATTTCACTTTTTATTCCTTTTCACGCTTTCATCATTTCCTACGCATCTTCATTCTTCACTCTCTAGCTTAAAATTGACCAATCAAATCAGAACTCTAACCCACACTTCTTGAACTAATAAATCATTCATAAGCATTATTCAGCCCGTGTGCCAAGCACTGTCCTAGGTGCTGGGGTACAAATGAAGCGTGGGGGTGGAAGGACTCATCCTTGTCTCCCACAGCAGACATGGGAGGGACAGGCAGTGTACAAAATGAGTAACAATCCAAAGTGTAGGTCTCAATGCTGGAAATGAAATTTCTGGACCCCATATCCTTTCACTATCAGTCCAACCCCTTCTCTCAAGGGTTGCTTTATGATTCATCCAAAGAGCTTAAGCCTACTGATCCATAGTTGCTAATGAGCTTTAATGAAGTCACTTTAATTATCTGAATGGCTTTCATTTATAAACGAGTCATATCAAACTTTACAAGGTTGTCATGAGAATCAAATAGGACTTATTTCCCATAAATATTGAGACTGACTATGCTTTAGAGGCCAGCAGCGCTTGATTTAAAGGTTTATCCCTACTCACGATTTACTTCCTGCTATTTTCTAGCTTTAGGTGAAGCCCCAAGCCAGACTAGAATATTTTTTTCCAGAGACGCACTGTGTAACACTGTAGAATGATACTCTTAAGGACTTAAAACTAGAATCCAGAGCCCAGCAAATGCCTGACAGAAGTAAATAAATGTTGCCAAATTTGAATAAATCCCTTTAAGCTCATACATTCCACTAAGAATGACGTAGTTCAGCCTAATTTTGTGCTCACGCTTGTAAAGCAAAGCAACCTACACAGTGCTAGAGGAATTCAGAACCGGTGTAAAAACTTCAGCTTTATTTAAAAAAAAAATACTTACTGAAATTATGCTTAACAAGGGCACCCTCTAGTGGGCCACAAGAAAAGTACCACTTAGTAGGTAATCACTATTCAGGATATACTGAGTGAACACTATAGGCTGGCAGCTTGGCAGACCAAGTGAGAAGGGCAAACATTCAACGAACCTACTTATGGCCCTGATCAAAACCAACCCAAACCAGGCATGCAGGCTCCCCTCCTTCCCCATTCCCTTCCCTTCAGGGACATACAACCTAGAACATGATCTCAAAAACAGGGAGCAAGCCTACATCTGCAACATAGCCTGTGCAATACTCAGTTGATTGCAAACTCCTCAAAACAGGAGACAGACTGAATATTATAAAGACGTACAATTTAACAAAAAAGAGCTGAGCTAGGTTTCAAAACTGTCATATGCTCCAAATTACTACTGAAACTGTCCTAGGGTTAAATTGTACTAGGTGTTCTGGGTTTAAATTTAAGGGCCTCTGTCAGAAGAATTTCTGTCTCCCAAGTCATCCTTCACCTGTATTTAACTCCCAAGTATTACACAGAATACAAGAACAGAAACAGTGATGCCACATATATAAATTAAAAAAAAAAAAACAGCTCACCAAATGGCACTCTCATATACTGACTTTAAAAGAACTGTTTACCCCAAACCCAAATCAGGGCACCATGTTTAGAAAGTCATTTGAAAAAGAATACACAGGAATTCTAGCCATTCTCAGTTACACAGAACTTCAGTATCTAGTTTTTACTTTTCAACCCTGAATTATTCAAAATTAAATGCATTGCTGCTTCAGTTATAGGAGGAAAACCTTTTCTTTTTCCATCTCCACTTTTTTACTTTGTTTTCACGTTTCTCAGAGCACCCAAAACATTCATTCTCTCTCTCAATTATTCAGCTTCTTACAGATCATCCTCAAAGGCAGAACAGATTAAGGCAGCCTGGCGGGGATGTACTTACATCTGTCACTAGGAGGAACATGTAACAGGAAATGAGAACCAACCAAGCAAAAGGCTCCCTGGTCGCTGTGTCCTTCCACTGACTCTTGGGCTCATTTTACCAAGCTACAGTCTTCAGTGTCATTCTCAAGATGCAGAGGAGGTGGGAATGGAGGCCAAAACAGACAACTGGGGGGGATCAGGGAGGCTGTTTTATATAGGGGCAATTTCATGGGGCACTGTGCCTGGTGAGTTGACAGTGACTACAAGATAAAAGATTCCCCATATGATTCCAGGATAGGAGTCTATTCGGCTGGAACTCGGAATGCTTTTAAGGGCCTGAAACTACCCGTAGCACCCGAAGCCTGTGGGCAACTCAAGGGGTCGGCAGCAGTAATCACGTTCCCCCTCGCTTTGCCTTAAAACAGGAGAAAGCAGGTCTTCAAGGTAGAGGCAGCCTGATGTAGGTCCAGTGATGAATTTCCCGGTTCTTCACTGAGCTACATGCAGGGACTGCCAATCAGATTCTCCACTTTCAAGGACTGCTCTGCTCGGGTCCACACAGTCCTAGCCTTGAGATGCTTCTTCTTACCCCTCCTGTTCCAAAAGCCTCTGGCGTGTTTCCATCACAATTTCCTCCATTATTTCTGGCTTTAAGATGTCTTTGATCTGAAAAAGAAAAGACAAAAGGTAATCTGTTCAGTCAGTAAGCACACCATCAAGCCGACCCAAATGTAGAAACCAAGCCTGGCTAACACGAGCCTTCCGTTTTCCTTTCGTTTATCAGAGGCTACATATTGCAAGGAAC
This sequence comes from Budorcas taxicolor, assembly GCF_023091745.1. Taxonomy (NCBI): domain Eukaryota; kingdom Metazoa; phylum Chordata; class Mammalia; order Artiodactyla; family Bovidae; genus Budorcas; species Budorcas taxicolor. Next base: position 160,137,722 of record NC_068920.1, on the reverse strand, counting down.
GATCTGCTAGAACTAGCTTAACAAATCAGCAAGGTTCTCTGGGATATAGCTAACAAGAATAACAACGCTATTACTCCAGCATTCACTAGAAAGGCAGCTAAAACTGGGATGGCCAAGATGAAGTCCAGGGGGTTGCTGTCATAAACCAGCCCCACCTGGGACCTCCAACTGCCCACAAACCCTCACATGGACATCAGACATTGAGAATATTATTAGCATCTCGGGGAAAGCTCTACCAGCCAACAAGGGAGTCGACCAGGTGAGTTCATATTGATGGGCATGGTGAAGGGACGTGGGGGGCCGAGGAGCGGATGACACGGCACGCCTGCTCACACAACAGCGAGAAGGGGAGCCCTGGGTGGCATACCTGATGTGGAAGGGATGCTTCATAGCAGTACAGGATGCTGGTATCATAGAGCATCATCCTCTGAGTTGCCAGTGAGACGATGCAGTTCCGGAGCCGGGAGATCACCTCTCGATCGGCAAGGGAGACCGGCTACCAGGGGAGGCAAACAGAATCAAGACCAGAATGAGTGAACGGGTACAGCAAATCACAGGAACCACGTACAACTGAGGCGGGATCACTCTGGGACTCCAAACCAAGCAAACTGCTGACTCCAGGGAAGATGAAAAAGGATGGCTCCCCAGTGGCTTTTTGGCTGTTACCCTGCAACTGCCATCTGGGCCAACAGAGATCAAAGTCACTGATTTCATCTCTCCAGAACAAGAGAGGGCAGCACGATGTTTTGAGCAGACTTCAGTGGAAATGCAAACCAGCTCAAACTACAGCCACGCAGCAGGGAGAGACGGGGAGCGCCCCCACCTGCCGCAGAAGCACAGTACCCACTCAGTGCCTCTGCATCCAACAGGGCAACGGCGGGCGGCGTGTGCTCACCTCCAGGTTTGCGATGAAGCCCCCTGCATCGTCTTCTTTGTGCTCGGGGGTTGGGTAGACCCAGATGAAGCCGTTGTTGCCCAGGATCACTGAGGCACCGCACGGCAGGTCATGGAAGTGGGTCTTCTGCCGTTTCACCAGGGAGGGGGAGACCTGAACCAAAACGCCCTGACCTAGCTAAAAAAAAAATATATTGTACATTAAGTCACTAGGATCACCAGTGAGGCGACTATGAAGCAGAGTACAGACTGTCCTAGGGAGGCTGGAATCGGGGTCCTTGCTGGTGATAATTGCCATGAACGCGCATGCACAGTAGAGAGACACCTTCCGGAGGCAGGTGTCACACACCCCAACAGAAGGCGACTCTCACTCTCTTCTCCACCATTTATTCTCCTTTGCAAGCGTCATCATGCTCTGATCCAGGGCTGGTGTGACGACTGAGAGAAGGTGGAGCCAATGAAGATGCGGGCTTGAGCCTCTTGAGGGCCAAGGAGCACTGCCCTGTTCCACCTTGACCCCAACCGCCTGGCCTGCCCACGAGACATGCCACTGGAGAAGGGGACTGGCCTAGGGCTGGGCACAAATACATCCCCGGTCCTGGCAGGTGAGCTCAAGGCCCACATCCTGCAGAAGGCGTGTCTGCTACAGGCCTCGGGCCCACAAAGGTCAGCACAGGCAGTGAGCCTGTCTCCCCTCCTGATTCAAGGGTGAGGGCGTGGCTGGCTGCAGCCACTCCACTGACCAGCGAGGTTTCTTTTCCACTCAGAAAATGAGAAAGTTCACCCAAACAAAGCCAAGACTAATGAGTCATCATTTGTTTGGGAAAACATGCTGTCATTAAAAAAAATAGCCTCAATAATGTCGTCACCTTATAGCAAGAAAAGCAACAAAATTTCCTTTAGAGGCTCAAGTGACAAACCCATCTTTCTTAACAATAATATCCATTTTCTTGACTGGATGTTTGTCCAAGGGCCGGGGGCCATTGCGTTTCATCAGTCCATGAGCTCCGTTGGCTGCAACTCAGCACTGAGGCCATGCAAAGCCACCGCACCCTTTGGGAGAGAGTGAGACAGCCGTAGGGCCAGGCCCAAGGGTCATAGGGGCTCTTCTGCCAGAACAATCTACTCCGCAGAAAAAGGGTGAGTGTTAGCCCACAACCGCGTGAGTCAGCATGTGCAATGCCAGCCTGTTAGCACTTAACTTCCAGGTGCTTTAGGCCAGAATGCCAGAGACAGCTGGAGACCGGGAAACGGATTTGAAGTCTCACTCATCCACTGAGAACACCCAGAGACCAACTTACTTTTCCATATTTGAGACTCCTCGTGTGCAGAGAGACGGCTCCATCAGAGAACACAGCCTGGACCTCAGCCTGGTCGGTGATGAAGGAACAAACACTTTCTCATCACCTGTGTCCCTGGTTCCCCCTCCATCCTCGCGTCTGTGTCCACCAGTCCCGCCTGCAGCTGTAGATGGACTCGGAGGTCACACTGCTGTGACCTAACCTCTCCCCGTCGGCTGTCATGAATATCCGGACATGAATACCACCTTTTCTCCTTCCTGGGATAAAAGTTAACATCACCAGGAAACTTTGAGCTGGCTTCAAGCATGAGCCACCATAAGTTACAAGACCCAAAAACCCGACTGAGCTGCAGCAGGTCTGAACAAGAGCTGCAGGGTAGCCAGGGCTGAGGAGATGGGGCGGGGAGGGATAAATGAGGCATTGCGGAGTAACATATACACACTGCTATGCATAAACAGATAAACAAGAACCTACTGTCTAGCTCAGTAACTCTACTCAATATTTTGTAATAACATACATAGGAAAATGCTGTGAAAAAGAATTACATATTCTCATGTGCGTGTGTATAACTGATTCACTCTGCTATACACATAAAACTAATTGTGAGCATGCGCGCTCAGTCACTCAATCGTGTCTGACTCTTCGCAACCCCCTGGACTGTAGCCCACCAGGCTCCTCTGTCCCTAAGATTCTCCAGGCAAGAATACCGGAGTGGGTAGCCATTGCCTTCTCCAGGGGATCTTCCCAACCCAAGGACTGAACTGAATCCCGGTCTGTTACGTCTCCTACATTAGCAGGTAAGTTCTTTACCACTAGCACCACCTGGGAAGCCCCCAAAACTAACTATGCCTCCAATTTTTTTTGTGTGTAAAAAAAGCAAGAGACAGGCTGCAGCAGAGGCCTTGGCTCTTGGTCGAGGCCAGGATTACCATTTTCTCCTGTGAGAGACCGACAATCTAAGCCCCATTCCCCAGCAAACATAAAGATGCTGGGACGCAAGGTGAAGGATACACTGATAAGGTCCCCTTCCTGTAAGAAACCTCTCATCGCCAGCTCATCTTCTGCAGATCTTCGCCTCTGAAACACACAAGGAGAAGGCCATGTTAGGGAGTCTGACCCTAAACCAAGATCTCGCTCCATCTCTTCTTTCTCTTTCACTTTCTCCCAAGACCTCTGAAGGCAGCCACAGTGTGCAAACACCAGGGCAGGTAACCCGTGCCACTCAAGACAAAGCTATGGCCACTACTTTCTGTCTTACAGACCTTCCCGTGGTTCCTCTTCTCTGAATAATATTCAGACTCCTTACGTGATTTGCCAAACCCCAGTCGAGCCTACCTACTTGCCGTGGCGGCCCACCACGCTCCACTATGACTGGCTACCTCCAGCTTAACTGTATCTTTGCTCACAGTTTTCCGTTTATCTCAGATTCCTGAATTCATTGTTAAAATTCTAGCCATCCTTCAAGGATAGGATCAACTTCCAACATTCATTTTCCCTATAAGCTTCTCGCGGGGAATTTAATCACGTCTTTTGTACAATCACACACTTGTTTACTCTTGGACTGCAGGGTATTTAGACCAGTTATCTCATAGTCCCTGCTAGTCTAAGCTCTTTCAGGAACTGAATCATGCCTCCTGGATCTTGGCGTTCTCCAGCCAGCCAAGCACCACGAGCCTCTCTGTAAATAGATGCTCTCCTGAAGATAAGGCTGAAGCACGGCATTTTACAAAAGGAAGCAGTTTAGGTACTGCGGTTGTCTGAATAATCAAATGCCATTCGATTCATGTAAAGCTGATTTGTAAACACAGTTTTTCAAGCAAGACCTTCACTGAGCAAAACTGATACACCCAGAAAAGGAAAATTATTAGCACCAAGCATCTGAGAGAGCTTCTCTCAACTCTCCTTTGGGATTTCCCCACAGACATCCCAGATTTTACCACATACCAACTGCTGCCTGAGTTGGGAGGTGTGGGCCAAGTGAAAAGCCTACGTGTACATCCAGACAGCAAAATTCACAGCAGACAAATAGGAGTACAAGTGGCAACCTCAGTATAAAGCAAAGTTCTCTGGTGGAGCAAGGGATCCCAGCACTCTCACCAGCAAGCTATACATAGTCCTAGCTGGAGATCCTTACCAGCTCTCCTCCGGGAAGGTTCATGGATGAGAGAAGCAAGACTGAATCCAGCCTGGAGTTGGTCTCCACTTTCCACCTCTTCTGCTGAACCTACGAAACAAAGGAACCCCACACCTGGACACATACTCCAGAGGCCAGAGCTCACACTGTAAATGAACAATAACCCCCGATGGGACAAACCACTTACATCAAACTGTTTACAAACAAACCATTTACATCAAACTGTTTACAAACAAACTGTTTACATCAAAGGTCACGTAAGAGCCAAACACAGTGAATCCTTCTTTCGTGTAACTGCACGTAATAGGACGACTATCTCATTCATTAGATCACCAGCTCACTTTTACTTTGTAAAAACCAATCTGGTAAGACTTTACCTCTGTGATTCTCCCCACTACAATGTCTCCCACTTCACCATTATATCTGAAAGAAAAAGCAGGTCCTCCATCAGTGAAAAGACTCCATGACAAGACCGAGTACCATTTGCGATTTCAGTTAAACAGCACGCAGGCCTGGATCAGGCACCACATTTGGTAAACTCACATAACCACACTGTTCGAACTTAGTTTCAGGAACTGACAACTTCCAACACTCCTATGCATATAAAGTCTCCATCAGCTATTCTTACACCATTTATTGCAAGGAGTTCATTAAGTCTGAAACCCCTTATTTTGTTAATTGCACGAAAAATGGATACGCATAGGATATTTTCTGGTGGGCTCTGGAACGCAGACGAGTTCCGCATCAGCCAGAGGAGGAGAAAGGAAAGTGAGACAGGTACCTCCCAAACCGGTCTACTCACGTCTCCCTCAGCCACTGGCTGCTTGTCTCGGATCCCTTTCCTAATTCCTTCTCCCAACTCTAATGATGAATTAGAGCCTCCACACTGAAGGCTAAGTCCTTGGGCCTCTTCTCTTTCCTGCCCACACTCACCTGGTGAGCTTACCCAGCTCGATGGCTTTAAATACCACCGATGAGTCCACCACTCCCCTGAATTCAGGCTCTAGCTCTAGTCAACCACTGGCTACCCAGCACCTTCACTTACGTGCCTAATAGGAACCTGCGTAAGTTAGAAACCTCAAACAAAGCTTTCTAGCAGCCCCTTCAATTCCACTATAGCAAATGGATCCTCTCTCAATTGTCACCGGCCCAGGAAATAGCAACTCCACCCCTCCGGTTGCTCAAGCCACAGTCCTTGGAGTCTTTGGAGGAACCCTGTGTATCTCCCTCCTCCCCTCTCTCTCCTGCACCAGGACAGGTCCAACAGCAGATTCTAGGACCTCTACCTTACCAATGTAGGCAGAAAATAAAAAGCACCCCAAAGGAAGAAGTAAAACGATCTCTTCTCACAGACATAGTCCTACGTGTAGAAAAGCCCACATACAAAACCCTACAGCTTTTCACAGTAAATACACGCAGAACACGAAATACACGCAGAACTGATCACTATTCCCCACTTCTATGGCTATCACCTTAGTCCAAGCCACCACCAACCGAGATGATGAGAACAGAGCAGGAATCTGGCTCCCTAACCCTGCCCCACCCCCACCCCCACCAGCAGCCAGAGTGATTCCATTAAAACAGAGGGCGGATCAGGTCCTTCTGCTCCAGCTGCTCCAGGGCCTTCCTAGACCACACAGAGTGGAAGTCGGAAACGTTTATCGTGGCTGCAGGGCATGCAGACTGCCTACCTCACCTCTCTGCATCTGCTCCTACTACTCGCCTGCTCACTGTTCCAATCCCACTGGCTTAAGTTCCGGGGCTAACCTTTATTGAGCCCTCAAGGCAGACGGCTCTCTGTGTAAAGTACTTTATACACACTATTTCGGTGAATTCCAAGGAAAATCCTACCCAGGAGGTCAGGCAAGGTCTCATTTTGCAGGAGAGGGAACCCAAGTTTGAAGAGGTCAGATATTGTAGGGAAACCTTTGAAGCCTGCCCTTACCTACAGTCATCTCTACCCTTCCTCCAGTCATGTTCCCAAAATCCCAGCCCTACAGAACGACAGGGCAGGCAGGGCTGGGGGTAGGGGGTGTGTCATGGCCGAAAAGACCTGGCTGTGCAACTCAGATGCCACAAAACACACACCTTTTGCTCTCACCTGGTTTTCAAAGCTTTTACACAGATCAACTTGTTTACTCTCTCCACGGAGCCAGCCACAGATGCAATGAGCTTCTCTTCCCCCATGTAGGTTCCATGACCCCTGTTGCAACAGGAAGATACAAAGGATACCAGGGTAATAAGGTGACCTCTCGCAGCCAGAACAATGTGTTCCTCAAATCTGATTCCTCCTGCCTCAAAGACAGGCTTTTCTGCTGGCTGCCACCTCTGCCTAAACACTCCTTCTTGAGAGTCCTACGTGGCCATCTCTTGCACTGTACTCAAGTCAACTCAAATGGCACTTTTTCCACCAGGCCTTCCTCAACTCTCCCATTTGTAATAGTCACCCGCCCTGCGGCTGCCATCCCCACCATATTTCCAACTTATGCTCCACTTACCCTGCCTCACTTCTTAGTTCTTTTCTACTGCATTTACCAGCAAATATTCTATAACTTGTTTGTTGTGCTTCTTTCTCATCTGTCTCTCTCAGAACATAAAGTCCACCAGGACAGAGATTTCCTCTTTGTTCAGTTTATACCCCAACCACAAATAGTATTTATGGACTGCATGAATAAAGGACTGAATCTTAAGATTTCCTGGGAACCAATAATGCCAAACTAAGAGGTTAAAGGGCAATGGAATGAACGCTGTACCTCTCTCATATGCATATGGGGGGAGGGCGGAGGCTGCCTGAGGTATGAGTAGTGTTGACCACTGTGATGGTGATAGAATGGTGAGCCTTACTTTTTTTCATGATCATTACCCCTCATGTAATCCTTCCCTGGTGGCTCAGACAGTAAAGAACCTGCCTGCAATGCAAGAGACCTGGGTTGGATCCCTGGGTGGTGAAGATCCCTGGAGAAGGGAATGCAACCCACTCCAGTATTCTAGCCTGGAGAATTCTATGGACAGAGGAATCTAGCGGGCTACAGTTCACCGGGTGGTAAAGGGTCGGACATGACTGAGGGACTAACTCTTCCACACTTTCACTTTCATGGAATCCTCACCACTCTCTGGAATAGTTATTATCATTATTTTACAGACGAGGAAACTGACATCGGAGAGGTGATACAGCTAATACTGTGACGGCAGCAGGACCGGAACCCCAGCTGCCCTTAAGTTGGAGCCTGCCCTCAGACTCAAAGTTACCTATTCTGGTGCATGTAACATAATATATTTGCATGCCCCCTAAGCCCAAAATGGCAACCCACTCCAGTATTCTTGCCTGGAAAATACCATTGACGGAGGAGCCCGGTAGGCTACAGTCCATGCGGTCGCAAAGAGTCGGGCACGACTGAGCGACTTCACTTTCTTTAAGCCCAAGCAATGGCTCGTTCCAAAACCGTGCCCCTGGCTAGGAGACGGAATGCTGAGGGCTAAGTGGAAGAAGTCAAAAACGCCCACCATCCCTTCCGCCGAAACCTGTGAAGAGGCCCTAGCTGCAGGTTCAACGAGGAAGGCCTCAGAATCGGGGGGGCCTGAGGCACAGGACCCACGAGTCACAGCTACCAGTGATCGGGACAGGCAGGTTTCGGGGGAGCTGAGGCAGCTGCAGACGGGGACATACAAGAAGCAGGAAGTAGTAAGTCCGAAGCCTCGAAAACGAGGCAACTGAGATGCTCCCAGATGCGCCCCGGGTACCGCGAGCACTTAGATGCAGAACACAGGCCCAGGTTTCATGCGGAGAGAGAGCAATGCAGCCGCCCCTGCCGCCCAGTGTCCCCACAACCCCACGTACCGCATGAAGCCTGTGTCCGTGGTGATCGTGTCCCCTGGCACCACTAGGTGTTTTTTACTCTCGCGGCCCAGGCTCTCGCTAAGAGGCTTCCGAGCGACGGGAAGCCTCATCTCCAACGCCATCTTGGCGCCAATAACTCGCGCAGGCGCAGCCCCACTCGGAGTCACGCTTTCCGCCTCCGCAATTTCCAGCCGTCGCTCATAGGGGCGGGGCCTCAGAACAGCCGCCAACGGGAACTCACGGTCTGGCCTCCATGTTGGCTACTGGCAATCATTAGGTTAACACGAAGGGAAGGAAGGAGTCAAGTTGCCATTTTTACTATTGGCAAGGCTGCTCTTGTCAAATAATAAAATCTCAGGTTGCATAGCGTTCGACTTTTCAGCAAAACTCTTGTGCTCATCTCACTTACTGTTTTCCAGGGTTATAAATAATTGTGAAGTGGGCCTCTGAGTTTCCTTCCAATTCAAAGCTGCTGAAATCTCTCTTTTTTGGTATGCGATTGACCAGGAGGATCAAGAGGAGAAAACACTATTTGGACAGAGGAAAGAGTCTCTTTTCGTACTGTTACTAGTAGCCCCTGTCTACATTACTGTCACTTCGTGAGTGCTAGTTCAGCACCAACCATCACCTACACCCCCAAACAGTGCTGCAGGTGCTGTTTCCATTCTTTCTTAAGCGAGCTGATTTCCCTGGTATTTCTTTCGGAAAAAGCAAGAAACCGTCTAAGAACACATTTAAATCTTGCCAAGCGGGTGTGTTTTGACAGGGAGGACAAATGGACACAATACAAAGATTTTCACGTACATTTACTCACACAGCGAAATGAGCCAGGAGCTGTCCTAAGGGTTCAGTGATGAACAGATGGAAGGATATGTGGTTTTATCTAGGCGTCAGGAGTATTTCGCTTGTCCCTCTCCCCAGGTCCTACCCTCTCCCTCACCCTTGGCCCTGCATGCTTTATAGCATTCGCAACAGACTTAGTTTCAACCTCAGGGAATTGGAGGCGATAATTCTTCATGCAGGCTTCCCAGGTAGCGCTAGTGGTAAAGAACCTGCCTGCCAATGCAGGAGACATAAGAGACACGAGTTCAATCCCTGGGTCGGAAAGATCCCCTGGAGGAGGGCACGGCAACCCACTTCAGTATTCTTGCCTGGAGAATCCCATGGACAGAGGAGTCTGGTGGGCTGCAGTCTGTGGAGTCTTAAAGAGTCGGGAGTCGCAGAGAGTCAGGCAAGACTAAAGTGACTTAGCACAGCACAGCCCAGTACAGGGATTCTACATAGGATGAAATAAAATAACTTGCATCAGCACCACTCACTGAGACCAGTAAATTAAGTCTGTTTTCTTCTGAAGACCCATCAGACCAATAGCCTGGTAAATCTTCAAAAGGATAGCATTTCTTTCACCTAAGCGTGGCTCACAACTACATTTGTCTAGAAAGCCAACCCTGTAAGGTAGTCAGTTATATAGATTCTAATTGCTCACAGGTCATCAGTAAGTGGACAGCCAGACACTTGCCCTCCTCCTTGCCTGGAGAAGGGGCTCAGTTCAGTTCAGTTCAGTCGCTCAGTCATGTCCGACTCTTTGTGACCCCATGGACTTCAGCATGCCAAGCCTCCCTGTCCATCACTAACTCCCGGAGTTTATTCAACCTCATCTCCATTGAGTCGGTGATGCCATCCAACCATCTCATAAGACAGAGGATAGAGGACAGAGGAGAAGGGGCTAGAGCCAAGAAAAGTATGAGAAAGGGTGCATCTGTTGAGTCTGCTCTCGACCAGAAGAGGGCAGTGGTGTCCTTTGAAGCAGTCAGGCTGCCAGGCCTGGGAATGCTCCTAGACCAAGTTCTAGTCCTGGGTTATAGTTGCATGCTGGATTATAGTCTTGACACTATCCGGTTTCAAGGAAGAATGGACATAACCATAATCCGTCCCGTTCTCACGGCACTGTGCTTATGGAGCCTTTCACAATATTGGGGTTGTGGATCTGTCTTAGTATAGTGGCAGATTCAGTGTCTGGTTCAGATAGGGGGTCCCTGTGACCCCTGCATGGTGGGAGGGGCCAGGAAGCTCTCTGGGGTCTCTTTTATAAGGCACACAATCCCATTCAGGAAGGCTCCACCTTCTTGACCTAATCACCTCCCAAAGGCCCCACCTCCTACTACCATCATCTTGGGGTTAAGATTTCAAGATATGAATTTGGGGTGGACATAAACATTCTGTCCACTGCAGGTCCCTTTTTAAAGAGGAGGAAACTGAGGCCCCGAAAAGGACTGGAATTCACACAGCAGTTGGCGGCAGGGCCATGTTCCTCCTGACTGCACCTGCTTCACCCTAGAGCCTGCACATCCTGAGCGTCTCGTGCTTTGCATTAAGCAAACGTTATGTTATTGGAATTCCCTGGCGGTCAAGTAGTTAGGACTCTGTGCTTCCACTGCCAGGATCCCAGGTTTGATCCCTCTTCGGGGACCTGAGAGTCCATAAGCCGCTTGGCGCAGCCAAAACAACAACAAGAAAATAATTATGTTTTACATTCCTCAAAGTCAGCTCATCTTGGAGGTAGGCATTATGATCCTTGATGGACGACTTTGCATCACATCCCCAAGAGGCTTGTCGGAAATACTGGTTTTTGAGGCCAGATTTAAGCACTGGGGTTTTGTAAGAGGGGCCCAGCAGTCTGTGAGTAGGTGTCTGAACTCCCAAAGTGATATTAATTTCTGAACAAGTCTAACATTCACCATTTCCTCCCATATCCATCTACCTCCCCATCTGTGCAGCACCAGGGCCATCACCCCAAGCCAATGGCATCACCACCTGACTCAGTTCCCTAATTCTGCCTTTACCATGCCTATAGCCAGTTTCTGTACAGCAGCCAGAGGTAGCTGAACTTATCTACAAAGCAGAAACAGACTCACAGGCCGAGAGAGCAGACTTGTGGTTGCCAGGCGAATAGGGGAGGGATGGATTGAGAGTTGGGGATTAACAGATGCAAACTATTATATACGGATAAACAACAAGGTCCTACTATATAGCACAGGGAACTATATTCAGTATCCTGTGATAAGCCATAAAGTGAAAGTAACCCAGTCGTGTCCGACTCTTTGCAAGCCCATGGACTATACAGTCCATGGAATTCTCCAGGCCAGAATACTGGAGTGGGTAGCCATTCCCTTCTCCAGGGGATCTTCTCAACCCAGGGATGGAACCCAGGTCTCCCACATTGCAGGCAGATTCTTTACCAGCTGAGCCACCAGGGAAGCCTGTGAACCATAATGGAAAAAAATATTTTTAAAAAAGAATGTATACAAAAGTAAAGAAAAAAGAAAATTATTTTATGGCAATGTGACTAAATAATTAGTTAATTAAATTTTAAAAGAATGCATGTATATGCATATATGTATAAAACTGTATATGTTCATATATATATGAACTGAATGGGGCTTCCCAGGTGGCACAGTGGTAAACAATCTGCCTGCCAACGCAGGAGACACAGGAGACACAGTTTCAATCCGCAGGTCAGGAAGATCCCCTGGAATAGGAAATGATAATCTACTCCAATTTTTCTGGCCTGAAGAATTCCACCGACAGAGGAGCCGTGTGGGCTACAGTACATGGGGTTGCAAAGAGTCGGACATGACTCTGCAACTGAGCACATAAAACGGAATCCTTTTGCTGTACAGCAGAAATTAACACAACATAATAAACCAACTACACTTCAGTAAAACGTGTAACTAAAAATGAAACAAAAATGAGCAAGACACATAAAGCAAAAAAAAAAGTTCTCCTGTATAGCACAGGAAACTATATATAGTATCCTGTAATAAACCATACCAGGGCTTCACTGGTAGCTCAAATGGTAAAAGAATCTTCCCGCAATGCAGGAGACCTGGGTTCCATTCCTGGGTTGGGAAGATCCCCTGGAGAAGGGACTGGCAACCCACTCCAGTATTCTTGCCTGGGGAATTCCATGGACAGAGGAGCCTGGTGGGCTACAGTCCATGGGATCACAAAGAGTCCGACACAACTGAGTGACTAACTTTCACTTTTTAAAAATAAACCATAATGGGAAAGAGTAAAAATAAATTAGTAAGTCTTTTAGGATATTCAAAAATAAAATAAGAAATAAAAACGGATCAGATTAAATTACTTCCTTGCTTAGAACACTTCTGGCAGCTTCCCTGTTCCCAAGAATAAAATCCAGATTCATCTTTGCCTGACTCTGCCCATCTGCGACTGAACCTGCTCCCTCACCCAGTACATACGCTGCAGCCAGGGGTGCTGGCACCGAGGACCTGTGTACTTTTGGTGCTGTCTGCGTGGAACGCTCTTCCTCCCAGGTCTTCCTGCATCTCCCCCTCACTTAGATCTCAGCTCATATATCACCTCCTTGGAGAAGAATTCCTGACCACCTTATCTAGACTAGTCCTGTTTCTATCACTCGATCCTGTTTTAGTTCTTGTCACTGAATTTTCCCCTGGTTAGGGAACTAGATCCCAGATGCAATGCAGAGCAGTCACAAGATGAAAAAATAGAAAAACAAACCCAGGTACTCTCAGAACAGCACTCAGCAAATATCTGTGGAATGAATGAACTTATTCCGCAAGCATTTCTGGAGCGTTTCTACCCCAGGCATCAGGGTGTTCGGTCAGGAGCTCAGGGATCAGAGGGCTGAGAGGAGGACAGAAAGACCTTCTGACAGCAATGGTGTTCGAATAAGCCTTGAAGGCCAGGAACTGTTGACACTCGGGAGTTGGGTTGAGGGCCACAGAGAACTCTGAGTGAAAGTAACCAAAAAGGAAATCAGGAAAAGTGTGAAAACAGAGGCAGCAGGAGCCTTCTAGCCCTGAGCTCTTCGGAAGCATGGAGTCCTAACCACTGGACCACCAGGGAATTCCTCCCCCCACCCTCCGATCCCCAGGAGTTTTGCAGTCAGAGATGTGCACAAAGATTTCCACCCAAGGACTGCCTCATGTTTTGAGGACTGCCTCTCCCCAAAATATCAGAAACAGTTTTGATGCCTATGGCAGCTCTTAAGCATGTCCACGAATTTTAAGAATGGCAGTCTGTCCCTCCTTGTCTTACATTTGGGCAGACTTGTGACTAAGGCAGCTGTCTATCACCTTGATAGCGCATGTCAGAAGTGCCTCTACAGGACTCCAAAGACCCATCAGAGCACACCAGGTAGCCTGGTTCTCCCACAACACCCACCCTGAAGCCCTGAGCCAACATGCACGAAGTTTGACTTCCCCAAGGCAGCCATGCCATGGAAAGCAGTCAGGATGGGTGCTAACAAGCCGTTGTCCTTAATCTGTCCCACCTCATCATGGCCATGCAGCCTAGCAGACCAGCCCCAAAGTGGGAAGGAAGCTGAGAGCTTAGAATATCTGTTTCTCCATTTCAAGAGCTCCGAGGATAATGGCTAATGGAAAGGGCAGGAGATGGGGTGATGGACAGCTGCCTTAGATGCCCCTGGGGGATGCCCAATGAGGTGGGTGATAGAAGCAGCCACAACCCTTCACTCCACCAAAGGCATCCTTGTGTTAACAATGGTTTCCATTTGCTGAGCACTTACCGCGTGCCAGATCCCAAGTCATGTATTTCACTTACATCCATTGTCTCACTTAGTCCTTACAATCTCCTTAGGAGCCAAGTATCACCCCATTTGTCATTTGAGGAAGTTGAGACACACAGACATTAATTCACTTGTCCAAGTTCACCCAGCTAGTGAATGGCCAAGTAGAGTTTCAAACACAGAGCGGTGACCTCTATCTAGAACTCTCTATACCCAGCGGTCCTGAACCATGCAATAAAAAAAGACATGAAAGTCATATTGATTGGAAAAAGAAATAAAACTGCCTTATTCACACACAACATAATCGTGTACACAGAGGTCCTACGTAATCTAACTTCCCAAAGCTACAAGAATGAATAAGTGAGTTTTCCAAGATTAAGGCTACAAGGTCAAGACAGCAGCAAAAGCACATACATCCGTGGGGCCAGCACCTCTGGCTGCAGCGTGTGTACTGGGTGAGGGAGCAGGTTCAGTCGCAGATGGGCAGAGTCAGGCAAAGATGAACCTGGATTTCATTCTTGGGAAAAGGGAAGCTGCCAGAAGTGTTCTAAGCAAGGAAGTAATTTGATCTGTTTTTATTTCTTATTTTATTTTTGAATATCCTTAAAGACTTAATTATTTATTTTTACCCTTTGACCAGCTGGTCTATACTGCATGCCTATAGGATATGCAGCAAGCCCTTCGGATTGAATCTGCGGGGTGACTGGGAGGTGGTGTATTTGTGTGCCTTTGTTGGGAGGAGGGGGACATGCACTCTTGGGAAAGGAGCCCGAGGCCCCTGCTGAAAAAGTGAACAAAGTAAGAGATTAAGCTTTGAGTATCAGGCCTCCCAGCGAGGAGTGAAAGTCACTCAGTCGTGTCCAACTCTTTGGGACACGACTCTTTGGGTTGGACATGACTCTTTGGGACTGTATAGCCCATGGAATTCTCCAGGCCAGAATACTGGAGTGGGTAGCCTTTCCCTTCTCCAGGGGATCTTTCCAACACAGGGATCGAACCCAAGTTTCCCACATTGCAGGCGGATTCTTTACCAGCTGAGCCACCAGAGAAGCCCCCACGTGCGTGCAGTCCTTCAGGCAGCCAATGCCTCCCTGCTCATCTTGTTATCTCTAGTGCCAGCAAGGATATCGAACAGAACTTTAGTCTGCAATTACAACCTGCTGCCACCAGGTGGGTTCTGGAGCAGGGGCTGTTGCCTTTCAGATCTGCCGGTTGGAACTTCATAAAATTACCTACAGAAAGCAATTTAGATTTTTGATCAAGGGCCGACCCACTGACTTTTATGAAGTCTGACAATGCCGTTGCAGTGAGATAAGGGGAAGGCCAGGGGCCACCAGAGGCATCGGAAAACGTCTCTCGAGGAATCAAAGGCGAAGAAAGATTTCTAACGGGATGAAGCGGAGGAGTAAGAAGAGTGATGTCCCCACTGGCACCAAAGACCTGCAAGTGAACAACTTGCAGGACCTTCGAGCAAGATCAGTTCCCGAAGTACTGGGTCTTTGGGAATACCTGAAGCTCCAAATGGGCATGGCCTGTATGTACAAGTGTGAATTCCAGCATCTTCAGGGGTGTGTGTGTGTGCACAGCTAGAATGCACAGAGAGGTGAGCCTGATGGATGCCAGCAGGTTGGGTGACAGCCTCACGGCTGTTACATGCTGGAGCACAGGCGTGAACTCACACTTCCCAGTTTGTGCACCTTCTCCTGGTCAGGAGGTCCTGGAGAGGACAGCCAGTGCCTGGCTCAACACCGATAACCTCCCTGCTCTTTGTTCTTCCTGAAGGAGGGTCTGGAAATGGGCACCAGAGCGTTTTGAAATTCTGGGCATTGGGAGGGTACTTGATGTCCATCTTGGTCCACCTGCACAGGCTGCATGGATTCCTTCAAGCTGTCCATGAAAATTAATAAAAAAGCAGCAAAGATTTGGGGGCAGTAACAAAGCAAGACACTGATATTTGAGAGTCAGCTGGAAACCAGGAGGAATCTGCCCAGCGCCTTGTGAGCCTTGACTGCTTTATACTGTGGCCTTCTCTCTGGGGAGCTGATGCCCCAGCTGCGACAAGGATGGTTATTTTAAAAACCAGTAGGTGAAACAACTCTTCCTGCCCGCTCTCCAACTCCTAGGTATTTTCCACATTTCCCTTTCATGCAGACAAAAGCGTCGACCCATTCAGATGCTAAGTGGTAAATGTTCCAAGTAATTTTTATTTTAGAATACAAGAGAGGTACAAATGTATTTACAGTTCTACATGTACAATCAAATAATATATATCACAGGTTCGTAAATATCATTTAAGATAAGTATATACAAAGTTAAAGTGACCGTTTTCTGGAAGTAGAGCACAGGTTCTTGAAAACTCTATACATTTTATACTTTTCATCGTTATAGTTTATTTTACAAAACGCCCTAGGCGGGATTCTAGTAAATGACTGCAAGGTGGGACAGGCGACACTAGAGGGCGCCCATGGCCCGGAGCGTGGGGAAACCGGCGGAGCCAAGGGCGGAACCTCCTGGCATCCCGCACCGCTCGGAGATGCTTTCCGGGCCGAAAAGCCAGTCTTGGCCTCCTGGTGCCGGAGGGTGGCGAGGAGGGCCCCGCATCCCCTTTCCAAGCTTGACGTTAGAGCTGAAGGCGAGGTGGCGTTGGTCCAATTCTCTCATTTTACAGATGGGGATAGGGGAAGCGTAGGCCCAAAGAGAGGCAGGCCTTATCCCAGGGAGTGGATTTCTATTTTGCCTTGGTGCGTGCTTAAGCCGCTTCAGTCGTGTCCTACTCTTTGCAATCCTGTGGGCTGTAGCCCACCAGGCTCCTCTGTCCATGGGATTCTCCAGGCAAGAATACTGGAGTGGGTTGCCATGCCCTCCTCCAGGGATCTTCCCCACCCAGGGATCGAACCTGGTCTGCATGGCAGGCAGATTCTTCACCGCTGAGCCACCGCGGTTTTGCCTTCCTTCTCAGCCTGTTTGGCACATTTGTGCCTTGTGTGTCCCCAGGGAGCCCATTTTGGGGTGGGGGGCAGGTGGCCCGGAGGAGAGAAGCCCCCCCACCCCATCCTGGCAGGGAAGGGCAGGTCTCTCCGGCCTCCTCTGGCTGCCCCTGAGCCCGCCAGCCCCCAGCTGTCAAGGAGGGGGCGACACTGCAGGATAGCAGTCCCTGAGGAGGGAGGAGGAGAGAGATGGCGCGTGCCAGCCCCGCTGTGCCCACTCTGGGACAGGGAGGTCGCTCTCCATTCCCAGCACGCGGCTCTCTGTGAGGGTGGTGCGAGTCTCCCTTTCCCCTCCCCCTCGCTGAGGACCCTCGGAGGCTTTCAGTCCCCTCTCCGGCCACCCACGAGGGGGCTATATCATCCCGGTCAGCCGACTCAAGAGGCGCGCGACTGAAGAAGAGATGGCCGATGTCGGGGAGAGGGGAGGGAAGGCCGGGGAGAGGGACTTCGCCCCTCAGGGTCCTCGTGCGCGAAACTGGGGGGAAGAGAGTAAGCCTGGGCGTCATTTCTGGGGCGCGCCTACAGAGCCGGGGGTCGCGTCAGGACAGATGACAGCCACGTGTCGCGCGGCGGCCCGGGGAATGGGGGGCGCGGGCGCGCGGGCGCGGGGAGCGGGGGCGCGCACGCAGGCGCAGGTGCTCACAGCACCATGGCCGGCAGGTGTCGCGTGGCGGCCTGGGGTCTGGGCGGCGGGGGCGCGCGGGGGTGAGCGGGGGCGCGCGGGGGAAGCGGGGCCGCGCACGCAGGCGCAGGTGCTCACAGCACCATGGCCGGCAGGTGGTGCGCGGCGGCGGCGGCGGCGGCGAGCGCGGGCGCGTGCGCGTGCGGCGCGGGCAGAGCGGGCGAGTGGGCCTGCAGCGCGGCGCTGGGCGGCCGGTGGCGCGCGCTCTTCTGGTGGGCGCGCAGGCCGGCCAGCTGGGAGTAGGCGCTCTGGCACACCTGGCACTTGTAGGGGCGCTCGCCCGTGTGCAGGCGCACGTGGTTGCGCAGCGTGGACGACTGGCTGAAGCGGCGGTTGCAAAAGCGGCAAACGAAGGGCTTGTCCAGCGTGTGGATGCGCATGTGCGAGCGCAGGTTGCTGCGCGAGTTGAAGCCGCGGTGGCAGATGACGCAGCGCATGCGTCCCGCAGTGCCCGCCGCCGAGTCCGCGGGGTGAAAGTCCTCTGGCCGCGCGGGCAGAGTCCGGGTGGGGTCGGGCAGGCGGGAAGAAGGAGAAAGAGAGAGCAGCCTCGTTAGCATCCCCGAAGCCGGCGGCTCGACACCACGCCCCCCACCCCTACGCCTCCCCAAGGGGCGCCCTCCCGGGGCTCAGCCGCCTCGGATCATCGATCAGTCGGGGTGACCGTTCCGCCGACTGATTGGGGGCGCCGCACAGGGGGTGGAAAGGGGCAGCGAGCGCCCTGACCTGGCATCCGTTAGGAGTTGGACTCCAGACCCATGCTGCGAGATCTCGGGGACTTAGTGACTTACCCTCTCGGGGAAGCCTCAAGTTTCTCATCCAGTACAATGAGAACCTACGTGAAGGCAGGGCACCCAAAGCCAGGTGCTTTGTGACAAGCTGGAGGGATGAGGTGGGGAGGGAGGTGGGGAGGGATGGAGGGGACACATGGATGCCCTGTGGCCCATTCATGTTGATGTAAGGCAAAAGCCATCATGGTATTGTGAAGTAATTATCTGATTAAATTAAATAAGTACATTTTGAAAAATAAGTTTTTTAAAAATGGGAACCTACTACGACCTCACGGGGATTATGCACAGCTGCACCTGAGTGCATGTGCACACTCAGCTCTCAGTCGTGTCAGACTCTTTGTGACCCCATGGACTGTAATCTGCCAGGCTCCTCTGTCTATGGTATTTTCCAGGCAAGAACACTGGAGTGAGTTGCCATTTCCTCCTCCACGGGATCTTCCTGAGATAATCACAAAAAAAGCTGACATCTTCAAAGGCTACTCTGTACAGAGCACTTTACCTGCCTAAGCCTGGACTTAGGAAGTACCAGGCTTATAGTAACCGTCCAGAAATGGTAGTAACTGTTATAACTACTCCTCTTCCCCCGCCCCCAAACCTTTCATTAATTTATCCCACATTTATTTACTGAGTGCCATCTATGTACCTGGTGGCCATGATGGTAAAGAATCTGCCTGCAATGCAGAAGACCTGGGTTCGATCCCTGGGTTGGGAAGATCCCTTGGAGAAGGGAATGGCAACCCACTCCAGTATTCTTGCTTGGGAAGTTCCATGGACAAAGGAGCCTGGTGGGGTACAGTCCATGGGGTTGCAAAGAGTTGGGTTTGACTGGGCAACTCACTTTTTCAACTATGTACCAGTGAACTGTACCTCACTTTTCTCATCCCCAAAATGAAAGTAATGATGACATCGTTATCATTACTTATCACAGCAAAAAGTTGCTATGAGGATCAGAAAAAATGGTTTGTGAAGCATTAGACCAAGGGCTGGATAGACAGTAGTTCCTGAGCCTCAGAGTCGTCCTTTAAAAATAAAAATGACCAAATATCACAAAGGTTTTATGAGGACCCAAGTGGGATGATACCTGTAAAAGGTTTAGCCAAATACTTGGCAGGAAATAGGTCTGGAGCAAATGGTCTCTACCATGATGATCAGTGCTGCCCCCACCCCGCCCCGCCGCCCAACAAGCACACACACGTGCACATCACGCTGCTCAGCCTTCATTCAACAGATGCACGCTGAGCACCTACTCTGTGCCAGGTCCAGCACCATGGACAGAGCTGGGAGGGTGCTTAGACATCATCTTGCCCAACAAACATCCTTCTTTTAGAGGTCACGAAACCGAGCGCAGAGCCATTTCCCAAGATTGCACAGCAGAACTGGAATTCAATCCAGTGTCCTTACTGCCTGGCCCCTTGCTCCTCTGCCACACCCTGCTTCTCCCTCCACCCAATCTGCCCCCAGACAGTCTATTTTGTCCAGAATTTGAACTGTCTTCCATCCATGCCTGGACCATGGCAGTGGCTCCAGGGGCATCAGCCTCCTTAAACCAGGAAGTGCCTTGTGCTTGACGCTGCAGGAGGCGGAACCAAGGTCCCCAGAGGCCAGGAGTTTCCCTGCCAAACACACACCCCCGCCCCAGCCTCTCACTCTCTGTGGGTCCGTTGTCATTGTGGACTCATGGGGACTACCTACCATGCTTGTTCTTCTTCTGCTCCTCCTCCAGTCCGGGCACACCAGGGATCCCCAGGAAGGTGTTGTGTGAGTTTCCATACCACACCAGCAGCTCCTGGTCTGGAGGGATCATCTGTAGGGAAGGAGGCAAGAGGAAGTCCGGGAGGCAGCAGAGGAGGATGTCCCCTGCCCCCCCGCCAGGGGAGGATGTCCGCTCACAGCCAGGAGGAGCTGTCCTAGCTCCCACCATGGACATGTCGATACAGTCGCAGCCCCAAGAGAGCCACACTGGGGTCCCTTTCTACCAGGCTATCTCCAACAAGCTTCACAGACACGGGAGGCTCTGGGATGCTCCACCTCTCTGCTCCACTCTGCCCAGGCTTCTCACCGTATCATCCTGGCTCTGCTGCTGGGACCAGAGCTGCCTCCTGGCCGCTCTCCCAAACTGACAACGATGGGATGGAAACCATGCTTCAAGCAGAAGTAACTGAAGAAGGAAAGCTAGAAAACTTGTAATTTCTCTCCGAGGGGAACCAGAGCCAACCAGCCCTCAGGTCTGCAGGGCTAAGCCAGACATCCCCAAGGAGCATGGGCTGCGGGGCACCCTGTGGTTCTCAGTTACACCCTGCCTGATGGTTTTCTGGAAACATCTCTCAACCAGCGCATCCAGGAGGCAGCACCATGTCACATACACTTCTCTCCCCATCGCAGGCCTCTGTATGACTCCCTGCAAATGGCTAAAAAAGAAGCATTCAGATCAATGAACGCTTCTGCCTCCAGACATACCGGGGCACCCAGCCTTAAATGGGATCTGTCTCGTCATGTCATAGGCCTGTGGCACAGCTTCCCAGGTGGCTCAGAGGTAAAGAATCTGCCTGCAATACAGGAGACGAGAGTTCAGTCCCTGGGTCGGGAAGATCCTCTGGAGGAGGAAATGGCACCCCACTTCAGTATTCTTGCCTGGAGATTCCATGGTAGAGGGGCCTAGTGGTCTGTAGCCTATGGCTTGCAGAAGTGTCGAATATGACTTGGGAACTAAACAACGATAGGTCTACAGCAGAGAACTCCACAGTGACAGGGCTCTGCTGCTCCCAGGGGAGGACCTGCCATCAGGAGGGCTCTGCAGTGACAATCCAGGGAGGCTGTGGAAGGCTCACGCCTGAGGTGGTGCTGACCTCTTCCTCTGGGACATCCCAGGGGCCTGCCACCCCTCTGGTGGCAGCCAGTTACTCAAGGTGAAGAACCCTCAGGTCCCAGCCAGCTAGAGCAAAGGTGAGAGGGCAAGGCCCATTACCTCCTGAGGCCTGGACCCCAGAGGAGTGACTTTGGCACCCACCCTGGGGGTCACTCTCTGATCAGCCCAGAGCAAGGTGGACACCCCCAGGCAACAGCTGGGTTGTTTTCCTAATGGGTCCTTTTTGGTTTTTTGGCTGCATCATGTGGCATGTGGGATCTTAGTTCCTGGATTAGGAATTGAACCCGTGCCCCCTGCAGTGAGAGCTCAAAGTCTTAAGCACTGGGCTGCCAGGGAAGTCCCCGGGTGAGTCCTCTTTTAGTTGAAGTGGATACAAAAAAATCACACAGGACTCCATGTAGGCTGTCTGAAATCACCCTAGAATGGACCCTTCTCCTTGGCTTCCAGGATCACAGAGAAAGCCCCCACCCCTTCCCTTTGGTTCTGGCCTGCAGACCCCTGCCAATCACAGAACCGTTCTGTTCACCACACCTACGTTCCTCTGGTCTGAGCCAGGAAGAACCTCAGACCATCAGGGCCAGCTCTGCACTACTCTGCAGAGGAGGGAAGCAGGGAGAGGAGGGGGTGGAAGAAACAAAGTTCCAGGGGGCCTAGGCGATGTCCATCCTCTGATGACTCAGCCTGAGGTCCCCATGCCCCTTTCCAACAGACCCCACAGCCCTTGGGGTGTCATGGCAAGCCACATGGTCAGTGAGTGACGAGGAGCCTGGCAGAGGGTGCCACGCCCGCTCAGATTGATGGGGTTTAAATATGGAAAGATCACATGCAGTCTCAGAAGCCAAGGGAAATTAGGCCATGCCTAAAAGCAGACAAATGAGAATCTGGCTCAGCAGCAAGAGTCCTCGTGGCCTCTGATCATTCACAGGCTCAGCCACCGTCGAGGAGGCCAGCAGGTCAGAGCTGGAGGCCCTGCTGGAAAAGCTGAGAGAGGTTCGGTGAACCCCTTAGAAAAGAGGGTAATGGAGTAAAGTATTCAGGATAAATTCACTATGAAGGAAGCTGCTGAGAGATGGTGCTGGTGGGCCTTCAGTCCCTGGGTCCCTGGGTGACCTTCGGCGAGCACTCTGCCTTCCTAAGCTTGTCTCCTCAAATGAGGGGGGTGGGGAGCATGATCTCTGAGGTCCCCCCAATTCTAAGACTCTGTCAGTCACCTCCGACATTGTCCCAGCCCCTGGCTTCAATGTTCAGGTGACACCAGATCTTTGTACATCACAGTTCTTCTAAAGTGACCAGTTGTCTGGTCCAGCTGTCCAGACATCTATACATGCCCCTTCCTTCAGGAGATGGTGTTGCCAAGGGCTCCGGCTCAGGCGCTGGGGCCACACAGGTCGGGGTCCGCTTGGGCTCCCCGCCTGCTGACCGTGCCCCCTTGGGCAAGTGGCCTTCTGTCACCAGTCCTCACTTTCCTCACCTGTAAAACAGTGACCGCACCCTGCTGGACATCCACCTCTGGGGTATTGGGTCCCCCAGTTGTCCCCACAGAGCCTTCAGCGTGGCGAGGGGGGCCCAGGATGCTGGTGGCTCTGCCTTTAGTGACCATCAAAAGCACAGGCTGGGGAATTCCTCAGAGGTCCAGTGGTTAGGACTTGGTGCTTTCCCTGCCGAAGGCCAGGTTCAATCTTTGGCTGGAGAATTAAGATCCCGCATGCCACAAGGCAGAACAACAAAGAAAAGCACAGGCTGGCCCGCGTGCCCCCAAGACACCAATACCACGCTGGTGCCACTGTGTGCTGGCCCCATCTGCCCTGAGTGGGAGGGGAAAGCCCAGAGGTGGTGTGAGAGGGGTCAGCAAGCCCCCACGATGTCTCTGAAAACTGCATTGCCATCTCCAGACTTGCAGACCGGGAGTCAAATACCTAAGTCAACAACGGCCCTTTCATTTGAACTGACAGTGACAAGCATTACGAAACATAAAACAAATGTAACAGTGACAACTATCATGGTGATGAATGAGGAGCCGAGAACATCTGGAAATGCACGAATTCTGAGGATTGTTATTCAGAATGGTGCTTGGGGATAATGTTTTTAAAATAAGAGCTTTAATACTGACTGTTTTGAGTCATTTATTTACGGACACGTTTTTCAAATGGACGAAAATTAATTATACTCCTGGATTTTAAAAATTAAAACAGTGACACAGACACAAAGGAGCATATTGGGAAAAGTAATTCTCCCACCCAAGGTGCCCAGCCACGTTTTCTGGTTTTCTGCGAATCTTTCCTCAGACGGGTTTGTCATTTTGAGACCTTTTTTTTTTTTTAATGTTGATTAAAATTGACTTATATCTTCTACAGGCTGCATCCAATGTTTTAAGAATTAATAAGCACATATTGCTTTTATACAAAAATAATATATACATTTAAATTAATTAATTTAGCTGTGCTGGGTCTTAGTTGCAACAGGAGGGACTTTTTTATTTTTATTTTTTTCAGTTGCAGCATGTGGGATCTAGTTCCCTAACCAGGGATCGAACCTGGGCACCCTGCATTGGGAGCGTGGAGTCTTAGCCATTGGACCACCAGGGAAGTCCCACAAAAAGAAGAGTTTTTAAAGAAAGAAAATCTATTAAAAAGAACCTGCTCGAATTGACAATGACACACATCCCCAGACAGCAAGAAGTTTCCAGTTTGGGGAGAATGGATACATGTGTATGTATGGCTGAGTCCCTTCGCTGTTCACCTGAAACTATCACAGCATTGTTAATCGGCGTACCCCAGTACAAAATTAAATATGTTTTAAAATAAAATAATCAGAACTGATGACATGAGAGCAACTGAGGTTATCCCGGTCAAGAAAACAAAAAAGAAGTGTCCAGTTCTCAAAGCAGCGTTGGGGAAGGCAGCCTCACCTCTTGGAGGCCGGGCACTGAAAGTTCTCTCTACCCATCAGAGCTCCAGGAAATTAGCGGCAGCTCCTGGCCTGGACCTCTGGCCTCTGCTTGCTCCCAGTGGCCCCAGAGATGGAGACCAGGAGAGCCCAAGAACCGGCAGCCTGTTCCCTGAGAGCCTAGTACCACTGGCCGGAGGCTCCCGGATGCTGGTCGCCTGAGACCAAAGAAGAGCCACGGTCCTCTGCAGGGACCCCTAGTGCCCTCAGGAGCCCTATTTCTCCTTTTTTTTGAAGAGGTGCCCACTGCACGGCATGTAGGGTCTTAGTCTCCCAACCAGGAATTGAACCCACACCCCTCCCGCCACAGTGGAAGTGTGATGTCTTAACCCTTGAACCGCCTGAGAAGACCCTAGCCCCATTCCTTTCCAGTCAACGCTCTGGCCTGGCCCAGCCGGGGCTCTCCACCGGGGCTCAGAGAATGAGAACCAGCTGCTTGCTCACTTTTCTGGAGAGCGGAGACTAACTCGGGTCACACAATAAACAAAGCAGTTCCCAAGGAGACGAATGCCACACCATAAAGTTCGCATCATCAAGACTCTGGGTGAATTTCAGAGCCTGACTCTTTAGTTGACAAATTACATGATCTCCCACGTGTGATTCTTCACCTTCCCTGTCAGCCCAGAAGTTTTGTCCTGACCCATTTCTGACTTTTTATTATCAGTTGAAAATGTGTGGGGGTTTGGGTTTGTTTTCCTAATATAAATTCATGTCACAACATGGAACATGCTCCCAGGAGGCTCTGATGCCCCCTGCCCCTGCCCCCGGCGGTACAGAAACCCTCATCCAGAAGGACCTCGGTGTCATCTGGACGAATATCAATTTCCATTGTACCACAGATGTCCTGACACACCAATTAATAGAGTTCCAGCAAATAGATGTTGGTCAGGGAGGTCCCATGGCGCAGTGACCAAGGGCTCTGCTCGGGGATCAGACAAATTCAAACCACAGCTCACAGTCTCCCAAGATCCCCCTGAACCTCAGTTTCATCATCATTAAAATGGGGATAAGGAAAGCCCCAGGCCGAGGGGATGAAAGTTGTGAATATCCTTAGCGTGGTGCTGGCACATGGAGCTGCTCCACGGATGGTAGCATCATTAATGATGCTTATTATTAATAATCAAAGTCCCTTAACTGCACCCACCAGTGAGCAAGGTTGAAAGGCAAATAGAGCCTGTCCCCACAGAAAAAGAAAGATGGAGAGATGGAGCTGTTGGGCTCTAGGGGGAGAAGAAGTTCAATAGCCTGGAACAAAAAGAAAAGTCGCAAACAAGGAAAGAGCCCACATTTCAGGGCACAGTCCTATGCCAAAACATCGGGCGAGGAAAGCCTGAGAAGTTTCTTCCCAGTTCCCAAATCCAAAATTTGCATAAATTATTCCTAAATACTTTACTTGTATTGAATTTGGGGGTCAAATTTCTTGCTTCGCAGGGCAGCCGATTTTATTTATCTCTTTTGTTTTCCTGGGAGAAACAGGTCTGTGTGTCCACTTTCGAGCCAGCTCCCATCACCCAGAAAAAGACTTATGCATTAACATGTAGTACCCATGTGCCACGTGCTGGGCAATTTCTAGAAATGTCATTTTAGGCACCTGAGGTTACAGTCAATTCTTCCGTGGTAGAAGACAGCAAAGGGAGGAGAGTCCTAGTATAACATACCAGCAAATCCGGCCAGATACCAAATCCACCTGGGCCAGCTGGCCCCAGAAACCCACCACCCTCGTCTCCATTTGGACGGCCTTCCTTTTGAATTTATAGAAAATTTCAGAGCCACATTAGTATATTCTGCTTATTTTATGAAGATGCTTCTTTCCGTTTTTTCTTTTTTTTTCGCAAGAAACGGGTTACTGTTATGAAATAAACATAGCAGTTCTGGGTGACGGGAAGATTAAGAAAACAGGTCATGGCACAGACCCTTCTTGGCTCCCTCACACAAACACAGGACAAACAGCCCCCATACTGCAGAGGCATCTGGGGGAGTGGCCGGGGGGCAGCAGGAATTTCTTCCGGCCGAGCCCTGCTGCACGGCAGTCAGTCACACACACCCAGACTCACAGCTGGTCCTGTAAGCGGCATCTGACATTTTGGCGCATCACTTTAAGAAAACTGCCACCACCAAAAAAAAAAAAATGTGTCCAACATCACTTGTTTAAAGTAAAATGGGTGATATTTTGTGTTTTCTTATCCCTCGCTCCATCATTCGGCTTGCTAATTCTGTAGAAGCACGGATAGCCAAATTGGTGATATCCACTAATCTAGATCATATCCAGGAGGATATATTTTCCTAATCTTCTTTCTTCAATGTTTAAAATGCATTTTATTCTGTTTTGTCTTTTGGTCGCTCTGAGTGGTGGCTTTTGGGATCTCAGTTCCCCGACCAGGGACTGAACCCAGGCCCTCGGCAATGAAAGGGCTGAGGCCTAACTACTGGACCACTAGGAAATTCCCTTCTTTTCTTCAATTTTAATTCCCCGTCAAATGTAGATGACTTTTAAAAATCTGATTATCTTAAATTCCTCCGTGGAGACACATCTTAGCCACCTTGCCCTCTGACTGTGAATTTCTGTACAAATGTCTGTTAATATTTCCTGACTCTGCTCAGCACTCAGCCAGTGACCTGAACAGTGAGATGAGACTCCTGTCTCCATAACTGAAGCTGTCGGGAGTCCTTTGCTAAAATCACGTCGGCATCCTTACCCTGTGTGTGTGCGTGTGTGTGTGTATGAGTGTGCGCATCTCTCCATGGGAGGGATGGAATGAGTGTGTGTCCCCCATCTCATCTGTTTCAGGGTAGCCAAGGAGCAGTGCACAAATGTTAAGGATACATGTGAGGCCGAGCAGGTGAGAGGGGGTGCTCTCTGCCAGAAGTGGGGCTCAGCCACACATGACGCAAATCCTAGGGTTGGCTTTTCTCCCAGAAGAAGCACCTCCACCCTCAGCCTGGGTTCGGATCAGTCCTGTCTTTACTCTACCCCATCTCATGCAAACTTCAGTCCAAGAACTGCTCACCTTCCTTTTTTTTGCACAGCAGGGCGTGTAGGATCTCAGTACTGAGACAGGGATCAAACCTGGGCCTGGCATTGAAAGCGCCGAGCCCTAACCCCTGGACCTCCAGGGCATTCCCAACCTCCCTTTACCCTCCCTGCTCCTCCTCGGGTCCAGCCCTCGATGGAACATACTTCCTGGCCACACCAGGGCCCAAGCAAAGGCCATTCTGTTGCCACCCCTGGGAGATTCCCTGGGGTTTTGTTATTAAGTGACAACTGTCCAGTGCCCCCTCAGAGCCTTAGAAAGACGTGAGGCTCTGAGTTGCAGGAAGAAAATGGACTAAAGGAAGGAGGAGTCATTCAGAACACCCCCAAATTCAGCCAAGCCCAGCCCCACCCCAAGAGGCACCGTGCCTCTTTCCACAAGCATGGGGTCCAGAAGACTATGGGGGCATGATCCCCCTCCTCCCCCCCACCCCCTCACAGCACTTGCTACCAACCTGCCATGGGGAGGCAGGGCTGCTAGCCCCTCTCCTGGGCCAGACACTGAGCAAATTTCCTGCCAAGGGACAAGGCCTTAAGGGTCCCAACAGCCTGGCTGCCTCAACTACCACCACTCATGCCATTATCCCCTCCCCAAATACCATAAGCCTGTCTGCCTCTGCCCAAGCATTTCATACCTCCTTTCCATCCCCCTTGAACCTCCTGCCCTGGGCCTGGCCAGCTCCTCACACCACCCCCACCCTCATCATGGGAAGTGATATCTATCTGCCTGCTATCTCGCTTTCCGTCTTGTCTGAGAAGCTTCACTCGCTCAGATATCAATGCTAACATCCCCCTACCCCCACCCCACTCCAATGCCCGTAAAAGCTCCCGAGTCTGCCCGTTACCAAGTGAGACCCAGGAAACGGTAGATGATCACAGAAGCCTTCCTCGCAGATTAAACACATGAGGATTACATGCCATCACGCTCATACCACATCTAAAAAAGCCCGACGCCTCAAGTGATGAGGATGTGATAGCTGAGGCTAGAGTCGCGATCCACGCCACCCACACGTCACTGGTGGCCCATGCATGCAGGACGACGGGCAACGCACAGCCGAAACACTGCTCACTCAGTACCTCTCTCCCCACCAGATGCTTTCCCTGGACCGCTTTCTGATGACTCTGCATCTCCGTGGCTTCTCAATCCCAGGACCCCCTCAGCAGGTATCCCGGGACCTGGCTATTGAGGCACCCATGATGTTCACAATGGCGTGCAGTCAAAGGTTCTGTCCTTTCTGATCTGCAGCAGGAAGCTTGCCCTGAAGGTCATGCTCCCGGAGACTATGATGTTCGGGCTTCAGTCCTCCAGCCTGGGCAGGGCCAGCTAGGCCAGCATCTTCCCCAGCACTCCCCTCTTGCTTCCACCACAGTCCCTGGACACAACTGCCCTGCACCCCAGCCCGGCTGCACCCCCACTGCCCCCTACACAGTGATACACACACTCACCTCAATGGCTTTGTAGAAGATGCTGGTGCCTATCTGGACCACCTCCAGGTTCTGCTCCTGCTCATTACGGGCGCATTTGATGTAGGTCATCCAGCTTCGGTGGTCCTCCTGGCTGGCGTCGATGAAGTAGCGCACCGTGCCGTCCTCATTGAACACCTGGGCGCAGGTAAATCGGGGGCCGGATGAGGCAGGGCTGTGTGGTGTGTGCTGCCTGGGGCCAGGGCTAGGCCCCACACCAAGCACATCCACACAGTGTCTCTTTCCAGCCTCCCAGCACTCCCAGGAAGGGGACACAGCTATTATCATCTCATCATCTCAGTTTTCCAGTGGAGGAAAGGAGGGCTCAGAGCAGTATGGCGATTTGCCTGAGGCCGGCTGGCTGGAAGTGACCAATAGGGAGTCAGTCTCCAGGGCCCCACAGGCTCCTGCTGCCACAGCCTCCCCAACCCCGGATGAAGAGGGGTCTCCAGGAGATCACTGACCAAAACGGCATCCCCTCCAGCCAGCTTTCTGGGGAAGCAGTGGAGAGCACTGGCCAGGACCTCAGAGGGGGACACAGAGGGGCCTATAAAGGGAAGCCTGGCCCACTTGGGGACCTTGGCCTGGCCTCTCTTTGTGGGAGCCACCAAAAGCACTCCTATATCTCCTGGAGCCCAACTTCCTAACCCAGCAGCCAGTGGAGAAAGGAACTGCTGGCCCAGGCCTCCAGAGGTGTGGGAGGAGGTGAGGTTAGGAGAGGCCTTGGGGCATCTCCGTGGCCTCCCCCTCAACCGTCCCCCGCTGCTCCTGTGACCACGTGCAGGATTTGTCCCACTCCTTGAGCATCTGCTAGGAGGGGGTCGTGGTGGAGCCCTGGGGAAGGGAGGGGAAATGACACTCGGGAGTGGGTGCATCAGCTGACCTCCTCCAAGTGAGAGCCCCAGGAGGCGGAAGTGCTCTGGACTGGCTTTATCCCAAGGTGGGGTGGGGTGGGGTGGGGGTGGGGTGGGGTGGGGTGGGGGTGGGGTGGGGTGGGGTGGGGGTGGGGTGGGGTGGGGTGGGGGTGGGGTGGGGTGGGGTGCGGTGGGGGTGGGGTGGGGTGGGGTGGGGTGGGGGTGGGGGGGGCTTTGCTGGCATCTGGCACTGTTGTAGGGAGGAGAGACAGAAGTCCTTGGATGGAAGGTCACTTTCCTTCTCTAAAATGGGAATAATAATCCACTGGGCTGCTGAGACAATCTGGTGGAATGCAGGCCCGGTGCTCAGAAAGCGGACTTCATGCTCAGAAAGCGGACTCTGTGCCAGTTCAACGGCACTCGTGTCCGCTGTCATTGTTCCACCTGGTTTGAGAAGCCGACTCCTAGGAAGCACCCTCTCCCTTCATCTTTCCTTCCAGCCATGATCACCCCAAGTCCAAGGCTGGCTCTGAGGGGCTCTCTTTTGCTGCTGCTGGAGTGAGGGGAAAAATGCAGGTGGCTGGGAGGTGGCTCCCAGGAATGGCTTCCCAGGTCTCCAGTGGGACTCTGGGCAAGGTACATGACTTCTCTGGGTCCCGGCTCTGCCCCACCACAGCCCCGGAAGTGCTCCCCAAGGTTCACAGGAGGAGAGAGGCTTCGCCTTGTGATTTGGGGAAGAACCTCCAGACATCAGGCAAGGTGAAGGAATCGACCTCAGGGACCAGTCATGGCCCAGCCCAAAGTGCCTACAGATTCCAGCAAGGGAAGAACCAGCAGTGGGTCAGGCAGGCCGCCAGGGCCCCACCCACATCCCACACCCCGCAGTCCACGCTGCTCTTCCCCTCACCCCCGCGACCCGGAGACCCTGCCTACCTCCCACATGAGGTTGTTGTTCTTGCAGATGTCCACGTGCTCCGGAGCGATGACACGGCCAGTGAAGGGGCCCATCTCGGTGCCGGCCTTGATCCACGTCTTGGAGAAGATGCCAAGGCCCTCGCCGGGGATGGAGCTCTGCGCGATGATCACCTCGGCCGGCAGCACCAGGCTGGACAGCTTCTGAACCTCTGCGGCCACCAGGCAGGGGGACTGGGTCAGAGCGGAAGGCAGGGAGGCCCGGCTCTTCCTCCCCCTCCCCCGCCCCCCGGGGGTGGAGGCTCAGCAACCCGCGGAGCCTCCGAAAGCAAGAGGTGCCTTTGGGATTCATTTCTAGGAGAGTTTTCTTGTGTTTGTTTTCGTTTTGGGTCTCTCCACGAATTCTCAGAACATCCACAACCGCCCTTCCCCTCCTCTTCGGCCAAGTTTAAGAACTGCGGGGCCGACGGCAGTTTAGGCCTTAACCAAGGAGTAAACTGAGGCCCGGTCCCACGAGGAGGTGACGGCCCAGCCAAGACTCTTTCGCCCGGCTCGGGTTCTGGGCGGTTCTCCCGCGGCTCCGCGCGCGCTGCGCTTTCCGGCACGGAGCGCAGGGCACTGTCGGAGGACCCGGGGCTCGGCCAGGGGCTCTGACTTCGCTTGGGGTGCGGGGAACCCCGCGCCCGCGGCGCTCCGACCGCGCTGGGAAAGGAAGTCGGGCTCTGAGGTGGAGGCGGCTAAAAAGAAAGGCGGGCGACGGCGGCGGGCGGTATTTCACGCTTTCTGGGTGACCCTGGGCGTGCCCGGGTTCCCGGCGAGATCCGGGGTTGCCAGGGAGGGCAGTGCCCGGACCTAGGCCAGCCGCGAAGTCGCTTCTCCGGGTGGACAAGAGCCGGGGCGGCCCGCAACCCCCTGGGGGGGGTCCTCCTGCCTTGGCCGGGCAGCCGGGGTGGGAGCGGAGAGGCGCACAGGGGCGGCCTTCATGTCTTACAAGGTTCCCCTCTAAGCTACCTGGGAAAATACCCGGCGAGCGGACCGGCTGAAAGAGGGGGTTAAACGGTGTCCATTGCGGCGCGGCCGGCAATTTGTCACGCTGTTAAAGTGATCGCATTCATTCGGCTCCATTCGAAAGAAATTGCTAATTCTAAATTCATTAGCCCTGGAAGAATGCTGTAGCAGTAAATTGTAGCTCAATGCGGAGGGGACTTGTTTAAAAGGGGCCGAGGAATTCCCCTTACAAAAAGGGGGGATTAGACGGTTGACATAGCGTGAATGGAAGTGGAATTAGTCTGCACGGTAAATTAAGAGAGGAACAGAAATCGTAAAGGGGGAAAAGGGGGCGACGCGCCGAGATGCCAGCGCCGGGGAAAGATATTGTTTGCGGGTTGATGAATGAGGAGTAAGAACTTGAGACATCTTAAAGAAAAGAAACTTCTCTCCCTCTCTCATCTCTCCCTCGCTCTCTCTCCGCCGCTTTCTCTCCTGTCCGCCCTCCCTCCGCCCCCTCCCCAGCCCTCGCTGCCTTTTAAAGTTCTTGGTTTAAGTGGGAACTCTCGCGGGTCAAGCCCAAGTTAACTAAATGAATTTAAAACCCCTTCTTTTTGAGTCAACTGCTATTACACGCCTAGTAAGGCTTTGAATGCCGGGAACCCGCCGGCTCAGGGGGGTGAGGGGCGGCTGGGGAAGCGCGGGGGCGGCGGGCGGACAGCAGGAGCGCCCAGATCTCGGACTTCGAGCCGCGCGCGGTGGAGGCGCCCCCCAGCCCGGGCTTGGCTGCTTGCGCCCGGGCTCGGCTTACGAGAAACTGAGTCACGGGCCGCGTGTGGAACTCCCGGATGGGCGCGAGCGGCTGCCACCGCCCTCTGGTCCCTGCCGCGGCCCGCGCGTGTGGGCCCAGGAACCAGGGGGCTGCGGGGAGGGAGGGATGCGATCCGCCCCGACGGCGCGACTCACCGCCCGAGAAGGACTGCGCCAGGACCTCGGCGGTGAAGGCGGTCTTGGGGCTGGCGTGGTGGCTCTTGTCTTCGAAGAGCTGCTCGCCCAGCACGTTGCGCCAGCGGCCGTACAGGAAGCTGTGCAGGATGTCGGAGGTGATGACCTCGGCCAGCGCCAGCCCCGGCGCCTTCAGCCCGGTCTTGAGCACCAGGGCCTCCGCCGGGAGCACGGAGCCCATCATGGGCGGCCCGGGGCTCGCCGGCGCCGAGGACGAAGGGACGGACGGACGGACGGCCGGACGGCCCGGCCGAGGCGGGGGATGTGTTGGACGAGCTGGGGGGGAGCCCAGGAGCGGGAAAAGAGAGTTGTGACGGGGAAGGAAGAGGGGCAGGAGGGAGCGGGAAGCGAGGGGGTGGCTGGGAGGGAAGTGAACGAGGGAGCGCGAGGCAGAAGGCAGAGGGAGACGGGAAATGTGCAGCGATGGCAGAGGCGGCGCGAAGGGCTGGAGAGCCAGGGGTGGAGGCGGAGGCGGGTGCGGGGAAGGCGGGTGCGGGGAAGGCGGGGGCGGGCGGTGCGGGGTGGGTGGGAGGCGGGTGGCTGCAGAGAAACGGGCGGCGAGGGGCTCTCCGCCGCGCGCTCGCCTCTCACACACCCGGCCCGGTCGGTCTTCCCCTTGGCAAAAAATCTCAGCGCCTTTATAGCAGCCGCAGTGACCCTCCTAATTGGTTATTAATGACCCCCTGACGTCGGAGGACAGACTTGTTGTACCCGGCCCAGGCGCGAGGAGCCTTCGCCGCCAGAGCTCAAGGGGCGGGGGCGCTCGGCCGCTCGGATCGGTCCCCCCACCCCGCGCTCCTCCCGCCCCTCCCTGGCCCTGCCACCCCCCCCCCCTTCTTTCTCCTCCTCTCCTCGCGGGAAGCGCCGGGCCAGGAAGGAGGCTCGGCCCGCGGCGAAGAGAGGAGGGGGACGGAGCAGGGCAGGGGGTGCAGCGAGGCTCGCTCGGACTCCAGGGACCAAGACTAGGCAGGAGGAGACGCCTGCCCTCGGGCCCCGCGCTCACCCACGATCCCAGGCGGGATCTGCGTTCGGCATCCCGGCCGGGCCAGGCCGCCACTCACCTCCCCTGCGCTCCCTGGCCCCGCCTGGCCCGCCGGGTGCCGCGCTCTCCCCGCGCTCCACGCCCCAGACTGCGGTAGTCGCCCCGGAGCCAGCCGGCCCGGCGCAGGCCCGCGTTGAACTCCCGCGCAGACGGCGCTGCGGAGACCGCCGCTTCGCTTCAAACGGGCCTCTGCAACCGCCCGGCTGGCTGCCGGTAGCCGGTGGAGAAACTCCTCTCTGGGCGGAGAGGGCTGCGGGGCGGAGCTGCGGCCGCCGTCGGGGCTGGGGATGTCCCGGCTTCGCGGGAGACATCTCCCGGTCCTAGGGTGGGGCTAGATCGGGGTTGGGAAGGGCACACCCGCAGACCGAAATTCGCGGGTCGCTTGGCAAAGGCTTTTTCCTGACGGATGTAGGGAGATCGAAAGAGGTCCGTGGAGCATCGCCAACGCAACGGCAGTGCCCAGGAGCGAACGCCTCCGCATCTGCAGGGAGCTCCCCGGGGCCGGGCCGCGCTGCTCCCTTGGCTTGAGGCTCGAGCCCCCTGACTCCTTCAGTTCAGCTGCGAACTAGGGAAGCCCGCCAGCGTCCTGCACCCCTTCCTGCCTCCTACCTCTTTCTCTTCTGGCCTCCCACTTCACTCCCTCTCTCCCTACTTGCTTCCCCACCCCACCTCAACCTTACCCGGCCAGCAGACTATCTTCACGAAGATTCCAAGGCTTCCCGGAGGGCAAGCGCAGTCTCTCTCGGGAGACCGGGAGCTGGGAACCAAAGCGGGAAGGCCACCGCTAACCTGCGGGCTTTGCTGCCACCCAGGGTTACTCTCAAATCCCACCCCCACTCCCCAGCCACAGACGAGGGATGGGGAGCACCGAAGGCACCTTCATCTGCTGAACTCCGCACCCTTCCCACCAATGTCCGATTCCAATAACCGGTTTTCTGGACCTTCAGGCCAGTGCCTTGGGCTCGCCCACTGGTGAGCTGGAGGAATGGGACCCCTCCACACACAGGCCTTGTCCTCAGAGAGGGGGCTTGGGCAGAGGGGCAAGGGGGCCTGGTTTCCTACAAGGAGTACTGTCTTCATGCCCCTTGGCAAAGAGCTCTCTTCGCAGCCGAGTCCTGTCTTTGCTAAGCCAGCCCCGCACCTGGCCGCCACGGACACACCAAGACACACACGGTTCGGCCCAGGGGTCTCCTGCCATCCCGGGGTGCGCATCGGGGCGTAGAGTCAGGAAGGCGGGAACCCCTATTCTTCAGACCCAAGGCCTGAAGTCACCTCGAGTCTGATGCCTCAGGGGAAGCCGCACTGGGCACCAGGGGCGACCGTCGGGCGTGGCGCCAGCAGAGGGCGGCGCGGCAGAGGAGCAAGCTGCAGCCCGCGCGCAGGTCAGGGTCCCGGGAACCTCGACTTTCTTCCAGACGTCGCCAGAGAGCCACACTGGCTCTGGCTTGAGGCGAGAGTTCGACTCCGAGGGGAGCGGAGGGACTCAGGGCGTGGGAGTCTCCCCCGCTCCTGGGTCTCTGTTTCTAGGAAGACTCGGTAGAGAGCAAGATGCGCCCAGGGTGGAGGCGACTACGCCGTCGGGGAGAGCCCCCAGGAGCCGCAGCCAAGCTCAGCGAGCGCCTCCAGGAGACAGCGGCGGATCGAGGCCTGCTGTGCATCCCTGGGAAGGCCCTTCTCCTCTCTGAGCCTCGGTGTCCCTGTGTGGGCATGGTTTGGGTTGGACTTTGTGAACTGAGGCTTCTTCGCGCCTTGTGTCTTTCTGGGTCAGGTCACTTTCCAATGAATACCCTGCGAATTTTGCCGATTCCAGGGGCCACACCCCACCGAGCCAAGTCTATGCGGTCCCTCTGTCCTGGGGTGCAGCATTTAGGTCCTGGACCTTCTTGGCTTGGGGTCAGAAGATGAAGTGATGGAGAGTTCGGACTGCAGCTAGGGAGCCCTATTCCCTTCTCCTGCACCCGCGAACGCAGAGAGCGGTGCTGTGGGCGGGGCGGAGGAGGAGCGGCCTGGGAGCATCTCCACCGCGCGCTTACATTTTGTGCCTCGTGTCTAGCCGCCGACCTATCCAACCGCGCCCCAGTCTTAGGGCCCCTTGGAACTGGGGAGCAAGGCTCCCGCGCTTGCATCTACCCTCTCTGAGATTGAGAGGGAAAGCCCTGCATTTCCCGAGGTTTCTCCGCGGATGAACCGAGTCCTTTTTCGGGGGTCCAGGGCGCGGAGTGTGTCCGCTCCAAGCCCCCTCCGCTAGCCCGGACCTGGCCTAAACACGCAGGCGCCCCCCCACCCCCACCCCCACCCCCACCCCCACCCCCACCCCCACCCCCGCCACCTCCGCCACCTCCGCCACCTCCGCCCTCGCGCCCGCGGGCCGCCGCTCCGAGATCTCTTTAATATTCATGGGCGTTAATAGAGAGGCCCCCAGTATATCGGTCCATTGTGGGAGGCTCGTAGGGCTTGAATAGGCCCCGGCCCCCTTTCTTCGGCGCGGCTTCCCCAGGGGCCGGGCCAGGAGTGAATGGCCCCGCTTCCCGCCCCGAGCCCCCTCCCCCTGGCTGGGACAACATCTTTATCCCCGTCGTCGCCGCCGCCGCCGCCGCCGCCGCCGCTGCAGCCCGGGCCCCTATTCACGCGGCCCGGGCTCCGGGCGGAACGAATCAATCGGTCGCGGCTCTTCGGAGGTCATCCTCATAGCCCGGGGTCCCCCCTTCTCTGCGCGCCCACGGGAGTGGAGAGAGGGAGGCGGCGGCGAGCAGGCCGACGCCACGGACTGAGGGGCACTGGGCGGGCGGGCGGGACAGGTGGACATCCGGGCAGGTGAAGCGGGAATCCGCGCCCCGCGGCGGCCGGAGGCTGGCTGGTGATTTCTACTTGTTGACCCGCGCTGGGAGGATCACGGAGAGAACCCGGGCCACAGCCCGACGCCGGAGGCCTGTCCTACCTCCCCTCGAGGCACCCGCAGGAGCCCCTTCGAGTGCGGTGGCCGCATCTGCGAGGCCCAGGGCACAGGGTGGGAGGGGGGCCGCCTAGGGCTCCCCAGGCCCCGCTCCTCCGCCCGCAAGGCACGTCCGTTCACGCCGGTGCGCTCAGGTCTGGTCTGCTCTCTTCCCGGGGTGATCGGAGGGGAAGCCTGTCTCCCGGCTTCCGCGCCCTCACTCGGCGGCCTCGGTCCGGGGTGGAGGGGGCGCTCGTCTGTCAGGCGGGGCCGCGGCGCACGGGTTCCCGCCCCTCCCGCCCCGCCGGCCCTAGGAGGCGCAGAAAGGAGCCCATTGTCCGCCGGGAAATACATTTTTGGGGGCCAAGTGAAAGCCCGTCTTTCTTTTGAACTTTAGAAGAGTCTTCTGCTTCGCCCCTCGGAGGGAGAGATTTGTCCCCACCTCCCGGGGGCCCCGCGCGCCTCCTCCTCCCGAAACATCTGCCAGGGGAAAATCCACCCTGGAGGGCAGCTCGCACTCGCTCTAAGCTCCGCGAACTCATTAAAAAGATATTAGCGGCGGGGGCAGGGCCCGCGCAGGTATCGATCGGCCGGAATGAGCCGGAGAAAGAAAAGACGAAGAATGCGGACCCGCGGCGCCCCGGCCGCTTACCCCGGTCCCCTGGCCCCCTGCGCTGCAGCCCCGAGGCCGGAGTGGGGCCCCTGCGCGGTCCGCGCGTCCGGCGGTCCGCGGGTCGGGCTGCCTCTGGTTGCTCCTCGCCCCCTCCCCTGCCCCGCGCTCCCGCCCCTCCTAGCCCGCACGCGGGTTCCCGTCTCCTCCCGCCACGTCCCTGCTCCGCCAGCTCTCCGCAGCCGTCGCGCGCCCCCATCCACGTCTCGCCTTCTCTCCCGCTCCGTCC
Organism: Budorcas taxicolor; assembly: GCF_023091745.1. Classification (NCBI taxonomy): domain Eukaryota; kingdom Metazoa; phylum Chordata; class Mammalia; order Artiodactyla; family Bovidae; genus Budorcas; species Budorcas taxicolor. The sequence continues at coordinate 160,100,588 of NC_068920.1, read as the reverse complement.
CTGGCACTCTCTCCTTTTTCTCCTGCGCTCCGGCCGCCCCTCCGGCTTCCTCACACCCTTTGGGCTTCCTCCCCCCATTTCTCTCTTCTGCTAAATCTCAGTCTCTCTGGTCCCCAAGCCCGCGGGGCCTAAGAAAATTCCTTCCTCGCCTGGGGCCCGTGTCTCGTCGGTTCCCGCAGGCCGATTCGGGGCTCCGGGGTGCGTCCCCGCTCGCGCGCGCAAAGAAGCTACCACTGCGGAGACGGGGTTGGGGCGCGGTCCGCCGAAACGGTTTCAATAGACGTGACTCAGGCTGGCTAGCGCGGGGCTGTCGGGCGGAGTGGCGGCCTCAGCGCCGCCGTGAAAAAGGACCGCCCCCCCCATCTCCAATCTAATTAGCCTCCGTGGCCGCGGGGAGACAAAGGCGCGCCCCGGGGGTTCCCACGGCGAGCGCCGTCATCTGCTCCCAGGCCGGCAGGCAGGTGACTGGCACGCGAGTCTCTCTGGGCGCGGAGGCCCGCGTGCCCCCTCCTCTGCGCTTCCTAGAACCTTCCCCCGTATCGCCCACGCCCGGGGCCTCCAGGCCAGCGGTTGGCAGCGCCGAAGTCCTGGCAGATCAATGCGGCGGGGCTGAGGGGTGAGGCACGTGGGCAAGCTGGAACTCCAGGAGGGGCGCGGGAAGGCACAGGCTTTAGGAGATAGAGTCGGGCAGAGATGGAGGGAGACGGAGGCAAAGAGAGGCCAAGATAAAATTTAGTCTGAGACTTCGGAGATCCAAGGATGCAGAGAAATGAAGGAAGTGGAGGCAGGGATTCCAAAAGAGCCTGGGGCTTGGGAAGACGTCTGAGAGTCAGAGAAATGGTGGAGAGGCAGGGATGGGGGTGCCTGGGACACAGAGACTGGGTACAGGGAGAGGGTCTGGAGAAAGCAGGCAGGAAGGATGAAGAGAGGAGGCTGGGGCCCGGGGTAGGTGGGAGATGGGTGGTACCCTTCTTTGCCTATCTTTCTCCAGGCCCTCTGGCCTGGCCCCTCACCAGCTTTCAGCCCCTCCTGTGTGCCTAGGACCAGCTCCAAGGAACCGTCTCTGACTCATTCACCCCCCCCTTCTTTCTCCAGAGGCCCTTCCTCCACCATCTTTGGGCCCTTGCACCTGCTCACCTTCCCTTCTGCCATATTCACAGCCTGGTGATCAGACTGGGAGCTCCTGGAAGGCAGAGACCTGTCTGGATCTTCCTTGGTCTCTGGGGCCAGCTCTGGGGCTTAACACACAGCGGATGCTCAGCCAGGGAAAGAATGACGGGGGGTGGATGGAGGCAAGATGGTGTTCAGTTCAGTTCAGTCGCTCAGTCGTGTCTCTTTGCGACCCCATGAATTCCAGCACTCCAGGCCTTCCCGTCCATCACCAACTCCCGGAGTTCACTCAGACTCATGTGCATCAAGTCAGTGATGCCATCCAAACATCTCATCTTCTGTCATCCCCTTCTCCTCCTGCCCCCAATCCCTCCCAGCATCAGAATCTTTTCCAATGAGTCAACTCTTCGCATGAGGTGGCCAAAATATTGGAGTTTCAGCTTTAGCATCAGTCCAATGAATATTCAGGACTGATTTCCTTTAGGATGGACTGGTTGGATCTCCTTGCAGTCCAAGGGACTCTCAAGAGTCTTCTCCAACACCACAGTTCAAAAGCATCAATTCTTCGGCACTCAGCTTTCTTGGTGTGGACTAATTCAAAGGACCATGAGGCCTCTGAACTTGTTCACCTTCTCTGGGTGGCATGAGGAAGCCTCTGTGTCCCAGCGAAGTGGCATCTAGGGACCTCCAGGCGTTATCGAGCCAGCATAGCCAACAGGCTAGGGCAGCCCAGATCCTCAGAACCCTGGGCCCCAGTTAGGATGTTAGGGAGGAGACGCCAAGGCCCAGCCTTGGATGCTCCCACATGGGTAGACACGAGGCAGTGGGATGTGTGTCATCAGACCCGAGAGGCTGAGCCAGAGGGACCCACGACTGCCGGCCAGGCCTGCTCCCACTCATCCTAGCTGGGGCCTCAGACTCCCTGGGCCTTCCTGCCTCCAGTCCTATGTCTCATCCACAGAGAGATGCCGCTCCCGTTGCATCCGATCATCATTGCTGTCTTAGCTCCAAAACTGTCCGCAGCACGGAGTATAAAGTGGTGAGGGCCGCCGCTGTCTGAGAGCTTCATTTACGCCTCTGCAGCCTTGGGTCAGGCAGGTGCAGAGGAGACAGTGAAGAGCTCATGTAGCAACTCTGCAAGGTAGGTTTCCACAGTCCCCCCATCCTATAGCAGAGAAATGAAGGCTGTGCAAGAGTAATGGATGCTCTCCAAGCCTGGACCCTTCCCTTCTATGCCTCCCTTGCTCTCTGCAGCCAGCGAAGAAAGCCCTCAGGGTGGTATCATCATATCCGTGTATAAGTCCATGTATAAGCCAGAGAAGAAAGCCCTCCATGTGCCCCCATGCTCAGGACTCTAGATGTATCAGAAAATGGGTGTTCAACTGGACTGAATGGAGATTTTTTTTTAAGTCTTTTTATTTTGTATGGGGTATAGCCAGTTGACAATGTTGTGATAAAAAATAAATAAAGAAAAAAAGAAAAAACAAAAAAATCCCATAAAATAAAAGAATAAAGAAAAAAAGAAAACAAACACCCACACACAAAGAAAACAGTGCTGTGGTAGTTTGAGGTGAACAGTGAAGGGAATCACCCACACAAGCATGTGTCCATTCCTCCTAAACTCCCCTCCCGTCCAGGCTGCCACATAATATGGAGCAGAGTTCCCTGGGCTATACAGTAAGTCCTTGTTGCTTATCCATTTCAAATTGGATGGAGATTTTTCTTAATGTTAGACTCATGTATATCCTCCCACCCATCCTCCTTTTTGTCTGAGGGCAGACTTTGGGCAATCAGGAAAAACAAACTCACTTGCAGACCAGTTAAATAAGGTGTGTGCCGTGTGCTCAGTCATGTGCGACTCTTTGCGATCCCATGGACCATAGTCCGACAGGCTACCCTGTCCATGGAATTCTCTAGGCAAGAATACTGGAGTGGGGTGCCATTTCCTTTTCCAAATAAGGTACAGTTACAGTGAAAGGAAATGTGCCACTCCAGGTATCCAGGGCTTCCGTGCTGGCTCTGCTGGTAAAGAATCCGCCCCAAATGTAGGAGACCTTGGTTCAGTCCCTGGGTTGGGAAGCTCCCCCGGAGGAGGGCATGGCAACTCACTCTAGTATTCTGGCCCGGAGAATTCTGGAGACTGTATAGTCCATGGGGTCGCAAAGAGTTGGACATGACTGAGCGGCTTTCACTTTCAGATATCCAGTAAGTCACAAATTGGATTTTTTTCCTGGAGGTTTCTGGTCACCCCAGTCTCTCAGACCATCATGTATTTATTTAATTTATTTTTAAGATTTTTTCTTTTGGTTATGGACCATTTTTAAAGTCTTCATTGAATTTGTTACAGTATTGCTTCTGTTTTCTGTTTTGGTTTTTTGGCCCAGAGGCATGTGGGATTTTACTTCCCCGACCAGGGATTGAACCCCTGCCCCCTGCACTGGAAGGCACAGTCTTAACCACTGGACAGCCAGGACAGTCCCTCATGTATTTATTTTAATTATGCAAATGTTTAATGTATGCCTGCTGGGTGCCAGGCTGGACCTGGAGATCAAGTGAGGGTTGTCATATCCTGCAGGGTCAGCCTGGCCCTAGTGGCTTCTGGTTCCAGAGACTTTGGTTCAAGGTCATTTAGTTCAGCCAGCATCTAAGGATCACTCGCGCTGCATCAGCCCTGTCCAGGCACTGAGAGGCTGAAGAGGACTCAGCTGGTTTCCACCTTCAGCATGTTGATGCTTCCGGAGCAAGCCAGGCACATCCACGTGCCCACGCCACGCCGTGAGATGTTAGCCAGAGATGGAGACTCCTTCTCCATGCAGTTTCAAGAAGAAAAGCTTCACCTCCTTGTTCTCCCGCTGGTCAAAATGTCCTCTTCCTCTCTACAGCTCCTGTGAAGGGAGTACTTGGAGCCACCAGCCCACCATGCCCATTTTTTCTCACCATGAAGTGAGAAGGTGTACTTTCTCTTCTTTTTTAAATGTTTATGTATGTGTGTATTTGGCTGTGCCTGGTCTTACTTGCGGCACATGGGATATTCAGTCTTCACTGGGGCATGCGGGATCTTTAGCTGCAGCATGTGGACCCTTAGTTCTGGCATGTGGGATCTAGTTCTCCCATCAGGGATCGAACCTGGGCCCCCTGCATTGGGAACATGGAGTCTTAGCCACTGGACCACCAGGGAAGTCCCAGAAGCTACACTCTCACACCCCTAGATGGGGGGCTTTGAATTCTGGGTGAGCAGTGAAATACTTTCTTTGGGTGAGATCTTGGGAAGGAATCTGATTAGAACACAATTACAGGGCTTTCAGGTATTGCTCTGCCATGTGGAAAACTTGGAAATCATCACCTTCACCTTTTTTTGGTCTTCATTCGCCAAGTCGTGTCCAGCCCCCTGTGATCCCATGAACTGCAGCACACCAGGCCTCCCTGTCCTTCACTGTCTCCCTGAGTTTGCATCACCTTCCCGAATGGAAAATCAGCAGTTCTTCTCGGGTCCATCAGAGAACTGAGGTTGCGAGGCGAGCTGTCACCCTGCCATCTGGAGAGATGGGACTCTGGAGGATCACAGCTGAGATCTGCTCAGCTGAAGCAATCCCTGGGGCCACAGGCTGGTAGGAACATCGAGTGGTAATTTTGATGAATTGCTGGAAGGCTGCATATGGACTGGCTGAGAAACTCCCGGGGTTTCCTGTCTTGGGAGGCAGGGGAAGGCTCATACTTTCATGGGTTTTATCTCCAGGAATCCCACCAGGTTCTCCAGGAGAAGATCTGTGAAGACCCTCTAGAGTCCTTGGTGGGAGGACAGGAGAAAAATCCTGGTGAAGTTCAGCCAGAGGCTTATCCCGTGTGTGTGCGTGTGTGTGTGTTAGTCGCTCAGTCGTGTCCGACTCTTTGTGACCCCATGGACTGTAGCCCACCAGGCTCCTCTGTCCATGGGATTTTCCAGGCAAGAATGCTGGAGTGGGTTGCCATTTCTTTCTCTCGGGGATCTTCCAGACCCAGAGATGGAACCCAGGTCTTCTGCATTGCAGGCAGATTCTTTACCATCTGAACTACCAGGGAAGCCCAATTCCATGTGGGGAATGGGAATTCTCCCTCCAGACTTCCCAAATCACCTCAGAGAGAAACAAACGGGATAGGAATTTGCTTGGAATTGCTGCAGCCAGAGAAGGTGGGGAGGCAAAGTGTGAAGCTCTACCCCTGGAAGAAACAACCCTGAGACACAGGTGCACTGAAAGACTGACATTTAGGGGACTTCCCTGGTGGTCCAGGGGTTCAGAGTCTGTCTTCCAATGCCAGGGTTAGTAGCAACTGCTGAGCCCGTGTGCTCTAGAGCCCAGGCACCACAAGAAAAGCTCAAGCTGCTACTTGAGAAGACTGCGCACTGCAGTGAAGAGCCTGCAGGCCACAATGAAGACCCAGTGCAACCGAAGTACAAAAATCAAGAAAAGGCTGATATTTAACTGGGAGATGCTAGGGTACTCCCCACCCCCCCACCCCTCTCCAGGGCCCCAGCAGGGCCCTAGTATGCTAATTGCAGATGGTGACTGCAGCCATGAAATTAAAAAACACTTGCTCCTTGGAAGGAAAGTTATGACCAACCTAGACAGCATGTTAAAAAGCAGAGACATTACTTTGCCAACAAAGGCTCGTTTAGTCAAAGCTATGGTTTTTCCAGTAGTCATGTATGGATGTGAGAGTTGGACTATAAAGAAAACTGAGCACCGAAGAACTGATGCTTTTGAACTGTGGTGTTGGAGAAGACTCTTGAGAGTCCTTGGACTGCAAGGAGGTCCAACCAGTCCATCCTAAAGGAAATCAGTCATGAATATTCATTGGAAGGATTGATGCTGAAGCTGAAGCTCCGATACTTTGGCCACCTGATGCGAAGAACTGACAAATTTGAAAAGACCCTGATGCTGGGAGGGATTGGGGGCAGGAGGAGAAGGGGATGACAGAGGATGAGATGGTTGGAAGCCATCACTGACTGGATGGACATGAGTTTGAGTAAACTCCAGGAGCTGGTGATGGATTGGGAGGCCTGGCATGCTGCAGTCCATGGGGTCACAAAGGGTCGGCCACAACTGAGTGACTGAACTGAATTGAACTGATGCTAACTGGTGCATTGCCACTGAAAGAGCTGCATGTCTTAGATTCTGTCTGAGGGGGAGCATATAGGGAACCCGGAGTTAAGGGGAGGAATCAGAAAAAGACACTCAAGAATTTGAAGCTTCTAGCACCTACGTCTATGGAGAGCTCTACATACAGCGTTACTCTTAGGCAGATTAACGTGCACCCTCATTCTAAAAACCCATCCATTCCTGTCATCTTATACAACGTGTGCAGCTTTCAGCAAAACATTGCAAAGCATGCCAAAAGGTAAGGGAAAAAAAATACAATTTGAAGAGAGAGAGGGCAATGATCAGAACGAGACTCAGATAGGATACCAGCCTGAGACTATCAAACAGGGAATTGATTGATTGACTGATTGACTGACTTTCGGCTGCACTAGGTCTTCATCTTGTCTGGGTCTTGGCTGTGTCCTGTGGGCTCTTCGCTGTAGCATGCGAGCTTTCCCGCCCTGTGGCATGTGAGATCTCAGCTCCTCGACCAGGGATTGGAGGGTGAATTCTTAACCACTGAACCACCAGGGAAGTCCCTCTAACAAGGGATTTAAAATAACTGATTACTAGGTAAAGGGTTCTAATAGAAAAAGTGGGCACCATGCAGGAACAGATGGGTAATTTAGGTAGAGAGACAGAACCTCTAAAGAAGAATCAAAAGGAAATACTAGAGATGGAAAACAATGGCAGAAATAAAGGATGCCTCTGGTGGGCTCATCAGTGGACTGGACATGGCTGAGGAAAGACTCAGTGAATCTGAACAGATGTCAAGAGAAACTTCCCGAAGTGAAGTGCAAAGAGAAAAGGGAATAGAAGAAACAACAGGAGGCGCAGCCAAGAACTGTGAGGCTGCCTCCAAAGCTGTAACATCTGTGCAGCTGGGACCCCATGAGGAGCAGAAAGAGCGAGAGGGCAGAATATCGGAAATAGTGATGGCTGAGAATTTTCAAAAGCTAGTGACAGGCACCTAGTTTATCCCTCCTAACTCAGGAACTTGGGATTAATATCTACACACTACTCAGTATAAATTAGGTGAATAACAAGGTCGTATCACATAGCACAGGAAACTATGCTTAATATACCTTATAATAACCTATAGGGCTTCCCAAGTGATACAGCGGCAAAGAATCCACCTGCCAATGAAGGAGAGGCAGGAGACCCAGGTTTGATCCCTGAATCAGAAAGATCCCCTGGAGGAGGAAATGGCAACCCGCTCCAGTATTCTTGCCTGGAGAATCCCATGGACAGAGGAGCCTGGCAGGCTACGGTCCATGGGGTTGCAAAGAGATGAACACAGCTGATCACACACAAACAACACAGCAGCTTGTAAGGAAGAAGAATCTGAAAAAGAACACATATATATACATATGTGTGTGTGTGTGTGTGTGTGTATATGTATATATATATAATATGAATCACTTTGCTATATGCCTGAAACTATCACAACATTGTAAATCAACTCTACTTTAACTTAAAAAAATTGACAGGCAGTCAACCATAGATCTAGGAAGCTCAGAGAACATTAAAAAAAAAAAAAAGAAACAAAACAACAAAAACAAATGCACAAAAAGCACCACATCTGGGCATGACACCGTCAAACTGCAGAAAACCAAAGAGAACACATACAGTGGCATTTAAACAGTGAGAGATGGCTAAATTCATATTTACATATTTACTTGCCAGACCTGATACAAACAGCCAACCTATTGGAAAAGACCCTGAAGCTGGGAAAGACTGAGGGCAGGAGATGAAGGGGACGGCAGAGGATAAGATGGTTGGATGGCCTCGCTGACTCAACGGACATGAGTTATGAGCAAACTTTGGGAGATAGTGAAGGACAAGGGAAGCCTGGGCTGCTGCTGTCCACGGGGTTGCAAAGAGTCATAGATGACTGAGCGATTAAACAGCAAAAACAACAGTCCATGGCTAATGATAGAATCTAAACTAGGAGTTTGGGGATGAATTTCACGGAAGCCACAGCATCCACATTATTTCTGCATTGGTTGCACAGTGTGGGTGTGACCTTGACTCAGACAAATACGCAGTTGTTCATGACAATGGTATTTGAACTGCTTACCTTGTTATCTTAGATAACTCTTTAATAAAACTGATGAAGAAGATTCAAAAACAACGTGTGGGAAGAACTTTTTGTTTCAAAGTTGAGTTGCTAAGTAACCACTGCCAGTGGTAAAGGAGCCCCTCTCCAGCATGGCCAGCTCTATAGGGGGAGGAGCTCTGTAGGGCGAGAAGAGCTGTAGGGGGGGAAACAGGAGAACTTGACCACTAGGGTCAAGCTCAGTGCCTTGAGTATATAGGTGGTTCTCCAGCGGTGTTAGTTGTGGATATTAACTGCACAGTGACTGCTGGCCGTGCTGAGATGACCTGCTTGCTAGAGTCTTGTGTGCTTGGTTGCACAGTCGTGTCCAACTCCTTTGTGACCCCATGGACCTTAGCCTACCAGGCTCCTCTGTCAGTGGGATCCTCCAGGCAAGAATACTGGAGTGGGTTGCCATTTCCCTCTTGCCTGGCTTCTAACCGAGCGTGGAACTCAGTAATAATCTGAGTGATGAACTTTTGGTTACGATTTTGCTGGAGTAGATAGTGGCAGTCTGAATTCCAAGACCAAGTGCAGAGTGAGAACTTTCCTCATCAGGAACGGTGGGCGTATAACCCAAATGGGAATGAGTTAAGCTGGAAGCGTGGGTGGGCACGTTTCAGGTCTTCAATGGGTTAAGTTATGGTATAGATTATAGGTTGTTCTCATGAATATGCACACAATAATCCTAAACAAAAATATTAGCAAATCAATCCAATGATATGCAAGGATAGGTAATACATTACCACCAAGTGAAGTTTATCCTAGAAATACAAGGCTAGTTTAACATTTGAAAAATTGTGCTCACTTAGGCAGTGCATACGCTACGATTGAAATGATATAGAGAAGATCAACACAGTCCTTGCCCAAGGATGACAAAGTCATGAAACATTCTATATATTTATAGACTTCCCTGGTGGTAAAGAATCTGCCTGCAATGCAGGAGACCCAGTTTCCATCCCTGGGTCGGGAAGATCCTCTGGAGTAAGAAATGCAACCCACGCCAGTACTCTTGCCTGGGAAATCCCATGGACAGAGGAGCCTGGCAGGCTACAGTCTATGGGTTGCAATAAGTTGGACATGACTGAGCAACTAACACTTTCACTTTTCTTTCAACTGACTCATTGAAAGAGACTCTGATGCTGGGAAAGGTTGAAGGCAGGAGGTGAAAGAGATGACAGAGGATGAGATGGTCAGCAGCACTGACTCGATGGACATGAATTTGGGCAAGCACCAGGAGTTGGTGATGGACAGGGAAGCCTGGAGTGCTGCAGTCCATGGGGTCACAAAGAGTGGGACACAACTGAGTGACTGAACTGAACCGATAGCTGATTTACTTTGCTGTACAGCAAAAACTAGGACAACATTGCAAAACAGCAAAAAATTAATTTAAAAATTGAATACTCATCAATGTGATTCATTTCATTAAAATTAAAAAGGAGATAATTCATGTGATGATGTCTATGAAAAAACATGTGAAAAAAATGCAGAAAAAGCATGTGAAAAATTCCACACCCATTCCTGATAAAACTTCTGGCAATGTGGAATCAGAAGGGAACTTCTTCACCTGATGAAAAGTATGCGTGACAATTGTACAACACACATAATGAATGGTGAGTTATTGAAAGTGTTTCCTAAGACTGCAAATGAGACCTCTCTCCCTCCTTTCAGCTGACAGTGTACTGGCAGTCTTGGCCAGTAATAGGAAGCAATAAAATGAAACAAATGGCATAAAGATTGGAATGCAAAAAAAAGACATCTTTGTTATTTATAAATGACATGATTCTGTACATAGAAATGCTACATAAATCTATACGTTATTAGAATTCATAAAGAATTCAAGTAAAGTCACTGGAATCAAAGTCAATGTGTAAGCCTAAATTATATTTCTATCACCAGCCAACAAAGTGAAATGGAAAAAATATCTTTTTGGATAATAGCTAAATATAAAAAATCCAGGAACCAATGGAAAGATGTGCAAGAATTTTATACTGAAAATCACGAAAATTATAGAGCAAAATCAAAGAACTAAACAATAGACAGGGATATACCACGTTCATAGACTGGAAGACAATGTTGTTAGGTTGTCAATTCTTCCTATAAATTCAGTGCAATCCCAAACAAAATCCTAGCAGCTTTAAAGTCATTTTTGTGATATGCCTGAAATGCAGGAGGCATAGGAGTCCTGGATTTCATCTTTGGGTTGGGAAGATCCCCTGAAGGAGGGCATGGCAACCCACTCCAGTACTTTTGCTTGGAGAATCCCAGGGACAGAGGAGCCTGGCAGCCTACAGTCCGTGGGGTTGCAAAGTGTGAGACATGACTGAGCGTGCATGCATCTCCTATAGCTGCCCAGACTTTGGGGGAAGCTGGGCTTCAGATCATGTGTCCTGGGGAGACCCAGAGACCCCAGGGGAAGCTTAGAGGATCCGTGCTGAGGCTGACATTTGTTTCAGATCTCAGCCTGTCCTGGCCCTCAGAGAGGAGCAGAAAATACCATCAAAGCAGTCAGAAGCTGTGGACTCAGTGACTGCTCTAAGCTGCTACTTTCTGAGAGCTCGGGATAAGCCAGGGCTTTACATACAGTCATGGATCCCCCAACTCAGCCCCAAGATCTGGGAGGTAGCTGTTATTCCCACTCTGTGGATGAGGAAACTGTTGAGTATTGGAGATGGAAGCTTGAGTTTGTATCTTTAAACCTTCCACTCTGCTCCCCATGTGAGCTGAACCTGTTAGATCTCTCCAGAACCAACTCAGGGGGCCCTCGAACATGTCTGTTTCTGTCCTTGGCAGGGCACGATGGACAGGTTTTACAGTCAGACTGAGGTCTGAGCCCTGCTCTGCTGTCTCCATATCTGGGGTGTGACTTTGGCAAGAACCTACTCAAACCTGTTCCTCATCTCCTGTGTGGGTACCCAGAGCCATGGGGCTCTCATGGGAAAGTGAGATACAATCTGTTCTTGTTATTTGCAATGTGATGTTCTATAAAGTTGCAGACACTGAACCTGTGAATACTGAACCCTTGCTCCTTGGGGAAATACAAGCTCACTGCATTTTTTCATCAACTGACCAGCACATAACTTTGCTTCATTTGTGTTTCTCTTTAAAGAAACACAATATATGTTTCTTATATACAGCTGTTGTTCAGTCGCTAAGTTGTATCCAACTCTTTGCAGCGACCTCATGGGCTGCAGCACAACAAGGCCCTCTGTCCTCCCACAATTTCCCAGAGCTTGCTCAAACTCATGTCCATTGAGTAGGTGAGGCCATCTAACCATCTCATCCTCTGCTGCCCTCTCTCGTTTTACTCTAAATCTTTCCTAGCATCAGGGTCTTTTCCAATGAGTTGGCTCTTCAAATCAGGTGGCCAAAGTATTGTTGTTGATTCGTTAATATTGAACTCACAGCCAACAGCACCTCATGCTTGAACAAAGCTTACCTCACACCTGTGTTTTCTCTGTAAAGCACATCATTAGACAGCGCTACCTCAGGGGTCATTGTAAATGCAAAATCACCCAGAGAAAGCACAAAAATGCAAAATACGTGGCACTAAAGAGAGTGTGCTAAAGAGAGGAATAACCACTAAAGTGTGGTGAGTGTTGATCTTAAGGTTATAAATGCATTTCAGTGAGTAGGTGAATTTGCAAATACAGCATCAGTGAAGATGACTGACTGCAGTGCACCAACAGGGCCTTGCCTGTGGCTGTCATGTGGCATCGGCTCTACAACTGTCTCCTCCTCCTGCCAAGCATCTCACTTGGTGGCGATGGCAGGGTCCCCGCTCTTTGACCACGAGCTCCTGGCGGGCAATTGTGTTTCTCTTGATTGAAGTCTTAGGGGAAGCAGAGCAGAGAAGCCGGCATGGAAGGCCCACGTTCTTGGGTGGATAAAGGCAGTTGGTTCGCCTCTGACTCTGAGCCTTCATCTGTGAAAGGGGAAGCATGGACCTGCCAGACTCCCCAGGTGTGGAGACCCCTAGCAGAGGAAATGCCTGAAAAGGGCCAGAACCTTCTTGGGAGATGCTACTCACAGGCCCTCAAGACAAAGGCCAGCAAAGATTCCCATTGTTTCAGGGCTGTCTTCACTTGCCCTTCCACCCATCCAAGATGTGGACCCAGACCAGCACCCCCTGCGGAATTGAGTGTCAGTCCACTTTCTGGCCATTAATCTCGAAGAGTCTATCAGGACCATTTGCATTAGCCCATCTTAAAAAACCCCAGCTGGGTCCCAGCGGGCCAGACGTGGGCTCAGGAAACAGTGCTGCTGTAGCCAGCCAGAAGCAGAGGCTCCATGGCTTCCAGACTCCATCGTGGACCCAGCCCTGCACCATGCTGTCGGTACCCCAGCCACCCTGACTGCGTGAGGATGTCACAGATGATCACCCCTGGAGAGGGACGCCTCCTACCTGAGACCAGGGGTATTGATGGAGGCACCCTGGCTGGAGGACTCGCCACCCCGAGCCCAAACTCTTGGGTGGATGGGGAACAGCCTGGCTGGGTCCTTGGAACCCGAGCTTAGGCGGCTGGCAGAGACTAGGCGTGCTCGTGTGATGGAGGACGGAAGTGAGGCGAGAGTTCTGCAGACAGCCTGGGCCCCTGCCCCGCCTCCGCCGCCTCCCCCAACACACAGACTGTCCTTCCCGTGATGACCATGCAGCTTTCTTAATGGAACACAATCGCTGAACTTGGTACATTTCAAGCACTTTAGCCTTCCAGGACACCAGACTGCTGATGAAAACCATCTTCCGTGGGCGCCATGTTAATGAGAGGCCAAATTTCATATGCTTGCAAACTTTCCCCCCTCCTCCCGCTGTACTGCACCCCAACCCCCCTCAATAAAAGGTTGCATCAGAGAGAGAGAGAGAGAGATTTCCATAATTTATAGTATGGGCATTTCACTGGGGACAAGCGCTAATCTGTACTTACCGATACATTTAAGAAAATGCATCCTCCCACAAGCCTGCACCATTTATGACTCTTGGCACAAACCGCAATGCTCAGTCTTCAATTAAGGGACACCTTAGGGTTCATTATCACACAATCGCTCCCTGTGAACCATGCCAAATGCTGTTTTGGCACGGAGCTTGGAAGATGAATTAGAAGGAAGTCTTCTCTATAATGCCGTCTCCCTAAACCCCATTCCCACCATCAGCGTTTATGCCCTTCTCTGGCGTGACCCCCTCCTTCTTTCCAAGTGGCTTTTACTATTCAATTTCTCAACGTCAAAGTCGATTCTCTAGAGGTGTAGTCAGAGATGCCACGTCTCCTTTTTGTCTTCCGGCTCTCAACAGGCCTCAGAATGGCTACAGATGGGCGGCTCTCCACACCCCTTGTTGGCCTAAAGGAGCCACAGATGCTTTTTTTCCCCCTCCTCTTAAGAGCCTGGGGTGGAGAGAAGAAAAGGGACCAGAACGGGAGTCACACGCCATGAGAATGAGCCATAAGGAGGTTCTAAACAGGGTCCTCCTTGCAGCCCTGTGTCTAAACGAAGAGGTGCCTCACGCGCATGGCTCACAGCAGAGGGAGGCGAGTTCAGAGTCAAGGGGAGAGCTCGGTTCAAAGTGAGCTCTGGTCACTTCCACCAACGGGAAAGGAAGCAGGAAAAAGAGTTCAAAGGCCCATCTTCTTACCCCCTCAAAAACCCTCCAGTCCAGGGCCCACAGCGTGCCCGTGTCCTGAATCCACAGGACCCTCCCTGGCTTCAACCTGTGGGTAAGGGCACCCCTTTTGGCCTCCTTCATGAAAACACTGAAACGGAACGAGCATGTTTGCTGGCACTTTCCAGCTCTCCCAGCTGCCCAGGTCCCACCACTGGTGGGGCTGAGAGAAAACAGCACCCATCCATGGAAGGGGTGGGCCCCGGGCTGTGGAAGGAACCAGCGGGGCAGCCGATGCACCGATGCACTGGGCCACGTCCAGGCTGCCCCCGTTTAGGTTCCGATTTCCCAGGGGTGTGTGGGGAGGTGGGTGGGAGGGAGCCGACTCAGGCGCGGGGACGTGGGGGGACCACCCCCCACCCCCGCCCCCGGATCAACAGCCCTCTGTGAATCTTCCGGCTCCACTTAGGACGACAGCAAGGAGACCCATTACTGACTTCTTGGTGTCACACCCACATCTAGAGATTCGTAGATGTGACAGGTAAGAGGGGCTGATGGTAACCCAGGCTCTAAAGTCAAAACTGTCAGATGGTGCATAGCCATTAAGATAAAATTAGCTTAACGAAGGAGTTGCAAATGCAGGCTGTGCTCCATCAGCTCCGCCACGCAGCACAAGGTGATGGGCTGAGAAGCCTTGCCTTTCTTTGGAGGGGTGGGTGGGTGGCAGGCACGGGCCACGGGAGGAACAAGAAGACTGGAAGCAAACAGACCGAAAAATACTTTGCCCACAAGATGTCTTGTGGAAATTTTATTATGTAGAGTGTAAAATGAATTGTCAGTCAAATAAAAAGAACACGTCTTTTTAAAAAAAAAAACAAAAAAACACATGCATAACATTTTCCAATTGCCTTTTTTAATAGTTAGACATTTCAAGCATTATAAGGAAAAAAAGGAGAAAACCCCCCAGACACTGTAACTTCAGTACATCTCAAACGGAATGTCCCCCAGGTCAACTGAAAAATGCAAGAAAAAAAAATAGCTTCAATTCCGTTTTTCTTTCCTTTAAAAATACATGTTACCTGTACAAGATACACTACAGTAAACATTGGAAATCATATTATCCCTTTTATTAAATCAAAATTATTTAATTCATATTGCGGTTAATGCTAGATTTATTTATTCATCTAGTTAATTTGACAAATATTAAGAAAATATTTAAAAGAAAAAAGCAAAAAACACCTTGGAATTAAAAAATAGTTACTACATTTTTATGCGGTTTAATGTTCCACAGTGTTTGTTAAAAGTTATATTGAATTTATTTTTAATATTAAAAATAACAGTATTTATATTTCTGAGAGAATAGAGAAAGGCTTTTTGTTTTGTTTTTAAAACAAGCTTGGAGGTCTTAGATACACAATTGCAACCGGTAGATAATGGAGACGTGAAAAGACGTCTGCTAAACACACAACACCATTTTTATATTATTAACCCCTTTAGAACTCTAGAAATTATACAAACCCTAAAAAATGCCCCCTCCCAATCCCTGTTGGACAGCAATACAATTATCTGTCTCAATTCAGAATGCACATAATTAATTACAATACATAATAGTTCAGTTTTTTAAAAAATGCAATAAAACCAGACAGCCAAGATACAAGAAATTAGAAGTAAAACATTTAATGAATTTACACATTTAAGAATATTTAAATACTGTTTAAAAATTTTTTTAAAGAATTTGTTACAAACCACCTAAGACTTCCAAGCCACTTTTTTTCTGTTGCAACAGAAAAAACTGTAAATAAAAAGACACACGAACAAAACAAAAACAGAACACACCATGTTGAAATGTCACTGCTCTGAGGCACATTCTGGGGCCAGAATTTGCAGGTATTGCTCCAAAAAGATTCCCAGAGCTTATACATTTGAAGTAACGAACAAAAATAATGAAACAAAAATTGTCAGCAATTTTTAGTAACTAATTCTCCCGATTTTTAGAAAAATTCTGTTAATCTAAATATAGTGTTTCACAGAACAAAACAAAGGTTCTTCATCAAAGGGTTTGCAAATCTAAAAACCTCTGTTACAAATAGGTTTTTGCTCACAATGCTTTTGAGGGGAGGGGAGCCGCGGGTCTCGGTCCTACTGTTCCTGTGGAAGGAAGGGGGAGACAGGTTAGTCTGAGGGCAGCCTCAGGTGCTGGTGTGCTGTCTGGGGCTCTGTCTGCATGGAGGTAACGGACGCTGGCACACGCGTGCTTGGGCGTGCACACACACACACACGCGTGAACACCAATGTGTCTAAGTGCCTTCCCGGCCTCGCACCCCGGGATCTGGCCCAGACAAGCTCTCACACAGGAGGCCTCAGGGCCTCCTTCCACAGGGGATCCGGGCGGGCGGGGAGAGGGGAGTGAGCGAGTGACACTCCTCCTCGGTCACCTACCGCCGCCCCCGCTCAACTCCTGTCCCCACAGGGCCCAGCTTCCCAGTGAGACGGCAGACTAGTCTGGGGGTTCAGGGCCTGTGGTCACCAAGGGACTGTCCACAGGGACCTGACTGGCATCAGCTTGTGGGAGTCCTTGGTCCCCTGTCTTCCCCACATTTGGAAGAAAACTGTTTCTGGACAGAGCCCTCTGGTTTCCGGCCTTTGAAGGGGGCACTCGCCCTCCGCCTGCTGCCCCTCACTGCTGACTGGGGATGAGCGTGACAGCCTGGCCACCCCACCCTCTTCAAGAACAGCACTGGGCAGTGGCCACCACAGTCCCCAGGGGCAGTGCCACGCTTGCCCGGGGCCGGCTCAGCCTGGCATGCTCACTTACAACCGGGAGCCTGGGTCCAGAGGAAGACACCGAGGCCGCTCAGCTCGGCGGTCTGCCTAACCTATTGTTTCCCTAAGAGGCTCCAGTTTGTTCCAGCAGGAGCGAGGAGGGGGCCAGGGTGGTGGCTCTGTACCGCTTGGGCCGGGGTCAGGCACATGCAGAAGGCTTAGGGAGGGGGAGCGGAGGCCCGGGCGGTCCCGGCGTTGCGGGCGATCGGCTACAGACCTGGCTGGGGGCCTGCGCCTGCCCTAGCGTCTGCCCGTAGAAGGCAACCTGCTGCCGGTAGTACTCCGCCCAGGCCATGGTGTAGTCCGGCGGGGTGCTGGCCTGGGGCGCGGCGCTGGCGGCGTGACCTGACGGGCAAAGCAGAGCACCGGTTACTAGGAGGGGAAAGGCACAGTCAGTCTGCAGGGACCCCTTCCCAGAGCCTCTTGGGAGGCTTCCCAAGGGGCGCCTGGACCAAGCGCCTGGTGCCCACACTGTCCGGGCAGACGTGGCCTGCCCAAGCATGGCCTGCCCAAGCACGGCTGTCAGCGCTCCCTCGCCTGGGCCCCAACCACACCTACAGTCTGCTTCTGTCATCAGCCACGTCCTCGGTGTCCATCAGTCTGTCCAGCCAGCTCCCTGCCAGTGCCCGGGGCCAGAGTGGGAGGAGGGAGGGCGAGGAAGTGGGTGCCCCGGCGGGGATGCATACGCGCGCCTGCACAGGGCATCGCAGCCCAGGGCGGTCCAGAATCTGGACCGTGGGGGTTGGGGAGGTTTGGCTGCTCCAGGCGACGGTAACCCCGCTGACCAGGCCCCGGCCCTAGAAGGGCTATGGACCTGGTAACGATCGCAAACACAGGATGGCTGCTTCTCTGACAGTGTCTGACCCGCGCTCTTCAGAGCAGCAAGTGACACCCTTCAGACTTAAGACACGAGATGCCTCTTTTGGCCACACCTGAGCGCGCTGGCCCAGCACTGTGGGATGCGCACAGAGGGCTCAGGACTCACCTTAAATGATTCACTGGAGGCAGGTTTTTTTGGGGGGTTGCCGTTATGAGGTTTTTCTCCTCTTTTTAAAAAAACTGGCTTAGTGGAGAAAACTGGCACAGCGAAGAGCTTACTTTGGAAGAAAAGCCTCAGAGTCTCCTGCAGCCTCAGTCCCTCCCGCGGCCTCAGTCCCTCCTGCGGCCTCAGAGTCTCCCGTGGCCTCAGTCCCTCTCCGCAGCCTGAGTCTCCCTCCTCCCCGTCTCACCTGCCCGCGACGGCCAGGGAGAGCCGGGCAGCGGCCCGGTGGCAAGGCGGCCAACAGCCAACAGCCCCCGGCCGGTCTGGGTCTAACCAAGGGTTCTCACGTGGACAGCCCGGGCTGGGGCTCGCCCCGTGTGGAGCCCGGAAGGGAAGATCGAGGAGGGGAGGAAGGCAAAGGACGCCCGCGCGGCTCACTGACAGGGTTGGGGTGGGTGGAGCAGACAAAGGCAGACGCCCAGATGGACGCACACAGGGCAAGCGGCAAAGGTGACGGGTCATGGGCTCCGGAGCCGCAGGCGTGGGCCCTGGGGCCGGGGCCCTCCCTGTGCAGAGGCCGAGGCACTCACTCTGCTTCTTGTAGTAGTCCTCCCAGGCCTTGCTGTAGTCAGGCTGGCTGCTCTGCGGCTGGCTCTGCTGGCCTGCGCGGAGAACACAGAGGCAGTCAGGGCTCCGGGCCCTGCTCTCCGCACTCACTCACTGGCCTGGGAGGAAGGAGGCAGGCCGGCTCAGGCCCACCCCTGGCAGGAGCCCCCAGGCCAGCGGGGGCGGACGCCAGTGAGCCCCGTGAGGCTGGGGCAAGCAGCAGGAGCGGCCTTGACTCCCTTGGGTCAGAGACCTGGGCTTCCGAGGCCGGAGCCTGAGGCCCCGAGCGCTGTCTGCAGCTCCCTGGATTGGCCCTCAGACGGACAGAGTCCAAACGGCACTGACTACTCCCCTGCGCTGCCCCTTCTGTTCAAAGACTGATGGCTGCCTCTGGACAAGGAAAAAATTACAGGAGACACATAGGGAAAGTTCCAGAAACTGTGCTCAAGATGACAAGATGAAGTACACGCAGCGAGGGACTGACGCCAAAACGTACACCTGACCCCCACCCAGCCTCGTGCTGTCCAGGGTGGGCTGGCGGGTAGAGGACGTGTGTGGGGTGGCCTCTGCCCTCCTCTCTGAATTACTGGGTGCGGAAAGGCTAGGGTGGGAGGCACAGAGCAGCAGCAGTCTGTCTGGGGCATCGGGCGGTGGGCGGCGGGGCGGTTATTAGACTTGACCACAGACAAGGTAGGACCTTTCTTCTGCTGAGGGCTGGCCTGTGTGTCCCCGTGAAGGCCCCACCAATGTCCTTCCTTCGGTTAGAATCACCGCCTGCAGCAGGTGGGAAGCTCAGTTCAGTAGCTCAGGCGTGTCCGACTCTTTGTGACCCCATGGAGTGCAGCACACCAGGCTTCCCTGTTCATCACCAACTCCTGGAGCTTGCTCCAACTCATGTCCATTGAGTCAGTGATGCCACCCAACCATCTCATCCTCAGGCAGGAAGGACATACTCAAAATCAGGTTTCATGGTCAAATGCTTTCCCCAAGAGTTAATTTACTGAGGACTGAGAGGGGCACAGGGTTGGGGAAAGAGCCCCCTTCCTACCGGGGCAGGACCACCGTGACAGGACCAGACTTGGACTTGGACGCTGATGACAGGAGGCTGTCGATCGGAGAAGGCCAGGCATGAGGAACGGGGCAGAGGGAGCAACCTGCTCAGACATGGAGGGCATGGGCAACGGGGTTTTTCTTCTCAACAAGATTTCACGGACCAAAATCAATTCTCAATTCCCGAGTAAACCAAGCGACAGCACAGATGAAGCTGGTGAAGAACCGGGATGAGCTGCGCTCCGCTTCCTCAGCCCACGTGCCTCTGCTGACTCCTTACCCACCTGGGCCTGGGGCAGCAGCGGGGTGGGCTCTGCAGGAACCCCCAGGCCCTTAGAGATGCATGTGAAGCCTGCAGCTTTAGGGGAGAGCTTCACCAGTCAGGGGCTCCTCCCCAGTTCTCTGTCCTGGGTGACGGGCATGGGAGAGCCCTGACCCAGGCGGCTTCCCACGCTGGGGGTGCCTTCTGGTGGAACAGGAGAAGAAGAGATGTGCCGGGCTGTGGGGAGAGCGAGCACTGTGCAATGGGGAGGAAGAACCTGGGTGGTGTGAAGGTGTTCGTGGTGGAGTTCTTATGGATATTCTGCATGTGTAAAACGTTTTGTTAAGAAAATGCCAGGGAAAAGAAGGTAAAAAACACAGCCATGCAGTGTCAGAGCTCACATGTACTTTAGAAATCAAATCCAAATCCTTCATTTCACTGACAAAAGAAATGGAGCCCCGGAGAAGGGGGGACACGTCTAAGGCCATCCAGCCAGGCTCCGGACTCCCGGGTGCTTCTCCAGCTATGGATCTGACAGGTGCCTGGGGCAGGGCTCACAGCCAGCGCTCTGCTGGGGGGTGGGGGGAACCCCGGGCCCAGCCCCTGAGAGCAAAGCTGCAGCGTGTCCAGTGGCCTGGTGCCGAGGGAAGCCTGCCAACGCGCTGACGAGCGCTTTCCAAACACCACCAGGCTGGCCCTTCAGATGTCCAAAAACAAAAGAACCTAAGGTAAGCAATTTCGTGGGGCTTTTGGCTTTTTTTTGCGGGGAGGTGGGGGTGCGGGGGAAGCCTATGAAAAATAAGCTTTACCAGCGAAAGAACTCAAGAATGAGTCCCTGAAGCTGATGGGAGGCTAGAGAGAGGGTGTGGGTGTGACTCCAGCAACCTCTTTCTCTTTTACAATCAGTTTTCTTAAGAGAGCAAATTTTCTAACTGTGTGTTTTCTGAAAGTTCAGGAGATAGAAAGAGTCCCTTCCTAAGATGTTGCCAGAAAAGAAGACAGGGAGGAGGCCACCTGGAGACCAGAGGAGGAGAGCAGGTGGGCACCCAGTGCAGGGGAGGCGGGGTGCGGGGTGGGGGCACTCAGGCCAAGCCTCCCAGAGACCAGAGGGAGAGAGCGGGTGGGCACCCAGTGTTGGGGGGGGGCACTCAGGCCAAGCCGCCTGGAGACCAGAGCAGGAGAGCGGGTGGGCACCCAGTGTGGGGCGGGTGGGGTGTGGGGCGGGGGCACTCAGGCCAAGCCGCAGGCCTCTCAGACCCTCGGCAGGGAACAGGAGTGAAGGCTGTAGCCCTGAGGAGGACGGGGCTGGTGGGACAGAAAGGTTTGAGGAGTCCTCAGGAGGTCCCCCCCAGCTGGAGACGTGTCCCAAGCCCCTGGAGGCCTGTCTGGGGGGTGGGGGGCGGTCCCGCCTCCTCCTGAATCACTTACTTGGAACCTGCTGTGTGGGCTGCTGCCACGCCTGGTAGGTGCTGCCCCAGCCCTGGGTCAGAAAGGCGGGAGGACCACTGCGGAGGACAAGGGCCATTCATTCCAGGCCAGGGTACACCCCCTCCCCACCAGTCACCCCCCCACCCCCTCCCCACCAGAGTCATCCCCCCCACCCCCTCCCCACCAGTCACCCCCCCACCCCCTCCCCACCAGTGTCATCCCCCCCACCCCCTCCCCACCAGTCACCCCCCCACCCCCTCCCCACCAGTGTCATCCCCCCACCCCTCCCCACCAGTCATCCCCCCCCTCCCCACCAGAGTCACCCCCAACCCCCTCCCCACCAGAGTCACCCCCCCACCCCCTCCCCACCAGTCATCTCCCCCGACCCCCAGCACCAAGGTCTCCGGAGAAGCCAGTGTGCAGAGTGAAGGCAGGCCACCCACCTCACAGGGGCGCTATGGGGGTTTCCATTCACTTTAGCAGCAATGTTTGGGAAGCACCCTGAGCTCCTTGGAGGAAAGGTGCTGAAAGAAAGTGGGAAAAATAAAGACAAGAGCTGAAGACCCAACACAGGAAGGGCTTTCACAAGAGACTCCCTTCCCCAGCCCGGCCCAGGGCGGGAAGCCCTCCCTGGGGATGCTGGCGGGCCAGGGGACCCTCTGCCCTCTGGGCAGGCTCTCAGCCCAGCGCTGGTCAGTGAGCCATGGACAGGCCAGAGGGATGACAGGGATGGGTTCTGCCCACATCCTGGGCTTCTGGCTGGCATCCCCAGAATAGCTGCAAAGGAGGGCCTCCTAGGTGGGCAGGGAATTCTCGCAGTCCACACAGGTGCAGAAGACTCACTTTTGATGAGGTGCGGCAGGCGGCTGGCTGAAGGGACTCTGTCCAAAGGGTCCAGGAGCTCCGAGACTGGTCCCCTGTCAGGACACAGAGGGAACTCTCACTGCCCGCCGGCTGCACTGGTGCCCTCTGCCCAGGCCCGCCCCGGGACGAACCACAGCCTCCGGGGAGACAGAGACTCGTGGGGTAAAGGCACCCTGCGGCACTCACTAGCCTTCCTTCCCCGCGGAAGGGCCTGACTGCGGGGCGGCTGCGGCCCCTCGGGTGGCGATGCGCCACGCCGCCAGTCCTGCACCACCGCGCCTGCCCTGGCGTGCCGCCCTGGGGGAGGGACCAACCTGCTGGACTCTCCCGTCAACTTAGGCTGGCCCACGGCTCTCTCTGCCATTCTACGGCCCCTCTGAGGTGAGCAGTGGCCCATCTGTCCTCCATCAACACTCCCTTTCTTTATCTGCTTTGAGGCGCCTGAAACTAAAGCCAGAGTCAATGAACGCTGCCTGAGGGGCTGGCCACCAGGGCGAGGCCCGTGGGGGTCCAGGGGCAGAGCTGGGGGAGGCTGCCGCCCGGCTGCTCCTCTAGCCTGCGGGGCCGCGGCTCGGGCCGAGCAGCGGTGGCCAGGGGCGCCCTGCGCGTCTGGGCCTGGCCCGAGTCCCTGCACCATGACCTTGCCCCTCGGCACAGGGGGAGGGGGCTGCGGCCCTTGCGTCACAGGAGGACCCAGAGGCCCAGGAAGTGTGAGGTTCTGGGGGGAAGCAGGTACCTTGGACAGACAAAAGAAACCCCCGCAACTCCCGAGCCGGCTGGCAGGGCCCGCGTACGTACGCCAACTTTCTCATCTATGAGGTGTCTGGCCACCTCGATCTGTGGAGGGAGCCCCCGGATGGTGAATATCCGCAGGTTGGGGTCGGTGCTGGGAGGGGGGTTCCGCTGAAGCTCCACGTGCGCTCCCGACTGCTGGTTTATGCTCTTGATGTTCTCGCCCCCTGTGGGTGGCAGGACAGACACAAGGGTAAGCAGCGACTGCGGCAAACCCCAAGCTTGGAGCTCACAGAGAAGGAGGAGGAGCTTTCCATCCACCAGCGCTCGTCCTAAGAGTTGACAAGTCCTGTCCACTTATGCTTGAGAATGGTTCTAGTCAAAACTAGGGCTGTCTCACCTGTGAAACCAGACTTCTGCGGTGAAGCTGGTCTTGCTTTCTGAGCCAGGCTGAGGCATGGAGCCCATGGAGCAGCCACTGGTCCCTGTCTCTGTGTCCTGGGCTGAGGCGCCCTGGACTGCAGATTTACACACAGTCAGCTCAGCTGGGGAAGGCGCTCCCTCCTTCTCCGCCCAAGGATGGCGAGCCGGTGGCCCCTCCCTGGCACAATGGGGGCCTTCGGCCCCAGCGGGGGGGGGGGGGTCACCGCACAGCTGGTCCCCTCCCTCCACAGGTCAAACAGACGGCCACAGGCCCAGCGACACCCAGTAATTCCCCGTCCTGTCGCTTCTCAAATCTCTCTGTTCCCCGGGGGTGGGGGCGGGTCTAGACGGAGAGGCAGGCTGAGGATGGGGGTCACAGAGGCCTGGGTGGAGCGGGGCTAATGAAAATGTAGTTGGACTCTTTGAAAATCTGGGAGAGTCCCAGTCTCTTAATGAAATTTGCGTAACAAAAGCTCCACCGGGGTAACAATGGTTTGATTCTTCTTTTCAAATTTCACAGAACTTACAGATCCGCTCTGCTCTTTGGGGTGGGGTAAAGGCAGAATACAAGGAGAATTTGGAGCACAGGATTTTATAAAACTGGAGGAGAATAGTCTGTATAAAATCTGGAGTAGGCTACCAGGGAGCCTGAGAGGATCAAAGCGAAGGCTAGAGGCCAGTCTCTGTGTCACCCCTCCCCACCCAGAGTCAAAACTAACCTCCAACTGTCATTTCATACTAATGTGTCCACAATCCTTCACTCCCCAGCCTGCCCCTCACCCGCATGGCTGGAAACCCACATGTACACAAAGCATCAAGGCGAAGGTGAGGAAGGGTCCCCATCGACAGGCATGGCCTGCACCTTGTCTCATCTCGTCCTGAAAGCACCAGGGGAGTCTACAAGGGCCCGGGAGCAAAGATGGGGCCTGGGTCTGGCCGTTCTCCCTGAAGGCAGCGTGAGCGGCCCTTGGCATCACAGGAAGGAAACCAGGCGGCTGTGGGCATTCAGGAAAGCCTGACTCAGCATCAGTTTGGGCAGGATGCTAGCTGGGTTTAGGGTGGTGCTCAATTTAAAAGGATAGTCATAAAAAGAGAAGCCCAGCTGACCCAAAGGCTGAATGGATGGTTTTCTTGAAGATCTGCTACAGTGTAAGGACAGCGTCCCTGCATTTTCTGCCTCGAGCAAACACATGGTCCTGGGGGCAGCGCTAGCCAGTGTGAGAAAGTCGTAGTCTTCAGCAGCTTCGCTCTACTTCCGGGTCGGTACAAGCCCCTCCCGGCCCCCAAACTACTGACCTTTACCCACAGGTTGTGAATTTTCTTCTCTGCATCATGAAAGGTAAGCAGCTTCGCTCCTAGGCAAGAGCGTTTGGGGGGACTGATGAAGAGCTAAGAATAGGTGGGAGACCCTTTCACTGCACACCCCACTTCTGCCCAGACCGCTTGGTCCCGGAGCCAAGAGCACGAAAGGGCATGGATGCCTGGGACTGAGAACTCGCAGGCCCAGCCAGCAGCCCCCTCCTTCAGGTCAGGCACTCAGGCCTGCAGCCCCAGACTCTTCCCCGAGGCGCCGGGCGCATGCTAATACAGTGAGGAGGCACTGAAAAACTGCAAGGGGCCGGAAGGAGTTAATTTAAGTTCATCTTCCTGCAAAATGAGGTCACCAGCTTGGCACATGGTGGCTGTCTCCAGGCACATTCAGCAGCCTGCTCCATTCTTCCACCTGATGGGGGGCAGAAGCGACCCACCAGTGGCCCCCCGGCCGGACGTGAAATCGTAAAGCAATTAATCAAACCTGCTAAAAGGCCTGGCTGACAAGAGCAGGGCTGGCCACACTATCTGTCACCGTTGCTGTATTTATCATGGAAATCCAGCAGGGGCCCAGGGAGGCGCAGCGTCTGTCCAAGGGCTGTAAGTAGCGGGGTGGGGGGTGGGGGGGTGGGAGCAGGCCTGCCTGCGTGTGGCGCCCCTCACCCCGGCACCTTTCCCAAGGAAACAGGAAGACCTCAGACCCAGCCCTTGTGGGGAGGGAGTTATAGAAAGACCCCAGCTACTGCCCCAGCGAAATACATCCTGGCTTCCTGAGGCTGCTCCCGGAGCGGTAGGACACAGCATCTGTGACTGCTGCATTCTGCCGCCTCCCTCCTCTGGGGACCACTCAGGAGGACCTTACAGAGGACAGAGAGGCTGTCCTGTGAGCGCTGAGGCATCACCGACTACAAGCAACTGTCACAGCACCAACAGCAAGGCTCCGCCAGCTCTGGAGAAGACACTTCCCATGAAACCTTCACTGACATGACCGTTCTCCAAAAGCACAGAAAAACCGAGATCTGACTCTCGAACTCCAAGGCGTCAGCTGGATTTAACGTCAGTAGGCCACCTGACGGTCTGGGTCACATGTCTGAATGATCGCAACATTTGGGCAGCTAACAATGTCCACTGAACACCTCCCAGCATGAATACGCCCTGCCAGAAAATCAGAACAAACTCACGTCATTCCTCCCACCTCTGAGAGGTTAATAACCAAGAGACAGCACAGATACAGGAGATAAAACGTTTTAAAAGAGCATAAAACACACAGTGTCCGAGAGCAGGGCCCAGAACGGACTCTGGGAGACGACCGAAGGCCAGCTCGGGGGCACTAGCCTCGGCAGCCTCGGCTTTCTGGGGGTGAAGATGTCCCTGGGCCGTGTTCCGTGGGATGCCAGCACCCCTCCAACGGCTAGAAGATGCCTGGTGATCACAGAAATTGGGGAAACTCTGGGAGAAAATGGTTTTTATATCTTCCATATGTTGTCAGATACGTACAAAAGAAATGAACTGAGAAGCAAACAGAACACCCGGTGCTGAACAGGAGTTTCCTGCCAGCTCAGGGGCTCTGCCTAGAGGGCGGAGAAGCCAGGCCTACTGCCTCAGAGGCCCGGACCTGCTCTCAGCAGCCTTTCTTGCCGGGCCAGCTCAGATGGCCCAGAGCCCGGCCTGCTCTCTCCCTTGCTTTTCACTGAAGAAGCAGCCACATTAGCCAGTAACAAGGGCTTCTTACCTAATGTTCTCTAAAATGCCTAGAAACAACTAACAAATCAATTTTTATTTCCCTCCACAGGGTGTCTGTTACTCATGGTAAACATACTGAAAAGATAAAAGCCATTTTCACATGTTGCGTCAATACAGACCAAAAACCCAAATCCAGTAAGGCAAAAAGTGACGCACTTGTCAGAAAGCAATCTTCTTGGAAGAAATGATCTGAATGGTTCCTCCAAGTTCCCTGCAAGTGAGTTAATCCCCAATCAGTCCACTGACAAACAGTCAGGGGCCCCTCACCTGTGCCTTTCTAACCCAGGCTGCTTCAGCAGGTAGCTGGTCTCCCTTATACAACATCTGTTTCCACGCGGTGATGAAGTACTCGCTCTGCCCCGTTCATGAGAAGGCCCAGGCAAGGAGGGTGCCTTGGAAGGCAGCGGAAGCCTTGCACCTGGCCCCTTTGGTCAAGGGTAGAAAATGGCGTGAACCTCGTGCTTCGGAGGCACTGGACGTGCGGCCTGTCTGCCTTCAGGCTGAGCAGCGCAGCACCACTTACCTTTGCCGATGACGAGGCCGCACTTGTCGGCCGGCACAGTGTAGGTCACCTCCTGGGCGCCGCCGGGGGTGCCCCCGCTCCAGTCGCTGCGGCCGCGGCCTCTGCCCCGGGCCGCTGCCAGGCCTCCGAAGCCGTCTCTCTCCTGGAAGGAAGCGGAGCTCAAGTGGTGCTTCCCCGCTGCCTCCAGCACGAGTTTCCCTCTCTGGGGAGGAGGCTGAGCGACAGGACACGATCAAAGCCACACGTCAGGACCCGAGCACCTCTCCCACGTGGTTACATAAACAGCCCAACACACCCAGCTAAACCAGGCAGTCAGGTAGAAAGCCTGAGGTCTGAAGCCCAGTGCCCTGATCTGGGAGTTTTAATCACTGGGCCCCAGTCTACAGGTATCAGGAGCTGGTTTTCTCAGTGCTGAGCCTACCAGAAGCCTGAAGAGCTACGTATGGGCTTTTGAAAGTGACACGTGAGTGGCAAGGGTGACTTCAGGCCCTCCCCCGACAAGGGTTTGCTATAAAGAACAATTCAGACACTGCTCTGAGTCAGACTACCTTGCAATTCCAGGTGGCGCTAGTGGTAAAGAACCTGCCTGCCAATGCAGGAAAACTAAGAGATGCTGGTTCAATCCCTGGGTCAGGAAGATCCTCTGGAGGAGGAAATGGCAACCCACGCCAGTACTCTTGCCTGGAAAATCCCATGGACAGAGAAGCCTGGTAGGCTACAGTCCATGGGGTCGCAAAGAGTCGGACACGACTGAGCAACTTCACTTTCTTTCCTGGAGGAGGAAATGGCAACCCACTCCAGGACTCTTGCCTGGAAAGCCCCATGGACAGAGAAGCCTGGCGGGCTACAGTCCATGGGGTCGAAAAGAGTCGGCTAAAGCACAGCACCCTGCAATCCAACCAGCAAGAGGAATAAAAGGGTTAAAAACAAAACTGGTTATCTCATTCCTCAAAAGAGGGAGGGGAAGCCAGGCACACCCGCCCGTGGTTTGGGGCTGGAGGGGTCTCTGATGTGTTCTCACTGTTCGCCCAGCAGACAGAAGGCCCACATCCGGTGGCCAAGAGAGGAAGACCCCCTTCTCTCCAGGGCGAAGCAGCCATTCCAGCCTCTATTCTGTGAGGCGCTCAGGAGCGGCAGCCCTGAAAATCTTTTCAATGTTGAGGGCAAACCCGGTGGAGCTGAGAGCTCCTTCAGGGAAGGGGAAGCTCAACAGACTCCTGACACAGCGCAGAGTAAGTGAACCGGCTGCCGTGGGCCAAGAGTGAACCGAATGTCTACCCGGAATCTAGACCAGCAGGAAGCCGAGCTGACAACTGCCTCCTGTTGCACTCTGCTTTTATGAGCGACAGATGACCAGCAAACAAGGTGATTTAGGGATCTACATGAGAACACACACATGCAGCCGACTTTCTACAAGGGGATGCCTCGGGCTCTGGGAGACAAGGCTGTCTCCTCCTCATCTCACAGCTTTGCAGTTCTGGGATCGTCAGTTCTTACCACGAAGAAGGATGTCAGAGAGGAATCCGTGACTCTTCTCTGAAGCTGCCTCATCCTAAGAACTGCCTGGGGACTGTGGACAAAGCCCAAGCCACTCCTGGATATTCTGATTCAGGAATCTGGGCTGGGGGGGTGGGGAAGGTGGTGGTCCATGGATCTGTAACCTCAACAGGTACACCCCCAGATGATTCAGGGGATCATGTGGGGTGTACCACCAGGTACAAACAACCTCCCTGGCTTGCTGCTGAGAAAACTATGCCCAGAGGGGCTCAATGGCTAGGTTGCCAAAGGCCACATGAAAGATGGTAGAGCTGGGATGATGGCTTCTAACCTTTTGCTTCTTTCTTCAGCTCCTACTGCTCTGACTTTTCCTACAAACCTAGGAGACATGACATGACAACCGACCAGTAGCTACAGTAGCTCCCCAGAGCAATGGGGAGTACGTGCTACACAGCGGGGGAAGGTGTCACATGAGCCCGCTCTCATTCCAGAGAAATGTGAACGTGAGCACGGACTCTGGTGCCTGAAGACAGCTTTAAAATTCTGGCCGATCACGAAGTGCCTGCTAAGAGCAGACTTGACTTGTTTTATAATAGGTGTGCCCGACTGTTCGAAACCCGGCCGGCTGCACTGTGACTCCTCCAAGTGGCTTAAATAGTCAGGAACTTACTTTTGTGAAGACAATCTAGATTCTGCAATAATAAAAAGGCAGAATAATAATAAACTGGCAGGGAAAAAATAAAATGAAGGCAGTTACAAGACAGACGGAGAGAAGCTGCTGGCTGTAATCTTGGAGGGAGGTAACTGATGAGAGTACTGGTTTTTAGAAATGGGACTTGAGAGGAGGTGACTGCTCCAGGGTGCTTCTCCAGGCTGAGACACGAGAACTCTGGAGAGGCGGACCCACCTGTGCTGTGAGAATAAGCTCGCTGATGACATGTGCTGCGTGCTGGCATCGATCTGGGGGCCCCATCACCTGTGCAGCTCTCTCCGGACTAATACCGTCATCTGCGGAACAAGATGGGAGAGATGGGATTAGGAAAAGCCCTGCTTCAGGAGGAAACAAACATCAATCTGATTTGCAGTCAGTGTTCCTACCACCACTGAAGGTGTAATAAGAACACATCTCTACATTTAGGACACATTTTAGGCAGGGAAACATGCATGGCTACATCTTTCTGCACGGTCTCTGTCAAACCTCATTACGCAATTACAGCCGTTTAAAAGAGGTATCACAGAACTTCCCTGGTGGTCCAGTGGTCAGGGCTCCGCGCCCCCCCGTGCGGAGTCGGGGCTCCGTGCCCCCAGTGCAGAGGGCCCAGGTTGGATCCCTGGTCAGGGAACTAGATCTCACATGCCACAACTAAGACACAGCGTAGCCAGATACATAAATGTTAAAAAAAAAAAACAGACCTGAGCTATGGCCATATTTTCTGTCTATCATGTTTTCCCGTTTTCAGAGAGATGAGGAAAATAAAGACACTGTAGATAATTTTGCTCATAAAAGTAAATTTGTAACACTTAAAGAACTGTCCTTAAGATTTTTTTTTTTTGGCCACGCCAAGGTGCTTTGTGTGATCTTAGTTCCCTGAGCAGGGATACAACCTGGGACCTCCTGCACAGAGCCTTAACCACTAGACCACCAGGGAAGGACAAGATTTTTTTTTTAATGGTTTTATCTTTAATTTTATGAAATAAAAAATAAGGTGTTTGCTCTTAAATCTTTATTAGCAAATTAAAAGCTGGAAATGCTAATATTGAACCCTACTCTCTTAACTTTTACTGATCTAAAGAAAAAAAAGAAAAAGGCCTGGACACTCCTGGGCTAGTGTGTTCTGGTACATGAAGCATGACCCTGCCAGCAAATCCACAGAAAGAAATGAGGGCCGGAGGAGAAACTGGACTGGAAATCTGGTAACAGAATGTTGCTAGAGAGAAAAGCTGAGAGAGACAGTAAAGAGCACACAGTGGGCTGAGAAGACAAAGACCTGGCTCTGTGGGGTGTTCTTTACTTCTTCACAGTGCTGAAGATCTCTAGAGTCATCAAAACCAACCTGGTTTGAACTGAATTCTCACACCGGCATCGTTCTGGATCTTTTTGATCATTTCCCCGTTTCTTCCTATTACAATCCCGACAGCAAACCTAGGCACGGACACCTGAGCACAGAGAAACAAAACCTCATCAGCATTTCCCTGCAAACCTGTCTTTTCTGCAAGTCTGGTGTAAGTGTGTATACATACAATGACTTTTATTACAACATATTCCTGGAAATGACACATAAAGCATATTTTTTTCCTCTTAGGAAAAATAGTGTGGTTGATGACTGTATTCCTGTCCATTAAAGGCATCTTGCAGGTATGAGACTTGATCAAACATAGTTACAAAAATGAAGTAAAGCAAGAATAAACCTGATAAAAGAGTTTTAAAAATATTTAAGATTTATCTTCCAAATTCTATGAAATAAGCATCAATGTACCATACACGTTGGTACATGGTCCTTCACTCTTTTGTGGTAAAATACATGTAACATAGTACTTATCACTCTAACCACTGTAAACGTGACATTTCAACGGCATTAAATACCACCACAGTGCTGTGTAACCATCGCTGACGCCTATGCCCCAAACCTTCTCACCACTCCAATAAGCAGTCGGTATCTGTGAAACCACACTGCCCTGGTAACCTCTATTCTATTTTCTGTCTCTCTGCCTAGTCTAACGCTTCATGTAGGTGGGACCATATGATGTCTGACCTTCTGCATTTGGGCTGAGTTTATCAAGCATCATGTTGGCAAGATCCACTCATGCTGTAGCAACATCAAGGATATATTACAACCCCATTCCACCGCATCAGTAAAATAGGCTTAGGGGTTAGATACAATCACAACACAGGTCACCACAAGAACCTGGACTTGGGTCTTCATCTGGGCAGTGGGGTAAGCCTTGAAGCACAACCCCAAGCCAGGGGAAAGACCCCAGTCCCTGAAATGCACGCAGCTGGCATCCCTCACTATAGCTGACACTCGTTCCATACACCCCCAGGGAAGCAAGCATACTTATCGGGTATTGCAGATGAGATAGGCGTTAAATAACTTGCTCAAGGTTGAATGCTAATAGAACGTGGCCTTCAACCTTAAGCTTGCCTACTAACCTGTAACTCGAGCATACCTCTATACTGCCTCCTCCCATTCGAGAGCTGAAATCACTGCGCACACCTCGAAAGTCAGCTTGGTCTTTCTCTCGGATGATTTCTAAGACCATTTCTCTCGCTTGCTGCGTAAATACAGATAAAAGGCATTAAGGAAAATAGCCCTGAAAAAACACATGACACCAGGTGAAAGATTAAACCCTCTTATGTTGGGCTCAAAGCCTCAGAAGGTGCTCAGCTGTGGGAGAACTCACTGTGTTGTATGACTATTATTGTTACCTGGGACAGGGGCAGGCTGCTGGCGAGCAGCATGGCGTGTATATCAAATCTCAAGTGTCCACAGACAGGGGCTCACTGTCTGCTAAAGCCGCAGGGGGGTCAGCACACTTGGGCTGGGTCAGAACTCGATTACGGTCGTCCCACTATACTTCCAGTGTGCCATCTCTTTCTGGCAGGGAGAGGGGGTATCTGAGAGCTCTGACTGTGGGGTAGCTTTCTCAGCAGAGAAGCTCCAGCGAGGTCAAGGGAAGAGGTCAGCCCGGGAGCCTACAAATACCTGCCGGCTCGCAGAGCTCAAGTGTCTTCTCCCAACTGGCAAGCCCACGCCCCACACCTGACCATCTCTAAGGCATATCCAGGGTCCTCTCCCCCCGGAGGTCCCTGAGTCAGTCCATCCCGCCCGGGCCAGCACCAGTTCCAGAGGAGCAGGGGCGAAGGAGCAACCACATGTAACAAGTCAAGGTCTTGTGGGAACCCAGAAAGGGTCAGAGTTCTGGAAAAATCAAATCAAACAACAAGAAAAACCAAAACAGCAATGTCCGAGGACATTTGGAGAAACTGAAATACGGACTGACTGTAAGATGATGTCATGGTATTACTACTATTTTCCTAGGCTGCTTTCTAATAAAAAAGGGAGCTTTATTCTTAGGAGATACATACTGCAGGATTTAGAGGTAAAATGTCATACGTGTGTGCTCAGTTGCATCTGACTCTTAGCAACCCCATGTACTTATAGCCTGCCAGGCTCCTCTCTCCATGGAATTTTTTATGCAAGAATATTCGAACTGGGGTGCCATCTTTCTTCTCCAGAGGATCTTCCCAACCCAGGGGTTGAACCCTCATCTTGTGCGTTGGTGGGGGGGTTCTTTACCACTGACCCACCTGGGAAGCCCAGAAAAGTCACATGGTATCTCCCATTTACTCACAAATGGTAAAGCAAAAAAATAAAAAAAATATATATACACACACACACACACACAAATGGTATAAGCAGGTTGAGGGTATTCAGATGTTCACTACACTATCTTTTCAACTTTTATATTTGCAGTTTTTCATAATAAAAAATTTGGAAAATTAAAAAAAAAAACCCAAAGAATAGTTTACCCTAAATACAGCAGACAGCTTCCCCCAAATAAAAAAATAAAGTTTTAAAATTAAAAATACTAAAAACTTTCCTTTAAAATAATTTTCTTGCAAATTCATGAAACATCAATGAAATAAGCTCTCTGCCCAGGTACCTTTCCTACAAAAGCCAAATGTTCCACTAGCGAAGGAAAAAGTGGAGGTATTCTGGGAGGTGGCTTTTCTGCTGTCCAGCCAGTTCTTCCCTCCATCCAAACAGCTCTATGACACACAGCAGTGGAGGTCACAGGCTGGACTGGATGAGCCAAGTGTGGGAGGGTTAGGTACAGTCTTTCTACATTTAAAGAGGCTGGAAACTCTGGGGGACCTGACGGGGCTGAGTGAAGGGCGGGCGTGAAGGGCTGCGTTGCTGACCGGAACTTAAGCAGAGCAGCCACCGTAATCACCTGCCCTCAATCCTGTTTTCAAATCATTGTTTTACATGAAGACCCTGACCAGAAAAAAGTGTTATCAGATGATATCTACCAGGGACCATCACCTGAGCTCAGCTGAATGGCAGTGTTAAGAACTAGGGGAAATCTTTTGTCAGAGACTGGTAGCCTCGCCCAGCTCACAGCCCCAGATCCCCTACAGAGGACAGCTGTTGCTGCCAGGCTGGATCCAAGGTGTGTCGCTCTGGAGAGATTCAAAATGCAGCGAAGGCCGGCAGAAAAAAGAGCGTTTGTGTCTCACGGGGACAGACACGCTCCCATGCCCACTCCTGCCAACAGTCACAGAGCTGGAGGGCGGAGCCCCTGGATGACTGAGACCTGAGCCCCTGCCCGCTTTCGGCACTGGGGGCGGTCCTCGGAGGCACACGGGGTGCCTGCGATGACGGCACGCATGTGCCTTCCATGGTCCGGGCATTTTTTAGTCACCTCCCACCTCAGCCAGCTGTCTCGTCGAAATGGGTCGAGAGAACAAACAAAAGCCACACGGAGCCTGCATCTGAGCTGATCACAGGCCAGCATCAGAAACTGCATCGGATCAGACTTGCATCAGCCAACAAAATCGTCTGTGCTGTGGACAAGCTCTCTGCATGCATTGCCCCTGCCGCAGCCTCCATGGAATGGCTGGCTCTGAGCACTTGAAACATGGCCTGTGTAAATAAAGGACTCGCTTTTTATTTAATTTGAACTATTCCAACAGCCGCATGTGGCCAGCAGCCCTCGTACTGGGCAGCATGATCCGGTTCTTTTCACCCTCAAACTTGGAATGAGAAGATCGCTTACCTTAAATCAAGGACCACCCCCCTTATGATTTCCCAAATGACATAAAAACATAACAAGTATACCACCAAGTGATGCCACCACACCCGGGACCTGCCTGACCCACGGTTTCTCTCCTACCTGAACTTTAAACGGGTCTCCGGTGATGCGAAGGGGCTTGTCTGCTCCCGTGGGCAATGGGCCGTCCTGGATCATGACCATCTTCACGCCAGTCCGCTCCTGTGGGGGCACACAGGTCCTCAGCAGAAAGCCTTCTGGTTCCGAGGACTGGGCTCTGCGACAGCACACAGGCCACAACCCTGACCTGCAACTTCAAAGGCCTGAGCCCTGAAATAAGAGCTTGTTCCTAATGAAATCTGGCAACAAAACTAACTCAAACTCACGGAAGCAAACTTCTAGTCCTCCTCTCAGTGACTGTGACTATTACTATGCTCAGCCATGGAAATCTCCATCTGATTACGTGGTGCAGCCCCGGAACTTGCTGGGGGCGTTAAATCCTAAAGCACGCCTGGCCCCACATGTCTCAGATGAGGGAATCTGGAGCTCAGAGCAGTTCATGAAGCATTTACGCAGCAGTGGGCACCTCGCTCAGGGTCTCACATAAACAAAGATAACAGGCATTACTTTATTTCATGACAACAGTGAGGCCAGTGCCTCCCTACTCTTACAGACGAGGAGCCTGAGCCTTAGAAAAGTGCACGACTGCACCTATGGCCTGGCAGCTAATGAGCAGGAGTGCTGCTAGCTCTGGACACAGGATCTTCATCTGAGAGTCTCTACAGGGCTTCACTGCCACAGCGGGTGCTGCCCGTTCAGGGGGACCCCAGGCCTTGGTGTCACAGCTGGCATCAAGCCTGGCCACAGTAAATGTTCAGAAGTGTGGAAGCCCTTGGGCAGAGGTTTCGGGGGGAGCCCGGCACCGTGGTGCACAGCCAGCCCAGCTCGGGCCAGCCAGAGCCATGACCAAACCCCCCGAGCTGGGAAGATGAAGGAAGTGAAGGCCTGCTGAAGTGCTGCTGGCCGGGGGTCACGCACCTGCAACTGCTTTATCGTCTCCCCGCCTTTGCCGATGACCAGACCCACTTTTGACGCTGGGATGGGAATCTCCTGGACCGTGCTGTTGCCGTCAACGTCATTGTGAAAGCCGGGTCCGTTCCGACAGCGGTCCACGATCTGCCCCAGGAGCCGTTTGGCTTGTCTTTGGGAGGGAGAACAACAACAAGAGAACTAGTGGTTAAGTGAATGCTCTGGGCGCCCGGGAAGGGACAAACAGCACCGGGGAAACACAAGAAGGGGTCAAGGCTGCCCTCCAGCCAGCTCCAGCTGTTGCCCCCACTACCCGGGAGGTCTCTGCCATCCGCCACGCTACCGGGCTGGAAGTTGAAAGCAACACACACCACAAGAGCAATGTCCCACCACAGCCCCTCCACGTCTGCCCTTGCCCTTGTGTCTCGTGTGCATGCCACACACACGCCTGTCTCCTATGCAAACGTCAGCAGCCTCGGTGGCAGAGCCTACCTTTGATCCCCCTGCGTCTCTCTGCGCCCCAGTCCAGCACAACCCTCCTCACAGAGCACACGCTCAACGGACGGTGGTTAAATAAGGGCAGAAGAGAAAGCAAGGAGAAAGACGGGATGAAAGAAAGAAAGCAAGGGTTAGTAGTCGTCATCTGAACCCTCAAACTCCGAATTTCTTCTCCATAACCAACCAGACTGCTTGGGTGACTTTTCAGCTAGGGCTAAGAGTCACTAGCTCAGTTTCAAGGGTGGGGAAGAAAAGGAGGCAGGGCCCCGGTTCAACTGCAGGGCCATGTACACCTGCTTGGTGCTTTTCAGATGGTCAAAAGCCTGCATTCCCCTGGAATGTTATGCGGATGTACCTGGAGACAGCGGGGGGGGCGGTGGGGGCGGGGGAGGGGTAGGGAAATTGTAATGGTGAAATAGTACAACCCAGCCTACTGAGGTCCTCTGTCAGGCCAATTTCCTTTTCTGCACCAGAATCTCCCCTGGCTGTTATTTGCAGTGTTTGTTCTTTGAATCACCAGGTACGATCTACTTTGTGGTTCCTTTAATGGCTACTGAACAGGCTGGCTGTACTGCGCACTGAAGCAAAAAAAAAAAAGGTTTTCTATTCAAGTTATAACCCTGCTGCCTCGACTGCTTGGGCAGAACAGGAAGCAGGAATGTTTAGAAGAGGAGGAAGAAGGTGAACGGCAGGAAATGGATGTTGCCTGTTGTCCTGAGCCTTTGTGTAGAGTCAGCCGTGTGCATCTTCTCAGTTACAGCAGCTTTTTAATATTTTGCCTGTGTACTAGATTAACCTGCGTTGGAAGAAAAATGCCTTGACTCCAGCGAAAGCATCCTGCTTGCCCTCTAATGCACACCTGCCAGTGGTGTTTATTCTGGTTCACTGCTTGCAATGTCACAGCAGAACAAGAGAATTTAAACTCATCTAGACTCCCTGAGAAAGGGAAACAATAAAACAGCCCTACCTACTGAGTCAGACATAATCTCGGCACCCCTGTCCCCAGACGCGATGCTGCTCGGGAGACGGGAAGAGGAGACGGAGCAGACTGGGGGTGAGCACCTCCTTCTTCCCAGGAGGTTCTGGGACTTAGGAGGCCCGCATCTGGTACAGGTCTCTGGGCATGTGTGTACGAGAGCAAGGCCTGTCCCACGGCTGCTCTAAGGGCCCCAAGAGGCAAAACACCCTCTGGTTGGTTCACAGGGCCCTCTGAGCGGGGCAACGGCCACCAAGAGTAGACTCACTGGGTTCACAGGTATCAGAAGGGCGATGGGACCAGCCCCAGGCAAGAGACCTGATGCCAGGATTCTCAACGCTTCCCAAAGTGAGAGAGGCTTAACTGATCCAAACCTGCTCAGGTAAAGGAGGTTATTAACAAAGAAGAAGTGAGTTAATGAGAGCATTCAGGCAGGGTGAACGGACACTCTGGAGGACCTGCTTTAGGAAGTAGGTGTTATGACAGCTGTGAGAAATTCTGTAGGGTTTGGAAAAAAATAGGTGATACCTTCTGTGTTTAAGGTAACAGAACAACTACCCTGGCGTGGCAACCTCCCAGATCCTTCTCTAAGGAAGCATCTGCGTTTCGTGGCCAGACTGCGTCAAAGATTGACAGTATTCAGTAACAATTCTGCCCTTCCATTTCTCCCCGGCTGGGGAAGGAGGAAGAAGAGTGAAAAGGAGAAAGTAAATAAAATAAACTTACTCAATACTTTCTGGGGTTCCGGTAAGTACACAGGGCCTCTCTGGAATCCCAGAACTCTCTACAAGAAGAATCAAGAAGACGAGGTGTGTTGGTGGGCATCAGGCAACCGTGCGCCTTTGCCTCTGTGTATCGACTGTCTCTCTCGGGCTGGTTTCTACACCAGCCCCACAGAAGCCCCGGCTCCCAGAAAAACAGTCTGCTCCCGCTTGCGGAGAGAATATGAAGCTGGGAGCTCCAGCCTGGATTCTCCAAATAAAAACAAGTCCTGCAGGGGGCAGCGGGAAGGATGCAGCCGTGGGCTCTGCGTTGGTCCTAATTACCAGCCTCAGCTGCGTACCTGACCCACGAGTGTGCTAGTCTGCCAGAGTCACTTAACCCACTGCTCCTCAGTTTGTCCACCTGCAGTGAAGTTTAAAGGGTACCTGCCGGCAGCTCTGAGGCACACTAGTGTGGAGTTTAATGGTATGCATGTCAGAGTTATTACCAGTAACCGCACAAATATTCCAAGGGAACAGTGACATCCATGTGGAATTGGTTCTGGGCCATTTGACGAGAGGGAAAAAAACCTTACTTTCCAACACCACACAGGACCCTTATTCTGTTCCTAGAAAAAAAAACTGCCTCGGGAGAGAGGTTCAAGGGGGAGGGGACATATGTATACCTATGGCTGATTCATGGTGATGTATGGCAGAAACCAATACAACATTGTAAAGCAGTTATCCTCCAATTAAAAATAAACAACAACAACAAAAACCTGCCTCTGAAAATTCACGTTCAAAAAAATGAAAGACAAATGGCCAACAGCAGCAACTGCCTTCGAGACACTATAGAAGTATCTTTTAAAATGACAAACATTTCTGTCGTCAAATGTCCTCTAAATCCTGTCCTCTGCTGTGGAAAGCGGTCGAACTCAGATGATGAAATTATAAATGACAGTAACAACTCTTCTTCCCCAGTGTGTGTCTCTCCATCTCACGTGGTCAAAATGACCCCACTGGGGAAGGTCGTGAGCTGCGTTTCACACATGCTCACGGAGCCAGAGCCTCCAGCCGGCCCCTTCCCATGAAGGGCAGGGACCACCGACTCCAGGGGGGTGGTGAGCAGACCCCAGCAGTGAGCCCAGAGCCACAGCAGCACTCCTCCAGGCCCCACTCTGCCTGACATCACATTCTGGTGCAGAAAACAGAGGTCCGGGACCAGCAGGTGTTCAGGAGGGACCACACTGGGCCCAGAGCTGCAGAGGGTCTGTCTCCCCAGAGGCCAGACGGGCAGCTTCGCCAGGACCTGCTTCTGCTCTGGTTTTTCTGGTTCTCACCGGGGAGGCCAGCTCCACTGCAGGGAAAACAGCCAGCGCATGTACTTACCAAGCCCCTACAGACTCCTAAGCAACAGGCAGAGACACTACGTCTGAAAACCTCTGAAATAAAGACTGGTTTCTGCCACACTGAGATCTATGAAAAATCAGCCCTTACCTGAGGCAATCTGAATTTTGCAACCAGATTCTGCTTGAATCCGCGAGATCTGCTCACCTCCCCGGCCGATAACTGAAACAGACGAAACAGGGTCAGGATAGGCCCCTTACTCCACATTTAACCATGCGCAGATGACTTCATTAACTCAACAAACATTTATACTTGGCTCGCGGCACAACAAACCAGCAAGCCACAGAACTTGTGCGTGAAACACAGCAGACAAGAAAGGTACCCCAGCTGAAGTCGGCGGGGGGCCCATGGCCCAACATTCCCGAAGGGAGTCCCGCTTTGGGGCAGCGCTTTGGGGCTCTGAAGAACGCAGTGTGCAGAGCATTCTGCTACAGGTGACAGACACGCCAAGGGGATTACAATGAACACGAGGGACAGGAATCAGGGAAAAAGCAAAGAACGTGGATACTTACTAAATCCAACCATTTTATCAGGCACTTTGAATTCTTCTGTTATTACTGCCCTAAAAACAACAAAGAACATTTTGGAAAAATACACAGAATAAAGAATTCTGCTATCATTTTCAGCTCCTCAAACTTCCCATATTGGCAATCATGTCAAGTAAATCATGCCAACATGGCCAACAAGTCTACAACCATCTGCAAAGGCAGCCCCCCTGAAGACCCCTTTGATCAGTCACTTCTTGCAAAGACCCAAGCCTCCCTTTCCCTATGTCAAAGCAAGAAACCTCTTTCATGAAACCATCAGCTCCACTAAGCACTGACTTTTCTTCCTAAAGTTACCTTCAGCAGTGCTGACAGCTGAAGGTCCTCTGAGGCGTGGGGCACGCTTAGCCTTCGATTCTGGTCTCCCAGATGGAGAGAGACAGCTACTTGTCAACAGTCCTTGTTTCCCATCTTTTTACTGCTTTCTGGCCACCCTCTAATTTATCTGCCTCTTGGGATGAGACGTCCCAAATGGAACCAGCGTCCCGCTGAGGCCTAATTGGTGCTGACCAGTACAGAATGATTACCTTGCTTATTCCGCAAGGGACTTCTGTTAAATGCTACCCCATCCATTATGGGCCTTTTTTAAAAAAAAAAAAACAACTGCTGCATTGGTTCTTTCAAACAGCTCTTCAAATTTTGCCATATA
Organism: Budorcas taxicolor; assembly: GCF_023091745.1. Lineage (NCBI taxonomy): Eukaryota > Metazoa > Chordata > Mammalia > Artiodactyla > Bovidae > Budorcas > Budorcas taxicolor. Next base: position 160,060,843 of record NC_068920.1, on the reverse strand, counting down.
GTGTGTTGTGGACAATATCCAATTTGCCCAACACCCCAGAAAGCAATTAAATCTAAACATTTACCTTAGGAAGAAAACTAAATGCAAGTAGTTTAAAAGAAAAAAAAAAAAGCAAGCACTTTCAAACCTCCCTTACACAGCTGGATCTTTACACATCACGTAAAGCGCTGGATCAAGCGCATGTTCTCAGGGAAAGCGCAGCACTTAGCAGAGCCGCGGCAGCATGAACACCGCTGCTGCTGCAGCCCGCGGGCTTCCCGTGCTTTCATCCTCATGCTGTACATGCACGAGGATTCTCTACGTCTCTGGGGACACATGAATCCCTGGCTTCCTCAGCAGTTAGACTGTAAATGCTAATGCCAGGCCTTGGCCGGCATGAACGGCCCACTGGACGAGAGACCCAGGGCCCTGCTGGGACGTCCCCTGGTGGTGGTGAAAGGTAACCGGGCTCCTGGGCGCGGAGCCGCCAGGCCGCTACCGGTGCTTGCAGCACAGAGCTGTCTACTCTCAGGAGACAGTCCTGGGGAATTTCCTAGAAGGCGTTCAGCACCAGCCCCACTCAGAAACTCAGGCAGCTCCTTGGCTCGCAGAACAATTTTAGCAGACTCTCTCTGAGGGAAAAATGTAGTTAAGATGAGCTTCCCTGGGCTCCCGGAAAGACAAGGCCTTATTATAAACCCAAGGCTGAAACTGCTCTAAGGCACAAAGTACGAACGTTTTGCGAAGTAAAATCCTGACGAACTACGGCTTTATAGGAAAGTTACATGTGATGCTAACACAACCTCAGTGAAATGACTGTATTTCAATTCATTAAAAAAAAAAACACACCAAACAACAAGCAAATAAAGAAACAACAAAAAAGTCACCAGGATAGTGCCCGGTGACGTCTAGAAGCTCCCAAACAGGCAGAGAATACAAGCGGCTGTAACTGTATCACCAGGGCTGAAGGTTAGGGATAACACGTTACAGTAATGAGCACGCAGCATGCAGTCTCACGCCTCAGGGAAGGGAACCCCCCACCCTTGTGGGTTTCCTGTATATTTTGCTCTTTTAGAAGGGTAGCACTGCGACCACAAATATCCTGTCTTACAGACTGGCCTTTTTAAAGCCCAGAGGTCTCTGTATCTCTCTAAATCCTCAATGTTGATGGGAGAGTGGTGAGGAGAAACCGAGGAAGAGAAATCAAGGGGCACCCATCCAAGGTTCTGGGGTGAGGCTTCTAACTAGGTGGTGGGGGGGGCACCCAGGCTTCCACATCCTGGGCCCTGACTCCTGGGGCAACCTAGGCTCCATCTTGGGAAAGCCCAGTCAAGCCACACTTCTTTAGCATGGCTTTTCTCAAGCAAAGAGGTGAATGGTTCATAGAACATGGGGAAAACCATCAAATCAGGAGGACAATTTTCACATTCTCTACTTTTAAATTCAGCATATGTGGACAGAAAGAGCAGCTTCAACATCCCAGAAGTCTTTTAAGTTCAGTTTTACAATAATGCTTGATTTTTAATACCAAGTATCAGTTTATCCCTTCAGCTTACACCGTATTAGAAAGGGCTACAAAAAAAAGTTGAGTCTTAAAAAGAAATCTAGCCCATGGTTTTTCACACTCTCAACCTCTGACTTTCTAACACTCTAGTACAGATGGTGGATCAATAAACAATTAGAAATGATCAATAAATAATAAAACATAACCCACTGCTTACCTTTGATGTACCAAGGCCCCTAACTGGTTACCTACTGTGGCAGAGAGAAAGAAAAAAGAAAAATCAAAGCATTAGCACGGATAAACTAACTTCATCCTTACACGACTTCTTACCATTTCAGAGAGGGGAAAAAAAAGAAAGGCAGAAAGAAAGCAAACAGTAATTTAGGCTCAGTGGCTGAAATGAATGCGTTACATGATATGAAACAGGAGGGGATGTCGTGATCAACAGTCTCTAACCCAGTGTCCAGCTGAACGCAGGATAAGAAATTGATCTGTGTGTCCACATGCTGAGCAGCCTGGGAGAAAATCCTGCTCGCTAAATCCCTCTTACTTCCTACCTCCCTCCCGCTTGGGATCCAAACTCAATGTAAAGATGGCCAGGGTCCCTTCTTTCCCTTTTTAAAACAAATGAGAAGATTTAACCTCCTCGTTCAGAAGCATTGTTAAGGACTGCTCCGTGGCAGCTGCAGTCTCTAAGAACGTGCACATATGTTCCTGCTGGCCACACCACGCGGCATCCCCCTCACTCTCCCTACCCTCCCAGGAGCATAAGCATCTCAAGGAGAGGAATGAGGAGCTGGCCTCCTCCCTTCTTGGGCCTCTTCGCTGAGCCACCCTCACAGTCTGGACGCCACGGACGCTAGGAGTGAGCAACTGTCTTTCAAGCCCATTTCACAGAGACGACAGTGCCCAACAGGCTCTAATTATGACAACCAAGTCTGCAGCACACTCCCGCAACGCCACTTCTGCTATGCTTTCTGTTCATTTCTCCTCTTTCAGCTACTGATGAGCGTCTCCACCAGCCATCAGCAAAAAATGAATCTGCAGTACTTCTCTTTGGAAAATGCAGCCCAGGAAACACAGTCAGCAGACAATGAAAAAGTATACATCCCAACTGCATCGCAAGGAACTGAATGAATCATACAAAATGCTAACAAGAGCATTCAAAAATATGTCTCCCGGCAAAGTTATAAGAAGGACAGATACACGCTAAGTGGGGAAGAATCAATTACATCAGCCTCAGAACAAAGAGGGACATGTCCGACATCTGAAATCTAGGGTTCCAACAGCTCTTCTTTCTGCTTGAACTTAACCCTGTCATTCTTGGACCGCAGAGGAGATGGTCATAAAACAACCAAGGAAAATAAACCAGATCAAGATGTTTTAAAAGGAGAAGAGAAAGCCTGGAGAAACACACAGCAAAAAAGTACACAAAGCTACTGAGTCAATACCGTATTTCTCCTTGATCAATGGCACGATAATGGTCTACAGCCAAAACACCGACCTTATACACTCTTACCCTGCTTATCTCAGAGATAACAGCACTGCTCTTTATCGACTCTTAAACATTTTCGTTCTGGGCTTCCGGTCTGAGCATGACAAATACCCTCACTCCGCACAGGCCGTGTCCACGATTCCCATTCCGTGTGAGAAGCGGACAGGCACCAGCCCGAGAGGAGACTCCTCGCCGCCCACTCAGCCCCTGGACGCTGTGAGAGAGGATCGCCCACAGCAGAGGCAGCAGGCGAGAGGACAACACGCGGGAGGAGAAGGTCCACGACAGAGAGCCGCTGAGTCTGGTCACCCGTTCCTATTTAAGGGTCACGCTCAGCATCCCTGCTCACGGTCAGAACTCTTTCCCTTGGGGTCAAGAAACGAGCGAGGACAAAGAAACTGAAATGTCTTGACGTGATACAAACACCGAAGAGCGGGGACTAGTCCCTGCTTGGGGCAACGTGGCCGGACCTCGGCTCAGGGTCTGCCGTGCTACCTGGTGGCCGATCTACCGATACTTCAGCTGGAAAAGCGGCAGCACGGTAAAGGGTGACACTGCCAGAGGACTTCATGAGATTCACGAGAATGTTCGGAGGGCTCCTGGCCAAAAGCCATTTGAAATTTTGTTCTCATCAAAAAAAAGGAAATTCTTTTTGTCAGCAAAGTATGTGTCACGGGTGTCACACACACCGTATCATTTCTGACAGCCAACTGCTCCGGCGACAAGTGGTGGTGAGGTGCTTAGAGAGACGGAAAATACAAGGGTGCACACTGTCATCCCACGAACAGACGGGCTGCTGGGAGCCCCCCACTGAAGAGTGAAATCAAATTCAAATCCACACCCAACCCTTTAAGTTGCCGGACTCTTCAGCACAGATCGTCTTTCTCCTCCACGCAAATGCCAGCGCTCCAGGAGGAAAAAGTGTGATTTAAAGTTTCACTCCCTTCTGAAACATTCCCATTTGGTGCCTAAAAATGAAAACCAGCAGTTAGGTAAGGGACACTGGCCACACTCATATGGCAAACAAACGGGGGGCTTCTCTCCGTCTTCAGGATGAACAGGGTCAGACGACGGAGGCATATGGGGACATCGAGCAAGCTCGATTTAACAATTATAGTCATTTTACTGTAAAAAAAGGAAAAATGCTGAATAAAATCAATCCTACTTCCTCTTAATGGCACCTGCTGGTCAACCATGGTTCACCTGGCCTCCAGACTTCCTGGCACGTGTGTGCAGTACACGCTCAGGTGCGGTTCTCACTTATCCCTGCACGCTCTGCAATGGGAGGCCATCTGGGCAACGGAAAGATGAGCTTCCCAGAGAAAACATCCATGAGAAAACACAACACGAGAACTCCTTTCTGGAGAGTCATCTGCTGCTGATTTCAATCATGATCTTTGAAAAAAATAAGGCACTGGACACGTTTTTTCACCTTAGAGAGGAGGAAAAACAGTCTCCATTCACCCCCCACCCCCGACCCGCTCCAAAATAATGCTAACAAAATATCACTGGGGGATACACCCAGCTTTATAGTACACACAATCTTAATGGTTAGCCCCCGACGCCCCGCCTCAAAATAGCCCAAGAGGCCAAGCGCCCGGCATCGCTTGTAACACCGAAAACACGCACACAAAGCAGCGGACCCGGACGGGTGAGAGGGCAGGTTAGGGAGGACGTGCCCACAGTGCTCCAGTGACCGGCACGATAAATCGACCAACCAACCAAACCTTCCTCTTCAGCCTCAGAACACAAGCCTGCGCCCGCGCTTGGATTCCCGACTGTGACTCTGACCAGCGCCTTTCTGAGCCCGGTTAAGGTCAGCCACAGCAGCAGTTAGCTGCGGCCACTCCTGCGGTTTCCAAAGCAGCTTTGAAAAGCTCTTCTCCCAAGGACAACACAAAGGCTGCCTGTGTTCTAATGCAGCAGCTCATGCCCTAGGGCCCACAACACACTGACAGGCTAAATTCAGCTGAGAGTCCCTGGGCAAGTAACCTGTTACTAATTTGGCAAATTATTATTTTTTAAAAGTGAGCGTAAATCCAAGTTTATCTCAGTAATGTCCCTCTCAGCTGCAGCTGAATGTGCCCTGTGACGGGAAAGGCCCACCACCAGTCTGCAACGGTGCTTCTCTAGGTGCCTCACTGGCACAAACCCATCCAGTCCTGCAAGCGCCCTGGGAGGCAAAGGCTGTTACCACCAGTCTCATCTGACTGATGGAGGTGCCTCAGCAAAGGGCACAGGGGTGTGAATGCCTGTGCCCAGGTGACCCCTGCACCATCTTTTGGGTGTCGGGCGCCACACTGGGTCTTGGGCATAAAATGGTGAGCAAGGTCATATTTGCCTTCAAGAAGTTTAGAGTTCCACCCTCCCTGGTGGTTCAGCAGGTAAGAATCTGCCTGCTAATCTGGGGGACATGGGTTTGATCCCTGATCCAGGAAGATTTCACATCCCTTGGGGCAACTAAGCCCGTGTGCCAGGACTACTGAGCCCGAGCTCTAGGGCCCACGAGCCACAAGAAACGCCACCACCGTGGGACGCCTGGGCATGGCCACTGGAGTAGCCCCTGCTCTCTGCAACCAGAGACAACCCGAGCACGGCAACAAAGATCCACACAGCCATAAACAAACCAGCCTCGAGTCTAGTGCAGAAAGCAGAAGGCTCCACGATGAGCAGCAGCTACCCTAGTCTCCAGGGGCGCAGAGGTGTTAGGGATGCACCTGCGCCCCTCCCCAGTGCCAGCGCCCACCAGCAGTCTCTGGAGGAAAATTACGAGGAAAAATAGAGTGTGCGATGCTTATTTACAGCACTATGGCTTATTTTCATTTCATCCAGTAGTAATGAAACCAGTTTAGGGGGGGCACAACCAACTTTATTAAAAAATGAAATAGAAAACAGAAGGGACTATATATGGATACATATTTGGGATATGTATTTAATAAACTTTTTTATTAACACAGTTACACACGTGTTTTAGTAAGTGTGCAGTGACTAGTTCTGATGGAAACATGGAACCCACGTCCCTTGCACTGGCAGGTGGATTCTTAACCACTGGACCCACAGACTCACCCCTTTTGAGGTGTTTGAGGACTTTGCCTCTCCTGGTGATGAGCCACCACAAACTAAAGAAGGGTGCTGTTAGAAAGGGTGTGGAAAGGGGAGGCCCCACGTGGAGTCCCCAGCAGACACGATTCTCAGAGATCCGTCTGTTTAAGGGGAGAGGGTGCACAGAGGTCCAAGAGCTGGAGGAAGATCTGTGAGCTCGTCCACCCCAGGCAAACGTCACGCACCCCGGCCTGAAGACTCCTACTTGACAACACCCCTGATTTCTTCCCCTGTGACTCTTAGGAACCGAGTTTTAGTCTCCGCTCTTCACACCTGCAGCATCCACTATGACCCCCCCATGCGGGGAAAATAGCAGCAGCTCCGAGGTACGTGTTCCTGTCCATGCAAAGTAGACGTTCCCCACTGGGGAGCAGGGGCAGGGGTCCAGACACCCTGGCCAGGCGGCTGCAAGAATCAGCCCTCACTACTCCTGAGCACAGGCACCTCTCTGCCCTCTTCTCTCTCTGAAAAGCCTGGGACCTTAAACAATCTTTCCTCCGCACTGTTTTTTCCTCCTTCTCCTTGCCTTACGCCACAAGTGCTGAAACGAAATTTGGAAAGGACTACACACACACACCCCCCTTCCAATCTTCCTGTAAATGATTCATTTGGCAGCGGACCTAAGAACTCTCCTTCCTTCACTTCATTTCTGTCCACACGAGGAACAGAAATGGTGGTCAATCTAAAATGGTCTTACCAAAGCACCAGAGGTGAACCTTTGGTAGAAAAGGCAGGCATATTTTCAAAATCACTAGTGTGACAGCCCCCAGCCCTGCCCCACGCAATGGCAGGAACGGCTCTTTACTTACCCCAGGTTCTAACTCTGGTGCCACTCTTCAGAGAAGATACAGGGACAGTGTGTGGTCTGTTTGATTCAACTAAAAAGCTCACGGGGACATGAGGACTTAAATCTCTCCCAGGGTAAAAACCTGGGTAAGATGCTCCGTTGCCCCTGGAAACATGGAGGAGACGGTGGCAAGAGTGTCTCGTCCATCTGTTAACAGCTCCACAGAAATGCCAGAAATCACCTGCTTTCTCTGGCAGTCAAGAGTTGGATAGGGGAACCTGAGACAGGGAGGTTTAAGGAAACTAGGGACGGGGATCCTCACACCCCTTCCTAACTGAGGATTAAGCAAGTGTTGGAGTTAATTATTTGACAAGGCTGGCCGGAGGAGGGCCGGCTTCCCATTCTTGTAAACAACCAGTTAGGGGACACAGTCCTGCTCACTTGTTTAGGTGTGGTCTAAGTGCTTTCGAATGCCAATGGCAGAGCTCAGTGAGTGGGTCAGAGACCCTCTGGCCTACAAGCCTGAGAAACAGTTTGCCAACTTCCGACGCAGATTAAACTGAAATCTGCACTTCTAAATCACTTAGCTAGCTCTGTTCTCTTAAATCTGGAGCTTACTCTTCAAAAACTTCCTACAGGCTCATCACAGGAAGCGCAGAGGGAGAATGTGGACGTGGAGCGCTCACTCGCTGCAGGAGTGAGGCAGGGAAATCAAGAAACCATCTCTCTGACCATGGCATGCGGAGTCCGGAAGGAGCAGGAGGCGAGTCTCTGCCTCCCGAAGAATGCATGCGGGACGAGCCCCAGGAAGATGGGCGAACTGCTGTCAAAGTTGAGGGCCGTCTCGGACCCCTTCCCGAGGCAGGCGTGTGATAATGGCAGGTGGGGGGGACCAGGAGGGCTGGGGGAACCAAAGAGGAGAGGCGGTGCGGGAGCAGGGCACTGGACAGAGTCACAGGTGAGGAGGAAGACAGGGCTCCAGGAGGAAGCCACGGCCAGTCCTAGACTGAGGAGTCAGCTAGGCAAAGAGAAGGCCCGTGAGGAGGCGGCCGCAAAGGGGACAACGGGGGAGCCAGCCTAGAGGGCAGAAGGCGGGGGTCACCTTGGGGAGGGCTGGGCCCCCGGGTTCCGGAAGCGGCCACAGCTCTTAGACCAGAGATGGAACTGGTTCCGTGAGTCCAGCGGAAGCCTGAAGAAGGTACTGGATGGGAACGCTGTCACACCCAGACCCGCGGGGCCCTTCCCGAATCGGTAGGCACACTTCAAAGACCGAGAGAAAGTGTGGGTGCCACGACAGAAGATGTTCAGAGTTCAGAGGACCTGACCTGAAGCTGGAGGACAGCAGAGTGCTGCGCTTCCCAGGCCACAGACCGAGGCCGTCCCTGGAAGCTGGCCATGGAGCTCTTGGGTTCCAAGTGGCTCTTGAACTGGCCGTCTGACGGACAACTCCAAACTGCCTTGGAACACAACGACCCCAGATAGTTTTCTGCATCAGGAACAAATCTTTTTTTCTGGTTTACTGCCTAGCACTGTTGAAAATCTTCCCATTCATACATGAGCTTGCATATCCCAATGTCCTGAATTAGCCCTAAGTTAAAGTTCTTTCTGGTTGACTTATCAGTTGCAGTACTTTTAAACAGACTCAAGTAACACCTCCAAAAAACCTCTAGGGGACTGCACTTTAAACTTCTAAAGGTCAAAGAACCCGGCTCCACAGGAAAGTTAGCAAGTTCACACTGCTTAAGCGATCTGCTGAACTTCTGTCAAAAAATTTCCAAGCCAAACCAAGCAAACAAAAAAACTGCAAAGTCCTGGGAAATCTTTATGGCTAAGAAAAAAGTGCCAGGATTCCTGCCTGTTGCTCGTCTCTGCTTTTCTAAGCTTTCACCTCACAAACATTGAGACTGTGATCCTTAGAAAGCTGTCTGATAAACATGAGCATCTCTTTCCATGACGGGCTCTGTTTATCCACATATTTAGTCACGAGGACAGAACTGGCCCAGTGACCTCAGCCCTGTCAGGGGACAACTGACAAGAGCCTGGGGCAGGACCCAGATGCCCAGCTCTCCCTAAGCTCCTCAGCACATCTCAAATTCTACACAGAGACCAACTTGGGGGGGGGGGGGGAATTCTGCTATCTAAACAGAAGAGAGGGTTAATTTTATCAAATCACAATGCTGAGGGAAATCTCTTGTAGTTCAAAACAGTGTTGTTGTGGTAAGAGACACAGGCTTGTGGATGACGGAAGACCCAGGCCCAGGTGAAAAGTACTGTTTCAGTTCTTTCCTACTAAAAGTAGACTTAACATTTTGGAGAAGGAGAGAAACTGCATTCATTCTCTGATCACAAGAACTGCGTCCCCCAAAGGCAGACATGCAAAAAATGATGGTTCTCAAAAAAGAGGTGACGATATACATATAATAATGGACTGGAGTTTCAAGTGAGAGTCTGGACTTGCTGGTGACTTACTAGCTACATTCTTACCAAAGGGTGTGCAAAGGATTGCACGCATGCATGCTCAGTCACTCAGTTGTGTCCGACTTTGCAACCCTATGGACTGTAGCTGCCAGGCTCCTGTCCATGGGATTCTCCAGTGAAGAATACTGGAGTGGGTTGCCATTTCCTACTCCAAGGGATCTTCCTAATCCAGGGATTGAACCTTTACCTCTTACTGGGAGAAAAAAACGTCTGCAAGATGCCAAAGGTTCCATTTGCAAATTTTTAGGCCCTCATTAGGCAAAGGACATAGCCATACTATTTTCTGTAAGCACAAATTTTACACTTGAACACCATGCAGTGGGTGAAAACAAGGCTGAGAGTTGTGGCATGCACTGATCTCCATTTCTGGAAACGGTGGCCTGAGAAACACTGTCCGTTAACGATACGTATGCTCAGAGTCGGGCACTTCGTGTTATTTTTACAGTGATGTCCTGTAAGGGAAAGTGAAACATGATTGTCCCGAAAAGGTAGAGAAGGTTACTCTGCATGACAGCTTTCTGCTAAGGCAAAAATGCAGACAATGAAATCACTCATATTTAGCCTAAGATATCACTGATACCAATCAAACGTAAGACGACCACAGTGCACTGATTCAGAGGAGCAGTGTAAATGGTCACCTCAGTTCCAGTGCCTCTGGGGACGAGTTTCTGTGTGTGATCATAAACACCGATAATTTTCTTCAATAGACAAGAACTTTGACACCCAAATTGAGTGTTGTACCCTTAAAATCTGCACCGTGAGAGTCTATCAATTATTCTGCTTATAAAACCCATGGCCAAGCTCTTTTAGAATCCTCAAAGAGACCAGAGAGCAGTCATGCCACATTACATTTTTTTCCGAGAACATAAAATATGCACTTTTTTTAAGAAAAGAAGATTACACAATATATACTGCTGTATACTTTGATTTTTTTCATTTAATACTGTGATATGTGAACATACCAACATGGTTGTGCACATGTGCAGACTGAGAGGACAGGGAGAGCAGACACTAGCCCAGGCACTACGTGCATATTCATGTGCAACCTCGCGTATTACAGGGTCCATTCACGGTCCTACTTTGCGGGAGGTGAAACATGATAAAGGAAGTCCATGTGCTCTGCAGAAACCCATCTGAGTCTCTTAGCCGAAGTGCTGGTAATATGCACTTCTGAGTGGTCTCAAATCCTTCTGGGGATGAGTAGGGTATATAAACCAACCAATGAAATAAACAAAGGGATGAATGAAAGGGAAATGGATGCTGCTAGCTGCCTGTTATAAATGGGAATGGTGAAGAAGACAAAAACAAACCCAGCAGAGACTGAAGGAAGGTCATGACCCTTCCTTCCTTTCTTTAAGGTCAGCGTGTAGTCACAGCTTCCTCAGAGCCATACCCCAATCTCAGTTTCTCTTTGGAGAAAAGCGGGAACTTCAATTCCCACATATGCACTGGAATAACAGAGGGCTAAATCAAGCAAAACTCCAAGCAGTCAAATTACTTCCAAGCTGATGCTTTAAGACTGTCTTTTACCCTCTCGCCCAGCTGAAAAGATTTCCCGTATTATCAAGGCAAATAAGAACTCAAATGCTGCACAATTGCTGAGGAAAATCATCTTAAATACTTCCCCTCAACCATTCTTCTTTAGAGTGACGCTGGAGAGAGCTGTTAAGGAAATGGCTGACACAGATTTCAACTGAACCGGCAGGTTTACTACCACCTGAAAGGCAAAGGCATTCACAGCAACTTACCTCCATCATCCAAGGGCCGTTTCTGTACTCCATAGCCATATACTGAGGGGTCCACTAGAGGTGTGGAATTATTCAAGTGAGGAATTGAATCAATTTTAGCAGCAATCTACAGAGAGAACCAGATTTAAATACTCAGTAACAAATCATGGCTCCACCAAGGGAGGAAGACAAGAGTCTTCTTTAAAGGGCTGTTACCCCATTTCTCTACCCGAAGGAGATTAATTAAAGCAACGTTACAGGACAAGGACTTTGCACTCCTGAATTTTCTTTTAGTCTTAGTAATAATGTGTCTTTTGAAATGATACTTCCAGAAACTTGTCTTCCACAAGCAAATTTTTAAGTCATCACTTAAAATACAGCTATAACACGTTTTAAGGAAAAAAGCAGGCCAAAAATATGAAGAACTTTGTTCAAAATATTTTAACACAGGGTTTCCTTAAGGAACAAATTCCCCAGCAATATTTAAAAGGCCATGAATTTGTTCAAATCTGACAGCTCTTTCGAAATGTTTGTCATCTTAAAACTTCAACCCCTATAAACTGATGATGAAATACATGGAAACATAAAACAAGCTGCTCTTCACTGGAAGTCCAAACAGCAGGGGGATGACCGTCTGTCCAGGCTAGTTTGGAAGGATTCTTGCACTGGAGAAATCAAGATAACCTGTGAGTGCTACTTTAACTTTTAATGTTTACCTGTCAGTTAAAGAACAGAACACAGCTATTAAATTTCCGCCAGAAACAGATGCTGTGGAGAGCTTCCTACACTTGTCTACTAGGAATCAGGGATTAAATGTGATGCTCACATAAATTAACTCTGATTCAATCAAAGGAATGTTTACAACTGCTCTTGATGTTAGTCCCTCAGTTAAGCCTAACAAGCCAGGGTGGATTAAGGGACGGCCAGCACAGATGTCCCAGAGCAGAGCCTTTCAGAGGTAGCTTTCCTGAGGTTGTCCAAATGTGCCCAGAAGTCTGAGAGCTTCCGGAACCAACATAAAGTACTTCAGACAAATAAATGACCAAAGACAGTCACGATACTGAAAACCTAAGGCAGAATTTAATGTTAGGTATCCTGGATCAGGTCTTATCCTTTCATTTACTAGTTCTGTGATGTTGGGCAAGTACCTTTCCTCTCTGCCTAAGATCTTCCGGGTATAACACCATCTGCTTCGTAGTTTCTGGAAAGATAACAACATACTCTGAACACAAATGAGCTTTGCACATGAGAAAGCACTTCACAAATACCAGGGCTGTAAGACAAGGCAACTCAACCAACAAGAGCTGAGGGCCTACTATGTTCCAGGCTCAGTGGTGAAGAAGAGTCAGGGGGGAGTCACAGGTACACAAGCTAATCAGTAAGCTGATCATTTCAGCTGCTGATACACACAATACTAACTAAAAAGCAAGGACACACAAAGCCCTTAGGAGGGGCCACTTTAAATGGGGTGACCAGGGAAGGCAGCTGTCATCTGAGACCTACATGAGGAGGAAGAGCATTACAGGCAGAGGAAATAGCTTGTTCCAAGACCCTGAGGCTAGAGCAAGCTTGGCAGGTATGTGCCTGAGAGAGAGGTCGATGTCACTAGAATAGAAGGAACCAGATGTACTCCAAGAGGTGGGCAATGGCCAGTTCATGTAGGGCTTTAGAGGTCATTGAAAGGGGCTTGAATTATATGTATATATAGAGAATTTATTAATTAATGCTGCACCCCCTTGGGTTGCAAGATCTTAGTTCCCTGACCAGGGATTGAACCTGTGCCCCAAGGAGCGGAAGCGTGCAGTCCTAACCACTGGACTGTCAGAAAAATCTGGGGCTTGGGTTTTATATGAAGGGTGATGGGAAGCAACTACAAGGCTTAGTAAAAGAAGTAACTTGCTGATTCATGATTTTAAAAGATTCCCTTGGACAAGGAAGATAGATTCTAAGGGGACAAAAGTAGCAAGACCATTTAGGAATTACTCTAGGCCAGAAGTCAGCAAGCCATAGCTGGTGAACTACCTGTCTCGGTAAATAGTTTCATTAGAACACAGCCACACCCATTTCACACAGATCATATGCCGTTCAGAGCATATACATGTATATAGTTTAATATCTAGACTTAAAAAACAAGAGTTTGCCCTGTCGAGGCTACAGATGACGGTAGCCTGGATAGGTGCTTGTTTTAAAATATTGTTTTAAGTTAAACACGCAAAGTTAAGAGAGACTGCTGACAGAAACCTCATCTCCTATATTCAAACTTCAAGGCAAGTGGCCATTTGTTCTAAAACAAAATACTATATAAATCTTGCCTAACAGCATTTTACCACCAACCTGCAATCTTGCTCTCTATATTTGTTTTGGATAAGCTAGTGGAAAGTTGGCTACTTACTTGAGATGCAAAAATTATCTTGAAGTACTCAGCTGGGAAAGCAAGTGATTAAAAGGTGAGGATACTGCAGTAGTTGATGCCCCCATGGAGACCCTTTCATTTGCCACAGTGAACTGAGCAGGTAAACGGCTGATGCGGGGCTTTCCAAGATTACTGGTTTAAAGACAGACCAACATATTGGCAAGAGACAGTGAGGAGGACCCCGAAACACAGGGGAAAAGGGTGTGATTATCAGTGGAGTCCCCCAAGAGCATGTGTGCCGAATCACCCTCAAAGACAGGATAAGCTCTGCATATCTGGCACACTCTCTATCCTTTTTAAAATGTGGACCATTTTTTAAAGGCTTTTCTGAATTTCTTCCAATATTGCTTCTGTTTCACGTTTTGGTTTTTTGGCCGTGAGGCAAGGGATCTTAGTTCCTCAGCCAGGGATCAAACTGGTAACCCTGGCATTAGAAGGCAAAATCTAAACCACTCCAGCACCAGGAAGTCCCTCTTTACCCTCTTCTATTGGTGCCTCTTGGCTTCGAGTTTCTTCCTTCCTTCCAAAGTAGCCAAGATGTTATTCCTGAGTCCTTGGCCTTCCTTATAATTTATATACTATGTTTCATATATTGCCAGAATGTCACTTTCTCCCAAAGCTGAGGTAGTAAATCATTACGTTACAGTAGCTTTTCTGCTCCTACCTTTGATTAAATCAACAAGCATCCTAAAACATGACTGAGGATTTCAGATTTGTTTTTAAATCATGTTTGCTTTAGGCAGCTATAAATTTGGGAAATTTTCGCTAAGAGAAAAATAGTACAAGATAATGGTTAAGAGTTGTAGCCCTGAAGTCAATAACTGCACTTGAACCCTGGCTAAACAAATGTTAGAAGTATTTTAACATTATAATACACAATTATATCATAATTTACATTGATATTACATTGTATATTACAATATACTTTGTAATTTTTATATTCATAATGTATTTTTCAATAATTTTTGTAATCTTTCTTTATAGCAATAAAGAAACAATGTATTTCTTAATTCAAACAAATGCAACCTTGTTCTAAGAAATGATTTTGCTACTGCTAAGTCACTTCAGTCGTGTCAGACTGTGCGACCCCATAGACGGCAGCCCACCAGGCTCCTCTGTCCCTGGGATTCTCCAGGCAAGAACACTGGAGTGGGTTGCCATTTCCTTCTCCAATGCAGGAAAGCGAAAAGTGAAAGGGAAGTCGCTCAGTCGTGTCCGACTCTTAGCGACCCCATGGACTGCAGCCCACCAGGCTCCTCTGTCCCTTTTAAATGCCTTCTAAAATAATAACAGTTAAAGTGTTATCAATGTTTACTGTGTCTAGGCACTCTAAGAGCAGTTTAAAGATGCTATCTTATTTATCTCTCATGATGATTCTTTAGGAGGTTAGCAGTACTATTTCCATTTTAAGACAAGGAAAAGTGAAGCTAAAAGAAGCTGAGTGACCTGCCCAGAGTCACATATCTTATAAGTGGCAGAAACAGTAATGAAGCACAGGCTTGCCTGACTCGAGTCCATGATACTAATCTGGCACTAGGCTGACTATCCCTCTTTCTTCCACCTAATGCTTTCTTCACCAGAGTCACTCCCTGAGGACTTAAAGCCTAATGAGTTCCACTACACAGAACTCCAGCAATTCGTCATGCCTGTAACTGACCATCCTGAACAGCAGCTGCTTAAGGGAAGCAAGGTACATCTTCAGTTAATATGGTGTAGGCCAGAAAAGAGCCACAGAAGCCAGGATGTCCCAAGAAGAACAAGGCCATGCCAATGCTTATCTGAAAGCATGACCTTGAGGGGACGCTGGTCCTGATTTTCTGCTACTGGATTCACTTTCCCCCCCTTCTGGAGGGAAGGTGGCAAGAGTGGGTTACCTCACTATCCGTGCTATTTTAAGCACGGTAATAGAGGAAATATTTATAAATCTATGCCACGACATTTAACCTCCACTGCCAGCAGCTAGCGGAAATGTGGAGAAGGGAAGGGGAGCACTGGACCAGCAGTCAGTCATGAGCCCGGCTCTTCTAGCTGGCCCTTCCAGTGTATGACCTTGGGCAAGACCTTCAGTGGTCTTGCTCCCTGAAAATGCAGGGACGAACAAAACCACTGTTTTCCAAGGAGCACAAGGCAATTTGGGGAGGTGCATGGATGAAGGTTCAAAAACATTTTAAGTAAATCTCAATTTTACAATGATTTTAAAATATGAAGTAAAAAGAATATTGAAGGTTCACTTAAAGGTGGTACACAATTCACTTACATTAGGGACCAGGGCAATTAATTAATCACATCTTTAAGCTCTGTCATCAGAGTAGCTCACCCTATAAATCCAAACAGGAAGCTGTGTCTCTTTTCACAGCTTCACATTCAGTAAAACTTTATACTCAATGGAAACAGGCAAGGCCATCTGAGCGGCAGCAAGCCGTCCACACGCTGTGTCCGGGCTACTCAAGAGGCACTGTTGATTCTCAGGGGGCCCGCAAGCAGAGGCAACAGCGCACACCACCACTCGGAGAGGAAGAACCCAACTTGTGTCCCTGGAACCTCTGCTCTAAAGTTGCCCCGAGTGGCCCTGCCCTGGAGAATTCACCCCTGACGAATTCACAGGCTGGACAGAAAGTCTCTGCTCTCCACAGCTGAAGAAACAGTATGTGGCCAAGACAGTGGAACCCAGTGGCCAAGAGTGAGCAAGTCCCAGGGAGCAGGGTCCAGAGCCGTGGATAGAGTCAAGTCCACTACCTAGGTTACCATGAAGACAGACTATCAAGCTTGTTGTGTACTAAGTGTCTGATGGTGCCCTCATTTAATCCTCACAGTGACCTCAGAAAGTAGCTACTAGTCTCAATTCTGTGGGGTTTGGAGCCAGTCTGCTGGAACTGTATCCAAGGGGATACCAAGATAACAATGTAAGGCACCCAGAACAATGCTGGGCACACCTTAAGGAATGAGAAGTCCTTGCTATTTTAATCCTTTACTGAATTAATAATAATACGGAAAAGTACGTAGGCAAGTTGTTAACTTGAATTTTCATATACAAAAATGCCTGTGCAACTAGCATCCTGATCAGGAAACAGTACATGACTGGTGCCCTGGAAGCTGGTCTCAAACTCCTTTCAGTCACTACCCACCTCTACCTCCCAAGCTATTCCATAAATATACACATGCATCTATATGGTGGTTTTATATGTCTGTGTGTATACATATAAACCACCATCCACGATCTCCATTTTACAGATGAGAAAAATTGAGGCGTAGATGTTAGATAACTTGGCCAAAGTCACTAACCTAGTAATTTTCAGAACCAGAATCGGAACTCGTATAGAATGAATCCAGTCATCTTAATAATCACTTCATTACACTTCACCACCTCCTGTGTATTCTGCAACCATCAAATGAGAGAACCTGTATCAAAGTCCTTGCCTGGCACGCACCACAACACAAGGTCACTGAATGGGAGCTACTGCTGTTGTCATTAGAGGTGGGGCCCTGTCTGATCCTGCCCTATTAACTGGCATTAACCAAAACAATTGAATATGATATCAGCTCTTCTCGGTAGCTTTTCCTGACAACTACAGGCCACCCACATTTGGTGAGAATTAAACACTCTATTATCTGTTTGCAAAGCACTGTGTAAACTACCTTTAAGTGGTGCGATCGCATGGAGGAAGTTATTGATTATACTCTCCTCACTGTAGGGAGCTCTTTGAGGCATGGACCTCTCTCAATCATCCTGGTACTCCAAGGACAAAGGTTCCTTGACTGGGAGCTCCAGGGGTTAGCTTTAGAGAATTCATAAACCTCCTAAAATAACAGACAGAACTATTTAAATATTTCTGAGACGTAGTTCAAAGTTTTCAGGAGTCTTGTAAAGTTCCACGCTCCAAAAAAAGTTAAAGAACCTCACTAACACACAGCAAAATGTTTGGCACATAGAAAGTACTCAGTAAATGTTTGCTAAATTTAATATAGGCAAAACGCTACGATGACTAGCTGAGGTTCTAAGCCAAAATACTTTTCCAGCTAGGAGCCCCCCTCAAAGGCCCTAAAGATGACACGACCATTACTTTTCTCCTCTAGTGTTAGTCGCTCAGTCATGTCTGATTCTTTGGGACCCCATGGACTGTAGCCCACCAGGCTTCTCTGTCCAGGGAATTCTCCAGGCAAGAATACTGGAGTGGGTAGCCATTCCTTTCTCCAGGGGATCTTCCCAACCTAGAGATCAAACTCGGGTATCCTGCTTTGCAGATGGATTCTTTACCTTCTGAGTTACCAGGGAAGCCCTCTCTTATGTTCCATCTAATTGCACTAGCATTCTTTCAATGCTTTGTTTGAAGACCCTGCTGCAGAATTCTCATTGAAATTGAAAACTACAAAACTACCACTACAAAGGAAGCAAGTCTCTCTTAGAACACAGAAGACAGGGTCCAAGAACTATCACGTATGTTAATTATTTGCATGCTTCTGAGAAAACTTATTATTTGGCTTATTATTTTCAAATATAAAATGGGAATTATAACCCTTATCTTGACTATTTCACTTGGTTGTTGTGAGGAGCTAATCCCGGTAAGATAAACCAGTGGTAAGCTTGTCTTATTAATCATTACTGATGCCCCTGCACCCAGCAAGGGGTCCTGGGCTGAGCAGATCCTCAAATAGCGGCAGGCAACCTGAATTACATCACCATTTCCATGAACACTACTCGGTCTTGCAAGTGATTTGCTATCATCTGACATTAGGATAAAAATGCAGTTCATGCTTCCAAAAGTATTGGCGATTCCTTCCCAAGTATCCTTGTAACTGAACTCTACACACAAAACATTTTTAAGAGGGGTGATTCTTAACAGAGTGAAAGAACTGCACAGAAAAGCTAGGGAGAGGGGAAGCTTGAATAGACACCCCACACAACACATTCGAAAGGAAAAGAATCAAAATAATACCGTCAAAATTTTTTTCAGATCTAGCTAGACAGAAGCTCTGAATGTTTGTGAGCTTGAAGGGGCCATTGAGATTATCTAGCTTAATGTTTCCTAAGGTCTGATCCACAGGAGATAATCTGGTTTCATGAAAAGAGGGTAAAAAGTGATAGATCTTGGGCATATTTACAATGCATATCCCAAACCCTAGTATGACTTTATGTATAGAAGCAAACTTAGGGTTCTGAGAAATGGCAACTCACTCCAGTATTCTAGCCTGGAAAACTCCATGGACAGAGGAACCTGGCAGGCCAGAGGGTTGCAAAGAGTTAGTCAAGACTGAGTGTAACAACACAACAAGGGTTCCGAGAAGTCCTGAAGTAAAGAAGCCAATTCACCTTTATTTAACCCTGTATCCCCCAAACCTCTCTGGCCATGAGCCCTTTCCATGGCAGACCTATGAACAGCTTGTAGATCAAATGCTGGGAAAGGCAAAGCTGGCCCCAGGTCATGTAGCTATTTGCAGGAGACTCAGATGTCCTAACTCTCCACCCAGTGTTCTCTCCATTAGAAATTTCAAGTAACAGTATGGACTTACAATTTGGACAAAGATGAGGGGGAAAAGCTGCCAATTAGGCAATCCAATGGGCAGCATAAAATGAGGTGGTGGGAACCCAGGCAACCCAGAGAGTCAACATCACGTGCAAAGGGGCAGCTGCTACTGAGCTCCTGCTACTCAGCTCCAGCTCACTGCAGAACATGGGAGCAGTGTGGCCAGGGCTGAGCTGGAAATTTCCATTTTCGCATGGAATTGTTCTGGTTATCAAGTGGTGGACCCCTGTGGTCAAATAGTACAGGCCTGCAAGACCACTCTGAGCCTTCTCTAGTCCACAGGCCACCAGTTTGAAAGCTCTGGTCTAGGCAAATTTGAATTTGGGACATGTAACAGAAATGTTAGTTTGATGATACACATGGGCTGTCAGATTTTATGAGAAAGATAAAGAAGCCTCAGCTGAAAATGAGAATGGTGTTAAGAGGCATCCAGTGGAATGCATTGTTTATTTACCCTTTTCCACACCAAAGATGAAGTCTGGTGACCCAAAGGGACTCAGTCGCATCACGAAAACCCTTACCCAGGAACTTGCTCCCTGTAGGGTCCTCTACTGGCTCCCACCAAAGTAAAATACCGAGCAGCCCACAGATGTCCTGCAGATGCTGCTTTTCTTCAAGTGTCTGAGAAAGTTCAAAAGAATGCACACACCAGAGTCAGTCCCTTGTGAAATGATGACTTGAGCTCCTCAACCAGCGGGCATGCCTGAGATGGTCTCAGTGGATGCACAGCGACTGAACATTCAGTACCCATGACTCTGCTGTGAGGCGCACACACCACACATGAGGTGAGCAAAGGCATCCCTCCTCAAGGGGTGTGCAGCGGGAAATGAACACAGCCCTTTAAATGATGGACACACAGTCTGTTAAAGGACACGCAGTGTGTCTCCATAGCACAGGGGCCGAACCATCGACTGCTCAGGCTCAAAGTGTGAACTGGCGGCACTGGAAAGCAAGTCTGGGCAGACTGTGGAACTTCTGAGGCCCCATGCCGCCCAACAGCTCCCAAAAAATGTGCTGGTGAAGAATAGGTCCTAGGTCTTAAAACCGGTCAAAATGTTACTTTCCACAGACTCTCCACTGGCTTGGTCACAATCATTTGGAAGCAGAAGCACCCAGCAGTTTTAGATCTTCACCAGTGGGATTGAATTAGAACACCTTTCTACATGTGTGTGTACTCTCCTACAAAATGGCTATGTGAGCCCTTTGGCCAAACACTATTAACTCACCGGACTTCATGCTGCTGCAGAGATTTTAAATTTTATATGACATCTTCAGAGATTCCCTTCAGATCTAGGAATGCCAGGCTTAGGGCGAACTAACAGCAACAACTGGCTCCCTTTGTTGGAAAGCGTCCAAAGGATATGAAAAGAGGCTTCAAGAGGCTAGGAGGGAAGCTTAGTGGATTAGGTGCTGAACTCCACATACCAGACTGAAGAGAAACCACAGGTTCAAATCCCAGCAGGGTCAACTCAGACTCTACTGTGATATTCTGGATAAACTGAGCATCAGACAGCTCACTGCTCCCTGACTTAACTTATGAGGGCCTTACCAACAGACCCTGGTGTTTACAAGGGTACCTGAGAGAAGGGGAAGCTTTGCAATCATTTAAAGAAATACACTGTCTTTTATCTCCAATTACTGGGGGGGGGGGGGGGGGGGGAAGGGGGGGGGCGGTGGCAGGGGAGATCACACCTCTGTAACATGCTGTGTATACAATGGCAAAGTAGAAACACCATCATCAGATGCCCAAAGAGTATGAGGCCCTTTGAGGTAAGCTTTACTATAAGCACACAATATTTTAGATTTCTAACATCCCATTCATGCCCAATGCAAATCTATAAATAAACCTAAAATTAGCCACAAACCTGTGTTTTCTTTAGTTTTTAAGGCCATCAGTCCTTGGAGATAGTATCGACCTCCAGCTGTTAACATTCAGAAGTGATACACTTACAGCACTGTCTCCATTGGGCTTATAACTGCTCCAGTCAATGGTGCATTTCAGAGCTGGGAACAGTTCCAGTGAAGTTTCCTCTGCTAGTAGTAAACACCACTGCTTCAACAATCCACATTAGGTCAGCATATAAACAGAGGGTCTCCCTCCCTCCTGAGCAGGTTGTCCAAGAATACGAGTTCAACCACTGGCTCAAGAGAAGCAGAAAGTCTTCTCAAAGGTTCAAAATTCATTTTATGTTCAACTATAGGCCTTCTGCAAACTGAGGATCTGAGCTCTTTAGGGTAGTGACTATACTTCTTCCTGGATACAGAGGCCGACAAGGTGATTGTCACACATCAGCACAGAGTGAAAAGCCATTACCTATTAGTAGCCAGTGAGAAACAAGGTTCAGGACCCTGTACTGTAGAGGAGAGTAGTGTAACACGCCGGCAAGCAGAGTGGTGGAAGGGGAGCTGGATGGCACTGTTCATCCATTACAGCCACTGGCTGGCTCTGAAGTCTAAGATGGATACTCACTAGCATACTGCTTGGTGCCTAGGCAGTAAGTAACAAGTCATCGGATAAAATTTTAGGCTGAACCACAGGTTTGGAAACTTCTGGGATCCAGTGTAATGTCTACAGGAGCATCAGTATTAAAATGAAAAGTCAGTATCTGGGAAACAGGTAGGGTTCCCTTCCCTGGAATACTGGAAAGAGGTGTAAAGACCATTATCTTCAAGCGACCGAGTTGAGACTTTCTTCTAATACAATGGGTCCTGTAGCTTTCTGTTAGGAATCAAGCAGTAATTAGTTATAGCCCAACTTTTAAAGAATCCGTTAGTATGCCTACAATTAATAGGAAGAGATGAGTATGAGACACTCAGCAAAGAAGTTTAAGTGTTAGAGCTAACTTATCGCTAAGTTTCACACACAATACAGGTTCTGTTCTAAGCATCATAGCAGAACCCAAAGAGTATTTCTGGCAGGTCCCATATTCATTCTCCAGGGAAGCTTGCAATCTCTTAAAAATCAGTTTATTTAGCTCTGACAAAATGCACGACATTGTCAGATGGTCAAATTTCACTGCTGGAATGACTCCATTATCACATGCTCCCTGAAAGAGGAAAAACTACGGCCCATAAGGGATGTCTATGTCTTATGGACCATCCACATCTACTTAACAACTTCCCTGTCCCAGAGCACACTCAAAAGTAAACCACCCTCTAATTCCTAGTCTGAACAGGCTGTTTCCCCACTTTTAAGAAGCTACTGGGCCTGAGACAGGCCCCTTCTGCCTAGACCCGGGCTCACTCCGTGAGCCCCCCAGTTCCCTAACCCTGTAAACCTCAGAACCCCAGGCTGGCTGCCCTGCGGGTCCAGCCCCCGCCCCGGCGCGAGGGCGCGACAGGGCCCAGGCGTCCTGGATCAACCCTTTCCCAGCAGCTGCAAGAACCTAGGAGACCCGCCCGAGAGTCTGGGCCTTGGTCCTCCCACTGGCGCCTCATCCCATGGCTCCTCCCGGCTGCAGGCGCCCCAAGAAACTGCCGAAGCTCCCAGCTGGGGCGTCAGCCCAGGTTTACGTCCCGCCCCCAGGCCAGACCCCCTCCTCCTCCCCATCAGGCCCGACCGGCCCCGCCTCGGGCTCCTGTGCTCCCGCCGGCCGGCCGCGCGCGTACCTGCCGGACCCGGTGCAGAGCGTCCACGAAGCCCTCAGCCTTCATCCCCACCGGAGCGCTCTGCCCCTGCACCAGCTCCGCCATTACCGCCCCCGCCGCCGCCCGCCGCCGCCGCCGCCGCCGCCGCCGCCGCCGCCGCAGCCACCGCCAGCGCCGCTCGGCTACCCTGTCCGGCCTCCCGCTCCACTTGGGGACCCGTAGCCGGAAAGGGAAAGTCGCCCCACTTCCGGCGGAAGGGAAGCCGGGACGCTCGCCGACGCGAGAGGAGCCGCGTCTGCGGGGCTGGGTCGGGGCACGTGACCGCGGCCCAGCCGGAAGTGGAGGGGCTGGCCCTGTCGTCTGGTCTTGAGGGCACCGGTCGCTTCCTGGCCATTTCCAGACGCTACTTCATCTAGGGCCGTCGACGATGTCGTGACAGACTTTTTGAGGCGTGTGTCTGTGGTCCGAGATGCCCGGCTGTCGGCTGTTCGGAAACCCAGAGAGGAGTGACGTGGCTTTCCCTAGACGGCACCCTGGCTGTCCCTCTCGGAAAGTGACCATCGATTAGGAATATTGGGACTAAGCGGTTTGAAATGGCACCGTGAGGACCCAGAGGGTGGCTGGAGGGCAAGCAACAGCACCGGAAAAATGTCAGTGACCCACGTTTGCAGAATCCTGGGCCCGAGTTCTTGCAGCCTCATCAGTTTGCAGTAGGATGAGCTAATGCCACACCTGGCGTTGCTTAGCGACACGGCTCTGAAAGGACGCTTCTGTGGAAGCCAGCGGTTGTGTCTTCTGGCACATTCCTTCACGAACTCGGGCTCAGGGGAAACAGGGAATACCACCGGACCATCGTTGTTTCACTGCTTGCTGAGTCAAAACAGTGTTGCCAGAGGGCTTCTTGGAAGGCTTAAGTAACTAGATAACGGATATTTCAAAGCGAGGGACGGAATCTGAATACTGAGACACCTTGAGCTTTTGAGGTGCATTTTTACAAATGAGCAAACGCCCTCCCCCTGCAAAGAAACAAGATTTAGGGGCTTGACATGCATCTTGTCAGTGGTCGCGGTGGTGGTGGTGGTGGTGGTGGTGGTGGTTTAGTCACTAAGTCGTGTCCGAGTCTTGTGACTCCATGAACTGTAGCCTGCCAGGCTCCTCTGCCCATTGGATTCTCCAGGCAAGAAACTGGAGTGGGTAACTTTTTCCTTTCTCCAGCAGATCTTCCCAACCCAGGAATCCAACAAGGGTCTCCTGTGTTGGAGGTGGATTCTTTACCAACTGAGCTATCTTGGACGCTCCAAGAATACCGCACTGGGTAGTTATTCCCTTCTCCAGGGGCTCTTCCTGACCCAAGAATTGAACCTGAGTCTCCCACCTTTCAGGCAGATTCTTTACCATCTGAGCCACCAGGGGAGTCCCATCGTGTCAGTGGCAGGTCCACATTGGGGTGCCCCTCTTTGGCTTAACCCTCGTGATTAATATTTCCAAGCCCTATAGTGCTAAGGAATTGAATTTTAATGGAGAGTCATGTTGTCAACCATTGTATGCACTATCTGAAGTTATGAAGGAAGATGAGTGCTAAGAAAGGGAAAATAAAGATTAAAAATCTAGTGTGACTTCTCTGGAGCCTTTTTGTTAGACTAATAGGAGACTGTAGGTTTTGCAAAGTAGTAAGAGCCATAACCGGAGAAGGCAATGGCACCCCACTCCAGTACTCTTGCCTGGAAAATCCCATGGATGGAGGAGCGTGGTGGGCTGCAGTCCATGGGGTCACTAAGAGTCGGACAAGACTGAGCGACTTCTCTTTCACTTTTCACTTTCATGCACTGGAGAAGAAAATGGCAACCCACTCCAGTGTTCTTGCCTGGAGAATCCCAGGGACAGGGGAGCCTGGTGGGCTGCCATCTATGGGGTCGCACAGAGTCTGACACGACTGAAGCAACTTAGCAGCAAGAGCCATAACTGGCCAATAATCCAAGAGCAATTCTTCCTTTCTTAGTGACTTCACTATTCCACTGTGAGTCCCTTTAGAGCAGAGACTGAGTCTTATCTTTCCCTGTATCCCTAGGTACCTAGAAACTTATTTTGAATTGAATAAAACCAAGTTGGATTAATTGCTAGGTTATGGTGTATAGTGTTAGTTGTTCAGTCATGTCCAACCCTTTGCGACCCCATGAACTGGAGGCAGTCAGGCTCCTCCGTCCATGGGCTTCTCCAGGCAAGAGTACTGGAGTGGGTGGCCATTTCCTTCTCCACAGGTTATGGTAAAATAAAAGAATTGGGCTGCAATATTGGAGATGATCACTTTTGGCCGAAATGTTGGAAATCACATAGCTGGCTGTGTTGCTGCCTTGTAAGTGCTGTTATGAGGCCGGCCAACACATCTATTTGTGGTCCAGCCTGAGTTTGCTCGTGTTTTAACTTTCTTATTCTTACAAAAATCAAGGATATGGCATCAACCTTCCCAAATGAGAATGGCTCTGCTGACCCAGTATCAGTGATACTTGTGTTTTGAATATTTTAAAAAATTCTGAGATGAGCATGTTGATTTATAGGCTTCTCCCATGATTCAGTGGTAAAGAATCCACCTGCCAGTGCAGGAGACTCAGATTCAGTCCCTGGGTCTGGAATCTCCTGAAGGAGGAAATAGCAACCCATCCCAATATTCTTATTTGGAGAATTCCATGGACAGAGGAGCCTTGTGGGTTACAGTCCATGGCGTCACAGAGTCAGACACAACTGAGTACCGTTTTGATTCATCCAAATTCCAGCTGGCTCACCCTTTGAATGAAAACAGGGTGATTGGTCCAAATATAAGACACAGTTCAAGGTTTATTCCAAAGACTATAGAATGCCTAAATAAGATAATGAGGTTCCCATTCTTCCTGTTTAGTGATTGAGTAGCTTTGGACAACTCTTGTTAATATTTCTGGGTGCACCAAAAAGGAGAATGACCCAGACCCAGTCAGGTCAGTGTTCTATGTTCTACTAACACCCTAGATTTCATCATCCTAGCTTGTATTGCAGTTGCTTTTAAATCACTGTGTACTTATTATCTGTCTTTTTTTTTTTACTAGAATAAAACACTTCTGCTGAGACCAGGACTGTATCGTCTTGTTCATTGTTCTCCCTAATACCTAACACAATGCCTGGCATTTGGTCAGCTCTCAATATTTCTGAAATTAATGAATGGGAATGATTTTGCTCATATTGGGTAGGAAGAAGATTCTCAGAAGTTAAAAAAAAAAATCACATACTCTGTGGTTACTCATTTTGCATATGAGACTGTCATGTAAACAGGCTATTCCCACTCAGAGGTTTAGAAATACATTCCTGATGACAATGAAATGCCTCGTTAGATATCAGCAACTAGAAGCCACTCTGAAATGACATTATATCTGTAAGAAGAGCTTAGGTTGTGCTTCAGTAACAAACCTCAAAACCTTTGTGGCTTATAACAAGAAAGGTTATTTCTCACTGGAACATGAACATTCATGCTGCATGACAAACATCACAGGTAGACTGTAACTCTGCAACACATTGTCTTCACTCTTCAACCAGAGCTGATAGAACAGCCTCTGTCTCAAACATCAAACATCATCAAGACAAAAAGGAAAGAAAATGTGGTAAGGCACGACCTGTCTTTTAAAGCTTCTGCCTCAAAAGTGATAGGCATTACATTTGCTCACACTTAACTGACCAAAACAAGCCAAGTGGTCAAGTACTGGCCAAATGGTGGAGATATCCAATCCACCTCTAGGGAGAAAAGGCAACTATTTCTGAACAGTAACATGATTTTCTAAAAAAATTCAGAGAAACAAAATATGAAGGTGGAATGTTGTAGGGTAGACCCTTACCGTAAAGGGTTTTGTATGGGTGTTTTCAGTATTCATTATGCTAAGGATCCTTGGCATCTGGTCATTTGTAACTTGGGGAAACTTTGTATTCAGGGTCTGCACTGTTTTTCTTCCTCCATGAGGCATAAAGAATTCACAGCAGTAACTCTTTGTGAGCAGGGTGTTCTCCATTTAGAGGTTTTCATAGGTCCTCTTTTCTAATGTCAAGCTTCCACTGGGATTTCAAATGCAGGCTAAAGAGCATGTCAACATCAAATCTAAAAGCAAAGGAAAATTATTAAGGCTCTCCTGCACTGATGAGGAATAGGGACATTCCTAAAAGCAATGTTAAGTGATTGGACGGTTACAAAGTTACCCTGTATCTCACCGTCATAGTAAGAGTATCAATCTTGCCCCCATACCACCCTGCTCTTCCTAGAGCAGTACTACATCCTCAAGTAAGTTCCTGTGAGGAAACACACAGGTAAAATTTCTGTCACAATGCTTGTCCAAAACAATCTCCACTCTGCCCTCTCAACTGTTCAGATAGTTGTAAAAGTTGGGACTGCAAATAATTATCCTTTGGAACATCGACGACATCATTCATTGTCTTCTAATATCCAGGGTTCTTTTTTCCTACAGTGTTCTGAAATTCCATGGTGATGTATCTTGAAGTGGATATATATTTTTTTACCCATTATGTTGGCCCCTCAGTTACTCTTTCAATGTGGAAATTAATGTCCTTCAATTCTGGAATATTATCTTGAACTATTTCATTGAGGATGTCCCCCTTCACTTTCTTCATCTCTCTAGAGCTATCATTTGAGTATCAGACCTCCTCTACTTGTCCTCGAATTGTTCTATCTTTTCTGTTTCCCTCTCTTTGTCTTTTGCTCTTCTTTATGAAGATATTCCCTCAACTTGATCTTCCTGTCTTTCTGTAGGGTTTTTCATTTATGCTTTCATGTTTTTAATTCCTGAGAACTCTTCTGTGCTCTCCCAACATTCCTTTCTTTAAAAAGTAGCATTTTGTTCTTGTTTCCTGGATAGACTATCTTTCCTTGTCTCTCTGAGGATGATAAAGAGTTTTTTAAAATAAAAGTTTACTCTCATTGCACATTTCATGTGGCTTACAGGTTATTGTTCTTATATTGTGTGTATGTATGTAATTATCTATCAATCAAGTAGGTAGGCTTTATGGCCCCTATCTTTCATGGTGCAGACTTTCCTCAAATGTTTCGGAATACATGGTGGCCTGTTCATGCTTCTGAGTAGTTGATTAAGTGAGCATAGGTGAGGATTGTTGACTGTGGACTTCAATGTAGAATGGTCCACCTGGGCTATTTGGTGGGCATCTCCCAGTGTCAGCATCTTTAAGCCATTCCTCTTGGGCCAGACTCTTCATAGAAAACTCTCAATCTGTTTTCTGGAAATCAGGGCACCTATTCTAAATCATACATTCATTCACCTGATGATCTGACTAATGCTCCCACGTGACCGTCACTTCCAAAAGAGCAGCGCTATGTCCATGTTTGCCATTGGGTCCCCAGTATTGAGCTCAAGTACACATTCAAATGGGGAAGCAGTGGAAACAGCGTCAGACTTTATTTGGGGGGGCTCCAAAATCACTGCAGATGGTGACTGCAGCCATGAAATTAAAAGACGCTTACTCCTTGGAAGAAAAGTTATGACCAACCTAGATAGCATATTAAAAAGCAGAGACATTACTTTGCCAACAAAGGTCCGTCTAGTCAAGGCTACGGTTTTTCCAGTGGTCACGTATGGATGTGAGAGTTGGACTGTGAAGAAGGCTGAGCGCCAAAGAATTGATTTGTTTGAACTGTGGTGTTGGAGAAGACTCTTGAGAGTCCCTTGGACTGCAAGGAGATCCAACGAGTCCATTCTGAAGGAGATCAGCCCTGGGATTTCTTTGGAAGGAATGATGTTAAAGCTGAAACTCCAGTACTTTTGCCACCTCATGCGAAGAGTTGACTCATTGGAAAAGACTCTGATGCTGGGAGGGATTGGGGGCAGGAGGAGAAGGGGATGACAGAGGATGAGATGGCTGGATGGCATCACGGACTCGATGGACGTGAGTCTGAGT
Source organism: Budorcas taxicolor (assembly GCF_023091745.1). Classification (NCBI taxonomy): domain Eukaryota; kingdom Metazoa; phylum Chordata; class Mammalia; order Artiodactyla; family Bovidae; genus Budorcas; species Budorcas taxicolor. The sequence continues at coordinate 160,032,308 of NC_068920.1, read as the reverse complement.
GAACTCTGGGAATTGGTGATGGACAGGGAGGCCTGGCATGCTGCAATTCATGGGGTTGCAAAGAGTCAGATATGACTGAGAGACTGAACTTAACATGTTCAAAGAGCAATTATTTCTGTAAATTGACGAATAGACCTTTTGGCAATGTCCCATCATATTATCTTAATCTCTGATCTATTATTTTTATTATGAAATGTTTCAGACATACACAAATTATATAGAATAATGTAATGAATAGCCATGTCCTAATGTCAACATAAGAAATCAGCACTGCAGTTACTAGTGAAGAGCCTGGTGTAACCCCCCATGATCCTTGCCTGTTCCTTCCCTCTCCAGTAGTAACTGCCTTCCTGAACTTGGTGATATGCATTCTAATGGTCTCTGTATTCACGTGCGTGTGTGTAATGCCTTTAAAAATTATACAAATTCATTCTAATGGTCACTGTGTTCATGTGTGTGTGTGTGTGTGTGTGTGTGTGTGTGTGTAACACTTTTAAATGCTATATAAATAGTATCATGCTCTATATATCCTTTGTGTCTTTTTTTTTTTTGGCCCCACATGTATTTTTGAGGTGTATGCAAGTTCAAATATGTAGCCATATTTTAGATACTTTCACTCTGTGATTCCCTTATATGAATAAACCAGAAATTATATATTCTTTCTCCTATGGATCACTATTTAAATTGTTTCTATGTTTCTTTTCTCTGTGACAAACTGATGTGGCAATGAGCTTTCTTGAACTTGTCTACTTATGTAGTGTTTGGCAGGTTCTCTAGGATGTACACCCAGGGGTGAAATTCCTGGGAGTTGGGGGGAGTGATAGGGAATACACCTCATCAGCTTTGGTAGATGAAGCCCAATTGCTCTCCAACGTGGACAATATTTCCAAAGGAAGACCCACATCCCACCAGCCGCAGATGAGTTCTTGTTACTCTTCCTCTGGGCTGACAATTGTTTATATCACGATTTTTAGTTTTGGAAATCTGATCAATTTTAAAATAAATATTTAGGTTTTTTTTGTGATTACACATATTACCATTTAAACTATTTTTAAGTGTATGGTTCAGTGATATTAAGTACATTCACATTGCTGTGCAACCACCACCTCCATCCACCTCCAGAACATCTCAGTTCAGTTCAGTTCAGTCAGTCAGTCATGTCCGACTCTTTGCCACCCCATGGACTGCAGCATGCCAGGCCTTCCTGTCCATTACCAACTCCCAGAGCTGTCTCAATCTCATGTTCATCAAGTCAGTGATGCCATCCAACCATCTCATCCTCTGTCACTCCCTTCTCCTCCTGCCTTCAATCTTTCTCAGCATCAAGGTCTTTTCCAATGAATCAGTTCTTCACATCAGGTGGCCAAACTATTGGAGCTTCAGCTTCAGCATCAATGCTTCCAATGAATAATCAGGACTGATTTCTCTTAGGATGGACTGGTTTGATCTCCGCGCTGTCCAAGGGACTCTCAAGAGTCTTCTCTTACATGAAAGTTCAAAGCATCAGCTCTTCGATGCTCAGTTTTCTTTATGGTCCAACTCTCACATCCATACATGACTACTGGAAAAACCATAGCTTTGACTATACAGACCTTTGTCATCAAAGTTATGTCTCTTTTTTTTAATATGCTGTCTAAGTTGGTCAGCTGTTAGGTCCATACCATTTCTGTCCTTTATCAAGCCCATCTTTGCATGAAATGTTCCCTTGGTATCTCTAATTTTCTTGAAGAGATCTCTAGTCTTTCCCATTCTGTTCTTTTCCTCTATTTCTTTGCATTGATCACTGAAGAAGGCTTTCTTATCTCTTCTTGCTATTTTTTGGAACTCTGCATTCAGATGCTTATATCTTTCCTTTTCTCCTTTGCTTTTCACTTCTCTTCTTTTCACAGCTATTTGTAAGGCCTCCCCAGACAGCCATTTTGCTTTTTTGCATTTCTTTTCCATGGGGATGGTCTTGACCCCTGTCTCCTGTACAATGTCATGAACCTCATCCCATAGTTCATCAGACACTCTATCTATCAGATCTAGGCCCTTAAATCTATTTCTCACTTCCACTGTATAATCATAAGGGATTTGATTTAAGTCATACCTGAATGGTCTAGCAGTTTTCCCTACTTTCTTCAATTTAAGTCTGAATTTGGCAATAAGGAGTTCATGATCTGAGCCACAGTCAGCTCCTGGTCTTGTTTTTGTCGACTGTATAGAGCTTCTCCATCTTTGGCTGCGAAGAATATAATCAATCTGATTTCGGTGTTGACCATCTTGTGATGTCCATGTGTGGAGTCTTCTCTTGTGTTGTTGGAAAAGGGTGTTTGCTATGACCAGTGCATTTTCTTGGCAAAACTCTATTAGTCTTTGCCCTGCTTCATTCCGCATTCCAAGGCCAAATTTGCCTGTGACTCCAGGTGTTTCTTGACTTCCTACTTTTGCATTCCAGTCCTCTATAATGAAAAGGACACATATTTTGGGTGTTAGTTCTAAAAGGTCTTGTAGGTCTTCATAGAACCATTCAACTTCAGCTTATTCAGGGTTACTGGTTGGGGCATAGACTTGGATTACCGTGATATTGAATGGTTTGCCTTGGAGACGAACAGAGATCATTCTGTCGTTTTTGAGACTGCATCCAAGTACTGCATTTCGGACTCTTTTGTTGACCATGATGGCTACTCCATTTCTTCTGAGGGATTCCTGCCCGCAGTAGTAGATATGGACCTAACAGAAGCAGAAGATATTAAGAAGAGGTGGCAAGAATACATGGAAGAACTGTACAAAAAAGATCTTCACAACCCGGATAATCACGATGGTGTGATCACTAATCTAGAGCCAGACATCCTGGAATGTGAAGTCAAGTGGGCCTTAGAAAGCATCACCATGAACAAAGCTAGTAGAGGTGGTGGAATTCCAGTTCAGCTATTTCAAATCCTGAAAGATGATGCTGTGAAAGTGCTGCACTCAATATGCCAGCAAATCTGGAAAACTCAGCAGTGGCCACAGGACTGGAAAAGGTCAGTTTTCATTCCAATTCCAAAGAAAGGCAATGCCAAAGAATGCTCAAACTACCACACAATTGCACTCATCTCACACACTAGTAAAGTAATGCTCAAAATTCTCCAAGCCAGGCTTCAGCAATACGTGAACCATGAACTTCCTGATGTGCAAGCTGGTTTTAGAAAAGGCAGAGGAACCAGAGATCAAATTGCCAACATCTGCTGGATCATCAAAAAAGCAAGAGAGTTCCAGAAAAACATCTATTTCTGCTTTATTGACTATACCAAAGCCTTTGTGTGGATCACAATAAACTGTAGAGAATTCTGAAAGAGATGGGCATACCAGACCACCTGACCTGCCTCTTGAGAAATCTGTATGCAGGTCAGGAAGCAACAGTTAGAACTGGACATGGAACAACAGACTGGTTCCAAATAGGAAAGGAGCACGTCAAGGCTGTATATCGTCACCCTGCTTATTTAACTTCTATGCAGAGTACATCATGAGAAACGCTGGACTGGAAGAAACACAAGCTGGAATCAAGATTGCAGGGAGAAATATCAATAACCTCAGATATGCAGATGACACCACCCTTATGGCAGAAAGTGAAGAGGAACTAAAAACCCTCTTGATGAAAGTGAAAGAGGAGAGTGAAAAAGTTGGCTTAAAGCTCAACATTCAGAAAACGAAGATCATGGCATCTGGTCCCATCACTTCATGGGAAATAGGGAAACAGTGGAAACAGTGTCAGACTTTATTTTTTGGGGCTCCAAAATCACTGCAGATGGTGACTGCAACCATGAAATTAAAAGATGCTTACTCCTTGGAAGAAAAGTTATGACAAACCTAGGTAGCATATTCAAAAGCAGAGATGTTGCTTTGCCAAGAAAGGTCCATCTAGTCAAGGCTATGGTTTTTCCTGTGGTCATGTATGGATGTGAGAGTTGGACTGTGAAGAAGGCTGAGCGCCAAAGAATTGATGCTTTTGAACTGTGGTGTTGGAGAGGACTCTTGAGAGTCCCTTGGACTGCAAGGAGATCTAACCAGTCAATTCTGAAGGAGACCAGCCCTGGGATTTCTTTGGAAGGAATGATGCTAAAGCTGAAACTCCAATACTTTGGCCACCTCATGCGAAGAGTTGATTCATTGGAAAAGACTTTGATGCTGGGAGGGATTGGGGGCAGGAGGAGAAGGGGACGACAGAGGATGAGATGGCTGGATGGCATCACGGACTCGATGGATGTGAGTCTGAGTGAACTCCGGGAGATGGTGATGGACGGGGGGCCTGACGTGCTGCGATTCATGGGGTAGCCAAGAGTCAGACACGACTGAGCGACTGAACTGAACTGAAGCATAAGTTTTCTATGTCTATGAGTCAATTTCTGTTTTGTATATAAATTCATTTGAATAATTTTTTTAGATTCTGTATGTAAGTGTTATCATATGATAGTTGTCTTTTTTTCTGAGTTACTTCGCTTAATATGATAATCTCTAGGTCCAACCATATTGTTGCAAATGGCATTATTTCATTCCTTTTATGGCTGAATAATATTCCTTTGTATAAATATACCACATCTTCTTTTTCCATTTATGTGCCAGTGGACACTTAGGCTGCTTCTATGTCTTGGCTATTGTAAATAGTGCTGCGGTGAACATTAGAGTGAATGTATCTTTTTGAGTGGGCAAAAAGAAAATTAGACACGCCACAAAGGAAGATGAATAAATGATCAATATCCCCCAAGAAAATGTGCTCAACATTATTAGTCATTAAACAAACACAAACTAAAACCATTACACACCCAGAATGGCTGGGTGGCTAGAATGGGCTAAAATCATAACTGAAAAGATATCAAATATTGACAAGGTATGGAGCAACTGGAATGCTCACACATGGTTTCGGGAACTGTAAAATAGTACAACCAAAGAAAAAGAGTGGAAGTTTCTTAATAAATTAAAAATATGCCCACTCTTTAGCCCAGCAATTCCAGTCCTACATATTTACCTAAGAGAAATGAAAACATGTGTCCATTAAAAAAAAGTTATACAGTAACTATCACAAAACTTCATCATAGCCTAAAACTGGAAACAGCCCAAGTGGAAAAATCAGGATGGTAGTTGCCTCTGAAATTTGAGGATGGAGGTTGACTGGAAAGGAGAATGAGGGAACTTTCTGGGGTAATGTTAATGTTCTGCATATTCATAGGAATTTGGGCTGAACAATATGTAGAGAATTTTGCATATGTCAATACTGGTGTATTTTATTGTATGTAAATTTTATAATGAAAGAAAAAGCATGCAGACAAATATTGTACTCTAATCAATGATACACATTTAGGAAGAACTGTACTGAATGGATACAGGTTTATGAGGAAATGTATTGATGTCTGCAATTTACATTGAGAGGCAACAAAAATAAGATGGATTAAGTGCTTAATGGAGGGGCAGGTAAGTGAATAGACAGGAGGTAAAGATAATGTAGTGAAATGTTCATAGGAGAAACTGAGGTGGGGTTAATAGGTGTTCACTATTAAATTCTTTCAATTTTGGCCTATTTGAAACTTTTGTTATAATATGCTGGGAATAAAAGATTACATCAGCCATCTTGGGGGAAGAAAGTTGAGCCATAGATCTCAGCCATAGTGTTGTAAGATCTCAGAGATATCAGAGCCATAGACCTGAGAAGGGAATGAAGAACTTGAAGAAAATATAGCTTGTACCAGGAGAGAAGGGGGTACAATGGAAAAAACAACTCTTGTCCACTAAAAATAGTGACCCCAAAACAGTTTGAGTGTGTGAGAGAAGAAACAGATTTGATTGAAAGAAGATGAATTTAAATGGGTTATGCTCAGACAGCATTCAAAAATATACGTGCTCTCAGGGACTATATTTAATATTTTGTGCTAAACCATCATGGAAAATAAGATGAAAGAGAATATCTATGTGTGTGTATGTATATATGTGTATAGATACATAAAGCAGTCACTTTGTTGTATAGCAGAAATTAACACAGCATTGTAAATCAACTATACGTCAATAAAATACATGTACCCCACTAGACACATTCAGCCCTCCTCATCCTTAACTATGCATTGAACAGACAGCTTCTTTCCTGGCTAGACTTTCTCAAAATCATTTGATTGCTTGTGAAACTTTTTCCTTCTGCGCAGAGAGTAATTAATGACTGCTAGGGTTTGTTACATTAAACCTCCTTCCTTCCATCCATCCATCCACCCAACAAAGGCTCTTCCTGTGTATAGATTATTGAGGTATGGTCTCTGAAAGTCCCTTGCCTGAAATAATCCATCCTCACCAAGACAACATGGTGTCAGGAACAAGATAGTTAGGACAAGGGCTAGAAACAAAATCCAGGAAGGAGTCACAAAGGACAGAAGATAATCACCAAACCATAAAGAAAGCCTGTAGTTGATTTCTGTGATGGGAAAGAGACATGAGTCAGTGGACAGAAATGGGCTGGAGTGCTGGTGGTAGCAGTGGTGAACACTGCAAAGGATAAAGTAGGCATTTGGTGTGGGGGTGGGAGGGGACCACTTGCTGGTTATAAAGGAAAAGAACAGTTACTGTAAGAGCATATGCTCTATTTGTTACCTGGAGATTTCTAGAGATCCTCAAGTCTTTAGGTCCTACAGATTAGGGATAGAGTTACAAGTGTGTGTGTGTGTGTGTGTGTGTGCTGAACCTAGTGAAGCCTGGAAATATCTGTCAGGCTTCTCTCCCAGTCACATGGCAGGCAGGCAGGTTTCTCTCTCCCAGTCACATGGGTGTCCTGCTCCTATGTTATGTCCATCTTAGAAACACCGGTTTTCTGCTCTTCAGCTTGGTATTGTACTTGGCTCAGCTCTGGATTTGGAGGCCAGGGGGAAAAACAATGACCACTTCTCTAGAACCAGGCTGCCAAGCAGGTAAAATGTGATGCTTCCAAAGAAAATGCTACCCCATGTGGCAGCAGGAAGTAACCTGGCTGCATTTTCACCAAAATGTCACTCCTGGCTAAGGGTGCTTCATCTTGGAGACAAAATCAGTGGCTGGGATTGCCTTAAGGGTCAAAAAGTCCTAAAGGCCAGGTGGTGGGTTATCTTTCTCACCACAATCCGCAGGATAGGATCTGACTCCAGGGTCAAAGCACAGGCTGCTTTTTAACCCTTGGGTGAGTATTCCATGCTTCGCAGTGACACACGTCTGTCTGGTTTTTCCTGTTGATCATCACAGCTTCCAAAGACTTGGGGCTCAAGAAAAGAGGCCTTGACAACAGGCCTGGGCCTCGTACCCACAGCCCCTGAGCTGTCTTTTCATAATCTTGTAAAGAAGAAATAAATGCTGCTCATAGAAAGCTTCCCTCCCACTGGCAAGGTCTAATGGATAGTCTGGCCAGACAGAGTGGAGAGAAAGATGTTTTCATGTTTCAGAACCTGAGGCTTGCAGGTGATTCAGACAGAGAACAATTGTGGTTTGTTTGTAAAGATAAAATAGATAAGCCACGGGGAGAGCAAAGGCGAGCCCAGCAAATTCAAGTGCCCCAGTAGAATGACTAGTCCAAGTTGCAGGCTTTGGTCTTGAAGTTTCCACAGCTGGGAACCCTCTCCCCTCCTCCTTCCTTTCTCACTGACATCAGTGAATCAAGAGGTGTTACTGAGCAAAGAAAAAAGCAAATAGTAGAAGAATATATCTGTACAATCCCTTTATGTAAAAATAAATCAGATGTACTGCACACACAAACCACCCAGTTTATTTCAAAGGATAAGTATACGTGCTTGCAAATGCAAGGAAAAAATCGCCCAAGGGAGAGGCAGCAAAAAGATAATAGAGATTACCTTTGGAGAATGGTGGGCGTCCCTGGTGGCTCAGATGGTAAAGGATTTGCCTGCACTGCAGGAGATCTGGGTTCGATCCATGGGTTGGGAGGATCCCCTAGAGAAGGAAATGGCAACCTACTCCAGTATTCTTGCCTGGAGAATTCCATGGACAGAGGAGCCTGGTGGGCTGCAGTCTATGGGGTCGCACAGAATCAGACATGACTGAGCAACTAACATTTTAGAGAGAAATGGGGAGGGGAGGGAAGGTGTGAGGAAATGGCAGAACCTACAGGACAGGCAGTAAAATGGGCTTCCCTGGTGGCTCAGCTGGTAAAGAATCTGCCTGCAATGTGGGAGACCTGGGTTCACGCCCTGGGGTGGGAAGAACCTCTGGAGAAGGGAAAGGCTACCCACTCCAATATTCTGGCCGGGAGAATTCCATGGACTCTACAGTCCATGGGGTCACAAAGAGTTGGACACGACTGGGAGACTTTCACATTCACTTTTTTTTTTCAGTCTTACCTATAATGACATCTTTTGAGTTTTATTTATTTCTTTTTGGCTCTCCCGGGTCTTCATTGCTGCCTGCAGGCTTTCTCTAGTTGTGGAGAGTGGGGCTTACTCTTTAGTTGTGGTGTGTGAGCTGTAGGTACGACAGCTCCAGCAGTTGCATCGTATGGGCTCAGAAGTTGGGAAACATGGGCTTAGTTGCTCTGCAGTATGTGGGATCTTCCTGGACCAGGGTTCGAACCTGTGTCCCTCTGCACTTGCAGGTAGAGACTTAACTCCTGGACCACCAGGGAAGTCCTAATTGTAGCTTTGAAAAACAAGCAGTGTGTATTTGTGAATTGCTCATACAATAAAAAAATTTTTCTTTTTCTTTGTTAATCGAAGTATAGGTGATCTACAGGTTGTCTTAGTTTCAGATGTACAGGGAAGTGATTCAGTTAACACACACGCATACAGAAATCTATTTTTTTTCAGATTGTTTTCCATTATAGGTTATTACAAGACACTGAAAACAGTTCCCAATTAGAAATCAATTTTGAGAAAAGATATTATTCTTTAAAGCATAGTGAGAATATCTAAGTGGGTGGAAAATGTATATTGGAGGTCAGATAACAAAAGGATGGAAATGAACACTTACCTGTCATTTTCCCCTCATCGTAAGAAGTGATAATGATGGTGAGGGTGTTGTCAAGGTTACTGAAATAGGAGCAGCCTTGTGTTAAATCGTTTACTTACATTATCTACTTTTTATGACCTTATGAGTTGGGTGCTATTAATTATTCCCATGTTACAGATGAGGAACCTGAGGCTCGGGGAGCTAAAGGGATCTGCCCAAGGTCAGTACAAGGTGAGCATATTGCAGATGCCCTGGACCACCAGAGAAGTCCCCCTCGGGATTCTTGTGGCTTCACCCCACAGGATTCCCAGTACCTCTTTTCTCTGATGTATCTCTCTTTCCCCTTCTTCTCTTTCCTCCTTTCCCCATACCCACCACTCTCGTAACATTCTTAGGACATAAGGTAGTCTGAGTAGCAGATGGGGTAATTCCCAGTGGCCCAGTCATTAAGAATCCACCTGCCAATGCAGGGGACTGGGGTTCGACCCCTGGTCTGGGAAGACCCCACATGCCTTGGAGCAACTAAGCCCGTGGGCCACAGATACCGAGCCCTTGCTCACTAGAGCCTGAGCTCCAAAACAAGGGAAGTCACTGCAGTCCATGAACAGTGCAACTAGAGAGTGAAAAAAAGAAGAGAAAAGTGAATCCCAAACACCCTGAGCTGGCTGGAAACCTTCAACGGATGCCCCACCTGGACTGAGGCAGTCCAGGTTACCCAGTGGTTAGGAGCACAGGTTCTGGGGTCAGACCTGGCCCAATCCCAGCCCTGCCCCCTTAGTAACTGACTCACCTTGGACAAGTCCCCTAAGTGTCTGACGAAGCCACTTGTCCCTCCTGGAAAATGGCCGTGTCCCAGAGCTACTCTATGGAGCACATCTGGGATGCACAGAGAGCGCTCGGGCAAACCGTGGCCAGAGGTTGTCGGAAGTGCCCATTACTAGGACTGGCATCGCTGAGGAGGCTGTGGGCTGTGTCCTAAGGATTGAGCCCCCAATCTGTGAGCACCTGCACTCTGTGCCAGAGACCGAGGAGGGTGGAGCATGGAGCACAGCAGCAGGAAGGTGCTCCCAATCCAGCCAGGCCTGCCTCTGTTGCCAGAGGGTTCTGAGAGTGGGAGCTTGAGGGCAGGGGCTTGTTTGCCCTGTAGCCTGTGGCTGGAACAGAGCAAGTGCTCAGGAATCATTTTTACAGAAGGAAGAAGAGTGGGTGCTCAATTAGGTTTCCCATGGGAATAAATAAACACTTGAGGAAATAAAGCAAGGCTTCTCGGCAACAGCCCAGTCCTCATGGCCTCCTACTTCTCCCAGGAGGTCTCAGCATTTAACATCTATGAAAAGGCACAGCTCTATGTCTTTCTGGTTTATCCCTGCAGCCTTGGTTTTATCTCTAACAGTAAGAAGCTTCCTCCACAGCAGTGCCTGTGTCTACATGAGATGAGCTATCACACAAATTTTGTTTTTCTTTCTTTCTTTTTATTTTGGCTATGCTGGGTCTTGGCTGCGGGGTGCGTGGGCTTCTCTAACTGGGACGTGTGGCCTTCCCTTGCTTCGGAGCACAGGCTTAGTAGTCACAGCCTCTCTAATTGCTGTGCATCATGTAGGATCTTAGTTCCCCAAACAGGGATCGAACCCATGTCCCCTGCACTGGAAGGCAGATTCTTAACCACTGGACGACCTGGAAGTCCCCACACCAACTTTATAGTTCACATTTTTATATCCCTCCCGTGCTATTTTCAATATAGACATGCTTTTATGCTTAAAATGCATAAAAGCACCCAACACTTTTTTTTAATTTGTACGAATGAACCTATTAACAAAACAGAAATAGTGTCACAGATATAGAAAACAAATTTACCATTGCCAAAGGGGAAAGATGGAGTAGGGGAGGGATAAACTGGGAGATTCAGATTGACATGTACACACTGCTGCTGCTAAGTCACTTCAGTCGTGTCCGACTCTGTGTGACCCCATAGATGGCAGCCCACCAGGCTCCCCCGTCCCTGGGATTCTCCAGGCAAGAACACTGGAGTGGGTTGCCGTTTCCTTCTCCAATGCACTACTATGTATAAAGTAGATGACTGATAAGAACTTACTGCATAGCATGGGAACTCAATACTCTGTAATGAACTATACAGGAACAGAAATTTAAAAAGAGTGGACATATGTATATGTATAACCTATTCACTTTGCTACACAGCAGAAACTATATGACATTGTAAATCAGCTATCCTCCAATAACATTTATTTTAAAAATTTTGAAGATGAATTCCTGATTCACACCGGTAACAAGTTATTAAAGGAAAAGTAGCAATGACTGTTGCCAAATCCTGATTTTGTGACCATTTTATTTCATGACTTTTGCATATATATTCGTAAGAGACATAGTCTCTGGTTTTCTTGTTTCAGTGCTGTGTTATCACCACTTGGCAACGAGGTTATACAAATTCCATGAGATAAATTGGGAAGCTTCTTCCATTCTTCTCTCTGCTATGGAAGAATCTGAATCTTGAGATTACCTGTTCCATGGATGTCTGAAGTAACCCAGACATAAAACTCTCAGGGTCTGGAGACTTTTTCCAGGGAGAAAATTTTCGGAGAAAATTAACTATCTCTTCTATAGTTAATATGTTATTTGATTTTTCACTTCTTTAAAAGTCAATTTTGGTAATTTTATAAGGCCTTGGAAGTCATAAATCATTCATTCCATCCAGGTTTTCAATTTTACCAGCCAGATCTGTACATGCAGCTCTCTTCAATCTTTCTAAACTTTTGGCTGTACTGTGTCTTCACTGTGGCAGGTGGGGTTTTTGCTGTGGCTCTCGGGTCTTCTCTAGTCATGGTTTATGGGTTAGTTGCCCAGAGGCGTGGGGCATCTTGGGCTTCCCTGGTGGCTCTGCTGGTAAAGAATCCACCTGCCATGCAGGAAACCCAAGTTCGATCCCTGGGTTGGGAAGATCCCCTGGAGAAGGAAATGGCTACCCACTCCAGTATTCTTGCCTGGAGAATTCCTTGGACAGAAGAGCTTCGTGAGCTTACAGTCCACGGGGTCACAAAGAGTTAGACACAACTGAGCAACTAACGCTTTGACTTTTCACTTCATGGGAGACCTTGGTTGCCTAACCAGGCATCAAACCCAGGTCCCCTGCACTGGAAGGTGTATTCTTAACCACTGGACCACCAGGGAAGTCCTGTCTATTCATTTTTGAAATCTCCTCCATCATTGTATTCCCTTTCCCATTCCTAATGTTTATATTTACATTTATAAATGTAATATATAATTTATGCAAATATAATCTATATTTAGACATCCCTGGTGGCTCAGATAGTACCTACAATGCGAGATTAAAAGACGCTTGCTCCTTGGGAGGAAAATTATGATTAACTTAGACAGCATATTGAAAAGCAGAGACATTACTTTGCCAACAAAGGTCCATCTAGTCAAGGCTATGGTTTTTCCAGTAGTCATGCATGGATGTGAGAGTTGGACTATAAAGAAAGCTGAGCACTGAAGAATTGATGCTTTTGAACTGTGGTGATGGAGAAGACTCTTGAGAGTCCCTTGGACTGCAAGGAGATCCAACCAGTCCATCCTAAAGGAGATCAGTCCTGGGTGTGCATTGGAAGGACTGATATTGAAGCTGAAACGCCAACACTTTTGCCACCTGATGCGAAGAGCTGACTCATTTGAAAAGACCCTGATGCTGGAAAAGACTGAGAGCAGGAGGAGAAGAGGACAACAGAGGATGAGATGGCTGAATGGCATCACCGACTCAATGGACATGAGTTTGAGCAAGCTCCAGGAGTTGGTGATGGACAGGGAGACCTGGCGTGCTGCAGTCCATGGGGTCTCAGAGGTGGACACGACTGAGCGACTGAACTGAACTGAACATTCCACTGTGTGCATACCACATTTTGTTTACCCACTCATCTGTCAGTGGGCAGTTGTATCTACCTTTTGGCTGCTGTGAAAACTGCTGCTATGAACATGGGTGTGCAAATATGGAAGCTGACTTTAGAATCCTTTGTTATGGCATGTGCTAAATTGCTTCAATTGTGCAACTGTATGTACCGTAGCCCACCAGGCTCCTCTGACAATGGGATTTCCCAGGCAAGAATACTGGAGTGGGTTGCCAGGCCCTCCTCCAGGGAATCTTCTGGACCTAGGGATCGAACCAGTGTCTCTTATGTCTCCTGCATTGGCAGGTGGGTTCTTTACCACTAGCACCACCAGAGAAGCCCTGTCATGGCGGGTGGTAAGGAATAAACCAAGAACTCCCCCTACTGGTTCTTTCCTGGGGAAATCAGAGTTAAAGGAACCATGGGTCGGCAAAGACCTCATCCTCTCTTCCAAGGATGAGGAGTTGAGGTTCAGAGGGGACAAGCAACCTACTTGAAGTCACACAGCTGGGAAGTGGAGGACTCAAGATTTGAACCCAGTAATGCTGTTTCCCAGCCTCCTGGTCTCTCTTGTCCATCCCTCTCGGCCACACTAGTGTCTCTTGAGTAATGGGCTTGACCCAAAGTTATCCTGGGGAGAGCCGCTTCTCAGTGCTGGGCAAGATGGCTGCAGGAGCCTGAAACCTGTTTTGCTTATTACAGATGAAAAGCAGATAAGATTTTTAAAATTAATTAATTTTTTATTGAAGGATAATTGCTTTACAGAATTTTGTTGTTCAGATAAGATTTTAAATGTTATGCTTCTGCAGCCAGTGCGGGGTGGAGCAGGGCCCCTGTGAGCAGTCACTCCAAATAAAACATATTATTTAGGAGTGATTGGAAGGCAGACAGGCTGAAAACATTGTGCACAGAAGGACTACTGCTGTCCGCTCATGAGGATCAAAATCACTTTCCCCAGGCTCGCAGGTGGATTCACATTTAGAGCAATTTCCCTCATGGTAGCGCAACTCCATGACTAGGCTTGGGCTTGTGGACAATTGATTTCCCAGCCGAATGACTTCCCGCCCCAGCGCAGGGCATGGGGCTTGGCTTCCCTGGTTCTGTCCTGACGCTGCCTGCGCAGATGTCCACTCAGCACTTGAGATCCATCCTCGCAGTACCGGCTGGGATGGGAAGGGCGAGCTGAGCCTTGACCCCAGGCACCGGTTGAGCACTTACTTTGTGCACCATAGCCAGTAGCCTGGCCCTAGGAGCAGCAAAGCAAGAAACTTACTCTCAGAGAGGTTGAGGTGCAGGTCCAAAGTCACACAGTGCTCCCAAGGAGCTCCCAATAGCAGGAAGTCAGGGCTGGCTGGTAGGTACAGTCCTGTGTGGTACTAATGCCCTGCCTGCAGACATTTAGAGGGAGGAGGCAGGGCAGCACTGCCCACCTTATGGCATCTGACTCAGGGGGTTCTCAGCTCCTCGAAGCCAAATCCTGGGAAGGCTCTCAGACCCCAGCAGAGGGACTCTGAGCCTGGGTTCTGAGGCATGGCCATAGGCTGGGGGGCTCCTGCAGTAAGTGTTAGCACATTTTTCTCACACTGTGAGTGGAGGCAGGGCTGAGTCTGCAGCTGTGGGGAGGAAGAAGGCCACAGCAGCCAGGAGCCACTAGCTCAAGGTATTCTTGACAGAGTGACAGACGGCCCAGCTCTTAGAGACTGGGGGCCTGGGAAGGGAACACTGACCCAAACGCCAGACGCCAGACACAGGCACACCAGCCCTCTGATGTGTATTTATGAACACCCGGTTAGTGCTGGGCCCCTGGAGCTCCCACTCCAGCAGGAAGCAGACATGGAACAAGGATGGTAACTTATTATTAGCTTAGAGGTTCACAGACACCAAATGCTGTGCTGAGCACTTTGGAGAGATTCACTCTTCAGTCCTCATGAGAGCTGATGGGGATGGTGGTCATAAGAGCTGCCTAACATCTTAACAAATAACCCCACAATAAGAGCACATTTCCTATTCATTTCACATTCCATGAGGTGCAGGGGGGTTGGGTGGGGACTCTGTTCCATGTGGTCATTCATGGGCCCAGCATAGAGAGTGGGAAGAATGGCACAGGGTGTTTTAGGAGCCAGGCCTAGGAGCTGCGACATCACTTCCTCCTACATTCCATTGTCCAGAACTCTGTCACATGGTACCTGCAGGGGAGCCTGGGAAATGTAGTCTGGCTGGGAGTACCTGGGAGGAAAAGGGAAACAGCTTGGTGGAGAGCAGCCAGTATTTGCCACTGGTAGGAGCCACTAGTGTTCCACTTTTGCATTGAGGAGACCAAAGCTCAGAGTGGGCCAGCGGCTCAGCTGGGCGGGGATGGAGGTGGGATTCAGCTGCAGGGAGCCTGACTCCAGGGAGCATACCCTAACCATCAGGTACACTGCCTTTCTGGAAGTGTTGCTGTGTGTGTTGAGAGTGAGGGCTCTGCCCAAACTTCCTGGGTTCAATCCCCTGACTCTGCCTGTTATCAGCTGTGTGACCTTAGGTAGGTCATGTAACCTCTCTGTGCCTCAGATCCTCCCACTCCTGGAGGAGGGCTCTGGCCTTTTCTAGGCCCTTCTCTGCTCTTTCCCAGGGGGAGCAGGACAAGAGAGAAAGACGGAGCAACACAGGAGAAAACCACGCAGCTCACACTGGGAGCCTGGGTGGACCAAAGAGGAGGAGAGGGACTGAGAAGCAGGTGCCTGGCCCTCCACCTCATCCACGACCATCCTCATCTTGGTCCCAAGGTGGCTGCTTCTCTGTCTGAAGCCTCTGTGTTCGCACATCAGGTCCTCTGTGAGGGCTGTTATCCAACGGGGCAACAGAGGAAGGGGACCCTGGAGCTGCTAGACTGTTTCTTTCTTTGACAGACTCTGGGTGGGGCCCACGAGGAGCAGGCCAAGTTGTGAGCCCCAGAACCCACTGGTGAGTAAAGCAGGCCTGGCTCTGGAGCGCTGGTGCTCGGGGAGGAGATTCAAGGGAGTGGGAGAGAAAGACGCCTCACCCCCTCAGTGCTTCCTCTGCAACCAGGGTGCACATTTAACAAAGCTCAACCCGAGATGCAAATCCACAGTACAGTCAGGAACTGCCTCACACACTGATCAGATCGGCCATCATTAAAAAGTCTATGGATAACAGATGCTGGAGTGGTTGTGGAGAAAAAGGAATCCTCCTACACTGTGTTGGTGGGGATGTCAACTGGTGCAGCCACCGTGAAAAGCAGTGTGGGAGTTCCTCAAAAAACTAAACATAGAGTTGCTGTATGGTCCTGCAGTCTCACTCCTGGGCATGTATCTAGACAAAACTAGAATTTGAAAAGAGCTTTGTGCCTCAGTGTTCATAGTGGTGTTATTTACAATAGCCAAGACATGGAAACACCCTAAATGTTCATTGACAAAACAATGGATAAAGAAACTGTGCTATACATACATATATATGTAGGTACACCCACACAATGGAGCATTAGTCATAAAAAGAATGAAATAATAGCATTTGCAGCAACGCGGAAGGACCTGGAGATTATCATATTAAGTGAGGTAGTCAGAAAGAGAAAGACAAATACCATATATCACTTGTATGTGGAATCTAACATACGGCACAAATCAACATCTACAAAACAGAAACAGAACCATGGGCAAAGAGAACAGACTGCTGGTTGCCAAGGGGGAGGGTGTTAGGGAAGAGATGGAGTGGGAGGTTGGGGTTAGCAGATGTAGGCTTTTATGTATAGAATGGATAAACAATGAGGTCCTACTGTATAACACAGGGAACTCTCCTCAATATCCTTTGGTAAACCATAGTCAGAAAGAATTTTATTTTATTTTATTTTATTTATTTATTTTTTTAGAAAGAATTAAAAAAAAGAATGCATCTGTATGTATAACTGAATCACTTTGCTGTACAACAGAAATTAACACAAGAATGTTAAGTATAGTTAAAAACTAGACTTCAGTTTTTAAAAATTGAGGACTTCCCTGGTGGCTCGGTGGTAAAGAATTATCTGCTCATGCAGGAGAGACATGGGTTTGGTCCTTGATCCAGGAAGATCCCACATGCCGTGGAGCAACTAAGCTTGTGCGTCACCACTATGAAGCCTGTGCTCCTGAGCCTGAGAGCTGCAACTCCTGAAGCCCTCACACCCTAGAGGCTGTGCTCCGCAACAAGAGAAGCCTCCGCAATGAGAAGCCTTCACGATGCAACTAGAGAGCAGTCCCCACTCGACACAACTAGAGAAAAAAGATGCGCGTAGCTCCGAAGGCCCAGCACAGCCAAAACTGATAAATAAATAAATAAATAAATAAATAAAATTACTTCGTTGTTCAGTCGCCAAGTCGTGTCAGACTTTTCGTGACCCTGCGGACATAAAGCTCATCCCATCTCACCCCCTTTGCTGCTTAAAATGCTCTCGTGCCCTCTCCCCATCCCCCCACCCCTGCTCCCCAGATAATGTCCCAGATTCTGCAGGATCTGGCCTTGCTGCACTGCAACCCCACCCCTTTCAAACTCCCAGCACCCGCCTTGCTGAATCACGCGCACTTCTCAGAACATGTTGTTTCACGCTCTCCACGCACATTAGTTTGCTGGAGCTGCTGTTGTAAAGTACCCCAAGCTGGGTGGCTTCACCAGCAGCAATTTACAGGCTCTCAGATCCGGAGTCTGGAAGTCCGAGATCAAGGTGTCCACAGGGCTGGCTCCTTTCGAGAGCTGTGATGCCGAACCTGTTCTCTGCCTCTCCCAGCTGGTGGTTTGCTGGCAAGCGTTGATGTTCTTTGGCTGGTAGGAGCCTCCGTCTAATCTCTGCCTTCATCTTCACACGGCCGCTTCTCCCTGTGTGTCTGTCTGGATCATATAGGATGAGGGTCCCCTCTGATTCCGGGGTAGCCTTACCTTAACTAATACCACCTGCCAGGATCCTGTTCCTAAATAAGGTCATATTCTGAGGGGTTAGGACTTTGGCATATGACTTTGGGGTCTCAATTCAACTCTAATAAAAAAAAAACTTTTTCTTTTGTATTGGAGTATAGGCGATTAACAATGTTGTGACAATTTCAGGTGAACAATGAAGAGACTCAGCCATACAGATACCCGTAGCCATTCTCCTCCAAACCCCTCACCCATGCAGGCTGCCACGTAATATTGAGCACAGTTCCATGTGCTATATAGTAGGTCCTTGTTGGTTATCCTTTTTTTTTTTTTTCAGACTTTTAACTTTTCATTTTGTATTGAGATATAACCAGTTAACAATGTTGTGGTAGTTTCAGGTGAACAGCGGAAGGGACTCTGTATCCATTCTCCCCACACCCCTCACCCATCCAGGCTGCCACGTAACACTGAGCAGAGCTCCTTGTGCTGTGCAGTAGGTCCGTGTTGGTTATCCATTTTTAATATAGCAGTGTGAACATCTATATCCCAAACCCCCTAACTATGCCTTCTCCCTACCCTGCCCCCCAGCAACCATAAGTCTGCTTTCTAAGTCTGTGAGTCTGCTTCTGCTTCTGAAGTTCATTCGTATCACTTCTCACAATCCAACTCTCACCGCTAGACTTTGCCCATGCCGTTCCCTCTGTCTGGAACTCCCCTCCCTAGCTCATCTGGCAGGCTGGTTCCATTTGCTTCCAAACATCACCGCAAGCGTGGCTCCTTGGCGAAGGCTTCACAGTGGCTGAGCTGGAAGTGGTCCGCCCCGTGCTGTGCCTCGCTGTCCTCACACGGCCGCCAGCGAGGACATCAGAGGCTCTGTGCCATCCTGTTCTTGACCTGACTCCCCCAGACTGCCATTTCCTCCAGGGTAAGGATTGTGCCTGCTGACCTTCAGGTGTTGAGCACCCTGGCAGGATGGGCACAGAGGAGGAGACCCTGGCTCAATGCCCACTGAATTAATACACAAATCAAGAGGGAAAGAAAGACGAGAGAAAAGATAAGAGCGATGGAAAAGAGTGGCTGCTGCTGCTGCTAAGTCGCTTCAGTTGTGTCCGACTCTGTGTGACCCCATAGATGGCAGCCCACCAGGCTCCCCCATCCCTGGGATTCTCCAGGCAAGAACACTGGAGTGGGTTGCCATTTCCTCCTCCAGTGCATGAAAGTGAAGTCGCTCAGTTGTGTCCGACTCTTAGTGACCCCATGGACTGCAGCCTACCAGGCTCCTCCATCCATGGGATTTTCCAGGCAAGAGTGGAAGTGGGTCAAATCAGGTCACCTGTCCCCTTGAGCCCCTCCGAGACCCTGAGTGCTTCCCGTGGTTCTGATAGAACCTCAAGAATCAGTGTGGTGTTTGAGGTCTGAATTTTCTCCAGTGGCTGGTAGGGATCGGGGTTCGGGGGAGTGCCTAGAAGAAAGTGATGGGGGCCTAAGGTGGTAGAGGTGGGGAGGTGCATGGGGGAGGGGTGGGAGGGAGGCTGGGAACCTACAAAGCCAGGCCCCGCTTCCCACCAGAAGCAAACCACAGTCCTTAAACACTCCTCAAACAAATGTATGATGTCAATCTGGTTTTGAAATACTAACAATAATGATAAATAAAAAGAGTGAGCGGATGCAAGAAGGAGGGAACGGGGGATTCAGCCAGGCCCCTCCCCCGGGGACACCGAGGGGGGAAAAGCACATGGGAAAAATTGAAATTGGTTGTGACAGCTGAAATTCTCTGCTCTGCAGACGGCATTTGACAGGGTACTTAAAAAAAATAAGAAGAAAAGGGAAAGTGGATTGGGCTGCTCGGGGAAGGGGGAGGTGGGGGATTTCAAGTGACACAAGACGCATAATTCAAGCTTCTTAGATTGCAAAAGCTCTTCTTACCTAAGGGGCCTGCTGCCTTTATTTTTATCCAAATGGCTCAATTACCGCAAAGCCCCACAGAGAAAATTACGGATGTTTGCCTCTATTTTTCTCCTCTTGTCTCGACAACTGTAGATATTTTGTTTTCCTTCTTTCTCTTGCGCTTTCTCTCTCTCTCTTTTTATTTTTTTCGGTGGTCGGGGTTGAAGAGAGAAGGGGGGGTCTTCAGATGGGCTAAGGGGCTGGAGATTTTTGAAATTGCTCCTCCAAGCCTGCGTCTCTCTCTCTCACACACACCCCACAGTCTGAGGCCACACCACAACTGGTCTTTGTGTGTGGCCATTTTGACATCGGTCCTTTCCACCCTTGACTGTGTCCTTGTTGCTCCCTGATCCTCCCTGGGCTTCTCTCCCTCCTCGGCCTCCTGCCCATCACGGGTACCAGCAGCTTCCTTGGGCCTCTCGGCTGCCCTGTGGGCACCCTGCCTTGCAGGTCCCCTCTCAACTCAGCTATTTCCACACCTGCAATAGACACACGGAGGTGCTGAGGTCCATTTTCCAACCTTCTTATTGGGTCTCCGTTTGTCATTTTTGGAATTGGCGCATCAGGGAGCCAGGCCTGGGGGCTGCAACACTCCCACTTGTCTGCTCTGAGCCTTAGAACCTGCCGGCAGCTCCAGAAAGCTCTCTCTGGGGCTCTGGGAGGATGATGTCCGAGCATATGGCCCCAGGATCCTAGGAGGGTGGCGCATATGGGGGATTGTAGCTCTCATTTGACCCGTCACTTGCCTGGGGGCCTGTGCCTCCCTCTCCAGCTCACTTCCCCAGCCTTCGTTGCTCCATGGCATGTGGGTCATCGTCATTAAGAACTCAGCTTCCCCTCACTCATATCTCCCTTCCCTGCTCTGGCCCCTGCTACCAAGCAAGGACCATCCCTTTCCTTGACCCTCTTCTGGTTCTTTGACCTTGGGATAAGCCCTTCATTGGCCTGGCTTAGGGATAAAAACCGAATCTCACCCTCCCCTCCCCCCAAAGCCCTGCCCTCCAGCTTCATCAGTCTCTCCTCCGCTCCCTGTGCCTTTCTGCCCTGGGCCTTTGCAGCTGTGTCTCCTTCCACCTGGCTTGCTCATCTCTCTTCACTCATCTAACTCGCACTCAGCCTGAAGAACCCCTGAAATGTCACCTCCTCCAGGAGCCTTCCCAGCTTACTCCTCTCTGCCATCAGGGTCAGGATTAGGGTTAGGGTTAGGTTTAAGAGCCTTACTCAGATCTCTCTGTAACCATGTGGGGGTGACTCAGAAAATCCTGAACAGCTGCATGGACCAATCAGATGGGCCCTGGCCGCAGTCCTGTAGCAGGAACATGGAGGCCCCGGGGGGCACCATTTTACCCTTTAGTTGAAGGGCTTGGTGAAGCATGTGGGTTCCAGGGGAGGGAAATGGACACAGAACTGTCCCCATAGGTCAGCCACCATTCCTGCTAGTGGCCATCAGCTTGTCTGTTCCTGTCCAACATGGCTCCCCACCCACTGGTCATTCTTGGTTTGACGTCCACCACCTCTACCCCCATGAGATATAAATCCGGTGCAAACAGCTCATGCTCCCTGTTGCACCCTGTTGGATAAATATTGGGTTGGCCAAAAAGTTCATCCAAGTTTTTCCATTAGATGTCATGGAAAACCTGAACAAACTTTTTGGCCATCCCAATAGCTGTTAATGTACTGAAAAGTCATCGGGACCAGCCCCTTCTGGGGACCACTGATTTCTGTGCTCACCAGTCCCCTCCTATGCCTGCAGGTGGGTGGCCAACACATGAGCCAGTCCAAGTGGAACAGGACTTGGTGGGACACGCGACATTGTGGTTGTACTTCAAAGTCAGAGGACCTGGATGCAAATTTCAGCCTCAGAGCTCTCTCTGTTTGGGTGCCCTTGGGCAACTGATTGACCCTCTGTGCCCGCACATGTCAATGGGCAGGGAAATGCTATTTTGCGGAAGTTACTTAGCCTTTTGTGCTGGCTTATAACGTTTTGATGATTGCATGCAGGCTAAGTCGCTTCAGTCATGTCTGACTCTTTGCAACCCCAAGGATTGTAGCCCACCAGGCTTCTCTGTCCATGGGATTCTCCAGGCAAGAATACTGGAGTGGGTTGCCGTGCCCTTCTCCAGGGGATCCTCCCAATCCAGAGATCAAACCCACGTCTCTTATGTCTCCTGCATTGGCAGGCAGGTTCTTTACCACTAGTGCCACCTGCGAAGCCCATTTTGATAACTGGATTAGCTTATTTCTTAATCTTCTTGTCTTCCATAATCAAGAGGAATTCCTGGCTGATTCCTGCTTACCTCTCCAATCCACCATCTGCTTCTCTATTCACTTGACGCGTGTTTACTGTGTCGTTATTTCCTGGGTGTGAAGATACAGCAGTGAGCAGGTAGAGTGAAAAGTCTGCCCCCAGCAATTGTGGCCCACGGAGCACCCACCACATGTGGGAGCTGGGCTGTTGGCTTCGCGCAATGTTTCATTGACTCTTCTCTGTGTCTCTTGAAGGTAGAACCTATGATTGTGCCCATTTTATAGCTGGAGAAACTGAAGCTCAGAGCTTGAGCAATTTACCCGAGATCGATGATTCGTGTCAGAATTGAGATTTGAACTTAAACCGTTCTGAAGCCAGATCCTGAACTTTCCTCCACTAACTGCTCATCTGATTGGGCCACTCCTGAATGTATAATCCTCTGTTGGCCTCCATACTCCTAAACTTGGCCCAAGGGTCCAGCCAGGCCTGACCCCTGCCTTTGTCTTCTGCCTCAAGTCTCTCCTGTCCCCTTTGAACTCCTTCACTCTGGCTGGATACCTCCCTCCAGCCACACTGATCGTTCAGCTCCCCAGACAGATCTATGGCTCTCTTACCTCCTAGCCTTTGCACATGCTGTTCCCTACACCCAGAATACCCTTCCCCTCTGCTTGGCTGGTTAACATTCCTTCTCCTCCAGGTCCCAGCCAGACCTAGCCTCCTCAGGGATGCTCTCCTCTTTCCCCTGAGGCTTTATGTAGTTTTGGCTGTGCTGTGTCTTTGTCACTGCTCTGACTTTCTCTAAGATGCAACAAGCAGGGACTACTCTCTCGTTGCAGTGTGGGGGCTGCTCATTGTGGTGACCTCTCTTGTTGCAGAACTTGAGCTCCAGGGTGCGAGGGCTTTAGCAGTTGTGTTCTTGGGCTCTACAGCACAGGCTCAGTAGTTGTGGCACACAGGCTTAGCTGCTCCAAGGCATGTGGGTGCTGGAGAAGACTCTTGAGAGTCCCTGGGACAGCAAGGAAATCAAACCAGTCAATCCTAAAGGAAATCACCCCTGAATATTTATTGGAAGGACTGATTCTGAAGCTGAAGCTCCAATACCTTGGCCACCTGATGCAAAGAGCCAGCTCATTGGAAAAGACCCTGATGCTGGGAAAGACTGAGGGCAGGAGGAAAAGAGGGTGACAGAGGATGAGATGGTTGGATGGCATCACAGACTCAACAGACGTGAGTGTGAGCAAACTCCAGGGGACAGCGAAGGACAGGGGAGCCTGGTGTGCTTCAGTCCATGGGGGTTGCAGAGTCGGACAGGACTGAGTGAACAACAACAACAACGACAACGATATGTGGTCTTTCTGAATCAGGGATTGAACTCATTATCTCCTGCATTGGCAGGCAGATTCTTTACCACTGAGCCACCAGGGAAGCCCTTCCTGAGACTTTTATACTAACTGGCTAAACCTCTGAGTAGCCTGTAAGTTCCCGAGGTCAGGGTCATTTGTTTGCCTTTTTCAAAGCTGTATCCTGAGGTCATAGCACAGGGCCTACCTGGCACATAAGAGGAACTCAACAATATTTGCTGAACCCACAAATCGATGAACACTTGCAGAAGTCACTCTCCCGGCCTCCTCTTCTCACCCAGATATTGCAAAAGTCAGCTGTAACATAAACATGGGGGATATTTTTCATGACAGATGAAAATGGCAATTGTTAACAGACTTACTGACTGTATATAAACTTGAAGTATCTGGGAAACAGGACTGAACTTGAGCATTCCACTAGGGTAAGGGTTTGAATAACTTTTTTCCCCCCTTAGAAAAGGAGATGTGGGACTTTCTTGGTAGTCCAGTGGTTAAGAATCCACCTGCCAATGCAGGGAACACGGGTTCAATCCCTGATGTGGGGAGATCCCACCTGCTGCTGAGCAACAAAGCCTGTGTGCCACAGCGACTGAAGCCTGGATTCTCTATAGACCATGTTCTGCAGCAAGAGAAGCCCCCACAATAGAGGCCTACACACCACAACTAAAGAGCAGCCCCCACTCGCTGTAACTAGAGAAAGCCCACGCGCAGCAGTGGAGACACGGCATGACTCAAAGAAGCAATAAATAAAAAAAAGATGTGGACGACCCGGGCGAGATCGACGAGCTCCCTCTTGGAGAGAACATTCCATAAAGGTGTGCCCGTGATGACACCCTTTGTAGGGAGTCCAGTGCTGAGAGGCAGGGCTCCTGCAGAGGCGAGCACAGTCCCCAATCGTGGTGTCCAGGTGGATGACTACGGAGCTCCATCCAGCATCCCTGTCACCAGACAACTTGCTGCAGGGTCAGACTTGCTGGACCCGCTGTGCCAAACCACGTAGCCGACTTCTCGGGTTGGGGCTGGTTGAGACTTCCAGCAGGGCCCTAAGACATCAGAGGGTGTCAGGAGGTGCTTTGCACAGCAGAGGAAGAAGAAAGCAGGGGACTTGGGGGCTGAGGATGAAGAGCAGAAGTGTGGGGGCAGCAAGGGCTTCTCTGGGACCCAATCCCCCAGCCCAACTATCTCCAGGAAAGGCCACAAAATCCACAGATGCTAGTGTGAGCGACTATAGTGCGTAGCTGAGGACAGGACCAGGGCTGCTCTTTTTGGGATTGATGTGAGGGAGGGTGGACCCCCAGAGACAGAGCAGGAGGACCCCTCATGTGACCTGCAGCGCAGACATCCGGGCCAGCCTCCAGTGCCCTCATTCTGGGATTGGAAGTGATGGCCCACCATCGAAGGCAGGGAGGTGCCCGTAGACACCCACAGGGTCACCACAGAGCTGGGGCACACAATTGGGAAGGTGGGACAGCAGAGGTGCCTCCACGTGGAGCCCCAGGGGTGGAGTCACCGGATTCCCTCAGAGGCCGGGATGGTCCAGAACTAGGGTGATGGGGGAGGGGGCCGCTGGGCCAGGCTGGGGTCTCTGCTTGCAGGGCCTCCCCACGGAGGAGTCGAGTCAGAGGGTGAGAACGAGGCCGGACTAGACCCTAGCTCCGAGTGGTCCACTCTCCTTCCCTTTCGTCCAGCACAACCTCCATCCTTCCTCCTCCTTAGAAATGCTGCCTGGCCGACCTGAGGAGGTGGGTGCCCAGCCTCAGGTGGGCACTCACGGCTGCTGCCAGCCCACCACCCTGTCTTCTGCTGGCCATGAGTGCAGACGCTGGAGCCACAGGCCTGGGGTTCGAGTCCTGCCTCCACTTTGGAGTTGCTCTGTGTCTTTGGCAACTGACCTCACTGCTGAGCCTCAGTTATTCCACCTGTAAGATGGGTGGTTCTGAGGATTCAGAGGGACACAGTATGACGGGTGCTTGTCACAGAGCAAGTGCTGGGGACTGGGGACTCGCGGTGGCTGCCGTGTTTATTGGGGTTATTTTTCCCTTCTGGGAGGCGCTGTCCCAGGCAGCCACTGCCCTATCAAGACTGGACATCCAGGAGACTTCCCTGGCGGTCCAGTCATTAAGACCCTTAGCGCCAATGCAGGGGGCCCAGGTCAAGGAATTAGATCTCATACAGTGCAACTGAGAGCCCTCACGCCATAACTGAGACCCAGCACAGTTCAGTTCAGTCGCTCAGTCATGTCCGACTCTTCGCGACACCATGAATCGCAGCACTCCAGGCCTTCCTGTCCATCACCAGCTCATGGAGTTCATGCAGACTCACGTCCATCGAGTCGGTGATGCCATCCAGCCATCTCATCCTCTGTCATCCCCTTCTCCTCCTGCCCCCAATCCCTCCCAGCATCAGTCTTTTCCAATGAGTCAACTCTTCATATGAGGTGGCCAAAGTACTGGAGCTTCAGCTTTAGCATCATTCCTTCCAAAGAAATCCCAGGGTTGATCTCCTTCAGAATGGACTGGTTGGATCTCCTTGCAGTCCAAGGGACTCTCAAGAGTCTTCTCCAACACCACAGTTCAAAAGCATCAATTCTTCGGCGCTCAGCCTTCTTCACAGGCCAATTCTCACATCCATACATGAATACTGGAAAAACCAGAGCCTTGACTAGACGGACCTTAGTCGGCAAAGTAATGTCTCTGCTTTTGAATATACTATCTAGGTTGGTCATAACTTTTCTTCCAAGGAGTAAGCGTCTTTTGATTTCATGGCTGCAGTCACCATCTGCAGTGATTTTGGAGCCCAAAAAAATAAAGTCTGACACTGTTTCTACTGTTTCCCCATCTATTTCCCATGAAGTGATGGGATCAGATGCCATGATCTTCGTTTTCTGAATGTTGAGCTTTAAGCCAACTTTTTCGCTCTCCTCTTCACTTTCTGCCATAAGGGTGGTGTCATCTGCATATCTGAGGTTATTGATATTTCTCCCGGCAATCTTGATTCCAGCTTGTGTTTCTTCCAGTCCAGCATTTCTCATTATGTACTCTGCATAGAAGTTAAATAAGCAGGGTGACAATATACAGCCTTGATGTTCTCCTTTTCCTATTTGGAACCAGTCTGTTGTTCCATGTCCAGTTCTAACTGTTGCTTCCTGACCTGCATACAGATTTCTCAAGAGGCAGGTCAGGTGGTCTGGTATGCCCATCTCTTTCAGAATTTTCCACAGTGTATTGTGATCCACACAGTCAAAGGCTTTGGCATAGTCAATAAAGCAGAAGTAGATGTTTTTCTGGAACTCTCTTGCTTTTTCCATGATCCAGTGGTTGTTGGCAATTTGATCTCTGGTTCCTCTGCCTTTTCTAAAACCAGCTTGAACATCAGGGAGTTCATGGTTCACGTATTGCTGAAGCCTGGCTTGGAGAATTTTGAGCATTACTTTACTAGCATGTGAGATGAGTGCAATTGTGTGGTAGTTTGAGCATTCTTTGGCATTGCCTTTCTTTGGAATTGGAATGAAAACTGACCTTTTCCAGTCCTGTGGCCACTGCTGAGTTTTCCAGATTTGCTGGCATATTGAGTGCAGCACTTTCACAGCATTATCTTTCAGGATTTGAGACAGCTCAACTGGAATTCCATCACCTCCTCTAGCTTTGTTTGTAGTGATGCTATCTAAGGCCCACTTGACTTCACATTCCAAGATGTCTGGCTCTAGATAAGTGATCACATCATCATGATTATCTGGGTCGTGAAGATCTTTTTTTGTACAGTTCTATGTATTCTTGCCACCTCTTCTTAATATCTTCTGCTTCTGTTAGGTCCATACCATTTCTGTCCTATACTGAGCCCATCTTTGCATGAAATGTTCCCTTGGTATCTCTAATTTTCTTGAAGAGATCTCTAGTCTTTCCCATTCTGTTCTTTTCCTCTATTTCTTTGCATTGATCACTGAAGAAGGCTTTCTTATCTCTTCTTGCGATTCTTTGGAACTCTGCATTCAGATGCTTATATCTTTCCTTTTCTCCTTTGCTTTTCGCCTCTCTTCTTTTCACAGCTATTTGTAAGGCCTCCCCAGACAGCCATTTTGCTTTTTTGCATTTCTTTTCCATGGGGATGGTCTTGATCCCTGTCTCCTGTACAGTGTCACGAACCTCATTCCATAGTTCATCAGGCACTCTATCAGATCTAGGCCCTTAAATCTATTTCTCACTTCCACTGTATAATCATAAGGGATTTGATTTAGGTCATACCTGAATGGTCTAGCAGTTTTCCCTATTTTCTTCAATTTGAGTCTGAATTTGGCAATAAGGAGTTCATGATCTGAGCCACAGTCAGCTCCTGGTCTTGTTTTTGTCGACTGTATAGAGCTTCTCCATCTTCGGCTGCAAAGAATATAATCAATCTGATTTCGGTGTTGACCATCTTGTGATGTCCATGTGTGGAGTCTTCTCTTGTGTTGTTGGAAAAGGGTGTTTGCTATGACCAGTGCATTTTCTTGGCAAAACTCTATTAGTCTTTGCCCTGCTTCATTCCGCATTCCAAGGCCAAATTTGCCTGTTACTCCAGGTGTTTCTTGACTTCCTACTTTTGCATTCCAGTCCCCTATAATGAAAAGGACATCTTTTTTGGGTGTTAGTTCTAAAAGGTCTTGTAGGTCTTCATAAAACCGTTCAACTTCAGCTTCTTCAGCGTTACTGGTTGGGGCATAGACTTGGATAACTGTGATATTGAATGGTTTGCCTTGGAGATGAACAGAGATCATTCTGTCGTTTTTGAGATTGCATCCAAGTACTGCATTTCGGACTCTTTTGTTGACCATGATGGCTACTCCACTTCTTCTGAGGGATTCCTGCCTGCAGTAGTAGATATAATGGTCATCTGAGTTAAATTCACCCATTCCAGTCCATTTTAGTTCGCTGATTCCTAGAATGTCAATGTTCACTCTTGCCATCTCTTGTTTGACCACTTCCAATTTGCCTTGATTCATGGGCCTGACATTCCAGGTTCCTATGCAATATTGCTCTTTACAGCATCAGATCTTGCTTCTATCACCAGTCATATCCACAGATGGGTATTGTTTTTGCTTTGGATTCATCCCTTCATTCTTTCTGGAGTTATTTCTCTACTGATCTCCAGTAGCATATTGGGCACCTACTGACCTGGGGAGTTCCTCTTTTGGTATCCTATCATTTTGCCTTTTCCTACTGTTCATGGGGTTCTCAAGGCAAGAATACTCAAGTGGCTTGCCATTCCCTTCTCCAGTGGACCACATTCTGTCAGACCTCTCCACCATGACCCGCCCGTCTTGGGTTGCCCCACGGGCATGACTTTGTTTCATTGAGTTAGACAAGGCTGTGGTCCTAGTGTGATTAGACTGACTAGTTTTCTGTGAGTATGGTTTCAGTGTGTCTGCCCTCTGATGCCCTCTTGCAACACCTACCATCTTACTTGGGTTTCTCTTACCTTGGGCGTGGGGTATCTCTTCACGGCTGCTTCAGCAAAGCACAGCTGCTGCTCCTTACCTTGGATGAGGGGTATCTTCTTACCGCTGCCATTCCTGACCTTCAACGTGGGATAGCTCCTCTAGGCCCTCCTGTGCCTGCGCAGCCACCACTCCTCGGATTGCTCCTCCCGGCCGCCGGCCCTGGCCTCGGGCGCAGGCGGCTGCGAGCCGGCGCACTAAGCACAGCCGAGAGGAGCTACCCCACGTTCGAGGTCAGGGGCAGTGGCCTAGAGTGCCAGGCTGCAACGGCGCAGGAACGGCCGAGAGGAGCTACCCCGCGTCCGAGGTCGGTGGCGGCCGGGAGGAGACACCCTGCATCCGAGGTCAGGGGCGGTGACCCTGAGGAGCCACTGCGAGCCCGAGGCCAGGGACAGCAGCTGGGAGGAGACCCAGCCCAGCCAGAAAAAAACAAACAGTGGGCATCTGCCCTGAAGACAAGCTACAGGGGATAGGTTTACATTTGGCTTGTGGCCGAAGGTACAGATCAAGTTCAAGGTCAAGGGGCAAAATCTCCAGACCCAGACAGGGGGCACTTGTGCCCGTTACAGGCAGAGTCAGGACTAGGGCCCAAGGATCCCGACCTCAGTCCTAAGACACGGCATCCCCAAGACTGGAGCTCCTGAACACACCCTCTCTAGGGCCTGGGGCAGGGAGGTTGAAGGGTGGGGCTCAACCAAGGTTTTTGAAGAACAAACCAACCATAAAAATCTGGTCCTGTCACTCCCAGCTGAAAACATCCTGCGACCTGCAGGAGCGATTTCAAACATGTTTGCTGCAGAACCCTTCAAAAGGAACTTCCCACGGAAAATCTAAACTCACAACCAATGAAAGCACCGCTTCGCTACCTGAGACCAGGGGTGGGGGCTGGGGCCACCTCCCTTTGGTTGATCTTCTTCCCGGTTCCTGGGGCACCTCTGACGAAGCCCTAGAATTCCGGGGAGCTGTTTGAATCAAGTTCAGGTTCAAGTTCAAATGCCTGAGCAGAGTGTATAAGGGATTCACGGTTCAGCCTTACACGCGCCCCACTCACCTCACCTCCCAGCCTTCCCCACGTGCAGCCTGGAATGATCAGAACAGCCCATGGTCCTCCTGCCACGACTGACTCTCACCTTTGACCAGCCCTACATGCTGTCCCTTCTACTTTCAATTCTTCCCACCTGTTTCCCGTTTGTCTCACTTCCATGCACCCTTCAAAACTCAGTCAAGCATCACCTCCTCCAGGGAGCCTTCCCAGGGCCCTGTGTACGAAGGCACTGTCCTTCTGGTCCTGCACACATGCCTTGCTGAGAGCCTTTATCACCTGCCTTGTACTGTTAGTGGGTTGTGCCAGGAGGCGGTCCGGTGTAGGAGCTCAGAGCTGGCCCAGGAGCCTCAGAAACTTGGGTTCAAATCCTGACTCTCAGCTCATCTGCTGTGGTTCCTTGGGTAAGCGTCCCAACCTGTCTGAACTCAGTTTTCTCATGTGCCAAGTGGGAGTAATGACAGCCACATCCCACGGCAGACAGCAGGACCGGATGAGTTAGAGTGGGCAGAAAGCGCGGCCTGGGTACGTGTGCTCAGTCCACGTGTACTGAGCTAAAGGGCGGCCACCCCTCCTGCAGGCGCCCAGGGAGTCCTTGTTGCTGTTGTTTAGTCCCTCAGTCATGCCCGACTCTTTGCGACCCCATGGACTGTGGCCCACAGGCTGCTCTGTCCGTGGGATTTCCCAGGCAAGAATACTGCAGTGGGTTGTCATTTCCTTCTCCAAGGGATCCTTACAACCCAGGGATCAAACCTGCATCTCTTGCATTTTCAAGTGGATTTTTTACCACTGAGCCGCCGGGGAAACCTGGGGAACCCTGCTCGGAAATAGTAGATGCTAGGGGTGGGGCCACAGTGAGACAGAAGCTGCGGATCTGCCCTCAAGGAACTGACAATCCAGGCAAGGGAGCAGAAGTCTAGACTTGAGGCAATGAAATAATGCAACACCCGTTAATCACAGGCTGAAAGGGTTGAGTCCAACTTGGCTGGATCATGAGTCTTGGCCCAAAACAGACGCTTCATAAATGTTGAAATGAAAAGAGTTCAACGGAAGGAAAAAGTGCCTAGTCTAGAGAGCATGTGTGGGGAGCAAGAACTTGAGAGGGGGTTTAGGGGGTGTGTGCTGAAGCCAGGGAGTCCAGGAGGGGCTGGGGGGCAGGTGGGGAGCACCCCTGTTTTATTCCAACTCTGTTACAAAGGACTTCAGGCTGCTTCAAAATCACCTCATTGTTTCTCTCTTCCCTCTACCTTTCTGTATTGTCTGGATGTTTTTCCTGGAGCATGTGTTACTTTGAAAGTCAGAAAAAGCAATTAAGTTATTTTCATTTGCAAGATTTTTTTTTCCCCCTGAAATCACGTGCACCAAGGACAGTTAAAGTTTTCAAAGCAAAAATAGAGGAGGCATCAGAAGCGATGGTGAAGGGGGTGGTAATTATACCAGGAACCTGGGAAGAATGAGTTATTTTGAACAACAGTTCATTTTGACTTTGAGCTTCCAAAGACAAGGCCGAAAGGGAAACGGGCAGAAGTGGAAGATGGGGTGATAATAATAGCCAGCACCTCGCAGTGCGGAAAGGGAGCTGAAAGAAGCAGGGGGTATACAGTGGCTCCAGTTTGCTAGGCACTTCGTGGAAGCCTTGAGCCTTGCTGAATCTACCCTATGGCCTCCTGGGGTGGGTGCCACCTCCATCTTCACTGTGCAGATGAGAGAACTGACGTTCGGAGAATCCAGCATCCCATCCAATGTCCAGGAGCAGGAAGCTGCTAAAAGTGGAGAGGCTCAGACCCGAGCCCACACCCTCCGGGAAAGCCGCAGGTGGAAGCTGCAACCTGCACCGGCGGACTGGGTGGTCCCCATGAGCAGGCACAGCAGGGGAAGGACCGGCCATCCGCACACCCCTGGGCCTGACAGCTGCAAGCTGGCTCTGGGCCTCCTAATGGAGTCCTGATACAGCGCATGACAGTGACAGTTGAGCCCAGAGATAGCAGGGTGCGTCATGTCTGTCTGACAGAAGGGACAGGTCACCAGCAGCCCTGTAATCCTCTGATTTCTGCAAGGCTGCTGCACTTAACCCCTGCCTCTCCAGACTGGGCAGTGGCCACACCAGTCAGTGGCCAGTGAGTTGGGGGGCCTGAGAATCCAGAGCGGGAATCCTGGCTCCTCTCTCTTCCCATCCCCAGGAGGACCTTTCACTCCCGCTACCCCGCCGGTGCTTGCTCGGGCAGTTGGAGCAGAGGGAGAGAGCCCTGTCTCTGCCCTCAACCCCTACCTCCCTACTCCTTCTCCACCTGGAGGTCAATAAGGGTCTTTGAAAAAGCGAAATTTCATGAGAATGTCTTGCTGCCCTCATCCCTTCAGTGACTCCCTATTGCCCTCAGGATAAAGTCAAGCTCCTTATGGTGTCCTGCAGGCTCCCTCTAGTCCAGCCCTTGCCGTTTCTCTAGCCTTTCCCCTGGACTCCTTTCTGGTCCTCCTGTCCAGCTCTGCCTCAGGGCCTTTTCATATACCATTCCCACCAATGCCAACTGTGATCCTGTCCTGCTTCACCTCTGCCCTCTCGGTGTGCTGGCTCAGCTCTTATCCTCCAGGTCTCAACTTAACTTGCTTGATTTGCTGAGACTGGGTCAGGGTGCTGTGTAACCAGCAGCCCCAGTCATTCAGACCGTGATTCTCTGAGATCCACACAGGCACCACCTCCGTGAATTCTCACAGCATCCGAGAGGGCTAGGCATTGCAACCATCCCGTTTTCTCCACCAGGAAGGTAATGCTCTGAGAGACCGGGGCTACAGGGCACACGGCCAATCTGGAGCAGAGTCACGATTTGAACCCGGGTCTGTCTGAGGCCCTGGAGTTCTCCTCCAGGCAGACTTTGGGAGCTGGAAGCCACCTTAGATGACACAGTCCAAAACCCTCCAGGGACGGGTGTGGAAACTGAGTCCTAGAGAAGGGTGATGACCCTCTGCCACCCCAGGGGTCCCCTAGCAAGTTGGTGGGGAGCTGGGAGAGCATCCTGGCCCAGGCCTGTATTATTCTTAGTCCCCCATCCAATGAGCCTTGCCACGTCTCTCCTAGAGGGAGCCTCCGGGGGCAGCAGCAGAGAAGGGAGGTGACGCCCCGGCTAGGCACCCTTCCCCAGAAGCTGGACTGGAAGCAAAGGGGCTTCTCAGAGAGGCGCCCTGCCCACTCCTCCCCCAACCCTGCTGGCAGCTGCTTAGCACAATTAGCCAACAAGTGGCTGTTTTGTGGAGTTACTGCTGATGTGTTTTAAGTGGCTTTCTGAGTGGGAAATGTTTAGTAGGAGAGTCAGGCAGACAAAAGCGGAGCGAATGCATTAGGTTTTATCGGTCTGTTTTGCACACATCTGACATCACTCTTTGAAGCAAGTTCTCTTTAGCCCTGGGAGCATGATAAAGAGACAAGAGGGAGAGAGTGCAGACAGGCAGACACGCTCGCTCGCGTGCACACGCGCCGTCTTCCGAGTGGAGGCATAATGGCCGCAGACGTTGGAGCGAACTGTCCGACAGATGGGGCCCGCCCTGCTCCAGAGGAGAAGCTGGGGATGGCAGAGACAGTCTTCAGGTGAAACAGAATAACTGAATTAGCCAACCATTGTGCACTGAGATGGTAATGCGTCTGCCGCTTCCTAATGGCCACCCAGTTGCCAGAGAACGAAACCTCTTCTGATCACGCAGCCGGTCCAAGGACAAGAGTCACCGAGAGATGGCAGAGGAGGGAGCGGGGAGGAGGGAGCCCTCCTTCCCCGGGCAGGGGCTTGGACAAAGGGTCCACCTCCTGGTCACTCTCATGGATGGGGCTTCTGCTCTACTTTGCTAAGAAGTAGAGAGCAAAGGAGTAGGTCCCTGTGGGGGAGATGCTGGGGTCGGGGGCTGGGGTCCCGAGAGCAGGAAGGCGTGTGGCAGACAGGCGGTTGGTACAAGGGTAGGCAGTGAAGGTATGGTCTGGAGGTAAAGCCGCTTTCCTTAACCTCAGTTCAATACAGGCATCTTTATTAGCCCCCTTTCTCCCAGGTTTTGTTTCTTAAAAGGAGAGGATTTGATTTTACCCATTGTCCATCCATTCATCATCCATCCAACCACCTACTTGTCCACCCATCCATCCAGATGGACAGTCATTCCTTGAATAAGTATTTTTGTTCAATAAAGGTTAAAGACATTTTCCTTTCCTCTGTGTACCTCTTTGAGGACTGAGGTTACATACACTTTCTTACCATCATTCCTTTTTCATGGTGAGTTCTTTCCCTGGAAACCCTCATCCTTCTATGTTTGCTTACTGACATTTTTATCTACTTTCAAAGCCCATTTTGCATGCTAGCTCCCGGGTGGGGCTTTTTCAGATTCACTTGTCTCTATCTGAGTTATAGATCATTTAGTAAGTATGTTTTGAGCCCTGATTCAGGGTCAGGCATGTTGCTAGGGGCTGGGAATACTGAGTGAATGAGAAGCTTATAGGTTAGCAGAGGGAAGATGATGATTTAAAATCCCAGATAATTATTAATTACAGTTGTGATGTGCTATGTGGAGGAGCTGCCTGGGCTGTAGGGCATCTTGGTTGGGGATCAGGAAGGCTGCCTGGAGGAAGAGGCCCTGTGGGGAGGGCTGGAAGGGTGGGTCAGGAGGAGAGGCGTGGGGGACACTGAGAGCCTCAGGTGGGCAGAAAGACGAGGAAAGGAGATGTCTGGGCAGCAGAAAAGTAGTGAGAAAGCTCTGAGGAGAGAGAGAGAGATCCCTGAGGAGTGGGAGGGGACACGCTGGGGGCCAGTGAGCCCATGTGAGCCTGGGCACAGGGGTGAGACCAGAAGGGGCCCGATTCTCCAAGCCTCAATGGTAAATACTGGAGGTGACAGAGGGGAGGATGAAGGGAGGCGCCCAGGACAGTCCTTGGCCAGGAGGAACTGGGCATGGAGGGGAACCCAGTCTGGGCTGGGAATCTATTGGGCTGGCCAAAAAGTTCATTTGAGTTTTTCTTAAGATGCTGTGAGAAAACCCAAATGAACTTCTTGGCCAGCCCAATAGGTGATGGAGGAGAAGGATGCTCTTTTTTACCAGAAGCAAGGATTTCATTCAATTCACCGATACCTTCCTGCTTCCCCTGTCCTTCACCCGACCCCCAGTCCTCTGTTCTGGGCCTTCTTCTGCTCTGTCCATTCCCGCCAGCCCTGGTCAGAAGCTGGAGGACGGGAAAGGCATAGTATGAACAAGAAGAATAAGAGACTGACTTGCCTAGCAGGCAGGTTTAGACCCCACCACCACCACCGCCCCTGCCGCTGCTTTAAGTCCCTTAAGTTGGATAAACCATCTTCAAGGGGCCCCTGGAAAAAGACGGTGCCTCTTGCAATGTTTCCCTCAGGATCACTTTCAGCAAAGAGGATGATTTCTCCCTTGAGTAAAAGATAGACTTTCTTTTTTTGCTTTTTATTTTTTAATTTATTTTTAATTGGAGGATAATTGCTTTACAGTGTCGTGTTGGTATCTGTTGTACAACAATGTGAATCAGTTATAAGTGTACACATATCCCTTCCCTCCTAAATCTCTTTTTCCTTTTTCCCGCAGAGAGCAGGGGCTACTCCTGGTTGTGGTGCGTGCGCTGTAGGCGCATGGGCCTCAGTACTTCGGCACGGGTTCTAGAGCGCAGGCTCAAACAGCTGTGGCCCATGGCCATTGTTAGTTGCTCTGCCGCACGTGGGATCTCCCAGGATCAAAGATGGAACATTGTCCCTGAATTGATTCTTATCCACTGTGCTACCAGAGAAGTCCAAGCCTCTTTTTTCTCTTTCTCATTACAGTAGTAATATGTTCTTGCTGGGAAAAAAAAAAAAAAGTTGGGTCACAGAGCTCAACAGACACAGAACCTTAGGGCCCCCTTGGCTCCACCCTTCCCCCCACCCCCACACCCAGTCCATCAGCTCATCCTGCTGTCTCCACCTTCAGAACCAATCCTGACTCCAACACGGGCCACCCCCTCCATCCTGCTGCCTGATCCAAGCCCCCTCACGGATCTTGCAGACCCAGCAGTAGCATCCTAATGGTCTCCAGATTGAGCCCCGGCCTCAGGCTCTTCACTCAGCAGTCACAGGAGACCATGCCTTTGACGGCAGTGGTGCTGCAAGGAACCACGACACATCGCTGACTAAAAGCCCCTCATGCCTTTTGTCTCACTCAGAGCAAAAGCCAAAGTCCTCATCTCTATCCACAATATGCTATGTGACCTGCCCTCCATCTCTCCTCTCCTCCGCCTGCCTTCCTCCCCTTCTGCCCTCTATACCCCCCTTCCCACTAGTAGCTTCCTTGCTGCTCCTTGAACCCATGACCCCACTCTCACCTCAGGGCCTTTGCACCTGCTACTTTGAGCATCCCTCCCCAGCCTCCTCCATCTGGAGGGCTAGCTCAGGTTGCTTTCCAAATGTCACCACTTCAGAAAGTCTTCCCTCCCAGCCTTGTTTAACAATAACCCCTTCCTGGGCTGAAGGGAGAGGGAAGTGGGGAATTCCTGTTAAATGGGCGTAGAGTTTCAGCTTAACAAGATGAAAACAAGCTTAACAAGTCCTGGAGGTGGATGGTGGTGATAGTTGCATGAAAATGTGAAATGCCACCAAGCTCTACACATAAGAATACTAAGGAGGCCATAAAAAAGGAAAAAGACTTGGAGATTGTCATGCAAAGTGAAGTAAGTCAGAAAGAGAAAAGCAAATATCGTGTAACTCATATCATATAGCTTATATGTGAAATCTAGAAGAAAGGTCCAGAAGCCCATGATGTTAATGGGGTCTCTCCTTGCTGGCTGGACCAGAACTGCCAACTTCTCCCGGCACTGCTGGATTTCAGTGTCTGTTCTCCTCCACACCCCATAGCAGCTGCTCTCTGGAAGGACTCACACGGTCTTGTCCTGAGCTTGCACAGCCCAGATCACTTGCTTAGAAACCCATTACTGCCCAGCAACCTCTACTCCAGCCCCACAGATACCAGCTGTTTTAGCAGTTCCCCATTTTGACCTTTCCCTCCCCAGCTCAGGGGGATGGCTGTATTCAGCTTGCACCTCAGCTCTGTGCTCTGTGGTTGGGGCCCTGCCTCCCAAGGCTGAGCGAGTGTGGAGCTTACCTCACAGGTTTTTCCCTCCTCCCAGGGATTTCAGCCTTGCACTTCCTGAAAACAGCTGCCTCATATGTTTGGTCCAGGGCTTCCCAGGTGGCTAATCAGTAAAGAATTCGCCTGCCGATGCAGGAGATGCATGTTTGATCCCTGGGTAGGGAAGATCCTCTGGAGAAGAAAATGGCAACCCACTCCAGTATTCTTGCCTGGAGAATTGCATGGCCAGAGGAGTCTGGCGGGCTACAGTCCATGGGATCCCAAGAGTGGGACATGACTTAGCGACTAAACAACTACACATTTGATCCTGTTTTACAGAGATTTATGGTGGGAGGGATGGCTGATACCCATTACTCCACCACGGCCAGTAGCAGATGATTGCTAGCAGTGTTATTCATTTGTTTCTTAAATCTAATTTTTATTTTGGGATAATTTCAGCTCCATGGAAAGGTTGCAAAAAGAGTACAGAGAGCTCCTCCATATCCTTCACCCACGCCCCCTGGAGTTAGCGTCTTATATGCAACCATGACACGTTTGTCAAAACTAAGAAATTGTCATTAGTCCAATATTACTAAACTACAGACTTAGATCTGATTTTTACCAATTTTTCCGTTAATGTCCTTTTACGACTGTTCTAGAATCCAGTCCAGAATCCCACACGCTGGTGGCTCTATGTGAAGAGCAAACACCTGGGAACAACAGAAATAGCCCCATTAACAGAACATGGGCGAATAAATCATGGTTCAGTCATGTAATGAAATATTAAGTAATGAGATGCGGTACAAATGTATACAGTGGACCATGACTCAACCATTAAAAAGAGGAAATAAGGCCATTTGCAGCAACATGGATGGACCCTGAGATTGTCACATTGAGTGAAGCAAGCCAGACGGGGGGAAAACAAGTATCGTATGGGATTACTTATATGAGGATGCTAAAAGGATTATGCAAATGAACTTATTTACCGAACAGAAACATACTCACAGACATAGAGAACTAACTTATGTTTACCAGACTGGAAGGGTGGGAGGAAGGGATAGTTAGTTAGGGATATACAGGGAGAAGGGAGTTTGGGATTTCCATATACACATACATCAACAAGAAGGACCTACCATATAGCACAGATGAACTTTGCTCAATATTATGTAACAACCTAAGTGGGGAAAGAATTTGAAAAAAAAAAAAATATATATATATATATATATATACATATGACTGAATCACTTTTCTGTGCATCTGAAACTAACACAGTGTTGTTAATCAACTATACTCCAATATAAAATACAAAGTTAACAGAAAAAAAAAGTACTACGGTAAGAGTGAAAAGAAAGGAATTGTTATATAGGCAACAACATGGATAAATATCATAGGCATAGTGTTGAGTAAAAGGAGCCTGACACAAAGAGGTGCTGATTCCATTAAGGTAAAGTGAAGTGAAGTCGCTCAGCCATGTCCGACACTTTGCGACCCCATGGACTGTAGCCCACCAGGCTCCTCTGTCCATGGGATTCTCCAGGCAAGAATACTGGAGTGGGTTGCCATTTCCTTCTCCAGGGGATCTTCCTGACCCCAGGGATTGAACCCAGGTCTCCCACATTGCAGGCAGACGCTTTAACCTCTGAGCCACCAGGGAAGCCCTAAGGTAAAGTTCTACTTAATGCTGATAGAGGTCAGAAGAGTCATTGCCATCTTTGGCAGACAGAGCCTAGGATGACCCCCATCATTCCTGGTGTTTACTCCTGCACAATCCTTTCCCCTCGTTTGTGGGTGGGACCAGTGGTTTGCTTTTAGCCAGTAGACTATGACAAAGGGGGAGGACTTTTGTGGATGTAGCTAAGGTCCCAAAGCAGTTGGATGTCGAGTTCCTTTTAAGGGTGGGCCAGACTTAATCAGGGGAAAGCCTTAGGAGGAAGAGATTCTCCTGCCGGCTGGAAGAAGCAAGCTTCTGTGGTGTGAACTGCCTGCACGAGGTCACGTGGCAAAAGCAGCCAAAGCTGATGGCCAGGAAGAACACAGGGACCTCAGCCCTATGGTTGCGAGGAGCTGAAGGCTGCCAACAACCACGAGGTCTTGGAAGAGAGCCCTGGGCTCCAGAGAGGAAACGCAGCCTGGCTTTGACACCCTGATTGCAGCCGTGGGAGACCTCGAGCAGAAGGCCGTGAAGCCATGTCCACTCCTGACCCACGGAGACCAGGAGATC
This sequence comes from Budorcas taxicolor, assembly GCF_023091745.1. Classification (NCBI taxonomy): domain Eukaryota; kingdom Metazoa; phylum Chordata; class Mammalia; order Artiodactyla; family Bovidae; genus Budorcas; species Budorcas taxicolor. The sequence goes on along the minus strand of NC_068920.1, from coordinate 159,993,231 downwards.
ACAAATGAATGTTGTAAGTTCGTGGTCATTTGTTATGCTGTGATACGTACCAAATATGCCCTTGGAAGGAGAGTGACTGGGAGAGGGTATAAGGGGCCTTCCAGGATACTGGACATGTTCTCTATCTGGATTTGGGTAGTAGTTTTATAGGTGTACTAAGTACTAAAACTTCATCAAGTCCACTTAAGATTTGTGCAATTTACCATATGTAAAGTAAAGAAAGTGAAAGTCGCTCAGTCGTGTCCAGCTCTTTGCGACCCCATGGACTATACAGTCTATGGAATTCTCCAGGCCAGAGTACTGGAGAGGGTAGCCTTTTCCTTCTCCAGAGGATCTTCCCAGCCCAGAGATTGAACCCAGGTCTCCCACATTGCAGGCAGACTCTTTACCAGCTGAGCCACAAGGGAAACCCAAGAATATTGGAGTAGGTAGCCTATCCCTTCTCCAATGGATCTTCCTGACACAGGAATCAAACCAAGGTCTCCTGCACTGCAGGCGGATTCTTTACCACGTGTAACTTACACTTTAAATTAAAAAAATTTCATTGGTGAGCACAGTGGATGACTAGCTTTGGCTTTCTCTCTCTCCCTCCACCCACCCACCACCTTCATTTATCTATCCACTACTCAGGACCACCAAGGCCTCCTCCAAGTGTCAGACATCCCCTCTCCTATCTCCCTGTTAGTCATTGGTTGCAGAAAATCTCACTTATTCAGGTGGCATTTAGAGAGCAGAGGTGGAAGCTCTTAAGTGACTCTCTTTCCAAAAATTTAAATTGAAACATGTCACCCTTCATCCGAATCCTCTAGTAGCACAAGACCCTGAGTGACTGGGGTCCTGCCCAACCTACCCCCCACCACCAACTGGGACTACCCCAGTCTCACTGCCTCCGGGACCACTCTCTCTGCTTCTTGCAGATGGGATCTGTTGTGTTTTTCTTCTTTGTTTGGCTGTGCCACATTTGCAGCTTACAAGATCTTAGTTTCCCAATCAGGGATGAACTCCAGGGCAGTGAAAATGCTGAGTCCTACCACTGGACTGCCAGGGAATTCCCTATTTTGTTTGTCTTTAAATAAATAGCTATGTGCTGTTCTGAAGTTACTTCAAATACTTTTGGACACAGGTAGGGTATCCTCCTCACTCCCCCCAACCCCCCTCTTCCCTCCCTTCCTTCTATGTTCATCTTTAGTCTCTTTCTTCAGGGTAAAGATCTTAACATGTACACATGTCACCCCTCCCAACCTCCTTACTTAACTTTATGAGACCAGCACCTCTCATACCTTAACATGTATGCAAATCAGCTGAGGACCTGGTTAAAATACAAATTCTGATTAGGACACCCTAGGGAAATGGGCCCCTAATTCTGTTTTCTAGTAAGTTCCTAGGTGACCCTTTTGGTCCCTGAACTCTGCTTCATGTAGGGGGTTGGAGAACCATCCCCTCTTCCTGCTGGTCCTGCTGCTGGGTGTAAGGGTCCCATGATGACTGAGGAAAGTTTGGACTCCTGGGCCTCCAACTTTTGGTGACCCTCCTCCTGAAATAAAGCCGCTGTTTTCTCTTGGGGAGTGAGGAGCCTGAACACAGGCTGGCTTGATGCCTCTGGCTTCTGTCCTTGGAGGGCTGTTTTAGCTGAGACAGAAGACTGTCCTGGGATCTGACTTCTATATGCAGAGTCAAGAGTGGGGAGCTCCATGCTGGTGGCACTTGGATCCACTGTGGTCTGATTCGAAGGTTTTGGGAAAGACAATCTCGGCCTTCTGAAGTGCCAGTGACACTCCAAATGCCAGAACTGCCACCTTTGCCCACAGGAGATGGCAGAAGTGCTGAGCAGGGAGAGGAAAAATCAGAGACCTCTTTGAACTTGGTCTGTAACCTTGAGGAGCCCTCTGAGCCTCAGTTTCCCCATCTGAAAACTAGGTGGCTGGACTCAGCCCATCTCTTAAAGGCTCATGCCTGAAACACTTTGGTGGACACGCCTGGGGTTGTCCTGTGCCCACACGTGCACGGAGACCTCAGCTCAGTGGCTGTCATGGTGGGGTTTCCGGGGTGGGGGAAGTCCCTCTCTGCTGTCCTAACTGAGCCACTTGGGGCTGTTTTTCACAGCACCATTGATCCAACTAAACCAGGGAGATACATTGCATCTCCTCCCGAGGTCAGGGGTTGGGCAGCCCAGCTGGTAAATCGCCCAGGGGCAGTGTTTTAAAGCCCTGCTCTGTGTTTTGACTCCTTGGGAACTAGCTTGGGAGCAGCGAGGCTTGGGGGAGGCTGCTGAAGTTTGATACGGCTTTGGGGACTGGCAGGGGCAAAGGGCTCCGGCCAAGGGAGGGACAAATAGATCGATGGGAAACTGCCATGACCTCATGACCTCAGAGATGGCTTCAAACCATGTTCTTAACATGCCCTAGTAAATCTGGGGGTGGGTCTATGTCCCCTGGGGACAGTAGGGAGTATGAGGACAGGGGCAAGGGGTAGGAGAGGCAGGAGATGCTAGGGATGCTTAGACAATGGTCCAAGTGGCTAGACGCCCAGCCTCCCCGGGCAGCCCGGCCTTGTCTGCTCTCCTTTGTCCCACACAATGGGGGCACACCACTTTACAGTTTGCACAGAATTCTCCACGCCCTGTCCTTGCTCCAGCAGACTCCACGGGGTGGGGAGTACATGGCCCCGTCTGACAGTGGGGAAACTGGGCTCAGATGGGGCTCAGCTTCCTGGTCACAGAGCTTTTAAGGAACTGCGAAGGGGCCAGTTTGAGGGGCAAAATACAAGGGAGTCTGGACAGGTCAGGGTGAGGCTCCAGAGGCTGCTGAGGACCGACTTCACTCCTTAAGAAACCACAGGAGGGTGTCAGCTGGAGGGAGGGAAGGGGCACGGCATGACGCGCTTATTGTTTTGGAAAGCTCTCACCGCGTGGGTGTGGGGAAGGCTTGCCTGGGCCTCCAGAGCTGGCGTGATGGACAACGGGGCTTGAACTTCCCTCCCGGCCCCCACCATCTTCCTAGGTAGTCACCTCGAAGTTGCCGGAGTGTGACAGACCTGAGTCCCATCTCTGCCCCTGGCTTGTTCCATGGATGTGGGCAAGTGATTTCACCTTGAAGTTTCCCCAGTTTTACAAGCATGAAAGTTTTAACAGCACCTGGGGCGGAGCATTGAGGATGGCTGCTGTTATCATCCCATTTCCCCTTCCGTCGGCCTCAGTGGTCCTCCCCGGGATGCCTCAGAGCTCCTGGTCTTGGACTGTAAAGACATCACACCTGCAGGTCCCTGGTGGCCACACGATGGGCTGTGAGCTCAGATGCCATGCAGAACAAGGGGGCTTCTGCTGGTGGTGATAGCTTACGGTGAACAGTGTCAGATTCTTCATCTCCAAAGAAGAAGATTTAGCTTCGGGACCAGGGACCAGGCTTGATCACGTAAGAGCTTCTGTGTAGCAGAGTTTTATCAAAGTATAAAGAGAGACAGAGAAAGCCTCTGACACAGACATCAGAAGGTGGCAGAGAGTGCCCCTCTCCCTAGTGTTAGCAAGCGAGTTTTATACTTTTTAAATTGGTTATGACAATAAGTCAAAAGAATGTCTCAAGGTTGTAAAGATCTTACCAGACCCACTCCCATAATTTACATTTTAAGATATCAGGACTAGTCAAAAGGTTTCCAGGAAGGAGAAACTGTCCTCAAGCAGGGTACAATGTTGCTATATAATCGTTAGTACAGAGTTTCAACTGAGTCGTTTGTTGTATAATCAAATCAGTTCTGGGCTTAAAGAAAAAACGGTTTTATGTGACTAAGACTAAGGAATGTAGAGGGGAAAAAAAGCGTTTGTCCTTTCCTCCTCTTAGAGAATTTCAGATCCCTCTCTCCTCCTCAGGGACCCGGGCTTCTTATCAACCTGCCTGGGAATTGACTGTCTCAGTGGCACTAACTGTCCTTGCTGGACCCTGCAGCCCCCCTGGGTGAGGTGCACCTAGAGGCCAGTGGGCGCCGGTTCCAGCCTGGGCTTTGCTACAACGGGCTCTGCATTGCATCTCCTTTCTGTACCTCAGTCTCCGCACTGGTACAATGACTGATGTTTCCTCAAAGCAACAGGCCCAGTCAGTCACCCACAAGGTGAGTTAGGATTTTGCATGTAGTTACATCAGACCCCATTGTGATAAATATACTCTCCTTATAATTCTCTTCCATGTCTCTCAGTATGTCAGGGAGACTTGGGTTGGTGTTGATTTGTCTTCAATGCCTTAAAAAAAAAACTTTTTATTTTATATTGGAGTAGAGAAGGCAATGACACCCCACTCCAGTACACTTGCCTGGAAAATCCCATGGACGGAGGAGCCTGGAAGGCTGCAGTCCATGGGGTCACTGAGGGTCGGACACGACTGAGTGACTTCACTTTCACTTTTCACTTTCCTGCATTGGAGAAGGAAATGGCAACCCACTCCAGTGTTCTTGCCTGGAGAATCCCAGGGACGGGGGAGCCTGGTGGGCTGCCGTCTATGGGGTTGCACAGAGTTGGACACAACTGATGTGACTTAGCAGCAGCAGAGTTGATTAACAATGTCATGAAAATTCTGGGTGTACAGGAAAGTGATCCAATTACACATATATATGTATTGATTCTTTCCCAAATTATTTCCCCATTTAGGTTGTTATATAATACTGAGCAGGGTTCCCTGCATACACAGTGGGTTCTTATTGGTTATCCATTTTAAATATTGCAATGTGCACATGTCAGTCCTACAAATGCCCTGCTATCCCTGCCACCATAACCATAAGTTTGTTCTCTAAGTCTGAATCTATTTTTGTTTTGCAAATAATTTCATTTGCATCATTTTTTAGATTCTACATGTAAGTGATATCACTGATATTTGTCATTCTCTGTCTGGCTCACTTCACCCAGTATGAGAATCTCTAGGTCCATCTATATTGCTGCAAATGGCATGGTTTCATTCTTTTTAACGGCTGAGTAACATTCCATTGTATATAGGCTTACTGCCTTTTGAAGCTTTGGTAAACTCACTTTTAAAAAATGTTTGAATATTAAAGCTTTTATGAAAAATGTGATAAAATACACAAAACACAATTTACCATCTTAACTAATTAAGTGTACGGTTTGGTGGTGCTAATGATCCCACTTTTTGTCAGCGAGAACAGAGCCCCTTAAAAAGAGCTAATAAGTAGATAATAGCAGTAAGTGGGCCCCCCCGCAGGGGGATGACCAGGTGTCCTCCTGATTCTTCCACCTGGTGTGTCCACAGATGGAGCTGCCGTGTGGCTTCTCCACCCCGCTGCTGTTGTCTGGCGGGCAGAGCCAGCTCAGCTGGGAGGCATGGCACTCAGGGCCTGGGCTCCGGCCTCAGACATACTTGGGTTCAAATCCTGGCTCTGCTTCTCACCAGCTGGGTACCTTTAGGCAGAGAGTCTAACCTCTTTGCCTAAAGAGGCTGCATCCATATCTATAAAATTGGACTGCCCTCCCCTGCACAAAGGTGTGGGTGGTGCTCAGAGGCAAACCCAGGGAGGCAAGTCATGGACGTCATGACCATGGGGAATATTAACCGGAGCTAAGCAGGGATGGACAGAGATGCTGCTGGAGGAATTTCTTTCTTGTTCTCATCCTCACCTCCAGCCCGCCAAAGGGTGGCTTAGGGCACAGGCCCTTCTTTCTTTCTAAAACACATTTTATTTATTTACTATTTAGTTTTGGCTGTGTCGGGTCTTTGCTGTGCAGGCTTCTCTCTGGTCGCGGTGAGTGGGGCTCCTCTCTAGCTGTGATGTGCAGGCTTCCCATTGCTGTGGCTTCTCTTGCTGCAGAGCACGGGCTCTAGGGCGTGCGGGCATCAGCAGCTGTGGCTCCTGGGCCAGAGCACAGACTCAGTGGTTGTGGCACACAGACTCAGTAGTTGTGGCACACAGGCTCAGTGGTTGTGGCACACAGACTCAGTAGTTGTGGCACACAGGCTCAGTGGTTGTGGCACACAGGCTCAGTGGTTGTGGCACACAGGCTCAGTGGTTGTGGCACACAGGCTCAGTGGTTGTGGCACACAGACTCAGTACTTGTGGCACACAGGCTCAGTACTTGTGGCACACAGGCTCAGTGGTTGTGGCACACAGGCTTAGTAGTTGTGGCACACAGGCTTAGTTGCTCCGTGGCAGGTGGGATCTTCCCCGGATCAGAGATGGAACCCACGTCCCCTGCATTGGCAGGCGGATTCTTTATGAGCCACCAGGGTGCACAGGTCTTTTGTGAAGCTCCTTTTCATTTGGAAGGCTGCCCTCCCCAATGGTCTGTTTCCACCCTGATGCTTCCCAAGACCAGAGAAAGGGAGTGAGGAGCAGGCCCTCGAGATCTGGGTACAGGTGGCTCAGCCTTACCTGCCTCCCTCCTCCCAAAGGGCAGGGGCTGCGCAAAGGGCCATGTCACTGACCAGTGCAAAGGAGGGAGCAGATTGCAGGGGTGGGGGGGGACCAGCATGCCCGAGGAGTCCACTTGTCCTCCTCTGGGGCGGGGCTCTGACAGACTGTACCCTCCCAGGGCAGCCATCAGTCCCTGGCCTCTTTCTGCATCTGCGGCCCCAGGAGTCAGGCCTGAGGCTGCTGCCCAGCCCGTGTGCCAGCCCTGGCAGCCTGCTTCCCAGGAACCTGCCCTGGGACACAGATAAAGCCGCCTTTCAGAGCTCTGTTCAGGCCACTGCAGGGGGCTTAGGGTGGAGTGCTGGGGTCCTCCGAGCTGTCAGACAAAGCCGCCTTGTTGGGAAGGCTCAGACAGAGCATGGACCCCGCCCCCCGCCAACCCAGGGAGACCCTGCCCCTAAGGGCACATGGGGCCAACATGGTCCCAAGGGCAGGGCAACCGGCCTCATTGAGTCCTGGACGCAGGAGGGAAGGGAGGGTGGGGCTAAGGGGCTCGGATCTCTGAGAGCAGGACTCTTGGGTTTGGGGATGCTTTTCTCAACCACGTGAGCCACCCATTGTTCTGGATGCTGTTAGAGCAAACCGGGCCATGGGGCCCTGGGCCACCCGGCTGCACCCCCTCCTCAGGCCCTCATTCTTTCCTCCTGAACCCACTCAGCCCGTTCAGATGCTTGAACCTCCAGGGTACACGCTGTTCCCTCTGCCTGGGATGCCCTTCCCTACAATTCTCACACGGCCGCCCCTGCTCGTTGTCCTTGGAGGTGGCTCGGACCACTGTCCAACACGATGGCTCAGCAGTGAAGAATCCGCCTGCAATGCCGGAGGTGCAGGTTCGAGCCCTGGGTCATGAAGATCCCCTGGAGAAGGAAATGGCACCCACGTCAGTATTCCTGCCTGGAGAATCCCATGGACAGAGGAGGCTGGCGGGCTCCCGTCCATGGGGTTGCAGAGAGTTGGACACGACTTAACAACTAAACCACCACCATCCCTCTGGGACAAGGATGTAGGGGGTGTCTTCAGGTACATCCTGGGCACCTAGAATAATGCAGAGCCTCTAGGACACGGGGAATAAATAGTCATTGAATAAAAGAAGCAGCCCGTTGAATAAAACAAAAAGCCTTGTTTCTGACTTACTTCACTTACCATGTGGTATCACACACGTGGAATCTAAACTACGGCACGAGGGAACCTACCTTCGAGACAGAAACAGAGTCCCAGACCTGGGCAGCAGACTTGTGGCTGTCAAGGGGTGAGGGTGGACGAGCGGGAAATGGGCGTTTGGGGTTAGGAGACGCCAACTGTTACAAATAGGATGGGTAAATGGCAGCGGCCTCCTGTGTAGCACAGGCAACTAGATTCAATAACTGGGGACAAAGCATAATGGGAAAGAACATGAAAAAAGAATGTGTGTATGTGTGTAACTTAGTCACTTTGCCGTGCAGCAGAGATTAAAGCAGCATTGTAAATCAGTTACACTTCAATACAAATTTTTCTTAAAAGAGGAGGAAGCAATCATGTTCCCCCAAGAGGGGTCACCTAGAGAGTGGAGGCAGTGCCCGGCGTGGAGCCCACGTGAGTTTATTTCCAAAGCTTTCCTGGGGCCTCACAGTCTCTTACCCACTGCTGTAAGAGGGTCACCCTTGGGTTACTCCCACCCTGAGAAAGGGGTGGACCCCTACGCCTGTCTCATCACCCCCACCCCAACCTCTGAGTGGTGCCGAAGGGCTGGGGGCTGCCTTGGCCGCAGCCATGGTGGGGACATCTGTCTTCACGATCAGGGCCTGGCAGGAGCAGGGTGAGGCCCCGGGGAGGAACACTGAGAACAAACAGAGACGGGAGCCGGCCGGTCCTGTGCGCCACGGACATAAATAAACGGTCACACCAGGCATAAACAGCCGGGCTGGGAGTTCTGGAGTCCGCATGGCGATTTCTCAAACCTCAGGCAGGAGTCGGGTCAGCTGGGGTCCCAGATGGGAAGACCTCCTGTGTTGCAGCCGCTTCATTACCGTCTTAACTGAGTGGCCGGCTGGGTCCCTAGGAGCCCCGGTGGGGGTGACTCATGTCGTGATTAGTCACAATTGGCGCCTGCGCCCACCCCGGGGTCAGGGTGTGGGGGGAGGGGCCCAGGAGGAAGCAAGTGTGTGTGGGGGTGCTGGTGGAGTTAACGATCATTAATAATAATTTAACAAGGATTTCTCTGATGCCCCAGTGGTTCAGACGCCAGGCTTCCACTGCAGGGGAGCGCGGGTTTGATCCCTGGAAGTGGAACTAAGATCCTGCTTGCTTCGTAGCATGGCCGAAAAAATAGAAGGTAGTAATAGTAATAGAACGTGCAAGCACACTGAATTGCTCCAGTCATGTCTGAGTCTGTGCTACCCTATGGACTGTAGCCCACCAGGCTCCTCTGTCCATGGGATTCTCCTGGCAAGGATACTGGAGTGGGTTGCTGTGCCCTCCTCCAGTGGATCTTCCCAACTCAGGGATCGAACCCTCGTCTCTTAACATCCACCTGCATTGTCAGATGGTTTTTTTTTTTTTTTTTTTTTTTTAACCACTGGTGCTACCTGGAAAGCCCAATAATAACAGAACAACAGTTCTCATTTCTTGGACAGTTACCAGGGGCCTGCCCTGTTTTAAGCTAAGTGTATTATTTATTCCTCAGGCCAGCCTCAAACAGTAAGTACGATTATTTGGCCCATTTTACAGATGGGGAAACTGAGACTCAGAGAGATGAACTAATCAGCTCCAAATCCAGGTCCACCTGAGTTCTAACTGGAGTTTGCAACCACTGTGCTCTCCACTGTCACCATGGGTCTGCAGGGAGTGCTCCAGAGCCCTGGAACCTCTGTCCCTCTTCCTCAGGGAGGCTGGTAAGCATGGCCAGTGCAGCTGAGTCTGCAGAGTCCTGGTTAAACACACAGGCACTCGGCCCCTCCCGCATCTGATGGAGGCAAGGTGGGTAATGAGGAACCATCACAGGGCCCATTTTATCAGGCTTTCCCTTCGGTAGATGCAATCGGCCGCTGTCTCTCCAGGCCTATGGTTTTCAAACTTCAGTGAGCATCAGAATCACCCAGGTAGCTTGTAAAACAGACAAGAAGGGCCCAACTTAGGAATCCGCCTATTTATCAAGAAATATCACGCCCCTGTGGCAAAACACAGCTCCAACATTTCAAAAATCAACAACAAAATGAGCCCGGAGTCCTTTCTCACTGGCCTGCCTGGGCTCGTCTGGAATTCAGACAAATGGGCTGGAACCACGTCTAAAGTTCTGACCTGACCTCACTGAGATTTCCCGGCTGTCATCAGAGGGGACCCTGGAGCTACATGGAGAGGATGCTGGAGTGCCTTTCACAGCTTCAGGAGCTGTAAAAAGGACATTTGAAAAGAAAGGGAAGGACTTCACTTTCCAATGTACAGGATGTGGGTTCAATCCCTGGCCCGGGGAAATAAGATCCCACATGCCTCATGGCCAGAAAATCAGAACACAAACAACAGAAGTAACACTGTAACAAATTCAATAAAGATTTAAAAAATGGTCCACATTTTAAAAAAATCTTAAAAAAAATTAAAAAAAGAAAGGAAACCCAGAGGTTGTGAAATCCAAGCCCTTTGTTTTATATTTGGGGAAATTGAGACCCCAAAAGGTTCAACAGCTTTTCTAGGACATCAAGCTGCTTGAGGCTACAAGCGTCTAGGACTACACCCCTCACCACCCCCTGCCCCCCGAGGGTCAGTACTTACTGCCGAGTTACCACTCATGCAGGTGAAGCTGCTGATGTTAAAATTAAGATCAGTTGCTGGGTGGACTTGGATCCCTTAATCTTTTGGGGCCTCAATATCCCTCAAATGTAAAACAAAGGGCTTGGATTTCACAACCTCTGGGTTCCCTTTCTCTTTTTTTTTAAGATTTTAAAAAATGTGGTCCATTAAAATAAAATCTTTATTGGATTTGTTACAATGTTACTTCTGTTGTTTATCTCCTGATTTTCCAGCCATGAGGCATGTGGGATCTTAGTTCCCTGACCAAGGATGGAATCCACACCCCTTGCATTGGAAGGTGAAGAAAGGGAGGGACTTCCCTGGTGGTCTAGTGGTTAGGACTTCCCACCAGGGAAGTCCCTCCCTTTCTTTTCCAATGTCCTTTTTACAGCTTGTGAGGCTGTGAAAGCCACTCCAGCATCTGTGTTAGCTGGGCTGATATTTTCCAGGACCTGGCATGGGGCCTGGAATATAGAAGCTGCTCAGTTAATGTTTTTGAAACGTGCCCTTGAAGGTCATCCACAGCTGTGGGCAAAACAGACGCAGCCCTTATTTTCATGGGGCTTACAGCCTTTCAGACCGCTGTGACTTGTGAGCCAGGGTAAGGAAGGCGGGGTAGTGGCTCCTCTTCTCCAGGGGAGAAGGCCGATTCTCTTCCTCCTCACCCCTCTATGCCAAGACCTTGGCTTCAGTGATCTAAGGTCAGGCAGGGAACGAGATGTGTAAAGCAGGGGGGAGCATGAGGCATTAGGGAGCGGTAGCGACTGTGGCCAACAGTGATGGCATTTGAATCTTATTTATTTTTTTTTAAGAAGCATTGAGCCAGACAGTGGAAAACCCTGACATACCTAAAGGCCAAGTATGGCCCAAGGCTGTAGTTAGCCGTGGCCAGTGTGTCCTATAGTACTGGATCAGGAGTCTAAAGACCAGAATCTATTTCTGGCCCTTGGCTGACTGACTGAGTGACCCTGGGTGAATCACTAGCTTCGGTCTCCCCAGATGTGCCCAGAAAAACAGGGTCAGGGTCACCTCCGAGGCGTGCCAGGAAGCTGCCGGGAAACCAGGACAGACGCCAGCAGGCAGCGAGGCCGCTGTGGCTTTAAAAGTGCCTGGATGGCCCCAGGCGGCAGCAGCCAGTGAGCAGCGGCAAGGCCACCTGCAGAGCCCACCACAGCTGGGAAGATTAGTCTCTTCCACTAGACAACACCCATTACCATGTTCCAATAGCCATCACTTCCGCTAGGAGGGCTACAGATGAGATATCGATTGCGCTGACCCCAGGCGAGCCCTTTCCCCAGCCTGAGACGCGTGCAGATCAGCTCGGCACCTGGCTGGCTGCTGCCAGGGCCCTGCCACCTCCTCCCTGCAGCGCCCCCCGTGCTCAGGATCCAGGGGAAGCCAACCGTGGCCCCACCAGGTGGGCTGGTTTGGGCTGTGGCCACGGCCTGGGCCCAACAGGCTCTTGGCTTTCAGGAAGGGGGGTAGGGAAGGGTGCAGTTCACGTGAGCAAAGGTGTGAAGGTGGGAAAGGACAGTCAGCAGGCAGCCTCGAGCGTAAGGTCTGGCTGGGGTCCCGGGGAGGGGGAGAAGCAGGGGGGCAGGCTGCGGGTGGGGGCGGGTGCCTGATGCCGCCGTTTGGGCGGGCAGTGCCAGCTTTGGGACCAGACGTGAGGAGACCCTGACTCCACCTTTGGTCTTTGAGGGTCCAGCCTCCGCTCCAGGCCGTCCCGCTGCTGGCAGCTTCTGCGGTCTGTTCCTCCTCCCTCTGTTTGGGCACTGGAGCACCGGAAGCGGAAAAGGGGATGCCTTCCATCCGGGTCCCAGAGGCAGCTTGGTGAGGGCGGAGGCTGTGTCCTGCCCCCTCTCTGCCCACCCCGCCATGCTGCGCCCCCGCCCAGCACAGGGCAGGGAGCACGGTGTTCTGGCAGCAGGGATGTCCCAGGATAAATCAGCTGAGAGTCACAGGCAGGTGCAGCCTCCTTCACCCAGTCACTCATTCTTGAAGTCCCGCGGGGCAAGAGCCAATCACAGCGTGGAGCTCTTATCGGACAAGCAAGACGCCCTCGCGGATCCCCGGTCATCCAGGGACGCTGTGATAGGGGCAGCCCAGGTGGCTTGAAGCTTTCTTATTTGCCCAACATGCCCTCATATGTTTTGAAAAGAAGGAAGGTGGGTTTCCCTGGTGACTCAGTGGTAAAGAATCCGCCCCCCAGTGCAGGAGACACAGGTTCGATCCCTGATCCAGGAAGATCCCACATGCTGCGGAGCAAGTAAGCCCAGGGCACAGCTACGGAGCCTGTGCTTTGGAGCCCGGGAGCTGCAACTACTGCAGCGCTCACACCTAGACCCTGTGCTCTGCGACAAGAGAAGCCACCGCAATGAGAAGCTCAGGCACCATATCTAGAGGGTAGCCCACGCAGCCACAAAGACCCAGAACAGCCAAAAATAAATACAGAAAGAAATATTTTTTAAAAAGAAGGCAGGCATTCTTCTTTCCTGTTCTTTTTTAACCCTATGGTTTCCACCTGTCTCATCATGGCACCAGGAAGCCTTCTAGTGCACTGAAAATATTCCATAGCTTTATCTGAGTGGAGGTCACACAGGTCAATACACAAGGAGAAATTTATCAAGCTGTCCATCTCAGATATATGCACTTTTGTGTGTGTGTGCATGTCTATGCATGTCTACACATGTGTATGTGTACATATAAATGTGCATATGTGTAATATTTATATGCAATTGTCTACAGATTGTACCCCAGCCCAAACCAACTTCATCTTCTGCCTTTGAACAGGAATGTTTGGTTTCTTCCAGGGAAGCAGGAGAGGACCGGAAGGTGGGCCTGACTGGCTGGTGGCCTGGACCCCACCCTCCTCAGCTCCCTGGCCCCAGAAGGTGAGGGGGCCTGAGGGGTCCTTGCTCGACACATTCATCCTACTGAGGCCCAGCCTCCCAGCACTGGACTTCTCAGGATTCCCCTAGACACGAGAAACCCTCCCATTGTCCAACCAGGAGCTGGAGGAAGAAATGGGGGGATTTAGAAACAGGAAAGAAAACAACACAATGATAACCAACAGGGCCTGGGAGAATCCCGCCACTTGTTCTATACAGTTTCACCGAGAGCTTCTCATTTGCTAAGCCCTGTACTGAGTGCCAGAGGATACAGCGGTGGGCACAGCAGACACGGTCACCGCTCCCAGCCTGCAAGGAAATAGAACCTGTGTCAGAATGTCCAGGGCTGGGCATTTAGGCAAAGCTGGAGGAGGCGGTCCTTAACCTCTGAGGCCAAGAAAGTGGCCCTGGTCGGGGCTCAGGCTCATCAGCTCAGAGGCAGCAGCTGGCAATAAACAAAAGGCACTCAGCTGCCAAGTTATGCTTTTGTAACCAAAAATCCAGTTGTCACACAGGCCAAACTGGCACCAAGGAGGCGCCTACTCCCCAAAAGTGTGCTGCGTGGGCTGTGGTTAGGAGCCAGAAGCCCCAAGATCCACAGGTGCTGTATAAAGAAGTGCCTGTGTAGGGTGAGCACCATTAAAAAAAATTTTTTTTAATTAAAAAAAAATTGTATCTGTCTATTTTTGGCCGCGCTGGGCCCTTGTTGCTGGTGGGCTTTCTCTAGTTGTGGTAAGCGGCGCTTCTCTTCCTTGTGCTGGCTTCTCTGGTTGCAGAGCATGGGCTCTAGGGGTGCGGGCCTCAGGAGTCGCAGCACGTAGGCTCAGTAACTGTGGCCTACGGGATCTAGAGCACAGACTTAGTTACTCCAAGTCACGTGGGATTTTCCCAGATCAGGGATCAAACCCGTGTCCCCTGCATCGGCAGACAGATTCTTTACCTCTGAGCCACCAGGGAAGCCCTGGGTGGGCACCACTGTTACCCTGCTCTTAGAGCCAAGGACACTGATGCCAATAAGAAATACTAAAGAAGTCACCCCAGGTCCCCAGTTAGGAAGTGGCAGAGGCAAGATCTGACATCAGATCTGTGCAGCCTCACTCCCCTCCCCACCCTTCTCTCACTATGATGGTTGTGATGCCCCCACAGCATGAAGGAGAAAAAAGGGTCTTCTGACCTGATCACCCAGAGCATGCACGAAGGGCAGCTTTTATTTGCCTTGACCAGATTCCATGATGCTGCAGTGCCTCTGCGTGGAGCGGTGACTGACCAGGCTCCAACCCTGATGGCCCACTGGGTCCATCAATACCCCAGGGAAAAGGGCCTGTTAAGATCCCATCCTGCCGGGACTTCCCTGATGGGCCAGTGGCCGAATCCACCTTCCAGGGCAGGGGATGTGGGTTTGATCCCTAGTCGGGAAACTAAGATCCTGCATATCATGGGGCCACTAAGACCACACGCTCAGCACACTGAGTCCATAGGCTCTGGATAATAGAAATCGAACAAAACACAAGGAAGAACTATTTTCAGACATGCGACAATGGGGAGTCCAATACTGTGAAAAAAGAAGAACAAACAAGGTGAGACCTACTGTTGCCGAGCTTTGTGCCTGGAGATAATCCCCAAACTGCAGAATGGAGAGGAGAGGCAAAGAGTCTAGTGAGCTTGCTAGGAAGGCAGATGGGGTTTGAGGGAGGCCAAGACAATTAGAAATTATGGGGCTACTCCTCATCTCCCAGAGAAGAGGGAGCTACTGAGAGAAAGAACTCGGCCATCGGCATAGGGTTCAGCTGAGACTTGGGCAAGCGCAAATCTCTGGATGCTGAGAAAGATTGAAGGCAAAAGGAGAAGGGGGCAGCAGAGAATGAGATGGTTAGAGCGGATCACTGACTCAATGGACGTGAATCTAAGCAAACTCTGAGAGATAGCAGAGCGCAGAGGAGACGAGTGCGCTACAGTCCATGGGGTCGTAAAGAGTCGGACACGACTTATTGACAACAACAAATCTCCCCAAGTACAGCGTGAAATCTCATAAGCATACATTAGAACAATTCTCAAGGGAAAGAAAAATTACTGGGAATCTCATAAAGGACTGGAAACTGTTTGCTTCCTCCAGCTAGAGTGGAGAGACCTCACTGAATACAAGTCATCAAGTAAGAACCCTAGAAAGACTACACCTTAGAAGTAGAGCGAAATTACCTCTAGAACAAAAACTAGAGCTGCCCTAAAAGAACCTAAAAACAAATCTTTGAAGGCTCAAACTAATCTGCACACATGCGGGCTAAGCTGCTTCAGTCATGTCCAGCTCTTTGTGACCCTATGGGATTCTCCCGGCTAGAATACTGGAGTGGGTTGCCGTGCCCTCTGCCAGGCAAACTAATCTATAAGTAACTAAACTGCCTTCTCTAAAGAAGTCCGACACTCTTCAAGGGAATACAAGAGAATCTGACTAAGCAAGGCGACGATGCCCCATGTCAATATTTTTAAATTATGAGCTATACAAGAGGTAGAAAAATCCCACAGTTAAGAGAAAAATCAGTCAATAGGAGCGGACCAAGCAGTGACAGGAAAGAGAGTATTAACAGAAAGGACATGAACACGGCCATTATGAATTTGTTCCGTATGTTCAAGGGTGTACAGGAAAACATAAGCTTGATGCGGAGAGAAACTGGATATAAAAATGACTCCTGTACTGATGAAAAAAACACCTGAAGTGAAAAAATACACTTGATGAGATAACAGCAGATTTGACAGTATAGAAGAAAGACCAATGAACTTGAAAACACAGCAGCAGACCCTGCACAAAACGAAGTTCAGAGAGGAAACAGACTAAACAAAGAAGAAGAATGCCCTGGGTCTCAGAGATGAGGGAGCGATTCAAATGGTCTAAGATATGTATAATTAGAGAGCCAGAAAGGAGGAGGTAGGGTAGACAAACCAATTTACAGAAAAAATCTGCAAACATTCCAAATTTGATAAAAAGCCACAGGGTCAACTCAATGAATGCCAAGTTGAATAAGCATAAGAAAATCATAACAAGGCCTATCGTAATCAAATTGCTGAAAATCAGCAGAAAAGGGAAAGCCGGAAAAGCGGGGAAATGTATAGAGGAACAACAACAGCAAAAAGCTTTTCGTTACTTTGATCAAGAATAAGGGAGGGGACTTCCCTGGTGGTTCAGTGGTTAAGAATCCACTTTCTAATGCAGGGGGACATGGGTTTGATCCCTAGTCAGGGAACTAAGATTCCACATGCCATGGGGCATCTAAGCCCACATGTTCTAGAGCCTGCGCCCCACAGCTAGAGAGAGGCCCATTCAGAAGACCCAACACAGCCATTAAAAAATAAACATTAAGAACAAAAAGGGTGCTAGGTGTGTACTAGGAGCTATGCTAGACCCCCAAGCCCTACTAATACTTACTAATGGTCTGCTCTTATCTGTGACTCTGTTCTACAAGTAAAAATAAATGTTAACATATGTGATAAGTGAAAATTCTCTGCATGTCTCAGCAACCCCTGAAAAAAATAAAAATAAAAAGAATATGGACAGACACAAATCACTAAGGTAAGTAAAGAGGAACATTACTATCAATCCTATAGACAGTAAAGGATAATAAGAAAATACTATGAAAAGGTTTGATACCAATAAAATTAACTATCTAAATGGAATGGGCAAATTCCTCAAAAGATACAGATTACTCAAAGATGACCGAAGAGAAAAATGGCTGACAGCAGTGCGTGCGTGTGCCAAGTCACTTCAGTCATGTCTGGCTCTTTGCAACCCTATGGACTGCAGCCTGCCAAGCTCCTGTCCATGGGGTTCTCCAGGCCAGAAATACTGGGATGGGTTGCCATGCCCTCCTCCAGGGGATCTTCCTAACCCAGAGATCGAACCAGCATCTCTTATGCCTCCTACATTGGCAGGTGGATTCTTTACCACTAGCATCACCTGGGAAGTCCATGACATGAGTAAACCCAATATAAATCATAGAAACTGAATTTATACCTTAAAAGCATCCCACCAAAACCCACTTCATGGCAAACAGACGGGGAACCAGTGGAAACAGTGGCTGACTTTATTTTTCTGGGCTCCAAAATCACTGCAGACGGTGACTGCAGCCATGAAATTAAAAGACGCTTACTCCTTGGAAGAAAAGTTATGACCAACCTAGATAGCATATTAAAAAGCAGAGACATTACTTTGCCAACAAAGGTCCGTCTAGTCAAGGCTATGGTTTTTCCAGTGGTCATGTATGGATGTGAGAGTTGGACTGTGAAGACAGCTGAGCGCAGAAGAATTGATGCTTTTGAACTGTGGTGTTGGAGAAGACTCTTGAGAGTCCCTTGGACTGCAAGGAGATCCAACCAGTCCATCCTAAAGGAGATCAGTCCTGGGTGTTCATTGGAAGGACTGATATTGAAGCTGAAACTCCAATACTTTGGCCACCTGATGTGAAGAGCTGACTTATTTGAAAATACCCTGATGCTGGGAAAGATTGAGGACAGGAGGAGAAGGGGACAACAGAGGATGAGATGGTTGGATGGCATTACTGACTCAATGGGCATGGATTTGGGTGGACTCCGGGAGTTGGTGATGGACAGGGAGGCCTGGTGTGCTGCAGTTCATGGGGTCACAAAGTGTCAGACACGGCTGAGTGACTGAACTGAACTGAAATGAAGACACATTCTAGGCCTAGATGGATTCCCTGGTGAATGCTATCAAATATTTATAAAGAAACATTACCACTCCTACAGAAGGATAAATATAAAACACACACCTTTGTTATTTTTTAATCTTTTAAAAATGATACTTGACTATCTAAAGAAAAATAGCAACCTATTGTGGGCCTTTGTAGAAGCAATGTATATGGCAACAAAAACACAAAGTGGAATGTTTCTAAGATAGTATACTTTGATAACATGCTTACACTACACGTGAGATGGCATAGCATTCATGAAGGTAGACTGTGGTAAGCTAAAGATATACGAACATTGTAAACCCCAGAGAACTCACTTAAAAAAGGCAAAAGATTTCGCTAATCATAAGCCAACTACTAAAAATACTCAACTAAATCCAACAAAAGGCAGGATAAACATTTAGAATGGAAAAAACTAAATCTGCAAGTGAGAAAGTGGGCTTCCCTAGTGGCTCAGTGATAAAGAATCCGCCTGCCAATGCAGAAGCCTTGAGTTTGATCCGTGGGTCAGGACAATCCCCTGGAGAAGGAAATGGCACCCCACTCCGGTATTCTTGCCTGGGAAACCCCATGGATTGAGGAGCCTGGTGGGCTACAGTCCACCAGGGTGCAAAAGAGTTGGACACGACTTCGTGACTGAACAACAGTATAAATGAGAAAGGGTTAAGTAAGTTACGGATTAATGACATAATGAAATGTTATGCAGTGGTTGAAATAATTTGAGTTTTTTGATGTAGAAAACTATGATATCAAGTTAAAATTAGGGTAAAACACTTGCTTTTAAAATACTTTTAACCTAAATAACTCTACAAAATATTTACAATCATAGAAAAATATGACTGTGAAGAAATGCACGAAGTATAAGCAGTGTTTACAATTCAGTGTTGAGATGATTGGGGATAGTTATTTCTACAAGGTTTTTTAAAGTAAGATCCAGCCCAGTGATGATTAAGGATATAAACACACAAGATTTTGTGATCAGCCAGGCCAGGGTTTGTTTCCTGGCTTTGTTACTTGCTAACTGACTGAACGTTGCCAGCTCAACTTCTCTCCACCTCAGTTGCCTCCTCTGCCAAACGCACTTAAAAGCATCTACCTCAGTGTCATTTGGGCTTTCCTGGTGACTCAGACGGTAAAGCGTCTGCCTGCAATGTGGGAGACCCAGGTTCAATCCCTGGGCGAGGAAAATCCCCTGGAGAAGGAAATGGCAATCCACTCCAGAATTCTTGCCTGGAAAATCCCATGGATGGAGGAGCCTGGCAGGCTACAGTCGATGGGGTAGCCCAGAGTCGGACACGACTGAGCAACTAACACACTTACAGTGTCATTTTGAATTTTCAATGAGATGAGGCGAATAAAGTGTGTAGTCAAGTGTCTGGCAGAAAGCTAAGATTCATTGAGGAATTCATTTGTAACTTTCATAAAAAGAGTAAAAAGTTTTAAAGACAAAATTTCTTTTGAAAGAAACCCTCTGGGATTTAGAGGGGGTAGAGGTCAGAACCAGGACAGGGTTCTGAACAACCGGCACTCAAATAGGTCAGAACCAGGACAGGGTTCTGAACAACCGGCACTCAAGTCTTCCCAGTATCTCACCAGTTTAACTAAGTTCTAAATGGTAATCAGTTGTGAGAAAAACACAGTATCTCAGAAAATCCAAGTTAAGAAATGCCACCAGCTCCCGCAATACCTGCCAGAGTATTGTGGTATCTGGGGTTCTAAACCAGAGATTCACGCTTCCGCTAACTTCCCTTTGGCTTCCTTTTCCCTCTCTGCTGGTCCAGGTACAGGGCATCCCACTGGCCATTTCCCCAGGCCTGATCCCTGGGGCTGGGATTCTGATTGGCTCAGCTCTAGTCAGGTGTCCAGCCATGGTCCAGTCAAATCTGATCAAGGGGGGTGGAGTCCAGTACCAACATGGCGGCTTTGGGGTCCTGGTTTGGGGATGAAGGATGGAGGGAACCTTGTAGGCTAGATGGACCATCCGCCCCCAACCCCACCCCCAAACTGTCTGCAGCTGTCCTCTCTGCTCAAGCTTTTCTTCTTACTCAAGTTCTTCCTCCTCCATGACGTAGACTACTCAAGGCCACCCAGCCATGATGGGGGGAACCTGCTGTGGTCAGTCGTGGCCACTGTTCCCCGGAGTCCATTGTTGGCTGTGGGCTGGACTGCCCCCAACTTTGTCACTTAAGCTCTCCTGGGTTTCCCTGGCATGTGCCACAGGGCCACAGTTGCTAACAAATTGCCAGGCTGCTGGGCTAGAGTCTGACCAGGGTGGTCTCTTCTGGATTCCATGGTTTTTGCTAAAGAGAGGGGTCAGTTCTTCCAGGTAAATGGGTTCTCTGGCAAAACGTGGCCTTCGGCAGCACTTAAGTCGAAAAACACAAAGGTTCGTCTAAGAAAAGCATGATCTGCCACACACACACACACACACACACACACACATTCTTACCCCTCTCTCTGCAGAAATAAAGAAACAAAAGACTAATATATAATTTTTTTTTAATTCTCCTCAGGGCAGCCCCCCCCGCCCCCCGCTCCCCGCCCCATCCCTCTGTCTGTGGACCACTTCTGCAGGCTACAGGGGACTATTGGAACAAAGCTGCGGCCTGGCACCCCCACTACGCTGCCAGACCCAGAGAACAAGTCACAATCACAAATTATCACAACAATTAGCAGCTACACTTGGGAGATGGGTAAAGTGAGGCGGCCCAGCTCTGCATTGTCAGCTGGTCTATTTGGCAGTGACCTTGTTCTGGAGGCGATGATATTCCTTCAGCCTGTAAACCAGATTCAAAACAAAGAAAAATGTAAATTAACAATAACAACATGCACTCAGTTCAATTAATTCAGGCAGAGCTGGGGTGGCGGGGGGCAGCCGTTTGTTAAGACGTGTGTGAAGCTGTCTCTTTATTCTCCCTCTGTCTTCTCCTGCCCTGGCCCCTCCTGCCCTCCAATCAGGATAATGTAATTAATTTATCTTAGGGGGAAAACATTGCTTGTCATTGTTGCAGACAAAGCGTTTAACTGGAGATGGGAGAAGTGAAGAGGCCATTATGAAAACCCAGTGTGTTTGGAGCCATTTAAAAGGGTTAGAGTCATGAAACACAGGGTGAAGGAGCCAGGGAGGTGGAGGTGACGGCCCGCCTGGATTCGATGTCTCTCCCAGTCTTGGCTCCGGGGACGGGAGGCTGGCTCTGGGAGAAAGTGGGTCTGTGCTGAGGGCACGTTATCAGGGAAAGGAAAGAGACTCATGCCTTCTTTTTGACCCCGTGCCCCCAGGAGAAGGAAGCTAGTGATTAAGAACCCAGAGCCTGATAGACCGCTTGCCAGGCACCGTGCCCTTCCTGGGCACCAGGGTCTGGGCAGCGTGCTTGATTTCCACGGCCTGGAATCGAACTTCCATCACACCTATGAGGCAGGCATGGTTAACACCCCTACTAGTGATTTCCAGAGGTTCGGGAGGGGTGTGAACCCAAACTGCAGAACCAGGACTCGAACCCAGGTCTGAGTGGCCTCAGTTGGTGTGTATCACGCACCCTGGGCCATGGAGATCCGTGTCTCCAGTTAGATCTGCATGGGGATGACAAGGCAGGAGCTGGTGGCCTTCTGTGGCTCCTTTCTACCTCTTGGCCATCTCCCTTGCTAAGCTGTTCGGGCAGGGGGCTCCTGGTGGAGTCCCTGTGGTTGGAGAGGATGGGAGTGAGTGTCAGAGGCAACTCAGAAACCCAGAACTCAAGTGCCCGGGGCTCTGTGGCCCTTGGCTATCAATAAGTGTGCCTTCCGGGTCCTGCAGAGGCTGGGTCCAGAGCAGGCACTGCGGATGCTGTGGTTGAGGGACAGGAAGGTGGGGCTTGTCTAGGGCACAGCAGTGGTCAGAACACCGAGGTCCCTGCAGAGCTGGCTCCCCACCCCTGGAGGGTCTGAGGGCCCATGGGGGGCCAGGGCTTCTCACCTGAGGGAGTTGATGTTGATGAAACCAGTGGCATCAACCGGCTCGTAGTCTCCCTGCACGTTCATGCTGCACAAGAGTGGGAGCTCGTCAGCATCCGGGGGACCCCAGCCTCACAGACACCCAGGTATTCCCCGTGTGCATCCAACCCTCCCTGCACTCTGGCTCTTCACTGTTTTCCTTCCAGTTCGGGGAGCCCTCCCCTGTGCCGGGGCTGGAGAGCAGGGAGCCACCACCCTGCCATGCAGATGGGCACGCTGGGTCCTGGCCCTGCCAGTGCCAGCCGGGTGAACTCCTGCCACCAACCAGAGCACTGCACCTGTACCCTCAGGACACGCATCGGAGCCACCTCTGCCCTCAGGGTGTCCGGGAGGAGCCGACGATGTCCAGCGGTCTGAAGGCCTGGGAGGCTGAGGTTACACACCAAACAGCCTCCGACATGCGTGGCGGTGTCCTGCGAGCTGCAGGGAGGCCCCAGCCTTCAGGATTTGTCCATGAAGCCTTTTTGACCTTGTCTGCCCAGCGAGTGAGACCGAGTCTAATCCATCTTCAAACCTGGGCACCATCTTCAAACCTGGGCGTCAACGCCCATTGCCCTCAACAGAACAGATTTTTTTTCCTCCACATATACAGTTTCCATCTTACAGATTCAACAGCCTTCCTCTTTTGATTGTTCTCGCTTGGCTGCCCTTCGGAACCCTTCCCAGCCACAGTCATTCAGATCCGGTCACCTGGTTGGGTATCCTGGCTCCACCCCCAGCACAGACATTAGGGCAAATGTTTTTGCTCTTTGAGCTCCAGTCTTTCATTTGTGAAATGGGACCTTCATCGTTACCATTTGTCGTCGTCGTTGGCTAGTCTCTCAGTCGTGTCCGACTCTTTCGACCCCATTGTAGCCTGCCAGGCTCCTCAATCCATGGGATTTCCCAGGCAAGAATACTGGAGTGGGTTGCCATTTCTCCTCCAGGGGATCTTCCCGACCCAAGGATCGAACCCCACATCTCCAGCATTGCAGGCAGATTCTTTCCTGCTGAGTCAGCAGGGAAGCCCCTCCAGCATTGTCACTAGCTCCACAAAAATGATGTAGCTGGCATCTGGTAAGCACTCAGTGCCACTACCATCATTCATTCACCTGTTCATTTACTCAGGTATTTATTAAGCACCTACTACCCGCCAGGCACTGGGCCAGATGCTGAGGAAACAAGGACCAGGCGGGAGCAGCTCCCACGTGGAGGGGCGGCGGGTGCAGACATAAGCAATCAATCACCCACCTGCCCTCGATAATTTATTTATTGACTGTGATCCACTCTTTGAGGACAAGTTCAGAGTGTTGTGGCCTCAGATCTGACTCCACCAGGCCACCCTCCGAATCCCCCCGGGGGAAGGAGTCCCTCCCGTTTCTCACGGGGCCCCTGTCGCATCCTGCCCTGAATTAGCCCCTTGTCTTCATGTCTGCAGAACTCTAGCCTCAGGATAAAGCGGTCTCAAGGTTCTCACTGACACGGAGGTGGCCTGCCCCCTCAGAATCCTTCTCCAGAGAGGTAAGATGGAGGGCGGGTTTGCGGGGTGGGGGGAGCTAAGGGGATCTGCTGTTCTTTTTCCCAGACCCCGAGGCTGTGCCTTTGACTGGCTCTTTGTGGACTGTGGGCTTGTACTGTGGGCTTGTAGACTGTCAGGGGAGGTTTAAAAAAAAAATCATTATAAACTGCAGTCTCTGCGCCTGGCTGCCCTGTGGCTTGTCGGGACGCGGGCTCTGGGCCTCCCCCCACCACGCCCTTACCCTGACCTTCACAGAACCTTGAAGCTGGCACATGGAACTCCCACGCTCCCTCCTTTTCACCTCTGTCGGCTCCTCCAGGGCTCAGGTGGCTGAAGTCACCAGGAGCTGATTAGCAGGCTCCTGGTAAGCGGAAAAGATACCAGGCTTCTAGGGGGCTGTGGCTTGGGACCCTTCCCCGGGCAGGGGAGAGCCTGGACCAAACTAAAGCATCGGCCTCCTTGAATGGATTTTACAGATGTTGCTGCGGTGATAAAGCTTAACACGAGCCCTCCCTGAGCCACCCAGCCCCAGCCCCCACCAACCATCAAACAGACTTTGGACACCTGGACTCACTCCTGCTCTCCAAGTCACCTTGTCCCCTTTGGAAGGGTCCCTGTATTCAGCCCAGGGAGAAAGCAGGGCCAATCCTGTTCCCCTTCTCCCTGGCCGGCCAGCCATCTCTCATGAGTCAAAACAAACTCTCCCACCCTCTTCCCCCAGACTGGCCCTTCAGACCACCCCAGCAGCCCCTGCCAAAGAGAAGCCCACCTCTGGGACAAACTTGTCCCACCAGACTGCCTAAGAGTCCCAGAGGTGTTTCTCGGGAACTGAAAAACCTCTCTTAAAAAACTGTAGTTTGGGTGGTGTGGTGGTGGGGGGGTGCACTGTGGAAAAGAGAGTTTACAATGAAATTTTTTTTTTTACCTCCCCTGACGGTCTACAGAAAACCTCTGTGCTTTTATTTTTGTTCATTCGAGTGGCTCTGACCTGCTCTGTAATTACGTTACTTTCTACCTACTGCGCCGCGGCATTTCCAGTTCTGCTACCTCTAGGGGCTTCCTCGCCGGTCCCTGTGACGCTGTCACTCAAGGGCTTTCAAGTCAGCGATGTAGAAATCAGAAAGAAAAGGGAAATGGTCGGAGGCACAGTGAGAATAAATGCTCCTGCTTTTCTCTCTTTTTTTCCCCTTTCCCTTTTTACTTTATTCATTTAATCTCCCCGAGTGAGACTGTAAGGCTTAATGAAGGGTTGGACAGATTATTAGAGGCTGTAGATTTGGAGGGGGAGGGAAGAAAGAGCCAGAGAGAGAAAGAGAGAAGATAATTTGACATTTACCCCGACTGATCTAAACTGATTCGGTTATATTTATGGCTTATAAAGTGTTTAGAAAGATTGAAGTGGGGGAGAGAAGTGCAACATGGCAAAGAGAACAGAGAGAGGAAAATAATATTGACTGCCAAACAAAACTCGTACTTTAATTCCCGACTGCCTTCTGGGAGGGGCCATGCAGGGCCTGGGACTTGCGTCAGGTGGGGTTGCCTGTCCCCACCTCTTGTTTGACCAGGTGACCTCCAAAGGGGCCACTTGGCTCCATGGTCAAGGCCAGTCTCTCATTCAAGATGCAAACACAGGTACAGCTAATAGGCACCTGCTAAAGAATCTGCCTGCAATGTGGGAGACCCAGGTTCGATCCCTGGGTCAGGAAGATCCCCTGGAGAAGAGAATGGCAACCCGCTCCAGTATTGTGGCCTGGAGAATTCCATGGACAGAGGAGCCTATTGGGCTACAGTTCATGGGGTCACAAAAGAGACTCAGCGACTAACCCTTTCACACTTTCACCAAAGACCCAGCCTGCCAGGGCTCCGCAACCTCTCCCGCAGCCATTCAGCTCCCTCACCCTGACCCATCGGGGAGGCAGCTCTTCAAGGTTCCCTCTTGGCTCCCTCTCACCCAACTCTGTCGCTCCCCTTGGCAGTCTCCTCTTGGCCTTACCACCCAACGTCTTCAGCCTATGTTTCTCATTAACTCTAGCCCTGTGTGTCCAACCGCCAACTATAGTTCTCCTGGCCCAAATCTCAGAGAAAACTAACCCTCAAGATGTCCAAATCCAAATGCGTGATTTTCTCCCATTCTCTCAACTCAGTCGTTGCCATCAAAGTCTACCCAGTGGCTCATGCTGGAAAGCCCGGGGTGGTTCTGAACTTTTCCATCTCTCTCCCCATCCAAGCCCTTTTAATTCCACCTCCTAAATATCTGCCAAATCCATCTGCTTAACTCTATTCCCAGATCCAGCAGACTGGTCCAAGCCTCCAGCATGTCCCCCTGGGAGGCCTGGTGTCCACCCTTGCCAGCTCCCACCTCACTTCAATCCAGAGCAGCCAGAGAGGACCAAAGCCACAGGTCTGATGTGTCCGTCCTTTACAATCTGGCTCCAGGGCCCTCCCACCCTGCAGTTCTTATTGTGCCAGGGATGTTCTGGGTTCTTCCATGACTTGGACTCTCTGCACAGGACAGTCTCTCTGGAAACGCTCCCGCCCTGCCTCTCCCCCTGGTACAGTCCTTTCTTTCGGAGACCAGCTCAGAGAGGACTTCTTCTGCAGGGATGCGTCTCCCCACCCCCGTTATTATACCCAGCCCAAGTATCCTATATCTCTGGGTTGTCCAGCACCACCTTCCCTAATCCTACCCTCGGGTGATCCTCTGACTGGGGCTTTCTCCCCACCTAGCCTGTAAGTTCCATGAGGACAGAGGTGGTGTGGCTGCTCTTTGGGACTGTCTCCTCCACGCCTTGCACACGCTTGGGAGCATCCTTGCTGGAAAGACAGTGAGAGGAGATGCTGGACCTGCGGGTCTGTGCCCAGCTGGGGGCAGGGGTGGGGGACACCCACCTCACGAGCTCCTCGTTGTAGAGGGACAGTGGGGACTCCCGGCCGAGGATGTACACCTGGCCCTTGAGGACAGACACGTGTACTTTCCCTTCCACGCGCTCTTGGGACTTGGCGATGCAGTGGCGGACAAACTCACACTCGGGGCTGTGCCAGAAGCCTGCGTGGAGGGAGACACAAGGGTGCTAGTGAGGCCCGCTGTGTTGTCTGCCCCAGGCCAGGATGTGGCGGGAACTGGGATCCACACAGGGCACGCGCCCCAACCTCACCCCGTCATGGCAGACGTGAGCCTGGGAGGGGGGCAGTCCCGTGTTTATGCTGTTCAATGCGGAGTCCCGGCTCAATGTGCACTTGTACGTGACCACACGGAGGAGCAAGCCCACCTGCCCAGTCCTGTGACTTCGTAGGGTTCTCTCCCAACCCCTGCTACAATGCAGTCACCTCTCAAGGGTCAGGAGGAGGGGTTTTAACCTACTGCTTCACGCCACAGATATTCAGGGAGCTCCGGAGGTCAGGTGCTGGGGAGACAGTGGTGAAGGGACCCCCATCTTTTGCCCATGGGGGCTCAGTCTTATCAGGGTAGCAGACTGATAAATTAGGCAGAAGACCTCAAGTAGGACTCAGATACATGTCACTGAGTGATGGGGGTGCCCAGTTGGGTGGTGGGTTTGGGGTCAGCAAGACTAGGTGTGTGGGGCCTTCACCTCCCTGCGCCTGTTCCCCCATCTGCCAAGTGGGAATGACCCTTCCTTCCCCCACTCCCAGGGCCAGCAGGCTTATTGTGTGGAGGCCACGGACTCAGGACTGCTGTGAATACTGGGCCAACAGCCAGGCAGAGCCCTTTGGAAAAAGTGCCCTGTCTTTAACCAGGGATCTAACCCATGGCCCCTGCATTGGAAGCCTGGAGTCTCAACCACTGGACCACGAAGGAAGTTCCTGGACTAGCTCTCTGAATCCTCCCAAAGAGTCTTGGGACAAACATTTCTCTTAGCCTCTCTCTTTCCTGTGTGAGGAAGTGAAGCTCAGGGAATTTGAGACTTTTCCCCAGTCACACAGGCTATAGTGGTGGGGGCTGGACCTGACCTCAGTGGGCCCGAGTTCTAACAACTCTGCCTTGTATGATTGTCTTGCAGCTTTGCCGTCTGCACACTGAGGTGCCTGAGAAATGCATTGCACCCCACCCCTCCCGCCCTGAATGCCTCGGGCCGGGGAGGGCTGTGTGTTCAGTCCCCTCTTCCCAGGGTCTGGACAGTGGCTCCTCTCAGTCTCTGCCGAGGGCAGGGGGGCTGCGATCGGGGTTGGGGGAGGGACAGGGTGAGGGGTAGGATTTCTCTGAAATGGAGCTGGAAAGGTGAGCCCACCTGGGCAGCTGTGGGGCCAGATGGTGTGTGATCTCTAGCCCTGATAAAGGCTCAGGTCAGCCCCAGGTCTGTGGCTATTGTCGGAGACTAAGGCCTCCGGGGGCACCTGCTGAGGCTCTCTGTGGGAATGGGGAGCAGGCCCTCCCGCAGACATTGGGGAGGGCTGGGCAGGGAGAGAAGGGGTTGGGTCCTCACTCTCCTACGCTCACCTCCAGCTCCACCTTGACAGGCCGCGCAGCCTCTGTGCCTTGGTCTCCGCGTTTGCACAGTGAGGTGCTACCCACCACTCTCTAGGGGCTGTGTGGATTCAGCGGGTGCTTCTGCTTTTGAGATCTGAATGTGGCCTGCCGGTCCTCACTGTATCCAGGGCGACAGACACCTCGAGAAGGAGAGAACCTTTCCAAACGCACACAGAGCGATCCGCAGTGCTCCTGCCTCTAGCCCAGACTCCTGTGGGAGGGGACACTGAGGGCCATACACCCCTCCCCACCCCATGCCCCAGTGGCTCGGCCACCTTTCTAAGTCAGGGTAATTAGCCCATTAGGTTCACAGGCTGGAAGAGAGGCGGCGATGTAGCCAGAGAAGGGGGCAGAGAACCCAGTAGGAGCTCCTGGGCTTTTATCTCAGGTCTCCCAGCTGCCTCCACGGGGGCCTTGCACTCAGGTTTCTCTTCCCAGCAGACCCAACCTGGGGTGGGGGGACAGTGAGCCCTAAGCACTGCCCTGGGGAGACCCTGAGTGTCCCAGGCTGGGGGTACATGGTGGGCGGGGCTGAGCCAAACTCTGTATTAATTAGGATGACAATCCTCTGTGTATTATACCCATTTTACTGTTGAAGAAACTGAGGTGAGGGGAGAGGTGAGCTACACCCCCTAAATGAGAGGGGCCCTGAAGCTGGGCTCCTGCCAGGATCACCCTGCAGGGTGAGGCCCATGTCTGGTCCTGGAGGGAGGGTACCTGTGAAAACTTCATACAGCCACCTTAGGAAATTTGAGAATGGCGTGAGAGTAGGGAAAGACAGTGGTCACAGAAGCCGAGGCAGCTGGGAGTGGCCCCGAGACAGAAGGGCTTTCTTGGGCCTCGGTCTCCCAGGGCCCTGAGACCACAGTGGCTCCAAGGAAGCCAAGTGCCACAGCAGAATGATCGATCTGCAGGGGGAGCTAGACAGAACGAGAAGGGATCTGGCCCAGTGCCCTTTATCTTACAGGAGAGGAAACTGAGGCTGAGGGAGGAGACAGACTCAAGATCTACCCAGCCAGAGGCAAAGCCCTGTTCTGCGTTTACATTCGGAGACCAGGTCAGGCACTCTCCTAGAGGCTTTGCAAATATCTATGCAATGCATTTGTGCTAAGTTGCTTCAGTCGTGTCTGACTCTTTGCAACCCTATGGACTGGATTCTCTGTCCATGGGATTCTCCAGACAAGAATATTGGAGCGTGTTGCCATTTCCTTCTCCAGGGGATCTTCCCGACCCAGGGATCAAACCTGTGTCTCTTGTATCTCTGGCATTGGCAGGCGGGTTCTTTACCACTCACCTATGTATTGAGTCCTCACTGTAAGACAAGCAGCCTCATCTCCACTCTTCAGAGGAAGAAACCGAGGCACCAGGGGGCTTAAGGAATGTGCTGAAGCTAAACCCCACTCTCTAACATTTATGCATCCCGAATGTGAGAAATCCTATCACACAGCCCTTCGGAGCTGTTGAGGAAACAGGCTGCTGCCGGAGGCCAACCTTGACATCTATGGGGGCCTGGACATCAGAGGCACCTGGCTGAACTTAATAACAACTACCTAAGAGGAGCCTCCACTCTGAGGTTTCATTTCCTTTGAACCTAATCACTGTAACCTTTGGGGATTTAGGGGGCTCAGTGGGTGACAGCAAGGACTCAACACAGGCAGCCTGGTGCCGAGGCACCAGCCCCTCAGCTAGGGGCCAACTTGTGCCCAGGGCGGGCCTGTACACGCCAGTGCCCGTTGGTCATCCCTCACAAATGGGCTCAGCCCACCTTCCATCCCCTGGCATCTGCTGAAGTGGCCGAGAACTTGGCCTCTGAAGCCAGCTTGTCCTGGGCTCCAAGCCATGGCTCAGCGGCTCTGAAACCTCGGACGAGCATTTTCATCTCACCTCTGTGCAGCTAAGATTAGGTAATACCCGGTTCAGGGCCAGGCAGCAAGAGGCGGCAGCCGATCTTGCATGGGGAGCCTGGCAGCCTGGTCTCCGCTCAGCTCCCATGGACGTCCCAGAAGCAGCCTTGGCCAGGTGCTGTCCCCCATCACAGCCTGCCATAGCTTAATGACTCTCCCACTTTGTAACCAAAATCCACCTTTCAGCGTGGAAACCCCACTGAGCACGAGAGTCCGCAGGAGACAATGGTATTTAAACACCTGCCTGTACCTGGGAAGAGGGGGGCCCTGGAGTTTCAAAGCTGCTGGGAACAATGGGAGGGAAAAATAATGCCAGCCAATAACCACCATGTCGCCCTGAAACCCCGAGATGAGTTATAGCTATTCCAAGGTTTCAGAGAAAGCGAAACTTCCAAGTGGGGGACCAGCGGAAGAGGTGAGACTTATACCAGGCAGTTACTAAGAATATTAACTTTCCTAGGGTCCTTCTGACATCCAGGCTCCCAGAGAATGGCAGTCCATCCTCCCAACAGCTGAGAGGGTCTGTTATGACATGATTTCTCAAATTAGGGAGATGTGAATGTTATAGAATAGGGTCAGCCCTTTCTAGAAAGGGCCAGATAGTAAATATTTTAGGCTCTATGGGCCACGTAGCTTCTCTAGCTACTACTCAGCTATGCCAGAGTAGTTCCAAAGTGCTCAACAACATGGACACAAATGAGCAAGGAGGTGCCAAAAAAACTATTTGTTGGTGTTTAGTTGCGAAGTCATGTCTGACTCTTGTGATCCCATAGATCGTAGCCTGCCAGGCTCCTCTGTCCATGGGATCTTCAAGGCAAGAATACTGGAATGGGTGGGCCATTTCCTTCTCCAAAAAACTATTTATGGATGCTGAAATTTGAATTTCCTATGATTTTCATATTACATGAAATAGGTATTACTTAAAAAAAATTTTTCCTAACCATTGAAAAATGTAAAAACTGGTCTTAGCTTATGGGCTGAACAAAAACAGGCAACAGGTTGGATCTGCTCACTCCTTTTACAACGTCTGGGATGGATCTGGAGTCAGGAGGCCTGGTCAGATGGCAGGTGAGGCATGGAAACTCAGTCTCCTCACCTGTGAAATGGGTACGTGTGGCCCTGGTGGCTTCCCAGTGGGGATCTGGCCCATGTAGTGCTCAGGCCCTATTCTTGGTCAATATTAGGCAGTTCAAGGAGTGGCTTGAGGGGTTCTGCATGGAGATAGGCTGACCTGAGGTCCAGCCCAACTCGGCCACTTTCAGTTGGGTAATGCTCTATACGTTCCGTTTGCCCGGAGCCTTGGTTTCTGGCCGCGGTTCTCTTAGGAACTTGGGGGAGGGGGCCCTCCGGGACGGCTCAGTCCCCACATGGTGCCAGGTACCCGGCACATGCTGGATGAAACTTGGCAGGATGCTGCCCTGGCCCGCTCTGCAGTCCCGTGGGCTGCAGGCAGCGGAGCTGCAAGACGCCCCGGGGAGCTGGCGCGCTTCCCTCAAGGCCTCATGGACCAGGCAGTCCCACAGCCCCCTCCTCGCTCCTTGTCTCCTGCCCGCTCTCCGGCCCCTTCAACCTGCATCTTCCAGGCTCTCGCGCAGGTGGCAGTGGGTGACCTGGGACTGGAGGAGGAGGGTGCCCCTGGGTCAGGGAGGGGAGGGAGCCAGCTGCAGGGTCTACGCACCCGTGTAGACCAGCTCGGCGAATTTCAAGCCCAGGCCTTGCTTGATTTTGCGCACTTCCCGGTCCATGGTGAAGGCCTCGATATCTAAATGAGCGTGGTAAAGGATCGTCCCCGCTGGGGTCTCGTAGATACCTAGCCATTTTTCCAGGCAGGGGGAAGAGAAGAAAAAAAGAGAGAAACGCATGAAACCCAAACTGTCAGCCAATGACAAAAAAAAATAATAATAATAATGACTCGTCTGACAGGAGACAAGCCGGTCGGACCCATTCACTCCCAGCTTGCTGCAAAATGCATCTGCCATTATGTTCACGCTGGGGCCACGACAGTCCACTCTGCGGCTTGCGGAGAAAATGTCTAGATGCCCCCCTTTGCAGAGGCCCTCAGATGCTGGAAAATGACAGGGTTTCAGAGCCGATCCCCCCTCCTCCCCAACTCATGCCCACCGGCCCGCAGCTGAAAACCTGTAATTAAACCGATTCTGCTGGAGCCCAGGGCCCTGAACGGCCCTTCCTGCCTTCCCCTAGGGAGCCAGGGGAGGGGACGGCTGTTCACACACATGCACACGCGTGGACACGTGTGCACACACATGCCAGTTTTGGCTGGTGGCTCCCCTGCAGCCTCATCTCTGCTGAGAAATCCTCACTACCTTGGTCAGCTCGGGGCTGACCTCACTGTACCAAGGGGGAAACTGAGCCTAAAAGGGGGGAGGGACGTAGCTGAAGTGGAGCTGGGAGCGGTCCCTGAGTGGTGCTGTCTGCTGCCCTGTGGACCAGCAGGTGATGAGATCAGACCCGGAAGGTCACGGGAAGAGTCTTGATCAGTGGTCTCCCCATCATCTCTGGCCCGAATCCTGCATTTGCTAAACAACCTGCTTGGACCACACTGCCTCCAAGTGACAAGGGGGCGCCTGGCCCTGGGAGGGAGATCTGATGAGTGGGCGCCATCCTAGGTTTGGGGACACTGAGGCACCAAGAGGCAGAATTGGCACCGGCAATCCTGGCAGTGTAGCCCCATGAGTCAAGTTCGGGTGAGCACCTTGGATAAACCTGCCTTGTGTCTGCTGTCCTGATAAAGCGGTCATAACCCTCCCCGATGAACACCACCCCCAAAAGTCCCTTTCTTCCCACCAAATAGTGTTATGGCGTTAAAGGGACAGATTTTTGGTTTTCCTCAAAATTTACATGGTCATCTTTCCACAGAAGGGATTCATACGCCCAAGTTCATGGCAGCATTATGTACAAGAGCCAAAAGGTGGAAGCAATCAGAATGCCCAACAATAGAAGGATGGATAAACAGAAAGAGATATTTCCATAGTGAAATATTCAGCCTTAAAAGGAAGTCCTGATACACGCAAGGACAGGATGCGCAGTGAACTCAACCAGAGACAAATCACCAAGAGACAGGCACTGTGTCATCCTGCTCACGTGAGGTTCCTAAGAGTCCAGCTCATAGAAACCAAGTAGAATGCTGGGTGCCAGGGGCTGGGGAGGGGGAGAGGGGAGTTGTTGTTTAATGGGGCCTCGCTTTGAGTAGACGAAAGCGTTCTGGAGATGCAGGCTGGCGCTTACACAACACGAATGGTGTCCTTGACGCCACTGAACAGGACACTCAAAGAGTTTAAACGGTAAGCTGTATGTTTTGTATTTGTTGTTGTTCAGTTGCTAAGTCATATCCAACTCTTCGCAAACCCATGGACTGCAGCCTGCTGGACTTCCCTGTCCTTCACCATCTCCTAGAGTTTGCTCAAATTCATGTTCATGGAGTCGGTGATGCTATCTAAACATCTCATCCTTTGCTGCCCCCTTCTTTTGCCTTCAGTCTTTCAAAGCATCAGGATTTTTTCCAATGTCTTGTATATTTTACCACAATTTAAAAATGCTTAAAAAAAAAAAACAACACCAGAATGGAGGAGACTGTTTAAACTCTGAAGTCCATAGGGGACATGAACAAGGTTGTGTCTGATGTAAGTAGCCAGAAATTTTCTCCTCTGAGAACTTCTCTAGTCTTTAATCTAAGTCTGGGAATCCACAGAAATGTCAGAGTCCTTAAGGATGGCCTGTATTTTCCTAATTCAGCTGCAAACCCAGCATTCAAACAGCCTTAGGTAGAAGCTCAACATATACAATCAAAGATGAGGTCCAGCTGTGGGGAGCAGAGGTCCCCCTGCAAACCCTGGACTCCACAAGCAGTCCTTAAAAATCCTGATTTGGCCCAATGCACCCATTTTGCAGATGGGGAGACTGAGACCTGCCTCTGAGTTTTCCATCTCTGCTCTTGGTTGCCTTTTAGGGCCTTTTGCAAAGTGATCCAGTGCTCACCAAGCATGAAGGGGACACCCAAGTCTGAGCTGTTGTGGCCAAGGAAGAGTGTTCCCAAGGCTCTGAGGTGCTCCAGAGTGGAAAAGAGCCTCTCTATAGGGAAGCGAGTCTCTTATCTGCAAACCCACCACATCCTGGGGTTCGGGGACATGTGCAGAGAGGCAAGCCGTTGCTAGGACACGCCGGTCCTGTTTCACTTGTGTGCCCGGAGCTCTTGGGCCACTTCTGCTGCCCTGAATCAGCTGTGGGGGTAAACACAACTGTTTCCCCAGTAGGAAAACACTAGTATCCCCCAGTTCATGCAGCAGGCCCAAGTCCTCAACTCCCCGGGGAGTGCCTCGGGCCCCCTCGACCCCTCATCATGACTCTCATAAACACAGTTCACACCGGCTCTGTCATCCACGTCCACAGACTGCCTCAGAGACACAATCCCGAAAGCGCAGGCGTTGGGGCCGGCGCCTTCTGGGGACAGTCGCTCAGGCACTCAGTCGTGTCTGACTCTTGGCGGCCCCATGGACTGCAGCCCGCCAGGCTCCTCTGTCCATGGGATTCTCCAGGCAAGAATACTGGAGTGGGTTGCCATTTCCTTCTTGGGGGAGGGGGGTCTTCCCAGCCCAGGGATTGAACCCGCATCTCCTGCATTGGCAGGCAAGTTCTTTACCACTGAGTCACCTGGGAAGCCCCTGTCCCCCAGCACCACCCCCAAACTGCCCCATCAGAGCTGTCCCCAGTAAAAGAATGGAAAGTGTCTAGTGGACTGTGACCCATCGCTGAGCCCTCAGGACCAGCCACACGACCGTCAGCCCTTCGAGGGTGCTGTGGGAGGAGTCGTAGGCAAGAAGAGAAGCTGCAGCCGTGAAACACACCAGCACAATTAATATTCCCGTTCCTTGCCTTAGAAGGTGTTAAAGTTAATTGTGACTGATCAAAAAGCTTGTTTTCAGGTTGCTGCTGTCGTGTGTGTGTGTGTGTGTGTGTGTGTGCATCTTAAAGCTTTCCTTCTCCTCTCCACAGGGGTAGGGGGTACAGATGATTTCTGTGTATTTCTTCTGGGGAAAAAAATGACTTAAAAAAAAAAAAACAACCCAGTGACAGAATCCTGATGCTTAAAGACTATGGATTTGGGGCTTTTGACAGTCGGCATACAAACCACTGTGCAAAAAGAAGGAGGAAATGACAGCTGAGTCTCGGTGTCGCTGGGGAAGAGACAACAGATATCTTCCGAGTGACACGCACAGCGGATTCAAGTGTCTATTTTCATCTCCCCGTGTTTACAGGAAAAAGACAGAGATGTCAGCAGTTCTCTGCGGAGCGGCTTCAATCACACCATAATTACTGCCGAGGAGCGGGTGGGGAAGAAGGGCGAGGAGCTGGGGGGCGGCCGGGGTTGGGGGAGAGTGGACCGAGGAGGAAGAGGTGGGAACCAAAACAGCTGCGGCCGCTTAAATTTTTCTCATCTGTTTTCCTGAGGCTGCCAGGTTAGCCCAGAAATTGAGCAATTTGGCAGAATTGAGTGGGATCGGCCAACTCGGCCGGGGGGTCGGGTGTGGGGGGGTGGGAGGGCAGAGGTGGAGGTTAAGACACCTGGACCACCGCCTCTGGTCCTTTGGGTAAGCAGTGTCCAGAGGAAGGGATTTGGAAAGGCCGGGGGAGGGGAGCTGGGCTGGAGCCCAAGAGCTCCCCGCTTAGATCCCATGGCCAAGGAGGGAGGAGGTTGCCATGGTGATGGGGAGGCAGGTCCTGGTGGGTTGCTAGCCTTCCTCTGTGCTCCCAGTGCCCCGTGGGCCCCACCCTGGGAATCAGGGTGGGCCTCTGGTGCTGGCCACTCCGGGCTTCTGGGAATGTGAACACCTTTGCCTCACAGGTCTCCCTCCAATCTGGAATATTCTGAGTGGAGACTCTGGGAGGTCTGGAGAGGCGGGCGGCAACTCTTTTAAGTCTGTCTTCACCAGAAAGTGATGGAATAAGGAGGAAGTGAGAGAGGAGGGGAGGATGCGAGAGAGGTGGGAAGGAGGGAGGAAGACGGAAGAGAGTGGAGGGGAGGAGTGGAGGGGGGCACAGAAGGCAGGTGAGGAGGCGAGGGCGGACAAGTCACCGAGGGAAGCGGCAGAGGGAGACCCGCGGGGCAGGGCTGGGGGGAGAAGGTGAGGGAAGGACCAGCGCCAGCTCCTTCTCGGCTTCCCTCCTGCCTGCCTCGCCCCCCTTCTCCTCCCCACTGATTTCATTTACTTCACTTAATTAGCCCCCCTCCAGAGTTAAAAAGATAATGTGATAATGATGATGTGAACAGCCACAATACAGCGAAAGCTACTCCATCTGCGGCTTCCCCAGCCCCCGGCCCGCTGACCCCATGGCCCCAAGTGCCGCTAACCTGGCCACCCCGGACCTGGCACGTTAGCACTGCCAACTTCCTACCCACCCAGCCTCCCCCACCCCGGCAAAAAAAAAAAAAAAAAAAAAGCGCTTAACCAATTTCAACTCTAAGCTTTATAAAATCAATACAAATGACATTTCCCCCTTGTACACCAACATACGAACAATAGCACCTTCCTGCTCTGCCCTCCATATAACTGACAATTAACAGCTTTTCCCCTGACCGTAGACCTAATAAAAATCTCGTGGGCAAACCCACGACGTTCTCGTCTATTGTCCCTTTCTTTCTCATAGTGACTTATTGGGAGTGGAGAAATAAAAAACAAGACCTCCCCCTAAAATGAAGAAGCAACTTTCTTTTCTCACTTCCCAAGTCAGAAAATAGGCAAGGTAGAACTTGCAGAGAGAGAGGTGAGATCCTCTAGCGTGCCCACCTTTGCCAGTAGGAGTTGCAGAGACGGAAAGCAACTTGCCTGAGGATACACAGCAAGCAACTCTCAGGCTAAATGCTATGCTTTTAGGGAAAGCCCCTCAACGGTGCACACGCAGTGCTTGGGCAGAGTGAGGACTATGCTCCAGCAATCTTCTCCTCAGGTGGATGGTAAGGAGCCAAGGGAGCTGGAACTGAGCGCTAACCTCATGGCTCCAGTCTTCAAAGGTGATGACACCCCCAGTTCTGGAGAACAGGGAGGAAGCCTACCTCCAGGCATGGCACCCACTATAGGTCAACACAGAGGTGTTCGATCTGCCCAACAACCCATTTCACGGATGAAGCCTCTCTGAAGAGGCTATGTTCCTTTCCAAAGGGTGATGGAGTCAAGGCAGGCAGTCGAGTCTGGAGCCCGAGTCTGGCCCCTGACACCTCTGCCAGGCCTCCAGGAGGCCGGCCAGCCTCACACCTAATCCACCACCCAACTGGCCACTTGGGGCTCCTCCTGCCACTCATACTGGAAGGCTCCCGCTCCTTTCTATCCCACCTTCTTCTACCAGGTAAAGTCTTTTCTCCTGCCACCTCTTTCAGGATGTCTTCCCAGAACAGTCCAGTCCACTCGGGTGCCATTTCACAGAGTGATCTCAGGCTGTCTATCCGCTGTCAGCACTGTTGACCTACATCCACAATCAGTGATGCCTGCCCTGGACAGAGAAGGGACATGATCGTGGCGCAGACTGGACAGTTCCCAGAGGGCAAAGGCCGCCTTAACCCTTTCAGCATCCCTATGGGACTGCTGCATTCAAGAAGCTCTTCCACTGGGCCAGTTCCTGCTAATACACATGGGCTAGAACCCGGATCAGAGAAGGTAATGGCACCCCACTCCAGTACTCTTGCCTGGAAAATCCCACGGACAGTGGAGCCTGGTAGGCTGCAGTTCATGGGGTCGCTGAGAGTCAGACATGACTGAGCGACTTCACTTTCATTTTTCATTTTCATGCATTGGAGAAGGAAATGGCAACCCACTCCAGTGGGTTGCCCCCATCCCAGGGATGGCGGAGCCTGGAGGGCTGCTGTCTATGGGGTCGCACAGAGTAGGACACGACTGAAGCGACATAGCAGCAGCAGCAGCAGAACCCAGATCTGCCCCACTGCAGAGTTCAAGCCCTCAGCCCTCCACCCCATGCCTCTCTGGGACTTGACATTAGTCCTGATCCTACCACCAACGTGCCTGTGATTTTGAGCCTTGGTTTCCCCGCCTGTAAAGCAAGGGTGCTGGGCTCTGGCTCAACGAGGTCCCTCCGGGGTCTGCCTCATATAATTTGCGTTGTGCTGCCTCCCAAGGGCAAAGTGAGACAAAGGGATGTTTAATCAGATGTTGGTATAGGTAAGACACAAAGGTAAGATAGGGTACAAGGGAGCAGCTAATTAGTCATATTGTTCTCCACAAGGTCTTCTCGAGACTTTCAGTTAGGTTGTTTTTCACAATAATAGTCCTGTCGAGGAGGGAAAAAACACACACACAAGAGGCAAAGCCACTTTGCTTCCTTCTTCTCCTTTTGAGATAAATTCAAACAGGTCAGAGCCAGAATGATCCAACTCTTGTCCCAACACCTGCCACACTGCACCTGGAGAAACTGAGCTACCAAGTCCAAGGTCATCAGCCAGGAGCCGTGAGCCTGAACGCCGCGCGAGAGCCCTGGCATCCTGCCTCGAGGACAAATGCCCTGACCTGAAATCTGCCACGAGTTCTCTTTGGATTTTAGAGTCTCAGTGAAAAACATCCCGAGGGACAAAGGGCCATGACCTTGGCCTGGTTTTCTTTAGTTGTGTCATCTTTTTAAATTGACCTTAGCAAAGTGAGCTGAACACCTGCTCACACAACGGACCTTAATCCCACTACCGGTACTCTCAACGGCTGGCTTGCCCCTCCCTCATGGGAGTCAGAAGCACGTAGCATTGCTTCATCACGCGGGACATGAGATCTCCTCGAATGGGATGGGGGTTGGGTGCAGTCGAGACGACCCAGTGAGGGACTGAGAGGGAACCATGGGCTCTGACCTGCTTGGGGACCAGCCTCACCTCCTTCCAGGTCCAGCCAGAGGTGGATGGATATGGGCTGGGCAGCCACTCAGCACCAAGGCAGAGCCCCACCCCAGCATCATGCAAAAAGTCCAGTCCTAAAGGAAATCAACTCTGAATATACATTGGAAGGACTGATGCTAAAGCTGAAGCTCCAATACTTTGGCCACCTGATGTGAAGAATCCACACACTGGAAAAGACCTTGATGCTGGGAAAGACTGAAGGCAGGAGGAGAAGGTGGCGACAGAGGATGAGATGGTTGGATGGCATGATCAACTCAATGGACATGAGTTTGAGCAAGCTTTGGGAGATGGTGAAGGATGGAGAAACCTGGTGTGCTGCAGTCCGTGGGGTGGCAAAGAGCCAGACACAACTGAGCGACTGAACAACGAGCATGTCATGAGACAGGCCCTCAGGCTCTCAGGCCCCGGCCGGCTCATAGTGCCCACCCCTGGCAAGATTCCCACCCTGCCAGGCCAGCTGGCCTCCTCAGTGTCGCCTTAATGACCACGAAATCGGCCCTACGTGGCCTGCTTCTAAGCCTGGC
The DNA here is from genome assembly GCF_023091745.1 of Budorcas taxicolor. NCBI lineage: Eukaryota > Metazoa > Chordata > Mammalia > Artiodactyla > Bovidae > Budorcas > Budorcas taxicolor. The sequence continues at coordinate 159,954,175 of NC_068920.1, read as the reverse complement.
TGACCTGCCGCCCAGTGCACTGGAGTGCCTGACCTCTGGGCCCTGGGCCCGCCTCCTCTCTCCTCTGCACCTCTCCCTGCTCCGGGGACAGCTCTTCTCCTGATGCCATCAGATGTCAGTGGTCAGAGGTCCCTCATCCCTACTTCACAGAAGGGAAACTGTCTGGCAGGGTGAAAGAACTTGCCCAAAGTCAGCCTGGGAGTAGCGATGCTGGAACGTGATGGGGGGTGTCAGGGGCCTCTGGGAGCCAAGCCATGCCCCCAAGGGTGGCAAGCAGACTTACCCCGAGACTTCATCCCGATGAAGCGGTTTTCCACAATGTCGATGCGGCCCACGCCGTGCTTGCCACTGTGGGAAGAACCATCTGGTCACTGGGGGCCATGTGCAGGGCATCAGGATTCAAGACTCAGAGGACATTTGAGCCGGGTGAACTTGTCCAACCACCCATTGTACAGGTGGGGCAACTGAGGCCCAAGGAGGGAAGGGATTGCCTGGGACACACGGTGAGTTCAGTGTGCAACTTCCGTTACCTCCACCTGGGCCTGGTGTGGTATCCAGCCTTCTCCACTGCTCAGCTGTCCTTCTAGCCTGGCCTCACACCCAGCTGAGACCTGAGGAGGCTCAACTGGACCATCCCCGGGGGCAGAAGATGCTCTGGGGTTGTTCCTTTCTAAGGCCCAGGGCCACCGGGACTCTCGTACAGAACCAAAGGGCCCTACGCCTATGGGGCTGGTGCCAGGGCTGACTGCAGGACACGGGCCTGTCCTCGGCTCCTAAGGCTCGGGCCGGGGCCACTAGCCACAGTGGTCCAGGCGGGGACTGGCCGGTGGGTTCCCAGCAGGCACTCACGCGACTTCATTCAGGTACAGGAAAAGCTCCAAGGCTGTGCTGTGAGTGGTGCCATCCCCGACGTTGGTCACCTTCACGGGGACCCCTAGGGCAGGAGGAGAGGGCAGGGGGCCCATGGTTGGAGCTCAGCGGAGGAGTCTGTGGCTGCCACCCCGCCCTTCCCCTCCGCCTGCAACGCCTTAAATGGAGGTGACAGATATGGACTCCAAATGACTCCTTGAGAAGCCCGGTGCAGGTTGAGGCCTGCTGGGGAGGAGGAGAAGCCCAGTGCAGGTTGAGGCCTGCTGGGGAGGAAAAGGGGCGAGAAAGCCCCCCAGAATGAAAGGGAAAATGCAATAAAAACGCGCTCCCCCACCCTTCCCATTCTCTCTGCCCCTTTTGCATTTAGGGGCTGTGAAATTGGAACCAGGCCCTGAACTAATTGAATTTCACGCTCCGCCATTGTCTTACGACGGAGGACCTTCTGTCCCACCAGTTACCGGGGGGCCAGCCTGGCCGAAGTGCGGCTGAACTCACACACACACACACACACACACACACACACACACACACACACACACACGGCCCCCTGCCGCGTCTGTCAGGCGGACCCCCACGCCCCGACCCTGCACCCCAGATCGGGGCGAGATGCCTGTTCCAGCCGGCGAGCTGTTGGAGGCGCCAGTGAATTCTGAGAAGTCGGGTCTGGGGCGGCAGGAGGAAGGTGACCGCTCGGGAGGGAAGTCAAAGGGGGTGGTGGGATGGGGGGGCTGGTGGGTGGGTTCGGGGTTGACTTTGAATAGCAAGGGGCACTTTCTCGAGCAGTGTGAAATGAGCAATAAATGTATTAGCGGCCTAACAAGAGAGCTGTAACAGTGACAAAGAAAAGCTGTTCAAAGTTGGCGGCTAATCTCCCACCCATCTGCCCAGCTCATTATCATGGAGCCAGCGATCGGATGCCAATCAGGCCTCAATAGCGCCTTTCGAGTCTTTATTAGCTGGGCGCCGCTTGGAGGGGCTTCGCTCAGGGGCTGTCAGCCTGGCCATTCTTAACCCCCATTTCCAGGGGTTTTATAACTTGGTTGTAAATTGCTATTAAATGTAAGTCTGCCCAATAATGAACCTTAAGCCCCTCTGCCCACCGCCCCGCCCCCACCCGCCTCTCCCCTCTCCCTTTCTCTCCCTCCGGGCCCTATTGTCGTCCTTGCGGGGCCTTGGATGAGGCCTGCCCCCAGAGACGAGCAGACATTGTTGCTGCCGCCAACGGAGAAAGCCTCTTAGCCTTTAAAATAGTTAATAATTAGATTAAAACTTCAAATAAATTAACTAGAGAGTGAATGGGGAGTCGTCAGGGAGGGTTCCTCCGTCTACTTTTTTTTTTTCTAGACAGTCCCCAAATCATTAAAATGGATCACGTTTCTTCTCGGGCTCGGTCCTTGGGGCTGGCCTATCTATTCCTGGAGGAAAAGGGGGCCAGAGCTGGTGTCCAGTGTGCAGGACAGTCTGCGGCCTCCCGCTCACCTCCCACCCTCAACCGCTCTCCCGGCTCCAAGGGATCTCCGGGGGGTAGGGGGTGGGGTGTGGCCTGGGTGCACCCCTCATCTTCTCAGAGATGATGCTCAGAGGCCTCACATCCACATGGCCCTGGGTCACAGAGGGTGGGCATAAGACTTACTCAGTGCTCCAGCTGTCCTTAAGGGCCTTAGACTTTAAGGGCCTTTTGGTCCCCAGGGGGCATGACACTCAAGTGTCTGAACTGATGGCAGAGGTGGGGCCAGAGCGATGAAAACGCCCATTGGCGCAGCCGGGCCCTTGAGAAAGGCCAGGAGGCCGATGATTAAAGTACCCACCATGCTCAGCAGCTACAAGCATCATTTCTGTGGCCCATTTTACAGGTGAACGAGCCTGAGACCCAAGGTCACACTAGCAGCGGGGAGCTGGGATCTGTCTCTGAGTCCCTCTCCTTCGGCTCCCTCCCTGCCTGTGGCTGGAAGGACCAGCCTCCCTGCCTGGAGTTGGAATGCCTTCACGCCCCCTTCTTGGCTCCTCCAGCTCCTGCCCAGTGCCACCTCCTCCAGGAAGTCTCTCCGATTTCTGCAGCCTCCTGGAAAAGTCCTCTTCTTGGACATCCTGAGCCCCCACCCTGAAGCAGGTCCTGCTCCTTCCATTACCCAGCATGTCTTGCCTTCCCCTCTGTCTTCCAAGGCAAGGTGGGGGTGGGAAGGGTGTCCCTGATGCCAGGCTCAAGGCCGGGCACTCGGGCCAGGCCAGCAAACACTTCATGTTGGTTGCAGAGAAGATGAGGAGGAAATCAGAACATAAGCAAGTGTGGCAGCAGCTTTGAACCCAGGGTGGGGAGGTAGGAAGATGCACCAGGCAGCTAACTTAGGAGTAGCTGTGGGGTCAGAGGGGGCCCTCAAGGTTGGCTCTCCTACTGGGTGAGCACCTCCTTTGTGAGCACTCCTGCGCCAGATACACCCTATCCAGCTCTTACTCTGTACCGTGAAAACATGAGGCAGCGAGTGTTCTTTTATTCCCAGTTTACAGGTGAGGAGACTGAGGCCCAGGAAAGTGGAGTGACTTCCCCAGAATGCTTCCTCCAGACCTGGTGCCCACCGACCAGGGGACAGCTGCTGGGGTGCTTTCCTCCCAAATCTGAAGGCTTCCATTGATTATGCCATCCGGGGAGTGGGTAGCTGGGAAGACCCCTTCTGAACCCTGGCTTCCGCGAAACACAGGAGGAATACAGAGGGCTCATGCCCAGAGGGCTCCCAGGCAAGGAGGGGCAAGGAGCCAGGGCCCCAAAAGTCCACCCCATGGAGTCCTGACTGGGCAGGCACCTACCTTTCTTGAACTCGATCTCAAGGGTGTCCGGGCTGTTGGGGGCTTTGGCCGGGTCCTGGGTCTTTGTGTAGAGGCCTGGAGGCGCTTGGTTCTGACAAGACAGAAAGAGGTTGGAGGACAGTGTGTCCCAGCCGAGCTGTGCCAGGTCAGTCTCCTGCAGCCCTCTCCAGAGCCAGGGTCCTGCTGGCACTTGCCGTCGGCTGGCCAGTCCAGCCAGCAGACCGGCCTCCCAGCCCCCCTACCTGGAGCCAGCCCCACTTGCCAGGGGCCTGGGAAACAAAAGGCTCGAGAAATCAGACAATTTTTCCCCTCAACTTGATCTCATCTTTTTCTTTGACGCCCCCACAGCTGGAGGTGGAATAGCAGGAGGAGCCAGTCAGGCAGGAAAAGCGTGACTTTGGGGGAGTGAGGAGCTACGTGGGCTTCTCAGGAGCGGGCGTGGGCACACCCGCGCGCTCTCTCTCGGCACCGGGAATTGGGGTTTATTCTGCACTGACCGCAAAGCTAATGACTGTGCCTGACCCCAGCAGGTGCTCCGGCAAGGAGAGCCGTCCCTGGGGTCCCCGAGGTTAATACACACAGGGAGAAAAGAGAAGAGCGAAGCAAAAACCCATTTGAAAACACATCAACCTTTATGTATATTTTTTCTTGGGCGTGTTGGAAATTGGGCCTCTTTCTCAACTCGATGCGGTGGTGGAGGGGCGGCTGGCTGCCTGGAACTCCCCAGGCCCCTCCCCCCCCAACCCCCTACCCCCGCAGGCTGCGGCTTGGACCCTTGCCACGATGAGGCCAGGGGGGCTCTTGGGCCTGACTGCTCAAGTCCATCCCGTGGGCATCCCAGGGCCCAGCTGTTGTCCACCTGCTGACATCCTGGGAAGTGCAGTCCCTTCAATCCCTGGCTGTCAAAACCCTGCAAGCATTCCCATGTCACTTCGCATCTGCAGTTTCCTTTGCGTTTTCTGCAGCCCTGGTGGGCGAGGTCAAGAATTGTTCCCCCACCTACAGAGGAAGAACTAGAGGCGGACGGGGACTGTCGGGGCTGTGACGTAGGCTGTGCGGGGGTGGCAGCGGCCACATGGCCCAGGGCAGGAAACCCACGAGGCCTTGAACACTGATGTGATAGATTTCAGAGTGGTGGAAAACACCCCAAAGCTGGGAGTCAGGCTGTGACAAGTTGCTTCACCTCTTTGAGCCTCAGTTTTCCCATCTGTAAAATAGGTGGAGAGGGGGAATGATATCTGCTTTTGACTGCCTTGGGCTTCCCTGGTGGCTCAGACAATAAAGAATCTGCCTGCAGTGTGGGAGAACTGGGTTTGATCCCTCAACTGGGAAGATCCTCTAGAGAAGGGAATGGCCACCCACTCTAGTACTCTTGCCTGGAGAATCCCACAGAGGGGTGAGCCTGGCAGGCTACCAGACACAACTGAGTGACTAACACTTTCTTTTGACTGCCTTACAATTTAAATACATAGACAGTTTCTAAATTTCTTACTGGACATGAAAGTCATCCAAGAAGGTGCCAACTAGGGCCTGGTGCTGTCACCTGCCCTGCAGGAGACAGGATGACTGGAACAGCCTCCTGCTGACACCTGCCTCGGAGAAGAGCTGCTCGGGTGGGGCAGAGAGGCGGGGCCACCGGGACCCTGAGGTCGCTCCCTGCGGTCACCTTGCTTGTTGACTCTGTCAGGATGACCAACCATCCTGGTTCCAGACTCGGAGACCCTTCCCCCATCACCCAGTCCTGGGCAAACAGGGATAGTGATCCTCCTAGCTTTCCTCCTGGGCTCAGATGGGACTGGGAATAAAGCCCTTGAGCCTTCAAAGTGCCTTCGAGGCCAGCTGCCATCCTTTCCTGTCTCCCCTTAGTGGGCAGGAGCAGGGACCCAGAATGGACCTCCAAGACAGACCCAAGGAGGGGTGAGGGGCCTCCTTGAGGACTTGCAGCCTGATGGCTCCATGGACCAGGTGGAAAAACCAAGGCCAAAGAAGCCGCCTGTCCCCATCACGCTGCCCCGCCCCCCGGTGTGGGAGTCAGACCGAGGACTCTAGAACCCCTGTCCAGTGCTCTTTCCGCTGCTCTCCACCACCACCCCGCCATTGTTTCCCAGCTGCTTTGTTGAGAGACAGCACGAGGGATATGGTCAGAGACATGCCCGGCTCCCCAGGCCTAACCAACCACCACCTTCCCTGGGACCAGGGCTATCCTCGGCCAAAAGGCAAAGTGATCTAGGGCTTGGGGCCTCTGGGTGACCAACAGGACTCCACAGGTCCTTCCCCACCAGCCAGGGGCTCCTCACTGACTGTCCAGCCCCGGGTTGAACTCCGAGCTGCCTGCCAGGGCTCAGACCCCAGCCCCTCCATCTGAACTCTCCTGCCTCCCACCTCTACCCGCACTGGGCCTTCAGACTTGGACCTGGGGCTTGTCACTTTCCCCTGCCGCACTTAACCGGAGCCACGAACACGACGAGAATGGAACAGGATGAGAGTGCATTCGGGAGGAGGGAGGAGGTGGGAAGACCAGGCGAGTCCGGCATCCCCACTCTCTCTGCAGTGGGAAGCAGGACGCCCTGACAGCACCGATTAAATAAAATAACTAAAAAGAAATAAAGTGACATTTGCTTTGCATTCCGAGGTGGTGGCTCACGCCTGCCTTCTTTTTACTCTGCCTTCCTAAAAGCCCAGTTCAAATGACAAATAGTTTGTTGCTGAGTATCAATACCACCTATTTATCCGTCCCAGCGGGAGGGCTCACTTCCAATGTCATCTCGGGTTGGGGGTGTGGGGGTGTTGGGGGAGGGAAGAGAGTGAAGGAGAAAAAAAAGGAGAGAGAGAGTTGGTGGGGAGGGATGGGGGATGGGGAGAGGGCGAAAGAAAGCATGAAACAGGGCTGAGAAGGAGAAATTGGAGGCAAATGGCCCATGAAGTAAACCGTGATGTAGAGGCATGATCAATGCGGCAAATGGTTTATTCATCCATCAGATGCGGCGGGCCGGCGACTGAATGAACTCTTTCACTGTGGGCCGTATGAAGTTAAAGCAAGTAAATTTCTATCTTTCTTCGCATTAGCTGCCTCATTGCCCTTCAATCAGCCCTCATGGAGGCAGAAAATGGCTCCACCATCTGCCTTCAAACCCTCCCCTCGGCAGGCCTCAGGCTTTTTGGGAGCGGGGGGGTTGGGGAGGGAGGGGGCCACTGGTTCCCTGAGCTCGGTCTCCCCAGTGCCTCCAGAGGGGGCCAGGGCTGCCCAGCGTGCAGAGTTCCTCCACTCTGGGGAAGAGCACCCACCCGGGCCCCTGGAACCTACTGGTGGCAAGGGGCTGCCTGCCCTGGCCCCCACCTGCAGCAGGGTGGCCTGGGAAAGCGGAGCTGGAGTGCGCCAGCCCCTGGGTCCCTCGGCCTGGCCCTGCACTTGTCAGCGGGAGTGTGGTCTCCCCACTCCCCCTGGGGAGGGCAGAGCAGAGCATCCACTCCTGAGAGAAGAACCTCATCTCCTTCCTCCCCCAAAGAGCTTAGCCGGCCGGAGGAGGCAGGGTGCAACCCCTGGTTCCACGGCTGAGGCCTTGGGCCCCGCGCCAGGACAGACCAAGGGCTTTCACATCCCAGGAGGCAGGGGTTGCCTTGTCCAGCTGTTTGCATAAGAAGCCAGAGGCTCAGAGAGGTTGGGCAGCTTACCCAAGGTTGCACAGCCATAGAAACAAAGCCAGGAGTCATCAGACCCAGGTCTCTGGGAGCCACGCACTCACCTTCCCACTTGACTAGGGGGTAGAATCCTGAAAAATACACTGGCTAGCACTTCCTTGTCCATGCACTGCCTGCATTAGAAAGGAGGCCTGAGAGGGGAAGGGACCTGCACCCCGGCAGTAAGGTGAGAACGTCATGGCTGCTAGAGGAGCCGCTGGGCTCCGCTCAGCCTCCCCCAGCCCCCGGGGCGCTGACTGACTGGCTAATTAGGGGTGGCCAGCCTGAGTGTCATGGGGTCAGCCAAGCATGAACTGGAAAAGCCTGTGACCAGCAGGCAGTGGCCTTGTGGGGCCATCAGCCCCCAGGGGACAAGGGTGTGGGCTCTGCTGAGTGACACCGCTGGGCTGAGGGCTGAGAGGGTGGGGAGGGGAGGTGTGCGGGCCATCGGGGAACCGGAGGCTTCCAGGAGGGCGGGTCATTCCTCTGGGCCTCAGTTTCCTCCCCCAGGACACAAGGAGGCTCAGAGCGGAGGAGAATGCAGACCCCAGGCTTGGCTCCAGAAACAGCCCCTGGTATAGGTTAGATTATTGCCAACACCGATCCAGAGGGCCCGGTCCCCATGGGGAGCTCTCCCCAGGACCAGGCTCACTTCACCCTCGCCCAAACCATCCTCTCTAGCTGGCCTTCCTAGATCGTGTGCCGCCCCCTACCCCCGCACCCCCCCACCGCCCTGGCCCAGCTGCACAAGGGGCCCTGCCCACCCCCAGCTCAACCCACCCCCAAATCAGCCAGGGAATGGAGACAGTCCCTGGGGGGACAAAGAGATTTTTTTCTCTTTCTTCCCAGGATAGATTTCATCCTGCCTCCCCCATCTTCCACGGTGGGCAGAGGGAGACACAAAAGAACCCCTCCACCTCCCCAAAAGAGAGAAAAACCTTAACTTCAAACAGGGCCCCGAGGTCCAGAGGGAGCCAGCCGGGGAGGCTGGGGACCTGGGACCAAGGCGGGCGGGCTGGCGAGTGCGGAGCCCAGGCCCAGACAAACGGGTCTTGAGGCTCCGATCTGTGCCATCTCCCCCTGTGGCAGCGGCCGGCAGCCCGAGAGCTGGTGGGCACAGACTGGGCCCTCCCACAAGTGTCTCATCTGCCTAATTGCTTCTTTATTGTCTCACAATCGCACTCTCCGTTCCCTGAAATATTTCCTTCCCCTATTCATCATGGCAGCAATTAAGAAAAAAAAAAGAGCGCCGGGGAGGGGGGAGGATCTGAAAAAACGCAGTGAGGAGTGGGCAGGCGACAGGGGGCCCGGTGGGGAGGGTCGGGGAACACAGGCAGGGCTCAGCCCCAGCCCCATGCCCGGCCCCCCGTGAAATTTCAAATTAGGCTACAAACACACCAGACCGTGTCGGCATGGAGCAGCCAAAACCAAAAGACAGTGGGCTCGGGGGAACGGGGGATTACCTTGGGGTTCTCCAGGATTCCAGCCTCGTAGCTGCAGAGGAGAAAGAAGGAAGACAGAGGAGGGGGGTCAGTGCAGGAGGAACAGAGGGACACACCAACAAGAAGCGGTCTGCCCTCCCTGAGGCCGCCGGGCTCCGTCCATGAGGGCGGGGACCACAGGTCGGCGGGTCACCACTCCATCATGACCCAGACGGGTGGGTGCTCACCGAGGCCTGGAGGAGCGGTGGACAGGCAGGTCCGTCTTACCTGATATGCATCAGGTTCTCATCCATGCTCCACGGGTTCTTGGGGGTGACTGGGACAGGGATTCCATGTTGCTGCAGGTAAGAGGTTAAGACAACACAGGTAAGACAGTGTTGGCACAAGGCAGCTTGAAGGACATGAGGGTCAGGCCTGCTTGCCTCGGTTTCCTTTCAAAGTCAAAGACACCCCCAAACTCTGGCTCCCAGGCCAACAAGACCCTGGACCACCCCCGGCCCCCACAGTCTCCTTCTCCCCACCCCAGGCTGGCCTGGGGAGTGATGGCCCCATTTCTGAACACCCCCAGGTAGAGACTCTAAGACTCAGTGTCCGAGATGCTGCGGAGTGCATGCTGACCTTGGAGGTTTCTTCCAGAAGATTCTGAGTCCACACCTCAGGTGCTGAGGGTTTCCCAGCACCGTCCATGGACCGCCACCCTATTAGCTGGGAGGTGGAATGGACCCAGTTTTCATTGTGGATTTCGACCAAGGCATGCGCACCCACGGGGGTGCTTAATGCTCATCCAAGGAAGCAAGAGGCACCCATGAGAGCCTCTGGTTCAGGACACTTGTTCCCAGGGTGTGGCTGGGCACTTCCTGGGCCCATGTCTCCTCTGCTGCCTGTGGTCACCACGTGCACCACCCTGCAGCCCTGAAGAGGAGTAACCCTCCATCTGATGATGCTTTGCTTCCCAAATGATCCAATTCTTTGTTTAGGGGGAGACTCCCTGGAGACCCTGGGCCTGAAAGGCTGTGGGTGACGCGTTGAAGGTCTTTGGTATTAAAGACATCTTTGCTTCCTGAGCTGTCCCTTGCCACCCAGGCTGACACCTGGTTGGATCCAGCACAGGATACCATCCTGCTCGCTTCTCCCGGGTACACCGGCTACAGAAGACAGGTAAGCCAGCCTAGCCCAGCCACTGTAAGTCAGCAAGACTTCCGCTCTGCCTTCTAGGCCCCCCTTTTCAGCACCTCACCCAGGTGGGTCCCACCAGTCTCCACTAGCAGTACCCCATCTTTCCAGACAGCTCTCTGCCCTGGCTCAGCTCATACCCACAACTAAGATTCTAGAGGCTTCCTCCAGGGACCTGCTGTTTCCTTCATCACCACCTTAAAATTTCAAAATAAATCAGATTAAACCTTCTGGATATTTTTTCCAGTTTTACCAAGAAACTCCGTTTTTAAAGCAACAGCCCACATCCACTCTAAAATCTGCATCCTCTTCAGTGGAGACCACATGGGTGAACGGAACACTTCACTTCGAGGCTGATCAATGTCGGGGGCTCCTTGCCCGACAGAGGTGCCCAGAGACAAATCCACATGCTCGCCCTGTTCTGTCTCCAGGCAGAGAAGGCCCGGTGTGGGGACCAGGACCCTGTCTGTGCCAACTGGGCTGAAATCCCCGCAGAGGAGTCTCCCAGGGCTGGGGGCTGAGAAAGCCAGTGGGCAGGTTCCTTGGAGCCTTTCTTCTGGGGGGTGGTTTGGAACCACGCTTGCCTTTTCTCTCTCCCACTGGGGCTCTGCTGGAGCAAAGAGAGAAGAACAGGACCGGCAACCCTTCCTCGGCAGGGAGACACACACAAATGCCAAACAGAGGCCCTCAACCAAAGAGGCTTGTTTCCCCTCCCTTCTCTGTCCTGAGCTCCCCGCCAACACACACACCCACACCCCAGAAACTCTGGATACAACTGCCAACAAAAAACAAAACTGCCTCTTGCGTGTACACAGACGATGCCCCGCTTTCTGGACCCGACCTTGCACGTTGGCTTTAAAAGAATTATGGTGACAGTGATAAGGATGGGGTGATTCTGAGTGGTTTTCCCGTTGGATGATGGATTTGGGTGGGGGGAGATGGAGAGTGATACAAATGCATGTTTGCCATGAGTCTCCCTACAGCACCTTGTGGCCTGGGCGACTTAACGGGTCTCAAAAGCAGGGCTTTTTCAAAGCCCCATTGATTTTTGTCTCAGCTGAAGCAGCTGCGTGGCTCTGAGTTTTGGACAGAGTCTGGCTGCTGCTCAATTATTCTGGTCACTCCCGGGTGCAGAGACACGGCCATCATTCTAGAACGTGGTCAGATTTTTCAGAGCTCGATTCTGATACCAGCCTCTGAGGGAGGCTCAGTGGTGGCGACCCAGACTCTCTCGCCAGGGCAAACTTTCCTGTTTAAAAGGTTATTTAAGACAGAAGCTGAGCCAAGAGCCTTGGGACAAACAATGACTTCAGAAATTCTGGCAAAACCCAGGAGCTGCTTCTGCTTGGGAGCTTCACAGAAATGAAGGACAGCATTATGGGTCAGCCCTTTCTCCAACCACGACTGCTGGCGTGAGAACAGGGATGGGCCGGGGCTCCAGATTCATTATTCTTCAAGATAAAACGTGCTTCAGATTCTGTATCCTCAAGGAGACCAAGGAGGGGAAGAAAGCCTCTAACCCCGTTCCCTTAATAGCTCTGCTATTTGGAAATTTGTTTGGCAACATATGGGCTTGCTCTTGTAAACTCCCCTTTTAATAATAAAACAACAGATGGTCGAGGAGATCTCTCCTCGGAGCTCTCCAGGTCTTAATGGGATGCTGACGGTAGGGGCAGGGCTGGGTCCCCGCCGCGTCCCCCGGCACGCGGCACCTTGGCTGCAGCGAGAGCTCACAGCCAGCCCTGGCGACTGCTACTTAAAAACCCGAGCAATTTTCTGGTGCGTGCACCAGGTTGCTTTCCCCTGTCTGATTGATTGAGGCTGTTTGTCAAGCGCTGCCACCGAGTCGCTAAAAAGAAAGGTACCCTGGGGAGTGGCTAAGGATCTCGATGCAAAACTTCTAATCTGTTTTCTCGCAACTTGTACTTCAAAAAGGGCTGGTGCTGCAGAAGCCTTTGTCTGCCTCTGGCCCTTGGAGCACCTACTTGTTCCTGCGAAAGCACTGGGGACAATTAGTCAGGTAATTAGGGGCAGAGAACAGCCTCGCTCACAGCCCCGTCTGAGTGACACACACCGCAGAGGTGCCAATCTGAGCGGGAAGCGGAGGGGCACTGGTGTCCTCCCACTGGGTAGACTGGGGTCGGCGGGGGGGGGGGGGGGGCGGCGGGGTGACCTGAGAGATGCTCAGTCCTGGCAAGGACCACAGTTAGTTCTGTGGAGCTGGCCCAGGGAACAGGTGCTGGGGGAGGGCACCAGGGCTGAGGTTTGGTCCCCAGGCATGGGTACCAGCCCCAGCCTCGAACCTCTGGAGGGACGTGCCTGGCGGGGGCAGTGGACGAGGGCCGGGGTGATGGCGGAGTCCGGCCTTACCTTCGCGTACTCCATCAGATCGTTGCGGCCCTGGAAGCGGTTATAGAACTCGGGCATCCTCCAGGGAGCGATGACCTGGACACGAGACAAGGAGTCAGGCCTGCTGATTCCTCCAGGCGCTGAAGCTGCAGAGCCACCTTCTCTGATAAGGGGCCTGAGGGTCCACCGGTGGCCTGGGTGGGGGGATCTGTGTAGCCCACAGGAAGGTCGGTGGGCAGGGGACCCCCTTAGGCAGGGGAAGGACACAGCCTGCCATCCCAGAGGGTGGTTTCGGAGAAAGCTTGAGTTCCATGGCAGAATGGCTGCGTGTCCCCAGGCAGGTCCCTGCCCTTCTGGATCTCAGTCTCCCCAACTGAGACATGAGGGTTTGAACCAGACAAGCCTCAAGTTTCTCGATGCACTCCTGTCCAGAGGTCCAGGGCCCCCCCCCCCCGCCCCCCGCTCCTGGTGACTAAAGCCACCCAGCCTGGCCCTGCGGGGGCTCAAGCACATCCTCCGACCCACCCCTCCTGCCACCCTCCCACCCCCCACCCCCAGGGCTGCTCTGGGTAGGGGAAAGGAGGGGAATTGGAGCATGACTGGAGGCACAGAACTCATCCTACCAGCCTGGGGGTGGAGGGTCAGGGACAGGTTCCCCAAGAAGAACCCCCACTCAGCTTTGAAGCCAGCCAGGCCTCTGCTCAACTGGGGGTGGGGAGGTGTCATCTAGATGGAGAAGCTGGTTTGATTTCTAGGCTGGGGGTGCCAGTGGGGCTGGGGTGGCTGTGCCCCCCACCCAAGTCCTGAAATGAGCAGAGCCTGGGCGGAGCACCCTCTGGCCTCATCCTGGTTCCCAGAGACCAGCTTGGGGCCCCATCACCAAGCCCCATTCCACCCCTGGGCTTGGCTTCTGCAGACAAAGACCCAGAAACCAGACACCCTGACCCCCCAAGTTGCTGTGGGAACAGAGAGTCGGGGTCAGGCCAGGGCCCAGGCCCACACGCCTGCAGCATCAACATGCAGCTTCTGTTTGGGGGCTTCTCTGCCTCCTGGTGTTTGGGGTCAAAGCAGATCACTAGAGCTTATGACTGCTCACCTCTGGGCCACTCTCACCCCCTAAGCAGCTGCTGGCTGATTGGTTAAAGGGACAGAGAAAGAGGTTCCACTTAAAAGAAAAAAATGAAAGCCCTTAGGGCCCCTTGCAGACTTAGGAAGGGCACATCTTTTGTAGCTTTAGCTGGAAGTGGCCGCAAAGAAGCTTGGAGCCACGCCCACCCACACTGTCCAAAGTGGGAGCCAGGGGCCACATGTGGCCTCGGAGGCCTGAACTGTGACTGGTCCCGGTTCTAAGTGGAGAGCACACAGCGGCTCTTAAAGACTTCGTATGGAAAGAATGTAAACTATTTCAACATCGATAACATGTTGAATGACACCATTTTGGATATAAGGTTCAATAAAACATACCATTAAAATGACATTACCTGTTGTTTTTCATCTTGGTTTTTTGACAGGGCCACTAGAAAAATCGAAACAATCACCCTGGGACTTGCGTTTGCAGCGCGCAGTGCAGCTCTGCTGTGGGCTCTGTTCACTAGATGCCCAGAGGCCTGGGCCTGCTTTTCCCCCTCCCAGGAAGGAATCCAAGAACCCGGAGTCTGGTTCAGGCAGCCGAGAAGGAGGGGGCCTGAGCTGGGGGCTCCCGCCGGGGTGGAGGGCTGTGAGCAGCCCTGAAATCAGCCCAGAATGGTCCTAGTCCGCACGTGGGAAAGGTAGGCGTGGACCCGCAAGGATGCTGCTGGAAGGGCGGCCTCGTCTTTCCGTCCAGTGCCTGACCCACCCAGGTGCCGGGGCAGCCTCTCCGGGAAGGACGAACGGTCAGGGACAGAGTGCTGTCCCCTGCAGCTGGGGTAAGTGGAGGGAGTGCTCCGTGGAAGAAGGGCACCACCCGCCACAAGGCCCCTGTCTGGGGAACCTCCCAGTGAGCCCCGTGCCCTGTTCTCCCCACCCTGGGCCTCAGCCACCAGCACCTACCCTTTTAGAGGAGAGAAGCAACATCCTACCTTGATCTGGGGGGCCAGCGAGTAGCAGGTGAGCTCAAACCGGATCTGGTCGTTCCCCTGAAACATACAACAGGGGGTTTCAGGAGCCACAGAATGGGGACTGGTTGGGAGGGTTCAGGGGAGAGGCAGTGCCGGGCAACCTTCGACGGTGCTCCCTGGGTGCTCCTGTCCCGCACAGGCTCTCCCCTCCTGAACTGGGTGCTACCAAGCCATCTAAAAGATGAACACTGGGCTTTCTTTGAGCGGGCTTTCTGCCCTAGACTCGAGCCCGGGTCTCCCTGAGTGCAGAGCCGAGCTGTGAGGGGACTCGAACGTGCAGGGTGTGTATGCACAGGATGCCCACGTGATGGTGCGACTGAGACGCGACGGTCGGGACCTCTGTGTGCACCGGTGTGAGGGTGCACTGTGGCCGGTGGGGGCTGTAGGCCATGGCGTGCACAGGCACAGGTGGGTGTGTCTGGGAACGCGACCGGCCTCGCACATGGGTCATCAAGTATGTCCACTCTCCGGGGGGTGGAGGGGGGCGGCGCGTACACCTGCGGGGCTGGAGGCCTGGCTCCGCTGAGACCTCAGGCAGCCTCCCTGGGGCTGCCCACGCCTCAGCCTCTTCCTGCCTGGCCTCACTGGCCCTAAGATCGAGCTCATTTCCGGGGGTTTCATGGCATTGTGTCCACTGAACGGGGAGCCCCGTGTCCTCTGTGAGCCTCGGGTATCTCGTCTACACAGTAGCTGTTTGGGGGAGGGGTTGGATGCGGATGACCACCGAGGCCCTTTGCTTCTCTGCACAAACTGGTCCAGAGGTAGGAGGGGCTTGTCCAAGGGCACAGAGCCCAGCCCAAGCCGGGGCATGGGGGCCCCATTGCCCCCATCCCCCTCGGGTGAGTGGTCTACGCCCTCGAGGGGAGGAGGAGAGGGCCCAGCCCGCCAGCCCTGGAGACAATGGCTTCCAGCCACCCGCCTGCCCCCCATCAACTCGGCGGCCTGGAGGGAGGCTTAAGCGCTGTGGAAATAACAGAGGGACCTCTCGCCTACTGTGAAAACTGCACGGGCGCAGCCAGGCAGCGGCGGGAATAACATGTTATTTTCCAGAGTCTTGTCAGGCGACGCGGAAATACTGGTTTCAGCCCCTCTCCTCAGAGCCAGGAGCCGAGGCTGCTCCTCTCTGATCACTCCCCGGGCCCATGGGCTGGGCCAGACCAGCCGTCCCCATTGGCCTCCATCTGGTCCCTCCAGTGAGGGCCTACTTTGTGCTGGCTTTCCCACGGGAGAGCCACCTGGCATCAGTGGGGGTTTTTTAACCCTGTTTTGCAGATGAAGTGATTCAGGCTCAGAGAGGTGGAACCACTTGTCCAGGGACACACAGCCAGAAGGCACCAATCCCACCCTGACAGCTCACCGTCAGGTCACAGGGCTGAGCTCCATGCACAACTCCGCAAATCCTTACGTGGCAGTGCCCCATTATTATCCCCATCTCAGAGGATGAGATGGTTGGATGGCATCACTGACTCAATGGATGTAAATTTGAGCAAACTTGGGGAGAGAGTGAAGGACAGGGAAGCCTGGCGTGCTGCAGTCCATGGGGTTGCAAACAGCTGGACGCGACTGAGAGACTGAACATCGAATAACAACATGGATGGGGAAACTGAGGCCCAGGTGGTAACGCCTGCTCAAGGGCCAGTGGGCTGCAGTTCCTGGAGCAGCGGCGGTGGTACTTGATTAGAGGCAGGCTTACTTTAGCCTCGTAAAGCATATGGTCCAGTGTTGCATATCATGGTGATTATTCCTCCAGGGCTTCAGGTTTCCCCAGCACAATGGTGGCTTGTGCTTCCCTGGACCGGCATGTCTGGCTGGGGTCTGCCTAGCAGGATCGCCGTGGGGACACCCATCTGTTCCCGAGCCAGATGCCCTCGCAGGAGCCAGAGTTGAAAACTCTGTCCCAGACAGGCTCTGGGACCTGTCCAGTCCTTCCCCTTCCTAACTCCAGGACCCCCAGCCCCAGGGAGGCCCTGGCAGGTTCCAGGGGGCTGAGGGGGGAGGTATATCACATCCTGCACACCCGCCATGTGTCCACGCGCAGACACACGTGCGCAAGTGCAGGTGTGCCCTTGGGGACTGCACGGGGCCCTCCCATCTGCTCCTGGACAGGCCACACAGATGGCGCTGTCTACAAAACTGCTGCCCACGGCCCTGCGGCTCCTATTCCCAGGCCCCTCTTCCAAAACCAGGGGAGGGAGGGAGGGAGGGAGGAGGCTCAGGAAGGGCCACCCCAGCTCCCGTGCAGCCCTCTGGCGGGGAGGGATCAGAGTCCCCGAAGGGCTGTGAAGGGGCGGGCCCCAGCCCTCTCTGCACCAGGTGCCACATGGGCTGGACCTGGGCAGGGAAGCCATCTTGGGCCTCTGGGTCTTTGCACAAGCTGTTCCTATAGCCTGGGGTGCCCTTCCTGCCTGACATCACTGCTGACTCCTGTTCTCTCTGACACCTCAGGGCCACCATTACCCCTTGCTAGGTTAGTCCCCGATACGAGCTTCCCAGGCGGTGCTAGTGATAAAGAATCCGCCCACCAACACAAGAGATGCAGGTTCGATCCCCGGGTTAGGAAGATCCCCTGGACGAGAGCATGGCAACCCACTCCAGTATTCTTGCCTGGAGAATTCCATGGACAGGGAGCCTGGTGGGCTACAGTCCATGGGGTCAGAGTCGGACACGACTGAACTGGCTTTGTCCATATGGACATTCCAGGGCATGGAGGAAAGCCAGTGCTGGGTAAGGGTTCAGTGGGCGGAGTCAGTGAGCCAGTGCATGAGAGAGGCTGGAATGAGGGCCCCGAGGCCCTGGGTCTCTCCACTGCCCAACCTGCGGAAAGTTCTGGCTCAGGTGGTCCCATGTGGATCTGACTCTGGGTTGCCAGCCTTCTGCGGCTGCATCGCTCACTCTGGATGCTCATCTCACGTGTTCAAGTCATGATACCCCCCGTCCTGGGGCGGGGGGCTGGCAAACAGACCACCAGCCCCTGCAGGTGGGTGGCCCTTCTCTCCCCAGCAACCCCGTCTCACGCCTGGCATCCTCTGGAACCCTCCAGGCCTCCCTGCTCCTCCCCAATCTCTTCCCTCTTGTAGGCAGCTGTCTTCAGAGGCTGCTGGGGGCTTTCCCAGGTCATGTAAAAAAGGGGAAACCAAGGCATGGGAGTAAGTCATGCCCATCAACCCCCAGAAGAAATGGGAGATGTTGGGGTGGAGGGCAGACAGGGCCCCCCGTCCCCTGTGGCCTTGCTGCTGGTCTTGGAGCCCCCAGTGATGTTTCAAATCTGACTCTCTAATGGACACTGAACTGCAGGACCGTCCCCAGATCTCCAGAGGCCACAAAACTACCGCAGACAGTATTCTCAGAACCCAAGCCCTGCAGTACCAGAGGGAAACAGGTTCCCTGCAGGGTCAGCCCAGAAAGGCCGCAAACCTGAGCCTCTGGTGCCCTCTTGTGTCCAAATGGAGAAACGCACACAAGTGCTGGCCTCTGTTTCCACCTGTGGGCTTACGTGCTCAATTATGTCTGGCTCTTCGCAACCCTATCGACTGTAGCCCACCAGGCTCCTCTGTCCATGCGATTCCCCAGGCAATACTGGAGTGGGCTGCCATGTCCCCCTTCAGTAGCGTCTGACTCTTTGTGACCCTATGGACAGTAGCCCGCCAGACTAGCTCACAGGCAGCTGGGAATGGCTTCCCAGGTGGCACAGTGCTAAAGAGTTCATCTGCCAACCTCGTCCCCAACACGTAACGCTTCCAGGCCCCGCCACCATGGCACCGTTGAACTTAGAAAAGTTGGAAATGCCACAGACTCTCTTAAAATAAAATTGGCCTTATTTTAAAACAATGACCCTAAGCTGCTTTGGTGGGTTTCCCTGGTGTCTCAGTGGTAAAGAAGCCACCTGCGGTGCAAGAGCCCTGGGTTTGATCCCTGGGTCGGGGAGATCCCCTGGAGGAGGAAGCGGCAATCCACTCCAGTATTTCTTGCCTGGAGAATCCCCGTGGACAGAGGAGCCTGGGGCGCACCGCACCCTTCACAGACTCCCGCACAAGCTTGCTGACTGAGCACCAGGCGAACGAGTGACCTTCCAGACACACGAGCCGGCGCCGCCTGGTGGGGGCGCTGTTTGGCAAAATAAAAATGAAGTCGCTCAGTCGTGTCCGACTCTTTGCGACCCCATAGACTCTAGCCTACCAGGCTCCTCTGTCCATGGGATTTTCCAGGCAATAGTACTGGAGTGGATTGCCGTTTCCTTCTCCAGCGGATCTTCCCAACCCAGGGATCGAACCCGGGTCTCCCGAATTGTAGACAGACGCTTTACCGTCTGAGCCACCAGGGAAGTCCTAGGCTGCTCGGCAAGGCCACCCCCGAACGGCGCCTCGTCCATCATAATCTGAGTGTGACTCACTGTCACACTGAGCCAGGGCCTGCCCCCTCCACCCTGCACTGCCTCGGGTGGGGGGCCGCGTCCGATCAGGACGTGTGTGCTGGAGCACCCCATCCTTGTTGGCGGGGTGTCCACTGAGAGCTCAAGAGTCTCCAGTGTGTGTGGGTGTTAGTCGCTCAGCCGATCCCAGGGACTGCAGCCCACCAGGCTCCTCTGTCCATGGGATTCTCCAGGCAAGAATATTGGAGTGGGTTGCCATTTCCTTCTCCAGGGGATCTTCCTGACCCAGGGATCGAACCTGGGTCTCCTGCATTGCAGGCAGACGCTTTACCACCTGAGCTACTAAGGAAGCCCCAGAGTCTCCAGTAACACTGCCCAAAGGCCACCGGCATGGTTAGGAATTTTGTTTCTTGAGTCTGTCACCTGCGGGACACAGTGCTGAGGGCTCTTCCTGTTTTATACCCCCAGGGTCCCCCTTCTGTCCGCTCTCCTGCACACAAGGGCCGGAAGGAGAAGGTGTATCTCAGATTGAACTATGTCCCCACAAAAGGTAGAAAGAAAGAAAGAAAAAAGTATGGTGAAGCCCGAACCGCCCCCCCGCCCCCCCCCCCCCCCCCCCGCAGCCCTTCAGAACGGGACTTTATTTGGAAATAGAGTCTTACGGACATCATCCAGTTAAGATGAGGTCATTAGGGTGGGTATGACTGGTGTCCTGGGATAAAAGAGAAATTTGGACACAGAACCAGACATGTACAGGGAAGACAAATGTGAAGACGCCCGAGGAGATGGCGCATGGAGATGGAGGCCTGGGGTGGTGCACCCACAAGCCAAGGACGCCAGGGGAGAGCCTGGAACCCTTCCCTAGCACCTTCAGGCTGCCAACACCTTGGTTTTGGACTTCTGGCCTCCAGAGAGGCTCCATTCCTGGTGTTTACACCGCACAGTCTGTAATGCGGTTGCCCTGGAAACAAAGACAGGGTCTCCTCTCCACTTTGCAAGTGAAGAACCTGAGGCTCAGGAAAGGCAAGGGCCTTACTCAGGGTCACACAGCTGGGACTCAAGCCCTCTGGGAACAGGTGGCCTCCTGTCCACCGCGTTGCACAGCGACTCCCACGGTGACCTTGGCCAGATGTCCACCTCAGAACATAGCCTACTGTTCAGTGGAATATTCTGTGCTGAGCTCACACTGGAATACTTTCTTCTGTGTGATGACGTCACAGACTGGACACACAGTAGTTTCATTTCTTTCCATCTGCTTTCAGTTTCTCGAGATAGATGGCTTAGTGAATTTTATCTTTTAAATTCAACCTTGAAGTTTTCAAAATCAGATCTATGCAACACGTTATTAAGAGGGATTTCCCTGGTGGTTAAGAATCCACCTGGCAGTGTAGGGGACTCAGGTTCCATCCCTGGTTGGGGAACTAAGATCCCACATGCTGCAGCCAACTAAGCTCTCGCTCTGCAATGAAGACCCAGCGCAGCCAAAAACAAACAAACAAACAAACACAACAGAGACATCAATTCCATTCCTGCCCCTTCCACTCAGTGTGGAGAGTTTCCATGTAGCTTCCCAGTATTTCTTTCTTATGCAAAATGTAGTATATGGCATCATGCAATTGTGCACCCTGCCTTTTTTCACTTACTGTATGCATTCTGGGTGATCACACTTGCTCCTTTTCATGACTATATTGCAAAGCATTGTGTTATTTATGCAGCCAACCCCCTATTTATGGATATTTGATGGTTTTTCATCTTTTATAATAGTTTTGAAATAACTAATACTAGGCATGAAAAAAGAAAAAGATGAGCCTGAGCCTCAGAGGCAGGTTTGCAAAAATGGGGTGACACGGCTTCTACCACAGCAGGAACATGGGAGACACACACTTGGGGTGCAGAGTGGAGCTGTCCCTGACTTGCTGCTGGAAACATTCCTCTTAGAGTGGATGGGCCAGTCTGTCCACATAGTCCCCTTATAGTCATGCTGGGCGGGCCAGTCCATAGCACAGCAGACTGTTCTGGGGGAGAATTAACAACTGCTCGAGGACCGCCCATCAGGCCCGGCTGTCCACATCCCCCTGGCAGGCCCCTGCATCCTCACCCTCCTCAGCCACAAACCCTGGCCTCACCTTTCCTGTGGCGCCGTGAGACACATACTTGGCTCCCTCTCGCTGGGCTATCTCCACCTGCTTGCGGGCGATGCAGGGCCTGGCGAGAGAAGTGCCCAGGAGGTATCGGTCCTCGTACAGCGCGCTGGACTGGATGGCCGGCCAGATGAACTCCTCCACAAACTCCTTGCTGATGTCTTCAATGAACACCTACAGGAGAGCAGCCCATGGGAGGGAACCTTGGCAAGGACAGGGCACTGTCAGAAGACAGAGTCTCCAATGGCCTGCGTCTAAGGCAGACGCGGCTAACAGATGCTTAAGGGTGGTCTTAAAAATGCAGTAGAAAACGATTCACTTTTGTTAAATCTCGACTCTTGAGTGCATGCTGTCACTTCAGCTGTGTCCGACTCTGCGACCCTATAGACTACAGCCCACCAGGTTCCGCTGTCCATGGGATTTTCCAGGCAAGAATCCTAAAGTGGGTAGCCACATCCTCCTCCAGGGCGTCTTCCTGACCCAGGGATTGAACCTGTGTCTCCTGAGTCGCTGGTGGATTCTTTGCCACTGAGCCAGCAATCAAGCCCCAACTCTTGAATACAAAATGTGATATATACACGAAGCATTTCTGCTGCATGCCCGAGTGAGTTACTAGCTAAATTAGCCACTCTTCTCAAAAACCATCATGCGTACCTGAATGAAAGACTGACAGATAAAACAAGGCCAATTCAGACTTGGGTTTTTGGCCACGATTTGCATGAAAATGAAGTGACCCTGTCACTTCAAGGAAAATTGAATATTTGTTGCCAGTGATAAAACTCAAGCTTTCCAGTAAAAAAAACTAGAATTATGGAAAACTTGTATCTGACACTGTGAACTGGACAGCTTCTGACGTGAGTTTTATTGCGCTTCGCAGATACTGTTTCCTTTGTACTGTGAGCTTATGTGAGCAGGGACTATGACGGATGTTAAGTGGATACTGTTAAGTGGATGGAAGGATGGGTGGGTGGACAGGTAGCTGGATGAGGGGTGGGCAGGTGAATGGATGGATGAGGAAGATGTAGACGGGTGGGGAGGTGGGACGGGGAGGGGATGGGGTGGAAGAGAGGCTAGGAGAAACTAGAAGATGGTTCACACAGCAAAGTGAAAGTGAGAGTCACTCAGTCATGTCTGGCTGTTTGCGACCCCAGGGCCTATAGAGTCCATGGAATTCTCCAGGCCAGAACACTGGAGTGGGCAGCCTTTCCCTTCTCCAGGGGATCTTCCCGACCCAGGGATCGAGCCCAGGTCTCCTGCATTGCAGGCAGATTCTTTACCAGCTGAGCCACAAGGGAAGCCCTCATACCAAAAGCCTAAGGAATTGACCTCATACTCTTGGAAGCAAGAGGACCAACTGGAAGGGGCATAGGAAGCAAGGAGCTCTGGGACAGGGACCCCCACAGCTGACCCCAACATGTCAGATCCCATTTCCAGCCCCCAACCCTGCCCACACTCGGTACCTTTTTGGCCCCAAGCTTCAGCGCCTTCTTCCTGGCTTCCTCAAAGTCTTCCTTCTGGCCGATGTTGGCCTGACAAGCAGATGCAGAGAGGACCCATCAGCCCAGGGGCAGAAAGAAGAGCTGAGAAGAATGTCACCCCCCCACCCCACCCTCTCCACCCGAGGGTGAGTCCTGGGCAGGTGTCTTTCACACACAACTGTCTACAGATGAAGGTGGTTTTCTTTGGATGGCTGAGGTCACAGTAGGAAGGAGAAAGGACAAGAACCAGGGTCTGGGGACGCTGTACTCCTTGGAGCTGCCTGAGGCTCTGGAAAGCAGTTTCAAGGAGCTAGACAGGCTGAATCTGGCCCTGTGCACCTGGGCTGTGGGGTTGCAACATTCGCTGTCACTGCATTGAAGGTCTAAAGCTGCCTTTGGACCCATCAATCTTTTCCCGAAATTCCCCCAAAGCCAGTACAAAGGTTGGCTTGTCAGCAGCTGCCCGATTCCCTGCTCACTGCCCCAGCCAAGCGCAGCAACTTGATTGCCCTGGGCACCAGAGCCGGCGGGAAGCAGAGGCCCAGGCTAGGAGCGCCCAGCTATCCCCCTGCTGGAGCCTGACCTCTGGTTCCGACAGCCCCGTCTAGACACAGGCATGTTTTCTGCTGGCTACACTGCGGCCTCCCGCCCAGACCTTGACCCTGGACTCTGCTCAGCAGATTCCAGAGTGTTCCCAGAGTCCAGCTGCAGGGGCTTTTTCTGAGGCCGCTCAGCTTTTAAATCTGCCTGGTGATAGTCTGGGGTCCGGACCACCCATCGGTGCCACCGTGAGGCGAAGCACACACTCCAGGCTCTTTGCATTCACTCAGAGTCATCGCTTGCTCTCCGCAGGGGGCTGTGGGCCAGACACTTCGCCTCCCTGGGCCTCACCCTCGCCCTCCACTGGAGTGGCGTGGGGTCAGCACTGTTACCAGTGGTAGACTGACTTTAACTGCAAACCATTCTTGACAAGAACGAACTTCTCCTGTCCAGTGCCCCTCCTCACTTCCTCTGGGAACAGAACCTTCTCTCCTGGGACCTCTTTCTACAGGGATGCATATGAGTGCCAAGTCACTTCAGAGACCACATGGACTGTAGCCCGCCAGGCTCCTCTGTCCATGGAGCTTTCCAGGCAAGAACACTGGAGTGGGTTGCCATGCCATTCTCCAGGGGATCTTCCCAACCCAGCAATCGAACCTTCATCTCTTACACCTCCTGCACTGGCAGGCAAGTTCTTTACCACTAGCGCCACCTGGGACGCCCACACACAGGGATGGATGAGAGCAAATGTTTCCTGCTCACTATAGGGACAAGCCTCCAAGGGACAGCCATACTGGCAAATGAGTGGTGGGCAGGCACTCGGGCCAGTGAATGAGTGTTCCCTTGGCCTTTCCATCAGAGCCTCCGGGGAGAGTCCTTTCTCTCAGAAGACTAGGGGATGATGAGAGCCTTGCCTGCCCTGTGGAGAGGCCAAGACTGACGCCAAGCCGAGATGGAGGCAAATCTGGATAAGCACCTGGATTCAGCCTTGCCTGAAGCTATCTTACCCTGGCCTTCTTGGTTATATGAAAAACTGAATTATGTTGGTTTTCTTCTTTTGTTGTTGTTTATTTTTGGTTTTGTTTGGCCTAAGCTAGATTTCTAGAATTTGCCAGTCTTATGGAGAAAGACTCAGAGGTTATGTCCAGGTTTATCAGAAGTGAAGCTGGTTTGATTAGGGATATCTGCTATGGACCCTGGATGGGGGAGTGGCATCTTAGTTAATCTATTACCTATGGCCTGTGGCCTATTTGCTGTTCCAGAATTAGGTGATCTCTAATCATCTAGCTTAGCCCATGTAGGAGCCTAGGTCTTTGCTGAATTACTGAGGGCTGCAAGAAAGGGAAAGTTTATGTGACTTTCCATGGTCTTCAGCAGACCCAAGCCAAGCCCCTGGTCCCTCCCTGGGCAGGGTGGCTTAGCAGCTCCACCACACTCACTCCTGGTGCCCCCCGCCCCTGCTTCAGTGAGTGCACGGAGAGCCAGCCCCCTTTATGCTCTGGGGGGCACATCTCAGACCTGGGGGACATCAAAGGAGCTCACCTAACAGATAGAAAGAGACAGTAAACAAGAATTTCCCTACAGTTTAAGACAGGCTTGGGTGAGGGGGCAGGCTTGGATTAGTAACAGTGGGCAGGTAGGCAGCAGGACCAACAGGTAGAAAGACACGCCGGGCGCCCCTCACCAGGTAGGCAATGACGTCATAGCCTTGCTCCTTCAGCCACACGAGGATGCAGGAGGTGTCCAGGCCCCCACTGTAGGCCAGAACCACGGAGCCTTTGCCGGACATCGCGACTGGAGGGAGACGAGAAGGAATGTGAGTGACCCAGAGCCAGCCCCCACACCCCACCTGCCAACCCCTCCCAGCGGCTCCCTCCTGGCCTTGGGCACCCTTAACCCCTGGACAGGCCGCCATGGGGTTCAGAACAGGATGTTCACCTGTCATCAGGAGCCCTGAGGAGCTGACCCTTCATGTGGCCACACCTCTTTCCCCCCGCTTCCCGTTCCCCCTGGGGGACCCTGACCCCGCACATCCCCACAGACCACGCTGGGGCCTGGCAGGGGGAGGCATGTAGCCAATCCCCCACCAGCTGGAGAAGACAAAAGACTGAGCTGTTGGGACTGAGGTCGGGATGCCAAGGTCACAGCGTCAGGAGACGGGAGGGGCCGTCTCCTGAGTCTCAGGCAGCCCACACATCTCCTTGCTAAGCTCCTTGCTAAGCTGGGCCAAGGCAAGGCATGGCCCTGGGAGCCTCATACAGATCACCCAGCACCCCCACTCTGACCCCAGGAAGTGGGCGTCATGCCCGCCACTGGGGAGGCAGAACTGAAGCGCAGAGAGGTAGATGGCTAGCTCGAGGTTGCAGAGCACACGTCTGTGTCTGGCTCCAGAACCTCGGCTCTTCCCAGGTGGTAGGGCGCCCTCTCGGCTCTATGGGGGACAGGATGCTGGGGGCAGAGCCCTGCCCGCCCAGACCTCTTCCACCTGGGCCCAGTGAACCTTCACACAAAGGGGTTTTTGGCTCTTTTCAAATACAATTACCTCTGAGAGGGGAAACACAAACTCTGCACCCCCAACACCTGAGAGAACTCAACTCCAGAAAGATTAGTTGGGAGGAGCTTGGAGACCAACTTCCTCCCCCTGCGCAGAGGGGGATCCAAGGCCCAGAAGCTGTCTGTCCCTGTCCGTGTTCAGTTGAATCTGACTCTTCACGACCCCGTGGACTGTTGCCCGCCAGGCTCCTCTGTCCATGAGGTTTTCCAGGCAACATTACTAGAGTGGGTTGCCATTTCCTATTCCAGGCTATCTTCCCAACCCAGGGATCGAACCCACGTCTCTTGCATCTCCTGCAATGGCAGGTGGATTCTTTACCACTAGATCCACCTGGGAAGCCCATAACTCATAACTCCAAGGCCCAGAGGGAGAAGCTAATTGGGTGTACAGATGACGGATCCGTCCTTCCCAGCAGGACCGGTGTGTGCCCCCACTGATCCCTCCCTCTCCTCAGCTAAACCGAAGTTTCCAGAAGGTACCAAGGCCTCCTCACTCCTTGCCTTTGCAGCCTCCGTTCCTTCGGCCCAGAAGGACCTCCCGGAAACCTCGGGCTACATTCGGGCTTGCCCTGCCTCCCTTGCACTCCCCATGTGGCCCTGAGCATAGAGGCTGCTATGTGCCCGCTTTGCTGAAGAGGAGACTGAGGGTCAGAGAGGCGGGGTCACTTGCTTGAGGTCCTACGGTCAGCAGGTGGCAGGGCTAGATCTGGATCCAAGCCACCTGGTTCCAGCCTCTGTGGACCCGGTCCCAGCTTCTTGCACTTGTGGGGAGCGTGCTTGTTTCTGGTGGGAGCATTTACACTAGAGACTGACCAAGGTCAGGGTCCTTAACAGATGCTATTGGGAAAGGCTGTGGATACCTCTGCTTTGATCCACGTAAGCCCAGAAGGGGTGTCACCTTGCTTCCAAGGATGCAGGCTCCTGCATCCTGCAGGGGCCTGGAGGTTTGGTGGCAAAGCGGTTGCTCAGCTCTTTGCAGCAGAACCCAACACAACCAAGGGGCGGCAAGAGCATTCATCCTATGAACTGCAGCAGCTGCTGCTTAGTTATGACATCTTTGGAACCCCATGGACTGTGGCCCGCCAGGCTCCTCTTTCCATTGGATTTCCCAGGCAAGAATACTGGAAGGGGGTGCTATTTCCTGCTCCAGGGGATCTTCCCGATCCAGGGATCGAACTTGTGTCTCATGCATTGGTAGGCGGATTCTTTACCATCTGAGCCACCTGGGAAGCCCTATGCTATGTGCAGTCCCTGGCATCTCACCAGACCGCCCACCAGCCAGTCCCAGGGCTCACATGTCCTTCCTGCCCCTGGGACTAGGAAGGGGAAATATCTCACAAACAGTGAGGTTGGAGGCAGTTCTGATGGATAAATGTCCAAGACTCTCCCCTTCATTCAACCACCTGCCCAGGTAGTCCATGGCAACCGCAGCCTGGCAACGGTGGATCAGGAGGGAGGGAGGCAGGAAGGACTCAAGGTAGGAAGTGCCCGAGGTTGAAAGAGTAGATTGCGGTTTCCAGAACCTGTCTTGGCCCAGCGGCTGAGGGACACCAGAGGCCGTGAACCCAGCCTACCCAGCTCCTGGACTCCCCTCTGGGCAGCCTCGCTGAGCAGGGAGACTCAGGACCCCCAGAGCCGCCTGTCTATCTCCTAGTTGTGTGCTTGTGTGCGACGGGGCTGGTTGGGGTGAGGAAAGTAATGTTGCGTTATTTGTACAGCTCTAACTATAAACTGCACATAGCTAAAAGTGTGCAATTTAGTAAGTTTTGGTGTGCCTACACCCATGAAATCACCACCACAATCAAGATAATGGATGTGTCCGTTATAAGCGACGGCTTCCATTTGTGTCATCCCCATTTTAGAGATAGGGAAATTGAGGCTTGGGTTAAAGAATGTGCTTAAGGCCTCATTTGACTGCTAAGTGCCAGAGCCCAGATTCAAACTCAGATCAGCTAGACTCAAAAGTACAAGGCTACCTCTCTGGGGTGGGGTGGGGGAGGGCATGGATCCCTGGGATGAGGTGTGGGGTCTGGGAAGCTGCCGGTGGCCCAGACAACCCAGAGTGACAGGGAGAGGTGATGTGAGCCCAAAACTCACCCAGCTTCTAGGGGTCACCCCCACTTTGTCAACCCCCAAAGGCCCTGGAGCCAGAGGATGGGCTCCAGAGTAGGGGAGGGGCGGCTTCATGGAGGCAGACCACCTGGGCCTGCCTGGTTCTGCCTCAGTGACTGGCCCCCGCTCCCAGGTGCGCCGTGCCCCCCGAGTGTGGCCCATCACAGCACAGTCACGATGCACTCTGCCCCTGCCACCCACTGTGAGCTCTGTGGAGACAAGGACCATCTCTCAGTGGCTGGCAGGTAGCAAGCACTCAGAACAAGGCTGCTGATTTTGCTGTCTGGAGGCCTGCTCCTCACCTACAAAAATAGAGGGTTAAAATCCCCTCCATGTCTGGAATTCCGTGCATGCTCTCATCTGGAAACTCCCACGAGCCTCTTCTGCTGGCCAGGCCACAGGCGGAGGGCCTCAGCCTCCGGGTCTGAACCTAGTGATGGAATGTGTGCACCCTGGGGCGTGTGCCTGCATGCAGGGATGTGTGTGTATGTGTGCACAAGTGTGCCTGCATTTCCCCAGGAGCATGTACCTGAGACTGCATGCGTGTACCGTGTGTGTATGTGTGTGTGTGTGTGTGGCGTGTTTGGACCTGCGTGTGTACAGATTAGCAGGGCAGGTGGGCTGAGAGCATGATGCAATCTGACACTGGCCTTGCTCTTGCTTTCCTGCTGAAGCTCTTCCCTTCCCCCACCAGCGAGGTCCCGGCAGCTCGCTTGCTGCAGAAACTAAAGGAAGCCAAGCAAGCAAGGAGGCCTCGGTTTAGGGGAGGAGGAGTGGAAAAGACTAGGGCAGAGAGCAGTGGCTGGGTTCTCCAGACCTGGAGTCCAGGAGCTGAGAGCAAGAACAGCCCATCCCCCCATGGAGCAACTGTGGATTCGGTAAGATTTCGAGAGGAGCCCAGAGCCCAGAGCCCAGAGCCGGGCACCATGCCTGTGCCCACCGAACTCTCCTACCACTGTCGGGCAAGCCCCTCCCTCTCCATCACCATTGGCACAACCACCTGAAAGTCCTTCTGGTTCTGACACCCCAGGACAGGGGGCTTCCCGCCTGAGGACTCAGCCATCCTCCCAGCTCCGGCCTCGCAGTCGCCCCAGCCTCCAGGGAGGGCACAGGGCAGGTGCCCCAGCTCCCAGGCACATGACCTCTGCTGAGAACACTCATGCCCCTGGTTCCCGGGGCCAGTCCAGCCAACCGGCTGCCAAAGAGGGACACCTGGGAAGGGAAGAAGGGGGCCTCATTCCAAGATGCCTGCCAGATTGACCTTAGTTGGCAAGGCAGGGGGCATTCTCCAGGGCTCTGGCCAGAACCATCCTGCCAGCTCCCAGTGAACGTGCCCGGCCAGCCAGGGCAGTTGCTCAGCACTAGGAACACTCTTGTGGCTCTCCAGCATCAGAGCTAGGATGACAGAGCAGTTACTATGTTTAGTGCCACACGGGCATCATTTCAAGGTGGGGGCTATTATTACCACCTGTTTACAGATGGTGAGCCGGGGCTCAGAAAATTATAAGACTTGCCCAGGTCTCAAGCTAGCAGATGGCAGTGCTGGGGGATGGAAACCTACGCCGTCTGCAGACCACCTGCTCTTTGCTGCTCTCTGTCCTACACGCCCTGGCCTCAAGGGGACCACAGACTGTCTCCTCTTCACTTGACTTGTCTGTTGTTTAGACACTCAGTCGCGTCTGATTCTTTTGAGACTCCATGGAACATACCCCACTAGGCTCCTCTGCCCATGGGATTCTCCAGGCAAGAATACTGGAGTGGCTTGCCATTTCCTTCTCCAGGGGATCTTCCCGACCCAGGGATCAAACCCATGTGTCCTGCCTTGAGGCACCGGGGAAGCCCATGAATCACCACCAATCACCAATTTTCTTTCTCTGTATATCGTGGCTACAGCCACCTGACTCTTTCTCAGGAACCCCTCCCTCACATTCTAACTCAGTCGAGCTGGGTTCATTAGTTTTAAAAAACGTTTAAAAAACATTTTTGGTTCTACCTAAGCCATAGAATTCTCTCTGACTTAGGGGTTTGCTCATTTCAGGATTGCAACTTGAACCCTTTGGCTGGCTGCCCTCATTCATGTCTGATAGAGCCAGGTTGCAATTCTACACTTTGACCAGGAGGTCCCGCTATCAGGATTCAGCCTGAACGTTCGGTTGACAGATTCAGCTCATTTCATCTACAGCCTTGGTGAGGGACAGAGGAACAATTTCTGTATCTGATGGATGAGCTGAGGGCATTGAGGCTACATATGGAGCTGGCTGTCAGCTGCAAATTCCTGGGGCCTGAGGATCGATTCAGGAATGCTGGGCTTTCTTGGGAATACCACCAGCGCTCCAGCAAACTCTTTCCGTCAGGGAGAGGGGTCACTGGGGAATGCCTTGACTTAGCAAGTTTGAAACTCCAGTTTTGATAAGAATGTCTGGAGGTGGGAGGTAGGAAAATTAAGGAGACCTCACCAGGCCCTGGTGACAGGCACTCACTCAAACCCTCTCCAAACAGCATTGGTTTTGGAGCAAAGGTGAGTTCATTCATTTGTTTATTCTAGTCTGTTAAAATGCCTTTGGGTACCTGGCCTATTTCAAGTCAGGGGAGGGCATATGCCACACAATAAGGAGCCAAAGTCTGGAAGATCAACTTTGCCCAGAGTGTTTCCTCAGAAAATCAGGGCCATAGACCCTGAATTCCAGAGAGGTTATCTCCCTCCACGTGGATGCCCACAGGCAAGGCGCTCACTTCAGAGGCTGTGTGCTCAGCGTTCCTTCGGATGAAGGCATCTGACAGTCTTGGCTTGCCTCCCAGGACTCACAGGACCAAGATGAGATGGGGTGCTGGGAAAGCGCTTGCATAGCAGGTGAGTCTGGGACTGTCCCCCACCCCCAAGTCAGGTTCCTGGGGCCCTGGGCCCAAGTTACCATTCCAGCCAAGGGACCACACAAGCCCAGGGGAAGCAGGCAGCTGATTGGGGCACAGGTGGGTACTCAGGGGAGCTCAAGAGTGTGCTGAATGGGGGCCTCTCTCCTTTACCCACCCCAGGCCTGGCCTGGGATCTAGGTGCTCAGTGGGCAGGATTCACCAACTCACTCTCAAGCACTCAACAGAGACAGTATTACTTGGCACAACCATGCAGCTGGCTCCACCTGGGGCAGCCCCCACCCCTACAGTCTCCCGTCCCCACCAGAACCTAAGATAGGAGGGCAGGGACCCCCACTCCTGAGCCCCCAGAATGGCAGCACCAAGTGGGTCACTCCCCTGACAGTGAGTGAATGGACTCAGGACCCGCTCTCAACAGTACACATCCTCCTAATTTTGGGGGGCTGCCCCGGGACATGTGGGTAGGCTTCCCAGGTGTCGATATTGGTAAGGAACCTGCCTGTCAATGGAGACCTGAGACATAAGAGGGTCAGGAAGATCCCCTGAAGGAGGGCATAGCCACCCACTTCAGTATTCCTGCCTGGAGAATCCTGCGGATAGAGGAGCCTGGCAGACTGTAAGTCCATAGCGTCCCAGAGAGTTGGACACGACTGAATCTACTTAGCAGGCACGCAGTGGAAGCAGGGTCTCAACCACTGGACTTCCAGGGAAGTCCCCTCTCAGTACACATCCTGTTACTGTTCCCTGAGCCCTGAACCTGTGTCAGCCGCGACGAGCGGAGAAACTGAAGCTTGGGAAGCTGCGAGGCTGACCCAAAGCCTCACCCAGTCCTGGAGTTGTGCCTGCCTTCAGGGCTGGGGTCTGCAGGGGCCCAGAAACCTGCCCTCTCCTGTCCCTCGTCTGGGCGTGGAGGGGAGGGATCAAAGCCCAGGACCTATTTGGTCCATCCCTGGGGAAAGGACAGGTTTGTTCCTGCCCGGGAGGAGCAGCCAGACGGCGCTGTCGGGAGCAGACGCCCCCACTTCGCAGAGAGGAACACTGAGGTGGCGGTGGGGGGCGGGCACTAAGGTCACGGGACCTCCTCAGGAAGAGCTCTGGCGGGTTGGGAGAGGAGTTTCCTCCATTTCAGACTTTCCTTCCCTGGAGGGCGCAGCCGCCCAAGGGGCCAAAGGGAACAGCCGCCCGGACGGCTGACATTTCCTGCGGAGCGGCCCCTCCCACAGTCCGGTGCCAGCCGGAAACCGGGCACCGCGGCCGGGCGAGGCGGCCGACCCCACCGGCCAGAGAACGCAAAGCCCCTTCAGAAGGCAGAGGCGGTCGACCGACCGCCCCC
Organism: Budorcas taxicolor; assembly: GCF_023091745.1. NCBI lineage: Eukaryota > Metazoa > Chordata > Mammalia > Artiodactyla > Bovidae > Budorcas > Budorcas taxicolor. Next base: position 159,922,365 of record NC_068920.1, on the reverse strand, counting down.
CACCCCGCACCTGCAGAGGAAGGAGCCCAGCCACACCCGAGGCCCCCCGGGGCGGGCTGCCTGGAGCCCCCGAGCCCACCCGCTCGGGGAAACTGAGGCGGGGCTGTGGGAGGGGCCGAGATGCCCAAGCCCCCGGGGGGCGCGCGAGGGGCCCGAGGTGAGCCTGGCACTCTGGTTCTAGTGGAGACAGAGACGGCGGTCAGAGTGCGGGCAAACAAGATCGGGAACCGCAACCCCCGCCCCGCCAACACCCTCCGGGTTCCCGCGGTTCTCCATTTGTGGGGTTCGAGGCATAGAGAAAATTGGATCGAGAAGGAAGAAGATCCAGAAAGGACCTCGGCCCGCAAAGGCGACAAGTAACCCGACCTGCTCCCCAGCGCCCCCTCCCCGCCCCCGACCCGGACTCGCGCCCGGGTCCCATCCCCGCGGCCCCAGAGAGCCAGGAATCCGGTCGCCCGGCGTTTGAGCAACAGGAGTCTGGGCGTCCGCCCCCTTCCCTCGCGTCCAGGTCCGAAGCGGAGGCGGGGCGGGGGGCGCGCGGTCCCCTCCGCCTCCTCCGCTGGTCCTCGGAGGGATCCGGGCAGAGGGCGACCTAGGCTGAGGAGTGGGAAGGCGGGGGCCTCCTTACCGGGCGACCAGGGGCGGCAGCAGTCGGCGGAGCAGGGCGGGTTTCGGCGCGCATCCCGGGTTATAAGCTCGGGGCCGGGGGGCAGGGCCCGGGGCGGTGGTGGCCGGGGGACGAGGGGGGGACCGTGAGCGCAGGCCCCGCCCCGGGCCCGGCCCCCTCGCGGAGCCGCTCAGCGTTCGCAGCCACCTGCGGCCGGGGCGGGGCCAGGCGCTTCCCTCCCTCCTCGCTCCTCCCGCTTCCCTCCTCTCCCCGCCCCTCCTCCCCCCATCCCACCTCCTAGCCCACTCCTCCTCCCGACAGGTCCTCCGCCCAGGCCGCAGGCTCTGACCGGTCCCGGCCGCGGGCTGGCGGCTCCCCTGGGTGCGGCAGTGGCTGGAACCCGAGCAATGGACAGGGTGACAACCCCTCCTGCCAGACTTGCCGCCCGGTCGGTGGGGAACGCTCAAGAGCTTCGCCGTGGTTGTGGAATTAAAAAAAAAAAAATCCCTTAGGCTCGTGAGTTTCAGGCCCATTTTTGTCCAGTGGCGGCCTTGCTACAGACCCCGCAATTCCCTCCCTTCCCTCCACTCCAGCCCCCAGCGAGCCCCGAGCCCATTGCATTGGTGAGAAAACTGAGGTGGAGGGGATGATCCTACAAGGTCCTAGCTTCATCCTTCAGTCCAGGGCGGGTCCCTGGCTGTCTCCCCAGAGCCTGGCACCTGACCGGAGTGCACCCAGTAAATAGTGGATAAAAAAAGACTGGCTCACTGCTCACCCATTAAGCAGAAGGGAAAATTGAGGTTCACAGAGGCGAAGCTTCTTGCCTGCAAAAGAAACAGCGAGTTGTGACCCCAGTCTGGCCTTCAGAAGGTTCTGTGTCAGGAGTTTCTCAGTCTGGTTTTATAGGCCCTGAAGCATCAATCACTGGAACGGCAACCCAATAAAACAGCGAGTCCCAACCTGTGAAAGGCAATGCCTGGGTTAGGACTGACCCCCAGAGGGCAGCTTCCCAAGTCCTCCCTGCCTTGGACCCTTCTAGGGGTGGGAACCCTGAAGCAGCTGTGCTGGGTTAGCCATTCAGCCGTCTTGGAAAAGAGGTAGGGCGGGGAGGGGGAGGTCATGGTAAGGAGGTTGCCCTGTCCCAGGTCCCTTCCTGCAAATAAGGAGCAGCCAGAAAAAGGGAGCCTTGGCAGAGAGGGTGAAGGCTTAGTCACTCTCAGCTCCTCGGCTTGCCGGTCCCCTACCCACCGCCCCGTGCTCCGATCTGGTCCCCCAGGCACATCAGCCGGTTGAGTAGCTGTGAGTCCTTCAGGAGGATGGAAGCATCAGACCAACTCACTAGCAGAGCTGCAGCCCTCTGTACACCCTCAGCCTCTGGCCCCCAAATCCCACGAGTGGCTGTAGTGGCCAGGTGACCCCCATGAGTTCTGTGGGGCTAGGCGACTGGGGCGACTTGAGTCACTTCCTGCAGGAAGAGAAGTGGTGGCTGGGTCCCCTTAGCCCATTCACAGGGCCACCCCTGGGCCTCACAGAGCCTCTGACCACAAAACAACACACCCTCAGGGCTCATGGAGCCCCGGGCGGTGCCTTGGCTCCTCACTACTGCCTCCCAGACCAGGGGTGGGACCCATGTCCCCTGTAGTGGGAGGGCAGAGCACTAACCACTGGGCAACCGGGGAACTCCCTCCCGCCTGTCTCTACGTCTCCGTCCTCTGACTTGGTGCTGAATCCTTGTTTCTTCCTCTAAGATGTCACTGGCCTCAAGAAAACTGGGGAGGGTGTGGATGGATGGGGCGCCCCTCCGTGGAGCTATTACAGAGGGAGTGGAGGGGAAACTGAGGCAGCCAGATCTAATGTTCTCCCAAACTCTCCAGAGTCACGGTGACCCCAGAGAGAAGCCCCATTACCCAGACCTTAGGAAGAGGGTGGAGTGGGAGCTGAGCCCCTCCAGTCTAGGATGGACGGGTGGGGGGGATGGGGTTAGAAGAGAAAATAAGATTAACAGTCCCGAGGACGTCTGGGTGGACTTGGGCCATAACCACAACCCTCGTGGTTCTCACTAGATGCTTTTGTAAAAAAATCTTTGATTAATTTTGTCTTTGGCCGAATACAACTAAGACTTCAGTTGCAGCACACAGCATCTTCGTTGCAGTACATGGGCTTCTCTCGAGGTGTGGCACGCAGGCTTAGCTGCCTGGCGCCATGTGGGTTCTTAGTTCCCTGACCAGAGATCGATGGCAAGGCAGATTCCTAACCACTGAACCTCCAGGGAAAGTGAAAAGTGAAAGTGAAATCCCTCAGTCCTGTCTGACTCTTTGCGACCCCATGGACTGTACAGTCTATGGAATTCTCCAGGCCAGAATACTGGAGTGGGTAGCCTTTCCCTCCTCCAGGGCATCTTCCCCACCCAGGGATCAAACCCAGGTCTCCCACATTGCAGTCCCCCTTAAAAAAAAAAATTAGCTAAGCACTTTTTTATGCTTACATTCACTTGGTTTTCACCCTATATGAAGTCACTTTTATTGTCATCCTCATTTTACAGACAGGAACCTGCAGCTCCAAGTGTGCTATCTTCCCCAAGGCCACACAGCATGTGGGTGGCAGAGCAGAACTGGAATCTGGGGTCTGGAGCTCTGGCCCAAACCCTCTGCTCTAGCTCAGGCTTAAGTTGAGTTGACAGAGGAGCCGGAGTCTTGGTCCCAGGACTGTGGGGACCTTTGTTCCTGCTGCAGAACTGGCTGCAGCTCAGGGCACTGTCCCTTCCTGATGCATAGGCACTGGTGCTGTGAGGAAGGGTGAGGTCACAGCCCTCTGCGAGGAAAAGTGAGGCCCGACTGCTAGCAGGGGCCCTGCCCTCGGAGCACTGGGTGGATGGCTGTGCAGAGGCGCAGATCAAGGTGAGAATAGACTGACCTTGGATGGCTCATTTTTCCCTGTTGTTCTAGCAACATTAGTTGAAGAATTTCCTTTCCCTATTGAATTGTGTTTAGCACCTTTGTTGAAAATTAACTGACTGTATAAATGTTGCCCGATTTCTGGATTCCTTCTGTGCCACTCATCTATTTATACACATCTATGTGGAAAAGTTATAAGCAACCTAGATAGCATATTGAAAAGCAGAGACATTACTTTGCCAACAAAGGTCTGTCTAGTCAAGGCTATGGTTTTTCCAGTGGTCATGTATGGATGTGAGAGTTGGACTGTGAAGAAGGCTGAGCGCCTAAGTATTGATGCTTTTGAACTGTGGGGTTGGAGAAGACTCTTGAGAGTCACTTGGACTGCAAGGAGATCCAACCAGTCCATCCTAAAGGAGATCAGTCCTGGGTGTTCTTTGGAAGGAATGATGCTAAAGCTGAAACTCCAGTACTTTGGCCACCTCATGCGAAGAGTTGACTCATTGGAAAAGACTCTGATGCTGGGGGGGATTGGGGGCAGGAGGAGAAGGGGACGACAGAGGATGAGATGGCTGGATGGCATCACTGATTCGATGGACATGAGTCTGAGTGAACTCCGGGAGTTGGTGATGGACAGGGAGGCCTGGTGTACTGCGATTCATGGGGTCGCAAAGAGTCAGACATGACTGAGCGACTGAACTGAACTGAACTGATGCCAATACCATACCATCTTGATTGCTATAAGTTTACAGTAAGACTGCAAGTCAGATAATATAGATCTTCCAATTATGTTTCAAAACTGCTTTGACTATTCCAGGTCCTTTGTGTTTCCATTTAAATAATAGAAACAGTTTGTCTGTTTATGTAAAAAGACTGCTTGGATTATGATTGGGGATTACAATAAATCTGTATATCAGCTAGGGGAGAATGGACATCTTAACAATATAGAGTTTTTCAATGCTTGATCATGGTATAGCTCTCCATTTATTTATATATTTGTACATTCTCCAACATTAAAAAAAAAAACAAAACAAAGAAACCTTAAAACTGTTTATTCAGAAATATTCATGGTTGTTTATCCGAGCAAAGAGGAAGAAACTCAGATCAGTCTACAATTTGAGATGATATTCACTTGTGGTGAATTCAGTTTTTGTTTTAAACCAGAAGTGTATCTCTGAGATAATGTCGAAACACATTGAGTCACAAAACAGTTCCTTTATTTGATGTGAAATCTCAGTTGAGAATCTTTTAAGGATATAGACCAGTAGGACCCAGAGCTAGAAGACCTGAAGTTTCCCTGCTGAACGTCTTTTCGTGTTTGTTGACCATCTGTATGTCTTCATTGCAGAAATGTCTGTTTGGGTCTCCCGCCCATCTTTTGATTAGGCTGTTGTGTTTTTTGATATTGAGCTGCCGGAGCTGTTTGCATTAGTCTCTTGTCAGCTGCTTTGTTTGCAAATATTTTCCCCCGTTGTTCTGAGGCTTTTCTTTTCATCTTCTTATGGCTTCCTTTGCTGTGCAAAAGCTTTTAAGTTTAATTAGGTCCCATTTGTTTATTTTTGCTTTTATTTTCATTACTCTAGGCAGCGGATCAAAAAAAGATGTTGCTCTGACTTGTGCCATTATGTATTCCTCTAAGAGTTTCCTGGTATCTGGCCTTACATTTAGGTCTTTAATCCATTTTGAGTTCATTTTTGTGTGTGGTGTTAGGAAATGTTCTAATTTCATTCTTTTACATGTAGCTGTCCAGTTTTCCCAGCACCACTTATTGAAGAGACTGTATTTTCCCCATTGTATATTCTTGCCTCCTTGGTCAGAGATTAGGTGGCCATAGGTGTATGCATTCATCTCTGGACTTTCTACCCTGTTCCACTGATCTATATTTCTGTCGATCACAACTACAATGAGGTGTCACCTCACACTGATGAGAATGGCCATTATCAAAAACCTACAAACAATAAATGCTGAATGTGGAGAAAAGGGAATCCTCCTACACTGTTGATGGGAATGTAAATTGTTACAGCCTTCCCTGGTAACTCAGCTGGTGAAGAATCCACCTGCAATGCAGGAGACCCTGGTTCAATTCCAGGGTTGGGAAGATCCCCTAGAGGAGGGCATGGCAATTCACCCCAGTGTTCTTGCCTGGAGAATCCCACGGACAGAGGAGCCTGGAGGGCTACAGTCCATGGGGTTGCAGAGTCGGACACGGCTGAACAACTAAGCAACTAAGCCTAGTACATCTACTGTGGAGAACAATGTGGACGTTCCTTAAAAAACTAAAAATAGAGCCATTGTATGACCCAAGCATTCCACTCCTGGGCTGATATCCAGAGAAAACCAGAATTCGAAAGGATGCATGCACTCCGACGTTCACTGCAGCACTCTTTACAGCAGCCAGGACATGGAAGCAACCTAAAGGTCCATCAGCAGAAAAAAGGATGAGGAAGACGTGGTCCATATATACAATGGAATATTTCTCAGCCACAAAAAGGACCAAAACAGTGGCATCTGCAGAGACGTGGATGGATCTAGAGATTGTCATACAGAATGAAGTAAGTCAGAAAAGCAAATATCGTTAATATCAGTTACATGTGGAATCTAGAAGAATGGTAAGGATGACCTTATCTGCAAAGCAGAAATCAAGTCGCAGAGGTACAGAACAAACTTACGGTTACCAAGGGGGAAGTGAGGGGTGGGATGAATTGGGAGGGGGTGGGATGAATTGAGAGATTAGGATTGCCATATATACATATATACAATGCATATAGGTGCCATATATACATATTGCAGGCAGATTCTTTACCTGCTGAGCCACAAAAGAGGCCCAAGAATACTAGAGTGGGTACCCTATCCCTTCTCCAGAGGATCTTCCTGACCCAGGAATCGAACCGGGGTCTCCTGCATTGAAGGTGAATTCTTTACCAACTGAGCTATCAGGGAAGCCCCCATATATATGCACTGCTATGTATAAAGTAGATAACTAATGAGAACCTACTGTACCGCACAGGAAACTCTACTCAATGCTCTGTGGGGACCTAAATGGGAAGGAAATCTAAAAAAAGAGTTGTATGTATACACAGCTGATTCACTTCTCTGTACAGCAGGATCTAACACAACATTGTAAAGCAACTGTATTCCAATCAAATTAATTTAAAATAAAAAGGATCCCTGCTGCTGATGAGGTGTTGTGAATGGACCAGGTGAGTGTGGATGTGCTTCATTTGGGAAAGAACGTGTGGCTGTCATGAGGAGTGGCTGGAATCTGCAGCAGGAGATAGAGCTTCTTGGGGCCACAGGTATGGCTGCTCCAGAGCCCAGCTCTGAGATGAATATTTTATTGGGCACCTTGGATGACTTGCCAGGTGGAAGTCTATTCTCAGGCAAATGCCCAAGTCTTTCATTTAGAGAAGAGTAACGCCTGACAGGTTGGGGCATCTCTGATGGGTGGTACAAAAGTCCTCATTTTCAACAGGAGTGCCAACAGATCCATCCTGACTCAGATGTCTGAACATGTTTTATAGTTTTCAGTGTGTGGGTCTTGCTTCTTTCATTAAATCTGTTTCTAAGTATTTTAAGGTTTTTGATACTATTGTAAGTGATGTTTAAAATTTTATCTTCTAATTGATTGTTGTTAATGTAGAGAAATACAACTGATTTTTGTATATTGGATTTGTCTCCTGCAACCTTGCTAAATTTGCTGATTAATTTTAGTAGACTTTTGTAAATACCTTAGGGTTTTCTATGTGGACAATAATGTTGACTGTGAACAGAGACAGTTGTACTTTTTCCCTCTGTTTTCTTTGTGCCTTTTTTCTTGCCTTATTCCAACGGTGAGGACCCTAGCACAGTGCTGAATAGAATTGGTCTGAGTTGATATCCTTCACTTGTTCATGATCTTAGGGGGTCATTCATTCAGTCATTCACCATTAAGTATGATGTTAGTTGTAGGTGTTTATTAGATATTTTCCACAGGCGAAGAAATTCACTTTTCTGTGTTTGTCATGAGTGGGTATTGAATTTTGTCAAAAATTTTTTTTTGGCATCTATTGAGATGATCATATAATTTTCTCTTTATTCTGTAAATGTGGTAAATTACATTGATTTTCAGATGTTAAAGCAAACTTGCATTCCCCAAATAATTCTATTAATATCCTAATAAAGTTTATTTTTAAGAAAAAAAAACACTAATGAATTAAAATGATTTCTAAAAAGACTCTGATGGGCCCCCATCCCTCTTAGGATAAAATCTAGCACCCTGTACTTCCTTTTCTGCCCTCACCCACCACACTCCAGTAGCACTGGCCTGCTTTAGGTGTCTTCAATACACCAAGCTGTTCCTTGTTTTATGGTCTTTGCACACACACACTGTTCCTTGGGGCTGCTTCTCTGACCCTTCCCTTCCTCCCACCAGTTGGTCCCTTGTCATATGCTGTCTCTCACGCTGGCACCTGGTAGACACCTAAAGTCTCCAGTGACAAAATGCAGGAGCATGGGGGCTCTGATCGCTTCTCCCCCTCCCCACTGTTTTGTTTTGTTTTTTTTCAATATTTATTTATTTGTCTGGCTGCATCTGGTCTTAGCGTGGCACTCAGATCTTCATTGCATCATGTGAGATCTTTCATTGTGGCGCACAGACTCTCTAGTTGTGACGCACAGACTCTCTGGTTGTGACGCACAGACTCTCTGGCTGTGGCTTGGGTTCAGCAGCCTCCAGCATGTAGGATATTAGTGCCCCGACCAGGGATCAAACCCGAGTCCCCTGCGTTGCCAGGTGGATTCTTAACCCCAGGACCCCCAGGGGAGTCTCCTCATTGCTGTTGCCTTAGATCACCATCACTTTGCACCTCTAACTCTGCAGGAGACACCTCGCCTGTCTTCCTGCCTATGCTCACCGCCTGCTCTAATGCACCTTCCACATTGCAGCCAAGGTGACTTTTCTAAGGGTCAGCTCTGACTGTTGAGGTCTGTTGTCTGAACTGAAGGGCATGCTCAATGGACGTGATCTTGTTAAATCCCCCGAGAACCTATAAACATCCGTAGAGTAGGTCCTTCTTGTCCCCCATCTCTCCTCTGAGATGGGAGAGCTCTGCATGTGCAGCTCATGGAGGAGCTTGGGTGTGTAGAGACCCCAACCTTGCACCCTGCGACGGTCTCATGGTTGGCACCAGAAGCCGCTTTGCTGCCGTCCAGATCTGGGCACTGGCCCCAGGAACAGGGAGTGCCCTCTGGGCTGGACCCCGGTTTGCCTGTCCTCACCTAGAGAGAACATGGAGTCCGGAGTGGTTTCTTGGAAAAGCTGCATCAGGGAGTTTAATGAGTGACCTGCAAGGCTGTTTTCCACCCCTGATGGTTCAGAACAGCCTCAGAGGTCAGGCAGCTGCAGGAGGCTGGGCAGCTGGATGTGGCTTTGGCCAATGGCAGCGGCAGCTGGGAAAGCAGAGCGGAAAACACCCCTCTGGGGCCAGCTGAGCTCCCTAGGGAGGCACCTCCTCCCCTTGGCGATCATCCTGTGGATGAGGGTGGAGTGGGAAGCACAGGGCTCAGCGTCACAGCCTGGATTCCAGGCCGAGTCTGCCCCTGGCTGGGGTAGACTTGGAGCAATCGCTCCCTCTCACCTGCCTCTGTTTCCGAGTTTCAGATGGGAAATTTAAGAGAAGAGAAGGTGGAACCAGGGTAGGGGATAGGAGACGGGGGTGGGAGGAGGTCAACAGAACACACCCTGCTGTGGCGGCTCCTCAGGTCTGGAGCTGCTGATGTCTCTCCTCTTCATCCTGCTTCTGGCCTGCCCTCTCCTTCCCACCCTCCTTCCTCGGAGACTGGAGGCAGGGGAGCCTGAAGGCTGCATTGAGTCCTTCTCATCCCCTGCGTGCTGTGTGAGCTTGGCCAAGTGGCTCACCTTCTCTGAGCCTCCCTTCCCTCATCTGTGAAATAGACATACTACTTTTTTTTTTTTTTTCAATCGCTGGAGTTCCTGGGAGAATTAAATAAACTCGGGTCTATAGGGCACTGAACAGTCAACAAATACTTTGATAAACACGAAGGGCCAGTGTGAGTCTGGGGAGAGGAGGCAGGAGAAAGCAGCAATTCTCACCACTCAATGCCACATCCCCAGGATTGACCCTTTCATGAGCGGCAAAGTCCCTGACTTCATAAAATATTAACAGCCCAGCAAAGGGCAGGGCTCAAGTTGTGACCCATGTGCCCTAGGGTTGCACTAAAAAAGGTTGTTCAGTCCAAGGATAGTCTTTACAGGTGGGCCCTGGACAAAGCGGGTATGAAGAGGAAATGGGAAGCTCCTCCCTCCTCTCTTCCCTCCTTCCTGGACTCTCTCACCAACCCAGCCTGAAATTCCACCATTGGCAACTTCTGTGCTTTAAGCCAGCAATTGGTAAACTATGGTACCTATTTGTTCTCATGAAGCCTGCAGGCTAAGAATGGTTTTTGCATTTGTAAATGGCTTAAAAAAAAAAAAAAAAAAAAAGACTGTTCTGTAACACATGAAAATTGCACGAACTTTAAAACCTAGACAGTATATTAAAAAGTAGAGACATTGCCAACAAAGGTCTGTCTAGTCAAAGTTATGGTTTTTCCAGTGGTCATGTATGGATGTGAGAGTTGGACTATAAAGAAAGCTGAGCACCCAAGAACTGAGGCTTTTGAACTGTGGTGTTGGAGAAGACTCTTGAGAGTCCCTTGAACTGCAAGGAGATCCAACCAGTCCATCCTAAAGGAAATCAGTCCTGAATATTCATTGGAAGGACTGATGCTGAAGCTGAAACTCCAATACTTTGGCCACCCGATGCGAAGAACCGACTCATTAGAAAAGACCCTGATGCTGGGAAAGATTGAAGGTGGGAGGAGAAGGGGACGACAGAGGATGAGATGGTTGGATGGTATCACCAACGTGATGGACATGAATTTGAATAGGCTCCGGGAGTGAGTGATGGACAGGGAAACCTAACATGCTGCAGTCCATGGCGTCACAAAGAGTCAGACACGACTGAGCGACTGAACTGAACCGAACTTAAAACACAAATGAAGTGTTATTGGAAGCCAGTCACTCCTTCTCTGTGTGTTGACTGGGACTGCGTTTGCAGGGCGATGGCCAGGGGAGAAGTTTAATGTTTTCCCAAAGGCAAAATGATTCTCTATATGGTCCTTTACTGAAGATGCTCACAGACCCCCAGTTCAAGAGAAGATGAAGGGTTAGTTGCTCAGTTGTGTCCGACTCTTTGAGATCCCACGGACTGTGCCCACCAGCCTCCTCTGTACATGGGACTCTCCTGGCAAGAATACTGGAGTAGGTGGTATTCTTCTCCAGGGCATCTTCCCAACCAAGGGACTGAACCCGGGTCTCCTGCATTGCAGGCTGATTCTTTACCATCTTCAGCCACCAGGGAAGCCTGGTTCAAAAGAAACAAACTTTGAAATTGGGAGCACCCTGGGGAAGATTCAGTTGGGGCTGTTGGTGGGAGTTCCAGTCTAACCACTAATCAGTCACCTATCAGGCAAGGGACTGGACCCTGTTCCCTCTGAGTGTCCTTTTCTCCACCTATAAAATGCACGCAGCGACTCATCTGTTCACCCCAGCCCGGCTGGAAGGGCTCTGTTTATGAAGTCTTATCTCCATGCATCCCTTAGTGGGAAATAACTCTGCTTTTCTTGTTGCCCAGATGAGAGGCTGGGGGTGCTAAGGAGGAGGTCAGTGTCACACAACAAAGAACCCATCCTCTTCAGAAGCATGTGGAAGAGAAACAGCCTTTCTGCCAGAGGCTGTGTTTAGGGGCAGCTGGCACAGGCGATCGCTGAGGCAGGGGGCTGCAGGCAGCCCGGGCAGGAGGGCAGGGAGCGGGGAGCTCGAGGAACAGCATTGCTGGGCTTCTGACGAATCCTCTCCCTGCTCACTGGAGACAGGTCCATACAAACACAGACATTCCAATCGTGTCCCTCACCAGCTCACCCCGTGGAAGCCAAGACCCCTACAGGGGCCCCACAGGCCCCCAGAGTGTATCTGGCCCTCTTTGGTTTCTGATCGTACTCCACAGCCCCCCACCCCTCCCGCCGAGCAGCAGCATCCTTCCACCTGGGGTGGGGGGACACCCTGGTATTTGTCGTTCCCTCTGCCAGAATGCCCTTCTGCCGACCTTCTCACCTTCCTTGGGTCTCTGCCACCTACTCAGTGAGGCCTACCCTGATGGCCTATTAAAAATTGCCCCCTGAACCCCCACCTTCCCAGCTGAGTTTTTCTCCCCAGCACCCTCGCTAACTGACAAATACACGTTTCACTCTTCATTTCCTTGCCGTCTATAAACCTTTGCCATGAGAACATAAGCTTCACGAGCACAGGAATTTTACGTTCACTGTCTGGCACATAAGTAGGACCTAATGACTCTCTAGTGGATGATGAAATGATCAAATGTAATTAATTCATAAAATACGTCGACTTAAAAGTATTTACAACCTGAAAGTTGAAAGTTATGTTTTATTTGGTGGCAACTCTTAGGACTTCAAGCCTGGTAGGCAGCATCTCAAGTTAGCCTGAGAAAACTGCTCGGAGGAGGCGAGGGTAGGAGCCAGGTTATACAGAAGTTTTGCAACAAAGGGCAGGTATGCTGAACATTAAAAGACTACTGTTAAAGGAAACCAGATGTCCCAAGTTAAGGAATGGAGTGCTTTTCTGTGTATGAGAGGATGCAAGGCTCACTGAACTCAGTCCTTTCAAAGGCACCTCAGCCACCTGGGGTCAGCTTCCTGTGTTTTTCACATCCTGAGCTTCCTTGGGGCTCGCCAGCTCACATTGGAGGGCTGACATCCTTGTTTACTGATATGGCAGGAAATAGTCCATTCCTCAAATATGATTAGCAATTATTTTAAATTAAGAATTACTCTTTGCTACCAGGGATAGCTGCTGTCTGTGTGATACATCTCCTTCTTCATTTAATTATCCCCACAGCCCTGGGTTGGGGGCACTCTCATATTTTCATATTTTTGGCTGAGGAAAGTGCGCCCGGAAAGGTGCCAGGGCCACCCTATCCATGAGGAGCCTGGGCTCCATTGACGGGGAGGGCCGTGTTAGCCCCATCTCACCAGGGGACTGAACCACCAGGACCTAAAGGGTGGTGGTCTCCATCCCAAAGCCCCTCCTTACCAAAGCAAAATAACTGGAGGAAGAAACCAAAGTGGTAAACACGGACGTTTTTATGGTTTCCATACACACAGGCGCCGCAGGATGACAATGCCAGGTATGGGCGGGGCGGCGGGGGCGGGGGTGGGTGGAAGACAGCCGCTGTGGCCCCCGCCCCCCTCAAGTGTCTCCGGGAGCTGCGTCCCGGCCCGGGGTCCCCTGGGGCTTGCGGAAAGACCGCAGAAGCCGATCAGGCTTCATTCACTCCAGCTGCCTGCTGTCTTCGCCACCTAAGGACAGCGTTTGTCGCCTGCCTGCTGGGCTCCACCCCCATGGAGGAGGAAGCTAGGCGCGCTCGGATCCTCGCTGTCCTAGGGTCAAGGCTGCCGCGCCGAGGCGTGTTTGCTGAAGGTCTCGCTGACGCACGAGGACAGGAGAAGATGACGTCGCTTGCCACAGCTGGTGGCATGGGCAAGGGCACCACCTGGGTGGCGGGGGAGGGGGGGCGGGGTCCGGTCCTCTCTGTCCCCCATCCCCGGAAGTCGCTGCCCCTGCCGCGGCCCTCAGTAGGGGTAGGGGGACACGGCGATGAGCAGGACGAAGACGCTCTGGTGGCGCGGCGCCGCGGCGCGCACGGTGAGCCGGTAGAGGCCGGCGCGGGTGAGCGCGCGGCGGGTGTAGACGGCGCCATGCCCGGCGCGCAGCGGGCGCAGCGCGAAGGGGCTGCGCGGGTCGGGCTCGAGCACGCTGAGCTCCGTGCGGTTGGCGGGGATGCCGGCCTCGGAGAAGGCGGCCAGGCGAGCCACGTCGTGGAGGGCGCGCACGCCCAGGGGCAGCGGCAGCAGCTTGTACTGCAGCGTGGAGGGGCCGCCCGAACTGCAGTCCTGTGAGCAGCGCCGGAAGCACGTCCTGCGGGACAGACAGACCGACCGACTCCGGGTTGCCGTCGGCGTGCCCCGCCGCCCGCATAAAGCAGACGCCACCCCCAACTCCCGCAGTGCAGCTGTGAGCTGCCGGACCACCACCTCGCGTGCCCCATGACTCTACAAGCGGCACTGTTAGCCCATTTTAGAGAGCAGCAAACTGAGGCCTCAAGAAGCCAGAGACCTGCCCTTTCCCACCCGAACAGGTCCCCCATCAGTGATAAGCCCTCTGGGCACTCCGGAACCCCAGAACTGGCTCTGCGTTTGCAGCGGGGTAAGGGGGGCTTCTCTCGCAGCTCAATTGGTAAAGAATCTGCCTGCAATGCGGGAGACCAGGGTTTGATCCCTGGCTGGGGAATACACCCTGGAGAAGGAAATGGCAACCCACTCCAGTATTCTTGCGTAGAGAAACCCATGGACGGTGGAGCCTGGTGGGCTACAGTCCATGGGCTCACAAGGAATCGGACATGACTTAGCGACTAAACCATCATCACCCCCAAGGGGGTTCAGCCTTGCCAAGGGCACCCACTCTGTCTCTCCCACCCTGCCGCAAGCCTCAGCCTGCTGCTCCCGCTAAGTCGCTTCAGTCGTGTCCGACTCTGTGTGACCCCATAGACAGCGGCCCACCAGGCTGCCCCGTCCCTGGGATTCTCCAGGCAAGAACACTGGAGTGGGTTGCCATTTCCTTCTCCAATGCATGAAAGTGAAAAGTGAAAGTGAAGTTGCTCAGTTAGGCTTCGTGATTCATAGAGCCCCGGGCAGGTCGCCACCCAAAATCCTTGCCCTGATGGCTGCAGCTCCTGCCAGCCAAGGCCCCTTCGTCTGTGCATCTTTATGACTATCTGTAGCCACAGTGAGAGACCTGGAGGGAACGTGTTTTGTGTTTGTGCGGCTGTGTGTGTTTCAGTCCTCGGGTTTTGCGTGGGGTTCTGGGTGGAGTTTATGCGCCTGTGCGTGTGTTCCTGTGTCCGCTTTCCTGAGTGGACTCACGTGTTCCCACATGTCTCTGTGTGTCCATCCCCCAGCACCCCTGCCTCCCAGTTCTCTCCTGGCTCTGGCCTTTCCCTGCGCTCCGTGCTTAGCGGGCGCAGTGCTGTGCAGGAAACGATAACGGTTCAAGTGAGTTCACATCCCAAGCAGCTGCGCGAAGAGTGCTTTTCTTGATGGCATGTTGCCCCTGAGCTTAGGAGCCCCGCCCAGGAGTTCTGGCAGGGTTGACCCTCTGGCCCTTCAAGGGCCTCTGGCCCGAGACAGGGCCTTCCTGGAGAAGGAGGAGTTGGGCTTTCCAGGAGCCAGAGCTGCCCAGCTCTTGGCAGACCATCCGCCCCCACCCCCCCACCCCCAACCAGCTCAGCCCTTACCCGGGGCTGGAGCCCTGCCGGTAGGTGGCGGGACACGGCGTGTCCACACACTGGTAGCTGCCACGGGTGTTGAAGCACATCTGGCCGGGCCCGCACTCGATGCCGTCCTCCTCACACTCGTTGATGTCTGGGCAGGCAGGTGGGCGAGGAGAGCAGGGTGAAGACATGGGGCGAAGGGGAAAGAGCCCAGGGCAGGAGCCAGGAGGTGTGGTGCGGAGGGGCGGGTTAGGTGGGAGAGCGATGCCCTCAGAGGACAGCGAGGTGGGCAGCCCCTTGCCCGGTCCCCAGCCAGCCTGACACTGTGACAGCCCAGCTGGCAGGCCCCTGGTACCTCCCCTTCTCCCCAGGTGGGCACTCTGGGGACCGCCGAGCCTGGAGCTGGCGTAGAGAGGCTGAGGGAGACGATGACTGCCCTAGGACCCCGAGAGGCCACGGCCAGTGATCCTTCTCTGCCTCCCCATCCCCGTAGGAGCCCCACCCTCTCAGAGGCCATTCGGTGACCCCCACAGTAGAGTGAGGCATGGCAACTGGTGAGGCAGACACGGGGGTTCCTGCTTTATAGAGAAGCAGCAGCTTGACCTGCTGCAGAGCACCTTAGGGGAAATGTGCTGGCCTGGGGCTTAGAGGGCTTCCTTTCTACTCCCAGCAGCCGCCGCCTTGCTGAGCATGGGCTCTGTGCCCACCCTCCTCCTCCAGACATTTATTGGAGGGGCCGTGTGAGCCCCACCTCGCCAGGAGGCC
Source organism: Budorcas taxicolor (assembly GCF_023091745.1). Classification (NCBI taxonomy): domain Eukaryota; kingdom Metazoa; phylum Chordata; class Mammalia; order Artiodactyla; family Bovidae; genus Budorcas; species Budorcas taxicolor. Next base: position 159,906,715 of record NC_068920.1, on the reverse strand, counting down.
GAGACACAGAGAGATGAAGTGAGTTGTCCAGGGACACACAGCCCAACTGCGTTCAGAGCCTGTCCACAACAATTTCTTAGCTCCCGCTGGGAGTGTGGGTCCCGTTCTGGCTCTGGCCACCTGGATGGGGGGCAGCACATACCCCCTCCCTGCCCCCTCCATCACAGGGAATGGTTGAGAGGGGACTGGAGAGAGCAGCCTGGGTGAGAGACGCCCCTTCCTGCTCACCCTGGCAGTTCTTCCCGCTGGGGAGGAGGCGGTAGCCTGCGGGGCAGAGGCACTGGTAGCTGCCCTCTGTGTTTCGGCAGGCGTGTTGGCACAGGTTCCTCACGCGGCACTCATCCAGGTCTGGCCCCGGGGCGGGGTAGGGGGTGCAGGCAGAGAAACACTAAGTCACGAATGCCCAGGGGGCCGCACGCCTGCCCACCGCCAGGCTCGGGACAAGCCAGGGAGATCCCCTGCTCCCTGCCGTGCCCCTCCCTGGTGGCTCAGACATGGTAAAGCATCTGCCTACAGTATGGGAGACCCGGGTTCAGTCCCTGGGTCCAGAAAATCTCCTGGAGAAGGAAACGGCAACCCACTCCAGTATTCTTGCCTGGAAAGTCCCTTGGACGGAGGAGCCTGGCAGGCTACAGTCCATGGGGTTGCAAAGAGTCGGACAGGACAGAGCCACTTCGCTTTCATGCCCCACCCAACGCTGGATGGGGAGGTTGGGAGAGTCCTTGGGCTCCATGTGCACCAAGCCATAGGGTGGGGGTGGGGGGCAGATAGTGCTCCCAGGACAGACGGTTCTGTCCAGGCAGCGATGCTGAAATGCACCTGCCTTCCAAGCTACCTTCCCCTTCCCTGTCTGCTGCCCAGCGCCAGCCTGCCTCCACACAAGGGCCCTCGACCCGCATGATTCTCGAGCACTCCCCAGTCCCTGCTGACCTTCTCAGGTCAACCTGGACCATTCTCCTTCCCTCCCTGACTGCTTCACCTCTGCGAACCGGAGGAGGGTTCCTCAAAGTGGGTTCCTGAGAACACTTGCCTTCCCTCTGGGTAATGTGAATGTGAAAGTCACTCAGTCGTGTCAGACTCTTTGCGACCCCATGGACTATACATCCATGGAATTCTCCAGCCCGGAATACTGGAGTGGGTAGCCTTTCCCTTCTCCAGGGGATCTTCCCAACACAGGGGTCAAACCCAGGTCTCCTATATTCCAGGTGGATTCTTTACCAGCTGAGCCACAAGGGGTAAAGTAGTCCTGAAGTCAAAAGGTTTGGAAAACGCTCCACCCACTTTGGAAGCCCCCTGCCCATTGGCACAGCCGGGGTTCCGAGAAACCACGTAGTGAGGAGGCAGCGTCCGCCTGCATCGCCCATTCTACTTGCCTGTGAACCCTGGGTTTCTGAACACGGGCGTGGTGCCCACACGCCCAGCCCGGGGGCCTGAGACACCATAGCAGGGTGTGTCCCGCGGGGTTCAATCTTACCTGTGCAGACGCCGTTCTGCCGGATGAAGCCGGGCAGGCACCAGGCCCGGCCCATGCTCAGGGCTCTGGGGCCCGGTCCGAGGGAGATCCAGGCATGGTAGGACCCCCCAGGCTTGGGGGCACGGGCCCGCAGCCAGTCCACCAGGGGGTCCCGGTGGCTGACGGTGGTCACGTTTGGTTCACTGCGCTCCAGCGGGCTACAAGTCTTGCCGTCGCGGAGGAGAGTCTGGCCTGGCGGGCACAGGCAGCGGTAGCCGCCCTGGAGGTTGTGGCACTGGTAGGCACAGGGCCCGGGCACCTGCAGGCACTCGTTGATATCTGGAGGGGAGCAGGGCCAGGTGAGAGGTGGCTGGGTCTCAGAGAAGCTTTGCCAAGAAGGAGCCTGGAGGCTGAAGGGAGGAGTGCTGAGGGACCCACTGAGGGACCGTGGGGTCTGGGGCTCGGGACTGGGGGAGATGGGAACCTCTCGGGGCACTAGAAGGTGACCTTGCTGGGCAGGGGGTGGGAAACAGCAGGCGAAGCACAGATCAGGCATGTGCTGGGCGCACAATTGGTTTTGGCTCCTATTTCTATTCACTGAACTCAAGTGACATCCTTGTTATGATGGCTCCCTGCCTGTGAGGTGGGGGTGCTGACCAGGGTCCCAGCGAGGGGGTGGCTCTCCCCGTACCTAGGCAGGGCAGGCCGAGGCCCTGGACCCGGTAGCCCCTGGGGCAGCTGCAGCGGTGCCCGCCTGGGATGTTCTCACAAATCTGGTTGTAGTGACACTCATCCATCTGCTCCAGACACTCGTCCACATCTGGAAAGGCAGGAGCAAGGGTGGGCCGGGTTGGGGGCCGGGAGGGAGGGTTGCTGAGCCCAGAGCCCCTCCCCCAGGGCACATCGCGCCTCTCAGGTTCTGAGCCTCATCCCTGTCTCCTTCTTCACCTTCAGTGCCAGCAGGTGGGATGCCAGCCTTTGCAACCACTACTTTTAATTACACCAGGTTTGGAGGATAAGAAAGGTATGGGCTCAAAGGAAGGAAGGGGCTTAAAAGGTGGGCTTTGGAGGCACGGGGTGTCCCTGGCAGCTCCGACAGTGAAGAATCTGCCTGCAATGCAGGAGACCCAGGTTCAATCCCTGGGGGGGCAAGATCCCCTGGAGAAAGCAATGGCAACCCACTCCAGTATTTTTGCCTGGGAAATCCCATTGCCTGGTGGGCCGGCTACAGTCCATGGGGGTCACAAAGAGTCAGACATGACTGAGTGGCTTAACGCTTTTGGAGGCAGAGCCCCAAGTTTGGACTGAACTCTGTGATGTCTCTTGATCTTTGCATCAGGAACATCCCCTCCCTGAGCCTCAGTTTCCTCATCTGTAAAAAGGGGTCACGACAGGACTCCTTCATGGAGTCATGGGGAGAAAACTGGCTCGTGCATGTGAAGGGTTTAGGACCCTGGTGTATGGGCAGAGCTCGGAATATGGTGAGAAAGAAGGAAGGGAGTGCAGGAAGAAGACAGGAGGCAGAGGAGTCCTACAGTCACCGAAATGGAGTGACTGCCTCTTCTGAGTCCAAATTGACCACACTCTCCCCACTCTCAGAGGAACCAGAAAGAAAGAAAGTGAAGTCCCTCAGTCGTGTCTGACTCTGTGGCCCCATGGAATGTAGGCCCCATTTTCCAGGCAAGAGTACTGGAGTGGGTTGCCATTTCCTTCTCCAGGGGATCTTCCTGACCCAGGGATCGAACATGGGTCTCCAGCATTGCAGGCAGATGCTTCTACTGTCTGAGCCACCAGAGAAGCCCAAGGACCCAGCATCATGAAAGCCTAGAATGCTAGGGCAGGAAGGACCCTAGAAGTCACATATCCAGGGCTGGCACCTAGGTTTCATCTCGAAGGGCAGCTGCTGTAGTCACTGTAGCTGAAGAAGCTGTGTTAAGAAGGCTGCAGAGGCTGGACCATGACCCATGAGGGGAGATGGTAGCAGAGGTAACCTGTGTTTGCCATCCCTGACCTGGCCCCCCTTCATCAGGCAGACAGATGACAAACCTGGGGCCTAGAAAGGAGAAGGGTACTTGCCAAGGGTATGTGGACCTCCTGTGCCCAGCTCAGGCTTCCTCCCCAGCCTCTCTGGGTTCCTTCTGCCAAGACTTCCAGCTTCCCTGAAGGCCCAGTGTTCCAGTGACACACGACAGGCCCTCTGGTGTGCCCCGGCAACCACTGGGCTTCCAGGAGCAGGACAGTTCAGCCCCCTGCCCTGATCACCTTCACAACTGGCTCCATCGGCGGCCACCCGGAAGCCAGGCCTGCAGTCGGGCAGGCAGTGGTAGGACCCCAGCAGGTTCACGCAGCGCTGATCCTCTTGGCAGAGGTCAGCCTCCCACACACACTCGTCCACATCTGGGGGCGGGCAGGGCGCATGAACACTTGTCCCCAGGCCCAGCCCACCTACACAGGCTTTGTCCCCCCAGGCAAGGACACCCCTGGCACGAAGCTCCCCGCCCCTCCTTCTAGCGCTGGCCATTATCTCAACACCCCCAGGAGCACAGAGCCCACCCTGAGGGGCCCTGGGCCTTGGCCTGTGGCGTCTGAAGTGAGGCTGCAGACAGTGCCCTTTGGGTGCCCCAAAGCAGACACCCGGCAGTGCCAGGCCCCACTGGTGGGATGGAAGACACAGGCGGGGTATCAGTGTCTAGACTGCAGCTCACGGTCAGCTTTGTTGTCCAGCAACTTCGATAAAGGGGGGGCAGGTAGAACACGAGGGGACAGGTGGGTGTCAGCTCACTTCCAGTTGACTGGAAATGCCCGCTGAGGGCCGGGAAGGCTTCTCAGGGGGTATATGTGCGGTGAGCATGTGTATGTCTTTGAGGAGCCCCCTCACCCCCAAGTACTTGAGCCTCCCTGCTCCGAGGCCCTCAAAACAGCAAGTTTTTCATGAGAACAGGGCATTGGAACCCTGTAGCTCACATTCCCTGAGGGGTGTGCCCCCTGGCCCAGGGTCCAAGCCCGAAATCTCCTTGTGTGCATTTGGGCCAGGTCCCCAGTGAGCCTCTCCCCCCAGGGGCCCGCTCACCTCTGCAGGTCCTTTCGTCCCTGGCCAGGGTAAAGCCAGCCGGGCAGGAGCAGGAGAAGCGGCCGGGGGCGTTGTGGCAGGAGTGGGAGCAGGGCCGGGGGCCGTCGGAGCACTCGTCCCTGTCTGCGGGGAGGGTAGGGGTCTGGCGGTCTGTGCTCCCAGGCCCTCCCACCAGCTCACCCCTCCTAGGCCAGGAGGCCTCCCTTGTCCATGCCAGGGTGGGGAGGGTGCTCACCCACACAGAACTCTCCCTGGGCGTCCAGCTCAAAGCCCTCTGGGCAGCCAACCTCATTCTCTTCTGCAAGGCAAAGGGGACAGGCCCTGAGTTCACGCGGGCCCCAAGGCCCAAGGGGCCTGGCAAGAGATGGCCCAGGCTCATCTGGGGGCCCTGGCTGGGGCCGTGGGAGCTGGGGAGACAGCCCGGGCCTCACCAGCTTGCAGGGCTGTGGAGAGCCGGAAGCGCAGGGCCTCGGCCTCGGGGTCGAAGGCCGAGCTGATAGCAGAGGCCCGCAGGTGCTGCACCAGCTGGGGCTGGGGGCCCTGGGCCGCGCTGTACCGGATGCTGTGGTTGCAGCGCAGGAACGAGCGGAGGCTGTCCTGCAGGAAGCTCTGCGTGGAGCCCACGAAGAGCCGGCCGGGCCCTGTCTGCACATACCGCTCCTGGAAGTCCTGGGCAGGGTGGGGGGTGGGGAGACGAGGACATCAGGGTACCAACTTCCAAGGGGTAAGGGACCCTGAGTCCCCGACTGGGGGCGTGGGCCTTTCAGCTCTGCTTCCAACCAGCTGGGCTCCCTCGGGCTCTCGGGGAAGCTGGACCCAGAGCGTCCTCCCTCTGGGGGGCTGGTCCTCCCCTAAGTCCAGCCAGGCCAGGCCCAGCCCTTGCTGGGGGTCCAGGAAGGAAAGTGGGCTTGGCTGCTTGCGGGCAACAGTGGCAGGGGTGGGGGGCATAGCGACAGGGCCTCCCGCCCTCTCTCTCCCCCTCCACCTGCACACCCCAGGGCTCGCCCCCCGCCCCCCTACAACCTGCACTTGCAGGTCTGCATCCGCTAGGCTCTCGGGGACGACACCATTGACCGCCACATCGAGGAGCAGGAGGCCGTTGGGATCCAGGCCCCGGGCCACCTGGGTCATAGTGAGCAGCTCCCCTGCAACCCACCCAACCCCCAGAGGCTGGAGTCACCGTGGGGCAGAAGCCCAGGGCTCGGACCTCAGCCCCACCTGGCCCACCTCGGGGAAGACCACCCCCCCAGCCCCCCGCTTACCTGTGGCAAATTCCACATGCGACTCCTGCTGGAAGCTACCCCCCGTCAGGGAGTGGCCATTCAGGGCATCTCCAATCTCTCCGGCCAGGGCCCAGTAGATGGGGGCGATGGTAACCACAAGCACCCTCATCAGAGGCCCTGGAGGGGGTGGACACACAGGCCGGATCCTAAGGGCAGCTGCTCTCCTGCTCAAGGTCCCTCTGTGGCTCCCTATTGCCCCAGTAGGAGAGATCTGTCCCTTCCCCACCACCGCCCGGGCCCAGCCTTGTGATTACCTGGGCCAGAACCTGGGAAGTGGTGAAGACAATATCTACTTCATGGACTAATTGTGAAAATTAGCAAAATATATTTATGCAGAGAAATCCATTTAGTATTCAACTGAATTCAATAAATACTGAGGGCTACTGGGTCACCACAGAGCCCAGAACTGTATAGACCATCACTGTATACATGCTGGACCAAGTTGAAAATTAACCAAGTCTCCTAACTTGTAGACATCTTCCATAAGAGCCTGGGAGACACAGGGTTCTTCTAAACCACTGACTTGGAAAAAGGAGCAAAAAAAAAAAAAGTCCTGGACAGGATTCTCAGATCTCTCATGAAGCTCAGCCTCCACTTGGCGCAGGTGGGATCTGGGACTGGGGGAAGGGGGTACCCTGCTGGCTTAGGGCCAGGGACCGTCCAGCTTCTTGGCCAAACTGCTGGCTCAGAAGAGGCGCAAGAGGGCTGATGTTCAAGGGAGCTAGCTGGACCCCCATGCCTGGGAGCAGAACCTTCTTGGCCTCTGTGTCTCTGCTTCCACTAAACAGAGCCTGAGCACCTGGCCTGGGGCCAGAGGCTTCTCCACGGCTCATGCTCCTGCAGCTGGAAGAAAAGCAGCTGCATCTGGGCAGTGTCTCACTTGCTCTCTACCGACAGCAGCCTGGAGTGACCCCCTGCAGCTCCGCCCCATTCCCCCCAGCCAGGGCTGACAGTCTGTGGTCAAGAGCAGTGCTGGAGGGGCTGCTTGCAGCAAAACCCCTTTCAGCACGACCCTCTCCCTGCTCTGGACCCCCATGAGGGGATGTAGGAGGCCCTGGGCTGGGTGAGATGGTAGGGTCTGTTACAGCAGCGTTTATAATGTCTCTCCAGAACATTCCATCTGCGTGCATGTGTGTTAAGTTGCTTTAGTCATGCCCCACTCTTTGTGACCCTATTGGCTGTAACCACCAGCCTCCCGTCTGTAGGATTTCCCGGGCAAGAATACTGGAGTGGGTTGCTCTGCCCTCCTGCAGGGGGTCTTCCCAACCCAGGGACAGAACCTGCGTCTCTTACATCTCCTGCATTGGAAGGTGGGGTCTTCGCACTAGCACCACCTGGGAAGCCCATTTGCTTAGAACACACTATTTTGTGAATTTGTTTGAGAGTGGACATTTCCTGACTCTCCAGGCCTGCTAGATAACTTCATTCTCTACGTTCCCCACATCTGTCCCCTCCATCCTGAATCCCTTCCTCCTTACTGATGATCCCTTGGCTTCCCTGGCAGCTCTTGCCTTAACAGTGGAGGAAACCTCCCACGGCAATCAATGGGGCGAAAAGTCATGATCTGACCCTGCATTCATATAAACCTGGTCATTTCACACTCTGTCAGGCTGATAAAAAAAAAAAAAAAAAATGTATCTGGCTGCTCCAGGTCTTAGTTGCAGCATCCAGGACCTAGTTCCCTGACCAGGGATCGAACCCCGGGCCCCTGCATTGAAGGGCATAGAGTTTTAGCCACTGGGCCACCAGGCAAGTCCCCCTCGGGCTGATTTTAAATGCAGTTATTTTGTTTGGTTGGGGGCTGTGGGGTGGGGAGGAAGTGGTCTGCACTTCCACCCACTTTGGTTTGGATTCAGCTGGAGTCAGAGGATCCTCTGGCCCCCACTTACCTACACTCGTGGGGATGTGGCTGATGCTGCTGCGGATGGTGGTGACCCCAGAACGTGCCTCCTGTTGCATGCTGGTGTTGAGGACGGCTGCGCCAAATTTCTGGCCGTTGATCACCCCGATCATGCTGCCCCGGCTCCCCCGGGGCTCTCCTGTGAGGAAGGAAGAGAACAAGAGGGACACAATCTGCATCTGTGCCCTCAACACTAGGCAAGCGCTGTTGTCCATTTTCCTGAAGGAGTAAACTGAGGCTCAGAGAGAGGCAGGAACTTGCTCAAGGACACACAGCTCGTGGGTGATGAATTCAACACCTAGGGGATCCTGGCTTTGAGAAGGACGGGGGGCGTTTAAGAGGAGGCCCTTGCAGAGACGGTGCCAGCTTCTCATTCCAACACCTTCTTGAAAAGCTGGGCAAGTCAGGCTCCCATGCCACACTGGAGTTGGTTCCTCTATAAAATGAGGAGATGGGACCACAGACGTGCCAAATACCTGTTGGGTTCTAAAATGCCAGGTGATGGGGGGTGGTGGCTGACACACTGGAGGGGCCAGGGTGGAGAGGCAGGGCACCGAGCCAGGAGCTAAATGCCACCACCTGAACACCTCCCATTCCATCAGTACACTGGCTCCAGCCACCCTGCCGCTGGCCCCGCTGGTGGGCTGGGGTTCTAGCAGCCGCCAGGCAGTCTGCTAGCAGCCGCTCTTGAACACTAATCAAATGGACGGTAGGGGCACAGGGGGGTGCTTCCTCTGCCTAATGGGCCAGCTGTCTCGTCTGGACAGATGGCATTCCAGGGGGCAAGAGAACAGAAGCTGGTCTGACTCTCCGCTCACCAGCCCTCAGGGGAAATTAACAAGAAATTGCCAATGATCTGTCGAAAAAATAACATAAAACACTCAACTGCCAAGATCCTAAGTGGGTAAATCAGGGGGCTGGTTGATTTTGGATTCCAGGAAGCAGTGCCATTGCCTGCTGGGGTTTGATGAGATTTGATGCCCATCTGGGATGTCTCCTGTCAATATCCGCAGCTCTGGGGTTTATCGGCAAATAGGGGAAAGGCCATGAACCTAACCCTGGCCTTGCAATAAGGGGGCAAGGAAGGAATTGGGAGCAGCAGGTAAAACGGCAGCAGTATGGCCCTGGCAGCTGTAGAAGGGGACCGAAACTGGAGGCCAGGGATGACAAGCCCCTGTCTACTTTCTCAGATGTGGGGTGAGTCAGCAGCTTCTTGTCCCCCACAAGGCCAGGATGCTCCCCCCATCCTGGAGAGGGGTAGCGGGCCTCAAAGCCTTTGGACATCTTTTACCTAGCAGTGTCGCTGGAAGGACTGTATCCTATAGAAATATTCAGGCCAGCACACAGAGATGTGCACTACAGGATGGTTTTCAGAGGGGAAACTGGAACAGAAAAACCTGTTGCTTGTTTAATGAAGCCAACAGCAATTACGTTTTAAAAATGTTGCTATGGGACTTCCCTGGTGGTCCTGGGGTTAAGACTCAGCACTCCTAACTCGGGCAGCATGGGTTCAATCCCTGATCAAGGAAGATCTCACTGCCCTGTGGTGCAGCCAAAAACATTGTTTTTTTATTAAAAATAAAAACGTTCCTATGAAATGATATGAAACCATCAAAGAAGCTGTGGACTAGGCTTACGGTCACGGAATATTGTCCGTAATAGAGTAAGAAAGATGGCAGGTTGTAAACACAACTTGTGCATTTGAACTCATTTGTAAAAGGAAAAAAAAAAAGTATATCTTTACATTCAGAGAAAAGGGTACAAATATACACCCCCAATAATTACCTGAGCTATTTCTGATAACTGAATGACCAGAGATAACTGATCACTATTTTTATCTTCATGGATTAAAAAAAATTTTCTGGCCCTTCTACGGTTAACATACATGAGTTAATATAATAATAAAAATTAGTTGTTTCCATTAAAAAAGTAAGGAAGCTGTTATGGATTGAACTGTGTCCTCCTAAAAGAATGTGTTGAAGTCCTAATCCTCAGTACCTGAGCGTGTGACCTTATTTGAAGATAGGGTCTGTATAGAGGGAACCAAGTTAACATGAGGTCAGGAAAGTGGGCCCTAATCTGATATGCTGCTGCTGCTGCTGCTAAGTCGCTTCAGTCGTGTCCGACTCGGTGCGACCCCATAGATGGCAGCCCATCAGGCTCCCCCGTCCCTGGGATTCTCCAGGCAAGAACACTGGAGTGGGTTGCCATTTCCTTCTCCAATGCATGAAAGTGAAAAGTGAAAGTGAAGTTGACCAGCTATGTCCGACTCTTTGCGACCCCAGGGACTGCAGCCTACCAGGCTCCTCTGTCCATGGGATTTTCCAGGCAAGAGTACTGGAGTGGGGTGCCATTGCCTTCTCTGAATCTGATATGACTGGGATCCTTATATAAAGGGGAATTTTAAGACAGACATGAGCACAGGAGGAATGCCATGTGATCCTGGAGGCAGAGACCGAAGTGACGCTTCTACAACCAAGGAGGTCTAAAGACTGTCACCAGGGACTTCTCTGGTGGTCCAGTGGATAAAACTCTGCACTTCCTTTGTGGGGGCCTTGGGTTTGATCCCTAGTCAAGGAATAAGAAACTGCATGCCATGTGGTGTGGCCAAAAAATCAAAATCAAAATAAAGACTGCCAGCAAACTACCAGAAGCTAGAGGAGAGGGCTGGATAGATTCTCTGTTACAGATTTTAGAAGCAACCAACCTTGCTGACACCTTGATCTTAGATTTCCACCCTCCTGCGAGATCATACATTTCTGTTGCTTCAGGCCGCCCAGTTTGTGCTATTTTGTTATGGCATATTCAGGAAACTAACCCAGAGGCCATGTGAAGAGCTTTGTGGTTGGGGTGGGAGCTTTTCAACAGGACAAGGTAAGAACTGAAATAAAGGGAAGGTCTGCTCAGACCTGCAGCTGCTCTAGAGACAGCATCTGTGGCCGGGTGTCAGCGAACCACTGGGTTTTCAGAACTGCATGTGTCTGTATCCTATCCCTGCCTGCAGGAGATGAGGAGACCAAAAAGGCCAGAAAGAGTCCCACCGTTGGTTGGCAGTGGGTTTTGAGTGGATTTTCAAGTGGCCAAGTGTCGATTCCCAATCCAAGTCAGCGCTGCATGGAGAAGTGCTCTGTGGAGAAGGAATCTGATGTCGTGGGTGGTGATAGATTAGTGATGTCTGCCATGGACAGGGACAGAGCTACCAAGCCACAAATATGGAGTAGTTCCTACAGATGCACAGAAAGAATATATTTTGTGACTTTCCTTTATGCAATCTCAGTCATTCTAGTGCAGTTTCTCAGCATAGTCCTTTACCTTTAAAGTCCTTTAATTTTAAAGTTTGATCTGACCCAAAGGAAAAATAAGCTGACTGAGGAGGCCTGAGATGTCAGGGTTTAGTAACAGCAGGAGGTAGCATCCATTACTGACCACCTACCATGGCCAGGCAGAGCTCGGGGCAACTCTAACTCACAGATTTCACCACAACCCCCAAGGTGGGCACCATGGACACCCTTGCTTTACTCTGCCACATTATAGGATCGTGTGTGCCCAAAGGGGCTTTCCAGGTGGCTCAACGGGTAAAGAACCCGCCTGGCAATGCAGGAGATGCAGGCAGATGCAGGCTTGATCACGGGGTCGGGAAGAATGCCCTGGAAGAGGGCATGGCAACCCACTCCAGTATTCTTGCCTGGAGAATCCCCATGGACAGAGGAGCCTGGTGGGCTGCAGTCCACAGGATCACAAGATACAACTGAAGTGACTGAGCACACACGTGCTCAATCCTTTGTGTCCAATCCAAGGACACCAGTCTGTGCCAGCTAAGCTGGAAGGGCCAGGATCCAAGAGGAGCGGCAAACGCTCAGCATTTCAGAGCCTCAGTTTCTCCAAGTGTAAAGGGCGGGGTAGACAAGATGACCACCTAAGGCCCTCTGAGCTGGTTCATTCTAGGTCTGTGACTCCAGGCAAAGAGAAGAGTCAGGGAGCTGACAGGATATTGAGCTAGGAGCCCCCCAAGCAACACACAGATCCCCATCCATGAACACCTGGGCAGGGGCGCCCCATACCTCTCACGACCAGGAACGCCTGGGCTGTGGCAGAGCCCAGGAGGTTGTGAGCGACGCACTCATATGGGCCCGCATCTCTGGCCTCCACTCGCTCCAGCCACAGGCTCCCGTCTGGCAGGGTCTGGAGCCTCCGGCTGGCCCCCACGGGCTGGCCTTGTCGCAGCCACTCCACTGTGGGCGCCGGCTCTCCAGAGGCCTGGCACCGCAGGGCCACGGAATCCCCAGATCTCACTGTCACGTCCTGGGGCTTCACCTGGAACACCGGGGCACCTGTGGGAGGCCCAGGACAGCTTTCAGGAACATTTCAGTATTTTTGCACACAGGTTGAGTGCGCAGATATTGAAGGTTCAGTTCTAGACCACCACAACAAAGCAAGGATTACAATAAAACAAATCACGTGCACCTTTTGGCTTCCTAGTGCATACAGAAAGTGTGTTTAGGGAATTTCCTGGCAGTTCAGTGGTTAAGACTCCACACTTTCACTGCAGGGGGCATGGGTTTGATCCCTGGTCAGAGAATTTAAGATCCCGGATGCCATGTGGTGCAGACAAAAGAATAAGGAGAAGGAAAAAAAAGGGCGTTTACACTATATACTGTAGTCTATTAAGTGCGCAAGAGCACTATGCCAAAAAGTACAATCTATATATCTTAATTTCAAAATAATTGATGATGAAAAATGCTGACCATCATCTGAGCCTTCAGTGAGTCACAATCTTTTTGGTGGGAGAGTTGGAACTAGCTCGAGAATTATCACAATGTGACACAGAGGTACTAAGGGAGCCAATGCTGTTGGGAAAATGATGCCGGCAGATTTGCTCGTAGGGGTGCCACAAGCCTTCAGTTTGTAAAAAATGCAGTATTGGCAAAGTGCAATAAAGTGGAGCACAATAAAACGAGGTGTGCCTGTATTCAAGTGGCCGGTATTCATTCAGACAGCCTAGGAAACACAGAGGCAAAGGACCCTCCCACTCCAATGCTCATTTCAGAGTTTCCTTCTTGACAGTGTTTCCTTATGAGAATGTGCTCAGATCACCCTTCCTTCTCTTCCTTCTTCCTTAATTCTCTAACAGATCATAAGGACCTTTCCTGGTGTTCAATATGTGTCTTTAGTGACCACTTGGTGTTCCACTGTGTGGGCAGGTTACAATTTGCTGAACCAGGTCCCTATTAGAGGACACTGAGCTTGTTTCCAGCGAAGCCTGGCCATCTGCTAGAAGTGCCTCTGCTTGACACCAGGGTACATGGCCGACGTGGACTCTCTCACCCACAGGTGAGTGGTTCTCACTGAGTCACGCCCTGATCCTCAGGTTTCTCCTCTGAAGATAATCATTTCTGTCTACTCACTACTATGGACACCCCAGAATGGCTAGAATGAAAAGGATGGAGAATGCCCAGTGCTGGTGAGGCCCAGCCGAACTCTCACCCTGCAGGGGGGGTGCGGGGGGAAGCGTGTCATCACCATGGAAACCGTTTGCCAGTGTTTTCGTTTCCCATGGCTGCTGAAACAAATGGCCACAGACTCGATGGTTTAAAACAGCAAAAATTTGTTTTCAGACAGTTCTGGGGGTCAGGAGTCCCAGGTCAATCATTTCAGGGCTCCATGGGAGGAGCTCTTCCTTGCCTCTTACAGCTTTCGGGGGGGCTTCTGGCAATCTGTGGCTTGCATCCCGTGGCTGAATCACTTCACCGTCTGCCTCCATCTTAACATCTTATTCCCTCCTCTCGCTTCCTCCCTGTGTGTGTGTGTGTGTCTGTCTGTCTGTCTCTTTCTAATGCCCCTCTGCTTCTCTCTTACAAGAATACTTGCTAGCATTCAGAGCTCACCAAGAGAATTCAAGACAACCTCCTTATCTCAAGATCCTTAACTTGATTGCATCTGCAAAGATTCTTTTTCCAAGTAAGATAATATCATATGGGAAAAGGATGCGACCAAGAAGAGATACGTGTATATGGATAACTGAATCACTTTGCTATACATCTGAAATGAACACAACACTATCAATCAACTATATTCCAATGTAAAATAAAAAGTATATTTAAAAAATTAAAGACTAGGATGTGGCCGCATCTTGGGAGCCACGTGTAGTCTCCTGCAGCCAGCGCAGCAATTCCGCTCCTGCGTGTGAATTTTCTCACTTGAAAGCCTGTGGGGACTTCCTTGGAGGTCCAGTGGTTAAGACTCCACGCTTCCAGCGTAGGGGGTATGGGTTCGATCCCTGGTTCAGGGAGCTAGGATGCCACGTGCCATGCAGTGAGGACAGGAGAAGATTGTGTAAAAACCGTATGACATAAAATTTACCATCTCACTCGTTTCTAAGGACACTGTTCAGTCGTGTTGAGTGTATCTGCGCCTCCTGCAGCTGTCACCACCTTTCACCCCCAGAACTTTTTCATTTTGCCAAACCGAAGCTCCGTATCCATTAAACGCTAAATCCACATTCCTGCACCCAGCCCTTGGCCCCCACCGTCTTACTACCCATTTCTAGGAATCTGATTACTCTGGGGACCTCACACAATTAGAATTATATAGTAGCTGCCTCTTTGTGACTGGCTTATTTCATTTAACGTAACGTCCTCCAGGTTCGTTCATGCCATAGCATGTGATAGAGTTTCCTTCTCTTTTAAGGGTGGGGCGTTTTTAATATGAATGGGTGGATTTTACGGCATATAAATTGTGTGTCAATAAAGCTATATATTTTTTTAAAAGGCAAAGCTCTGGACAGTGATTCCCTTGGGAGGCGGGTAGAGACGGGAAGGCGGCACGATGGGGGGAGGGTCTGGGAGCTGACACTGCTCTGGTTTTGGATCCTGTGATGAACGTTCACTGAGCTGTGTTCTTGCAACACGTGCCCTCCTCCTTGTGTGTTAATCTTCACACAAGAGTTTCCTTAAAAATCCCTATGTATTTCTGTTTTGTAAATACGTTCATTTGTACCATATTTTTCCGATGCCACATATAAGCCATACCATATGGTATTGTCTTTCTCTGTCTGATTTACTTCATTCACTGTGACAAGCTCTACTTCCATTCATGTTGCCGCAAATGGCATTATTTCACTCCAGAGCTGAGGGAGGGGTGAACTGAGAGATGGGGATGGACATATACGCACTACTGTGTGTAAAATAGATAACTAACAAGGACCGATTGCGTAGCAAAGGGCGCTCCGTACTCTATATGGGATGACCTACGTGGAAAAGAATCTTAAAAAAGAGTGGATATATATGTATGCATGACTGTTTCACTTTACTGTACAGCAGAAACTAACACAACATTATATTAGTAAATCAACTATACTCCAATAAAAACTTTTTAAAAATTCCTATTTAGACCGTTTCATAAGGTCATTTTGAGGCTCACATGGTGCTTTGTTAGTTACAAGCTGCTTGGCAAATGTAGGAGCTGTCACGATCATCTTGGTGACAGTTTCGAGTTCTTTTTTTAAACTTTTTATTTATTTGGCTGTGCCACACAGTGTGTGGAATCTTCGTTGCCCAGCCAGGGATCAAACCCATACCCCCTGCATTGGATGCGTGGAGACTTAACTAGCGGACCACCAGGGAAGTCCCTTGAGTTCTGTATAAACAGGTTTCCCCAGGCCTGGCTGCTGCGTACCCAGGACTCACCAGCCTCTGATTCCCATCCCCCATTGCAGAGACAATTCATAGGACTTCAACTGTGTGTTCTGAGTAAATATTCAGACTGGCCTTCCTGTCCCATCAGACAGCCACAGCCTCAGCACAGCTGCCCCCCTGAGGACCCCCGTCACCTGGTGCCCCCTGCCCAGGGCCCAGGAAAGGTGGGCCCGAGACTCACTCTGCAGCGCAAGGACCACCACTTTCTCCACTGCACCCAGCTCATTCTCTGCCAGGCACTGGTACTGTCCTGCGTCGTCCATCTGCGGGCGGGCACAGGAGGGGGTGTGGCGTTCAGGAGAGGAGGGTGAGGGCAGCGGGGAGCATCTGGGGACAGCTGGACACAGGAAGGGGCCCCTGGAGCAAGGCCCACCTAACCGGGAAGGAGCTGAGAGCCCAAACCAGCCAGGGGCCCGCGCATTCCATCAGGAGGGCCACCATGGCTGCTACTCTGTGGAATCCAGAGAGGAAGTCCTGCCCCTTTCACGCCTGCAGCTTAAGGGTGGTGGTGGTCATGGCTCCAAGTGGAGCCATATGCTGCCAAAGCATGCTTGGGACCCACCTCTTCTAAATTACGCACATTAAAGAATTATGAGGCCACAGCGCTTTATTAGGGATGTCTTTAAAAAAAAAGTTTGGGCAACACTGAGTTGGACAAGAACAGGTTTCTGAACTGCAGGCTCCTCGGGTGCCCAGCTGCAAGACTTCCGGGGTAGGAGGAGGGTTTGCAGCACTTCCTGGCCCTGGTGAAAGGGAAGACTTCGTCCTAGGATATCCATGACCACGGCAATGAGGCAACTCGGGAAGAATGCTGGCTCAGATTCACTTCCGAGGGGCAGTACTGCCATGAGACGGAGCTGGGGGCAGCCAAGGCCAGGGTCCACACCCAGAAGGTCATATCCGGGAGGCCACTCCCCAGGGACTCTAAGCAGGAGGCATAGCATGCAATTAAGAGTGCAGAGTTCGGCGTTAGTCCAAGATGAGACTGGCTCTGGCTCCCCTGCTTACCACATTGAACCCATTACTAGTGCATGACAGTGTCTCTGGAGACTCAGTTTCCCCATCTCTAAAATGGGGATGATAGGATTGTTGTAAGCATCAAATGAGATCACACTTACTAGGTGCGAGGCACCGTGCCTGGCCCCAGACTGTAAATACGCAGGTCACGGAAGCCCTGTTGCTGCTACTGTAGCTGCCTTGATACCAGTCTGAGATAGGCTCCCAAATGGGTGAGATCAAGGATCTCTAAAGTGAGTCCATGACAGCCCTGGACTGTGGGTTTCTGGACAGCCACTGGGACTTGGGACACAGAAGCGAAGATGAGCAAGCAGAGACTGCCTCTGAGCTCGAGGCTTTGGAAATAGCATGGAGTAGGAGTCAGGATACCTGGGTGGGGTCTTGACTCAGAAGCTTACTGACTGGGGGCCTCTCTGACCCTCAGTGTCTTCATCTGTAAAATGGGGCACTCTTAACCGCTTACTCTGCTCCATGGGGTGGTTATCAATTATATATGTTAGCATTACCAAGGGGCCAGTCACTCTCAGATACCTGGTGTGGGTCATCTCACTAATTTCTCACTGCGCATCTACGAGGTGGGATAATTATTAGCCTCATTGAATGGAGGTAATTGAGGTGCAGAGCAGTGAAGTCATTGGCTGGAGGTCGCCCTAGTTAGTCGGGGGAGAATCTCTGGGTATGGGCAGGAAAGTGCTTTGTAGATTGTCCAGGTGATGCCAACCTACTAAACAACCGTCTTGGGCTGTCAGACAGAGCGGAGGTTGTCCTGGGTGGCCCCAGCCCAGCCCCGGGCCCCGCCTTGCCTCCGTCCTGCGGATGATCAGTGAGCCATTCTGCAGCCGGTGCCGGAGCCGGCCGCCCTGCAGCGGAAGGCCATCTTTGATCCAGTAAATGTCAGGCGCCGGGTCTCCACGGACCGCACAGTCCAGCCGGATGCTGCCTCCAACGGGTTCCACCAGGTAGGAAAATGACTCTCCTTGTAGGACAGGGGCCTCTGTGTCAGGTGACATCAGACAGGGGGCTCAGAAAGGAGGTTCCCTTGAGGTTAAGCCTCCCACGAATCCATCCCCAAAGGCCTGCCTGCCAAGACCCCAATGACCCACAGAGGCTTCTGCTGGTTCGGCATGGCTGTGTAGAGTCAACGCATTAGAAGCAAACAACTTCCATGTCATGGGTCAAGTGCACTAGCTTGGCAGTGGCTGCCAGGAACACCTCACTGAGAAGGATTTGAAGCTGAGTGGGAATAGTGCTATGATTGATTAGTGATGCCTGAGACAGGCACAGGAGGGGAGAAATGGTATGAGTGTCATATACTCGTAGGGTACTTTGGAAAACAAAGATGACATGATCATTGGGACACCTCTGTCGGACACAGCAACACTAAGACGTCTCTGATTCCCAATCCATGCAATGCTTAAACCACGCTTGGCCGCCCTGTGCCAGTTTTCACCCTTGCTGGTTTCCTGAGCTTGAATCTAGCAGCGGTAGAATCCTGGTGCTGTGGGCAGCTCAATCTGTCCATTGGGTCCCATCCTCCCATCCCAAAGTTGAGTCTACAAGTCATGGTGCCAAAAGGGTTACTGGGCTGCTCCTAGGGGAGGAGGGCTGTGGGGGGCAACTGGAAAACTGGCGAGATTCTCGCTGTGTTTGCCAGGCCCCTGGCCCCCTCCCACACTTAACCCTGTTCAGCTGAGGGTAGTGCTGAAGGTCAACGGGTCAGATCTCATTCTACCTACACTCGGGGCATCTGGGCATGCTAAGTCGCTTCACTTGTGTCTGACTCTGTACAGCCCTATGGACTGTAGCCCACCAGGCTCCTCTGTCCAAGGGCTTCTCCAGGCAAGAATACTGGAATGGGTAGCCAGGGCCTCCTGCAGGGGATCTTCCTGACCCAGGAATTGAACCCTCAGCTCTTAGGTTCACTTGCATTGGCAGGCGGGTTCTTTACCATTAGTGTCACCTTGGAAGGCCAGGGACATCTGGGGAGGGTAAAAAATACTGATGTCAGGGCCTTGGGTGAAATCTGGGCCTCGGGGGTTTATGAAATCCCCCAGGAGATTCCAAAGCCCAGCCAGGGTGGAGAGGTACTGATTCAGAGATTAGGAGGCTGGTTTCTTAGAAAAGCCACTAGACAGGGTCAGCAGAAGTCTGGAGAAAGACCACGGGGTCACTCCCTACCCTTCACGTGGACGAAGCTGACCGCCTGCACGCGGCCCACTCTGTTCTCCGCCCAGCAGACGTAGGTCCCGCTGTCCTCTCTGGTGACTGCCACCCGCTGCAGCGTGCTGCCCCCATCCTGCTCGGACACCCCTTCTGTGGCAGAGAAAGAGACACCCCGTGGAGCTCTGGGTTCAGGGTGCCGGGACCTCCTGCCCGGAACACTTAACTCAGGCCTGGGTATCCAGCAGGTGCTTCATGAAGGCACAGTGTCCCTTTCCCTGCTGGAAGCCTAAGCAAGTCAGACCCGATCATGGCAGGCACAGGCCATGTTAGAGGATGTGGTTGAGGACCTGCCTTCTCTCATTTTCAAGTTCACGCTGAGTTTGATGAGTGGCCCAGGTTAGGTCTTTGGGGACCTATTAACACGAGACACTTGTTGAGATGATGCCGTGATTTACACACAGATAGGTGCTGGGCCAGCCTTTGATTTCCCTGTCATCATTAGACATGTCCCTACATCAGGAATAAGGGCAAGTGCTTAGCAATTCATCCATTCAACAGACACTTGTTGAGCACCTACTCTATATACCACGGGGCCTGGATAGACCTTGCTGTTGCCCAGTCGCTAAATCGTGTCCAACTCTGTGACCCCATGGACTGAAGCTCGCCAGGCCTCCCTGTCCCTCACTATCTCCCCAAGTTTGCCAGGTACGTGTCCATTGAGTTGGTGATGCTATCCAACCCTTGGGCCTCCCGAAATAGCCCCTGGGGTGCAGGTGGGAGGAAACAGCCCCCCAGGAAAGGCGTTTGCTGAGAGGCTGGCCTGGAGCTCAGTCCCTGTTCCCAGCCTGGAGGTCTCCAGGGTTGAGACTTTTCTGCAGGTGGCTTCTTGTCGGATCTGACCTGTGACTGGTCACGTAGGGCCACGTGTGTTTGCTCTGTCCCCGCCACGCAGGGCCAAGCTGGAGACCCAGAACCCACAGGCTGACTGGCACTCTCTTGCCTATCCTCTTCAACCTCCCAGGGTCCTGGGTCCCTGTCCCACCCGAACCCAGCAGGCCGAGACCTGTGACCAGCCGGTTGTTGACGGTCCAGCCTATTCGGGGTGTAGGGCTGCCCCGGGCCGCACAGTGAAGCCACAGCTTGTCCCCGAGGCGCAGGCTGCGGTCCCCGGGCAGGGTGGTGAAGACAGGCAGGGCCAGGATGGTGAGATGCACTCGGCGGCGGGCACGACCCACGGCATTCTCAGCGGTACAGGTGTAAGTGCCAGCGTCCTGGCTCTGTGGGCGAAGGAACGGGTCAGCCTGAGAACTGCTCCTTCTCCAGCATGGGCCAGAATGTTCCCTGGGGACCTGCTCCCTGGAAGGTTCCCGTGGACCATGGTGCCCAGAGAGGCAAGGTGACTTGCCCCAGGTCACACAGCTGGCAAACGGCTCGGCTTCACCATTGCACCTCCCTGCCACCTTCATATGGCTAGGCACTGTTTTTCTTTCTTTGGACCGTGCTGTGCGCAGTTTGCCGGGTCTTAGTTCCCCACCCAGGGATGGAACCTGCGCCCCTTGCTTTGGGAGCACAGGGTCTTAACCACTGGACCTCCAGGGAAGTCCTGGTTATGTGCTTTGATGAAATAAGATTTATATTTTAAGGCAGGACAAGGAAAATGAAACATCAGATTCTCTCTCTGCATCTTTTTGGGCCTCCCCTTCCTGTCCCTAAACTGCATTACCCATTAACCAGACCTCCTCAAAGACGGACGTGCACGCTCGGCCATAAAGACCAATCTTTTCTTTCCTCTAACGCTAGCAACATAACTCCTTAAAAGAAAAGCATTCTTTTACAGCTCTCTAAGTGGGTCACAGTGACTCACTGCTCACTTTGTACATGCTTACCTGGAGTATGTGTCTTTGGTGAACTTTATCTACAATACCAGTATCTCATTTTGATGTATGATTTTTTTTTGTCCTAAAAATGTATGTGACTGTGTCTTTGATGTCTAACAGGTCCCCTGGGTTATAATCCTCAGTTGGGCTCAAATAAAATTCCCTTTTTAAAAAAATTCTTCAATTTATTGTTTATTGAATTTTCAGCCTTTATCATCCAGGCCTGACCAGACACTTGTAACAGTCACTATTCGCTGAGCACTTACTATGTGCGCAGGACGGGACCTGAGCTCGCTCATCCATCACCCCTGAGGCCGGTCCTTCTCTGAGAGGAGACGTCCCAATGGGCATCTCAACAGGGCTCCCCACTGCACATCTGGTTCCCTGTGTGGCAGGATCCCTGCCCCTGAGACTCCCTTAGGTTTGCTCGCCCAGCAGCCAGCCACCCATCCGACTGGAGAGCAACTTTTTGTCACTATAGGACATGATGCATGCTGACAGGGGAAGGGGGCCCGAGTCCCATTCACGCCCGTGGCTCAGGTTGAGAACAGTAGGAGCAGTGTGGGGATATCCACAGTGTGCTCTGCATCCCTCTCCTTCCCTCCAGGGCTCCTTCCCTCCCCAGGAACTGGCCACAGAGGTCCTGATTCAACTCTCCACCCGCCTCTTGGCAACAGCATGTCTTGAACACCTGGGTACACTCCGAACCGCAGTTTCCTCATCTGGTTGTTTAGTCACTAAGTTGCTTCTGACTCTGAGACCCCGAGGACTATAGCCCACCAGGCTCCTCTGTCCATGGGATTTCCCAGGCAAGAGTACTGGAGTGGGTTGCCATTTCCTTCTCCAGGGGATCTTCCTGACCCAGGGATCAAACTTGGGTCTCCCGCACTGGCAGGCCCATTCTTTAGCACTGAGCCACCAGGGAAGCACTTCCTCATATGTAGCAGGGGTGATAATACCTGCTTGCCCCGATTCTAGGATTAAGAAACGGCACGGGGCTCAGCACAGAGCATGACACACAGTAGGTGCGCAGCAGGCGTCTGCAGCCCCTGCAGTCACTATCATCTCCCTCTGCTCCCAGAGGCCAGACACTCACCTCCGAGTTTTTCACCAACAGCTCCCCGGAAGGCTGGATGGTGAACTTCCCCTCGGCTCCGGACACAGGCTGGCCATCCTTTTCCCAAGTGACCTTAGGTTCGGGGTTGCCGGTGGCGGTGCAGGGCAAGAGGGCGTGGGCGCCCTCGGTGATGGACAGGTTGGGGAGCCCAGTCTTGATCGTGGGCGGGACTGTGCAGGGAGGGGGAGTCCGCTCGGGGACTGGGGCTGGCCTGGGGTGGCTTGCCCCTGTCCCAGTGCCCTTGGCAATTGGCA
Source organism: Budorcas taxicolor (assembly GCF_023091745.1). NCBI lineage: Eukaryota > Metazoa > Chordata > Mammalia > Artiodactyla > Bovidae > Budorcas > Budorcas taxicolor. The sequence continues at coordinate 159,884,887 of NC_068920.1, read as the reverse complement.
TGCCCTCAGCCCCTTCTTCCGCCTCACCTGCTGCCCTCCCGCCCACCCCACTGTCCCCTGGTCATAAGCCATTGCCGTGGCCTGCACAACCTGGGGATTTTCTCGCGTTTGGTGAAGCTGTGACGCAGTGGCCCCATTCACACGCACGCACACACAGGGACTAACACCACAGAAACGGCTGCCAACGCGAACGAAGAACAACCAGACTCGTTTCCCACGAGAGGCCAGAGGAAGCAGAGGACCGGAGCTACTGTCTGAAGCCAGACCTTGGGTGCGAAACTGGGAGATGTGTTCCTTGAATTCCTTCTAGAACCACCAGCCATGCTGGAATAGGCATGGACGCAGGGACATGCCCCACCTGGGACCAGAGCCAGGCAGAGACCGGAGGGGCTCTCAGGAGTCTCAAAGCCCCTGGCTCACTGGGGTCCACTTTGGTCGCCCCCCCTCCCCCCGCCCCGGGCCCACCTTGCACCACCAGCCGAGTCTTCCCCACGGCACTGCCTGCGCTGTTCTGGGCAAGGCAGAAATAGTTCCCAGCATCCTCTGGGCTGACATGGATAATCCGCAGCTGTCCACTGGGGAGGACCTGGGTACCGGCCCCTGGATTTGGTGGGGAGGAATTGGGAGCCGGTGGCTGGGGCAGCAGGACCCCCGGGGAGGGCAGGAAGGCTGCTTGGATGGTTTGGTCTGATCAGGCAAGTGACTTGCTGTGGCCACGGGCTGACCGGGGGACAGAGTGAGCCTGGAAGCTGGACCCAGAGCCCGTCCAGGCTGTCCCCCTAATCAGTCCCCCATCCCAGCCACTGAGCGCTCAGGCAGAATGAAGGGCTCTGGGCTGGTGAGGGAAGACAGGAGGGCAGGAGGTGGGTGCACGCCCCTGGGCAGGGCACAGGCTTTCCAGAGCTCCCTGCAGGAGTGGGCAGCCCCGGGACAGGAAGGAGGACCTCAAGAGGGGACTCACCTACAGGCATGCTGAGCCCCTCCTTCTGCCAGGCGATGCTCGGCCGAGGGATGCCTGAGGCCTTGCAGGGCAGCAGCACCTCCTCCTCGGCCACCGCCCAGACCACACTGGGCAGTGGCTTCACCACGGGGGAGGCTGCAAAGGAACAGGGCGGCAGAGGTCCCTGGGGACACCTCCAACTGGGGGGTGTCTGAGCACCAGAGAGAGAGGCTTCTAAAGGGAACATGCGGTTCTGGAAACCTTGGAATGGAGGACATAGGCAGGCTGATTCTTTTCTCCCAGAGAATCCCCTACCCCTCCACCTGCTCTCCTGCCTCCAGGGCCACAGCTGTCTGGCCTGGGGACACTTACCTTGCACAGTGAGGACCACGTGCTTGTGGGCCATGCCTGCGGCATTGCGGGCTGTGCAGGTGTAGCGGCCACTATGGATGGGGAGGGCCTGCCCAATTTCCAGGGCCCCTGTGGGTGGGAATGGGGCACAGAGAGGGATGAGGGGACCCAGAATGGACATCCCAGGGAAGAAGCCAGCTGGGCTCTTACACATCCCACCCTGGTGTCTCTGTTGCAGGCCACTCAACCTGCCTCCCCGCCCATTTGTAAGGAGTATGGGGGAACCTGGGCCTGCCTCTCTCCCTGCCCAGAGCATAACATGGGAAGGTCCCTTCCGCTCTCTGCATCTTCCAGTCTCTGGCCCAGGTGTGCAATGTGGAATCACATAGAATGGTATTTAGGCCTTTCTGGCTGTGATGTGCCTGAATCTGCCACTGCCCCACCTGGAATCCCTGGCCCACCTCCACCTTAGCAAGGTTCCACAGGCCTTCACCCTGCTATCCTTGTTGTGCTTTGCTCGAAATTTGCCTCCTCCAGGAAGCCCTCCTGGGCTACCACCTCCTCTGTCCTCCCTTTGCCCTCTCTCCCTCAGTCTTGGCTGCTCAGTGAACACCATTTTAACCTTCCCAGGCTGTAAGCTGCACCTTAAGAGTCAGGTAAAGTGGTTTCTAAATCATCCCCTGTAGACCCCTGAGGGCCTCCTGAGTGGGCAAGGGAAGTGAGGCCTGCCTGACTCTGGACCACTCTGCAGCACCCACCCCAGCTCCAAATGGAACCAGAACCTAGCTTCTCTCATGTGTCTGGCTTCCTCATAGCCACTAGTCAGAAGGAAGAGTTCTATTGCTTTGAAAGAGTTGGACAACTACAGATTTGGCCAACGGTTCACACACTTCAGGATCTCCCTGACCAATCAGCTAATAAATACATTTAATTTGGAGAATCCCCGTAAAGTTGCCAACTTTTTATTTTGACAAGCAAAGACACTTAAGTCACATCTACTACTACTTAAGTTACATAACATCTACTTTCACCTGAATTTCATAAAAACTTTCGACCCCAAATTATTAAGAAAAGCACGGTTACAGGATAAAGGACAATTCTAATGAGCTAAAACCAGCTTTATGAAAACTCTCATGTAGCTCTTATCTTTCTCATTTTGTCATTAAGCAGCCCCGATTTACCAGCTAGCATCAGGGACTGACTGATGAACATCAACACTCCAGTGATTGGACGGGGAGACTCAGAGAGGGTCAGAGGGTTTTCCCAGGTCACGCAGTGAGGGAATGGCAGAGTTGGGCCAGAACTTTCCATCTTGCTCAACCACCAGGCCCCAGGGGGCTGCCTTCACGGCCTCTGCCCAGTGTCCCCTCCGCAGAGGTCCACGCGGCTCACTCTTACTCACCAGAAGGAGACACACGGTAGCCGCTCCCTCGCACCCCCAGCCGGGTGCCCGCTTTGCTCCAGGACACGACCGGGGCCGGCACACCCGTGCTGTGGCACGTGAGGACCACGGGTGCCATCATGGTCACGGTGAAGTCCGTCTGGTCGTCGGCAATGGCAGGAGGCACTGAAACACAGGTCAGGGCTTGAGGTCCCCTGGGGAACGCAGAGCCGCGGGGCCAAGCGGATGAGAAGGACAGACAGACCAAGACACAAGGGGACATCAGTGATGAGATCTGAAGGAAGAGCAGGTATTGCCTGGGTGAAGGGAAGACTGTTCACTGCAGAGGGGAGAGCATGTGCAAAGGCCCCGAGGTAAGGAGCAGAAAGCTGAGCTGAACCTGGGGGCCAGCAGGGGTGACCTTGTGAGCCCAGGTGACACTTGAGCTTTCTATCCTGAGGGCAGTGGGCAGCCATGATGGGAGGGGCTTTTATCTGGGGTGATGACAAGGTCAGATTTTGGTTCAGAACATTCTGGATTTAGGGAGAAGCCTCTCCTACAAGCTCCCACAGGCTGTGCTGGAGTTGGGTTATGTCAGTGTGGGAGGGCAGGATCAGAGAGGGCTTCCTGGAGGAGGTGATTCAGGAAGCAAAGAAATACTCGGGGGAACCCTCAGGTCCTTGCAGGTGGAGAGAGCGCCCAGGAGAGGGAGACACTGTCCTCAACCTTCACCCCTGACTGTGAACTTCCCGTAAACAGTCAGCCCTGACCCTGAACTCACCATGAACCGTCACCCAGTAGAGCTTGCGGGCCTCACCCACTCCATTGCTCGCCACACACTCAAACAGGGCTGAGTCCTGGGGTCTGGGGGCTTCAAGGAGCAAGGCGTTGGAGGGCAGGAGTCTGGACGGACAGACAGATAGTCATCTGCTAAGTGACTGGCTTGGCTGACCTGAAACCAGCCAGCCATGGCTTCCCCGCCCAGGGAACTTGGAGGCAGGGCCTGTCTCCGGACTGTTCCCCTTCCCGTATCTGGCCCCCAGTGCCGACTCAAAAAGTTTCTCCTAGAATTTTCCACCTCCTAAGGTCTAGCTGTTGAGTTTGTGGGTGGTTTTAACATCTGTGCCTGGGTTTCTCCATAATTCTAGAGTTTTCTAAAGTCACCACCTAGGATAACTTCTGCAACACAACCACATCCAAAGCACTGATTAGAACTGCTTGTATCCACTGAATGCCTGTTTCGTCACAAAGCTCCACGAGGACCTGGCACCTAACACAAGAAATACCTGGCACCTAACACAAGAAATACCTGGCGAATTCACTGCTGAGCTGGCTCCCTCAGTCCTCCCAGGGATCAGTTCAGGATCAGACTTGAGAGACAGGGAGACCGAGGCTGCTACAGGCGCTACGGGTTCAGTCTCAGCCAGCATGAACTTAGGCTTCTAGGTGGGTTTTTAAATAGTGACTGAAGTGGTTTCAAAGGCCATATATTCCCCCATTATGTCCCCAATGCCCCCACCTCCTACTGAGCATGTCCTGTAAAGACCTCCTTGCCCCTTGAGGTCCGGACACAAAAGTTCTGGTGCTGGCTTTGGTGAGTGAGACCCAAGCACGTCCCTACCTCGGTTCTGACCCAGCTCCCTGTCTGTGAGATGGGCAAGCCCTCCTCCACCCTGAGGATCTCACAATGTCCCCAGAAGGACCAGCTCAGCACCTGTAGGCGCCCTGCTGCAGGCGGAAGTCCAGCTTCTGTCCATCCTTCCACCAGGCCACGACGGGCCTGGGGCAGCCACTGGCCTCACAGGGCAGTGAGGCTGGGCTGTGAGCCGTCAGGGTCAGGTTGGAGGGGCCAGGGGCGATGGCTGGAGGCTCTGGGGAGAAAGCGGTGATCAGGAGACAGGGTGTGGAACGTAGGTGAGGCTGTGCCCAAAGATGAAGTCAAGGAGCAGGGTTTACTCTTATCCCCTTCAACCCACCCCCGAGGAAGCAGGGACCAGGAGGCAAGAGAAACTCCACAAGTGGGTCTTCCAATGGGCTCCCAAAGCTGGGGTGATGGGACCTTTGCTCACCCTTGAGGTTGGTGTCTCCCTAACTGCCTCTCCTTGAATGGGGCCTCCAGGGCAAAATTCCCCAGCAGCCTGCCTGAGGCCAGGGCTCAGCTGCATCCACCAAGGTGATCAGTCAGATTGAAGAGCAGATTAGAGCCTCTGGCTCAGTGACTCTGAGTGTTAGACAGCCTGTACATCTTATTTCACTCAATATAATAGTATAGTAGTAAGTGTTCTCTGGTGGCTCAGATGGGGACCCGGGTTCCAACCCTGGGTTGGGAAGGTCTTCTGGAGAAGGAAATGGCAACCCACTCCAGTATTCTTGCCTGGAAAATCCCATGGATGGAGGAGCCTGGTAGGCTACAGTCCATGAGGTCGCAGAGTTGGAAACGACTGAGCGACTTCACTTTCTAGTAAGTGTATATGTTTCCATAAAAATAAATATGCATCTTTGAGTATACACACTCAAAACTTTTAACCAATGGGCTTCATAGTCAAAAAACATTTGGAGGTCATTGCTCTTGGCTCCTGACAGCTAGGATGACCCAGAAGCTAAGCAGGACCCGGCCCTGACAGGGAGTGGGTGCTGAAGGCAAAAAAACACACCTTCCCTCATCTACCTACCGAAGACCCGGAGGTCACGACCCTGCAGATCAGAACCTGCAGGATTGGATGCCAGGCAGAGATAGTGGCCAGCGTCCTGGGCGAGGACTGGCTGGATCCTCAGGGAACCTTCAGGCAGAACTTGAAACCTGGAACACAGGAGGGGACCCCTGGTTGTGTCTCCAGCAAGACCCTCCCCTCGGTCCCTCACTTTTCCAAAAAGAGGGTGCTAACCAGGAGTCCTGAAGGTTTGAGGCCAAGGTCGGGGTGGGGTGGGGGTCACGGCCATGGGCAGCAACCCACATGGCAACCTAGAATCAGAAAGGGTGAGTGGGGCTTCTTCTGGCCTTCCATGCTTCCACCTTGACCCGGCCTCTCCCCAAGAGCCAGCAGGCAATGGTGCCCCGCCTCCTTCTGAGAACAGCCTCTACATCAGGTCTGGCAACTGCCCTTTCCCAGGGGCCATGTCTGTACTCTGTGACCTCACCCATGGCCACAGCCGATTGGACTGGGGACAAACACGCCCCGCAGGCTGGGCCAATGGAATTCTCTGCCCTGGGAATTCGGAACTGGGATTCACAGCTCTCCAGGCTCTGCAACTTGTGTGAACGGAGGAGTTATAACTTGGGCGGGGTGGGAGGCCGGTAGGGGAGCATCCCTAACCTGTTCACAGAGAAAGAAGGTATAGAAAATTGATCTGAGGGGCAGAGAGGCTTGAAACCTGCACACGGAAACAGAGATTAGCAAGCAAGAGTCAAAACCAGACACAGACAGACAGACAGACAGGGGTTCTCAGGCCCTTAACCAATGGGCATGTCTGCCCTTGGGTTCTGAGAAGACCCATGTCCTTTCTGCTCCAACTGCCCAGGTGGGCTTCCATTTACAACCTGCAGAGAGGTACCTGAGCCCCTCCCTAAGGCCCTCCCTTGCCAGCACCCACCTGGGGCTCCCGAGATCCAGGGGGACCCCATCCTTCCGCCAACTCACGAGGGGCCGGGGGGCACCATCTGCCTGGCAGGGCAGCAGGGTCGTCTGGTTCACGGAGGCATTCACTGTAGGTGGTCCTGGCTGGATGGTGGGCACCACTGGAGGAGGGGCACAGAGGCAGCAGGTGCTGGGGGTCCGTCGCTCTCCGGAGGGTGGGCAGGGCAGGTGGGGTGGGAACACTCACTGTGGACCTCCACGTGGAAGGCCAGGCTGGTGCTGCCCGCCGCGTTGTGGGCAGTGCAGCTGTAGTCACCGCTGTCGGCCGTGCTCAGGGCCTGTAGCTGGAGGAATCTGCCCTCCTCAGGGAACTGGGTGTGGGCATCTGCCTGGAGAGACCCCCCCAGGATGGCAGACCCTCATGAGTGTGAGCCAGCCCCTGGGGCGGCAGGGTCACGGAACCAGTGGGACTGGCCCGCAGCCCCTGCACTTGTGCCCAGCTGAGGACTCTCTGGGGAAACAGGCTCCTTTGGGAGGAAAGGGCATCCTCCCTGGAGCTCCGCCTTCGGGCCTGTTGCAGGGGGCTCATGCTCAGAGCAGGAGCTGGAGCCTCCCTCAGATCTACAATCCTTGAATCCACAGCCGCAAATGGGCCGCATTTCAGGGGTGAGCACAGAGAACTTTAGGAACGGGCCCCAGGCCACACGGTCATGAGGCCTGGCTCAGATAGGCATCAAAAGTCCTGGGCAAACCTTAGCCTTGTCTCAGTGGCCCCATCACCAATATGAGGTAATAATAATATAACAATTTAACAGGGTGGAGATATAATTTAACAATTAGGAGAGCAGGTATGCACAGTGCTGGCACCGAACAGGCTCCTGGCACCTGGGAGCTAGTCTGCCCAGGGTCTGGGGCCCAAAAGGGATGGAAGGCAGTGCCCCAGGGTGCCCAGCCTGGCACCCACCTGCAGCAGGATGCCTTCTCGGTGCCACTCGATCTCCGGTGCTGGGTCTGCCTCCACCGAGCACTCTAGAACCAGCTGTCCCGGGGCCAGGCCAACCACAAAGCGGGGGCCATGGGGCCCAATGACATTTGGGGGGGCTGGTGGGGCAGGCAGAGAGGGCATGAGAGATGGACTCGCCTCTGCCCTGTCTCATCCTGCCTTCCTCTCCTGCCCCATACCTCGGCACCCCATACCTTGAACTCTTATCCGGAAGCTCTTCTCAACTTCACCGGCAGGGCTGTGGGCCAGGCAAGTGTACAGCCCAGCATCACTCACCTGGGGATGGAGCAGGGTGAGCAGCTGCCTCTGGCCCCAGCCTGCCCGCCTCCTGACCTGGCTTTCCACTTACACAGCTAAGGGCCCAGGACTCAGACTCAGGCCTATTGCCTGCCACCCGACCTTTGCCACCAGCCCATTCTCCTCTCTAGGACTTTCCTTCCCTTTTACTGCCTCACCCTTATTTCAGGGCTAGAGCAGAGCTCGCCTCCTGCAGGAAGTCCCCCTTGACTGTACCAGTTTTTTTTGTGGTTGGGCTAGGGATTTATCTGGTTTCTGCATCAGCCTTGGGTCAGACCTGACTGGGGGTTCCCAAGGGCATGGCTCTGGGTCAAGGGGGTCATCTTCACATCCTCACACCCTAAACAAAAGTGGAGCCTGGCCAAACCTTGCCGAGTGCTGCTGGGCCCCGCCCCTCCCCTCCACAGCCTCCTCCTGTGGCAGCTGGGGCAGCCGCACCTGCACACCCTCCACCCAGAGCACCCGCCTGGCCCCTTGGCCATCCTCTGGCCTGCTCAGGGCCTGCCCATCCTTGTGCCAGGTGATGTTGGGTGCGGGGGTGCCCCGGGCATCACACAGGAGCTCCAAAGGGCTTCCAGGGGTCAGCAACAGCTCTCCAGGCTGGCCTGAGTCCTCAATGTAGGGGGGATCTGCAAGACACCCCACCCTGGGTCAGCCTTGGGGGCTGTGCCAGGAGCATTGGGAGCTGGGGCTCGTCCCCTCCCCCCACCACCCAGATGCTGACAGCAGGCGGGGCTGCAAACAGGCGGTGGTGACCGTGTTACTGCTGCCGCTATTTAGCTCTTCACTCGTGTCCAAATCTTTGCGACTCTATGGACTGTAACCCAGCTGGGTCCTCTATCTATGGGATTTCCCAGGCAAGAATACTGGAGTGGGTAACCACTTCCTTCTCCAGGGGATTTTCCCAACCCAAGGATCAAACCCATGTCTCCTGCATTGCAGGCAGATTCTTTACCACGGAACCACCAGGGAAGACCCGGTGATGGTGTTGGAGGGTCCTAAAAGCATCAGACCGTGGGCTCATCTGCCTGGGGCAATTATCTGTGCTTTAAAACCAACCAGGAAACAGTATGGAGATGCATCTTTTCAATGTGGCACAGCTCTTGCAAAATCTTGTGCTTGAGACCCAGAGCCCTGCGACCTCAGTGGCTTTTTTCCTGCTTTACAAGGTTTGGTGATGAGACTGGGGGGCACAGCCCCAGGGGAATGAAGAATCTGGGCCCCCAGCCACTGCAGCCAGGTCAGCAAGACCTGTTCCCTACGCCCCAAGCCTCTGGGGTGCTCACCTCCATCACTACCTTCTCCATCGCTTCCCCCCACCCTGAGGACCCCCTGCCACCCCCAGCCCAGAAAAGCTGGCACTGGGGGCAGGCGACTCACCCATCACCATCAGCCGAAAGTGCCTCCTGGCTTCCCCCGCCTCGCTCACGGCCACGCAGGAGTAGGTCCCCGCGTCCCCCGCTTCCACTGCCTCCAGCAGCAGGCCAGGCCCATGCTCCAGGCTCTGGGGCAACAGTGGTTCCCCATCCTTCACCCATGACACGAAGGGCAGGGGGCTTCCCCGGGCTTCACAGGGGAGGAACACCGGGGAGCCACGGACCACTGCCACGTCATTCTGGAACTCGGCCGGCTCCAGGACAGGGGGCACTGTGCAGAGCCAAAGAGCGAGTCAGTTCACTTGATGCCAGGTGGCCCCTGGGCCTTTGCACAGACTGTAACTGGCCAGAGTGCCCTTCTCCCAGTCTATTCCTTCTCATCTCCAATCCATGACTTAGACCTCACCTCCTCCAGGAAGCCTTCCCTGAAACCCCGAAGCCAGGTGAGGTGCCCCCTCAGTGCTCCCTGGCATCCTCTCCTTCCCCTGGCATCACCAGTCGCCTGGAATTTTAATTGTCTTTCTACAGAGCTGTTTTCCTCACTGACCTCCTAGTGTCAGTGGCCACCTCTGCTCACTGCTGTATCCCGGGTGAGGCCCTGGCACACTCGTGTCCGAGAACCACTTGTGAGATCAATGAAAGAGTGACTGAATGAGCCAGAGGCTGTGTGTGCCCTGCCTTGACATCCCAGAGGGCCAGCCCTCGGTTCCACTCAGAGAGGAGGGGCGGGAACAGGGCCCTGATTCTCACCCCTGAGGCCAAAGGACCTGGTAACCCGCCCCCTGCTCCGTACCGTGCACCTGCAAGACGAAGTGCCTGTTGGCCACACCTGCTGGGCTCGCGGCCACGCAGGTGAAGGTGCCCGAATCCGCCAGCTGCACCTGGGAAATCCTGACGCCCTCGAGCAAAGGGAGGGATGAGAGTGCGGGGGAGAAAGAGAGAGAGGGACTCAGACCCCGTTCTCTTCCATCCCGTCCCCAACAGCTCACCGGCCAGAGGGGTGGGGCTCTGAAACATACACCTGACCAGGTCCTGCCTCTGCTTAAACCCCCAGAATGAAGCCCAGACTCCCCACCTCCACCCCTGCTGCCTTCTCTGCCCAGCTCACCCTGCACCCAGACATCCTGCTTCCCAAATTCTGAAGCTCCACCATCCCTCCCCAGGGCGGCCTGCTAGTCCCACCCCTTTCTTCTAGACAATTCCGCTCAGCTTTCAGGACTCATCAGACATCTCTACTCACTATCTCCACTGCCTGAACCCCACTGTCTGTTGAATCCCCTTTCACCCTGACCACTCCTCCTGAGTTGCCTTTGTCAACGTCCACAGTGACCCTGAAATGCCTGTTGTATCCACCCTCATGCTGGCAACCTGGGCACGGCCCGCACTCGCTCCCCGGGGACTGCAGCCCGTCCTGGCTTCCAATACCACCTGTTTGTGGACCATCTCCAAACACCTATTTCCTAAACTCCCAACTCGAATATCCAGTGCCTGGTTTTCATCTTTCCTTACGTCCAAGAATGTCTCCAACCAACATGTGGGAAGAGAGCCCAAGTCTCAACCCTCAACCTGCTCCTCCCACTATGGACCCATCTCAGAAAATGGAAACTCAGCCTTCCAAGTTTCTGGATAAAGAGCCCAGGGCCCTGCTCAACTCCTCCCACCACCTCTCCTCTCTCCACGACACCACTAGCTGGACCACCGCCACCACCGCCGTCACGGGGCTCTGACCCAGGCCCCCCACCGCATCTCACCTGGATTATGACTGAAGCCCTAGAAGGCCCTCCTACTGAGCCCTCAGCCCTACAGTCTGCCTACAGTACAGGCCGCCATCCACTGTGCAGCCTAGGTCACAACCCCAGAGAAACGAAAGTAGAAGCTCAAGTGGGTGCTACGGTGCCCACAGCAGCCTTATGTTCACAGTTCCCAGCATTAGTCACACAACTGCTGACACGTGGATGCGATCCAAGTGTCCACTGACGAGTGAGTGCATGGCTAAAGGAAATGTGTTCTACACACACCGTGTGATATTATTCAGCCTTAAATATTAGGGTGGAGAGTTTGACACAAGCTACAACATGGATGATCCCTGGGTCGTGAAGATCCCCTGGAGGAGGAAATGGCAACCCGCTCCATTATCCTTGCCCCATGGACAGAGGAGACTGGCAGGCTTCACGGGGTCACAAAAAGAGTAGGACACGACTTAGCGACTAAACAACAACATGGACAAATCTTGAAAACTGATGCTAAGTGAAATAAAGCTGTCACAGAGGACAGCTATTGCATGATGCCACTTACACGAGGGACTTAGAATAAGGCAAATTCATGGAGACAGAAAGTACGATGCTAGGTGCCAGGAGATGGGGAGGGGGTGGGGAATTGGTGTTTAATGGCTCAGAGCTGCAGTCTGGGAAGATGCAGAGGTCTGGAGAAGGACGATGGTGGTGGCTGCCCAACAGCATGAATGTCCTCAATGCCACTGGACAGTGTGCTTACAAAGGCCAGATTCTCTGTTATGCGTTCAGTTCAGTCGCTCAGTCGTGTCTGACTCTTTGCGACCCCATGGACTGCAGCACACCAGGCCTCCCTGTCCATCACCAACTCCTGGAGTTTACTCAAACTCATGTCCACTGAGTCTGTGATGCCATCCAACCATCTCATCCTCTGTCATCCCCTTCTCCGACCCCCTTTAATCTTTCCCAGCATCGGGGTCTTTTCCAATGAGTCAACTCTTTGCATCAGGTGGCCAAAGTATTGGAGTTTCAGTTTCAACATCAGTCCTTCCAATGAATACTCAGGACTGATTTCCTTGAGGATTGACTGGTTGGATCTCCTTGCAGTCCCAGGGACTCTCAAGAGTCTTCTCCAACACCACAGTTCAAAAGCATCAATTCTTCCGTGCTCTTTTATGTGTATTCTACCACAGACACAAAAGCCGAGCCACATCACGAGGCCTCTCCGTTGAAAACCCTTCCAGGGCTCCCCTTCTCTCCTTAGGAAAACCCAGGTCTTTTGAAGCACTTACAAAGCCCTATGTCGCCTGACAGACCTTCCCTTCACTGACCCTCCAACTCTGTTCCTGGAACGCACAGCCACATGCCCACCTCAGTGCCTTTGAATCTGCTCTTCCCACCTGGAAGCTCTTTCCCGTGGAATCCACTCACCTCCCCTTCTTACCTCCTTCCACATCTGCTCAGGTGTCATCTCTTCTGAGTGCCTACCACCAGCCATGCTAAAATTGTGCCCTCCACGGCCACTTCCTACTCCCTTACCTGAGCACACATCTCATGATATGTCGTTTTTATACTCGTTTATTTACCATCCCTACAATTGCAGGAGCAGAGGCTTTGTCTTGCTCACTGCTCCACCCCAGTGCCTGGAACTGCACCTGGAACAGCAAGCACTCCAGAAGTGTTGCTGAATGCGTGAAGACTTTGCTCAGGCACCTTCCTCCAGGAAGCCTTCCCTGATTTCTCCTACCAGGGCTAGGCTGAGTCAGGTGCAACTGGATGTCATCACCTGGATCTGCGCCTCCCCTACTGGGCTGTGAAAACCTGAGGGCAGAGGCCACTTTCATTTCTGGAGTTCCATTTGGATCCTCTCGTTCCCCTCGTCAAAAACTTCTACATGTTTACATTATTTTCAGTCTAAAAGCCATTCAGTTGTGTTTTTAAGCAAGCTGTTTGAGCAGGATGTCTGGGATACTGGCTGGTGGGCTGGGGAACCACTGCCTTACCGGAGGGTGCGGCCAGAGCTGTGGAGGTGGGTGCGGTGGGAGAGCGGAAGGGGCAGGCCGTCCTTGAGCCAGCTCACGTGGATAGGTGGGGAGCCCCGGACGGGGCACGCCATGCTCACAAGATCACCAAGTCTGTGCACCAGGGTCCCTGCACCCTCTGGCCCCTGATCAATGGTGGGAGGCACTGGTGGGCGGGCACAGAGGAGAGAAGGAGCAGTGATGGGGTCAGAGAGCTGGACCATAAAGAAGTCTGAGCACCAGAGAACTGATGCTTTTGAACTGTGGTGCTAAAGGAGACTCTTGAGAGTCCCTTGGGCTGCAAGGAGATCAAACCAGTCCTTCCTCAAGGAAATCAGTCCTGAATATTCGTTGGAAGGACTGATGCCGAAGCGCCAATACTTTGGCTACCTGATTCAAACAGCTGACTCATCAGAAAAGACCCTGAGGCTGGGAATGACTGAAGGCAGCAGAAGTGGGCAGCAAAGGATTAGATGGTTGGATGGCATCACGGACTCAATGGACAATGAGTTTGCCCAAACTCTGGGAGATGGTGAAGGACAGGGAAGACTGGCATGCTGCAGTCCATGGGGTCGCAAAGAGTCGGACACGAGCGAGCGATTGAACAACAACAAGAGCGAGGGGGTCAGGGGAGGGGAGGTGGGCTCCCCCCAGGGAAGTCCCAGGAGATGGCACTGAGACCTAGACCTCTGCCACTGCAATCACCACGTGGCAATCACCACACGGTCTTGGAACCACATCCACTCCCAGTGAAGATGACACCCACAGAGTCTCTCCTTTATCCCCTGACTTGCTCGCTGTACCCCTGGAGCAGTTGTGTCCCAGCCTGAGGATGAGGCAGAGGCCCAGAAAGGCCAGATGGGCCTGGCTCACAGAGGGGGCTTGGATGGGGGTTCATCAGGTGCCCCCCATCAGGGCCCTGTCTGCACCCTCCAGACGCCCTAGTGGAGGCCCCGTGTTGGCTGGGCTGCTGCCATCCTGGGACAGCTGTACTGCCTGCCTCTCCTCGTCCTCGGCTGCTCACCCAGCACGTTGACGGTGTAGAGCCTGGCGTCCTCGCCGGCTGCGTTGCGGGCCACGCAGGTGTAGGCGCCCGAGTCCGAGGCCCTCAGGCCCTTCAGCACCAAGGAGCTGCCATCCAGGTAGAACCTGTCACGGGGAGAGAGAGCAGGAGGCAGGTGTGTGAGGACACGCAGGCTTGCCTCCTGGGATGGGGAGGGTGCTGGCCGGGCCTTACCAGAGGTCGGCACCCAAGCTTTCGTCCAGCGGGCTGCCATCCTTCAGCCAGACCACGTATGGGGGAGGCTCCCCATCCGCCTCGCAGTCCAGCTGCACGTCCTGCCCCTCCAGGACACTGTGCTCCTGAGTGGTGCCTGAGCTCCGGATCCGGGGGGCCACTGTGGCAGGGGCTGTGGTGAGGCCCTGGGGCAGAGGCTGGGGTTGGTGTGGGGGGCGTGGGACACGGGAGGGGCTCAGGGTGCGGACGTACCCAGCACGGCCACCACGAAGTTCTTGCTGGCCTCAGCCTGGGTGTTCTCGGCCACGCACGTGTAGGTACCAGCCTGGTCTGGCTGCAGGTTACTCAGCTGGAGACGGCCCCCCCGGGAGACCATGCCACGTGCCATGCTGCTCTCTGCAGGAAGGAGGGGCAGGCAGGTGACCTGCTCAGACCCATCACCCCAGGTGCCATCACTGGGCCCAGACACAAAAGTCACGTGACTCCCTGGGAGGGTGGTTGATCCCCACTCACAAGGCTGGAAACACCCTGGGAACCCTTGAATTACCCACCCTTTTCTTATGCTCACAGGGAAACTGAGGCCCAGACACATCACAGCCTTCCCCAGCCTGAGCGCCTTAGATTGCGCCAGTCCTTATGACCAACCTCTCCATACACCCTTCCACTGGGGACATTTCTCCCCAAGGGATCCCACTGCCTTTACTGTCTAGGACTTGCTCCTCTTCCTGTTGACTCTCAGGCCCAGCTCATCTCCCACCTCCTTTCCAATCTTTCCCTCCACCCCTGTGGATCACAGCAAACCAGCCACTCACTGACTTTGATGTGAGTCAAGTGAGGGGCTCCTCTGAACCTCTGCTCAGGCGGCACACCCCCGAAGACTGGAATGCTTCCCCCTTGTGTTCTCCAGTGGCACCTCTGCCCCAAAGCCTTCTCCAGCTGCACCAGCCCAGGCTAATCTGCCCTCTCTCAGATCCTTATCTGTCCAGCCAGCCCTTCAGCACAAAATGTATTGAGCAACTACTACAAATCCAACATTGAGCTCAGGAATCAAAGACAGGTGAAATGTGGTCCCTGTCCTCAAGGAGATCAAAATGCATCAGAGACAGTGATACAGGCACAAGCCTGTGTGCCCGGCCCTGTGGAACCCGATGGAGCCTGGAGAGGCGAGGCCAGGCTTCTGGAGGAGGCGAGTCTCAGCTGAGACTGGAAAGTGTGTCTGAATCAGCCAGGTGAAAGTGGAGGTGGTTCAGGGAGCCCAGGGTGGGTATTTCAGGAAGGAAACAGCATGTGCCAGGAGCTGAAGGCCAGAGAGAAGAGAGTCCAGAGCAACTCCACTGCCAGGCATATATCAAAGAGGAAGGAAAGTGTACGCCACGCACTTATACAAGAACATTCACGCATGCTACCCCTCACAGCCGAAGGTGGAAACAACACAAACGTCCATCGACTGGCAGATGGACACACAAAACGTGACAGATCCACACAGTGGAACGTTCAACCATAAAAATGAATGAAAAAAAAACCATAAAGAATGAGGAACCAACACGTGCGGCAACACGGATGAACCTTGAAAGCACGGAGCTAAATGGAACAAGAGGCCACGTGTTGCGATTCCACATGTTACATGAGGTGTCCAGAACAGGCAAATTTATAAAGACAAAGTAGGTCAGGGGCTGTCTAAGGCTAGAGTGGCTATGAGTGAAGGTAATGGGTAAGGGATTTCCTTTGGGTGATAAACATGTTCCAAAATTATAAACAGGAAGGTCCTACTGTATAGCACAGGGGATCGTTCAATACCTTGTGATAAATCATAATGGAAAAGAATATTAAAAAGTGTGTGTGTGTGTATATATATATATATAGGCATGCATACATGTTCAGTTGTGTCTGACTCTGCACCCCATGGACAGTAGCTAACCAGACGCCTCTGTCCATGGGATTCTCCAGGCAAGAATACTGGAGGGGGCTGCCATTTCCTTTTCCAGGGGATCTTCCCCACCCAGAGATCAAACTCACATCTCCGGCAATGACAGGCAGATTCTTTAAGATTCTTTACCACTGAGCCACCTGGGAAGCCTACACACAAACACACACACACACACACACACACACACACACACACACACACACCTGAATCACTTTGCCGTACAGCAGAAATTAACACAACATTGTAAATCAACTCTCCAACTATACTACAATAAACAAGGAAAAATAAAATATACAGTTAAAGAAATGTTCCAAAATTGATTGTGGATATGCTCTGTGAATACACAAAAAACAACTGAATTATACATTTTAATTGGGTAAACTGTATAGTATGTGAATTGTATCTCAGTAAAGCTGTTATTGCAAGAGACAGACAGACACAGGCATATGCAAGGAGCTGAGAGCAGCTGGGTCTGTCTGGAGCACGGAGCAGGATGGAGCAGGGTGGGCCTGGCCAGTGGGCCCTGGCCCCGAAGGGCCTCCTGGGTTGTGGTCCTGAGGACTGCAGCCACGGAAGGATTTTCGACAGATAACTGACACACCCAGACCCGCCCTTTGCCATCCCTTCTGCCCCAGTGGAGCCTGCAATGAGGCCCTGGACGGGGCCGAGGAGATGAGTGTAGGGGCTGTGCCCTCACCCAGGGATGTGGACCACAGGGGCTGAGATGGGAAAGGCCAAGGGTGGAGAGCAGGGCTGGCCCCAGAGATGTTTACGTTGACAAGACGAGGCACCTACTGACTGATGGGCGGGTGGGTTGGGGGAGAGTAAGAGTGGGGCAAGGATGCAGACCTGGATGGGGGTGACCAACAGCTGGGCTGGACAGAGCTGAGGTGCTGGAAGAAGAGCAGCTTTGGGGGCCAATGTGGAGCCCAGGGCCAGGCCAGCTGTACCCCCAGCACCCACTCTGTTTCTGTCCTGTGGACACAAACACAGGAGCCACCAAGCCCCCATGTGAATGGTCCTCAGTGCTGAGATGTCAAGGCCAACAGGGTTGAGAGACAAATGGGGGAACGGATCAACAAGGTGCTGCCAGCTTTTGATTTTGCCAAGCAAGTAAAGTTACAAACCCAACTATCCCCTTCTGCTTTCATTGCCATTTCATTAAATAAAGAAATTTGTTGTTGCTGTTTTAGTCACCAAGCTGTGTCTGACTCTTTTGTGACCCCGTGGACTGTAGCCCACCAGGCTCCTCTGTCCATGGGATTTTCCAGGCAAGAATACTGGAGTGGGTTGCCATTGCCTTCTCCATGGGATCTTCCCGACCTGAGGATCTAACCTGTGTCTCCTGCATTGGTAGGCAGGTTCTTTACTGCTGAGGTACGGAGAACCCCAAACAAAGAAATACTTGGCAGCAAAATGATAAGGACTGATGGACTCACCGACAGGTATCCTGTCCTTCAGCCAAGTGACAGTAGGTGCAGGGACCCCGGTCACATCACAGCTCAGGACCAGGCGGCTCCCAGCCACCTGGCTCACCGACTCCGTCTCTGGGTTCTCAAACGTCGGGGGCACTGCAGGAGAGAAGCCAGATTCCCAGAATCTTATGATTCTGCCCCCTACTTCCTTCCTCTTGGGCCGATCAGAGATGCCTGAGAAGCACTTCCCTGTGGTTAGGAGCTGACATTTTATGTTTTGCCGTTGATGCAGATATGAGTTGTTTTATCCACAAACGTAAATATGACCAGGAGCTGGCTATTTCAAAACATTTACAAAGCAGAGCCCAGAGGGGGACCACTTAGCCCAAGGATGGTAAATATGTGACTATTGCATCAGCAGGCATTAACCTATGCCAGGGCAGACATCACTAATTGATCCCAACACTCTCTCCTGCTCAGCCAGCATGAAGTCATGCACCACAGGCAGCCACTGCCAGTGGAACACAGATGGCTGTGCTCAGGATGAAACATCTTCTCTCTGAAGGGCCAGACATCCCACCCTCTCCCTGTTCATCAAGGTGGCCATCAGGAGAAGGAGCTATGGGCTTTAAGCAGCAGCAGACCTGGTATCAATAATTTTCAACACCGGTATTCAGTATGGTCAGGGTTGGATCCATCCACTGTCCCTGTGGTACGGAAGCTGCAGGCTTTGGCATCTGCAGCAGATAGCTGGTGTCTCTCTACCTGGCCTTCCCATCTCGCACAGGGTCACTCGGGCAGAAACTACATTTCCCAGTCTCCTTTGCAGCCTGCTGTGGCCAGCTGCTCAGGTTCTCTGTGTCTGCTCATTTCTGCTTTACCAGCTGGGATACAATGCAATGTGTGTGTGCTGAATCACTTCAGTCGTGTCTGACTCTTTGCGACCCCATGGACTATAGCCTGCCAGGCTCCTCTGTCCATGGGATTCTCCAGGTAAGGATACTGGAGTGGATTGCCATGCCCTCCTCCAGGGCATCTTTCTGACTCAGGGATTGAACCTGAGTCCCTTATGTCTCCTGCGTTGGGAGGCAGTTTCTTTACCCCTAGCGCCACCCGGGAAAGCCCAAAGATGCAATGCAGACAGAGGCAACCCTTGGCGAATGGGAGATCAATAGGAGGGAAGGATCTTGGTCCCTAAATTAGCATTTGGTAAGTCCAGAGCTACCCTCCAGCCCAGTTGCTCACTTCTAGGCTTTTGGATGAGAGAGGTAAACTTCTCTCTTCCTTCATGCACTATATTTTGGGGTCTTTTTGTTACACAGCTGTCTTTTCCCTAACTGACACAACATCTGACCACAAGAAAATCTGGCCAAGCCTTCATCCCTTGCTTCCCTAGGCAGTTCCAACAAGCTCTCCCTTCACCCCCAGCTTGAGCCACACCCAATGAAATGCCCATCTGTGTTCCATCTTGGGCTGCTAGGGCAGGTGACTCAGGGTTCAGGTGGGGAGGACATGGTCCCAGGACTCTGAGGTCTGCTCTCCTAGGGCTCTGTCCCAGTGCTCCCATCCTGGGCCCAGTGCTCAGCCATAGACAGTCATGGCAGACCACAGATGGAGCACTTTCTGCGTGCCTAACAGGCAGGTCCTATCTTTGGCTCCTTTTACTGAAGGTAAATCTGAGGCTCAAAGGGACAAGGTCACTCAGAGCAAGTCATCAGTGGAGTCCTGTTCCGACCCTGCTCTCTTCAATTCCAGATCTTGTGCCCTAAACACTCAGCAACACACTTCGCTTTTTAGCCACTGCCCTTCCCATCCTTGGTAGTTCCATGTGCTGCCGGGGGTCTCACAGTAGTGCTCGCAGGCTGGTCCCCAGCTTACCCTGGACCGTGAGGCTGAATGCCCGCATGGCCTCCCCGGCTGCATTGCTGACTCTACAGCTGTATAAACCTTTATCCGACACCTGGGAGAGAGAGAGCACGTGATGACAGTGTGTGTGCGGCTGTGGTGGGCTCCCCGAAACCTCCAGGCCCCAGAACCTTCCAGAGCAGGACTCCCCAAGTATACTGGTCATGCTTGGGAGGCCCAAGGGGAGATGGGACCTTCTGGCCTCTGCCAAATCCTAGAGATGCAGGAGGGATGAGAGAAGGTGGGTGCAGAGGACCCAGACCTCGCCCTCCCCTGGGTCTGCATGTCAGCTGAGCCAGGGGGAGAAGGTTCCCTCACTGTGGGGATGAAGCTGAACCCAGGGGGGCCCTGGGTACAGTTCAAGAGGAACAGCGAATATTCACCCAGTGAACACTTGTGGGCATCTAATCCACATCAGGGACGGGGGTGGGCAGGTGGAACCGAGTCCCCGGGAGTGATAACCAGAGGGGCCTGGAGAGGCTTCTGGAGCCCGGGGAAACAGCCAGGCGGCAGGGCCCGGATCTGCTCGAAGCCATTCTGTGGGTCAGTGTTGAGCCAGACCTGGGGTCCAGTGCCCTTTCCACATCTCCCACCCCCGAGGCTGCTCATGACCTTGGACTGGGGTTCTCTAGGCCGAGGAGGCAGCAGGCCCCACATTCTGCCACCCAGCTGCCCGCCTGCCCCTGGCACACAAGGAGGTGACATCTCCAGGGCTGCCCAGGGCCGCCTGCACCTCTAGACAGCTCACCTGGGCATCCTGGATCTCCAGCCTCTGCCCGCCCAGCAGAGCTTGGAATCGCTCTGGCAGGACCAGGGGCTGCCCGTCCTTCTGCCAGGCCACAGTTGGCTCGGGGAGCGCGTCTGTCTCACAGCTCAGGACGGCCTTGTCCCCCGCACTCACCAGGACCGCATCCTGGGGTCTGCTGGGCGCCTGCCGGAAGGTGGGGGGAACTGGGGCAGGAGACGAGCCGAGTGAGGGGCTGAGGCCTTCCCCTGTCTTCCCCAACATCCCTGCAAGGTTAACCATCTATGGAGAGAAAGGGTCACACAGCGGACCCCACCCCAGGGGATTGCAGTGACCCAGGGGGCTGGACTAAGAGAATCCAGGCCAGCACACCGAGGACCTGCTGGGTGACCTGGGAAGTGCCTCTTGCCCTCTCTGGGCTCAGCCTCCCAGCTGGGGTACATGCATGCTGAGTCACTTCAGTCGAGTCTGACTCTTGCAACCCCATGGACTGTGTGGCCCGCCAGCCTCCTCTGTCCATGGGATTTCCCAGACAAGAATACTGGAGTGGGGCTCTGTTTCCTCCTCCAGGGGATCTTTCCGACCCAGGGATTGAACCCTGCATTGGCAGGCGGATTCTTTACCAGTCAGCCAAGGGAATCCCTGGCACTGGGCTAAATGCTCACATACCACCATCTAATCCTTAAGCCAACCATCACCTTATAGTGATGGGAGACTCAAGGCTCAGAGAGGAAGAGTGACTTGCCCAAGGTCACAGAGCAAGGAAGCACACAGCTGAATTTCAAACCCAAGGGCGTCCGAGTCTAATAACCAGGAACCTAACCCCACGGTGCCCCTAGACACCACTGCAGCAGACGGCACAGTGTGTCCCAGGCGCCGGCAGCCCCTCTCCTGACTGTGCTGGTGGAGGGGTGTGAGGCTGATGGAAGGAGTGGGGGACAGTGCAGGTGGGGGGACAGACGGCATGTACCCAGCACGCTAAGCTGCACCAGCTTCTGGTCTCGGCCAGCGGCGTTGAGGGCCTCACACATGTACATCCCGGAGTCCAAGAGCTGAACCCGAGTCAGCTGCAGGGTGTGGGTGCCTGCAAGGGGTGGTGGTGGCAGGGTAGGGGGGAGCAAGCGCTTGGTACCAGTGGACAGGCCCCAATCCCCAGACCCCACGCCCACAATCCTAAAGCCCTCCCAGACCCCCAATTCTATCCCAGATTTGGGGAGGCTACTCAGCTTCCCCATAGAGCCTCCGAGCTGGGCCCTCAGCCTCACTTTACCCACCAGGCAGGAGGAAGACCTCTTCTCCTAGGGGGAGGGTCCAGCCGTCCTTGTACCAAGTGACCTCGGGGCTGGGGTGAGCATGGACGTCACAGGGCAGGGAGACGCTGCTGTTGAGGGTGGTGGTGATCTGCTCTGGGTTCAGACCTGCGATTCGTGGTGGGACTGTCCCCGCGGGGCCACCGAAATAAAGAAAGACATGACAATACAGACTGGCAGGGAGCCGACGGCCACAGGGTGACGCACGGGGCCTTCTGGGGGTCCTGGCGCTTCACCCTCCTATTCGTCTTCCTCATCTTGTAGAGGAGAACTCAGAGCTCAGAGATCAGAGAGGGAGAGTCATTTTTCCAAGGTCACTCAGCTGCTCAGTGGCAGGGCCAGACGATCCATTCAATTCAGGCGTGAGTCCTAGACCTGAGCGCCAGTGCCGTCATCCTTCTGCCCCTGAGGCCACAGCTGCCCTACATCTGGAGCCAGAGCCCTCAGCCTCTGAGATGCACGTATCACAGGAATGCAGAGGTTGAGAGGGCCGACTTTGGGGGCGGGGAGACCCCCACTGAGTCCCTAAAATGGGGCCTACCTCTCGGCTTTGAGCCCAGGAAAGTAAGTGCCCTTATAGTAAGTGATCAATCGTCGTGCTGAAAAGACCTCGTTCTTCTGAGAGCCTCCGAGGTTGCTTAAGATGGTCTAGTGGCCAGGGTCCCCCAGAGCTCTCTGCCCTGGGGTAAGGCTGGCACAGGCCAAGGGCCCAGGACGCTGGAAGGGCCGTGGCACTCTGCCTGCCTGCCTGGTGAGCCCACGGAGTATGCCAGAGCCAACCCAGAGGACCAGCCCTTGCTCAGCTGGGGAACCTGCGGGGGCTGCCCGCTTGCCCGGCTCACCTTGCACCCTGAGTGTGAAGAGCTTCTCTGCGGAGCCTGCTGGGTTCTCGGCCACACACATGTAGCTGGCAGCGTCAGCCACTTCCACCGTGGAAACCTGGGGGTGCATGTCGCCAGCCCGATGGCTCTGGGCCCCCCAGGAGCCGCGAGGGTTCCCTCCCACCCATCTCAGGCAAGGCCGGCACCAGGCGGAGCCCCCTCAGAAGACCACCTTTGTCTACACGGAGCAATGCTTAGAGGAGGTCACCCCACATCCAGCCAGGGCTTTCTGTGACATTCGGGGCTGTGAGGCTGACAGATGAGTCCCTGTAGCAAACTGGGCGATGACAACAGTCCCCTCCCCAACCCCGAGAGGGGTGCTCTGTGCTGTGCTGGGTCCCGTGTAGGGGTGTCTGGATGCTGGGGGCCCGAGGTGCTGCCTGAGGTCCCAGGTGCCTGCACAGCTCTGTGAGTATCCGATGGCCTTCCTAAGGAAGGCTGCCCTGTGTCACGCTGGCTGTAGGTGTGCCAGTCTCTGCTCCTTTTCAGGGGCCACAAGCAGCCCTACAAGGCTCCTCACATATGATTCTTTGGTGAATTAAATAAGTAAAAGTGAAAGAAAGTGAAAGTGCAAGTCTCTCAGTCGTGTCCGACTCTTTGCGACCCCATGCACTATACAGTCCACAGAATTCTCTACTGGAGTGGGTAGCCTTTCCCTTCTCCAGGGGATCTTCCCAACCCAGGGATCAAACTCAGGTCTCCCACATTGCAGGCAGATTCTTTACCAGCTGAGCCACAGGGGAAGCCCAAGAATACTGGAGTGGGTAGCCTATCCCTTTTCCAGGGGATCTTCCCAATCCAGGAAACCCTGAATTAAATCCCAGGGGTTCCAACACAGTTCCAAGCAAAAAGCTTCAGATGATGGCAGTTCATTGGTCCCCAGACAAACAGAACTGAGTCGCTGCAGCAGCTATCTTTATTTATTTTTTGATCTTGCCACAGGACATGTGAGATCCTAGTTCTCCAACCGGGGATTGAACCCATGCCCCCTTGCAGTTGGAAGCACTGGAAACGCAGAGTCTTTTTTGCTTTTGTTTTTAAATAAGTTTTTTTTAAAAGTATTTTTGGCCATACCCTGCAGCATGAGGGATCTTAGTTGCACCCCCCCAACCAGGGACTGAACCCAAGCCCTTTATGGGAAGGAAGGCAGAGTCTTAACCACTGGACCGCCAGGGAAGTCAGCCCCTGCCTTAAGCCTGAGCAGGGGTTGGGGGGGTCGCCCTGACCTGTAAGATTCGCCCGCCTTCCAGGACCTGCAGCCGTGGGCTTGGGGAGAAAGGCAGCCCGTTCTGGAGCCACGAGATGGTGGGTGCAGGGCTGCCCAGGGCTGGGCAGTACAGGCTGACGGTGCTGTTGGCGTTGACGGTCACCTCCTCTACAAGCGCCACCGTTTCACCCAGGATCACAGGTGGGGCTGGGGGCAGGGAGAAGAGGGTGAGGAGTGGGCAGCCTCCTTGGGAAAGGCCCAGGAGGAGCAGGGCGTGGAGACGAGAGCTCTTGGTGCCAGGTGCTGGCTGGGGCTCCTTGAACCCTGCCCACCAAGCCCTTCCGGGCCCTGAGACGGCTAAGGAATCTAGGGCACAGAGAAGGCTGTGATTCACTCAAGTTCACACAGCTAGCAAGCAGCTCATGTGTGCTGAGTCACTCAGCCGTGTCCAGCTCTTTGCAATCGCATGGACCGTAGCCCGGCAGGCTCCCCTTTGCCTGGGATTCTCCAGGCAAGAATACTGGAGTGGGTAGCCATTCCCCTCTCCAGGGGATCTTCCCAACCCGAAGATGGAACCCATGTCTCCTGCCTTGCAGGCGGACTCTTTACTGTCTGAGCTACCAGGGAAGCCCCAGGCAGCAGCTCACTTGGAATCTGAACCTAGTCCAGTCTGGTTTCAGAGTCTGAGCTCGAAAGCCCTGCATTATTCACTTTGGAGAATGGCAGGACTACACCTGCTCTCTACTTGGGCCCCCTTCTGGAGGTGGGGGGCCCTCATGCGGCCTCAGACCTGAGCCTCCCACCCTGCCCACCCCCAGGCCAGGCCACTCACTCAGTACCAGCAGCTCGTAGTGCAGCCAGTCCTCGCCCACCTCGTTGGAGGCCCTGCACGAGTACCTTCCCGCATCCTCCGCCCGTACCAGGGGGATCTGCAGGACCCGGCCCCCTGCAGGGACATGGGGGAGACAGAGGTCTGAGCAAGAACCGAGCAACCTGCCCATTCCCCTGGAGGGGACCTGGGACACATCACCGCTCCACTCCCCTCACTTAACCTGTGACGTGCAGAGAAGCACCTGCTGTGCCCGGGTCACGGGTTGAGAGGGTCAGTTAAAGCGCAGTAGTGGCTTGCTCTGCGCCAGGCCCTGGGCTGAGCATTCCCCCAGCCTCTGACTCTGTGTGCTGTCACAACTCCCATCTTACAGATGGAGAAACTGAGGCTTCCTAAGCGTACCTGGCAGGGCTGAGCCCAGCTCCTCGATGAAGGCAGAGAGAAGAGGCAGAGAGCTGGGTACATGTCTGGGCAGAGGCTCTCAGGAGGCTGGAGTGGTTGGACGTGGGGGCTCTTGAGGGGTGTCACCTGGGACCCTCTGTGATCGAGAGCCAGCCAGGGCCAGACTCTGGCATCGAGGGGGCTGGAACTGGTGTCTAGCAGGAGTGGGGTTAGGGTCGCTGTGCGCTGAGGATCCTGGGTTGGGGGTGGCCGACCCAGGATGTGACGGGCTGTGAGCAGGATTAGAACCAGGCGCTAATTATATGCAGAGCCAAGGGATGGGAGCCTGGACTAGGGAGGCTGTGGCCATGGTCAAGGGAGGGGTCACTTCATGTGTGAGATTAATCTACGATCAGGGCCAGAATTAAGGTCAGCTGTGACTAGGAGCGCTGTGTGCCCAGGATTAGGGGTCCTGTGGCCAGGGTCAGAGGCCAGTGGTGGGATTGGAGGTCGGCATGTGACTGAGCTCTTTGTGTCCCCAAGGCCTGAGGGCAGTGGCCATTCAAGGGGTCAGTTACATCTTTCTGTAAGCACAGCCTCTCCCAGATCTCCAAGGGCTCGCCTTCTTTCACAAGCACCCAAGTCCAAACCCTGGCATGACTGTTCATCCTACAGCCCACCTCATTCTTCCCTCTACCACCAGCGTCACCACTGACCCGCGCCGGCAGGGCACCGTGCGACTGCGAGCCAGGCGACCACCCCATCCGGCTCTGTGTCTGGGATTCCTCCCAGCCCTGGACCCCCCCAGGGAAGCCAGGCGTTTCTAAGCCCCATCCCCAGAGCCCTTTAATTCAAAGCCATCCATAAAAAAACTATCCTAAGATAAGGCAGTTGTTTAGGCAGGACATGGAAGCAACCTACATGCCCATCGACTGATGAGTGAATAAAGGACATGTGGTACGTAAACACAATGGAATATATGCTCAGCCATGAAACAAGAAGGGATTTGAGCCAGTTCTAGTGAGGTGGGTGAACCTAGAGCTTGTTATATACATAGTGAAGTACGCCAAAAAGAGAAAAACAAATATAGTGTATTAACGCATATATATGGGATCTAGAAAACTGATACTGATGAACCTATTTGTGGGGAAGGAATGGGGACGCAGATGTAGATTGGACTTGTGGACACACTGGGCGAGGCAGAGAGTGGGACAAATGGAGAAAGTAGCATCAGCATAAATACACAACATCCATGAGATGGATAGCTGGTGAGAAGCTGTTGTGTAGCACAGCGAGCCCAGCCTGGTACTCCGTGATGACTTGGATGGATGGAATGGGGGAGGGGAGGAGGCCAAGGAGGGAGGGGTGTATTGTATGATAATGGCTGATTTGCATTTTGCGTGGCAGAAACCAGCACAACACTGCAAAAATTAAAAATTTTTTAAATATAAAAAAATAAAAAGTGTTTATGTTCTTAAGAAAAAAGCAAATAACTTTAAAAGTTTCTTTACCGACTGAGCTATCAGGGAAGCCCAACTTTAAATAAACAAATATGTAAAGCAGGAAAAAAGACATAAAAAGGTCACATGACAACCTAGAGGGGTGGGAGGTGGGAGGGCGAGTCAAGAGGGGAGGGGCATGCGTATGCTTCCGGCTGATTCGTGTTGATACATGGCGGAAACCAACATAGTGCTGTAAAGAGACTATCCTCCATCCAATTAAAAATAATAATTTTTTTTTAAGGTCACATGAGCCATGATCTTGGATCCTGGGTGGGCATCAGAGCCCCATGAGAGCTTCTTAAACATTTGGGGTCTTCATAAAGGAACTGCCCCCTCCCCCCAGAAAAAGGGGCCAGAACATTACAGATCTCCAATCCCAGAGGTGGGCGTTATTACAGATGAGGACCTCTGTTCTAACCAGAGGCAGAAGGGGATCCTGTTCTTGCCTTCAGACAGGTAAAGGACTTCTAGCCCCAGTTTATGAAAGGTGGCTGAGGTCCAGAGTGGTCACATGCCCTGCCGGGGGTCAGACAGCAAGCACCAGGCAGGAGACCTCAGGCTGCACCGAAAGGCGGAGGGAACCCGCTCCGGTGTGGGCGTGGCCCTGGTGCCTGCCTGTGAAGGGCCCGCTCTTCCACGCCGCCCTGGCCTACCTTGCAGAACAGACACCCCGTCCTCGACCGAGAGGCGGCGGTCCTCCCTGTACCAGGTCAGCTCCGGGGCTGGCACCGCGTTGGTGTCGCAGTACAGGTAGACGGGGTTGTTCTCCACGACCTCCCGGTATTCCGTCACCCCACCCCGGGCCTCTTCCTCCCGGAATGGGGTCTCAAAGTCTGCAGTGGCATCGCCCACCTTCTGGAATATGGGGGGTACTGGGGAGCGGGGGACAAAGCCGTCAAGACACACCATTGAGAGATGGGCAAGAACTTCTGCTCAGAGATTCCCGTCCCAGCCTCCCCTGGGCAGGGAAATTCCACTGATTGAGCCAATCCCTCCCATCAAAGCAGTTTTTTTTAATGATCTTTTTTCCTTTGTTATCAGCTAATTTTTTTAAAGATCTTTTTTTCTGATGCAGACCATTTTTTACAAGTCTTTATTGACTCTGTTACAATATTGCTTCTGTTTTATGCAACAGGCCAGGAGGCCTGTGGGATCTGTGTTCTTGGACCAGGAACCCACACCCGCTGCACTGGAAGGGGAAGTCTTAACCACTGGACCATCAGGAAAGTTCCCTGATCATCCTAATCTCACCAAGGCAAAACTAAGGCCTGGGGAGCGGTGATGTCTTGGTCCCCAGGTCAGTTCATGAAAGAGCCCAGGCCAGCGTTCAGGGGGGCCAGACGTGCCGACAGCGATGAGAACAGAGCCCTCCTGCCAGGCTGCCCCAGAAGCACTGACGCCCCCCAAGTCCCACTGACCCCCGCCCCGTGGCCCCACACACCCTGGATGAGCACGTTGAAGTCCTGGTCATCCTCGCCAGCCACGTTGGTGGCCACACACAGGTATCGCCCCGAATCGGAGACCTGCGTGGGCTGGATCTGGAGCAGCCGTCCTTCGCCGAGGATGTGGACACGCTCGTTGGGGGTCACGGGCTGGAGGTGGAAAGAGAGGGGACAGAGATCAGGAATGAGGGGCTAGCAAGCACCCAGATGAGTGTATTTCCATTTTCACATGGTTTTTAAAACACCACATAAAGTGGTCAGAGCACCCTGACAATTCTGTAATACCAGACTCACAGAATGTAAAAATTAGAAGAGAATTCAGTGAGTGAATATAGGGTTTCATGCTCGTGAGACTTGTTTTCTGTAAAGAATTGAACTTCTTATTAAAATATAAAGGATGGGGCAGGGCCCAGGACAGCTCTGGGGCCTGCTGCTATGACTGCCTTTTCTGGAAGGTTCTGCAGATGAGGGCGACCCAGATTGAGAATCTGAGGCTGCCAGGGGCTCCTGAGCTCACCTGTCCGTCCTTGTACCAGCTGATGGTGGGTGGGGGCATGGCCCAGCACTCACACTCCAGGGTCAAGGTGCTGTTGACCTTGGTCTTCACTTCCTTCATGCTGACCTCCCCGAAGAGGTCATCTTTGGAGATGGAAGGGGGGACTGAAACCATAAAGGAGTCTGAGGAGCAGGCCGGGAGAAGACGTGCCGAGACCCTGCACCCCCCGGCCCCTAAGCCCATCCCAGAAGTGGAGGGGGCTGGCTCTCCAGAGCAGAGGAACAGGGAGCCTGGAAACCCGCCTGCTCCTGGGGAGAGATGGTTATGGGGCAGGGCAGGTCTGAGGCAGGGGGATTTTTGGGGTGACCTCTGGGAACCCTTCCGGGCGTACCAGGTCTCCAGCTGCAGGCGCTATTATTGCTCTGCAGCACAAGTGTCAGAAGGAAGCCAGGACTGCTGCGGGTCTAGGCATCCACGTGACCGTCCTAACTCACTGGTTCCCTCCTCCTAAGTTCTAGGCCCTAAATGGACCGAGCTGGCCTGGCTGGCCAGGGACCATCAGAGGAGACAAGTCACATGAAGGCACCTGGGGTGTCAAGTGCAGCCCCGGCATTCTCGGGCAGCCTCCTGCCCACCCAGCTGGTGCCCTGGCCGGTCCCTGACTCACTGAGGACTTCCACGTGGTAGTTCTTCATGGCCTCGCCCAGCTCATTGGTGACCACGCAGGTGTACTGGCCCGCGTCTTCCTTCTGGGCATTCAGAATCTGCAGCCCATGGGTGCCTGCTTGGGGTAGGGCAGCGGCCAGGCTCACCCCCTGGCTCCCTGCCTCTGACCCAGCCTGGTGACATGTCACCTGCCCCCTCTTCCCCCCCATCCCCTCGAGGGCATCACCTGGGAGCAGCTGGATGTTGTTCGAGGCCTCAAAAGGGGCCCCGTCCTTCATCCAGGTGATGGTGGGGGCAGGAAAGGCCCGCGTCTCGCAGATGAGAGAGATGGGGTTGTTGATGGTCACGGTCACCTCCTCGTCCATGTTGTCCTCCGTCACTCCCAGGATGGTGGGAACCACTGTGGTGGGGCAGGGGGTGGGCTCCTGAACAGGGATCCCCCGCCCTGGGCCCAAGGACCCGGAAAAGTCTGAGACCCTGGTGCTGGGCTTCGGTGCTGCTGTTGTTTGTGTTACAAAGATGGGAAACGAGGCTCAGAGGAACCACGCTCTGTGTGGCCAGACTTCAATTCAGGCCTGGGTGGCCCAGAGCCCAGGCTCTCCCTTACTAAGCAATATCATAGGGGAAGCTGGTCAAGTCTGCCTCTATTTCCCCAATAAGCTCTTAAACATCCATGTGTGTGCAGGCTCAGTTGTGTCCAACTCTTTATGACCCCGTGGACTGCAGCGCGCCAGGCTCCTCTGTCCATGGGATTTCCAAGAACACTGGAGTGGGTTGCCATTTCCTCCTCTAGGGGATCTTCCTGACCCAGAGATCGAACCCACGTCTCCTGTGTCTCCTGCACTGGCAGGCGGATTCTTTACCACTGCGCCACCTGGGAAGCCCCTCTTAACATCCAGACATCCACTAATTTAACCACAATCTTCCCAGTTGTGTGTGTGGTTCCGATTTGTACCCTGCTCTGAGCAGAGGTAGGGGTGGAGTTTCGTTCTCTGCTGAGTAAAATAGCTCTGCCTTCATTGGTCACCAAATATTCTCTTTCAGCTCTTGCTAGGGACCCTCCTTTTTACCAACAGCAGTTTATTTTATTTTTTATTAATTAATTTTGGCTGCTCTGGGTCTTTGTTGCTACGTGGGGGCTTTCTCTAGCTGTGACAAGGGGTCACAGCTATACAGGCTATACAAGCTTCTCTTTGTGGTGGCTTCTCCTGTAGCAGACCTTGGGCTCTAGGGTGTGCAGGCCCAGTAATTGCAGCTTGCAGGCTCTAGACCTCGGGCTCAGTAGTTGTGGCACACAGGGTTAGTTGCCCCAGGCCACGTGGAATCTTCCAAGAGCAGGGATCGAACCTGTCCCTTGCATTGGCTGGTAGATTCTTAACCGCTGGGCTTCTAGGGAAGTTTTGTGTGTGCTGTGCACGCTACGTTACTTCAGTCATGTCTGACTCTTTGCGACCCCATGGATTGCAGCCTGCCAGGCTCCTTGGTCCATGGGATTCTCCAGGCAAGAATGCTGGAATGGGTTGCCATGTCCTCCTCCAGGGGATCTTCCTGACCCAGGGATCGAACCTGGGTCTCCTGTGTCTCCTGCATCGCAGGCAGATTCTTTACCACTGAGCCATCTGGGAAGTCCCACCAACAGCATTTTGAAAAACAGATCTGTCTAGTCTTCTAGAGCCCTGCTTCTCCTAATGAGACAGTTCATGCTGATGGCTCTTGGGAGAATGACTGCCCGGGTGTAAGCCCCCACCCTGAGGCCCCATTCTAAGCCTCACAGCTTCATTGGTGACCGGGGGACAAGCACATCTCCCACCTCCTAGGATAGTCAGGGGACTCTCTGGTGGTCCAGTGGTTAGGACTCTGCCTTCCAGAGCACAGGGCTTGGCTTCGATCCCTAGTCGAGTAACTAAGACCCCATGTGCTGCTCGGTGTGCCCCCCGTTCAACTAATCAGGCAATCAGGCCTGTCCAAATGCCTAGCTCGCGGTAGATGATTACCCAATATACCCACTATTATTTCTTTTGTTGTTGCTGACACAGAAGAAACAAAAATCAAGTGCTTTGTGGGAAGCTGCTCGTAAGGAGTTGGTCACCTTGGAATTCCCTTCTGCTTAAACCTAGGGTCACCAGGAGATGTTCGGCACTTACCCAGGACGCTAAGCTGGAAATGCTTGGTCTTTTCCCCTATGGTGTTGGCTGCAATGCAGGAGTAGTGGCCCGCACTAGACAGGTTGGCCTGGAGGACCCGCAGGAGGGCTCCATCTGGAGAAACGTGGTGGGCGTCTCCACTAGCCAGGGGTCGGCCGTCTTTGAACCATGTGACCTTGGGCTGTGGGTGGCCTATATGCAGAGGGGAGAGGCAGGTCAAACGATTCAGTAGGTTTTCACCAGGTCAAACCAGAGGTCAGAGGCTGCTCCGAGATGGAGTGGGAGACATCGTTCTCTATTTCAGTCCAGAGGCCCGTGCGGCAGGGCAAGACACAGAAGCAGCCCATCAGATCTGGCCTGGACCCTTTCCTATGTGATTTGGTTACCATTTCCTTTCCCAGGTTGTGGGCAGGGATGGCTTGGTACAGACAGGCAGGACATAAAGGCAAATTATTCCTTCCATCCATCCATCCATTCATCTACCCACCCCACCCCATCCATCCATCCTTATGTCCATTCATACATACACACATTCACCCATTTACCCATCCATCCATTCATCCATCCATCCATCCATCTCTCCCAGGCCACAAGCATTAACAGGAGCCTACTTTGCCAGGCCCTGGGGAACCATGGTGACAAGACAGTCCTCGGTTCTCATGGAGCTCAGAGCCGGGCTGGGGGAGACAGATGTCACAAGGCCACTATGGCCCAGTGGAGTCAATGCTGGAACAAGGGAACACTAGGACCTTGTAGGAGAACAGCAGAGAAATGACTCCAGAAAGAATGAAGACACCCAGTGACTGGTGATGGAAGCAAGGTCTAATGCTGTAAAGAACAACACTGCATAGGAACCTGGAATGTTAGCTCCATGAATCAAGGTAAATTGAAAGTGGTCAAACAGGAGATGGCAAGAGTGAACATCGACATTTTAGAAATCAGTGAACTAAAATGGACTGGAATGGGTGAATTTAATTCAGATGACCATTATATATACCACTGTGGGCAAGAATCCCTTAGAAAAAAATGGACTAGCCCTCATAGTCAACAAAAGAGTCTGAAATGCAGTACTTGGATGCAATCTCAAAAACAACAGAATGATCTCTGTTTGTTTCCAAGGCAAACCATTTAGTAGCACAGGAATCCAAGCCTATGATTCTGTCAGTAATGCTGAAGAAGCTGAAGTTGAACCATTCTACGAAGATCTACAAGACCTTCCAGAACTAACACCCAAAAAAGATGTCCTTTTCATCACAGGGGACTGGAATGCAAAAGTAGGAAGTCAAAAGATACCTGGAATAACAGGCAAATTTGGCCTTGGAGTACAAAATGAAGCAGGGCAAAGGCTAACAGAGTTTTGTGAAGAGAACACACTGGTCATAGCAAACAACATCTTCCCACAACACAAGAGAAGACTCTACACATGGACATCACCAGATGATCACTACTGAAATCAGATTGATTATATTCTTTCCAGCCAAAGATGGAGGTCTAAATAGTCAGCAAAAACAAGATTGGAAACTGTGGCTCAGATCATGAGCTCCTTATAGCAAAATTCAGACTTAAATTGGAAAGTAGGGAAAATCACTAGACCATTCAGGTATGACCTAAAACAAATCCCTTATGATTGTACAGTGGAAGTGGACAAACATATTCAAGGGATTAGACCTGATAGACAGACTGCCTGAAGAACGATGGACGGAGGTTCGTGACATTGTACAGGAGGCAGTGATCAAGGCCATCCCCAAGAAAAAGAAACGCAAAAAGGCAGAATGTTTGTTTGAGAAGTCCTTATAAGTAGTTGAGAAAAGAAGAGAAGTGAAAGGCAAAGGAAAAACGTAAGATATACCCATTTGAAAGCAGAGTTTCAAAGAATAGCAAGGAGAGATAAGAAAGCCTTCCTCAGTGATTAGTGCAAAGAGATAGAGGAAAACAATAGAATGGGAAAGATTAGAGATCTCTTCAAGGAAATTAGAGATACCAAGGGAACATGTCATGAAATGATGGGCTCAGTAAAGGACAGAAATGGTATGGACCTAACAGAAGCAGAAGACATTAAGAAGAGGTGGCAAGAATACACAGAAGAACTATACAAAGAAGATCTTCATGACCAAGATAATCACGATGGTGTCATCACTCACCTAGAGCCAGACATCCTGGAATGCAAAGTCAAGTGGGCCTTAGGAAGCATCACCATGAACAAAGCTAGTGGAGGTGATGGAATTCCAGCTGAGCTATTTCAAATCCTAAAAGATGATGCTGTGAAAGTGCTGCACTCAATATGCCAGCAAATTTGGAAAACTCAGCAGTGGCCACAGGACTGGAAAAGGTCAGCTTTCGTTCCAATCCCAAAGAAAGATAATGCCAAAAAATGCTCAAACTATCACACAATTGCACTCATCTCATACGCTAGCAAACTGATGCTCAAAGTTCTCCAAGCCAGGCTTCAACAGTACGTGAACCGTGAACCTCCAGATGTTCAAGCTGGTTTTAGAAAAGGCAGAGGAACTAGAGATCAAATTACCAACATCCACTGGATCATTGAAAAAGCAAGAGAGTTCCAGAAAAACATCTACTTCTGCTTTATTGACTATGCCAAAGCCTTTGACTGTGTGGATCACAATAAACTGTGGAAAATTCTTTAAAAGAAGGGAATACCAGACCACCTGACCTGCCTCCTGAGAAATCTGTACGCAGGTCAAGAAGCAACAGTTAGAACTGGAGATGGAACAACAGACTGGTTCCAAATTGGGAAAGGAGTACATCAAGGCTGTATATTGTCACTCTGATTATTTAACTTATATGCAGAGAACATCATGCGAAATGCCGGGCTGGATGAAGCACAAGCTGGAAACAAGATTGCTGGCAGAAATATCAATAACCTCAGATATGCAGATGACACCACCCTTATGGCAGAAAGTGAAGAAGAACTAAAGAACCTCTTGGTGAAAGTGAAAGAGGAGAGTGAAAAAGCTGGCTTAAAACTCAACATTCAGAAAACTAAGATCATGGCATCCAGTCCCATCACTTCATGCAAATAGATGGGGAAACAATGGAAACAGTGAGAGACTACTTTTTTGGGCTCCAAAATCACTGCAGATGGTGACTGCAGCCATGAAATTAAAAGATGCTTGCTCCTTGGAAGAAAGGCTATGACCAACTTAGACAGCATATTAAAAAGCAGAGACATTACTTTGCCAACAAAGGTCTGTCTGGTCAAAGTTACGGTTTTTCCAGTGGTCATGTATGGATGTGAGAGTTGGACCATAGAGAAAGCCGAGCGCCGAAGAACTGATGCTTTTGAACTGTGGTGTTGGAGTAGACTCTTGAGAGACCCTTGAACTTCAAGGAGATCCAACCAATCCATCCTAAACGAAATCAGTCCTGAATATTCATTGGAAGGACTGAAGCTGAAGCTGAAACTCCAATATTTGGCCACCTGATGCAAAGAACTGACTCACTGCAAAAGATCCTAATGCTGGGAAAGATTGAAGGCGGAAGGAGAAGGGGACAACAGAGGATGAGATGGTTGGATGGCATCACCAACTCAGTGGACATGAGTTTGAGCAAGCTCCTGGTATTGGTGATGGACAGAGGGGCCTGGCGTGTTGCAGTCCATGGGGTCGCAAAGTGTCTAACATGACTGAGCGACTGAGCTGAACTGAACTGAGGACCTTGGAGGCTGCGTTCTGCAGTCAGATGAGTAGGGAAGAGTGTTTGTGGCAGAGGCACAGAGAATGAAAAGTCCACGATGGCAAGGGATGCCCCGCAGGGAACAGCAGGGCAGTGGCAGGCACCCCAGATCTCTGAGGACCCCTCCTCCCCACAGCTGCCTCTTCACCCTCCTCCCGTCCACTGTGTGGTCCTCACCTGAGACGTTGCACATCAGGTGGGCCGTCTCCCCCTCGGGGACCTTGACTGCGTCCTCCACATCCTCCTTCTCAATACTGGGAGGAACTGCGAGAAGCAGGGAAGACAGACGCTTGCTGACCGGGCTGAGCAAACACGGAGCAGGAAGCCAAGCACCCGCTGTGTCTGTCTTCCATCTCCCCATTCCCTCACACCTGTTGCCATGGGGCAGGGGTCTAATAAAAATTTGCAGCTGGCTGAGGCAAATACCAGTGCCGCTGGGAGAACGCCCCAATCAGAGGAAGGCAGTTGGGTGGTATCGAAAATCTTTGCCCCCTTTCATCTTGGGTTGGTTCTGGCTGTTTCTGGAAAGTTCTATGGCAGCCTCAGAGAAGAGGCTGCTGATGAGGCAAAGACAAGGCTTGGTCTCTCCCTCCTGTCTGTGCTGGGTCCACTCCCAGAGGCTCCCAGGCTGGAAGGAAGGATGGGTGGGCGCCCGAGAGAACCGGGCGGTGACGTACCCAGGACCTCCACGCTGAAGTCCCTCCGCGCCTCCCCAGCCTCGTTGCTGGCCAGGCAGGAATAGAGGCCTCTGTCCTGCTCCTGCGCCCGGGTCAGCTTCAGCATCCAGCCACCTGGGAAGCAGGAGAGTGGGCTCCAAGCACAGCTGCGAGCAGCCTTCTGTCCCCAGCTGAGCCCAGGCTGCCCACCGGGAAGAGGAGCACTCCAGGCGTTATATTTAGATGTTTATGCATCTGCCTC
This sequence comes from Budorcas taxicolor, assembly GCF_023091745.1. Lineage (NCBI taxonomy): Eukaryota > Metazoa > Chordata > Mammalia > Artiodactyla > Bovidae > Budorcas > Budorcas taxicolor. The sequence goes on along the minus strand of NC_068920.1, from coordinate 159,849,515 downwards.
CAACAGTGTTCCATTCCTCAGAGAGGGAAACTGAGACCCGGAGGGTCAACAGATGGATGGAGCCTTCTGGACATTAGTCCTTGCTGTTGTTTAGTCGCTAAGTTGTGTCCAACTCTTTCGCAATCCCATGGACTGCAGCCCGCAAGGCTCCTCTCTCTATGGGATTTCCCAGGCAAGAAAACTGGAGTGGGTTGCCATTTCCTCCTCTGGAGGATCTTTCCAACCCAGGGATCAAGCCCTCATCTCCTGAATTAGCGGGTGAATTCTTTACCCCTGAGCCACCAGGGAAGCCTGGATATTAGACCTACGCCAGGGTAAACTTCTCTTAAGCTTCCCGGGTGACTCAGATGGTAAAGAATCTGCCTGCACTGTGGGAGACTTGGGTTCAATCCCTGGGTTGGGAAGATCCCCTGGAGGAGGGCATGGCAACCCACTCCAGTATTCTTGCCTGCAGAATCCTCATGGACAGAGGAGCCTGGCGGGCCACAGCCCATGGGGTTGCAAAGAGTTGGCCATGACTGAGTGACTAAGCACATAAGCACAGGGTAAACTAGGCCCTGTTCTAGTCAGAAGACTGTCACCTGGCTGCCCTCGCTTCTGTGGACTGACTAGAGCTGAAAGCACAGCAATGGTTTATGTAATCCTGGCTCAGATCAGAACCCCATTCTACTCCGATGGACCTGGTGAAAGTCCACCTTCTCCCAAGGACCTCTCAGAGGTGAACCAGTTCCTCTCAGAGGAACACAAGGATCTCCTAAGACCAGTCCAAGGAAAGCAGATATACAGGACTTATCATCACGGCTACTCCTGCACCCAGGACAGACATCACTAATCAATCACCACTCTCCTTTCTGCTGGACCCAGATGCAGTCTCTGAATTCATCTCATCCGATGAATATTGCAGCCCCTACCAAGTGACAGGAAGTGATACACGAGGGGAAACTTATTTACCATCCCAGCTGGGACTGCATGGAATAATTGATGGGTCATTGAGGCTGAGCTTCAGTGGGCCTGGAAGTCCCTACAAGATTCTGATGGGATACTGCCTCCTGAGCGTCAGTTTCTCTATTTGTATTCCAGCAAGAACCATCACAAACCAGCTTTGTGAGGAAGATGAGTATTCAGAGGAGAAAGTGCTTGGACAAGCATTTCTAAAAGTTTGCTACAGCTCCTTGGGAGGTTATAGAAGCTCTGTGAGATTTTTTTTTTTTTTTGGCTGCAGGACTTATCAGAACCTTGACTATGCAAGTGGTTCTTGTGGGTCTCAAGGAAAATTGAACAGGAAGCCTTTTCCAGACTTATTTAAGCCTTTTTTTTTTTTTCCTGGAGCACCTCATCTGACCAGCGTTTTGGGGTGTGCTCTTGGGAGACTAATAGCTGAAATGATTATCCCAACCAGGCTGGGCAGGGCAGGATCAGAGGTCACAGGCATGCGATGGACAGAGGCAGCAGCTGAGTATCAGACCTTACCTGCTAAGAGGTAGGTGTTCTCCCCAGGGCTGACAGGCTCGTCCCCTCGGAACCAGCGGACCCCTGGTGGTGGGATGCCCGTGGCTTCACAGAACAGTGACAAGGGGCTGTGCAGGGTGGCTGTGACATTGGTCAGCGGGCCCAAGTCGCCAGTGAGCTCTGGAGGCACTAGATGCAGAGAAGAAGCCGCGCTCAGGATGCAGATGGTGCTGTGTGCTCGCTCCCGTCTCCCCGCTGGCCTCCCTGATCCCCCACCCCCAATCTCAGAGCTGCTCCCACTGAAGGGGTGAGTGGTGGCCACATGCTGGACTCTGGCATCAGGCTGAGGCCTCAGTTTCCCTGACCCCTCAGAGGAACGCCAGGAGAATCCGACAGGGACATGTGTGAAGCCTGGTACGGAGCAAAACTGAGCAAAGGAGAGAGAAATCAGAGCCACGGGGAACACAGACGGGACCCCAGACCCACACAGCAGAGTCCCATTCAGAAAGGAGGCCCCACTCTATCAGGCAGGGACAGGTGGGCGAGGCCTGGGGTCCCAGCAACGCTGGAGATATGATAAGAAGGCCTTCCCTAAAGGACCCCTGCCCACCTCTCTCCTTGTCTCTTCCCACTCCTTGCCTCCAGCCTGAGGTATGCAGTAGGAGCTCAGTAAAAGATTAGAATCAGGAGGCTGTGCTAGCCACTCTGCTCTAGGCCTCCGCAGAGTCTGTTCCCTCTGCCCAACACTCTTCCTCTTACCCCAGCTTCTGATGAACTCCAACTTAGCCTGTACATTTCAGCTTTAAAAGTCACCTCCTACAGGAAGCCACCCTGACTTCCTAAGACAGATGACAGATGGTCTAGCTGATCTCTTCGGGACACCCAAATCCCAACATCGCACAGGAACCATGCAGAATAAAACCTGCCCAGAAGAGAGCAGGGAAACAGCAAAGGAGAGAGAGGAAAAGGGACTTCCCTGGCGGTCCAGTGGTTAAGACTACTGGCTCCAAATGCAGGGGGGCGCAAGTTCGATCCCTGGTCAGGGAACTAGCTCCTACATGCTGCAACTAAAGATCCCACGGGTGGCAACTAAGTTCTGGTGCAGCCAAATAAATAAACAAATAACTCTTTTAAGTGGGGGGAGAGGAAGGGAAGTGAGGACTGTTTGGAGCAGGTCCTGATTTTGAGAGCAGTGTTCGCAGCTTCCCCGACAGCAGCCTTCGCCAGAGGCCTGGCTCCTGGCAGAACAAGGAGGTGGCCCCAGAAACACGGAGATGGAGGCTGCCTTGCCACTTCCCGCCCTCCTCACGGAGGCTGCCGGTCCTCACCGAGCACGGAGAGCGAAAACCTCCGCTCGGCCCTCCCGGCCTCGTTCTCGGCCACGCAGCTGTAGCGCCCGGCGTGGGCAGGCTGAGCCCGCGCCACGTGCAGATTCTGGCCGTAGTTCTGGAGCCGCAGGCCGGGCTCGGGCCCCACGGGCCACCCGTCCCGCTCCCACGTCACCCTGGGCGCGGGTTTCCCTGTGGCGTTGCATTCCAGGCTGGCCTCCTCGTCCTGAACCACGGACACCTCCGCGTAGGGCTCCGCGGGACCGGGAATCTGCGGGGGAACTGGGGTGGGGAGAAAGCACGTCGAGCGGGGGGCGGGGAAGGGGGCTGCTGGGCACCACGCCTCAGGCCAGGCTCTGCGCTCGCCTCCATCTGGCATGTGTACCCCCTGCCTCTCGCTGGCCGTGTGACCTTAGCCAGGTGACCTCACCTGTCCGGGCCTCCACTTTACATCTCTATAATGGGATCACCACGGCACCCCGGCCCCCTCTCCCGTACCCTGGGAATCACGGGAGGGCCTGTCATTTGGACAATGAGCTCACAGCGCGGTGCTGAAGATTTGTAAGGACTTTTCTTCCTTGGAAATCAGGAGCTTCTAAACAGTTGTTAGGCCTGGGGGTGGGGGTGGGGGATAGCTCCACAGGTGGGATTCTACCCAAGAGGTTGGATGGTAGTGTTCTTGGTTTTATTTTCTAAAATGATTTTTATAAGGCTGAGATATTTAATTTTATCCCCCACAGGATAGGTAGATGGACTTTATATCAATTTTACATTTCTTTAGTTTGCAGGTGTTTCAAGCTGTGGTTTCCTTTTTCTCTCTGGGTCATTGGGGGTCTCTTGGCATCAAGCTGCTTGCTCTCTCACGGTCAGGAGCTATAAGAAGCTGACTTGGAAGGGGCAGTTAAAATGGCAGTAATCTAAAGGGGGACAGGAGAATCCAGCTTCTGTCTTTGCTTGGGTTTTGGGGGTGAGGTCTGCCCTGCCAGGGTGCCTTGTTGCCCAACCTTCAGGCTGACCCCTTCCAGCCCCTTCCAGCCCCTTCCGCCTGGCCCAGGTCATCCCAGTCCGACTCACCATACACCACTAGCTGCTGGTCCTGGCTGCTGTTTCCGGCCACGTTGCTGCACTCACAGGTGTACGTTCCCTCCTGGTCCGCCTGGGCCCATCCCAGATACAGCAGCCGCCCCACAGCTGACACCTGCCCAAGGCTGGCCCCCTCCCTGGGCAGAGGCTGACCTGGATGCATGAGAAGGAAGCCCTTGGTCCCTGGTCCTTCTACCTTGAATATCTGTCCTCCCATCCATCCTGGCCAACTCCTGCTCATCCCGCAGATGCCCACTAAACATCACCTCCACCAGGAAGACTTCCCTGAGCCCCAAATCTGATCCCAGAACCCCCCTCTGATAACCCACAACTCTGAGCTTCTCCCCAACCCAGCTCTACTTACAGGTGGCACGTCTGAATCCCTTCCTGGCCTGGGCTGTCCTGGAGGGAAGACCCTGCCTCACTTTCCCCCTGGGGTCCCTGGAGGCTCTCCGGGGCCTGGCGTATAATAGGGCTTAGTGAAGGCTATTGAGTGAATGACCCATTTGTCTAGCTACAGCGGTGGGAGAGAGAGACCAAGCAGCAGGCACACCTGGCAGCAAGGAGACCCCGATGCAGGGAAGGATTTTGCAACCCTGGAGGTGCTAACTTCCATCACCCTGCACCTGTTCATGGAGGAGCAGCCCTCTGGGCTCCCATCATCCACCAGCACACGTCCCAGCCAGGGGAGGGGCCCGGGTGGCCACACGACATGCTTCCTCACTCTTACATTCTATTCTCTGTCCACGCTCTCTCCTCTGGTGATTTCAGCTTGTCTTGTCACTTCTGGATTTATTCTTAGCCCAGACGTCTCTGAGCTCCAGACACCTCTGGCTGACTGCCCATTTAACATCTCATTGGATGTCTAACAGATCTGAAAATTAAAATGCCGCAAACTCCTGGTCTGGCCCCGTAAACCTGCCCTCACAGCCTCTCTGTCTTTGTGATGGTAGCAACTCTCTCGATTGCCAGGCCAAAACTTCCAGTCATCCTTGACTCCTCATTCTCCTTAGCCCTTTATCCCAGCCATCAGGAAGTCCTGCCAGCATCACCTCTGAAATGCATCCAGAAGACGATGGCCGCCTCTCAGTACCTCCTGGCTACCCGCCTAGTCCAGGTGCCAGTCTCTCTTGCCTGGAGTCCTTGCAGAAGCCCCCTCACTGGCACCCTGCTCCCACCCTTGTTCCCAACGGTCTGTTCTTATCATGCTGGCAGGAACTTGCCAAGTACAAGCCAGATTGTGTCCCTCCACAATCAGCACCTGCACCTGTCTCCATCTCCATTCCAGACTCCTAAAACAGCCCATCTCACTCAAGGTAAAAGCTGGGATCCTTACAACAGCCTTTGACCCAGCCATCATAGCTCACGTGACCATCGCCAGCTGAATCTGCTGCAACCCCACTGACCCCTCTGTTGTTCTTCAAACACGCTTGACTCACTCCTGCCCCAGGGCCTTTGCACCTGCTATCACCTCTGCCTGGAATGCTTTTCCCTACAGTCGTCTCATGTTCATCCCTCACCTCCTTCATGTCTGCTTGGTCAGCTTAAAATTGCAAATCCCTCCGCTCCCCCAGAAACCTTCTCCTCTTTCTTGGCTTATAGTTTTCTCCAAAGCATTTATCACATCAGCTATTGAGTTATTTACAGGCACATCTCAGAAATAGCAGTTTCAGTTCCAGACTACCATAATAAAGCAAGTATTGAAATGTGAGTCACATGAATTTTTGGTTCCCTGGTGCATGTACGTTGATACTATAATCTGTTAAGTGTGCAATATTATGTGAAAAGAAAACAATGTACACAACTTAATTAAAAATAGTTTAAAAAGCTAACCATCACCTGAACCTTCAGCAAGTCATAAACTTTCTTCAATAGTAACATCAGAGATCACTGAGCACAGATCACCATAACAGACTTAATAATAACAATGAAGTCATAAATAACTGCGAGCATTATCAGACTGTGACAGAGACCCAAAGTGAGCAAATGCTGTTGGAAACGTGACACCAATAGACTTTTTGGAGGCAGGGTTGCCATAAACCTTCGATTTGTAAAATACATAACACCGGTGAAACTCTAAACACAGTGCATTAAAACAAGGTATGCCTGTACTCCTTTCTCACTGATTATCTGTCTTGATCCACTGATGCATTTCTAGGACCTAGAACGATGCCTGGCACAGACAGGCTCTCAATAAATACTAGTTTAATGAATGAATTCCAAATAGTCACTGAGCATCTGTTTTGTACCAGGTACTGCTAAGCCCCTGCTGAATTCCCAGACAATGCCTCCCGGGGCTCAGGGATTCATGGAGCAGCAGACACTGAAGGACTAAGGTGGGTGACATGACAAGTTAACACACAGGGGCGGTGTCAAGGAGGTCCTCTCCCTAGACTGGGAGGGAGGTCAGGGAGGGCTTCCTGGAAGAAGAGACATCCGACGGGAGGCCCTGAGATCAGTCTAGCTCTCACTGGCTGAGAGGGGGCTGGAGGGGCGTGGGGGGGCCTCTCTAACCAGCACTTGCACCTGTCTCTATCTCAGCCAGGGTCGGAAGCAAGGGCAGGGAGAGCCTCCATGGGTGGGGCAGTGAGCCTGGGGCTCAGCCAGCCTACCGTCCTTCTTCCAGGAGATCCTGGGGAAGGGAACGCCCCGACAATCGCAGGAGAGCCTGGCGGGGTGCCCCTCGGTCACAGTCAGGGTGCGCGGCTCCCGCGAGGGGAACACTGGAGGGACTGAGTGAACACGGAGCAGAGGTGAGGAGGGCAGGAGGCTGGGGGCCGGGGTGAGAGAGAGCCCCCGGGGAGAGGGTGGGGCTGGGGAAGGCTGCGTCCTGGGACCCACTCAAGGTAGCACCGCCCTCCGCCCTGGGCTTGAGAGCCAGCCCCAGCCCAGCCCAGCCAGGGAGACCCTCACCCCAGACATTGAGGTTGTAGTGCTTCTCCGAGCGGCCCACTTGGTTCAGCGCCTCACAGGTATAGCGGCCCGTATCCCCCACATCAGCTCTGTCCACCTGGCCGCGAGCAAAAACCACCCATCGGGGGTCCAGCACAGAGATGGTGCCACATCTGTGTGACCCTGGGCCTGTCACTTTCCCTCACCGAGCCCACGCTCCCGCCTGGAACCTGGAGGTTGGTAAACCAATGGTAACACCCGCTGTACCTCCAGCACCGGGAAGTTTCTGGGAGCCAGGGGCTTGGTGGCCCTGCCAGCCTTACCCCACTGCACATCTATAGCCATGTCCCAAGGGGGAGGCTGAAGGGGCCCTGTCTCAGGGGTCAGATCTTGACCTGGGGGATAATGGAGCCGGGCTGTGGCTTTGAAGAATGAAAGAGGAAGGAGGGGGCAGTATTCCAGGCGGAGGAAGCCAAATTGAAGGTGCTCAGAGTTAGGAATGATCACATCACAAAGTGTAGGGAGCCTGGGGAAGGAGGAGCAGGCTGGAGCGGAGCATGCTCCCCAAAAGTTTGGAGCTGTGCCCCCTTCCCCTAGCTTTTGTGGATGAGCTGTTCTCTGGGGCAAGTGGAGACCACACAGGCACTCTCTGGAATTCTCCCTGCCAGCCCAGGAGAAAGGTGTCACCGTGCTCGCAGGCCAGAGAGGTTGAGACAGGAGGTGACTGCCACAGTCAGGAGGGGCCGATAACAGTGAGATCTGGGCCGACTCTAGACCACCCCGACTAATGAACCCTTGCCTTGCCAGGCCAGATGAAGGGCCTTAAATGCCCAAAGGCAAGAAGGCTTTCCAGCAAGGAGTGAAAAATGGGTGGAAAGCTTTGGGGGGAGGGAAGGGGCTGAGAAAGACTGATGCTGAAGCTGAAACTCCTATACTTTGGCCACCTGATGCCAAGAGCTGACTCATTTGAAAAGACCCTGATGCTGGGAAAGATTGAAGGTGGGAGGAGAAGGGGATGACAGAGGATGAGATGGTTGGATGGCATCACCCACTCAATGGACATGAATTTGAGTTGGTGATGGACAGAGAGGCCTGGCGTGCTGCGGTCCATGAGGTCGCAAAGAGTCGGACACGACTGAGTGACTGAATTGAACTGAACTGAAGGGGCTGAGAGAAGCTCCCAGGGCTCAGTCCTGGGGCTTCGCTCTCCATCCCAGTTTGGCTGGAAGCAGCTCTGCTGGGTCTGGGGACTGGATGGGCTGCAAGTTGAGATGAGCTGAACTGATATTAGAGGCTGTGTCCCAGCCGGCCCGGGTCAGGGCTCAGCTCCGCTCACAGTGGGGCCCTCTTTGGTGGCCTGGGAGGCCACACACCTCCAGCAAGGCTTTGTCTGCAGAGAGGTGGACGCCAGGCCGGGGCTCCAGGGGGCGGCCGTCCTTGCGCCAGCTCAGCACGGGACGGGGGAAGGCGTGGCTCTGGCACTCCAGGGCCACGGACTCGTTGGCCACGACAGACACGTTCCGCTCTTCTCCGAGGATGCTGGGGGGCGCTGTGGGAGGGGGTGGGGCGGGGGCTGTCTCAGGCAGGTGAGTCGAGTCCCGTCCTGAGTCAGAACCCCCTCCTTCCAGCAGCCAGGAGCAAACACGGGGGACGGGGAGGTGCCGTGAGGATGGGGGCCACCCCCTGAGCTGAAGCCCTCTTGTCCTCCCCTCAACAACTGGCAGAGGAGACCCCCAAACCTCAATAGGATGGTGGGTTATGACGTCAATATTCTGAATATGATTTTGTACCTTACTTTTATAAATTTTTTAAAAAGAAACTTTAATCTTTATTTATTTAAGGTCTTAGACCAGGCCATGCACAGCATATGGGATCTTAGTCCCCTGATCAGGGATCAAACCCGTGCCCCCTGCACTGGGAGCACTGAGTCTTAACCACTGGACCCCCAGGGAAGACCCTTGATTTTGTACTTTAGCTGTATCAGATGTTACCACTGAAGAAAGGGCCCGCCAGCCCACCTGTCCATGACAGGCGAGCTCACAGTTTAAGATATGGCTCGGGGGGTCCAGCGGACCCTACATGAAGGCAGGACAGACCTGTCACATCCACCCCCTGGGGATGCCCCAGCCGCACTGTCTCGAGCCCCCAGCCCGCACCCGGTAGCCCCCGGGGCCCGAGACTCACTGTGGACACGCAGGATGACGTCCCGGCGGTCCTCGCCCACTGCACTCACGGCCACGCAGGAGTAGCTGCCAGAGTCGGAGGCCCGGGCACTGGCCAGCATGAGGACCCGGCCCCCAGGGAAGACCTGTACCCCAGAAGAAAGTCCACAGGCGATCAGTCCCCTTCACAAGCTGGCATTGCTGGCAGGCGCACCTGGGCAGCTGCCCCAGGCCCCCAGAGCCCCCAGCAATGCAGTGGAAATGCAAGATATACCCGAACCTCAGAACCTCTGCTGGTTGGTGGGCAATTCCATCAGTCCTGAGAAAGGGTCCCCTGGGGAATAGGGCTGGGGCTGGGAGCCCTTGAGATATGGCCGGTCCCCATGCATAAGATACACGACAGATTTCAAAGGGTTTGTACAAAAAGGAGAAGGTAAGATGTCTGGTTAATGACGTTTTATAATGATCACTTGATACAGCAACACTTTTTGGATATACTGGGTGAGCTAAGATGTATTTTTTATACAGCAGTTTTAAAAATATTCTCGTTTTATATAGCCAAAGGGTATTCTGTTTGCTTGTTTCTTTATTCGTTCATTTATTTTGCCTGCACTGTGCAGCTTGCAGGCTCTTAGTTCCCTGACCCAGGATCAAACCCCTGGCCCTTGCAGTGGAAGCACGGAGTCCTAATAACTGGATAGTCAGGAAATGCCCTAAAATGTATGATTAAAATTGGCTTCACCTGTGTCTTTTTACTCAGTCTAATGCAGTTACTAGAAAATTTTAAATTATCTATTCGGTTCCTAACATATATTACATTAACATTATGTTATGTTCAGTTCAGTTCAGTCACTCAGTTGTGTCCGACTCTTTGCGACCCCATGGACTGCAGCACGCCAGGCTTCCCTGTCCATCCTATGCACAATGTACGTTATGTTACACTACATTATGTTATGATTGTATCTTATATTGGTGGTGGGCCTTGTTCCTGGAGACCACCTGGCCCCTGACCCCTTTTAGCTGCTCTCCTTCCTCCCTGCAGCCAGCCGTCCTGGGCCATCGCTGTTGCCCTCTCCCCCTGGTGTTCCCAGGCCCTGATCTCCGTTCCCAGCACCTACTGAGGCATCAGAGAGGTGAGCTGGGGCCCCCCCACCCCCACTGACCTGGAGACCGGTGGTCCCTGCAGTGGACACAGGGTTTCCATCCTTCAGCCACATCAGCAGGGGGCTGGGAGCCCCGGTGGCGTTACAGGTCAGCCGAACCGGGCTGTGGAGCAGCACGGGGCCTGGGAGGCTGGGCGGCAGCGTGATGCGCGGGGGCACTGCAGGGCAAGGGTGACACGGGGCACAGGCTGAGCCCCGCTGAGGGCGAAGCAGGCAGGGCTCCTGGCCGGGCACCCCCATAGGAGTGCATGGCCACTAACAAAAGCTCAGGGACGGCCAGTCCCAACATGGGCAGGGCACTCCCCGAGTCTCAAGGCTGCTTGTTTCATCCTTCTGACCCCACAGATGAGAAAGTAAGGCTTAGAAAGGGCCAGTGGGCCTGCCCAAGGTTGACCTGGCAAAAGCAGCCCTTGAACTTGGGCCTCCTGGTTACCGTGAGGTCATCGTCATGCCGATGGTGTAGGGGTCACAGGGGTTGAGAATGCCTGTTAGGGTGATCAGTGGTCTTTGATGTTACCGTGACTCACCCAAGGCTCAGATGATAGCAGTTTTTAGCAATAAAGTACTTTTTAATTAAGGAATGGCCATGCTTTAGACACAGTGCTACTGCGCACGTAACAGACTACATAATACAGTGTGTATAGAACCTGTCTGTGCCCTGGGAAGCCAACGAAACCCACGTGGCTTGCTTTATTTTGGCATGTGCTTTATTGTGGTGGTCTGGAAGCAAATCTGCAATGTCTCTGAGTTTTGTCTGTACCCAATAAATGTGGTTGGAGGGAAGACAGACAGATGGAGGAATTGATGTTTGAACAGATGAATGGTTGGGGGATGGACAGCTGGATGGTTAGATGGGTAGGTGGGTTAGATGGGCAGAGAATTGAATGGTTGGTTGAATCAATGGATGGACAGTTGGGTGTTTCCATGTGTAGATGGAAGAACTGATAGATGGATGGATGGATGGATAAATGATAGGTGGAAGGAAGGAAAGATGAATGAAAGGAAGCATGGATGCATGGATGATCGATGGGTGAATGGATGATGGATGAAAGATGGGTAGTGGATGGAAGAAGGGAAGGATGGATGGGTGAGAGATGGAGGAACAGACAGGGACAAATGGATGGGCAGCAACTCTGGGGACAGATCCCTTTAGTCGTGGCAGCTCACCGTTGACCCGTAGGCTGTACTGCAGCTCTGTGCTGCCCACCACATTGGATGCCACACAGCGGTAGCTCCCAGCATCAGAAAGCTGGGCTTGCTCAATGAGAAGAACTCTCCCATCAGTTGATACCATCGCTCTGTTCCAGGCAGAGACAGGCTGGCGGCCCTTAAACCAGGAGATATCTGGAGAAGAGAAGAGAGATGCAAGGGTCCCTGCCAGCCTTTCAGAGTGTGCCTGCGTCCTGTGCATCCGAGGGGGGCTTCCAGGGTGCCCATATGGTGCGACTTTATTTCAGGCACTGGAGAAAGCCTGAAAGGAAGACGGATGGGAGCAGAATATGGCAGTTGTCTGAGATGGAATCGAAGGCAGAGAGGGACACAGGCTGGAGCAGCCAGGAGCAAGAACAATCAAAGCCAGCCTGGCCCCTTCACATCTTACTCCTGCCAGGAGACCACCCACGAGGCAGATCTTTAAAAGAGAATACAGTACACCCCAAAACAGCAGCCTCATCATTATGGATCGACTGTGAATAGATAGATGGACCCCAGGTTCATAGCAGCACTATTCACAGTAACTGAGATAAGGAAACGACCTAAATGTCCATCAACGGATGGATGAAGAAGACACGGTACATATATACAATGGAATATTACGCAGCCATGAAAAAGAACAAAACAATGCCATGTGCGGCCGCATGGATGGAACTAGAGATTATCACACTAAGTGAAGTAAAGACAAATGCCAGAAAGAGAGAGACAAATACCACATGATATCACTTGTATGTGGAATCTGAAATATGATACAAAAGAACCTATCCATGAAACAAAAACAGACTCACAGACAGAGAGGACGGCTTTGTGGTTGCCAAAGGGGCGCGGCGGAGGGAGAGGGATGGAGTGGGAGGCTGGGGTCAGGAGATGTCAGCTATCACGTATAGGATGGAGATACAAGGTCCTACAGAGAACTGTATTCAATATCTTATGATAAACCATAAAGCAAAAGAATATTTATAAAGAATGTACATATATATGTACAACTGAATCACTTTGCTGTACAGCAGAAATTAACACGACATTGTAAATTAATTGTACTGCAATTAAAAATAAATTTAATAAAGAGATTATAAATAAAAAAGGACTGACTGTATCTTCAACTTCCTCTTCCCATCCTGCCAGGGCCCATGCCAGAACAGGGTTCCCCCACGGCAGAGGGCCGATACCTCCAGGGCTCACTACCCCAGGCAAAGCAGGGTTGCCATGGTTCCGATGGGGGACAGAAATGGACCCTCTTCCTGGGCCCATCCTGTCTGCTGGCCATTCACACCCAGCCCCAGCTTCCAGCCTTTTCCTCAACCGCTGGTCTAGAGAAGATTCTCACCCCCCAGCCTAGGGGCAGCCACATGAAACCACGAACTCAGCAGAAATCCTGCAGGTTTGTTTCAGACAGCAGCACAAAGGCTCTGGGCCCTGGTGTGTAATAGGCATGAGATAAACAGCTGTTGAGAAGGACGAGGGGAACGTGGGGGAGGGAAGGCGAGGGTCTGCTGATTTCATCCTCAGCCAGAGCCGTGCCTGGAGCCCTGGCTGACCTCTTCAGACGGGAACTGGGGTTGGCTGGAGGTGGCTTTCAGACAAGAGGAGGGGTCTTACTTACCAGGGGAGGGCACGCCGGAAGCCAGGCACTCCAAGGTCACAGAGGCATTTTCTAGCACCGCCTTGTTGACCAGACCTGGCTCGATGTTGGGAGGCACTAGGGGAGACAAGGAGATCCTGGCTTTGGGTGAGGCTCCAGGCAGTTCATCTCAGCCACCCTAAGATCCCTCCCCAGCCTTCCCAAGGGGGCCTGGGCAATAAGGCACCCCAATGGCTCACATTTGCTGATTAAGGAATCCCCTCCTGCCCAAGAACAAAGGCGCTAGGAGGCAAGCTTTATTTCAATCATACAAGGATGACCCTGGCACCCAACCCCCCTCCCCCCGGGAGCAGCCAGCATCAGGCACAGTGGGGAGATGGACCTCAGGGACCCCAGGCAGTCATGAGGGATGACAAGGGCAAGGAGGTGCCCATATACCCAAGGACCTAAATGAGACCTCAAATGCATAAAACAAGTAAAGATACAAATGAATGAGAACAGGCTGTCCACTGAAAGTCTAACAGAAAGCGACCAAAAGGAAGGCTTCCCTGGTAGCTTAGTGGTAAGGAATGCGCCTGCCAATGCAGGAGACATGGGTTCGATCCCTGGTCTGGGAAGATCCCGCTTGACATGGAGCAATTAAGCCCATGCGCCACAACTACTGAACCTGTGCACCAGAGCCCGTGAGCAGCAACTGCTGAGCCTACGTGGCCACAAGCACTGAAGCCCACGTGCCCTAGGACCCGTGTGCCACAACAAGAGAGGCCGCCGCAATGAGAAGCTGACCGCAGGTAGAGAGTAGCCCCTGCTGGCCGCAGCTAGGAAAAAAGCCCATGCAACAAGGAAGAATCAGCATAGTAAAAATAAATAAGATAAATAAAATTATATATATATATACACACACATATATATAAACAGCCAAAAGGGACCACAGTAAATGACTTTCTACTCATTTTATCTTATTGGCTGCACTGCACAGCACGTGAGATCTTAGTTCCCCGACCAGGGATCAAACCCATGCCCCCTGCAGTGGAAGCGTAGAGTCTTAACCATGGGACCGCCAGGGAAGTCACATCGATATCTCAAGTTAAGTAGGGGACATTGATTCTAGGACCCCCAGCCATCTCGGACCTCTCGCAGCAGCCCTGCAGGCCCTCAACCACCCACCACCCCAGTCATAGTCTCCTTACCTAACACCCTGAGCGTCACTTCCCTCCTGCTCTCCCCGGCCAGGTTAGAGGCAACACAAGTGTAGGTGCCTTCGTCCTTCAGGTCCACCTTCTCAATCTGGGGGCACAGGAGGAAGAGCAGGTGTGTAGCAGGGAGCTGGGTGGGGCCCGGGGTCAGGGCCGTCAGAGTGACACTGGGATATGGCGAGGGGACAGGCTGCCGCTGACCCCAGGGTAGGAGAAAGTGAGCATGGGCACGAGCTTGGTTCTGGGGTGGAGTTCTGAGCCCCGCTTTCAGATTCCAGAGGATTCCTCTGATCTTGGGGGATACTCCCCTCCCCCAACTTTCTCCCTCTGGCCACCCAAACTCTGGGGACCCGGTCGAGGCTAAGGGCTCTCTTCCTTCTTCAGACCCAGCACCCCAGCGTCCACTGAGCTTTTCAAGGACGAGTGGACATTGTTTGTTCTGCCCTCAGGCTGCCAGGGCCCGTCTTGGGCTCTCCAGGACCCTAAAAAGCAGCCACTCCACCTGTGTAGTTGTCCCACCAGCCCTGGGGCCCTTGCACATACCTGCAGGCTCCCCCCCGAGGCTGCCAGAGCCACCCCATCCTTCCACCAGCGGAGGCTTGGGGTAGGCACCCCAGTCCCTGCACATCGGAGGGTCACAGGCTGCAGGAAAGGGGCTGTGATGTTCTCACCCCCAACTATGACCACCGATGGGAGCTCTGGGCAGAGGAGAGGCAGGGAGGCCCAGTCAGGTTCAGGAGGGGTGCAGTGGGCACCCAGAAACCTCCTCAATGCCTGGGTAGTGAGGGAGTGGCCTTGCGGGGCTGGCCTCTAGCTTCCTCCCACTCAACCCTCCAGACACCTGGCCTTGTGGGGAAGAGCACTAGGCTGGGAGACAGCAGAGCAGGTCTTTCCCTTTGAAATTCTCCCATCCACCATCCATCACCCATCATCCATCACAGATCCATCGATCCGTCCATCCATCCATCATCCATTCATCCATCCATCCACTCATCATCTATCATCCATTCATCCATCATCCATCAGCCATCCATCCATCAACCATCCATCCATCAACCATCCATCTATCCATCCATCAACCAGCCATCCATTATCCATCCATCCATCATCCATCCATCCATCATCTATTCATCCATCCATCCACTCATCATCTATCATCCATTCATCCAGCATTCATCATCCATCCATCCATCAGCCATCCATCCATCAACCATCCATCAATCAACCATCCATCTATCCATCCATCAACTAGCCATCCATCATCCATCTATCCATCAACCATCCATCCATCAACCATTCATCCATCCATCAACCATCATCCATCATAGATCCATTCATCCATCTATCATCCATCCATCCATCCATCAGCCATCCATCCATCAGCCACCCATCCATCAACCATCCATCTATCCATCCATCAACCAGCCATCCATCATCCATTCATCCATCCATCCACTCATCATCTATCATCCATTCATCCATCATCCATCAGCCATCCATCCATCAACCATCCATCAACCATCCATCCATCCATCCATCAACCATCCATCCATCATCCATCCATCCATAATCCACCATTCATCCATCCATCTACCATCTATCTATGCATCATCCATCCATTCATTCATCCTGTATCCACTCATCAACCATCATCCATCCATCCATCATCCATCTATCCATCCATCCATCATCCACCAACCATCCATCCATCCATCATCTATCTTTCCATCATCCATCCGTTTATTCATCCATTCATCCATCATTCATCATCCATCTATCAACCATCCATCCATCCATCATCTCTCATCCATCATCCATCCATTATACATCATCCATCCATCCACCATCTATCTATCCATCATCTATCCATTCATTCATCCATCATCTATCCATCCATCATCCATCCATTCATCTGTCATCCATCCACCCATCCATAAACCATCATTCATCCAGAAATTCATCATCCATCCATCCATCCATCAACCACCCACCCATCATCCATCATCCATCCACACGTGCACTGTGCCCCTCACTGCACGAGGCACAAGGACGCAGCAGAGAAGGCTCTGTGCTGCCTCCAGAGCTCCCAAGCTGGGCAGGAGAGATGAACAACCAAACAACCAATGGGTGCTATGGTCATGAAGGGCTGAGCAGCGCAGATTATAACCATGCTGGAATCAAGGAGGGCTTCCTGGAGTAAAGGAAGATCTAAAAGATAGAGAGGGGCTAAGCAAGCAAAGAACCCCACTCCAGTACTCTTGCCTGGAAAATCCCATGGATGGAGGAGCCTGGTAGGCTGCAGTCCATGGGGTCGCTAAGAGTTGGACACGACTGAGGGACTTCACTTTCACTTTTCACTTTCATGCATTGGAGAAGGAAATGGCAACCCACTCCAGTGTTCTTGCCTGAAGAATCCCAGGGACGGGGGAGCCTGGTGGGCTGCCGTCTATGGGGTTGCACAAAGTCAGACACGACTGAAGTGACTTAGCAGCTTAGTAGCAAGCAAGCAAAGAAGACGATTCCAGGCAGAGGAAACAGCATTTGCAGCCTTGAGGTAAGAAAGCCAATGTATTTAAAGACTTGAATGAAGTTTGGTGTGATCAGTATAAAGAGAGCAAATGGGGTAGGAGAGGCTCGGGAGAGGACTGTGGGCCTGTGGACTGGGGAGATAGCAAGTGTAGTGAGAAGCTGAGACTCCGCTCATGTCTGTGTCTCTTAGGTGAGCTGGGGAGTCCAGCCCAGAAGTGCCATCCTGAGAAGATCAGCTCCCACCCTGCCCAAGTCTACAAGGCCTGCCAAAGGCACAGAGGACCATGGCCCTCTGGCTTCACCCACCCCGGCCCTGGAGCCCCAGGCCTCCTCACCGTGCACAGACAGCTCCACCTCGGCCGCGGCCGTGCCAGCCTCATTGGTGGCCTGGCAAGCGAAGAGACCCGCGTGGCCCAGCTCCACACGGTCGATGTGCAGAGTGGTCCCCTGCGAGGCCACCTGCACCCCGGGCAGCTCCTCGGCCGGGTGGCCATTCTGCAGCCACCTAGGGCATGGCGGGGAGGGGAACAGGTCAGTCTGAGGCCGGGGCAGGCAGGGGCGACGGCACAGGCCAAGAGTCAGGCATATCTCTCTTGCTCTCACGTCCCTGGCTCCATGGCCTCCTTCATACATCTGAGAGGTGGACTATCTCCCATCCCCAGCCCTCCAAGCATGCTCTTTGCCCACCCCCCATCCCCCCAGTTCTGGCCTCCACCACCCCATACGCACCGGATCGTGGGCACTGGGGAGCCCGAAGCATGGCAGGGAAGGTACAGGGACTGTCCCACGAGGGTGGTCACCTGGCCCAAGCCTTCAGCCACCAGGAGCTGCGGGGCAACTGCAGACAAGAGCCACCATTGTGTGTCTGGAGTTGAGAAAATGCCAGCCTCCAGCCCTCCCAAGTCCCTGTGCCGCCAGAGGAAGGCCCAAGCTCCACCTCACCCGTCAAGTCTCCCCATAAGTGGCTCCTCCTCCAGGAGGCCTTCCAGGACCACCCAAGTTCGGCCTCCCCACCAGAGCGGTCTGTTTATTCAGTGTCTGTCTTCCCACCAGACCCAGGGCTCAGGAGTCCCATCTGCCTGTTCCCTAACTTATCTCAGAGTCAGTGGTGGGAAGAAACAGGCAAAAGCCCTGCCCACCTGTCCTGGGACCAGTGCCCACCACCCAGCTTTGGACCTCCAGGACCTCATTTGAGTTCCCATTGACCAGGAGCATCTCCTGGAAGACAAATTTCCTCTTCCAGTGGTGGTGTCCTCCACCCAGGGGTCCTCCACCGCCACCTAGGTGGTGACCTAGCCCAGAGTCCTGGGAGGGAACAGGGACCCTTGAACCTGGGAATTTTCCCCATCCACCCGGTAGCTCTGAAGGGCCCCCGCCCAGGTCACAGTGCCCTCATCTGTCTCAGGGCCTGGTCACTTCTCCCCCAGCTTCCACCCCCTCCGCACACAGCCGGAGTGCGAGGAGGGGCCCCCGGCCCAGTGACCCGGGCGGGGCAGGCCTGGGCTCACCCTGCACCTCCACGGAGTAATGCAGCACGGCCTCCCCTGCGGGGCTGCTGGCCACGCAGCTGTACAGGCCTCCGGACGCCTCCCCCAGGCTCTCCAGGCCCAGTACGCCGCCGCCTGCCTCCAGCCACGTCCCGTTGCTCTCCACCACGGGCAGCCCCTCGTGGTACCAGGAGATGGTGGGGGGTGGGTAGCCTCTGGCCACACACTCGAGGGTCAAGGGCCTCCCGGCCACGGCTTTCACCACTCGAGGTCCTTCGCCAGTGCCCGCGATGGTGGGTGGGACTAGGGGAGAGACAGGGGTCTGTTCAGGGGCCAGTAGCCCAGTTAAGCCCCTCCCTGACCCCACCCTGTGTGAAACGCCTCCTCCCTGCTCTGCTAGCTGAAAGCCCTATTCAGACCTCACGTCCTCCTCCAAGCCTCCCCCAAACCCCTGGGGGGAAGCACCCTCTCCATTCTCTGTCCCTTGGTGGCAACCCCCCTGCCATTGGCCCCTACTTTCCCTGCATCTTCTCTCCATGCCTTGCTTCCCCCATGAGCTCATCTTTCACAGAACACTCATCTCTGCATATCCCCAGTAGGTCTCCATATCCACTGAACCCCAGATGACGGGCTCCCCCAGGCCCAAGACCAGAGCTTCTGCTCCTATTGGTCCCCTTCTTGGTCCAAGGAAGCGAGCTGACCCTAGACCAGATGACCCAGCCTGTGGGGGCTCCTAACTCAACCGGGGATGGCCAAGTGGGTAGCTCGGGAGGGGGGGTTCTCTCTTCCCATTGGGGAGGGCCCCCCAAGTTGCTAAGCACATGGAGCTGTTGCTAGGAGACATCGGGCAATGAAGGACCAAGGATGGGCTTCTCAACCTTGTGTGGGTCATAAGCCCCACTGAAACATAATGAAAACACACGTGCATTTTCTGTCAACTTCTTAGATCCTCAGACCCCTGAGCTGGCAGCTGGGCTCACTCTCGGAGGGGGCCTGCAGACCCCAGACACCCCAGCTTCCCTTTGGGGTCCCCAGGGCTCCAGCACCCAAGCCGTTGGTGTCTTTGGGGACCAGAGCTCTAGAACTGACCCTTCGAAGGAACCACAAGGACCCCACTGGCCTGCATTCCGCCCTCTCAGACTTCACCTGCTCGGCCCATCCCTGCCCATTGATACACACCCTGTCCTCTGAATTCTCTGCGTGCCCTCAGAGCCAAGACCCTCCACGCAGGCCAATGCCCAGCTTAACAGCACACCACCTATAGTTAAGGCTTCCCTGGTGGCTCAGACAGTAAACGATCTGCCTGCAATGCGGGAGACCAGGGTTCGATCCCTGGGCCAGGAAGATCCCCTGGAGGAGGAAATGGCCACCCACTCCAGTATCTTGCCTGGAGAATCCCATGGACAGAGGAACCTGGCGGGCCATAGGGTCGCAAAGAGTCAGACACGACTGAGCGACCAAGCCTTTCACTTTATCTATAGTCAGACCCTCTCAGTGTGAACCAGGTCCTCTCACCCCCTAGCGAGGTGACCTGGGTCAGCCCCAGAGCCTACTAGACTCACTCATGAGTTGGGGGACAAGGGCCCTAGTCCCTGAGATGAAATTAGCTGTTGCTGTGGCAACCCCCACGGGGTCTGGACCACAGTAAGTGATTAATCAAGGGCAGTTAGTTATTAGTGGTGGTTTTGGGGCTCTGGGTGCAAGTTTCTGAAAAGCCCTAAACCACTGGGGGAGACCTGACTTCTCCACTGGGCTCTCCCTGGGCCCCGAGACAGACCCATCTCCTGGCCTTAGTTTCCTCTCTGGCCAGGGGAGGTTGGATGAGATGACCCTTCTCCTCGGGATAACTATTCAATCTCATTATCTTGGGCCTCTGCCCGCTCCCCTGGCCCACCTTTGGAGCCAGACGGAGGCCACTGTGGCCCAGAATCCTCCCACCGCTCACCCCAGCTGAGCCTTGCTCCTGCCGCACCCCTGGGCCGCTCACCATAAACCTCCAGCCGGGTGGTCTTCTCCACGACCCCCACGGCATTGCTGGCCTTGCAGCTGTAGGTGCCAGCATCCGAACCCTGGGCCCGCTCCAGCTGCAGCTGCCGGCCGCCTCTGGTGTAGACCACCTCAGAGCTGGGAACCAGGGGGTCACCATCCTTGAACCAGGTGATATCGGGCATGGGCACCCCTCGGGCCTCGCACAGAAACCACACGGGGTGGCCCTCCATGACGGCCACCTCGCTCGTCTCATTGGAGCCCCAGATGGTGGGGGGTGCTGAAGACAGTGGGGCAAGAGAAGGTCACAGGGAGGCTGCCCAGCGCCAAGGCAGCTGGCGTCCCACCCCTTGCAGCCCCCAAGCCCCTGCCCATGGCTCACAGCACTGCACCTGTCACAAGCTTCCACTGCAGGGGGCAGGGAGGGGCGGGGGACTCTGGGGACAGACAGGAGAGGCCAGCTCAGGATACGCTGACGAGGAAGGCGAGCCTGGCCATTGCAAGAGGTGCAGGAGGTGGGTCAGGGGCCGCGGGTCAGGCTCTGGACGCCCCCACCCCCCTGCCCCCGTCCTAAGTGGTTGTATGACCTGGAGAGGTCACTTTCTCTGGGGCTCAGCCTCCTCATCTGTAAAGCGAGGGGCTGAACTGGATCGGAGTCCCACAGGGCAGGTCACACACCACGGGTGGTACCCAAGAGGACCCTCGGGCACATGGACGTACACCTCATAACAGAACAGTTAGGCCCTTCCCAAGCCTCCTTCAGCCCATTTATGACAAAGGACAAGGTGGCTTGGTGTGTCTGGTGTGACTGTGTTCTTAATCTTTCTAGCACTTTCTGTTCTGCACTTTCTACCACATGTGGGCCAGCTCATGCCTCAGGGGTTCCAACATCCCTCTTTGGCGGCATTTGTTTTCACCGCTTCCTCCCATGAAGGCCAAGCAACCCTGGTTCCCACTTCCCTTTGAAATAGTCAACATCCTTTTAGGTAACTGGGTTTCAGTGGAAAGAAAAGTGACTTGATTTAAAGAAATGACCTTCCGGAGGGTACCACGGATAGGAGAACTTGGAAAGCTCGGATGGGGACGATGGGATTTGGGGGACGTTTCAGATTCCCTCTGTCCGTCCTGCTCTGGTTTTACTGGACTGGGGGCAGACTCCTCAGAGATTCCCATTTCTGCCCTCACCCCCGCTCCACGCAGTGGGCAGCCCATGGTAAGGATGGGAAGGGGCCGAGCTCACTGTGGATTCTGAGCTGAAAGTCCTTGGTCTGCTGGCCGGCTGGGCTGAAGGCCACACACTGGTACCAGCCCTCATCTCCCAGGTGACTGTTGGTGATTCTGAGAACCTGGCCATCCTCCTGAAGCTGGATGTGAGGCTCCCCCAGAAAGACAGGTCTGGAAAAAGATGGTTGAGAGAAGTAAGGCCAAGGCACCGGCAGAGGTGGGCTGCACAGAGGGGGCCTGCTGCTTGGGAAAAGGAAGACTGTAAGACTCACAGTTGCTGAAAAGTACCAACAACCCAAGTGCCCATCAATGGATAAATGGATAAACAAAATGTGGTCCTTCCCTAGAGTGGAATATTATTCAGCCGTTAAAAGGAATGAGCTAGCGTGGTTGTAGCATGAAGGAACTTCGAAAGCTGTGTGCTAAGGGCAAGAAGCCAGACACGAAGACGCATACTGTATGACTGCAAGAAATTAATACAAAATAGAGGGAATTCCATAGAGACAGAAAGCAGGTTAGTGGTTGCCAGGAGCCGGGGGTAAGGGGCGAACAGACGAGTGACTGCTCATGGGTGTGGGGTCTCTTTTGGGGGTAATGAAATATTCTGGAACCAGATAGAGCTGACGGATTGCAACCCTATGGATGTACTACGCACACTGAATTGTGCACTTCAGAATGGTAAAGTGAAGGTGAAGTGAAAGTCACTCAGTGTGTCTGACCCTTTGCGACCTCATGAACTTAAACGGTCCATGGGATTCTCCAGGCCAGAATACTGGAGTGGGTAGCCCTTCCCTTCTCCAAGGGATCTCCCCAACCCAGGGATCGAACCCAGATCTCCCGCATTGCAGGTGGATTCTTTACCAGCTGAGCCACAAGGGAAGCAATGGTAAACTTCTGTTTCAGAATGGCAAACATCTTATGAATACCTAAAATTTTTTTTTAAAAAACCTTTAAAAATACTTTTAAAAAAATTTTGAAAGTAAAAGGAAGGCTGACCGAGTAATGAGAAGACTCTGCCCGTGGAAAGGGGGGTCTCACCTGGGTGATCTCTGCCTGGGCCCTGGGTGGCTCACGCAATGCACGTCAAACCCCATCCCTGCAGAGTTCCACCTCCCCAGAGGACCCCACACACGCACACTCCATCCAGTCCAAGCTACCCGCCAGGGGCCACTCACTGCCCGTCCTTGGTCCATTCCACCTGGGGTGTGGGGACCCCCGAGGTCCGGCACTCCAGCTCCACCCCTGCACCAGCCAGACCCACCACCTCCTGGGCAGCCTCGGCTCCAAGCACCGAAGGTGGAACTAGGGTTGAGAAAGGGTTGGGCGGGAGGCAGCGGTGAAAAAAACCTCAGCTCCTACAATCCCTGCCTGTCCCAGGGCCTTTGCCTGTGCAGGCCCCCTGCCTGCTCACCCTTCCCTTCTCCCACTCGGCCCTCATGGGAAGCTCCCCCAGACCCCTGGCCGAGCATCCCCGGCTCTGTGCATCCTCAGCGCCTGCACTGCTGTTTTGTATCACGTGGTTCCACAGCTGTGCCATGGGCCCCTCTGTGCCCCAGCTTCCAGCAGGCAGTACCCCCCACACACACACACGCCTGACAGGAGAGGGGCCGCAGGGCCAGAAACCCCTGAGAGCTGGGGGAGCTCCGCCTCACTCACTGAGCACGAGCAGATCGAAGTCCCTCTGGGCGGCCCCTGCCTGGTTCTCGGCTCGGCAGGAATAGAGGCCAGAGTCGCCCTCCTGGATCCTGGGAAAGTGGAGGGCCCGGGCTCCATCCAGGAGGCGGTGGCCACCCACGGCGGGGATCTGAGCAGAAGAGGCCCAAGGAAACTGGTGGAGGGAGGGTGGTTTGGCCACCCCCTAGTCCCCAGCGGCAGTGAGGAAACTGAGGCCCAGGTTCCAGTCGGTGACTGGAACCCAGAATGGTGCTGTGCCCTCTCCACCATGCAGCCCTCCAGGCTTCATCGTGGGGCCACAGTGAAGGGACCCCCGTGGCCCTGAGCCCCCAGTGCATCCCCAAAGACACCTGTCCCCTTGCCACATCTCCCAGCCACATCTGGTTACATGCAGGAACCCGTCCAGAAGGACTGCACCCTGTCCATATCCCACCCCGAGCCTGTCCACCCCTGGCGGACACCCACCTGCCTCCCGTTCTTGAGCCACGTGATCTCGGGGGCTGGGAAGCCACTGGCGTCACACTCCAGGGTCAGGGACTGCCCCGCCATGCCCGACACGTTGGCCCTGCGCCCGTCCTCCCGGAGGCTGGGGGGCACTTGGGAGAAGGAGAAGCAGAGGAGCTGCCCCTCCGCAGGCCAGCCGCGGCCAGGGACCCCGTTTGGGCCGTTCTTCCTGGCCTGGAGGGCGGTCCTGACTCCCCCCCCCTTCGCCAGCTTCTGGGCTTCCAGGACGCCCATTCCAGACCCTGGCCGTCAGGAGCCGTGTGGACCTGGGAGTGGCCACAGCGGCCTCAGCCTGGTCGAGCCCAGGAACGCCACTCGCTCTGACATCCAGCTCTCCAAGCTGCGGGAGCCACTGGTTCCATCCAGTTCTCCACCCAAACGGTTGTCATGGTCACCAAGGAGGGCGCCTAGGGGACCACCCTGCCCCCCAGCCATGGAGTCAAGAGTCTCTCTAGGTGGGGCCTGGGTATGTCTTTGAAACAAACTTCCCAGGCAAGTCATTACAGGGCAAGCGGGCGTGGCTGGTTGCGGGGAGGCGGAAGGTGGTTCCATTAGGAACCCAGTATTAAAACGGCTTCTCTCACCCGCTCTGTGACCCCAAGTTGAGGGAAGCGCTCCCCTCCCCCTGCACACAGCACCCTGGATGAGGGGGCCAGGTTCCAGGGAGACATGTGGGCCTTGGGAAGTGGGAATACGAGCCTCAGGTAGTTTCAGCACCTTTAGTGGGAGGTGGGCTTTGACCACTAGTGAGCATTCCAAAGGAGATTCAGTCCTGGCCCATTTTAAAGTCATTTATGGAATTCCGGGGTCTCCTTACACTGTCTCCGTGGGGGGTTCTCTGCATGAAGAAAGCACTCTCCCAACAACACCCTCAAGCCCTCCCTGACAGGCATGAGGGACAGAGAAGCAAGGGCCTGTATCCTCCGGGCAGTGCCCCCCAGGGTACCATCACCCCCCAGCTCTGGGGTCCCTACTCACCACGGACCACCAGCTTGGCTCTCCTGGACGCGGAGCCCGCCTCGTTGGTGGCCTGGCACTCATAGTCTCCGCCGTCAGAGGGAGAGACGGAGGCCAGGAACAGAGAGCCTTCGTCCAGCACCGCCAGGCCTGGCCGGCCACGCAGCGGCTCAGACGACGGGCCCTTCCGCCACGTGACCTGCGGCTTGGGCGTCCCTGGCAGGGCACCGGCTCGTCAGCACAAACACCCTGTCTCCTTCTCTGTCCACACCCGCACTGCCCGCCCCCCACCCGCCCAACCCGGGTGCAAACATCACTGACCCTCCAGGCAGGGGTCGCCTCAGATTCCTCCTGGTCCCCAGGCTGCAGGTGCCCCACACCCGGCCCCTCCGACCCAGGGCTGCACATCCACCCGGCCTCCCAGTGCCCCCAGAAGCCAGTTCCCTCTTCAGAGGACCCAACCTGCCTGGAACTGCACCCTCACAGGCACTCCCACCGCCCACCCCTACCCAGTGTCTTCCTTTGCCCGCCACCTACAGCTTTCTAGTATATATAAGATGCGCTTTCTTTTCATGCTATATATGGATTTTTTGGTCTACTGTCTGTCTTCCCGCACAAAGTCCAGGGTCTCTGCTTTGTGCCCAGTGGCAACCCCAGCCCCTGGCACCCAGTAGGTGCTACAGGAAAGAAACTAGCCCTCCATGCTCAGCCCTGGTCTCGTCCCCTTGGATCATCACATAAACGGTGGAGGCCCCGGCTCGGCCTGGCCTGATCTTCCTCTCTGAGGCATGAGGTGGGCACTGCTGGCCACACACCCCCGCCCCATGAGAGTCCCGATCCCCCAGAATACCCTTCTCCATCATCCCCCACGTTGCACTGTCCAGAGTCTGGCTCTGCCACCGGACTGTTGGCCCACAAGGCCTGGCGCACAGCGGGTATGGGATATAAACAGCCGGGGCACACAGTAGGTCCTCAGATCAGTGTTGAAGGCATGACCCAGTCTTCCAAGCAACACACGTACCCAGGAGGCGAGGTGCCCAGTGGTCACAGCCGGGCTCGGGTCTCGTGAGCCCCAGCTCTGCAGAGGCGCCAAGTGACTTCAGGACAAAAAGCAACCCTACTCACAGCCCTGCCCACTGGGCCCTCACCTCCCTTCCTGCCTCCACCAGCGCCCAGGAAGAAGGCAGCTTGCAGCACCTCCGTCACCCCCGTCGGGATCACAGTCATCGCCAAACACCGTCATCATGAACCGCCGCCACTTCCTTTGCCTATTCCCCTGGCAGCTCGGGGCTCTGCCTGCCTCACTTGCTCTCTTATCCTTGCTGTTGCAAGGAGGAGTGGGCCACCTCACTTAGGGGGAACGGGGAGGGGTGACACCAAGAGGTGGCACGTCCAGGTTCCCCTGGTGATCCAGTGGTTAAGAATCCACCTGCCAATGCAGGAGACACGGGTTCGATCCCCGCTCCGGGAAGATCGCACATGCCACGGAACAGCAAAGGCCCGTGCACCGCAACTACTGAGCCCACGTGTCAGGAGCCCGTGCTCCGAAACAAGAGAAGCCGCTGCAATGAGAAGCGCCCGCGCTGGGACTAGAGGGTAGCCCCTACTCGCTGCAACGAGAGAAAGCCGGCCTAGCAACAAAGACGCAGTGCAGCCAAAAATTAATAATTTTTAAAAAATGCAGCACATTCAAGGCATCCAGGGTTTCAGGAGGCCCTGCCTGAACAGCACCGACAAGTGCTGGGGACTCTGCCCGCTGGCCGTCTCAGAAACGGAGGGACCACGGCCACCCACGCTTTGTGATCTTCGGGCTACTTGTTTTCTCACAGGCTCCTCTGCCGTTTCCTCTGTGCCTGCCTAGAATGCTCGTCCAGGTGACCCACTGCCAGGGTCCCGCTCCCCAGGGTAGGGACACGTGTGTGAACACACAACACACAAGTACACCCCCACAAACACACACATGCCCCTCCCAGTGTCTCATCTTCTCCAGAAGACCCCAGCCCATCCTCCTCCCCTTACCCAGAGACCAGGACCTCGGAGCTGCTGGCCTGGCGGGGGATTGCGTTTTGAACACTGGAACTTTTTTTTTTTAATGCAAATGTCTAACCCCTAAACAAGCTCTGACCACTGAACTCCACCACTGCTCTGAATGAAGACTCCAGGGACTTGGGGCTGTTGCTGAAAATCACTCATCTCATCTCCACTCCCATTTTAAGGGGGTCGAGAGAGGACCAGTGATTGTCTCAAATCACCAGCAGGCTGGTGACCAGGCTCTTGGCCTCTGCAGCACCCCACAAGGAGGAGGCAGATGGTGCCACTCACTGCAGGGGACCAGAGCTCCCAGGGGACACAGCCGGGTGCTTAGGGCTTTCTCCTTTCGACATCAGAGCCCAAGGTCGCATGGCAGATGAACGCTAGTGCCCAACAGACAGTCACATGCTTGAAAGGGAGAAGGCCAAGGGCAGCTGGGCAGTCGGGGATGGAGGAGCAGGCAGTTTTAACGAAGGGGACTTGGATGATGCCGACCTGGCTGAAGTTAGGCCCAGAGGACGCCCTGGTTGACCAGAGATGATGCTGGTGTCGTGGGTGGCTGTGAAGCATCAGGGCAAGAGGCGGTGGTTGGTGGTCCCACGTCCCACGGCCCATTATTGTTGTTTAGTTGCTAAGTCGTATTTGACTCTTTGCAACCCCAAGGACTGTAGCCTGCCAGACACCTCTGTCCATGGGATTTTCCAGCAAGAATACAGGAGTGGGTTACCATTTCCTTCTCCAGGGGATCTTTCCGACCCAGGGATTGAACCTACATTTCCTGCATGCGTCTATATCAGGACTCCCTGTACAAGAGCGACCGAAAATTTTTTTTTTTTTTTTTTTTTTAGGCTCCAAAATCACTGCAGATGGTGATTGCAGCCATGAAATTAAAAGATGCTTGCTCCTTGGAAGAAAAGTTATGACAAACCTAGACAGCACATTAAAAAGCAGAGACATTACTTTGCCAACAAAGGTCCATCTAGTCAAAGCTATGGTTTTTCCAGTAGTCATGTATGGATGTGAGAGTTGGACTATAAAGGAAGCTAAGTGCCGAAGAATGGATGCTTTTGAACTGTGGTGTTGGAGAAGACTCTTGAGAGTCTCTTGGACTGCAAGGAGAGCCAACCAGTCCATCCTAAAGGAAACCAAGCCTGAATATTCATTGGAAGAACTGATGCTGAAGCTGAAATTCCAATTCTTTGGCCACTTAATGCAAAGAATCGACTCATTTGAAAAGACCCTGATGCTGGAAAAGATTGAAGGTGAGTGGAGAAGGGGACAACAGAAGTGGAGATGGTTGGATGGCATCACCGACTCAATGGACACGAGCTTGAGTCAACTCCGGGAGTTTGTGATGGACAGGGAGGCCTGGCGTGCTGCATGCAGTCCGTGGGGTCACAGAGAGTCAGACCCAACCGAGCAACTGAACTGAACTGAACTAACTGTGCGCGAGTTCAGTTCATCCCTTGCTGTTACCAGATACTAACACAAGGTGGCGGCCTGGTCAAGAGCGAGACGATGGTCCCTTCAGGTGGTCGGCGCCCAGGGCTCCAGTGTTTAGTCGCTCAGTGGTGAGTGCCTCTTTGCCACCCCATGGACTATAGCCCGCCAGGCTCCTCTGTCCATGGGATTCTCCAAGCAAGAATACTGGAGTGGGTTGCCATGCCCTCCTCCAGGGGATCTTCCTGACCCAGGGATCGAGCCTCTGTCTCCTGTCTCTCCAGCACTGCAGGTGGATTCTCCACCAGCTGAGCTACCGTGGAAGCCCATGGCTCCCGCCTGTCTCCTACCTGCCCACCCCTCGTCCCTTTCCAAAGACTTCTCCAGGCCCCGAGCAACAAGGAAGTGCAGTGCCAACTGGAATCCGCTTTCCTAGCTCCCGCCAGTCTTCCCGTAAGCTGACACTTGCCCCCCGAACACCCAGACGCCTCCTCTCCAAGAGAACACTGTCCACGTACAAAGGAGGCATTCAGGCCATCTTGGTCCAAAGCCAGAAGAAGCCACTTGGGCTGGCACCCACTGGGTGCCACCGGGAGGCTTCACGGACGGTGGAATCGCTCCACGCATTCAACACGTTTCCCCAAGCCCCTGCTGTGTGCCAGGCACGTGCTGGGACCTAGTACTCCTGCAGTCCACGGCAGCCCTCTGTGGAGGGGCAGGTGTGACCCCACTGGGCAGCTGAGAAAACGGAGGCTCAGAAAGGACATGTGACCTGCCCAGCACTGGGCAGTTGACCAGGGGTGGCGATCTTGACCCCACACGGTACTGTTGCCGGAAGAGGCCCCTCAAGGGACGGTCTGCCCAGAACCCTGTGGATCCATGCTCTGTGAGAAAGTCTGGGGCTGGGGGAGAGGCCGGAGCCACAAGCCCTGATCCCAGGACCCCGGGGCCTTCCTCAGCCCCAGTGTTACACCCCCTGGGCACAGAGGGACTCAGGGCTTAACAGGTACGGAGCTAGGGGTTGAAGCATATTAGGTCATCTTCCAGGTGTGTGACCTCAGGCAAGCTGCTTACCCGCTCGGAGCCTAAATTGCCCCTAATGACAAAGAGCTAATGCTAATACCCATCCTATAGGGTTGTGGATGGGATGAAGTGCCTGGCTTGGCAGGCAGAACTGGGGACCCCACAACTCTCCATACCCATGGGCACTGCCCACAGTGAGCGACCCAAGGCTCTGGAATGTGGGTGGGTTTTCTCCCCCGCCCGGCCCGCCCAGGGCCCAGCCTCACCTCTGGCAGGACATGGCAGGCTGGCATTCTCTCCTGCTATCCTCTCCAGTAGGCCGCTTGTCTCATCAGCCCCCCAGTGTGGTGGCTCTGGTGGGAGGTGATGTGGCCACACTCACACCCCAAAACCCAAAGCCTGGTGCCTCCCCCCACCAGGAGCCCAGGGCTTGGGTGGCGGGAGCATTCCCTTCAGAGCCTCAGCTGGAATAAGGGGCGCAAGCTCTGCACCCCAGCCCTCAGCCTCTGGGCCAGAGGCGTCAGCTCACCACCCACCCCCCCCCGCCCCAGGGTGGTCCATGGAACAGCCTCTAGGGCTACACATGACCACCCCGGGCTCAGGGGCTGAGCTCGGGCATCCGGCCCCTCCAGCAGCAGCTTTCTGTGTGTGTTTCAGATTCATCAGAGCAAACAGGCTAGCCCCAGGGATCCAGAACTTTCTATTCACCAGACACTTCACACGCATTCTCGCACTGACCCCTCACATATTATTAGACACATTTTATGGGGTCAGAGAATAAAAATGACTGGCCGATGGTTGTCCAGCTGGAAAGTGGGAGAAGCTGGCCCCAGGCCCAGGCATCTGCTCTTCAATCAGCAACCCCAGGGCGCCTGCAGCCCACCCTGAGGAAGGAACCCCGCCCCCGCAACCCAGGGCTGGTGAGAGCTGCCTGATGCGGCCTCAGGTCTGGGGGAAAGAAGCAGTCCAACAGCTCAGAAGCCCAGATAGCTGCAGGCGGCTGCAGAAGGTGGGGGGACCAGGGAGCTCTGGGGGTCGGGGGCCACTCACCCAGCACCCTGAGATCCAGCTCCCAGGCGTCTACCCCGGCGCTGCTGGATGCCTCGCAGCGGTATGTCCCGGCGTGGGAGGTTTGGATGGCCCCGAAGTGGACGGAGCCCTCGGGCCCCTCACCGCGCAGGGCCACCCCATCCTTGGACCAGGTCACCCGGGGCTCCGGGCTGCCCTCGGCCACACAGTTCAGGTCCACGGCTTCTCCCACTAGCACCTTCAGGACCCGCGGGCCCGGCTGCACCTGGGGGGGCACTGACAGGGCCACAGGGAGGGGGGTCAGGGCAGGGGCTCGGGGTGTGGGGGGGACGCAGAGCCCAGACCCACAGAGCAGGCCCAGCCTGCTCAAGACTCTCCGCATCCCTGGGCATCACCAACCCACAAGGGGGCAGGGGTGATCTGAGGCCGATCGTGCCTCGGTTTTCAGGAAATGATATTAGGACGCCTTGTGTGGACCCCTTCCCCTCCCATGCGTGAGTGCCATCACCCTTTCCCCTGAGCAACCGTCTCTCATCAAAGAATGGCTCCTCCTTGCTTGGCTTACTTCCCCACCCCGCCCAGCACCCACCCCCACTCCCGGGCTTGCCCCCAGCACCATGTGAGAATCACCAGCTTGGTGTGGGATGGGGACACCGAGGCCCGGGGGGCAGCAGGCATGAGCGGGAGGCTTCAGATCCTAGCCCTGCCCCTCGAGGTCACAGGACCCTACATTGGCCAGGGCCTCGGCTTCTCCTCACAAAGCTGCCCCGGGTGCAACAGGACAGCATCAGAGCGGCCAGCGTGGAGCCTGTTCCACAGTGGTGCTTAACACGCAGCGGCTTAGACCCACTCTCAGGGTTCCCAGCTCCCTCTTTTCCTTTCCCTGGGGGGGGGGGGTGGGGGCGGGGGAGATGATGGGTTTCATTTCTTCCACATTTTCTGTTTTCAAGTCGCTTTCCCATCCTCCATCCCACTTGGTCCCTCCCACGGGTGGGTGATGCCATGCCCATTTTGCAGATGAAGAAACTGAGGGTCAGAAAGGTTATGTGACTTGACCAGACTCATCCACTCCATACTGGCTAACAGGAGCTGGACCAGCCCCAAGCCTGGGTCTGGATGAGCTGGAATCCAAGTGGTTTCCATGCAGCCAGACTGGGTGAGCCCAGGAGAATTCTCAGAGACTTGGAAAAGTGTCCTGGGCCCTCAGGGGAAGTTGAGGACACCCACTCCCTTCCCAGCTTCAGAGGAGGATCCCGAAGATAAGACCATCCATGGGAGCTGGCCCCTGGGCAGAGATTGGCTCCCCTACCGCCAGCCCAGAGCCTCGTTTTCCAGGAGCAGGAGGGTGGACAGGGTGCCTACTACCCCCCTGAAAACACTAACAGTTTCCACTGTGCTGAGCACCTAAGTCATCAGTACCCTTACTGTGGGATAGGCGTTATTGCCTCTACTTTATAGACAGGAATGGACTTCCCCGATGGCTCAGATGGTAAAGCGTCTGCCTACAATGCAGGAGGCCCAGGTTCAATCCCTGGGTTGCCAAGATGCCCTAGAGAAGGAAATGGCAACCCACTCCAATATTCTTGCCTGGAAAATCCCATGGACAGAGGAGCCTGGTGGGCTACAGTCCACGGGGTTGCAAAGAGTCGGACATGACTGAGCGACTTCACTTTCTTACAGACAGGAATCCAAGGCTCAGAGAGGCCAAGCAGCTGGCCTAAGGTCACAGAGCCAGTCGGTGGCAGAGTCAGCATTCAAACCCGGCTCCGTTCATCCTCCTGCCCCTGCTTCCCTGTCTCTCTCCGGGGCTGTGCTATGCTTAGTCGCTCAGTCGTGTCTGACTCTGTGCGACCCCATGGACTGTAGCCCTCCAGGCTCCTCTGTCCCTGGGATTCTCCAGGCAAGAATACTGGTGTGGGTTGCCCCGCCATCCTCCAGAGGATCTTCCCAAACCAGGGATTGAACCCAGGTCTCCCGCACTGCAGGCGGGTTCTTTAACATCCGAACCACCTTCTCTCTCACACGCTCATGTAAACACACAGCAAAGCTTTGAGCCCCTCCCTCTCTGAACCTCAGTCTGTCCACCTGTAAAATGGGGAGTTAAGCCTAGAGCAGGGTTTGGCTCTTTCTGGGAAGGGCCAGAGAGTAAATATCTTAGGCTCTGCAGGCCAGATGGTCTCTGTCTCAGCTACTAACTTTGCCATTTCAGCGTGAAGAGAGCCACAGGCACTACATAACCGAACGTGTGTGGAGGCGTTCCAATGAAGCTTGTATTAATGGACACTGGAGAACTGGGTTTCATATAATTTTCATATGTCACATTATTTGCTTTTTCTCCCCCAATCATTAGAAAACGCAGACATCATTCTTCACTTGTGGGCCAAATGAGAACGGCGTGTAGGCGAGGAGCGGCTGAGGGCTGTGGTTGGTGGACCCGGGTCTCAGATGGCTCACTGGGACTCTTGGAGGGGACAGGCTCCCCGCCTCTTTGGTGGAGTGACTCCACTGGGTGGCTCCTGTGAATGGGACCTGGACCCCGCAGGTGAACGGCCACTCCTGGGCCCCCACCTGGGCTGGGACCCAGAATCCCCTCTGTGGGTCGCCCTCCCAGCCCCTAAGTCCCTGCCGCCTTGGGGTCCCACCCTCGGTTCTCAGGAGGGAGCTCTGAACAGCCTTGTCCGAGCTCAACCAAGGGGTACAGGAGACGGGAGGAATAGGGGTGGGGAGAAGGAGAGACAAGACTTGAAAAGACAGGAAATAAGGTAGATGGGGCACACACTGGGGGCCATGAAAAGGTGACGGAGCCTGGTGGGGGATGGGGAGAGACACCAAAAGGCCCGGGAGAGATGGGGGCAGGGGGCCACGTGGTGAGACGGAGGCTGCCAGCCCGGGCCCTACCTTGCACCCTGAGGATGTAGTACTGAGAAGCGGACCCGGCAGGGTTACTGGCTGTGCATTCGTAGAGGCCGCTGTCACTGACCTGGGTCTGAGCCAGACGCAGGGAGCCCGGCAGGAGGAGGTGATGCCTGAGGAAACGAGGGACACTGGTGAGACCCCAGCCAGCCCCACATCTGCTGGAAAGGTCTCATCACCCAACCAGTTGCCTCCTCCAGGAAGCCAGCCAGGACTGAGGCAGTATCCACCACCCACCCTTCACCACTCCCTTGCCCTGCTTCCAGTTCCCCAAACCACCAGGCCAAGGCCAGGTCCACTCCAACTGGTATAAGAGACAAAGAGCATTAGGCTAGGAGTCCGCTGGCTGGGTTTGACTTTGAACTCCAATTTTGAGCTGGGTAAAGCAAGTCCTCTTGGAGCCTCTGTTTTCTCATCTGTAAAATGGGTACATTAAGGAATGCTATGACTGGGGCTGGTGAACAGATTCCACGTGGGCTCAGTCCAAGGCCTGGCACCTGGTCGCCAGTCACTCCCCCTCTTCTAATGCACACACCTATCCCTCAACCCTGCCCTGAGACGCGGGGAGGAGGCCTCACTTGGAGGACCCCTGGCTTCCAGGGAGAAGCTGCAGGCCAGAGGCCCTCTGCATCTACGGGTCAGGTTCACCCAGACTCCGAAGCCTGTGCTTTTTGGTGTCCAGCTATCTGGCGCTGGGCTCTCGGGAGGAAGCTGTGAGGCTCCCCCATCACTGCCCTCCCCACTCCAGCCCACCTGCTAAAGTCACCCGGCCCCCATCCCACAGAGATCTGGGACCCTCAGCCAGGCTCCTGCAGCTGGACTAGACCCCAGGGGACCCCCGCAGACATGATATCACTGGCCCATATGTGCTGGCTCCGTGTAGCCCCTGCCCCCATAGAACTGGGAGGGCAGCTGCGGCCCCTGGCCCCGGCCAGCCCCGAGCGCTAGCAGCCAGCGTAGGGGTGGGAGACCCCCAAGGGCCAGTCCCTCCCCCGCCTGTGCTCATCAGGGTCCAGCTGGGCTCCAATCCCGGTCCCCACTCCCCTCTCAGCTAAATCTCAGATTCCTCCTATGCAAAACAGGGATGACAGTGGTCCCCCATTTACTAAGCAGCTGCAAGCGAAGTACTGGGCATACACTTATCCACCAGGTCGATATTGCTGGCAACTCACTCTCTGTGCAATCTCGGGCCACTAGCTTTGCCCTGCGGGTCCTGCGTCTCCCCATCTGTAAAGTGGGGTTGTAATCCCCCTGCCTAGTAACCCCCTCCTCTAGTTTGCCCTGAGCGTCCAGCAGGCACTTGGGGCAAGTTCTCTGAGGACAGCTGTGAGTGATACATGAGCTGGTGGTCTCTAGAGCCCAGGCACCGGGCTGGGGCCACAGGCTCCGACCCTGTTCTGCCACGTGCCTGCTGTGTGATGTTTGTTAAGTCACTCAACCTTTCTGTGCTTTGCTGTCTCCTTTGCAGGGCAGGGGGAAAAAAGACAAAAGCAGTGCTTCTTCCTCATGGGGTTGTCCAGAGGATGAAAGACCTAATGCACAGCATGGCGCCTGGAACAGTGTGAATGCGTGCTTAGTCGCCCAGTCCTGTCCCACTCTTTGTGACCCCATGGACTGCAGCCTGCCAGGCTCCTTTGTTCTTGGGATTTCCCAGCAAGAACACTGGAGTGGGTAGTCATTCCCTTCTCCAGGGGATCTTCCAGACCCAAGAAGAGGGACACACGCAACGAAGGTTACCATGGTGACGACAGTACATCCATTACAATACGCAACATAATTTTGCACTGTTTAAAACTCATACAAATGGCAAAGCGTATGTGTATGTGGGTCCAATTCGTTCACTTTTCGTCCTTTGTGCGACGTTACCACACTTGATTAATTAGTTCTCCCTTTGGTGTGCATTTAAACATCTAGATTTTTTTTCTTTCTTCCAACCCTGCTTTCCTTCCTTTGTTCTTTCTTTCGCCACCAGAGCCCTCTGCACACTGCTGTGTGTCCGCCACGCATAGGAGCTGGCCTCCTGGGCCATACCTAGGCTCACACACCATCAGCTCTCACAGAGGCCATCACTCCCTGCTGCAGGGCAGGGCTTCTTATCAGAATTTTCCAGCCACATGTGAAACATACACATTCCCAGGCCCCAGCCAGATTTGGGGGGTGGAGGCTGGAATCAGGGTTGTACCAAGACCCTCTGGGGTCCACCCCTTGGGAGCAATGCCCCAGGACACAAGGAAGTGCCCCTGCCCCCCAAAAGTGACCCGGAGGAGCAGGCGGGAGCCGGGCTTTGACAGCAAGTGTTATCGCCCCCACCCATGACCTTTGGGCTGAGGAATCCCTCTCCCCAAGTCTGTGTCCTCACCTGGGATCACAGGATACGGCGCGTATGAAGTGACATGACACACACAAAGTCCGTGGTCCCTGGGACGTAGTAAGTGCTCCATACACAACCCCGCTGCTAGTAAAAAACTCACCCCCAGTGTCCATGTGCTCGCTCCCAGCCCCCAATCAGTAGGTCCCTTAGTCTTCCAAAGTGGAAGAAAAAGGAGCAAAAACACCACACAGATGTCTGTTTGTCCCCGTGACAAGTAAACCTCTCCCCTGTGCGGCTCCACTGCCCTGGCTTGGCTCTTCTCATCCACCGCGGTCGTGTTTTATTTTTTTAGGTTAAATAATGTCAACATCCAACAACACGAGCCAAATCAGCGTGAGGCTGAAACATACACACTTAATCACACTTGGGGCGGTGACATGGCTCCCTCGGGGACTTTGCTGCGAACCTCGACTAGCCAAGCGGGGGACCCCCTGGGTCAGTGGAAAGATGTCTAGGCTGAGCACCAGAGTTTTGGGTCCAAGGTCCCATTCTGCTCTAGAGTGTGCAACCTCAGACAGGGCAAACAACATCTCTGACCCCAACTTCTTCATATTTGAAAAGGCAACTCTGGACTCCTTTTATCTCAGAGGTTGCCTTCTAGTCCTTCTTAGAACTTTAGAGACGAAAGGACCTCTTGCTCCTTCCCTCCTCAAGCCCTTAAAAGGATAGGAAGTGGAAGCTTCTGGGGGAAAAAAAAAAAAAACAATAGTGAAAGAAACTTCCAAAAGTGGAAACAATTCTCAACAATAAAAGAGGACTCTTGTCTTTCTCATGATGAGCCCCAGGTCATTTCCTAGAAAGGGAAGGCTGCTAGCTATATCACAGAGGAGGGGACGGAGAGAAGGGAGACTCCATCTTATAGATGGTCAAGCTGAGACCTCTAGAGACCCCTCCATCGCAGCTTTCACCACACTGGCCTGTGACTATCCGTCACCCGTGGGCCCTTAAGAGGACATATTTCCATCCACCTTATTTGCCTTTGTATCCCCAGAACCTAGCCCAGACCTGGCACAGAGCAGACCCCACTCAGACCAGACTTAGGACAATGATGTGGGGCCTGGGATCAGAGAGGACCTGGAGGTCTGGGGGTTCCAGGGTAGCCCTTCTGAACCACCCAAACCCCATGCCCCTTGCATGCTCTCTCCACGTTCCCAAGGCTCCCCGAGGTTTGGGGGTTACAAGCTCTGGGCACAGGGATGGGCACGGGCAGGGGCGAGGTGAGAGGAAGCGAGGAGAGGGCTGCCGTGTGCCGGGTGCATGTGGTGTAATTAGCAACAGACTCCCATGCAGTGAGAGCAGCCAGATGGCTCCAAGTGGCGCCCAGATGAAAACACGGAGAGGTTCGAGGGGAATTTCCTGTTTATGACATGCACTGGGCGCGAGCCTTCGCTGCTGGCTGTGAGGTTCACACAGCCACGCAGATGGTGGGGGACGGTGGTAGGGAGATCCACCTACCCTGCCGGGTCCCCCCTGGCCCTGAGAGCTCCAAGGGGAACATACCTGCCCGGAGAGACCAGAGGGCATTGGGTAGATAGTGCCAATCCCAGGCCACACCTTTGCTGCAACTTAGCTAGGGGTCTCCTCTCCATGCAGCTGCCTCTGCTGCCTGAGGTGGACCCTTGCTCTCACACAGAGGCTCCTGGGACCGCGATGGCACTTATCGCACCTGCAGCCACCTCTCTGATGGCTCTGTGGGGGGAGGGGCCAGGTGTGCCCAGGTTCCTGCCATGTCCTCAGCCCTTAGCATGGGCGCTGGCCCATAACAGGTGCTCAATAAATATTTGATGGCAAATCCCAACTGTCCCTGTCCATACACACACACCTTCCCACCTTCGCTCACAGTGTTTCCCACACCCCATCCGGTCTCACTGCGCTCCTGCCCCCCAGGTCCCCTTCAAGGCAGCGCAGCAGCTCCTCCGGGAAGCCTTCCCTGATGAGACCAGGCAGGTTAGTTACACTTTCCCTGCTCTGAATTCTGTGGAACCAAGTTCTGCCAATTGCTTGTTCATTCACTGATCCACTCATCTGACAAAGAGCCACTGGGTTCAAGGCAGGCCAGCTGCCGCTGGGGCGGAGTGAATGCCCCCTGTCCTCAGGTTGCTGGGAGTCTGGGTGGTTGGCCCAGTCCCTCTTGCTGGGTCCCATGCTTGTCCTGCTGCCCTCGTTTCTAAGCTGTCCATCCAACCTCCTCTGTGATCAGAGCCTTCCAGGAGGAAGTTGTGAAATGAATGAACAGCACCCGCCGCAGAACCGAGCTGGCCAGAGGCTGATCCTCACCCGTAGCGCACAGCAGAGCTGGGCAGTGCTCAACAGATCCCCACTGCATGTCACTACATGCTGGCCACGCATCTGCTGGGCCAGGGCAGGGTCTGAGCCTGGGGGCAAGGATTGCCCCCCTCCCCGCCAGCACCACTCAGCCTGAAGAGCACCTTCACCCATCCGCAGTGACCACTCCGACCTTCAGGCATATCATAGACCCTTGTAAGGAAGTTTCAAACGGAAACCCCAAGCTGGAGCAATTCAGGAAGAGGGGCCTGACACCAACTGAATGACCAAGCAAAATATGGGAGCACAGGGTTAAATGCACATCCCCCAAGCCCGTGAAACATAAACCTGGAGATAGCTAAGAGGTGATGGCTGTCAATACTCAGACGCTTCCTATGCACCACTGTGGAGCTAAGCACTTCCATGTACACTTGAAACGCCCCAAATCCAAACCTGCAAGGCAGGCAGATCACCCCAAGGCAGGGTTGATCCTGTCATCACCCCTTTCACAGAGGAGAAAACTGAGACCCAGATGGATGAAGTCGTGCTGTGCACGGCCACCCAGACACCAGGCTAGGAATCAGCATAAGTTAGGAAGATCCAGCAAGGTGAAGACCCCCATGGGGAGCCCCTGGGCAGTCCCTGCCATGCCATTGGCTTGCAAGGGGGAGCAGCTTTTCTCTGAGCCCCCTCCCCTCCTCTGAGCCAGGAGGGGGAGTGAGTGTCCCACCGCCCTGTAGCATCCCTGGACGCTCCATTCTTTCACTGTTCCCTCCCCGCCCCCCCCTCCCCCACACGGCTGGCTTGGCCCTGTGTGGATCCTGGCCGGCTGCCCCCGGGAGCCAGAGCCGGAGCCAGGAGCACTTGCAGCTGTCCCAGCTACACATCAGAACCACAAACAAACATTGTTGCCTAGCAACACCGCTTCACCCCAGCATCCCTGAGCTGAGTCAAGGGACCAGAGCCACTAGGCACTCTCCGGCCACTATTGCCTGTTCAACTCTTTCATTTCTCAGATGGGAACACTGAGGCCCAGAGAGAGGGAAGGGTCTTGTTCACGTTCACTCGGGGAGCTGGGGGCACGGCTGGGAGGGTACTCAAAGTCTTTTGCCACCTGACGTCACACACAGCCTGGACCCGTCTTCTCTGTCCTAGACAGTCCTGGGCACAAAGATGCTCAATAAATCTTGTAGACTTCAATTTTGACTTCACAACTCCAGTGTTTTTTTTTCCCAAACAGCAGTCCCACAGGGTAAGAGGCACCCGGTAACCATTCCCAGCCTTGGACTCAACCCTTGGATTTTGGGGCTCTACCCCAAGGAAATGATCCAGGAGATAAAGAGAAGCATTTGTGCAAAGATGTTCCAACAGCCCCATTTATTATCACCAAAAACTGGCAACAGCACATCTGCCTCAAACAGAGGAAGAGCTTAGCAACCGTGGGAGCTGAATGCCCGGAATGTTATTTTGCCCTTTAAATGAAAAGCAATGACATGGGTCAGGATGAATCTAGGAAATGGGTAAATGTGGGAAAGTGTGGAAAAATCAATGAGGGCAGGAGAGAAGATGCACTCAGTTTAATTCTCTAAAAGCATCTGTAAGAATATGTTAGAAGGGGTCATGGACACAGGTGGGTGGTTTAGAGTTTGAGGGGTATTCAGGTTCCTACTATGTTTTCTTTCCATTAGGACTTTCTGACTCAGGAGGTGAAGTCTCCTTGAGTTCAGAATATTCTCTAGAATCTCCAGAGAAAGCAGTAGCCTGCCTGACCTTGGCCCAGAAGCCCGATGTGTGTGTGCCCACGTGTTCTCACGCCTGCCTCTCTGGTGTGTCTGTGTGCCTGTCCATAAGTGTTTGCGTCTATGTCACAGCTGGAATCAAGATTGCCGGGAGAAATATCAATAACCTCAGATATGCAGATGACACCACCCCTACAGCAGAAAGCAAAGAGGAACCTTTTTGAAGAACCTTTTTTCATCAAGAAGAGCCTCTTGATGAAAGTGAAAGAGGAGAGTGAAAAAGCTGGCTTAAAACTCAGCATTCAGAAAACGAAGATCATGGCATCTGGTCCCAGCACTTCATGGCAGATAGATGGGGAAACAGTGGAAACAGTGGCTGACTTTATTTATGGGGGCTCCAAAATCACTGCAGATGGTGATTGCAGCCATGAAATTAAAAGATGCTTGCTCCTTGGAAGAAAAGCTATGACAAACCTAGACAGCATATTGAAAAGCAGAGACATAACTTTGCCGACAAAGGTCTGTCTTGTCAAAGCTATGGTTTTTCCAGTAGTCACATATGGATGTGAGAGTTGGACCATAAAGACAGCTGGGAGCCTAAGAATTGATGCTTTTGAACTGTGGTGTTGGAGAAGACTCTTGAGAGTCCCTTGGACAGCAAGAGCCAACCAGTCCATCCTAAAGGAAATCAGTCCTGAGTATTCATTGGAAGGGCTGATGTTGAAGTTGAAACTCCAATACTTCGGCCCCCTGATGCAAAGAACTGACTCATTTGAACAGACCCTGATGCTGAGCAAAACTGAAGGCAGGAGGAGAAGGGGACGACAGACAATGAGATGGTTGGATGGCATCACCGACTTGATGAACATGAGTGTAAGTAAACTCCGGGAGTTGGTGATGGACAGGGAGGCCTGGCGTGCTGCAGTTCATGGGGTCGCAGAGAGTCGGACATGACTGCGTGGCTGCACTTCACTGACGGTGTCTATGTCAGCGTGCCTGGCCACGTGTCTGTGTCTCTGTGCCTGTCCTTGTGTCTTCAT
The DNA here is from genome assembly GCF_023091745.1 of Budorcas taxicolor. NCBI lineage: Eukaryota > Metazoa > Chordata > Mammalia > Artiodactyla > Bovidae > Budorcas > Budorcas taxicolor. Next base: position 159,809,236 of record NC_068920.1, on the reverse strand, counting down.
GTCTGTAGGTGTCTGTGCACGTCTATGTGTGTCTCCACACACGCACGAGTTGTGTGTGTGTGTGTTAGGGCCCTGCCCAGGAGAGGAAAAAGTCAGGATTCTAGTTCCCCACCCGCCACGGCTTCTGTTTCCTCCCTCAGTGCCCTGCGCATGACCCTGCCCACCCCACCCACCTCCAGGATGGCCAGCAGAAGAGGGCAACCTCTCGCCCAGAAGAGGAGGCCTCACAGGCTCAGCCACACTGTGGAATTCAACCCTGATTGCACCAGAGTCTCCATGGAGCACCAGCGCTGCAGGTCTGCTGGCGACCCAGACCACAGCGCCTTGGCCAGGGTCGGCACAGGATCAGGAAAGAGAGGCCCTGGGCAACCCTAGCAGTTCAGGCCTCCCCCTGCCCTCTCTCAGCAGAGGACAGAGGACAGAGGACAGAGGCAACTGCAAAAGAGGGGCGTGGCTCAGCGGGGCAGAAGGGGTGTGGCGGAAAAGGGGCGGGGCTCAACTATGCGGAAGGATCTCAGGTTCTCTCATGTTCTGGAGGCAGATAGTCACCCATGACTCATCAGAATACTTTCTGAAGCAACCAGAATGCCAGCTTTGAAGCTGAGCCTTGGTGGGACGGGAGCGGCAGCGTGTCCCTGGGAGACGGAAAAGATGGAGGAGGAAGTGGGGAAGAGCAGCGGCCAGCAAGGCCACCCACTCCCCAACACCATCACTGCTTCGTGTGCGTCCCACAGGTTTTTTTTGTTGTTGTTGTTTTCACTTTTTATTTTACATTGGGGCATAGCCGATTAACAATGCTGTGATAGTTTCAGGTGGACAGCAAAGGGACTCAGGCATAGGTATACATGTATCCATTCTCCTCCAAACTCCCCTCCCAGCCAGGCTGTCTGGTAACATTGAGCAGAATTCCCTGTGCTATACAATAGGTCCTTGTTATCCATTTTAAATGTAGCAGTGGGCCCATGCTGCTGCTGCTGCTGCTGCTAAGTCGCTTCAGTCATGTCCGACTGTGCAACCTCATAGACGGCAGCCCATCAGGCTCCCCCGTCCCTGAGATTCTCCAGGCAAGAACACTGGAGTGGGTTGCCATTTCCTTCTCCAATGCATGAAAGTGAAAAGTGAAAGTGAAGTCCCTCAGTCGTGTCCAACTCTTAGCGACCCCATGGACTGCAGCCTACCAGGCTCCTCCATCCATGGGATTTTTCCAGGCAAGAGTACTGGAGTGGGGTGCCATTGCCTTCTCCCATCCCAAACTCCCTAGCTATCCCTCCTCCAGACATTTCCCCTTGTGTGTGTGCTTAGTCACTCAGTCATGTCCAACTCTTTTCAAGCACATGGCTGACCAGGCTCTTCTGTCCATGGGGATTCTCCAGGCCAGAATACTGGAGTGGGCTGCTATGTCCTCTTCCATGGATGCCCAACCCAGGGATCAAACCCAGGTCTCCCGCATTGCAGGTGGATTCTTTACTAGCTGAGCTAACAGGGAAGCCCATCCTTGCCTCACAGGTTTTTCAAATCTGCATTTTCTGGCTGAATGGCCTTGGGACCAAGGGAGCTGTGTGTCTGGTAAGACAACTGGGCTCTATTCTGTTCGGGGAAGTTGTCAGATGCCACAGGGAGGCCCAAAGAAGCACAGGAACACAGAACCCACGACTGAAGCTAAGATACAATCAAACGTCAGTGAAGTTATTATTCACAATTGCCAGCAAGAGTACACAGACCACGTGTCCATCAGCTGGTGAATAAATCAACAAAAGGTGGTCCATCACCACAACAGAATATTATTCAGTCATAAAAAAGAATGAAGTCCTGATACCTGCTACAACACGCAGAAACCGCAAAAACATGGTTCTCAGTGAAAACCGCCAGACGCAAAAAGTCACATTGTTCATGATTACATTTATGTGAACCGTCCAGAGCAGATCAATCCAAAGGCAGAAAGCAGACGAGTGGTTGCCAAGGGCTGGGCTGGGGTGGGGAACGGATGAGAAGTGGCCGCCAACCAGTGTGGGGATATTTTCATGGAAGAGGGTGCTGGAAATGTTCTAAAATTAATTGTGATGATGGTTATACAACTCAGAACTTACTAAAAAAACATATAATTGGAAAGCATGTGAATTATATCTCAATAAAGCTTTCCTATTGAAAAAAGTTGGTGAGAATTAAATGGGATAATAGATATGATGATGATAATTTTTAAAAGTTGGAAATAATGCTTTCGTTTCCAGCAGCAGCAGGAAAATGATATCAAAGGGGGTGATTTTCCACCGCTCACAATGCACCAAACAGCGCACGTTCATCACTGTATCTTGAAAGCAGGATTTAAACCGTGTCCACCTTAGGGATGGAGAAACAGGCCAAGAGGAGCCAGGGGCCACCTGAGGCCACACGACTAATACATAACCAGTCAGCATTCGCACGCAGGTCTGATTTAATGCCAGAGTCTTGGCCCTTTACCCCAGCCCCAACCCCCCCAGGCATATTTTGCCTCTTCATGTAGGTGAACTCCCGGAATCTCATAAATCTCAAGAGAAAGCCATAAGCCAGCAAGAAGTGGAGGGGGCAAGGGAGAAGGAACAGAACGAAACTCTAGGATTGCAAAAGCAGCTTTCACAGATTTATGGCTCCCGGCTGGTCTATTAACGTATCACAACAAGGAGGGGTGAACAAATGGGAATTGCGATTCTCCATTTCAGTAACAAGCCAGAAACAAACAAGCACCCGCCGGCAGCTGTCCAGCCAAGGAGCCAGGACCGGGCTTTCTGGGGAGAGAGGCAGGTTCCTTTGGCCCCCACTCCCACCCACAACACAGAGCCGCCAAAGACCCCGGAGGGCATGCGGGTGGGGGCGGCACGGAACCAGCCCCGTCATGGACCCCAGCAGCATTCAGGTGTGCAGGCTTCCAGGACCGGGAGGTTCACCAAACAGATGTTCGGAGAGGAGAGCCCCGTGTGTGGGTGTTGGGGTGGGGGGGGTGGAGGCTGCACTGCAGGCTGCTCTGAGACCTTCTCCATCTGGAACGTCTCAGAGACCTCGCCAGGACTGATGTCACCAGCTGGAGCTGCCCCCTCACCCACCCCCACCCCACGAGAGTCAAGGGCTCCAGCAGTTCTGAGGCCTTCTTGTTGGGAACCACCCTGCCCTACCTCCCTGTCTGAGGGTGGGGGTTTGGCCTGGCTTTGAAGGACAGCCTCCTTCCTCTCCCCCCAACTCCCAGGACCTCTGAAAGCCTGGCTGCCAGACACCAGGTCAGAGGAGTAGGCGAAGATGGAGAGCACGTGTCTTGCCCAGGAAGCGGTCCCGAACGTGGCGTTCCAACTTTGCTAGCTGAGTGAACATGAGCAGCTCACTCCACCTGGCTGAGCCTCGTTTCCACTCGGTAGCAAGTGCTGCTGAGCAGATAGGAGGCGATCCTGCAGGCATCGCCCCTTGGCTGTGCGGGGAGGGCCATGTGCGTGTTACTTCAGAGGGCTCGCCCTTCTGAAGGGCATCCATGCTCCCTTAGAGGCCAATGGGTGAAAAGCACTGCCTGAGGAATCAGTTGCGTATTCCCCCAGGGGCTGTCCACAGGGTTCTACACACCAGCTGGTCACTGGACACCTTGAGGCCAGTTTCCCCAAACATCAAGCTCTGTCCATCCCCGGGCCCGAGGCCACGCAGCTGGGGTTACCTGTCGGTGATGGGCAGCATGGGGCGGGAGTCCTTGGTCCAGGTGACCAGTGGGGGTGGAGAGCCCTGGGCCTCACAGTCAAGGGTCACTTCATCACCAGCCTTGGCCGTGACCCTCAGAGGCTTGTCTGCTTCATGTGATCCATTCACAAGGATCCTGGGCTTGGCTGTTGGTGGAAGGATGCAGGGACTGTGAGCAGGGCGGGAAGCCATGGGATGCGGCCTGCAGAGGACCAGCGTGGCTTCCCTAGGAAGCTGAGGTGGTACTGCCACCCTGGACGTGCGGAGGACGGTGGGCTCTGCTATATTGGGAGAGTGTAGGTTTCGGGTTGGACTCAGATCTGATGGTTTCCCCCAGCCACCCCTCCGCCTATCCACCCCACCCTCTTTCTGGAAGCTCATCTTGCTTTGCTGACCTCAACATGGTCCCTCCTGCCCCAACGTCTATGTCCCTCTAGCTTCTTTCCATCCTGCTCCGCTTCCCTGGGGGCACTCTGGCAGGTTCTTTCCTCCCTCCTTTCTCTCCCTTCTTGGCCTGAATCATCCCATTTATCCTCAGGAATAAATGGAATTAACCATCAGCTGATGCCCAATCTCCCTCCATGCTTAGGGCCCAAGGGGAACCCTGGTTCCAAACAGTTCAATACACACTTAATTATTTAATGGCAGTTGTGATGGGCACTAAGAAGGGGACATTCCAGAGAGTTCAGCCTGAGGGATCAGAGAGCTCTGAGATCTGACTGATGGGAGAAGTCAGTGGACCAGAAGTGAGGGAAGGGCATGCAAACAGAAGGAACCGTTTGTGCAAAGGCCCTGAGGTAGGATGGGTCATTTAAGAAATTGAAAGGTGGCCAGAGGTTCTGGGCACTAAGGGTCAAAGAGTCGTGGAGAAAGGTGGGCAAGGGGGCTGCTGAGGGGTGGGAGTCCAGTGTAGGGCCTTGCGTCTTCCCCAGGCTTGTTAATACAAAGGTCTCTCCCCCTCCCCATCCATTTACTGAGCTGGAACCACTCTTGGAGCATGGGGACACTGCTGGGGACAGTCCTCAGAGGGAGGATGGCTTTGATCTTCAGACAGGAAAAGTTTAGAGGCAGGGCTGCTGACCGGGTGCCAGGAAGATGCAGGGGAGGTCAGACTGAGCATGCCCCTGCCTCCACACCTGCCCGGCCCCTCTCCCAGGACAGGGGTGGCCATCACTCACTGTTGACAGAAAGCCGCATCTCCTGGCTGGAGAAGCCCACTGTATTGGTGGCTGTGCAGACATAGGCCCCTGCGTCCTGGACAGACGGCCAGGGGATGACCAGGGTGCCATCCTTGCTCACGTTGTAGTGGGGATCCCCGGAGGCCAGGGCATTGGTCTCCTGCAATGGAGTCACAGGGGACATCAGCAAAGCCCACCTCCCACGGCAACTTGCATCGCTCCTCTCCCCATGATCACTGGGCCTACCTCTCTGGTTACCTTTATGGTAACAGGCTTCACCTACCTTGGTCCAGGTGATGGTGGGGGTGGGAACTCCTGAGGCTACACAGGGGAGAGAGGCTGGAACGCCTTCATTGGTGATGTGGTGGGTGGCAGTGGGCTGGATTCTAGGTGGCACTTTTAAAAACAAACCAATTTCATAAACCAGAGTTCACAGCAGCATTGTTCACAATAGCCAAAAGGTGGAAACAATCCAAGTAGCCAGCAGAGGGGGATGGATAAACAGAATGTGATGTGTACGTATGGAATATTATGCAGCCCTAAAAAAGGAACAACTGTCTGATACATAGTACAACATGGATGAACCTTGACAATATTATGCAAAGTGAGATAAGCCAGACATGGAAGGACAAATACTTAAGATTACACTTACAGGAGATACCGTGAACAAGCAAGCTCATAGAGGCAGGAAGCAGAATGGCGGTGGCCAGGGGCTGGGGGAGGGGAAACACGGAGTTGGCAGGTACAGTTTCAACTTGGGAAGCTGAAAAAGTTCTGGAGATGGATGGTGGTGATGGTTGTGAAACTGTGTCCCATGGAGTTAAAAACCCATCCCAAAACTGAGCCCCATGGGGTTAACAATACCGGCAACTAACAGAAATTCTTGAGCTTATCTTACAGCTTGCTGCCTACCCTTCTGCTTGAGCCTACCTTCGCTGAGCAAGCTCGCTTAATTGTTTCATTGCAAATTGCATATCCTCCAAGCTTCGTGTAGCCTAAACCATAAGATGTTTGTCTGAGTTGTTTTCCAGGAAAACAACTGGACGTCAGCTGTGTTTAGTTAGAGTACAAGCCAGCTAAGACTGATTGGGACCACTGACCCTAAAAGTGTGTCTACGCAGGTGTCTGATAAGTGACTTTCTGACATCAGAGGGCCAAAAGCCCCACCCTCAGATCATGCTAGGCGTCTCCATTTTTGGACATGCATCTCATGGAGAAGCAAGTCAGCCAGGCACACCTGCACAGAACAATGATGACCTCGCCCTTTCCCTACCTGCAGCCACCTTTTCCCATGCCTTTGGCCACCTCATGCGAAGAGTTGACTCATTGGAAAAGACCCTGATGCTAGGAGGGATTGGGGGCAGGAGAAGGGGACGACAGAGGATGAAATGGCTGGATGGCATCACCGACTCGATGCACATGAGTTTGGGTGAACTCCAGGAGTTGGTGATGGACAGGGAGGCCTGGCGTGCTGCAATTCATAGGGTTGCAAAGAGTCGGACACGACTGAGCAACTGAACTGAACTGAACTGAAGACCACCTTACTTCTTTAATAAATATCCTAAGCCTCTGGCCTTTGGGGAGGCCAATCTGAGACTTAGTCTCCTGTCTCCTCACTTGACTGCCATGTGAACACACCCTTTCTCTGCAGTAAACCTCAGCATCTCAGTGTTCTGGCTTGCTGCATTCTGGGCAAGGGTCTTCTCAGATGGTGCTAGTGGTAAAGAACCTGCCTGCCAATGCAGGAGACATAGAGACACAGGTTTGATCCTGGGTCAGGAAGATGCCCTGGAGGAGGGCATGGCAAGCCACTCCGGTATTCTTGCCTGGAGAATCCCAGGGACAGAGGAGCCCGGCGAGCTACGATCCATCGGGTGGCAAAGAGTCAGACATGACTGAAGCGACAGTACACACAAGCATGCATGCTGGGCAAATGAGCCTGCTGGTGCAGCAACGTGATGCCGCTTATGCTACTTAATTTATGCCACTGAACTGTACACTTTAAAATGGTTAAAATGGTAAGCTTTATATCATGTATACTTTATCATGATTTTTTAAAAATAACATTGTAGCAGGAGGATACAGCCACCACTGCTGTAAATTCATGTCCCAGACAGAGGGCAGCCTGTGTCTAGGAACCAGCTGTGCCTTTTCTTCACTGTGGGACTTCAGATAAATCACTTAATCTTTTGGTACCCATATTCCTTGATCAGCAAAAAAAAAAAAAAGCTAAATTAACCTCAATTCCCTGCTCACTCTCTGGGGATGGACAGATGAGAAGCGGCAAGCAAGAATGTTCACAGGACACAGTGAACTTGAAAACAAGTGCAGAATCCATCCTGGGAACCATCCAGATTTTCAGGCATTAAAACGGGGCAGGGCGGGGGCGGGGGGGAGGTGTCTGCAGGAGGAGCAGTGGAAGGGAACTGGGCATGGAGAAATCAGACCCAGGAGGGAGGCCAGAAGCCAAGGGCTCTGATGGTAACACTAAGTTCCTTCGGGGGAATGCCCTTCTGGATTCTCCCAGGTGGCCAAAGCCAGCAAGTCAATCAGAATTTGTTGAATGGAAGTGAAATGAGCCAGGAGAGCAGAGCTTGATCGCTGCTCCCACAGAGGGGGCTGTGTGCAGGGCAGGAATTGAAGGGGAGGCTTCCTGCAGAGGCAGCCCTCACTGATGCTATGATTTGCTGTTACCTCCGTCTTGGAGCCCCAGCTTCCTTAACTTCAGAGCGTGGAGGCTCTTAAATGCTCCGCTTCGAGCAGTTGGGAAAACTAACATGCACAGACCCTCTTAGAGGTCTGGACCTGGCACATATCCCACCTTTGGTCACTGTATTTAATTGGAAGTATAAGGAGACAGGGCAGTTGGGTTCTAGACCCAGCCTCCTTCTGAGCTTCGATTTTCCGCTGCAAAACGAGGACCGGGAGTTCTTCCCACTCATCCCTCGGGGGTTTAATAAAACAAGTGAAACAAACAAACAGAAAAAGGGTATTGATGTATGCGGTGACTGGACTTAAACTTCTTGTTTTATGTTAAAAAGAACCTGGTTGGGTGTGAAGGGAAGCAGGGCCCCTCCCACACTGTGGATGGGAAAGTGGGCAAATACACGAAAAGCCCTAAAAAATGTGCAGTCTCCGTGAGTCAAAACTCAATTCCACATCAATAGTGTATCCTAGGGAAAGACCTGGTCACATGGGCAAAGGTGGGGCATCAGGACGTTTATCCCCAGGGGTTCACGCAGGTGAGACACTGGACAGGGCGGGGGGGGCAGGTTAGATACACCTGGTCCATCCAGACAGGGGACACGCAGTCCAAAACCAATGCTTCTGAGTCTTATTAGCAGAAAGCATGCCATATATTGTCACAAGAAACACTCAGGTTGTAAGACGGTAATATTACTCCAGCTGGTTTCTAAATATTTCTATGTACATGTATATGAAGAATTCATATTTATATACAGAATAATTTATATACAGAATAATTTATATACAGAATTTATATACAGAATATATATCATGCAAAAATAACATATACAAGACATATAAAGAATATTTATAATGTATATGTATGTTTATAATATATAAATGTGTATAAATATATATATACAGTGTGTGTCGTGTATATGTGTACATGTGAAGCTCATGTGTGTATAAAGTATGAATGATACACAACAAATGTAAGATTATTCTGGTATTATAGAAAGTTGATTTTGTTTTGGAGTTTTTTTGCTTTTGGGGGGAGTTTTTTGGTCCAGTCTTTAAATTTCCTACTGTGAATATGTACAATGCGTGCAAGCAATCTCTTTAAACAAAGGTGTTCAAGATCAAGTTCCCCTTGGGCACCTTCACCCATCCCGTCCTGCCCCCCGCCACCAGCCCAGGACTCACCCTGGACAACCAGCTGCACGTCTCTATGGTGAGAGCCAGCCGTGTTGCTGACCACACAGCTGTACCTGCCGGCGTCCTCCAACAACACCTGGTCAAGGTGGAGGCTGCCGTCTGCCCGGACGGAATGCCGGCTGCCTGGTGGGAGCTGGTGGGGGCGAAGAAGAATCAGCTTGGACCAAGGGCCCCACTCGGAGCCACTAAGAAAACTCCAGAAACCTCACTGCCCACCAGCCCAACAGGGAACAGCCTGGGTAGAGAGGCCAGGGGCTTGCAAAGAGGGTGGGGGCCTGGGGGTGACACTCTCATCCCTTCCTGAATAGTCATGAGACCCCACAGACCCTCGGGGCCAGGTGGATGTGACCCCCAGCATACCCTTGAGCCTGCTCGCCCAAGGTCCACCGGTCCAGGGCAGGACACCTGACCCAAGGGCACTGAAAGGAGCCCCTCCCAGGAGGGTAGGCTTGGGGCCAGAGCCCTCACTGAGTCAGCACTGGAGCTCTGAGGCCCATGCACACCAAGGCCACAGAGAGGAGGGACAGCCCGTGCCTGGGGAGAGAACCGAGCCATGCAGAGTGGAGCGGAGGTGCGGCCGCATCAGCTGTGGTCCCAGAGAGAGCGGCTCCTGGCGACTGGCCTGGTGTGTCCCCATCAGGACTAGGGTGGGGCAGGGGAGGCTAGTCCAGAATGGGGCCTGGGGCCACCTCTGCAGAGATGCCCAGCCAGTCTATCCTTGGTGAGGACTGTTCCGCCAGGTGAGCCTGCTCTGGGCTTCCCTGTCTCTGTCCCTCTAGGCTGGCTGCACATTCTGCTCTCGGGTTCTGGGAGACGCCCCCAGGCTGTCTTGGGACCCCTTGGGGCTGAGTGAGCTTGAGGGGGCTTCTGCTCTTTGCCCCTGGCATCTGGGCAGGTGCAGGCCTACCCAGTGTCCCTGCTGAGCTAAAACAAGCTTTGCATCTCCGGTCACTCCGTGTCCTGGCGTGGACAAGGCCCAGGGCCACCCCTTCCCCTCATGCCCATCGGATTCTACTGGGGAACGCTCCTCCCTGCCCCAGCCCGTGTGCCCAGGCAGGGTCCTCCTCCTGGTGATCCTGCAAAGGGGGTCACCCCCGTGATCAGCCTCCACAAAGCCTGCCCGCTCCGCGAGTTGAACACTGTCTGTCCCCTTGCGTTAGGGGCCGGGACAGCGGGGCCAGGACCAGCAGTCTGCCCACACAGCTGCTGCCTCCCCTGGGTGTCCGGCATCTTCTGGGGTGTCTTCTGGGGTGAGGGCACCTTTTTTATAACTTCCTGGGCACACGAACCTCAGATGTCTGAGGACAGACCGGAGAGGGAAAGGAGTGAACGGAGAAGGGAAATAGAGGGACCCGGGTGGCTCAGCGGCAAAGAATCCGCCTGTCTGTGCAGGAGCCTCAGGTTCAGTCCCTGAGAAAGGAAGACCCCCTGGAGGAGGAAATGGCAACCGACTCCAGTATTCTTGCCTGGGGAATCCCATGGACAGAGGAGCCTGGCGGGCTACAGTCCGTGGGGTCTCAAAGAGTCGGACACAACTTAGCAACTAAACAACAGCAACAACAAAGAAAACCAGATCAGTGGGGGCGGGTGAAGCAGCCACTGTGCGCCCAGCAGTGCCAGGCGGCTGGGCAAATGCTCCGTTGCACAGACCTCGTCTCCGTCCTGGAAGCATCAGAACGGGGGCGATGGACGAATGCCTTGTGTCCATGCCCCCACTAAACTGCTGTTCCCCAGTTGCAGCACAAGTGAAGCACAAGCTCCTCCAGTCAAGGACTCGAGAGGGTGAAGGATGCTATTAGTGCATTATCAGAGAAAGTTCTGGAAAGAGGCAGGGAAGGGAGAAGACACTCCAAGGGAACCGCAAAGCAGAGGCCAAGGTGTGAGCGTGACAGCCCCTTCCTCCCTGCAACACTGCCCGTGGCACCCAGAGGGGCCCAGCACTCACAGGCATGCCGGCCTTGAGCCAGCGCCGCTCGGGGCGGGGCCTCCCAGCCAGGATGATACAGGGCAGAGACACCGGCTGCCTCTCCAGCACCCGGACAGTGGGGGCGCTGCTGGCAATCTGTGGGGGCACTGCAGGGAGAGGAGACGGCGTCAGTACACTGGCTTCCCGTGGGAACCAGGGCCCTCATTTCCCTCTGCTCCTCCCCAGGGCACCCAGAGAGGCATCAGGATTGGGGACCCCAAAAGGGTCAAAGGGCACACTTCTTGGGGCACACTACCCTGAAAGTAGGGGTCCAGATGCTCTTCTAGGGGAGCCTGGCTGTGGACACTCCTGTCCCAAAGGACGGGCAGCCATGGGGGCCTCCCCAGAGGGCCCATGTCCCCACCAAACCCCTCCTCTCCAGATCCACCAGCGAACCGTGTCCAGTCACGAGGAGGTAGGCCTCCGCCTGGACCTTCCCAAAGACGTTCTCAGCTTCGCAGACATACGGGGCCTGGTCTTCGGGGACCACACCTGAAGGGCAGGAAAAGGCAGGCCTGACTGCCAGAGCATGTCCTGCCTTCAGTGCCCACAGGCCCCAGCTCCCCAGGCGCCAACAGCGCCCTTGGCACAGCCCGGCCCTGCAGAGGCCAGGTGGGAGGGCTGGGGTGGCGAGGAGGAGAAGGATAGGGAATACAGCCAGGCCTTGGAAAGGTGAGAAGGCCTAGGCTTGACTCATGAGTAGAACGGGGATAATTTAGGGATCAATAGATGATGCAACTATAGTGCTCAGCATCCGGCCTGGCACAGTAGGGAAAATGATGGTGATGAGCGGTGATGGTGATGGAATTGATAAAGATGAAGATGACAATGAGGAAGATGATCGGTGACGATGGTGGTGACAATGATGATGGTGATGATCATGGTGAGGATGGTGGGGATGGTGATGGCGGTGATGATGGAATTGATAATGATGAAGATGATAATGAGGAGAAGATGGTGGTGACGATGATGATGGTGAGGATGATGGTGATGATGGTGAGGATGGTGAGGATGGTGATGGCGGTGATGATGGAATTGATAATGATGAAGATGATAATGAGGAAGATGGTGGTGACGATGATGATGGTGAGGATGATGGTGATGATGGTGAGGATGGTGGGGATGGTGATGGCGGTGATGATGATGGAATTGATGAAGATGAAGATGACAGTGAGGAAGATGGTGGTGACAATGATGATGGTGAGGATGGTGATGATGGTGAGGATGGTGAGGATGGTGATGGCGGTGATGATGGAATTGATAATGATGAAGATGATAATGAGGAAGATGGTGGTGACGATGATGATGGTGAGGATGGTGGGGATGGTGATGGCGGTGATTGATGATGGAATTGATAAAGATAAAGATGATAATGAGGAAGATGATGGTGACGGTGGTGACAATGATGATGGTGATGATCATGGTGAGGATGGTGGTGATGGTAAGGATGGTGATGGTGGCGATGATGGCTATCACACAGAACACTTAACACGTGTCAGACACTGTGCTAAGGGGCTTCCGTGTGTCACTCACACAGCAGCTCCTTAAGGTGGACTGTTGTTAAAGCCAGGGTGGGAGGTCCTGTCACCATCACTGGTGATGACTGGTTCAGAGGGAGTGGAATGGCGTGACCAGAGTCACTCGGCTGCACTATGACCTGCATCAGCCTGACCCATGGCCAGCTCTGGGGGTCAGTGTCCTGCTCCCAGTTGCCCAGTCTGGGGGGCCTAGGGCGTCAGAAGCCATTCTGTCTCCCCTGCCCACACCTCCCCCCAGCCCCAGTATCTTACTTTCAAAGAACAGCACTCCTGCATCGGGCCCACCCAGTCCTGCTGCCCAGCCCGGGCCCCAGAGGCTGGTCATCTCCCACGGCGCCAGGTGATGGTAGGTGGTGGGCGACCCGTGGCCCGGCACGCCAGGAGGGCGCTCCTCCCCCAGTTCCACAGTGACGTCCTGGGGTGGCTCCAGGAGCTGGGGTGCATCTGCAGTGAGGGGACAGTCAGCCTTGCCCAGTGGCTGGACCCGCTCAGCCCCCAAGGGCACCGTTCCAAGGCCTGCCTGCTCGCCCCTCGCTGAGGGATTTCCCTCTTCCAGCCCCTCCCTCAAGAACCTAACTCATATCCAGGGCTCCAGGGCCAGCTTGAGCTTGGCAAGGTGCAGCCCTGACGGGCTCCTGGAGACGAAGAGGCAGAGCGAGCAGCCTTCAGAGGGATGAAGTCCTCAGACCCCACAGGGCGTCTCGGGGACCCCGCCTTGTCCAGCCACCCAGGGAGCAACACGCCTGCTCCTTCAGGCGACATCTCCCGGGAAGCCAGCTTGGAGGGGCTGCAAGTCATGCCTGACCACAGGAACCTCACCAGCTCTGAGGGCACCACCCCCCCCCCCCACCACGCCTTCCTCCTGGGCCACCAGAGCTTCTCTTCACGCATCTCCTGGACTCTGGCCACCAGTTCCATGACCCCAAACAGCCAACTTCATAGGGAGGTTCTAGCTCATCTTTACTTCGCAACATCCTTCTCTGCTTGTTGAACGTCTTGTAATAAGCATATAAATCTCTACTACAAAGTCAAAACAGGCCTATAAATAACTTGACCTTAGACTTTATGGTCCAAATGGGACACTGGAGAGTGAAAAGGGCCATCATAATAATTACACCAGGATAACAGACGTAAACAAGGGCGCCTGAATTATAAAAAAAATTCAAGCATCACATAAGGGTTTAGCCTTCATTTTCACTCCACATACTTCAAACCTCACGTCCCTGCCACTGTTAATGGTTTGTAGTGTTTCTTTCAAAGTTTTTTCTCCTAAGCATTGTCTTATTTTTATGATGGGGAGTGGGGCATGGAAGTAATTTATTTCCCCAAACAGAGACTCATAATCCTTTCCATGCTTCTGCTGGCCAGAAGGTGGCCCAACTCCAGACAGGTCCAGGCCCCGTTCCCTGCAGCTTCTGGGCACTGCCCTCAGAGCCCTGTCCCCAGACCCCTGACCAGGAAGGACCCCAGCCTGTTCCGAACCCATCACATCCAGCATGGAGGAAAATCCTCCACCCCTTTGTTCTTGCCGTCTCTCTCCAGAAATCTCCCCCTTCCATCCAAATCATGACATCAAATTTCCCTCTTGGCCTCGGGGAGCAGGGGAGTTCCAGGGATATAAACACAACTTGGAAAATCGCTGCAAGGAGGAAGATAGTCTTGGACCTGAGCTCAGACACCACCCGCAAGTCACTTTTCTTTCTCACTGGGGCCTGGCAGCTGCAGCAGCTGAGAATCCAAGCAAGTATCTGCTCCGGGTGCCTCAGATGGGGTCACTGGTCCTGCAAAGCCCTGGCCCTGGGGATACAGCTTTCTTATTCCCCTCCCCCAACCCTGAGTAGGTACCTCCAGGGCCAGGTACCCCCCAGAGCCTGCCCTCCTCGGCTCTACCCAGAGCACTGCAGGACCCAATTCAAACCTCCCTCCTCCCGCAGGCCTCTCTCTCAGTCCCCGTTTTTTCCACGTTGCCTCTTGACCCTCTCCTTCCACAGCCAAAGAACCCCACTTTTTCTCCCAAATGTGAGGTATTAAAAAGTACAACCCTCCTTCCCATTCTCCTCCCAATCCTGAACATCACCTCCCTTCGCAAGAAGGGACAGTTGACTTATAATAGTAAGCGAATATCAGAGGGTTCCGGGCTTCCCTGATAGCTCCGCCTGCAGTGCAGGAGACCCTGGTTCAATTCCTGGGACGGGAAGATCCGTTGGAGAAGGGATAGGCTACCCACTCCAGTCTTCTTGGGTTTCCCTTGTGGCTCAGCTGGTAAAGAATCTGCCTGCAATGCGGGAGACCTGGGTTCAATCCCTGGGTTGGGAAGATCCCCTGGAGAAGGGAAAGGCTACCCACTCCAGTATTCTGGCCTGGGGAATTCCACGGACTGTATGGTCCATGGGGTCACAAAGAGTTGGACATGACTGAGAGACTTTCATGTCACATCAAAGGGTAGCATCTGGAATGCCTACTCCGTGACAGGCAAGATGGTGGTACTTTAGAAACATGACTTCATTCACAGTCTCAGTAAACTCACGGAGTGGGTATTCTTACAACCCCATTTTGTTGTTGTCTTTTAGTCACTAAGTTGTGTCCAACTCTTTGCAGCCCCATGGACTGCAGCATGCCAGGCTTCCCTGTCCTTCACTGTCTCCTGGAGTTTGCTCAGACTCCTGTCCATTTAGTCGGTGATGCCATCCAACCATCTCATCTTCTGTTGCCCCTTCTCCTCCTGCCCTCAATCTTGATCTTCCCAGCATCAGGGTCTTTACCAATGAGGTGGCTCTTCACATCAAGTGGCCAGAGTATTGGTGCTTCAGCATCAGTCCTTCCAATGAATATTCAGGGTTGATTTCCTTTAAGATTGACTAATTTGATGTCCTGGCTGTCCAAGGGGCTCCCAAGAGTCTTCTCCAGCACCACAATTCGAAAGCCCATTTTACAGATGGGGAAACTGAGGGTCAGAGGGATTAAGACACCTGCCCCAGGTGCAGTTCAAAGTCAATGGTAGAGCTGGGGTCGGAGTCCAGACCCGGCTGCTGCTAAGGCCCAGGCTGTCAGCCACTGCACCCCTGCATCTCATGGGTACTCAGGGGCAACTTGGCACTTCTTCACTCCTCTCTCAGAGGTGCAGCCAGCTAAATTACAGAATCAGATCCCGTCCCTAAAACTGCAACTCTGTCTCCTGTGCAGCCTTCCCTCTGCTCATCACTGGAGCCTCCAAATAAGGCAGGACCCCAGAACCCTGCACACCAGAGCTGGGGGTCCTCTGGTCCCTTTACTGTGCAGATGGGAGACTGAGATGCAAAGCTGGGCCCACGTGGGGCCCATGCTGGTCCTGCAGCATCTGGAGGTGGGGCGGGCTGCCAGCCCCGTGCCCTTCCCAGGGTCCCATCCATGAGGCTCAGCCACCTCTGCTTTCAGGCTGCAAGCCCCCTCCTCAGACTCTCAGGTGCCCCCTGCAGGGAGGGACCATGAGCTATTTCCGCAGCCCCCAGGTTTTCCCAGGAACGGCCCTGTTTGCCTCGACCTTGAGAGGTTTCCGGGGCAGGAGCTGTGAGTGCCCTGAGACAGCTGGACACACAGCAGCCGCCGTGCTCTCTAAGCTCATCATCTGACGGCTGCAGTGCGTTTGCAGGGAGGCAGCTCTGTGTGGGGAACCAGAAAACTGCCCCGTGAAGGATGCCAGCCACCAGCCTGGGAGGGGGCAGGACAGGAGGGTGTGGCCAAAGCTGAGACTTCTCAGCACGGATGAGCTATTCCCTCCACCCCCAGGGACTCTCCAAGGAAGTGACATTGACAGAGGTGATGACTTCTTACTTGGCCCTCCAGGCAAGGGCCACTAGCCTGAAGGCCTGAAGCTTGGGCAGGGCCCCTCCCCACCCCCACTTCACGGCCTCACCCGTGGATGAACCCCTTCACCACTCTGGACCTCGGATCCCCCTCCAGAAAGAGATAACTATATTCTCCCCAGTTCTAGAGTTTTTTATCATCATCTGGGGATCCTGCAACCCCCCAGTCTCCTCCACCATCCTCCCAGTTCCCATGGCCCAGAGCCCTGGGTCAGAGCTTGTGGGGATGTGTCAGCTTGGGAAACGGAGCTCTAATCAGTCTTGACTCAGCCTGGCAAGAAGGAGGACGGGGGACCCAGGCCCAAAGACTCGGCCGATGGGCAGGGTGACCACAGGAGAGACTGGCCTCAGGCCCTGCCCTGTTTATAGAAGGATTCCAGGGTCTCTTGGAAGGAGACAGGCCTGGGGATGGCTGCCACAGCCCCCACCTGGGAAGACCCCTTTCCCCACAGAAAGACCCTGCGGTGGAGCCTGGAGCCTCAGCTCCACTGGCCAGAAGTGCAGGATGACTCTCCTCCCTAAACAAACAAACAAACAAACAATCTTAAAATCTTAAACTGTATTTTATGACTGTTTATAAAGACAAACACAATCCAGGCTGGGTTCATTTTCATCTACTTATTCTTCACTTTTTTTTTTTTCCTCCTGATGGCAAAAGAAGTTAAAATCAGAGCCCTGTCCAGCAGCCCTAAAAGGGTCATGGGCTCTGGGCCCTTGCCTGATGGAGAAGCAGCCCGGATGCTGGCCCCAGAGCCCAGCTGTGTTTCTCTCCTGCTCCCCTTGGCTGGCTGGAGGGGCTTTGCTTTCATAGACGCACACCCGCCGTCCCCTGCTCACCCACCCAGCAACCAGAGGCTTCCAAGTCAGGGATGAGAAGCAGAGACGAAAATGAGCCAGTGGAAAGAGGGCTGAGTGGGGACTTCCCTGGTGGTCTGGTGGTTATGAATCTGCCTTGCAGTGCAGGGGCCGCAGGTTCAGTCCCTGGTTGGGGAACTAAGATCCCACATGCCGTGGGCCAACAAACCCCAAGCACCACGACTGCTGAGCCCACACGCCGCAACTAGAGAAGCATGCGCACCACACGGCGATCCTGCGTGCCGCAGCTAAGAGCCGACGCAGCCAAATAAATGAGAGTTCCGAAAGTAAAGAAAGAGGGCTGAGCGAACACCGTTTCAAGAGAAACCAGCAGGACGAAGGGAACTTGGGTCAGAGCAGTTTTAAAATAGTAGAAAGAGCACTGAGCTCTGGGGGGCACTGGGGGCACTGGGGATGGCCATGGAGCCTGGTCACCAGCCACGGGACAATCACTCCGTCTCACTCTGCCACACCAGGCCCTTGTCATCGGGCCCGGCCCCCTGTACACTGAGTATTTATTTCAATCAAGTCCTGAGTGAAGCACATTCTCATTAAATCTCTCACGGACCTTGTGAATAAGCCTCTGTCATCAGCAGCCCCATTTTACAGATGAGGAAGGCAAGGCCCAGGAAGGTAAATAACTTGGCCAAACAAGCAGCAGGCCCTGGACCTCGATCCGGGACTCCTGTCTGACAAATGCCAGGCCCAGAGGGGAGAGACCCTCAAAGTCTGGTCCACAGTGTGGGCACTCCCTGGCAGGTCAGGGGAAGGCTGCCCTCCTTTCTGTACCCTGCCCCCAACGCCAATACCTCCAGGAAGCCAGTTCCCAGCTGAACAGCAGGAAGTGGGCATAGTGCCCCCATTCTTGGCCCTGCAAGGCTCTGGCAGCCTGGCCAGGAAGGCCGCACCACAGCTGCCACCCAGATGGGCAGGAAATTCAATTTCCCACCACCACTGCCAGGCCAGCTCTCCCCAGACACACAGGTGTTGGGCCACAGTCCACCCCCGTCCCTGACCTCAAGGCCAGAGGCCACACTGGCCCCGTGCTCCAGATGCCTGCCTCTCGGGTGCCCTCCACCTCGCCCCTCCTCTGATATGGGGGAAATGGCCTCCAGACAAAGGCTGCCAGGTGAAGGAACAGGATCAGGCAGGCGGGTCAGCCTGGGCCCGCAAAGAAATAAGGCTTTGCTGAAAAGGAATCAGACACGGAACAAAGGAGGACCGCTTGTAACAACACCCAGGGCTGCCATCCCTGGAGCGCCTTCTCTGCCTACCCAGAACCCACCGAGTAATCACAGTGACAGTAACATCTATCAGAGCCCTTCTTGTCCAAGGCCTTTCCTATCTCCTACTCACACAACAGCCACAAACATTTTGTAAGTGAGCAGCCCAAGGCTCAGAGTAGAGAAGCAACGTCCAAGCTCACCCTGCTGGGAGCATCAGGACCAAGTCCCAGGACTAAAAATCCCTGACCCTGGGTTCAGATTCTGCCACTCCCCCAGATGTGTGATCCTGGACTGGTCACTTAACCTCTCTGCGCCTCATTCCCCATCTATGAGAGGATAAAGCGGAACCCACTGCGAAGGGCTGTCATGAGGATGACAGGTTAGTACATGAAGCGTGCTTAGACCTGGCCTTGCTACAGGGCAGATTTCACGGAAGACTTGTTATATTTTTATCATCAGGCCCTATGGTTTTCCACACCCACCCCCACCCCCACCCAAGAGCCCAGCCACACAGACAGGGAAAGTCTGAGCACATCATTCTCCTTAGAAACCACTCACGACCTCCTCAGGACAAAGCCCAGACGCCACCCGGGCTCCCTAGCCGAAGGCCGGGAGTGACCCGCAGCTGGGCAGCCGGCCGCCTCGGCCTCGCCCCTCCCCGCCCTCGCGCCTCGCTCTCTGCCTGGCTTCTCTTGCCTGGGGGAGAGCTGCACACGCTGTTCTCTTTGCCTGGAACACTGTCCCCGCAGCTTGTCAGTTCAGCTCAGTTCAGTTCAGTTCAATTCAGTCGCTCAGTCATGTCCAACTCTTTGCAACCCCATGAACCGCAGCACGCCAGGCCTCCCTGTCCATCGCTGACTCCCAGAGTTTACCCAAATTCATGTCCATTGAGTCGGTAATGCCATCCAACCATCTCATCCTCTGTCATTCCCTTCTCCGCCTGCCCTCAGTCTTTCCCAGCATCAGGGTCTTTTCCAACGAGGCAGCTCTTCGCATCAAATGGCCAATGTATTGGGAGTTTCAGCTTTAGCATCAGTCCTTCCAATGAACACCCAGGTCTGATCTCCTTTAGGATGGATTGGTTGGATCTCCTTGCAGTCCAAGGGACTCTCAAGAGTCTTCTCTAACATCACAGTTCAAAAGCATCAATTCTTCAGCACTCAGCTTTCTTTTATAGTCCAACTCTCACATCCATACCTGACCACTGGAAAAACCATACCCTTGACTAGACGGACCTTTGTTGGCAAAGTAATGTCTCTGCTTTTCAATATGCTGTCTAGGTTGGTCATAACTTTCCTTCCAAGGAGTAAGCGTCTTAATTTCATGGCTGCAGTCACTATCTGCAGTGATTTTGGAGCCCCGCTAAAAAAAAATTAAGTCAGCCACTGTTTCCACTGTTTCCCCATCTATTTGCCATGAAGTGCTGGGACTGGGATGCCATGATCTTAGTTTTCTGAATATTCAGCTTTAAGCCAACTTTTTCACTCTCCTCTTTCACATTCATCAAGAGGCTCTTTAGTTCTTCTTCACTTTCTGCCATAAGGGTGGCGTCATCTGCATATCTGAGGTTATTGATATTTCTCCCAGCAATCTTGATTCCAGCTTGTGTTTCTTCCAGCCCAGCGTTTCTCATTATGTACCCTGCATATAAGTTAAATAAGCAGGGTGACGATATACAGCCTTCACGTACTCCTTTTCCTATTTGGAAACAGTCTGTTATTCCATATCCAGTTCTAACTGTTGCTTCCTGACCTGCATACAAGTTTCTCAAGAGGCAGGTCAGGTGGTCTGGTATTCCCATCTCTTTCAGAATTTTCCACCGTTTATTGTGATCCACACAAAGCAGAAGTAGATGTTTTTCTGGAACGCTCTTGCTTTTTGATGATCTACTGGATGTTGGCAATTTGATCTCTGGTCCCTCTGCCTTTTCTAAAACCAGCTTGAACATCAGGAAGTTCATGGTTCACGTATTGCTGAAGCCTGGCTTGGAGAATTTTGAGCATTACTTTACTAGCATGTGAGATGAGTGCAATTGTGTAGTAGTTTGAGCATTCTTTGGCATTGCCTTTCTTTGGGACTGGAATGAAAACTGACCTTTTCCAGTCCTGTGGCCACTGCTGAGTTTTCCAAATTTGCTGGCATATTGAGTGCAGCACTTTCACAGCATCATCTTTCAGGATTTGAAATAGCTCAACTGGAATTCCTCACCTCTACTAGCTTTGTTCGTAGTGATGCTTTCTAAGGCCCACTTGACTTCACATTCCAGGATGTCTGGCTCTAGGTGAGTGATCCACACCATCATGATTATCTGGGTCATGAAGATCTTTTTTGTACAGATCTTTTTGTGCAGCTTGTCACCTGACTGTTTCTGGGTTCAGCTTAGACATCATCTCCTCCAAGAAGCCTTCCTGGCCTCTGGTGCTGGCTTAGCCCCCTTTTCTGGGCACAGGCCCCACGGATGCCACTTCTAATTACTCAGTACACTGAGCATTCTAATTGTCTGTTTACTGTCTCTCTTCTTGGCACCAAGGACAACGTAAGGGCTGATGCGGTTGTATTCAACCCAGGGTCTGGGGCACAGGGCCTGGCCACCTGGTGACCACGTGCTAGAGGATGCCAACGATGGAACAGATGAACAAACACTAAAGGCACCCCAAGCGTGGGAGGATCCCCAAGCCTGATGGCACCGTCTCCCCAGGGCCGGACCCTCCTGATCAAGCCTCCCTGAGGAGCCCCCTGGCCATCCCACCCGGCCCATTCAAGCCCATTCCCCATTCTCCGCACTTCCCCCGAACTCCAGCACCTGTCTTTCCCATCATGGCCACAGCCGACCCTCAGAGCCCCATCTGCTCTGGCTCGGCATGCCCAGGAGTTGTGCCCACAACTTCCGAGCAGTTCCCAGTGCCCAGGATCCAGGCCTGGAACCAAGACCTCATGGCAATCACAGCCAAGGCCATGTTCCAGCCACAGAAGAATCCAGACTCCCCGTCTGTAAAAGGGGAGTAATCACTTCTCCATTTATTAAACACCCATGATGGGCCAAGCCCAGTGTTAAACGTTATGTGTCTGATCTCACTGAACCCTCACAGCCACTCAACAAAGGAGGCAGTGTGGTCAGCTCCGCTTCGCTGTTGTATAGTCGCCAAGCCGTATCTGACTCTTTTGTGACCCCAGGGACTATGGCCTGCCAGGCTCCTCGGTCCGCGGGATTTCCCAGGCAAGGGTATTGGAGTGGGTTATCCTTTCCTTCTCCAGGCGATCTTCCCCACCCAGGGATCGAAACTACTTCTCCTGTATTGCAAGCAGATTCTTTATGGCCGAGCCACCAGGGAAGCCCTCGGCTCCATTTTACAGATGGGGAAACTGAGGGTCAATGACTTGACCAAAGCATATAGACGGTCAGTGATGGACACGAAACTGGAACGCGGGTCTCAGGGATGACAGTGCCCAAGCTGGAGCCAATCTGTTTCCATGGTGGGCAATGTCCCCTGCTTCCTGGGACTCTCACACTTAAGGGGTCTCTCCCACCTACCAATACCAGGGTTGGTCCATGTGACCTATAGGATATATGATGGTATGTCACTTCCAAGACTGTGACTGGCTATAAAGACTTACTTTCCTGGTGGCTCAGATGGTAAAGAGTCTGCCTACAATGTGGGAGACCCGGGTGCAATCCCTAGGTTGGGAAGATCCCCTGGAGAAGGGAATGGCAACCCACTAGAGTACCCTTGCCTGGAAAATTTCATGGACATAGGAGCCTGATAGGCTACAGTCCATGGGGTCGCAAAGAGTCAGACACGAGTGAGCGACTAAACTCTTTCATCTTGGATTCTCTCTCTCTATCCCTCTCAACTCACTTTCTCTAGGAACACCCATGTCACGAGAAACGTTCCAGGGAAGACCATAACGGTAAGGAACAGAGGCTTCCTGACGAAAGCCTCATACATGAACTTAGGGTGGATCCTCCAGGCCCAGTCAAGCCTTCAGATGACCACATCCCTGACCAGTGTAATAAGTGCCTTCCTGTGAGAGACCCTGAGTCAGAACCAGAATCCTAACCCTCCACGACTGTGCGTCAATAGATGCTCACTATTTTAAGCCACAGAGTTTCAGGGCTACTTGTTACACAGCAAGTGGGAGCGCATACACCATCTCCCTCTAAAATCCCTGTCCCACGTGCTCTGGGTCCAAATGATGCAAATCCCCCACTGGCAGGCTACAGGGTGGCATTCTCTGCTACCTGAGCATTCCCTGCTCAGAAGTAGGGCAGGTGGCAGGGCACAGGCGGGGACAAGGTGTACACTCACGTCCAACCTCCAGCCGGATTTCTGCAGTGGCGTCGCCCAGCTCATTGACAGCTCGGCAGGTATAGATGCCAGCATCCCTCTCACGAACCACCGGGATCCGCAGCATCCCAGAAATGGAGTCCTCAGAGGCCAAAATCATTTCAAGATCCCCTGGACCAAAGATGAGAAAACATCAGGAAGGTATCCATGGTTGCCACAGGAGGCCTGGGGCTCAAGCTGCCTTCCTGACCCTGGGTTCCTGCAGCTCCACAAGGCTGGGACCTCAAAGGGGTGTGGGTGAGGTAAAGATCCCCCACCCTGCAATCAGGACCCCTATTGTTTAATGGGTGCAGATTTTCAGTTTTGCTAAATGAGAAGAGTTCTGGAGCTGGGTGGTGGTGATGGTTGTACAGCAATGTGAATATACCTAAAAAGGGTTACAACGGTATTGGATATGTTATGCACAATTTACCACAATTAAAAAATTTTTCTTTTAAGTGAGCACCCCTAAGTCCAGTTCCCTGAGTCCCTCTGTTGGCCAAGAGTGAGTCTCAGCTTGCCCTCTTGCATGTGACAGTTTCATTACCCAAGAACACCTCGCTTGGGTCTCCCTCCTGGGTCCCTACCCTCTGCTCAGGGGCAGACTGAGGCTTGGGTCAGCTCTGGGAAAAGCCCCCCCACCATCCCCCCCAGTTCTGCCTCTCTGATGATTCATTCTCATTTCTCTTACTGTTCCCTGACTCCCACCCCTCCAGGCTTCTAAGGCCTGAGGGATCACCCTGATTTTGAACCTTTTTTACAACTTAATTTAATTTTTGTTTGTTTTTAAAATTGTGGTAAATATACATAACACAAGATTTTGCCGTTTTAAGCACTGAGTGTCCAATTCAGCGGGATCAGGTACATCCCCACGATCCATCTACAGAATTTTTTCATCTTCTCAAATGGAAGCCCTACTTAAACACTAACTCCCCATTTACCCCTCCCCAAGCCGCGGGCATCCATCTTTCTCCTCTCTGTCTCTAAATTTGCACACACTAGGCATCTCTTAGAAGAGATCCCTCTCAGTTAAGTGGAATCATATAATATTCGTCCTTCTGTTTCTGGCTTATTTCACTTAGCATCATGTTTTCGAGGTTCATCTATGTTGTCTCAAAATTACATTCCTTTTTTCCAAATTAAGAAAACTTTTAATCTTTTCTTTTAAATTTTTACTACTTAATTACCCCATATTAGAGCAAATGTCTCTGAAAATGTCACAGATAAAAGATTTTTTTCTTCATTTGGCCAATTGGAAGTAGGGGGAAATTTCTACACAATAGCTGCTACAGGTCTGATTTTTTTTTTCAATTTTTTTTCTTTGTCATGGGAATCAAATTAAAAAAATTAATTGTGGCAAAAAAGAAAGTCATAAAATTTATTATCTTGATCATTTTCAAGCATACAGTTCAACGGTAACTGCACTCACACTGTCGTGTAACTTGAACGTCATGCCTTCTTAAGGCTGAATAACATTCCACGGGGTGGTGGGTGTGCTGTGCTCAGTCATGTCTGACTCTTTGCGACCCCATGGACTGTAGCCCACCAGTCTCTTCTGTCCATGGGGTTTTCCAGGCAAGAATACTGCACTGGGTGGCCACTGCCTTATCCAGAGAGGATTTTCCTGACCCAGGGATAGAACCGGCATCTCTGGCGTCTCCTGCATTGGCAGGCGGATTCTTGAGCACTAGCGCCACCTGGAAAGCCATTCTGCTGGGAGGTCCCCCTTGAAAAGGCGGCTCCTTGGCTGGGCTGGTAGAGC
This sequence comes from Budorcas taxicolor, assembly GCF_023091745.1. NCBI lineage: Eukaryota > Metazoa > Chordata > Mammalia > Artiodactyla > Bovidae > Budorcas > Budorcas taxicolor. The sequence goes on along the minus strand of NC_068920.1, from coordinate 159,784,954 downwards.
TCCCAGCCACGACAGGCAGTGACCACACCCTGAGGAAGGAGCCCCGAGGCCTCTGCCGCCACTAGCTGGTGGCCACGGACAAAACGCTCAAACTCTGAGCCAACGCTGCCTGTCAGTGTCGAGGTGAGGCTCTGCTGAGATCACAGACAGGTGCTGCCAAGGCTGGAGTGCGTCTGGGTGGGAGGGGGCTGTGCTTGAGAAGGAGCCCAGGGTTCTGCCCTGGAAAGTCCAAGGCAGGAGCCCTGGGACCCAGGTCCACTGATGTGGGAGCAAGAGCAGCTCCTGTCGATCAAACTCCAGCTTGGGGTCCAACACACAGAAAACCCTCTACACTCACTAATTCAGAAAAGCCTCACAACAGAATGCTCAGCACGACTGCCAGCTCTCTGATAATCACAGCATCTTCATCACCACCATTAAGGACACTGAACCCAGGCCATGGGCCAGGCTTGTTCTAAACAATTTGCACATATGGACTCATTTAATCCTCACACAACCACCCTATCTCAGAGACTGGTGGTCCTATGGCCGGGACCATGAGCTCCCGGTGCAGGGAATTCAGGTTCAATGCGTGGTCAGGGAGCTGGATCCCACCTGCCACAACTAAAGAGCCTATGTGTAGCAACTAAGACCTGATGCAGCCAAATAAACAAGAGGAATGTTAGGGAGAAACAAGCTGTCTTTTGACTTCCCAGCTAAGGAAGCAGGCTCACAGATGTCAAGCCACTTGTCCGAGGCCACTCAGGGGGCCAGAATTCAAACCTGGGTCTATTCTAAATCCTGCTCCTGATCACTGAGCCAGTCTGCATCAGTTATATATGGATACTGGGCTAGGGGTGACGGGGGCTGCTTGAAACAGTCCATTCTCCCCAGACACCCCATTCCGAGTGCCCCCCATGACCGTCCTGGAAAGCTGATCCTCCAGGCCCCCCACAGGCCCCTTCTGCAGGCCCTTCTCCCCACCCAGTCCGTGTACCTCGATACCAGATGACCCGGGGCGGGGGAACCCCGGTCGCCACGCACGCCAGCACCGCCTCCTCCCCTTCGGCAGCCAGCACCACGCCGTTTACAGCCGACACGGATGGTGGGTCTGTGTGGGGAGCAGATGGGGAATTGGGGACCAACCCATAGACTCCCTAGAGCACTGGTTTCCCCAGCTGGGGGAGGGGCAGAGGGGCTGAGCACCTGCCTCCTCCCCACCCCCCACCAGCTGGGACAGTCACCCCCAGAAAGGTGCAGCCTTGGCCGGTTTTTAAAAAGCCAATTACTCCGGGACTAAACTCCCTTCTTGTCCTCTTTCTGTGTTTTTTTTTTTAACTTTTTATTTTGAAGTAATTTCACAAAGGAAAGTTGCAAGAATAATACAAAGGTTTTTCATGTACCTTTCACCCATATCACCAGATGTTAACATTTTTGCCATATTGTTTCCTTTTATCATGATGGAATTCTCTCGTATTTTTTTTCTAAATGGCTGAGAATAAGTTCCAAAGATGATATCCCTTTACCTCTAAACACATTAATGTATATTTCCTTTTTCTTATATATAATTTTTAAAGATAATTTTTATTGAAGTATAGTTGAGTTACAGCATTATGGTAGTTTCTGCTTGCGGCAAAGTGAGTCAGATATACATACATTCCTTTTTTTTTTTTTTTTTTTTTGCCCTCTTTGAACCTGGCATAAAAGGTGAAATCTTACAAGTTTCTAAAATGCACCACAGGGGCTGGCTGCGGCTCCCTGGCCCCTGACTCCAGCCAGCCTCCTGCTCCTTGCAGCCCCTTGGGGACCCCCAAGGGCCATTCCTATCTCGAGGCTTTTGCCCCACCTTGCCTCTCTCCTTGAAATGCTGTTCCCATTCCCGTCTGGGGCAAGGGTTTGATCCTATGTGTACGTTTCCTTCTCTGCCCAGCTACACGTCACTCCGTCACACCACCCTGCTCTGTGCTCGTCCCCTACCTTTACCATCTGAAAGTACCTTATTTATCTGCTTGCATTTTGCTTCCCCATTAGAATATAACCTCTACCTGGACGGGGACCCTGTGTTCACTATTGTATCCCAGCGCCTGCCACACAGGTAGAAAGGGAGGGGTTGGGGGAGGCAGGACCAGGGACCCTCTTCTGCAGATGCCCTTGACCCACGTACCTGTATAGTAGAGGGTGACCGTCTCTTCATCTCTGCCAATCTCATTAGCAGCCTGGCAGCTGTAACTCCCAGCATCCTCTGGGGCCACCCCCTGAATGATCAGGGTTCCCTGGGCATCCACGCGGACTCTGGAGTCGTGCCACGAAACGTGTTCAACAGGAAGGGGCCAGTTAGGTTGGGTCACATGGGGTTGCCCCAGTCATTATTAAAAGCAGATTAATTAACAACATTACCGGAGACACCATTTTACACTGACTGCTTGCTCTGTGCCAGGCTGTGGGTTCATCACTTTTTATGTTCCTTTTTTATTCGTCGGGCTCAGAAAGGTAAGGTGACCTGCCCAGGGGCACACAGCCTGAATGGCAGAGGCAGAATGCAAGCACAGGTCTGCCGGATTCTGCGGCTGGAACGCCTGACTCCAGAGCCCACGTGAGGCGTCGCTATGTTTCCCCAATGATCTTGCTCCTGAGTCTCAAATCATCAGGAAGAAGGCGGGGCAAATGCCACTCCCCCATTTGCTACAGTTAAGAAGACTGAGGCCCAGAGAGGTCCCTGAGGCCCTCACCTGCTGTCCTCCTGCAGGGCGCGACCCTCGCGGCTCCAGGAGATGTGGGGTGCAGGGTATCCAGAGGCCGAGCAGTGGATCCTCACCTCCCGGCCCTGGGAGAAGCTCTGTGACCTGGTGTGGATGCTGACCTGCGGGGCCTCTGGAGTTCAGAGAGTGGACAGGTGGGGAGGAGCTGCCGTGTTGTCCCAAGTACCCAGCCCTGGGCCCCCTGCTCCTCCCCGTGGCCACAGACAGCGGAGACACAGAAAAGAAGGGCCCCGAGGGACCTGCATCCTTGAGAGCAGCCTCTCGGGGAACCAGGGTGACCAGACAGCCCCCAGGCACATCCCCAGGCCACACGGGGACCTGAGTTCCCAATAGCCCCTGGTGGGAGCCTTGAGCTCCCTGAAATTCTGCTCTGAGCTGAGCCCCTCCTATACCAGCAGCCTCGATATGGCCTCAGAATCTTTCTCAACACACTCTAAGCAGCCAATCGAGTCACTGGCACAAGAGTGAAATTTGTTCCAACACACTCACTTTTACACTTGGGGGAGACAGTTCCTTAGAGAAGCAGGATCCGTCTAAATCCTGTGGACCTAAATCCCAGGTGAGTACCTAATCCAGGCACTAACCCTCTGGACATGTTTCCTCCCACTGCCTTCTCCACCCCCAGCTGGTCGGTGCTACCCAAACCCTGCTGAGCACATCTGATTTCTGGGCTTCCAGAAGTTTCCAGTGTCCCATCTCTGTCCTGCATATCGAGAGGGATGGACAATGGACATGCTCAATGGCCCAGAAAGAGGACAGGACACAGTGAAACTGGCTTGGCCGACAGCCATAGAAATTGAGGCTACATATGAGGATGAACTTCCCAACAGTGCTGAACTACTACACTTAGGCTGGGAGGCTACAGAATCCTCTTACTCCGAAGGCTGAGAAAACTCTGGAAGGGCGGATGCTGCCTGCTGGAGCTGATGTTTGAGCAAAGGGATGGCCGGATGGGCTCCTGGAGAAATGCCAGGTAGTGAGCAGCCTCACCTCGCACCAGGAGCCAGACGGATGCCCTCGTGACTCCATTGGAGTTGCTGGCCATGCACTGGTACCGCCCGCCATCGCTGGGGGTGGTATTCTTGATCTCCAGGGATAAGTCGGCCAGCTGGGTGACTCTGCCCATCGAGGCTGACAGGACTCGCCAGTCCCGGACCCAGGTCAGGTTGTAGGGGGCCTCACTCAGGACCAGGCAGGACAGGATGGCGGTCTCTCCGGGGGACACGGTCACATTGGGGACAGGGACCAGCTGCGGCGGGGGGTCTGCAGGAACAGGAGCGCAGGAGGCACCGAGGGGGTTGGCATGGGGCGGGGGACATCCTGCAGACCCTGGTGGTGTCCAGACCCCAGCATCCACTGTCTCCCCCCAGCAGAGCAGCTCACCAGCATCTGCTCACCATGCCCAGACGATGCTACCGCACGGCCATCTCACACCCGCCCGGGGGCTGTGTATGTGTGTGTGTGTGTGTGTGTGTGCGCACGCATGCATGCCTGATTTCCATACAACAGCCAAAGGCAAAATTTAGCAAGAGTTAGCCCATTCTTTGGGGCTTTCCCAGTGGCTCAGTGGTAAAGAATCCACCTGCCAATGCAGAAGACGTGGGTTCAATCCCTGGGTCGGGAAGATCCCCTAGAGAAGGAAATGGCAACCCACTCCAGTATTCTTGCCTGGAAAATCCCATGGACTGAGGAGCCTGGCGGGCTCCAATCCATGGGGTTTCAGAGTCAGACACGATGTAATGACTAAAATAAATAAACAACCCACACTTCACACCCTTTGAGGCAATAATTCCACGAGTGTACATGCTCAGTCACTAAATCGTGTCTGGCTTTTTTGTGACCTCATGGACTGTAGCCCGCCAGGCTCCTCTGTCCATGGGATTTCCCAGGCAAGAATACTGGAGTGGGTTGCCATTTTCTTCTCCAGGGGATCTTCCCGACCCATAGATTGAACCAGTTTATCCTGCATTGGCAGACAGATTCTTTACCACTGAGCCACCTGGGAAGCCCCAGTAATTCCACACTGGTGGATGAAGTCTTGGAAATCACCCTCAACTGGAAAAGAGTAACAAGTACAGAGCTATTCTCTGTAGAAAGAGCAGCCAAATGTGGACTAAGTAAGGCCACTGCCCCCAAAGAAGAAAGAGCTTAGAAACTCACACTCTCAGTAAGAAAAAACCATTAAGAAGTGACAGCTCAGAGACCATGTCACTAAATTGTGTCCGGCTTTTTTGTGACCTCATGGACTATAGCCTGCCAGGCTCTTCTGTCCATGGGATTTTTCCAGGCAAGAACACTGGAGTGGGTTGCCATTTTCTCCTCCAGGGGATCTTCCCAACCCAGGGATTGAACCCGTGTCTCCTGCATTGGCAAGCGGATTCTTTACCACTGAGCCACTAGGAAAGCCCATCAAGGCAGCTTAGGGTCATTATTTTAAAAATAAAGCCAATTTCATTGTAAGAGGATCTGTGGCTTTTCCAACCTTCCTGAGTTTGATGCTGCCATGGTGGCAGGACCTGGAGGCATAAGGGTTGGGGACAAGGTGGATGGTGGCCCATGTGAGGGCCGGGGGGCTGACCAAGAAGTCAAGGGTGGGATTGAGGCTGGGGACCGGGAGGCAGAGCCCGAGCAGGTGTTCTTAACCTTCCTGCAACCACAGGCCATTCGTGGGGCGGACAGTCCAAACCGGAGGCCAGCACGCAGGCGCAGTGTGGCCGTCGGGCTCCAGATGACGGACGGGCCCTAGCAGCTGGCTGGCCCACTCACTCACAGATGGAGAGAGCCTGGGAGGGAATCCTACAGGGGAGAGTCAGGACGGGCGCAAGGGGACAGACCTGTGACGACGATCCGAGTCCTCGCTCGTCCGGTCCCAGCGCGGCTGACTGCCGTGCATTCATACGTGCCTTCCTCAGCCTTGGAGGCCCGTGGAATCTCCCAGCTGCTGTTCCCTGAATCCCTGCAAACACAGGGCAGCTGGCGACGCACAACTGCACTGCCCCCGTGACGGTCCCCCGGCCTCATCCAGGCTTCCGGACGGGGGCCTGGCCCCTTGAATCTTGCCCAGAAAGAAGCCCCCAAACCTCTCAGAGGCTTGGCAAGAAGAGACAGGCAGCTAAGGACATGCAAATCCCAATGATATCCTGTGTGACTCTGAGAAAGGCCCTCCCCCTCTCTGAGCCCCGGGCTTCCAACCATAGGAGGGAAGGTCTCAGAGGGTCCTTCCTGCACTGACCAGCACAGAACCCGGCCTTCACGGGTTGAGTTTTCAGAATCTGAGGAAGGCCTATGGCTCCTCCAAGGAGTGATGGCCCAGCAGTGGTGGGAGCCTCAGGGACCCACTCTCCCCCAACCCTGGCCAAGCTGGGAGGTGCCCAGCAAGACGACCAAGGTCCCAGGTGTGCCAGCCACCACCTCCTAGGTCCCTCCAGAGCATCAAGTCCCCAGGAGCCCTGGGACTGGGGACAGCGGGCAGCCCTGAGCCACTCACCGAAAGCGCCTCTCCTCCCCCAGCCTGGCTCCGTCCCGCCGCAGCTGTAGCCGGAAAGGGAGGGCACTGTGCACAGAACAGGAGATCTGCAGGGGCTGGTGGAGGTAGCCATGGATCCTGGGGGGCATGCTGACCAGGGGGGCACCTGTGGGCAAGGGCCAGCACTCAGGATTCCTCCCTGCCCTCCACCCGTCAGCCTGCGCTCGACACACCTAGCAACACAGAGACCCACAAGGATAACTCAGGGGCCAGAAGTCAGGGCTTCAATCTCTGGCTTCACCATCCAGTGGCCGCCAAGAACAGGGGGCCTTACCTCCCTAAGCCTCAGTTTTCACCTCTGTAAAATGGGTTAATGGCATTAGTGACCTCATCGAGTTGTGGTGAGCTGCTGGTGAGAGGTGGTGAGTGGGAAGCCCTTGGCACACGCATGTGGCAGGGCCAGCTCCTTCCATGAAGACTCGTGGGGGTTTTGTGGCTTGTGCCTCCATCGTGCCAATTGTGTGGGAGACAGAGAAGTCAAACCGGCCCTCAGATCTGATGAAATACTCCCCAGATGGGACTCTCCAGGGGCCTGGGGAGGGCTGTGCATCGCTCACCCCTCCTGCAGGGTCAGTTTTACTCACAATCTGTGGGCGGGAAGCCTTTTTTATTATTATTTAAAAATCAGCCTAGTCGGAGCATGGCTGTGAATACAGAGTCCACATGCATTTTCAAGATAAAATAAGAGATTTCCATGAAATCTCACAGCTTCGGATGAGCCTCTGGGGACCCCCATCAGAGACAGCACTGCCTCCTCCTGCCTGACCCTGGCCTTGGGGTGGCACATAGTCTTTCCTTGGCTCTTTGAGTCGCTTCAGAGGAAATGTCTGAGAACTGACCCACAGGGTCAGTCTTGGGCCGTCTGTGCCTTGCTGGGCAATCGCAGGCTTGTGGGGAACCCTTGCGCTGCCCTCTCCCTCATCCACCCCAGAGATGCTCCGAGGGTGAGACAATGGGCCAGACCTCCTCCGAGCACAGCGCCGGGGGTGGGAGGGCGGTGGTGACATCATGTTACGGGCTCCCTGCCACGTCCCAGGGGAGAGGGGTGTCGGACCATCCAGCCACGTCCTCAGCTGTGCGCGCGGCAGCCACGGCTCACCCCCACACACTGGAAGCCTCTGGCTCCCTCTTCCTTGAGCTGAAAGAAGCCCAGGGACCCCACCACCCCACATATCTCCAAACCCAGTGTCTTGCTCCCAATCAAACTCCCAGCCTTCCAGACCTGGAAGGTGGTGGTGGGGGCCAGCAAACCACCCACCCCCTGCCAAACCACACCCTTCCCCCACTCCACCCCCATCCTTTGATCTAGAGCTGACACGGAGACAAAAAGCCAGAACTTAACTTCCCAGCTCTGGGAGCCATCTGAGAAAAGAGAGAGAGACAGAGGCTGCTTTAGTCCCCCTGCTGAGAGTCCTGCCTGAAAATCCTCCTGAAGGCTGCAAAAGCTGAGGCAGGAGGAGACCCAGGGACCGCAGCCAGGGGGTGGAGGCCAGGAGACTGAAGGAAGGGGTCCCAAGCCCCTAGCCCTGCGATGCCCTGCCCCATTCAGGTCCTCAAAGTCCCCCACCTCACCACGGGCATCTCAGCACCCTCTCTGCATCCCTAAGTGAAGTGGCCGGGGGAGTCTGAAAGCCCGAGCACCACTGATGTTCGATGTCAGTGTCATCTACCTCTGAGCTCCTCCTGGGTCACTACCAGCACAGTGGGAAGTGGGCAGGAGGAGGGAAGCAAGCCCAGAAAGGAGGCTGGTGCCCAGTGAACTCAGACCCCACTCCCCAGGACCAGAGGCAGATCTGGAAAGCCAAAGATGCCGCCCTGCCCTCTGGGAGCCTCCAGCCTGGATGCCGAGACCTCTGGGACACACGGGAAACTCGCAAAAGCCACACACGTGGGAAACAGCACAACACGACCAAAGGTGGGGGGCACAAGGTGACTTGTGCCTACAGTGACATCACAGCGCCAGCAGCCACGTGGAGGGGCGTGGTTCATGGTTCCTACATACTGGGTACAACCTCTGAGCATCTGAGAGCTGTCCTGTTATGTACATTAGCTTATGCAATCCTCTGAGCAGCCCTGGGAAGTCAGTGGTCTCAGTTTCCCAGCAATACAATGGAGACACATCTCAGAACTGGGTGTAAGAACACAGGGAGGTCAGCTCAGTGCTCTGTGATGACCTAGAGGTGTGGGGGTGGGGTGGGGTGGGAAGGACGCTCAAGGGGGAGGGGACACATGTATACATATAGCTGATTCCTGTTGTTGGATAGCAGAAACTAACACTGCGTTGTGAAGCAATTAAACTTCAATTTTAAAAAATGGAAAATAAAGATGTTAATACAGGAGAAGGTAAATGAAGACATTTATTACTATTATGGTAACCTTGGGCTTCCCTCGTGGCTCAGACAGTCAAGAATCTGCCTGCAATGCAGAAGACCAAGGTTCAATCCCTAGGCCGGAAAGAACCCCTGGAGAAGAGAATGGGAACCCACTCTGGTATTCTTGACTGGAGAATTCCATGGACAGAGGAGCCTGGTGGGCTATGGTCCATGGGGTAGCAAAGAGCTGGATACAACTGAGTGACCAACACTTCACGCTTTACTTCTTGAAGATCATTTCAAAATAAAAGGTTTGAAAAGACAGATTTTGCAAGGAGCATGCAAGAGATTATAAAAAGAAACCCTTTAGACCAGGAGGGGTGGGGGGGAAAGAACTGGTATGAGCACTTAATGAACAAATGTATGGCAAGTGCTTGGCCCAGGATTGTCTCATGAGACGTGCTCAAAATGGTGATTAGGTTAGTGTTGCCATCGTTAAGACAATGATAGTAATTATGATTATGCAAGGGCATACTTATATTCACTAACTTGCCCACTGTTGTGTCTACAGTTTCTAGAACCATGATGGATACAAAATGAATGTTGAATGCACAGGTGGATGGATGGATGGATAGATGCATGGATGGATTTATGGATGCATAGTTGACTTTGCAGTAAACCCTAGAGCTGAAAATTGCATCTGAAGCATCTCAGTATTCGGCATAATGTATTGCAGAGCCTGCAGTTTAATGAATAAACATTTCCTAATCTAATTGAATCAGGAAAGCCTTTCAGGGATTAATGAGCCTCCAAGGGAGCCAGGGAGCTGGGGGCGGTAGGAGTCAATTACTCACCTGGAGTCACCCCACGGTAGGAAACTCCGGAGACACGGAGGAGAGGGTTTCCCTCATGATCCTTGCCCTTCACCTTGAGGTAGAAACGCTCCTGGGGGCTGTGGAAGGGCGGCCCACCCCACAGCTGGTGGGTTGATCCATTGGAGAGGGGCTGCGTGGGCAAAGTCAGGAGGGACCGCCCTGAGCTGTGTGAGAGCTCCACTGAGTCCAGGCGGCCGGGTACCCGCAGGCCCGTGGAGTTGATCACCAGGGAGATGGGCACGCCTGCAGAGGAAAGGGCGGGGAAGGAGGTGCTGGCATCTGTGCTGGGCTCCACGAGGCTCCCCAAGCAGGGGCCCCACCCCAGGGCCATTGTTAGGGACCCAGCCTGCTTTGTCCGCCTTCACCCATTCCCTCACCTTCTCTTCCCTGGGCCAAGGAATGCTGGGTGGGACAAGGAGGAAAGGGGGGTTGCTACTGTCCGTGGTCCTGAAACACCACTCTCCTCCAACCCATGGCTTCCCATGATTGCGTCACCTCTGCTCTGCAGACTGGGGTGCTCACGGAGCAGAACTGAGAAAGGGCACCCTCCCATCCCCCGCTTAACTCTGGTGTTGGCTGTCAGCTGACAGGCTCTGGGACAGGCCGAGGTGACATGCACACCCCAGTTTGGGAATGCTGATTCCTGGTGGGCTTTCCTGTAGTTTCCTTCCCATCTCATTGGAAGTGTACTTTCCACACTATCTCAGGAAAGCCAGAACTGGACTTGGGTTTCATAATCTTCTAAGTTGATTTGGAAACTGTTAGGTCTCTCCCTTTTCAGATAGCTATTCTTTTTTTTTTCTCTCTCTCTCTCTCTGATCATAAACTGGGAACCAAAGGATGTGGTAGACATGATCCATGAAATGCCTTCCATCTTTTGAAAAAAAAAAACCAAACAGTCTAGAAAGGGCATGTATAAATCTAGAAGTCCAGATTTCTTTGAAAAATCAAGCATGTCAGTGCTGGGCTTCCTTCCCATGTTGCAACAACCAGCCAAAGTCACATAGCAGCTGCCCCTGTGGCCAGGCCCCCACTGTTCAGTTCGCTGCAGCCTCCCCCACTCCCCGGTGCCCTGGGGTCAAGTGCCAATCATTATTTATCATTTGCGATTGCCCTGCTGTTTTTCTCGCTTTTAAAAAATGCCTTGGATGGAGCCACATCTTTATCAAAAGCAGAAACCAAAGAAGGTCACATATGGCCCCCGTCACCCTCTCCCACTGGGGACTGTCCCTAAGGACCACTCTGCTTTCAAACTCTCCCCCGCCACCCCCATATCACTTCACTTCAGTTCAGGGATTTCTCATCTCTCTTGGCTTTAGAATAGGAGTTAAGTTTCTCTGCCTCCCTCCCACCTCCCTGCTATTGGCAAAAACAAACACAGAATGAACAAGCAGCCCACTTTTCATTTTGAAGATATCACTGCGGGTCCTGGCAGGGAAACCCATAAGGGCTGACAAGAATGAAAAACTTTAGAGGATATACAGACTCAAAAGAAAGCTCTAAGGACCCAGCACACACCATTTTGGGGTCATTATTCAGTGGTCCAGAGTTATCTTGACCTGGCCTTGTTCTTATTCAGTCCCTGAGTCCCACTCTTTGAGACTGCATGGACTGCAGTATGCCAGGCTTCCCTGTCCTTCGCTGTCTCCCAGAGTTTGCTCAAACTCATGTCCATTGAGTCAGTGATGCCATCCACCCATCTCATCCTCTGTCACCCCCTCCTGCTCCTGCTCTCAATCTTTCCCAGCACCAGAGTCTTTTCCAATGAGTTGGTTCTTCACATTAGGTGGGCAAAGTATTGGAGCTTCAGCATCAGTCCTTCCAATGAATATTCAGGGTTGATTTCCTTTAGGATTGGCTGGTTTGGCCTCCTTGCATCCAAGGGACTCTGAAGAGTCTTCTCCAGCATCACAATTTGAGAGAGTAAATTCTTTGGTGATCAGCCTTTTTTATGGCCCAACTCTTACTTCCATACATGACTACTGGGAAAACCATATTTTTGACTATATGGACCTTTGTCAGCAAAGTGATGTCTCTGCTTTTTAATACGCTCTGGCCTAGTCCCTCCCATCTTTCTGTTCAGCTGGTCCCAGCAAAACCCTCCAAATGGCCCCATGGCAAGAGACCATATTTCTGAGCCCTGATACTGGGAAAGATTGAAGACAGGAGGAGAAGGGGGTGACAGAGGATGAGATGATTGGATGGCATCACTGACTCAATGGACATGAGTTTGAGAAAACTCCAGGAGATAATAAGGGACAGGGAAGCCTGATGTGCTGCAGTTCATGGGGTCGCAAAGAGTTGGACACGACTTAGCCCCTGAACAACAACAGCCTGATGTTCACTGGAAGAAGTGGGGCTCTAGACAGACAAATCTTGACAAAGAGAAAGGGAAAGGAGAGTTAGGGGGACAGCCTGAGCTCGTGGAGGCCTTGAGGGACAGGAAGGAAGTTCTAAAAGTAAACGGTCCCAGGGTCACCCTGGCTGGAACCCAAAGAGAAGGTGCTAGCCCTGGGTGCATTCACTGTGATGTGAGAGAGGGGCTGGACCAACCCCTGCAAGCCCGCTCCATAGTCACAGGCTCATGGCTGCTCCCTGGAACTGCACCCCCTCAACTTCCCAAAGGTGAGCCCCACCCCTGCAGAAGGTGGCCTTGCATCGCCCCAGGGCCCGGAGCACCGTACCTTGCAGGGGCCACTCGATGGTGTGGTTGAGGTCCAGGGAGGGCTGAGTGGAGAAGCCAGCTCGGAAGTCGATGTTGCTGATGCCCGTGATCCTGACCGAATGGCGGCCGCTGCTGTAGACCTAGCCCAGGCCCAGGCTTGTGTCACCCAGGTGTCTGACCCCAGGCCCTCAGCTCCAGGTGGGAGGTGGCTGACCTGACCCGGCCTGGAGTCAGCAGCTGGAATTCTCCCGCCTTTGCAGACTTGTGGGTAACTCACCTGCTCCCTGGGGACCCAGCACGGTGCTCCCCCCACGGGAGAGGAAGAGTCCAGCCACGGCACTGCCTGAGTGGGACTCTCTAAGCAGCCCTGTCCTTCCCGCTCCCCACCCCCAACACCCACGGGTCCCCCAACCCCTGCCTTGCCTTCCCCATTGGCATGAGAGTTCTCGGCCCAAAGACGCTCAGAACCTGAAGAACAGCTGTGCCCGCAGCACCCAGCACCGTGCCTGGCACCCAGTTGCTGTTGGTTTAGTCGCTCAGTCGTGTTTGACTTTTTGCAACCCCATGGACTATAGCCCACTGGGCTCCTCTGTCCATAGCATTTCCCAGACAAGAATACTGGAGTGGGTTGCCATTTCCTTCTCCAGGGGATCTTCCGCACCCAGGGACTGAACCTGCATCTTCCAAGTCTCCTGCTTGGCAGGCAGGTTCCTAACCAGTGAGCCACCAGGGAAGCCCAGCGCCCAGTAGGGGCTCCATAACTGTTTGCTGATCAGCTAAAGCCATGTGCTTCCGAGACAGCAACCCGCCCCATCCCAGGGTGCTTGGCCAGGAGCTCTGCCCCGAGTCCCAGGCCCCCAGCCCCTGGCAGGTTAGAATAGAGTCTGCTCCCCCGCCAGTCCTGTGCCTCTGAGCCCAAGGTCACCCTAGCCTCTTCTGTTCACTCTTCAAAGGACAAGGTCCTGAACCACGAGCCAACCCCGTTGCCCACCTCTGGACACCTGGGTGGTTTCTCCAAGTCCTTCTTTGAAGTTCCCTCACTAACCTGAAACCACTCCACTTCTCCCACTGGCACAAAGCAGAATACTCCTCCTCTGATCTTGCCCTTCTACTTCTATTGATATGCCCCCTCACTGCCCATGCTCCAACCCTCAGCTTCCCAGGGGTCCAGGCTTCCGAGGGCCCAGGCAAGAGGAAGATGATGTCAAGTCCTCCTACCTTGATGGACCACAGCCCGGGATGCTCAGGCTTAAAGGCCACGACCTTGGCAGAGTCAGGGATGCTGAGGAGCACGTTGAGGCCGTCATCCCTCTGCAGGATCCTCCCTGTGGAAGCCCCAAGACCTGCTCAGTCCCCGACCCTTTTCTGGGGTTGACAGAGCCCCCCTCCTCATCCCCAGGAACCCACAGCCCTCCAACACCAGCCTCGGGCTTCCTAGAGGAACTGACAAGAGGCCTTTGGGGGTACCCAGGCCTCTCCTTCCTCCAGCTCTCCATCTTCATCCCCCCCCAGGTGCTGGCCGTACCCCTGGCCGCTGGACCATAGTACTCAGGACATCCTTGGAACACTGCAGCACCAGGCAGCTGGGTCCAAATCATATGGAACCTAGATGACCCTGACAAGTCACCCCACCTCCCAGAGCGCCCCCCTTCCCATCTCTACACTGTGCCACTAATTCTTGCCCTGCCGACTCTCCAGGCCAGTGAAGAGAGAACACAGGGAAGATGCCACGTGAATCTGGCAGCCCCAGGGATGGTCATCATTTTAATTCCCCTCACTGGGCTGCTAATGGCCTCTCTGCATCCTCACCCACTGTAGACACCCTCTCTGCCTTCCACTCAGCATCTCCCTTACCCTCAGTGCTCCTGGAGTCTTATGTCCAAAATCTCCCGGCCTCCTCTCTGTCCCATCCTGGACTTTTATTTCAGTCTCAGGGCCAAGGAGGAGGCCAGCCCCAGGGTGCACATACCCAGTGGGTCTCGGACTTCGATCTCAGGCCCTGGGCCACTCAGGGAGATGGTGACCTCCTTCAGGCTGGGGTCGAAGGGGATCTTCCACGTGTGCTCACCGCCCTCCTCGTGGTCTGTGGACAGCAGGTGCACCTTGGAGGCCTGGATGGCTGACTCCACCCATTTCAGCACCTGGGAGGCAGGAGTGAGAGGTGACACCAGCAGGTGCCCGTGATGCCTTGCTTGTGTCTGGCACATGGGAGGTGGGTCCCAGCAGGCTGCCAGCTGCGTGCAGTGTCTGATCCCCTGGTGAGTTTTAGGCAGCATGCAGGCTTTCCAGGTCACTTGAGGCCATCACAGTCCCCTCTGCCCTACACTGGACCTGATTCACACAACACTTCCCTCTTGGCCTGTGGTCTTGGAGCTGCGATACCTGAACGAAGGCATCCAGAGGACTCAGCTCAGATGGAAGGAGCAGAAGGCACCCCTCTGCTGGGATGACGCCCCTCCTTCATCACATGGCCAATGTCTATGACATCTATCACTTCCTCCAGGAAGCCCTCCTGGTGCTTCCTACACACCGATGCACGCTGGAAGTCTGGGATGTCCCCCAGGGCAACGCGGTTCACCATCCCTGCCCAAGGGCCCTCAGACCACAACCCGCACCAGGCACCATGCTCTCTAAGCAGGCCCATGTCTTCAAGCAGACAGTCTCCTCCTGACCCTTATCACAACACTGAGAAACCTAATATCCTCGGGTGTACAATTGCTTATTCTTACATTTGGGGAATTCCCTGGCAGTCCACTGGTTAGGGCTCCATGGTTTGACAGCTGAGGTCGGGGATTCCACCCCTGGTCAGGGAACTAAGATCCCACAATCCCCTTTTTGTGTGGCTTGACCCAAAAAATTAAATTAAAATAAAAAATACTAAAGTCTTATGCTTTGGACAAGTCCCATTGAAAAATCAGGTGACAGATAACTCTCCAGAACATCATATTAGTTAGGCACACATTTAGAGTATGATTTCAGGAGGGTCTCAAAGACCATCCCCCTACGTGCATGGACCCCATGTTAACAGCCCTGGACCCAGTCTAAGATGGTCGCTGCCTGCCTGCTAAGTCGTTTCAGTTGTGGCGCACTCTTTGCGACCCTGTGGACTATAGCCCACTGGGCTCCTCTGTCCATAGCATTTCCCAGACAAGAATACTGGAGTGGGTTGCCATGTCCTCCTCCAGGGGGCCTTCCTGACGCAGGGATCCGACCTGCGTCTCTTATGTCTCCTGTGCTGGCAGGCGGGTTCTTTACCACTAGCGCCACCTGGAAGCCCAAGATGGCCTCTACTAAGCACAAAATTATCTTGTTTCTCCAAGACTCACCACGGCCTCTAAGTCCCTGCGGTCTCTGGTTCACCGGTTCAGCCCGACCCAAGATCATGATGCTCCTGACGCCCCCATGCTTGCTGGGCTGGACCCCCATCCCATGCCCCCCGGGGCAGCTCCTTCCACTGCAAAATGCTCTTCTCTTTGCAGAAATTCCTGCTCCTTCCTTAGCAACCAACTCCCGGTTAGTTTACACCCGTCACCTCTCTTGGCCTGGGAGCCCCATGTGGGCAGACACCCTCTGTCATGTCCCAGGCTCAGGAGCTGTGAAGGGTAAGGGGTTCAGGGCATCTGCTCGCTGTGTGTGACGCAGCAGGGCACACACCTTTTGAACAGGGTCCTCAAGCTCACCTCACAAATGCTCAACTCCACCTGCCCCCTACCCCAGCTCACACCTCCTTTTAAGCAATAGCTGAGCCACCCAGGTTCCAGTAAGAAAACCAAAAAAGAGGGAGGTGGGAACCTCTGCAGTTTTGAAGCACCTCTTTTCAAGCCAAGTTATGTCAAGAAGCATATTGTGCAAACCCTAAAACAGAATCAAAATGAAACATGAACTGACTGTACAACAAATTGATGCCATAACCCCAGTATGAGGAGAAGGATTAGCTCCAAGTAAATCAGAAACCAACAGGTTCCACTGTGCTTTCTCAGTGAGGGGCACCTTGAGGGCAAAAAAAGAAAGGCAAAGAAACCTTTATTTAGTAGTTAGCAGTTGGCAGAACTAGTTGTATTGTGATTGTGAAATCGTTTTACGTCTCCCGTGAAGAGGAACTAAAGACCCTCTTGATGAAGGTGAAAGAGAAGAGTGAAAAACCTGGCTTAAAACTCAATGTTCAAAAAACGAACATCATGGAATCCAGTCCCATCACTTCATGGCAAATAGAAGGGGAAAAAGAGGAAGCAGGGACATTTCATTTTCTTGGGCTCCAAAATCACTGTGGACGGTGACTGCAGCCATGAAATTAAAAGACGCTTGCTCCTTGGAAGGAAAGTTATGACAAACCTAGACAGCATATTCAAAAGCAGAGACATCACTTAGCCAACAAAGGTCCACATAGTCAAAGCTATGGTTTTCCCAGTAGTCAGGTACGGATGTGAGAGCTGGACCATAAGGAAGGCTGAATGCTGAAGAACTGATGCTTTTGAACTGTGGTTTGGAGAAGACTCTTGAGAGTCCCTTGGACTGCAAGGAGATCAAACCAGTCAATCTAAAAGGAAATCAATCATGACTATTCATTGGAAGGACTGATTCTAAAGCTGAAGCTGTAATATTTTGGCCACCTGATGCAAAGAGCCAACTCACTGGAAAAGGCCCTGATGCTGGGAAAGACTGAGGGCAGGATGAGAAGGGGGTGACAGAGGATGAGATGGTTAGATGGCATCACTGACTCAATAGACATAAATTTGAGCAAACTCCGGGAGACAGTGAAGGACTGGGAAGGAAGCCTGGTGTGCTGCAGTCCATCGGGTCACAAAGAGTCAGATATGACTTAGCAACTGAACAACAACAATAGCAATCAGAACTAGCCATATTGTGGTTGTGAAACCATTTTATGTCTCCTGTAGGATAAAGCAAGGAAGGAAATCTCAACCCAGGTTTTTCTCTTACGGCCAAGAGAGAGCTGCACGGATATTCTTTAAATATAAATTTATTCCAAGTGAATTCAGAACCCAGTGGTTTCTAACTACTCTTTTCCACCAGAGTTCCTTGGAGAAATGGCTGATTTCAGGTCTGGGGCAGGCAATATACAAGGAAAGCCTAGGACTACTGGTAATTTCATAAAGCAAAGAAGGTCTCAAAGACTAATGGGGACAGGGAATTCCCTGGTGGTCCAGTGGTTAGGGCTCTGAGTTTTCACAGCTGAGGACACAAGTTCAATCCCTAGTCGGGGATCTAAGATCCTGCAAGCTATGTGGCAAGGCAAAAAACAAGACTAATGGAGATACATCAGAAGGATATGGGAAACAGCATAAATTTAGCCTGTTGGCTAAATTTGGGAGACTTTGAGCCTCCAAAAGAATAATGACTATAATAAATCAATCAAACCACACTGAATTATACAATCAAAGGTTAATCACTTAGTCCTGTCTAACTCTTTGTAACCCTGTGGACCATAGCCTGCCAGGCTCCTCTGTCCATGGAATTTTCCAGGCAAGAATACTGGTGTGGATAGCCATTCCCTTTTCCAGGGGATCTTCCTGACCCAGGGACCAAACCCGGGTCTCCTGCGTTGCAGGCTTATTCTTTACCATCTGAGCCACTGGGGAAGCACCATGTCATCTAGGTGCCACAAAAATACTCAAAAAATAAAATCAAAATTCAAAACAATAAAACCTCATTTGCTACCAATAAAAGCAAATTCTTAATTAAAGAGAAAGAAGTGCGATCCCTATTTTTTCAGTAGGAATCGTGACTTCAGAGGAACCAAATCACCCCTTTGGAGAAGCAAAAGCGCTTCTTCATGGGAGAACGCCCATTAACAAATGTGGAAGGAATGATGCAATTAGGAAATCATCATTTTGCAACCCTCTAATAAAATAATTGTTTCAGGCAAGCATCCTCAGTGAATGCTAAAACCATGAGATGAAAAGCTCCTGGGGAACTAGAGCCCTAGAGTGACTCCACCGACCCCTTGGGTCAGAAAGGAAAAAACAAAGGCTTGCAATGTAGAGAGCTGGCTGTCACCACTTTAACCAACCAAACTGGTCATCGGTAATGGGGACAATCAGACATCATTTTCCTCCGGGTGTGATGCAATAGAAAACACACAGAGAGCACCAAGGACGACATACTTCTGCCACAAAGGTCAGCCTCCATCTGATTAGTCATTTAAAGCTACCTTCCAGGCTCGGATGGTAAACAATCTGCCTGGAGTGCAGGAGACCCGGGTTCAGTTCCTGGGTTAGGAAGATCTGGAGGAGGGAATGGCAACCCACTCTAGTATTCTTGCCTGGAGAATTCCATGGACAGAGGAGCCTGATGGGCTACAGTTCATGGGGTCGCAGAGAGTCGGACACGACTGAGTGACTAACACTTTCACTTTCCAGTTTAGAGGGAGTAAAGGAACAAGAGGAGGAGAAACGAACAAGTTAGTGACACCATAAGGAAACAATCAGATGAATCCAGAACACAGGACATTGTATCATCAGCGCCTCTCCAACAAGTTAGTGGCGTGAAAAAGGATGGATCCCCTCCAGATTTAAGGAAACTTAACAGACATAACAACCTCATAAAATGCACAGCCCTTGATTAAAACCTGATTTAACATCTTGAGGACAAAGAGAGAAATTTGAATATGGACTTGGCATCAGATGATACTTGCAAAGTACTAGTCACTATATTAGGTGATACTATGGGTTATGCTAGCGTCTATTTTTTTAATCCACACTGCATTATTTATGGATGAGGTGTCATGATTCAACAAAAAGTGTAGAAAGAGAGACAAATGTAGCAGCTGCAACAAAAAAGTGAATTGCTAAATATAGATAGTACTTTTTTTTGTTTTTTTACTTTTCAATATCTTTGACACTTCTCATAGAAAATTTTTAAGTAAAAATCGTCTAAAAGGAATGAGTATATCTTTACAAGTACGACTTTTAAATATACCTGAGCAACCATAGTGCTATCCTGTCGCTTGTCAGCTCTAATCAACTGGAAGTGACTTCTTAGAACGCCGTTTGGAGAAATGTGAGGCCACATTCGGACTCAATTAGGAAAAGGCCTATAATTGATTAGCAGTGTCTGCCATGGATATGGAATTAGAAAGTGGTGTCTGGCATGCTACGTATTGGCCATCCTTGCTCTGAATCACAGCCCTTCAGCTCTGCCTACCGCGTGATCTTCCATGGACGAGAAAGGGAACAGAAGGGAATTGGAAGAATTGCTCGAGATTTGGAAGATGACTACAGTTTGAGGAGACCGAGCTGAAACACACGTGGCTAGCTTTTACAGCAGGATTTCGGTTATCGCGGGACGAGAATCCTGTGTTCTGAAACTCTTCTGTTTTTATATTTGGAGCTACTTCATTCTTCTGTTTTTGCCTGACTTTCTAAATAATGTTTCTCTTAAAAAGATCCCACCTGTCTGGGTTAAGAAATGAGGGCAAGGTTATTCGTCCATGCGGGGGTGGACGGGACGTAGCAGCCAAGGCTAGAAAGGCGGACAGCAGCTGGCCAAGTGAGGCGGCTCCCCCACAGCAAAGCAACAGCCCTGTGACCACTGTCCCCTCCTCCGGGGCCAGGCCTTGTCAGGGGTCAGGAGGAAATCATAACTGAGCAAAGCTGGCCGGAGGTGGTGGCAGCCCCATTTGACAATTACCCAGACGCGTCCCACACCCGCTACTGTGTTGCAACTGTCATGACAAGCTCTTTCTAGGATGTTTTGATGGAGAGAAGATGCCCAAGAGTTCGGGCTACCGAACCACGCCACAGAGAGAGGGCTGAGGTGGGCCAGAAGGCCAGCGACCCCATCAGGAGGCGGCCCACCCACAAAGGCTGCCCTGTAACACATCACCGCTCCGGAGCTGCAAGTGCAGACCCTCTGGCCCACAGCAAGGCCAGACCCCTGCAGGCCTGGGCCTGGGGGCAAAGCCTGCTGGACCCAGCAATGGCTCTGGGGCTCAGAG
Organism: Budorcas taxicolor; assembly: GCF_023091745.1. Classification (NCBI taxonomy): domain Eukaryota; kingdom Metazoa; phylum Chordata; class Mammalia; order Artiodactyla; family Bovidae; genus Budorcas; species Budorcas taxicolor. Next base: position 159,764,884 of record NC_068920.1, on the reverse strand, counting down.
AGGAATCTAGGGACACTCCTGAGCAGAGAGGCTTCATCAGGCAGGCTTAATGTTTATTTGCGAAGGTAATGACTTCCAGATGTCAGCAGGACCAGGGGGCCTGGGAGCCAGCAGTGCGCTGGGGCTCATCTCTCTGTCGCTGATGGGGAAGGAATGAGAGAATCTGGCGCTGCTACCCCAGCCAGATGGTTGCTGCTCAGCCCTTCATGGCAGATAAATCACCACCACCACCCACCCCCCCCCCAACCAAGGCTCCTCCCGGACATCTGATAGACAGAGAGGCTGAGGAAGCTGGGGCAGTGAGGCAGGGGTGGGGGAGGGTGTCACTGAATGGACCTCAAGAGCCACAGATCAGAAAATTGAGGGCCTCTGCCAACTGGGCATTACGGGGCACTGTCCCCAGGCTCTCCCTTTCTGAGAACCTTATCCCGAGAGAGCTCTTAATCTTGAGAGGGGCTCCCTGGACCCCTGGGAGTGTGTATTCTGCACTCCCTATCGAAGCACGAGGCTGGAGTTCCCGGGGCCACCACTAACTCTCATTCAGGGCTCCCTCCCAAGGGTGGGTCTTCCTCCCACCCTTGCCACCATTGCTCCGGGCAGGGGCCTCATGACCCAACTGTGAACATGAGGAAACAGAGGCCCAGAGAGGTTAAGTGCCATGCTCAAGGTCACACAGCAGACAGGTGGCAGAGCTAGGGTGGGGTCTGAAGCCAGATGTGACCCGGGGAAGGATCCAGGACGGGGTCACCCCCAGGGCCTGGGTCTCCTCACCTGTTGATTCCACCTTCCCTCCCCCTCCCGCCCTCACTGTCTGAGGGATCAGTTCTCATTTCCCCTGGTTAATGCCCACCCCCACTGGCCATCAGAGGAGGGCAAAAGCTCCGAAAGACCTCTGCCAGCGGGGAGAGGATCTTCACCTTCCTTTCGTTACTCCAGAATCTCAAAGGCAGAGAAAGTTAAATGCCTGAAAGCATGAGATCCAAGCTTGATGGGTGATCTCTCGGCGCCCCACAGCTAAAGCTGCCCCGGCGTGTAGTGGGTGCTCAATGAACAAAGAGAAGGGTGAGTGCAAAATGTGCCACTCCTGGCACACCGGACATGCTCGGAAAAGGTCAAAGGACAAACACAGGCAGGGTGTGGGCGCTTTGGCAGCTTCTAGCCAGGCAAAGGCACCGTTCCCTGTCTCCTGGGGATGGAGGTTGGTGGTAACCACTGCCTAATGTCTGGGGACGTCTGGAAGGGGCCAGGTACAAGGCAAGAAGCTGACAGATGATGGTGCTCTTTCCAGGGAGGGGAGGGACCCAGGCCCCTACCCAGGGGCAACCAGTCCTGGCCATTGGAGATTCCAGTACATCAGACAAGTGCTGCTCAGCCAGGCTCCCACAGCAGAAGGCTGGCACCAAGGCCAGGAGCCAGGGGCTCGCCCCAGGTTCCATGCCCTGAGTGAGAGACTCGGAGAGTTCAGCCCCATACCTGAGCAAGCCGTCCTCCACCTACTGCCTGGAGTCTGACTTGCTGCTGGCAGGAACCCAGTTCCTGAGCAACTGCCCAGATAAAGTGCACCCCCAAACAAGGACCAAGCCATCACTCCACTCTGAAATGCTTCCCACCCTCGCTTGGGCGGCTCGGTGCCAGAGCAGACTGACATGCCAAAAGAAATAAATCCTGGCGTGTCGCAAAGAACCATAAACGCCATCTGTCAACAGGGAGCCAAGGCGCTAACCTAAACACGGCCCTGGAGACGTAAATATACAACACGCGGGCTGGCTGGAAGCCGCGCCGCGGCGGCCTCAGAGATGCTGTTCCTCCCATTCTCCCATTCCTCCAGCCCGAGGGACCCCACACCATCGATTCACCAGGTGTTTGTGTCCATCAACTGACCAAGCACCTGCTCCACGCTGGAGGCTGCGCCAGGTGCTGGGGACACAGCCATAAATGGGACCTTAAGGGCCCTGCCCTCGGGGATCTCACAGCCTAACGGCATTAAATAATCACACGGTTGTAAAATTATGATTATATAAAGCCCCCCAGGGAGCTTCGAGGAGCTATGAAAGGAGAATTAATCTTGACAAAAATCGAGGAAGGCGTGATTCCACTTAGACTGGAAAGATGAGGAGCCTGGGGAGGAGGAGCTGGAAAAACAAGCCGCACGAGCAAAGGCCCTGAGGTAGAAAAGACACGGCGTTGAAGAAAGAGCAGAGAGGCAGCAGCAGGCAAGGGGGAAAAGACAGGCAATGGGCTTGGAGAGGCAGAGCTCAGATCAGTGTCTGGACCTTCCCCAGGGCGTACGGGGGAGGGACATGTTGGTTGGATTTGTCTTAGAGGATCTGGTGGGATGTAGGAGCTGGCTCACACAGGCTCAAGAGGGCAGATTGTGAGCATCACTTCCCATGCTCTATGACTTAACGACAGCAGCTTGAAACCAGCCCAAGTAGGAGCATTTACACCAGGGAAATGGGCATTCTTGTTCCTTCCAGAGAGAGATGATTGTGAAACATTTACCAGCATGCCACTGGAAGGATGCCTCTGGCTCCTGGGGAGGAATGGACGTGCAGGGCAGAGGGAGAGCTGGGAGAGATCTGAGCAACTGACGGAGCCTGGAAGGGAGGGAGGGGGCACCTGCTCCAAGACCTAGACCCGGACACAAACACCTGCTCAGCTGGGCCATCGGTGGCCCTGCATGTTGGGCCACAGTGTCAAGCAAGCCCCTCCCTGCCAAGTCCCCAGGCATGGCTTGCTGTCCCAGCAACACCGCCTGAATCTGATGGCCCTGGTGATCCTCCAGCCACCCCCGGGCTCCTCGACTCTGGGGAGAAGCTCCCCTTAACATCCCTACTCTGCCGAGCTTTGCTAGATTCATCGTGCCAGCGTGGACTTGCCGGGGATCCCGGGTTTAAACTCAGGATATTCCTTCAGGCCCCAGGCTTTTTTACTGGCAAAACTGAGGAACCCGCAGCACCTACTTTGGGGCTGATTGAGAGGGTTCTACAAGACGGTGTCAAAAAGCCCTGAGCACCAGGCCTCCTGCTGCGAGGTGAGCACTCAGCACTGCTCCTGGAAGCCAGCCGAGGGGCAGAGCCGCCCAGGGATGCGGCATGTCGGGGCAGGCTCACCTCGGTCACCTGCTGCTTGTCCAGGTGGAACACCTGCCCGGAGCTGCTGGCGGCGATCTCCTCGTAGGCCAGGTAGCCAGGGTGGGTGCGGTCACCACAGTCCCCCGTCAGCACGAAGACCACCTAGAAAAGAGACGGCCTTGTGGCGTCCTCAGCACCTTCAGGTATGAATGGAGTGGGGAGGGGGAGGCCAGACCAGGAGGGAGTGACTGGAGGAAGCCCTGTCATCTCTCTTGGCTCGGGTGATACACTTGTGAAATGGGAATGATGAGAGTTCCCGCCCTGTGGGGGTCAGGACCGATGCAGGTCACGTGTCTGTCACAGGGCCAGGAATACAGTAGGAGCCGTTATGAAATCTACAAGGGAGGGAGTGAAATTGACTCTGCTCCAAGTGGCCCCCGGATGCCGCAGAGCTAGAAGAACCGTGGAGAACCCACATTTCTTCTAGATGAGAGGACAGAGGAGTTCTCCCGTCCAGAGAGGAGTCCCAGCTCTTGAGGTCTTCCCCAGGGATTCCTCCCTGCACCCCCCACCCTGCCTCGCCCACCGCTCGCCGTGACAGCCAGGAGCCAAAGCCCCAACGCATCATCCAGACCCTGAGACAATGGGTGAAGAATGACGTGACAGGGAGCAGAGGAGACGCCAGGAGGAAGATGGATTGCCCAGACTCGGACGGGGCGTGAAGGGAGTGGAGGAGTGGTGTGGTCTGTATCAAAAGCGGGCCCCCGCCAGGGAGGCGTGAGCCTGGAGGGCGGGGCCACAGCATGAGAACACACTTGGACTCTGCAGCCTGGCTCCACCAGTGGGCTGGCCAGCGCGGCTGGTGGGAACTGGAACCCAGGCTGTGCAGGAGAAGCCCCAGCTCCGTTCTCCCGGCGGGGGCTCGAGGCTGCCCTTGGAGACCCCAGCAGCCCCTGGAGCCCCTACTGGTAGCTCACCTGCGACTGTTTAAGCTGCAGGAGCTGCAGCACTTCGTCCTTCTTGTGGTAGTCCTTGGCACGGGCGTCCGAGAAGACGTAGATGAAGGAGCCGGGGTTGGCCACCTCCACGGCAGCCTTGATGGCCCCCAAGCTCATCTCTGGGCAGTCCCCGCCTCCCTGCAGGACAGGGCGGGTCAGCAGCTGCTGCCCACCTCCTCCATGTGGGGCCCACCCTGGGAGGTGTGAGGGGGGCATCCCCTTCAGTGGCTTCTGTCCCGCCTGTCCAGGGGTCAGGCCTGGCCCGAGCCACTCCCTTCCCTGAGACACACCTGCATTATCTATCATTCCTTCATTCACTCACTCATTCCTTCATTCACTCACTCATGCCCAAGGGACATGGTCCCTCCCTCCCATGGAGGCTGGCTGGGAGGCAGACCTTACATTAAGAAACGCGACACAGTTATTTAATTACCATGGTGATGAGTGCTACAAGTGGGGGGAGAAGGATGGAGCCATGGAAGCATCTAACACGTACGCCAGAGAAGGCGTGAGTGAGCCAAGGTTTGGAGGCCGGAGGGGTAGAGGGGTCACCGGGGAAGGAGAGGGGAGGGGTGGGCAGAGGAAAACATTCAAAGCCGCCTTGTCAATCTTCTCTTCAACCTGCCCTGGTGCGTGCCTGCTTGCTCAGTCACTCAGTCGTGTCCAACTCTTTGCAACTCCGTGGACTGTAGCCCGCCAGGCTTCTCTGTCCATGGGCTTTCCCAGCCAAGAGTACTGGATTGGATTGCCATTTCCTTCTCCAAGGGATCTTCCTGACCCAGGGATTGAACCCAAGTCTCTTACATTGGCAGGTGGGTTCTTTATCACTGAGCTGGGAAGTGATATAACTGGAAAAACCAAACCCACCTTGGAGTCAATCCTAAATAAACACAAGGCCTTCCCTCTCCACTCGCCAGCCGGGAGCTTTCTGCCTCCCCAGGTTTGCACGCCCAGCACCAGAATCAGGATGTGCACAGGGCGACCTCAGTAAATGCTTCTCCCCTTGGTTCACTCGTTCGTTCTGTGTGCTGGGCCTTGTGCTGGGCCCTGGGGGACTTGGCAGTGAGCTAGACACCTCAGAGAGTGCCCTGCATTCAGGAAGCTGGCAGGGTGGAGAGGGAGAGGCTGAACCAGGGTGTTCAGTGTGGCCAAAAACCCAGGTGGCATGGGATGTCTGACCCAGTCTTGGGCTGGGTTTGGGGGTCTGAACTGACCTCTCTTGCACCTTCGCTGGGGCTTCCCAGGCAGTGCTAGTGGTAAAGAACTCACCTGCAATGCAGGAGACATAAGAGACACAGGTTCATCCCTGGGTCTGGAAGATGCCCTGGAGGAGGGCACAGCAACCCACTCCAGTGTTCTTGCCTGGAGAACCCCATGGACAGAGGAGCCTGGCGGGCTACAGTCCATGGGGTTGCAAAGACTAGGACACAACTGAGCGACTTAGCACACAAACATCTTCCCTTAGCTGTCACATACCCCCTCCTTCAACCCCTGCACCCATGCAGTCAATAATAAGGCCTACTATGTGCCAGGCACAGGGACTCCTGTAGGTACTTGGTTCGCTGAATCAAGGAAGGAACCCCAAGCAGTACGGAATCTCCAGGCCCTCCAAGTTGAGGGGAAGCCCCAGGCAGAGCTGGGTGGTAGGTCATTATAGGAAGCACCGTCTTGGCCCCTGGGTGTGGCAATAACCTGGGCCTCTGGCACGGACTGGGATGAAGGGCACAGGGGGCCAGCAGCCAGGGGCGGGGCAGCCCACCTGCACGTAGAGTTCTCTCAGCTCCCTCTGAAACACCGCCGGGTCTGATGTGAGGGTCACCGGGCCAATATCTGTAGGGAAGAGAGAGAGGACCAGATGGGCTTGACCCCCAGATGCACAACCTCCGTGGACTGGGCAGCAACTGAGAGGAACCAAGGCCTGGAACTCAGAGATCCCCACAAAGTGGGGAGGGGTGAGGGAGCAGCTGCCAGGATCAGATCTGGAAGAAAATATGCGCAAATGAAGCAACTGACAAGGGCTTCATCTCTGAAACACACAAACAGTTCACGCAGCCTTACATCCAAAAACGCAAACAACCCAGTCAAGAAGTAGGCAGAAGACCTAAACAGATGTATCTCTAGAGAAGACGTAGGGATGGCTAAGAGGCTCAACAGGAAAAGATGCTCAACATCACTAATCACTAGAGAAATGCAAATCAAAATGACAGTGAGGTATCACCTCACATTGGTCAGACTGGCCATCAACACATCTACAGACAACAAACGCTGGAGGGGGTGTGGAGAAAAGGGAACCCTCCTACGCTGTTGGTGGGAACGTAAAGTGATACAACCACTATGGAGAACAGTGTGGAGGTTCCTAAAAAATTCAAAGTAGCACTAACATATGACCCAGCAATCCCACTCCTGGGCAAACCCCTGGAGAAAACTAGAATTCCAAAAGATACATGCACCCCAATGCTTATTGCGCACTATTCACAGCAGCCAGGACATGGAAGCCACCTAAACGTCCATCAGCAGAGGAATGGATCAAGATGTGGTGCACATACATAATGGAACATTCGCCACAAAAAGAAATGAAATTGCGCCATTTGCAGAGACAGATTCCCTGGTGGCTCAGCAGTAAAGAATCCACCTGCAATGCTGGAGACATGGGGAGACTCGGGTTCAGTCCCTGGGTTGGGAAGATCCCCGGGAGAAGGAAATGGCAACCCACTCCAGTATTCTTGCCAGGAGAATCCCATGGACAGAGGAGCCTGTTGGGCTACGTCATATAGGGTTACAAAGAGTCAGACACAATTGAAGTGACTTAGCAGTCACACAGGCAGAAACTAACACGACATTTTAAAACAACTATACTCTGATTAAAAATTAAAAAAAAAAAAAGAATTGTACTCAAATATTCATAGCAGCTGTATTCACAATAGCCCAGCACTGGAGACAAGCCAGCCGTCCATCAACTGGTGAATGAATAAACAAACTGCGGTACATTCATGTAATCAAATACCACTCAGCCAGAAAACAGAACAAGCTACCAATACAGGCAACCACATGGATGAATCTCACAGATACAGTACTGCACGAAAGAAGACAGCCACAGGAGCACGTCTACTATGTGGTTCCATTTATAGAAAGCTCTGGAACTGGCAGAATTAATCAAAGCTGAAATAAGTCACATCAGGGGTTGTCTAGGGGATAGGGAGATCAAAAGAACTGTCGGGGAAGGCAGAAGTGTTCTATATTGTGATGGGAATGTGGGTTCCCCGGGTGTAACCAGTTGTCAAAAATGTAAAGCAAAGATTTGCAGTACTTCAAGGTTTGTAAATTTTACCTCATTAAAAAAAAGAACCATAAAAAGTGATCATTGTGGAGTGATGGAGTGGAGTGGGGAAGGAGCTATAGAGGAAAGAGAATGGCAGGTTTTCAGGGTATTTGGTGATGCTGGGGGATGAGGATATATCCACATGTGTGTGCTCCATCATGTCAGACACTTCGTGACCCCACAGACTGCAGCCCTCCAGGCTCCTCAGTCCATGGAATTTTTCAGGCAAGAATATTAGAGTGGGGTGCCATTTCCTTTCCCAGGGGATCTTCCCAACCTAGGGGTCGAGCCCAGGCCTCCTGCGTCTCCTGCACTGAAGATGGGTTCTTTACCGCTGAGCCACATGAGACACAGGGATTCATGACACTATTCTGCTCACTTTGTATATACTTGAAATTTTCCGTAATAAAAAGCCTTTTATTAAAGAGAAGTCACTGAAAGCCACAGCTAACATAAGGCGACCAGTGTACAGAGAACAGAGACAGAATTCCAACTCACCGTGTGGACATGTGCACAGTGGGGGTTTTGCAAGCTGATGTGGACAGCTGATTTCTTTAGGAAATAGTTCGTCTGAGTTCCTGGTGAATTCTAGTAACGGGCTATTTTTAGTTCAAGAATTCTAAATTCCAAGCACTCTCTAAAAAATATTCCTGTACTTGGCAACTCGTCAACCAACCTTAGTTCTTAGAAAATGAAGCACGTGGAATCATCCGGCATTCATCCACAGTTATCAGGGAAGAGTCTGGACACCAGCTTTTCTTCTGCGACCGCAAGTCTGATCTCTGCATCTGGGAGTCTGTTTCTGTTTCATAGATATACGTCCATTTGTGTTGTATTTTGATTCCACATATAAGTGATTTCACATGGTATTCGTCTGACTTTCTTCACTTAGTCTGATAACCTCTTAGGCCCACCCATGTTGCTGCAAATGACATGACTTCATTCTTTTTATGGCTGAGTAAATATATATATATTATTTGGCTGAATATATATATTATATATATATATTTATACCACACTTCTACCCACTGGCTCCTGCCTCTCTGCTGTATATTTACTCACCATGTCCAACACCTCCTTCTGCGCCTGCTCTGGGCTTTACCAAGTCTTCCCCACCACCTCCCTCCTTCTGAACTCTGCAGAGACTAATTCAGCCAAAACCTTGGCCTTTGACCTCAGACGGGCTTCTCTGCTAGCTCAGTCAGTAAAAAAATCACCTGCAATTTGGGAGACTGGGTTCAATCCCTGGGTTGGGAAGATTCCCCTGGAGAAGGGAAAGACTACCCACTCCAGTGTTCTGGGCCTAGAGAATTCTATGGACTGTACAGCCCCTGGGGTCGCAAAGTCAGAAAATCAGCCCATGGGGTCACAAAGTCAGACATGACTGAGTGACTCTCACTTGACCTCAGACAGATCTGGTTGAAATTTTGGCTCCACCATTCTCCTACCATAGGGCTTCTCAGAGCTTACTACACAGTTCCAAGCCTCAGTTTCCCCATCTGTAAGACGAGGTGTTTCTCCTAGCTGAGAACATCATTGTGAGAATCCAGTGAAGCCAGGCAGGGAAGCACCATGCTTGGCTCAGAACCAAAAGCTCAGCAACTGGGAGTTGGCCCTGATGAGCTGAACATGCAATTCTTTGATCTTCCTTTTCTTTTCTTTAAATTTTATTGATGTGTAGCTGATTTGCAATGCTGTGTTAATTTCTGCTGAACAGCAAAGTGACTCAGTTACATATATGTATTCTTTTTCATATTCTTTCCCATAATGGTTTATCAAGCACTTAGTGCGCTTGGTTGCTTAGTCATGTCCGACTCTTTGCAACCCCATCGACCACAGCCTGCCAGGCTCCTCTGTCCATGGGGATTCTCCAGGCAAGCACTCTGGAGTGGGTTGCCATGCCTTCTTCCAGGCGATCTTCCCAACCCGGGGTTTATCATAGGATAGTAAATACAGCTGCGATGGTGCAGGAACGGCTGAGAGGAGCTACCCCGCGTCTGAGGTCGGGGGCGATGGCCAGGAGGAGATACCCTGCACCCAAGGCCAAGGGTGGCAGCAGGAAGGAGCAACTCCACGCCCAAGGCCAGGGCAGCGACAGGGAGCAGCAACCCCACGCCCGAGGCTAGGGGTAGCGGCCGGGAGGGGCAACCCCACGTCCAAGGAGTGGTGGCTGTGCGGGTACAGGAGGGCCTAGAGGAGCCATCCCATGTTGAAAGTCAGGAAGGGCAGCGGGAGGAGATACCCCTCATCCAAGGTAAGGAGCAGCGGCTGTGCTTTGCTGGAGCAGCCGTGAAGAGATATCCCACGCCCAAGGTAAGAGAAACCCAAGTAAGATGGTAGGTGTTGCAAGAGGGCATCAGAGGGCAGACATACTGAAACTATACTCACAGAAATCTAGTCAATCTAATCACACTAGGACCACAACCTTGTCTAACTCAGTGAAACTAAGCCATGCCTGCGGGGCAACCCAAGACGGGTGGGTCATGGTGGAGAGGTCTGACAGATTGTGGTCCACTGGAGAAGGGAATGGCAAACCACTTCAGTATTCTTGCCTTGAGAACCCCATATCAGTATGAAAAGGCAAAATGATAGGATACTGAAAGAGGTACTCCCCAGGTCAAGTTGGTGATGGACAGGGAGGCCTGGCGTGCTGCGATTCATGGGGTCGCAAAGAGTCGGACACGACTGAGCGACTGAACTGAACTGAACTGAACTGATCTGTGGTATACAGTAGGACCTTGTTGCTTAACCAGGGATTCTCCTGGTGGCTCAGACAGTAAAGAATCTGCCTGCAATGCAGGAGATCCAGCTTCAGTCCCTGGGTTGCGAAGATCTCCTGGAGAAGGAAATGGCTACCCACTCCAGTATTTTTGCCTGGAGAATCCCATGGACAGAGGAGCTTAGTGGGCTACAGTCCATGGGGTCATAAAGAGCTGGACACAACTGAGCAACTAACAATTTCACTTTCATACATTCAATTAAAAATACATGACATTAATGATACTGACATTTCCTAAGCACTTATTATGTATCAGCCCATATGCTGAGATGTTGCCTGTATATTATTAGCTCACTGAATCCTCCCTCACACCTGGCAAAGCCAACTCTTACCCACATATTACAGAGGAGAAATGAAAGCCCAGAGAAGCTAAGTAACGTGCCCATAGACACAAAACCAGTAAGCAGCAGACCTAGAATGTTAGTTTTGTCGTTAGTGTTCAACCACTAAGTCACATCCAACTCTCTGCGACGCCATGGACTGCAGCACACCAGGCTTCCCTGTCCTTCACTATCTCTAGGAGTTTGCTCAAATTCATGTCCATTGAGTCAGTGAGGCTGTCTAACCATCTCATCCTTTGTCATGCCCCCTTATCCTTTAGCCTTCACTCTTTCCCAGCATCAAGGTCTTTTCCAAAGAGTTGACTCTTCCCATGAGGTGGCCAAAGTATTGCAGCTTCAGCTTCAGCATCAGTCCTTCCAGTGAATATTCAGAGTTGATTTCCTTCAGGATTGAATATTAGCTTAGGCCTGTACAATTCCAGAATCCGAGCTCTTGACAACTGCTTCCTATGGAGCTGTACATAGAAATTCCTGATGTGCAGAAAAAGAAAGGAATTCTACCAACCAGAAATCATTACTCTTATTTTTACACATAACTTTCAAAATGTTCACGCATATTTGTAAATTTTATACAAATGCATACTACTTTTAGCAGAAGTTCTGTTTACGTATAAATAACATACTCTTTTTAACTTGATTCCTTTCAGTGAACAACATATTGTAAGCATCTCTCCAGAAGGTCAAATACGCTGTTCAAAATCATTTTTAATGGCTACAAACTATTTCCTTTGGATAAGACTTGCCCATGTTGTTATGTTTCCAATTTTCATAATGAAAAACATTATTAAGAACATCTTTATCTTCATCACATTTAAGCACTAGTTCCATCGTTTCCTTGGGATACACTCCCATAAGCAGACTCGCTGGGCCAAAGGGAAGGGCATTTATAAAGACTCTGGATACAAATTCAGTATCCCCATTACTGTCCTCCTTATCCCCAGACATTCCTGCCTCTGATCCATTTATTGTCAAGGCCAGAGGAGTCACCTTCATGGCCAATTTTGCTCATATCATCCCTGTTCAGGAATCATCGGCAACTGCTCCTTGCCTGGAAACCAAGAGAAGCCTCTGCAGTGCCCAGTTCTTTTTTCAAAATGTGATATATATAGTCTTATTTTATTTGGCTCTACCAGGTCTTAGTTGCAGGACAGGATTTCAGTTGCTACATGGCTGCAGTTCCCTGACTAGGGATCAAAGCTGGGCCCCTGCACTGGGAGCACCGGGTCTTAACCATTGGGCCGCCAGGGAAGTCCGAGTACCTGGTTCTGAATCTGGGAGGCCCTGCCCCCTCTATCACAATCTATCAGAGGGAATCTCTCAGGCTACCTGACAGTTCCCCAGGCTGGACCAGTGCTAGGCTGATCACATTCCCTCCCATTCACAGCAACAGGAGAAACAGGGTTATCGTAAATGTGCTCCAGTTGGAAGGACAGCCCTTTCTTCTGCAGTCCATCTGTTTCCTTCTTGGGGAGCTCAGGGTCGCTCTTTCTTCCATGAAAGGATCAGTTCAGTTCAGTTGCTCAGTCGTGTCTGATTCTTTGCAACCCCATGGACTGTAGCACGCCAGGCTTCCCTGTCCATCACCAACTCCCAGAGTTCACTTAAACTCATGTCCATTGAGTCAGTGATGCCATCCAACCATCTCATCCTCTGTCATCCCCTTCTCCTGCCTTCAATCTTGCCCAGCATTGGGGTCTTTTCCAGTGAGTCAGTTCTTCACAATATGTGGCCAAAGTATTGAAGTTTCTTGGAGGGATAATACTAGTCAAAGGGAGTTGATCCTCTCCATGGTTCTACTTGTCAAGTTAAAATGTAGGTCATCAGCTTCCTCTGGGATTTCCCCTCATTTTTCTTTTTTTTTTAGTTGTGTTTTTTTTTTTTCTTAAACAACTTCACTGGGTGGAGAAAACAAAATGGGCAGCCCTGTAGTGGAAGGTGGGGAGAATGCCAGACCTACAGTCTAAAGTCTGACTTTCCATCTAGGCTGTTCTGAGATATTCTGTACAGAGAGGAAAGAAAATTCTCTGGGGAATTGCCCAGTCCCAACTCCCCCACACCCCTCAGCAACATTCCCCAACAGGAACCACCTCATCTAACCTCTGGGTGTCTCAGCCAGGGATTGTATGGCAAACACAAGACACAGGAAATTTCAGGAGCCCTGGAGGACCCCCTGGGCTGGAGATCCCTGGAAAGGACTTTACGGACGCTGTGTTTATTTTCTCTTATTGCCGTAACAGAAGACTACAGACTCGGTGTCTTGAAACACCATACGTTCATTTCTGGAGGCCAGGAGTCCTGACATCAAGGTGTTGGCAGGGCCGGGTTCCTTCCCGAGCCTCTAGGGGAGAATCTGTTTCCTTTTGGAAACTTCCTGCATTCCTTGGATCACGGTCTTTGCCCTCCATCTTCAAAGCCAGTAATGTCGCATCTTAAAATAGCTTCCTCTCCTTCTGCTCTGTCATGACGTCTCCTTCACTTATTCTGATCCTCCTGCCTCCCTCTTAGAAGGACCCTTGTGATTACAACGGGCCCAGCTACATAATCCAGGGTCATCTCCCCATCTCAGGATTCCTAACTTAGCCACTTCTACAAAGTCCCTTTTGCCATGACAAGGAATAGATGTACAAGCTCTGTGGGTATCTGGGGGGGCATTATCTGGCCTACCTCAACCTCCACCATCCTGTCTCCTTCAAGACTGGGCTTGGACCCCTGTGTAACTATTCACAACAGCCAAGATACAGGAACAACCTAAATCTCCACTGACGGAGGAGCAGAGAAAGAAAATGTGGTCTATATACCCAGCGGAACACTACTCAGCCATAAAGAAGAAGGAAACCATACCGTTTGCAGCAACATGGATGGACAGACAGATCATCATACCGGGTGAAGGAGGTCAGAAAGAGAAAGACAAATACCATATCTCACTTCTATGTAGCATCTACACTATGACCCAGATGAGCTCAGCTATGGAACAGGAACAGACTCACAGACACAGAACGGGCTTGTGAGAGGGGGAGGGGCTGCAGGACGCAGGGGTGGATTGGAAGTGTGGGATTGGCAAACGTGATGGATAAGCAACAGGTACTACTGTATATAGTCCTGTACAGGTCCTACAGGGAACTATATTCAACACTCTGTGCTAAACCATAATGGAAAAGGATATATAATATGTATAACTGAATCGCTTTGTTGTACAGCCGAACTTAACATCATAAAGCAACCATACTTCAATAAAATAAATTTTTTAAAAAGAAATGGGCTTGGGGAAAAATGATTTGACTACCAACCTATGTGCCAAACATAACAACGTTGAGGATGAAGAGATCCAAAGACCCCAGCTTTAAAAAGACGGTGAGACTGAGGCCAGAGAGGGGAAAGGAGTCCTTCGAGGTCAGGTGGGAAGATCTGGCAGAAGAACTAATTGACTACGTCATGCCAACAGTGGCCCCTGCTCTTGTTCATCATCGTAGCCTCCTGCCAACCTCAGTGTCTGGCCCATGGTGAGTGCTTAAGAAAAACTGTCCAAATGAGTGCATGAATAATCTTTATTTACTCATAACAAATCCTGTTAGAGCATACTGTTTGAGCAGTGTCAAGTCAGGACCGAAGTTTCATTTATCTTTCTATCCTATGCCCAGCATAATGCCAGGCATACAGTCAACACTCAGCAATTATTTGCTGGATGTGAAGCCTGTCTGATCCCCAGGCCCTCCATCACAGCATGCCGCTCGCTGCCCACCACTCAGAGAAACAGATCCAAAACGAGGCAGGAAACCAAAGGTGGTTATTCAGGGCATGCAGGGGAGTTGGCCACATTAAGGGAGAGCTGGCCAGATGGACAAAAGTGTGTCTCATTCCTCTTGAGGTGGAGGACAGGGCATTTTAAAAGCTCTGCCCTAAGTTCTGAACAAAGAAGGCCCTCAGGGGAGAGCACACTTGCATACACAGACACACTGATGCACAAAACTAGTCTGATTTCCTTCTTGCACTGAACAGATAATCCCCAAGCCACCTCCGGGCACTGACTATTACTGACCAGTCCCATCATTCCAGGGCTGGACCAGCTATCAAGATGCCCAGACAGGGATGGGGGCACGAAGGCCTTCTTTCCACCTGTCCTCCTTGCTGTCTGATTGTCCTCCCGCCCACCCATCCATCTACAGCTCCAGGCAGTGAGACAGAGATGGATGCCTTCTTGTCTTTCTGTGATGCTGGTCCACGGCTTTATTTTTCATTCCTGACACTTGCTGGAACATCATCACTCACCATCCCTAGGCTTCCAGGACACGGTGCTTTCAGCAGTGTGGTCATTTCAAGACATGCCTTTCAGCAGGACAGAGTGAGGTACCAGGACAAGGCAGGATACCTGGCATGTCTCCATGTGAGTTTGCCCACCAAGAGGGCTTGCTTAAGCCCCTGTCCATCTCCTTCCCTCACGTGGTCCAGGCAGGGTTGGCTCTGGATAAAAAGCCCTTCCCAGCATGATTTGACGTGGATGATGGTGGCAGTGCTGCTGTTGCTTCTGATGCTGGTGATGCTGGTGATGATGATGGTGGTGACGACGTTGATGGTAACGCCGATATTGATGACACTGAGGATGGTGGTGGTGGTGGTGGCGGTGGTGGAGATAGAAGTGGGTGATGAGCCTAGCAGCAGTTTCAATGCATTGAGCACTTATTATCTCACAGAGTTTAGCTCAGTCCCATTAACAGTTCCCTGTTAGAATTAAGGATCCCAAGACCTTGATGAAGGTCATACAACTCATAAGTGGTAGTTAATATCTGTACTAGTTTCCTGAGAGTGAAAGTATTAGTTGCTCAATCGTTTCCGACTCTTTGCAACCCCGTGGATTGTAGCCCACCAGGTTCCTCCGTCCATGGGATTCTCCAGGCAAGAATACTGGAGTGGGTTGCCATTCCCTTCTTCAGGGGATCTTCCCAATCCAGGGATCGAACCCCGGTCTCCTGCATTGCAGGCGGATTCTTTACCATCTGAGCCACTGGGGCAGCCCCACCAGTTACCTGAGGTCACTATTAATACAGTAAAAGATCACAAACTTGGTGACTTTAAACCACAGAAGTGTGTTCTTCCACATTCCTGGAGACTAGAAGTCCAACAACAAGGTGTCAGCAGCCCATGCTTTCTCTGAAGGCTCTCGAGGAGACTCTGCCCCATGCCGTCTTCCTCTTCACCTCTCCCGGTCCCAGTAATCCTTGGTGCTCCCTGACTTGCAGACACAGCATCCCTCCAATCCTGCCTCCATGTCACAGGACCGCCTCCCTGTGCATCTTCTCTCCTTATAAGGACATCAGTCACATGGGATTAAGGGCTCACTCTACTTCTGCATGACTTCATCCTGACTAATTACATCTTCAATTACCCTGTTACCAAAAAAGGTCACATTTTGAGGTTCTAGGAAGGACAAGAATTCTGTGAGGACCATGTTCCATCTAGAATGATGTCCCAATCCACATAATTGGCTATACCGTCTCCTAGAATGATGGTGACAATGATGATAAGGAGAGCTACCGTTGTTTTGATATTTATTAAGCACCTGATTCTGTTCTAGGCACTGAATATACATTGGCAGAAAAAAAAACATATAGCAACCTATAGCCTCCTATTTATTATCTCTGTTTTATAGATGAGAACTCAAGGGCTAGGAAGAGAAAGCAAACTTCCCAAGATCTTACAATGAGGAAGTTGCAGAGATGGGATTCAAACCTGGATCTGTCCAACCCCAGATCCAAGCTCTCAACCACGCATGAAGCTGCAGACATTTGACACTCGTTCCCCAGCCCCTCATTCCTGTTCCTGGAGGGGGAGGGAGGTTCGTGACTGGAGGTGGGCAGTTGCCAAACAGCTGGGCAGATGTGGGGTGCAGTCTCTCTGAGCAGGGCTTGCCGGCCCCAGGGATGGTTAAACCCATGACCTTGGCTCTTCTTGTGCTGTCCTGGAGCATGCAAGCCCCAGAAGCCTGGCCCGGAACCGTCTCTCTATAGGGAAGTTTTTTCCACTCGACAAGAGGAGGGTGTGGAGCCTCTGGGACATGAGGGTCACGCACGAGAAGAATCACCCCGCCCTTCACATGGGTGATGGATGGTCCAGCCCCTCACCCACTGTGTGCGTCCCAGTGGTCAAGGCCACAGTCAGGCACCAGAGGTCCAATCTCAGAAAGACCTCACGTCCAGGACTCTTCCCCAAGTCCTTCTAGAATAATGTCTAGAGTTCCATCTAGAATAATGTCCCAATCCACATAATTAGCTCCAAAGCCACATAATTGGCTATACTGAATCCCAGAATGATGGTGACAATGATGATAAGGACAGCTACCATTGTTTTGATATTTATTAAGCACCCGATTCTGTCCTAGGCACTTAATATACATTTGCTCAGAAAAAAAATCATATTGCAACCTATAGCTTCCTATTTATTATCTCTATTTTATAGATGAGAATTCAAGGGCTTAGGTGGGTAAAGCAAACTGCCCAAGGTCTTACAAAGAGGAAGCTGCAGAGATGCTTCCCCCCCTCCTCGAAAGCAGCACTTAGATCCTGGGGTCACTCTGGGTGTGCACACGGCCCCTCCTCCAACTGCAATGGCTCCACGCAGGGTCCCACCATCTGCCACCACGGTGGGCAAATCGTGTCCCCTCCCCGGGACTCAGTCCTTCCATGTCTAAAAGGCAGAGAAAAGGACCTCTAGCCTGCTAGGATTACAACAGTTCCTGAGCCCGGGGCTGGCTGAATGGACTCCCTTGAAGACACTGCTGAAGGCAGATGAGGCAGGGCAGGAAGCAACTGGTTCTGTCCAAAGAGCTAAAGAAGCCCCAGAACCTCAGAACCTTCCTCGGCTTCCTCCTTGGCATCCAGGAGTCTAGAATCCGTGTCTCCTGAGAGCCTCCTGGGGCCCTGATCACATGATGGATTCAGGCTCTGCCTTGAGCGTCCACATCTGCCAGCCGCCCCATCTTCAGGGAGATGTTTGGATCTCCACTCCCGCCAGCCTCAGAGCCACCGTTTGTGCCGTCCCCTCTGCCCACTGTGCTACCCCTGGTTCTGTATGGACCCCCACTCCCCTGCCACCTACACCCAGGGCTTCCCTGGTGGCTCAGTTGGTAAAGAATCTGCCTGCAAGGCAGGAGACCCAGGTTTGACCTCTGGGTCGGGAAGATCCCCTGGAGAAGGAAATGACAACACACTTCAGTATTCTTGCTTGGGAAATCCCATGGACAGAGGAGCCTGGCGGGCTATAGTCCTTGGGGTCACAAACAGCCAGACATGACTTGGCGACTAAACCGCCACCACCACCCCCATACCCAGCCCTTCCCCATCTCAACTCAAAGGTCACTCCTGTCTCCTCACCTCTCAGAGCAGCCCAGGGATCTTTGTTACAGGGAACACCCAGTGGTTAATGGACTTGGGCCCTTCTCTGGGGGCCTGGCGGGACTGACTGAAGGTGCCACAGCCCAAACTGGCATCCTGCCTGGCCCATCCTTCCCGGGCAATCCCCTGGGAATCACATATGGAGCCAGTGAATTGTGAGTCTGTCAGGGATCCCTGGGGACCAAGTGGACAGAATGCACTCAGCCACCCCAGGCCTGCCAGGCAGGCAGCCTCCCCACTCTCAGACTCACTGCGTCCCCATCCTCCTGCTCCTCCTCCCGGAGGCATGCCCAGCCTGCTCCTCTCCCCACACCCCTGCCCTGCACAGTCATGCTGGACAGCTCAGGCAGGGACATGGCACTTTGATGAGGCACCCTCAGTGACAAGGACAAGCCTGTCGAAGGAGAGACACACCGGGGGGACAGGTCAGAGGGCTGGATTTTCTGCTCAGAGCAGAGACTGATTTATCTGTTTCGTGATGAGCAGTTTGTTAACAGCAGTGTCACTCCAGGATGACAGTATATACTGGTACGCACACACACACACACACACACACACACAAACACACACACACACAAACACAAACACACACACACACAAACACACACACACAAACAAACACACACACACAAACACACACACACACACACACACACACACACATTAGAGCATGCGGCAAGAAGCCAAGTCACCCCACCTCATGGGCAATTCTGCCTACTGAACACGTTCACTTTGCCTGCCTGCCTCCTGGCTCCTGCCCCGGTGGCTCAGTGGTAAAGAATCCACCTGCCGATGCAGGAGACACCGGTTTGATCTCTGGGTCGGGAAGATCCCCTGGAGAAAGAATTGACAACCCACTCCAGTATTCTTGCCTGGGAAATCCCACGGACAGAGAGGAGCCTGGTGGGCTCTAGTCCATGGGGTTGCAAAAGAGTCAGACATGACTGAGCAACTAAACAACGACAAGAATCCTGGCTGCTGACCAGCTAAAACCACCTCTTCCCTGCGGAAAGCTGGCAGGACACCTGGCAACCCAGAGAAGATGCTCAAACTCACCCTCAATCAATCATACGCAAATTAAAACAGGTCACCACTTCTCACCTATTGGATTAGCAAAAGCAGGAAGAGTAATGCCCCTGGATGCCAACAAGGCTGGGAAAAGCAGTGTCATACTCTCTAGGTAAGAGGGCAAGATGGTACAGCATTTTTGGAGGACAGTTTGCTGATATCTATTAAAGTTAAAAATGTTCACATGCTTTAACAATGGCGATTGCAGTTCTGAGAATCTATCCAACAGCTATGCTTTTGCAAATGTGCGTGTGTATTGTAAAGAAACTCAAAACAACCTATTTTCCACAATATGAGAATGGCTGGATAAGTCAAGAGAAGATACATGAAGATCTCTCCATGTGGACACAGTTGGGGGGGGGGGGGAGAACTGGAAGACTGGGACGGACATAGGCGCACTGCCAGTTAGCTGGTGGGGACCTCCTGCAGAGAGCAAGGGGCTCAGCTTGGTGCCCTGTGGTGACCTGGAGGGGTGGGACGGGGGAATGGGTGTGGGAGGGAGGTCTAAAGGGAGAGGATATAGGTATATTTATAGCTTATTCACTTCATTGTGCAGCGGAAACTAACACAGCATGTAAAGCAACTATACCCCAATTTTAAAATAATTAATTATTAATTTAAAAAATTAAGATCCTTCCTGTAACAGCTTCTGTAGTCAGGAAAACAATGGGGTGGATTATTATTTCCTAACATGAAAAGATACCCATGATATATTATGTGGGGCAGAAAATCAGTTTTCAAAACAGTATGCATAATATCATCCTATTTTTATGTAATAAAAAAATGAAGTGTACATATGTATGCAAGTGAATGACACACACACACACACACACACACACACACACACAGAGTCTGGAAACACACGCAGAGAGTCTGGAAGCACACAAAATATTAAAAGTGTTTACATTTCTTGAGAGTAGTGTTATTAGAACATTTAACAAGCATGTGTTAAATTTGTAATTTTTTGAGGAAACAATAATTTTAGTTATAATTACTGAAAGAGCTAAGCCTTGATGTCAAAATTTGACAAAGAGCACAAAGAAAGAATATCACTTACTGATCACACATATTGAAATGAGTGGAGAAGTCCCAAACAAGACACTGGCAAATAGAATCCAGCTGTATACCAAAAAATAATCCTTGCCTGGTCATGGTGGATTATTAAGCAAGGAATGTGGAAATGGTTAAGAAGGAAAGAATCACACCAAGAGGTCAACAGGCAAAAGATCTCACAAACATCTCAGCAAAGGCAGAAAATCATTGGCTAATATTGAGCACCCACCCTCATTTGGCTTTTTTTGTTTGTCAGATTTCAGTTCGGTGCTCAGCTGTATTTGACTCTTTTCGACCCTTTGAACTGTAGCCCACCAGGCTCCTCTGTCCATGGAATTTTTCAGGTAAGAACACCGGAGTGGTTGCCGTTTCCTCCTCCAGGGAATCTTCCCAACCCAGGGATCAAACCCACATGTCCTACGTCTCGTCCACTGCAGACAGATTCTTTACCCACTGAGCCATTGGGGCCTATTTGTCTGGGGGTGTTTTTTCTACCCTTGGTAAATTAAGAATGAGAGTATCTTCCTCCATCTGATGAAGAAAACTTTAAATCAAGAGCCAACAAGAAAGAATATAATAAAGACAAGACCCACTTCAGCCATCACTATTCCTTAACACTGTTCTGAAAGCTCTAGCTGCTAAATACTACAAAACATTCCAAATGAGTGAAAATTTTGATTGGAAAAAAGGAAATAATATTATAATTTGGACAGGGTGTGGTTGTCAACCTAGACAACTCAAGACATTACTCCCTCAAAAAAAATTAGAACTAGTCTTTTAAAAACCCTTTAGTAAGAAAGTTGGAAACAAAATAAATATATGAAAATAAATTGCTTTCCAACATACTAGCAATACTCATTTACAAAAAATGTAATGAAAAAAAGTCCTGGTCAAAATAGTCATACAAAACCCCGAATATTTACAGATGATCTTAAAAAGAAATGGGTGGAACCTATAAGGGAAAAAAACTACAAGTTTTCAATAAAGGAAATAAATATACAAAAAAAGAAAGAAACACGACGGAGCAGAGGTGAAGAATCCACCTGCCAGTGCAGGAGACACAAGAGTCCTGGGCTTAATCCCTGGGTGGGGAAGGTCCCCTGGAGAAGGAAATAGCAATCCGCTCCAGCATTCTGGCCTAGGAAATCCCATGGACAGAGGAGCCTGGCGGGCTGCAGTCCATGGGGTCACAACGAGTCAGATTCAACTGAGCGACCTAACACAACACACATACGGCACTCCTACATGGAAAAAATTAAAAATTTTTTAACAATAATTCTTCCCCAAATCAATCAATATTTAACACAATTCTGAGCAAAATCACAGCAGGAAATTTTGGGGGGAAGTTAGCTAAGTTTTTCTACTTTTCTTCTGAAAAGAATCATGTTCAAGAATATTTTTAAAATGAAGATGAATAAAAACGAATATGAAGGTCCCGGGCCAAGTAACTCTGGAAATGAGTTGTTGCATCTACAAGACGAAAGGCAAAAGAACGGTCCTCTTGTTAATAAAGTTGTTTTCCATGGGGCGCAAGTTAGCTATGCTAAAACCACCATAAAGCTGCACTGACACTGAACAGTTATGTCAGTGACGGTGGGTGGTGGATGAAGAGAGCCAGGGCAGTCACTGTCGGCGCGGGAGGTTATGGATAAGCAAGAGCAGGAGGTTAGCGGGATCCACGTGGTAATGAAAGAGAGTTGGAGGCTGCAGAATGAACTCGTTCAGCTTAATCTAGAGACAAATGGTAAATCCAGAAATAGCTGTAGGTGCATACACAAGTTACATACACAACATGTATCTCCGGCTTTGTCAGCTAAAGATACAGGAGCAGTGACAACCCAGTAGCAACAGGGACACCTCGCGCTCAGAGAAGCGAGAGATGTGTGTTCAGTCGTGTCCAGCTCTTTATGACCCCGTGGACTGTAGCCTGCCGGGCTCCTCTGCCCACGGAATTCTCCAGGCAAGAACACTGGAGTGGGTTGCCATTTTCTACTCCAGGGAATTTTCCCAACCCAGCCATTGAACCTACATCTCCTGTGTCTCCTGCACTGGCAGGCGAATTCTTTACCACTGTGCCACCTGGGAAGCATTGGTGTCTAATGCTGGCATCGAATACCATCTTTTAATAAACAGAACCAGGGTTCCTTGGAGAAACTGCTAATTCTAGAACTGGGGCAGGAAATATATGGGCCTGGAATAGCTTGTAGTGCCAGAAAGTAAGAAAGTAAGAAAATTTTTTAAAAAATAGCTCACAACAGTAAGTATATGTCAAAGGTACACACAGGCTTCTGATGATTAAAGTTGGAAAAATTTGAGCAACAAAATAAACCCAGCAGTATTGGATTACAACCCAAAGAATAAAACAATGAGTCCATACTGATACATACAAACGATCAAATAAACAAATAAATGGAGAGGACTCCACTCTCTCATGCAGAAGATTTCCAAACAGTTTTTGTAAATACTCCACACTCACGGAGGTGGGTTACAACTCCCTACTTCTTAAGTGTGGGCTGCATGTAGTGACTTTCTTCCAAAGAGGAGAGAACAGAAAGGGAGAAAGACAAGAGTAAGCTTCCATGAAGACATCCGACAGCCTCAGCCAGGTGATCAAGGCCCGTGTCAACAGTAATAAGTCTCACTGATAGCATGTACCCTTGACATGATGTGACCAGAACAGCCTTGTTCCTCTCTGATCTTCCTCCCATTACCCACTCTAACTGGAGGAAAACACCCAGCAAATTATGACGGAGGGACAAAACACCTGGGCAATACGCAACAAAGCTGTCAAGGGCATCAAAAACAAAGGCTGAGAAAGCATCACAATCAAGAAGCCTAAGGCGCATGGCAGGCACACGTAACACATGGTCCTGGATGGGATCCTGAGACAGACTAGGGGAGATTTGAGGGAATCCGAATAAAGAATGGACTGGAGTTAGCAATAATGTTTCAGTATTGGGTTGTTCAGTTCAGTCACTCAGTCGTGTCCAACTCTTTGTGACCCCATGGACTGCAGCACGCCAGGCTTCCCTGTCCATCACCAACTCCCAGAGTTTACTCAAACTCATGTCCATTGAGTCAGTGATGCCATCCAACCATCTCATCCTCTGTCGTCCCCTTCTCCTCCTGCCCTCACTTTTTCCCAGCATCAGTTGAGATAAATGCACCATCATAATGGAAGATGGTGATAATGGAGACAACTGGATGTCGGGTATATGGGGGCTGTTGTGCTATCTCTGCAATAATTCTGTAAATTTAAAACTGTTCTAAAATGTAAAGTTCATTAAAAATTTTAAACTGTCGGGACTTCCCTGGTGGTCTACTGGTTTAAGACTCTGCGCTCCCACTGCAGGGGTCACTGGTTTCATCCCTGGTCAGGGAACTAAGATCCTTCTGCACACTGTGGCAAAAAAGATAAAAATTAAAGTGGTCAGCTGTGAATGGATAAAGATGATACAGCATACATACACAACAGAAAATTATTTGACCACAAGAAAGAAAGAAATCTTGCTGTTTGGGACAACTTGGATGGACCTTGAGGGCATTATGCTAAGTGAAATGAGTCAGATAGAGAAAGATGGCATTATGCTAAGTGAAATGAGTCAGATAGAGAAAGACAAATACTGTATGATCTCACTTATATAGAGAATCTAAAAAAAAAAAAAAAAACCCACCAAAATTCATAGAAACAGAGAAAAGTGGTGGTTTCCAGGAGTCAGGGAGTAGCAGAAATAAGGAGATGTTAGTCAAAGGGTACAAACTTCCAGTTATGAGATGAATTCCCAATTCAATTCTGGGAATTGAATGCAGAACATAGTAATTATCACTAATAATACTGTATTATGTACTTGAATATTGCCAAGAAAGTAGATCACAAAAGTTCTCACCACAAAAAAGAAATGGCAATTATGTGACAAGTTGGAAGCATCAGCCAATGCTACGGAGGTTATCATTTTGCAATATACAAATGTATCCAATCAATACACTGGGCATTTTAAACTAACACAATATTATGTGTCAATTGCATTTCAATAAGGCTGGGGGTAAATTTTTTTTAAAGAATAGGAGGAAGGATTTGCCCCAATATAAACCCAAATAATGAATGCAGTGTCCCCCTGGCACAAGAACTGTCATACGACAGGACAGAATGGAAAGATAAAATAATTGATATAAAGTAATTTTGGATAAAGACAGGATCCAAATGAATGAAAAAGAAAGGAATATCTGATACAATGTACCCTAACCATTATCTTGTTCTAGAAGAATCACATCAAGATATTTTTTAATACCATATGCGTTTATTTGTTTTTTTTTAATCCCAGGTTTAAAAAGTAAACATAAAGAGAAAAAAAGAGAACAAATGAAAAAACCTAGAACATTTGCCTGACTGATTTTGTGATAAGAAAAAAACATATCTTTCTAAGACTGAAAGTAAAGAAATTTACAAAGGGGAAAAGTCACTAGATTTACTACATAAACATTTAAAACTCTAGAACATTAAGAACCACAAATATTAAAAGGCGAACAATCAGGAAAAATGCGACAACGTACAAAACCATACAACAAAAAGCAATAATATCATCAACATAAAGTCTTCATACTGACTGATAAGAAAACCACTAAGAATCTCAAACGGAAAAATGAGTAAAGGAAATGAAAATTTACAAAAGAAGAAATTCACACACACACACACACACACACAAATCTAGTGAACACTTGAGAACTTACTGAAACTCACTAGCAATTGAAATCAGTAGAGATCATTCTCCATCTTTAGAATTAAGGGGAGGTGGAATATTACCATCCGAATCCTTAGGGCTGGGGGATTGCCAGGTGGCACTAGAGGCGAGGAATCTGCCTGTCAGTGGAGGAATGTAAGAGACTTGGGTTCAGTCTCGGGGTTTGGAAGATCCCCTGAAATAGGAAGTGGCAACCCACTCTAGTGCTCTTGCTTAGAAAATTTAATGAAGCGAGGAGCCTGGCGGGCTACAGTCCATGGAGCCAAAAAGAGTCAGATGCGACTGAACACACACACACACAAAACAAAAACACAGTGCCGCTTTCCAGTTTATTAGCTGTCCAGGCTTCCTCAGTGGCTCAGTGGTAAAGAATCTGCTTGCCAATGCTGGAGACAAGGGTTTGATCCCTGGGTCATGAAGATTCCCTGGAGAAGGAAATGGCAACCCACTCCAGTATTCTTGCCTGGGAAATCCCATGGACAGAGGAGCCTGGCAGGTTACAGCCCATCGGGTTGCAAAGATTCAGACAAGATTGAGCATCTGAACACACACAGCACACTACGGTTGGGGGTGGCTGCTCTAAAACGGTCCCCTCGGATGCTTCTGGTAGAAGTTTAAACTTCCACAACATTTTGGAAAGCAATTTGAAGAGTTTCCCGTGCTCCTCACCACCACCCCCGAGTATGTTTATATAATGACCTAGGAATTCTGCTTCCAAAACTTTCATCCAATGAAAAAACCAATCAAAGATGCAGACAAAGATTTACACACCAGAGTGCTTTTTACGACATTGTAATAGAGAAAAACTGAAAACAACCTAAATTTCAGCCAAAAGAAAACCATTAGCAAAAGTCTAACTCTGCCATTTGGGAACATATCATTTTTTTTTTTCATTAAAAAAAAACATTTCCAAAGCATAGGTTCTGGTTTATCTTGAAGCATGTGCCACCCAGAACCACTTGAAACTTGCCTTGCCAAGTGTGGTCCCTGGGGTTTAATGTAGGGGCTTCCTTTAGGAAGACCCTCCCAGTACACAGCCCTGGGACCTGAGTGAGTGAGTGAGTGAAAGTCACTCAGTCGCTTCGGACTCTTTGCAACCCCGTGGGCTGTAGCCTATCAAGCTCCTCTGTCCATGGAATCCTCCAGGCCAGAATGCTGGAGTGGGTAGCCATTCCCTTCTCCAAGGGAATCTTCCCAACCCAGGGATCAAACCCAGGTCTCCCACATTGCAGGCAGATTCTTTACCGTCTGAGCCACCAGGGAAGCCCTGAACTGTCCGCTATAACCCCAATCTCTCAGCCCCACTTCCACCAAAGGGAATTCCACTGGCCAAGTCAAAAGACACAGCCTAACCTAAACCCCAGTTCCAATCCTTGCTCAGAAACACTCAGTGTCTGCTCAAAGCCCATAAAAGGAGATTTAAGAGTCCTCAGTTCCGCGGTCACAGTGAAATGGAGCAGGACACTATGGTCCTTGCCCCCGTGTCCTCTGCCTGCCTTTATTCTGTGGAAAAAGGTTAGTCAAAGAATAAGTTTAATCAGAGAAGTGTGAATATGCAGAAATAAGGGGAACCAGTCAAAGGAGACCGAATAATAATAATGTGCTCATCAAGGATAGTCGGAGACCTTTGGTTCCTTCTCAAAGTCTCTGGATAATTTTCTGAGCCATATCCTGGGAGCTGTCTTGTAGATATCGAAACCCCCACCAGGTGGAGAAGTTAACTACATGATGACCAGTCTGTAGCCATGACTCAAGCTGCCCCAATTCTGAGAATGTGCCTCCAAGAAATGGCAACAGACCAACCCTGGAACTGAAGATTAACCGCACCCAAAACAACCAAGATGATGCTGGTCAGACCACCGATGACCAGTTTCAAGATGACTGTCAGAGCCGACTGTGCTGTTTCTGCATGTAGCCCCTCCCTCTGTTTACAAAACTCTTCCCCAGTGACTGTCAGGTGGTGGTTGGGGGTGGAGGGGTGTCGACCTCTGGACGGACGTCCGCCCTCCCCCACCCAGTTGCCAGCATCTGAAATAAAGCAAACCTTTCTTTCCACCAACCCAGCCTGTTCATTGGCTTTTGAGCAGCAAGCAGCCAGACCCTACCTTTCACTAACAACAGCCTGGACCAATCTCACCTCTCCCGGCTGCCCCATCTCACCCCTCTTGCACCCAGGCTCCACATCCACAGACACCTGCCCCAACATGTCAACCACCACTCAGCGAGCTCCATGTGTTTAGGAAGACCTCCATCCCTCTGTATCCCTGGCACCTAGCATCCCCCAGCAGGTCAATTTCCCTTCTTCTTGCTCAGGTCCTGCTCCAATGCTTCTTCCTCAGAGAGCCTTTGATGAGTCCCCTCCCACACTAACCAACAATCAGGAGCCGTCAGGAGGGATACCTGCTACCCTCTGCCCATCTTGTCACGAGCAGGCTGCTGGCTCCTTGGCGTGAACCCTGCCTGCTTCACATTGAGAGCTTCACAAGACTGTGCATACAGCAAGGGCTCAATAAACACTGAGGTTCCCCCTCCACTGGACCTGGGGTGTCTGTAGGGAGCATGGTTTGGGAAGCAGAGATGGGAAAGGGGGATGGGATTTTTTTGCTTTGCAGAAGATGGAGTGAAGGTTAGAGGGTCACGCATGCACTCAGCATCCAGAGAGGAGAGCTTGGGAGTGGAACGAGGGCTTCAAGAAGACGATGGCCAGAGAGGGGACGGTGAAGACACTATGGAGCCCAGGACACCGTATCCACTTCCAACAGGCTGCTCTCCTGCCTGCCAGTGGAGCAAGCATTTGAGAGACAAATATGGGTCATTGTTGTTCAATCTTTCAGTCATGTGCAACTCCTTGTGACCGCATGGAACTGCAGCACACCAGGCTTCCCTGTCCTTCACCATCTCCCTGAGTCTGCTCAAACTCATGTTCACTGCATCAATCAGAAATTATGTCAGCCTGGCAGGTGGCTTTGGGGAAGTCCTGTCTGTGTCCAGAGCCTTAGTCTCTCCAACTGTAAGAGTAAGGGTGGATTAAATGGTCGCTAAGCCCTTTCAATGCATTATCTTTGGAAGCACAAAAATGACCCAGAAAGGGAATGAGAAAGTTAGGGGGACAGAGGATGAGCTGTTTGAGCTGAAGCCCCCAGAACACACCGCACACCCCATGATGTCACAATTCCCCTAACCTTGCTCTTTCCTGACTTCCAGGTGGGAGCCAAGCTTCTGCTGTTCCCAGAAATCTTTCTAGACCCCTGGCTTCTGGGCTGTGAGCTGCAGAGCTTTACAGAGCCCAGAGCTCCTGGATGCGGAGGGACTCCACACTCAGCCTGAGGGCTGTAAGAGATTATGTCACACCCACCCTTACCTGGCTTTTCAAAAATCTCTAATGATGCTGTGATTAATCAAGGAAAACAGGGCTTCTAACAGGGCTTCCTAGCTCATCCAGACTTGGGTGCATTTCCTCCTAACAAGAACACTTTGTAGTACAATTCTGCAAAAAACTCTGCTATTTTTAGTTTAGTTTTTGGCTTTAGAAAGCTATCCTTCTGAACAGGGAGGTGCCTAATGGAGAGATACGGCAAAACTGTGTAAAATTAATCATGGCATCTGAGTGGTGGGCAGACAGGTGTTCATGTATTTCTTTTTCTCCCTATGTTACTGTAAGTCTGAAGTTTTTCACCAAAAATGTTGGAGAACGAGCAGTCCTGCCACTTCCAAGGTTGGGAGCCTGAGCGCACAGCTCCCCAGCTGTTTGCCTTGAAACTGCCCACAGTGGGGTCTCCCAGGAGCCTTTCAAGGGCATGGCCTTAACCCTGAGCTGAAAGGTAGGGGGCGAGGTGCTGCCCGCAGGGGAGAGAGGGTTACGTGGGGGAAGGGGGGGTGCTGGCAGTGAGGGGTAGGTGGATGCCACCTGGCTGCTGTTTTTCTCTCGAGAACAGGTGAGGGGCAATATGCAGCGTTTGGCCCCCGAATCCCACGATGGGAGCAAAGTCTAAGAACTAACACAGGGCAAATCCAGCGGAGGCGCGCGCGGGCCAGGCCCTGGACACCAAGGCCCCAGTTCAACATCTCAGCGAGCCTGGGAGGTGGTTCTCACCCTGTGATGCTCCGGAAGGAAGGTTATTTGCTGAAGCCGCACAGTCGCACAGCGCGGCTTTTGAAGGTAGTGCGCTCGCCTCTGCATCACCCACCCGACCACGCGGGCGGGGAGGCGCGGGAGAAGGGGAGATCAGGTTCGGGTTGCGGGTAGGGGGCTGGGAGAGGACGCAGCGTCTGCGAGGCCTGCCCTAGGTGCAGAGCGGACGTGTGGAGAAGGCGCCCCTGCCGGGCCGCAGTGCGCCCCGCGGGCGTTCAGTGCGCCCCGGGCGCAGGGCGGGCGGGTGAGCGCACGGCGCCAGGGCGCCAGGCCGGGGGCGCGGGGGGCGCTACCTGGGTCGTGGAAGGGCACCAGCGCGTAGTTGGCGATGACCCGGCTGCCGCGGCTCAGGCTATGCTCCAGAATGCGCGAGGCGCCGTCCATCACCTGCATCAGGTCGTCCCACATGGAGCCGGTGACGTCGAAGACGATGGCCAGGGTGGCGCCCCCCGTGGTAAGGGGCAGCGCCGTCCCGGGCTCGCCGACCACCGCCGCCGTGGCCGCGGAGACCGCCAGCAGCAGCCGCAGGAGCGGCGCCCGGGGCCTCATGCTGAGCGCGGTCGAGGCGCTGCGGCTGCCGCGGTGGAGGCTCGCGGGTCCTGGGGAGCGCGACCGCCCTGGTGCACCCAGCGGCCACCCGACGAGCGCTGCAGCCGGCGCCTCGCTCCGTCGCGCCGCGGCCGGTGCGCTCGGGACCTGTGTTTGCGGCGGGGTCCCCCTGCTGGGAGCCCGAGGCGGGTCCTAGAGCCCACCCCGTTCAGGGTCACGGGCCCGCCTCCTCCGCTCCCCCCACCGTGACTCAAACTTTCCCGGCCCCACTGCTCCGCGGTCCAGACCCGAGGTTAGAGGAGGACGCGGGGCGGACGGCAGAAGGGAGCTGGGGCCCGGCCAAGGCGGCGAGGGATGGGGACGCGCGGAACCCACTGGACACCTGCGCCCCCCGCCGACCGCGCACCCCGCTGAGGGGGGCAGGAGCAGAGTGGGAACCGCGCGTCCCCTGCCCTGGAGGTCTGCCCACGGCCCTAGCTTTTGTGGCTCCCTGCACCCAATCCCCTAAAAACTCTCCGAGAGGCAGACACACACGCAAACACACACACGCACAAAATGCAACTCCCTTTCTTTCCACAGGGATGTGTGCTTCCCAGTTATTGTCTATTAGGACGGTTAATACAATCAACCCACAAAAGTTGAGCAGCAACTACGTTGCTAAGCCTTATCACATAGTTACTATTTCCTCAGGGGCTGGCTGCAACCCGAGAGGGAGGTCTTCAGTTCAGTTCAGTTCAGTCCCTGCTCAGTCGTGTCCGACTCTTTGCCACCCCATGAATTGCAGCACTCCAGGCAATGGCAACCCACTCCGGTACTCTTGCCTGGAAAATCCCATGGATGGAGGAGCCTGGTGGGCTGCAGTCCATGGGATCTCGAAGAGTCGGACAGGACTGAGAGACTTCACTTTCACTTTTCACTTGCATGCATTGGAGAAGGAAATGGCAACCCACTCCAGTGTTCTTGCCTGGAGAATCCCAGGGACCCGGGAGCCTGGTGGGCTGCCATCTATGGGGTCGCACAGAGTTGGACACGACTGAAGTGACTTAGCAGCAGCAGCAGCAGGCCTCCCTGTCCATCACCAACTCTCAAACTCACATCCATCGAGTCGGTGATGCCATCCAGCCATCTCATCCTCGGTCATCCCCTTCTCCTCCTGCCCCTAATCCCTCCCAGCATCAGAGTCTTTCCAATGAGTCAACTCTTCCCATGAGGTGGCCAAAGTACTGGAGTTTCAGCTTTAGCATCATTCCTTCCAAAGAACACCTAGGGCTGATCTCCTTTACAATGGACTGGTTAGATCTCCTTGCAGTCCAAGGAACTCTCAAGAGTCTTCTCCAACACCACAATTCAAAAGCATCAATTCTTCAGCGCTCAGCTTTCTTCACAGTCCAACTCTCACATCCATACGTTAACAGAACCCATTTTACAGATGAGTAAAGGGAAGCCCAGTCGTTTGCCCCAAAATCACTCAGCTCTCAAATAGCAGAGACTCGACTAGAAGGATCCCAAACCCCCTGGGCTCTGCTGCCTCTGCTAAGAGTTATAAGACACTGTCCATAGGTCATCTGATGACTCCAGGTGGTGGGGCTATCCCTCTGCCCACCAGTCTTGCTGCCTCCCACAGGAGGGTTCTGGGACACAAGTGAGATCCTCGTGGTGCTGTCTGGGTCCCTGTGGCCATCCTTTCCCAGACGGGGCTTCCTCCCACCACCTGGCGAGAATTGGGGCCCCACCACTGCTAACCCCATGCTGTGCTCTCACGGCTTCTTTCTATACCTCTCTCCTGACTGGCCCATGAGTCCTTTGAGGGCAGGAATGCATCTTGGTTCCCCAGATCAGCCTCCCCCACCCCAGTTCCCAGCCTGGTCTCTGGCTCATGGTGGGGATTCACTCAATATCAACTGACTAAATAAAGAAGGACTTCCCAGGTGGCTCAGTGGTAGAGAATCTGTCTGCCAATGCAGAAGATGCAGGCTCCATCCCTGGGTCAGGAAGATTCCCTGGAGAAGGAAACGGCCACCCACTCCAGTATCCTTCCCTGGGAAATCCCATGGACAGAGGACCCTGACGGGCTACAGTCCATGGGGTCATAAAAGAGTCAAACACCACTGCTGCTGCTAAGTCGCCTCAGTCGTGTCCGACTCTGTGTGACCCCATAGACGGCAGCCCACCAGGCTCCCCTGTCCCTGGGATTCTCCAGTCAAGAATGCTAGAGTGGGTTGCCATTTCTTTCTCCAATGCATGAAAGTGAAAAGTGAGAGTGAAGTCACTCCGCCGTGTTCAACTCTTAGAGACCCGATGGACTGCAGCCTACCCGATGGCTCCTCCATCCAAGGGATTCTCCAGGCAAGAATACTGGAGTGGGTTGCCATTGCCTTTTCCAACTTAGCAGCTAAACAATAAAATAAAGGAGAAACAGCTTTCGTGGGCCTGCCTGGTTTGTAGTGCCATGGGAGGGAGCCATAGTTCTCTCACTTTTCAGTGCCTCCCCTGAGAACATCATGCTCCCAGGACAGGCACAGGCAGCCCCACAGACCTGACGGAAGGTTCTGGTCTGTATGTGGGGCATGGTGGTAGACTTCTCCAGACCCTGCCCTTTTGGAGTGCTCAACCAGGAAGAAGCCCCCCTCCCCCACTTCTCCTTGTAACATCTCCTTGCCCCCTCCATCTCAGCTCAGACCCCAGCTCTGAGGTTACCTCAGCACCTTGCTCTGTGACCCCAGAGCCCCTGTCTGACCTCTTGTCCTAGCACTGCCTACCGGTATCACCAGTGTCGTCCCTGCTCCTCCCACCCCTACCGTGAGCTCCGTGGCAGCAGAGACCCTGAACCTGCACATGCTAGGCACCCAGGAAAGGTTTGACACCTAAATGGGCCAGTGGGTATCAGGGAGGCCCAGTGGCTGAGCGCTGGCCATGGGAAGGAAAGCGACACATATCCTCAGGGACTCAGTTCTAGACCAGGGCTAGACCAGGAGGACTCAGTTCTAGACCAGGGCTAGACCAGGGGGACTCAGTTCTAGACCAGGGCTAGACCAGGGGGACTCAGTTCTAGACCAGGGCTAGACCAGGGGGACTCAGTTCCAAACCAGGGCTAGACCAGGAGGACTCAGTTCTAAACTAGGCTAGACCAGGAGGACTTAGTTCTAGACTCTTTCATAAGAAGGACTAAGATCTGGGGAAAATGGTCCCTGGGGCGCTACCTGTCTCATGGGATGTGGTGGGAACCAAGAGTCTAGACCCAGATGACAACAGAACTCGTGGTCAAGCTCATGGGGGGTTGAGTCACCTGCACTTCTGAACACGGGCTCTTTAAATCTCCCTGGGCGAGGCTGTGGCTGGCTCCCGAGTCTGGGCAGGGCTGGGCCAGCTGTTGGAAGGAGAAGAGAGGCCCCAGCTGTGGGAAGGCAAAGGGGGACAGGAGCCAGGAGCCAGGCACGGCTCACAGGCGCTGACGTTCCAGGCCGCGTGCAGGGGGACTTTTGGGGACATACACGTCCCGTGGCCATTCACTCCACGTACACCGGCTGAGCCCAGGCTGGGCTTCCGGCACTCTGCTAGGCACTGCTGGGGGAGGGGGGGAAGACATACAGATGTGGGAGGCATGCCTCCTACCCTGGGGAGAAGAGCCGTGTAAACAAATCATTCTGAGTCAATGAGATAAGTGCTAATAGAGGAAGGATCGAGAGCTCTGGGAGCTCAGAGGAAGGAGTGGCTGAGCCTAGGGGGTCAGAGGAGGCCATGGGGACAGCCTGAGAAACCTTCAAGAACAGGAGGGAAGGGCACTCGAGGAGCAGGAACAGCATGTGCAAAGGCAGGAAAACGTGAGAGGCCCACTGCTAGCCCGTGCGGCTGGAGAGCAATGGCGGAGGAGAGGACAGAGGCCGGCTCGTGAAGGGCCTCACGTATCTTACAAAGGGCACATATGGGGGTCTCTGCAGAGGTCCTGGGAGCTGTTGAAGACAGCCCTTTGGGAAGCACCCTGCTCCAGTCTGCCTTTCAGAAAGGTCACAGCAGCCCAAGTTCAAAGCGTCTAGCTTGCAGATGCCAAGAAGCTGTAAGCCTTCTCCCCAGAGGAGCTGAGAGCAGACAGGAACCACAGAAAGCAAGATGCTTCTCAGGCAGATTGCCAGAACCGTGGGACCGTGGATCTGAGTCCCCAGATAGCCCAGTGACCTCGAGCAAGGAGGCTCTTGCCCTCTCTGGCTCTCATTTCCCTATTTTTAGGATTCTTGGAGGGGGGAGGGGACCGACAACATGACCTCCAGTGGTTCTTGCAGCCCCCCAACATCTAGAACCACTTCCAGGGTCCCTTGGAGACATAGGAAGGAGGCAAGGGAACTTGTCTGCAATCATCATAGCAAAGCCTCTCTCTCCCTTCCCTCTTACCATGGAAAGGAGCCTTTGGCAGGCACCAAGCATCCAGGATGGCCCCACTGAGCCCCTCCGGGTGCTCAGCACTCCCCAAGAATGTAACCGTGGTCACCCAAGTGGAAAGGCCTTACAGCACCGAGTGTGAGCACGGAAAGGCCAGAGAAAACATAACCAAACTCATCAATCAGCTTCTGTCCCACTACCTTGACTTTATTGGCCGCCTGGGAGCCCACATTTTTGAACTCAAGATAATCCACATTTTTCCCCTGTTTCCAGAAGGAGCGGTCTCAGTGGGGTTATTTGTTTCCTAGCATACCACATGTTTGCTCTGGAGAGCATCGTGGGTCTGGCCCATCCACTCGAGGAAGGCATGCGCTCTCACGGCTCCTCCCACCACTCTCAGCCTTGGCTTGGGAATCCAGGCCTGCCTACTGTGTCTACACTGGGATCCAAGACCAGCTGCAGGGCTCGATCAAAACCTGGGGCTCTAGACACTTGGTTGGTCCAAGAAAAGTGGCCCCTTCCCCACCCATGGGCCTTCCTTACCCTTCCTCACACCCCACTGCCTAAATGCATCCTGCTGCTGCTGCTAAGTCGCTTCAGTCGTGTCCAACTCTGTGCAACCCCATAGACGGCAGCCCACCAGGCTCCTCCGTCCCTGGAATTCTCCAGGCAAGAATACTGGAGTGGGTTGCCATTTCCTTCTCCAAATGCATCCTAGTCTCAGCCATATTAGAGCTTCCCTCATTCTCTCTCTCTCTCTCTCTTTTTTTTTTTAATGTGGACCATTTTAAAAGTCTTTATTAAATTTGTTACAATATTGCTCCTGTTTTATGTTTTTGCTTTTTCTGGCAGGAGGCATGTGGGATCTTATCTCCCCAACCAGGGATCAAACCCACACGTTGGAAGGTGAAGTCTTAACCACTGGACTGCTAGGGAAGTCCCAAGCCTCTGTAATTCTAACGCCCACCTCTCACCTTGTCTCACTCCAGTGGTCTCCCTGAGGGAAACTGCTCTTTTCCTCTGAAAGAGTAAAAACACTAATGATGCGGAGTATTTGCCGCGTCCTTATTGAGTGCCAGGCAGTCTCATCATGCCTCCTCAGATCTCCTCCAACAACCACGGAGGTCAATACTTACCCTTCATGTGACAGATGGGGAAACTGAGGCTCCAAGAGGCAAAGTCACCTGTCCAGGCTGGACTCGGCATCCGCACCCACCTTTCTCTAAGACCTGTGATCAGCGGCTCCACTCCATGCTACGTCAGAAATGTGGGTGAATGACTTGTAAAGGAGTCCCAACAAGCAGAACTTCTAGAGCTACAGTGGACCCTGGTGGGCAGCCCTGGGGCTGGACTCAGACTTATCTTTCAGACTCTCAGCATCTTTGAAATGCCGTAAACTCATAGTCTACCACATTTCACCAAACTGCCTGGGGAAAATGAGAGGAGAGAGAGGAGCAATCTTGTAGATAAGTCTGCCCATCCTTGTGTGATCACACCACCAGGGCCGGAGAGGTAGGAACCATCTCAAAGCCTTGCCGCTCTCTTCTAGAAGGAATTGAAGAATTGAGTGAGGGCCCTGGAGGACAGAACTAGCAAGAAGCTGAAGGAACTGACAAACAGTCAGGAAGATGGAGCTACTGAGGAGAAGAAGGAGCTGGGGAGCCAGAATCATCACAGTGGTGTGCGGGCTCCAGGCAGCCAGGCGCTTGAGTGATTTACTGCCGAATCCATCCCTCTGTGGGACCAGCCTCCAAGTCACATGTGCCCTAAGGAATGGTTTGAGATGGTCCCAAGAAATACTGGAGCAGCTTAAGAGTTACAGGAACTGCTACTCATCCCCATGCCTCCAAGTCTGAGCAATGAAAGGAGCTAAAGCACAGCCAAGGACTCCAAGAATTGCTCCCCACCACCCAGACCCAACCATCATCCCCCAGATGGAGCTCAAGTGTCAGTGAGCCCCTGGTGCTGTCATCAGGGGGAAGGAGCCCGCCTCATTGGCAAGCGGTCGTTGCTCACTGTGCTGTATGCTAAGCCTTGTTGTCACTTAGGGCCACGATGTCCCCTTTGTCATTGTCATCAGTGGCTGGGAAGAATATCCAGGATGAGTCGAGATTTCCTGTCTGTCCCTTTTATTCTTTTGTTCTCTCTCTCTCTCCCCCTAATTAAAAATTCCACTGAACTGCTTTGTGCTTTTGGGCAGAAACTGTTGGCTTCTTACCCTAACGTTTCCCCCACTTCTTCCTGGAAAGCTTGGCTTTCACCTTTGACTTTTGGGTTCAGGTGTCTACTCTTCATTCTCCTCTCCAAGTGAAATTCTGATGGGCTAGCTCACTCATGTGGTCCCAGTCCCCCGGACAGTGGTTGAGCTAGGAATGGAGTTGATGCGATTCTGGCCAGGGGGATATGAAGGGTATCTCCTGCTAGGTTGTTTTCAGAAGACACACACAAAAGAACAAGGTCACTGTCTGATTTGAAGGCTTATTCGAAAGCAACAGTAGTTAAGACAGAGTGGCATGGGCAAAAAGAAAGATGATATCCTTCTGGCTGATTCACGCCGCTCTATGATAGAAACCAACACAACATTGTAAAGCAATTATCCTCCAAGTTATAAAAAAGAAAGGAGAATCAGCCAATAGAACAGAAAAGAGAGTCCTGCAATAGATCTGCATATCCATGAGCAACTGATTTTTTTTCAAACTTTAAACTTCTTGTTTTGTATTGGGGTGTAGCTGATTAACAATGCTGTGGTAGTTTCAGGTGAACAGCGAAGGGACTCAGCCATACATATACATGTATCTATTCTCCCCCAATGGAGAAGGCAGTGGCAGCCCACTCCAGCACTCTTGCCTGGAAAATCCCATGGATGGAGGAGCCTTGTAGGCTGCAGTCCATGGGGTCGCTAAGGGTCGGACATGACTAAGCGACTTCATTTTCAATTTTCACTTTCATGCGTTGGAGAAGGAAATGGCAACCCACTCCAGTGTTATTGCCTGGAGAATCCCAGGGACAGGGGAGCCTGGTGGGCTGCCGTCTATGGGGTTGCACAGAGTTGGACATGACTGAAGTGACTTAGCAGCAGCAGCAGCATTCTCCCCCAAGCCCAGCAATTGATTTTTGACAGAGGTGTCAATGGGAAAGGGAAGTCTTTCTGAGCTAACAGTGTTGAAACAACTAGATATCCGATATCTGTATGGAAAAAAATTATGAACCTGGATCCCAACCTCACACCATATACAAAAATGAAGTTGAGATGATTAGTAGGTCAAAGTGTAAAAGTTAAACTATAACACTTCTAGAAAAAGAGACACAAGGAAGAGAGGGCCCCTCTTCTTCCACTCAGTGATGTTGTGTCTGCTTAGGTCCCCTGTAACTTTGCAGCCTGAAACCATGAGGAAATCCAGTCTGCAGGGAAGAAAAGAGCAAAGAGAAGGGCTCTTTCGAGCTGCCCTAGACGTGCCTCTCCATCATAGGCAATGATGCATTTTCCTTCAGAGTTAAGCCAGTCGCATTGCATTCTCTGTTACTGGCAGCCAAAGGCTCCTCACTGAGACATGCCTGTCCTGCAGCATGGGCACTCGTAGCAGCATCATTCACACCAGCCCAGAGGAGAGAACAACCCAAATGTCCATCACAGACAAATGGATAAGCAAAATATGGCATGTCCTGGGCTTAGTCATGTCTGACTCTGCGACCCCATGGACTGTAGCCTGCCAGGCTCCTCTGTCCATGGGGATTCTCCAGGCAAGAATACTGGAGTGGGTTGCCATGCCCTCCTCCAAGGGATCTTCCCAGCCCAGGAATAAAACCCAGGTCTCCCGCATTGCAGGCAGATTCTTTACTGCCTGAGCCACCAGGGAAGCCCAAGAATACTGAAGTGGGTAGCCTATCCCTCCTCCAGGGGGAACTTTCCAACACAGAAATCAAACCCGGGTTTCCTGCACTGCAGGCGGATTCTTTAGCCGTTGAGCTACCAGGGGAGCCCAAAATACGGCATAGTGTTTAACAATGAGATAGAAAGGAGTTCTGACACATGCTACAATGTGGATGAACCTCAAGAACATTGTGAAAGACGCCAGACACAAAAGGCCATATAATGGTATGATTCCATTTATATGGAACACATCTGTGGAATCGGAAACATACAGAATGTAAACTAGGCAAATCCATGGCAACGGAAGGCAGACTGGTAGCCCGGGGCTGGGGGTGGGGGCCTGGAGGAGCCACTGCTTATGGCTAAGGGGGTTTCCTTCTGGAGTGATGAAAATGTTCTGCAACTGGATAGCAGCGATAATTGTACAACGCTATGAATATATGAACTGTCGCTGAACTGTGTGCTTTCAAATAACTAACATGGTGAATTTTATGGTATGTGTCTTTCACCACAATAAAAAGGTATTTTTTTTAAGGCAGCACATGGCTGAGGAGGGTGAGTGGAAAAACAGAGTAAGGCATTCTCCAGTGGCTCAACTGGTAGAGAATCCACCTGCCAATGCAGGAGACACTAGAGATGTAGGTTCGATCCCTGGGTCAGGAAGATCTCCTGGAGAAGGAAATGGCAACCCGTTCCAATATTCTTGCCTGGAAAACTCCATGGACAGAGGAGCCTGGCGGGCTGCAGTCCACGAGGTTGTGAAGAGTCGGACACAACTGAGTGTGCACGCATGCGCACACACATGCACGCACGCACGCACGCCCAAAGATTAGGGATCTGGGGAAGGCAGCCGGGGCCTTCCTCTGCCTCTGGATAAAGCTGAGCTCAACCTCTGGGGGCGGATGATGGATTCACCCACCACCCAGGACCCCTGCCCCCCCTAGTCTCCTTTCACTTCCTGCCAATTCAGTTTGCCCTCAAGAAATCTCCAGCAAAAGATCCGCAGTGTCGGGAAGACGCTGTCCATCAAGGAAACAGATTCATCCTAACGACTGAGCTGGGACAGCTGACCTTTGATTAAAGCAGGGAATTGCAAAATAAATCAGATTAAAGATGTTTAAATTAATGGCGCCTGGAACTGCCTCCTAAGAAACCCCACTTGGAAAATCTGAAAGAGAGAAATGATGCTTGCCAGCCCAGACATCAAGTCATGACCTTCTCAGCATGAAGAGGAGCCGCGTGCCAAGCACCAAGATTTATGGGGTGGACTCCACTACAAAAGGCGATCTGGTGACCTCTTGTTTGACATTTAGTAGATACAGGCTTACGTTGCAGGAGCAGAAGCTTTGGGAACAAAGTGGTTAGCGGCTGTTGCACGAATGCTCAATATGTACCCTGCGGTGGACATTTGTTTTGAGTTTTGGCCAGCCACAATATTAAAATACAGTTACCTGATCTCCTGCCCTCCCCTGCAGCTGAAGCACAGGTGCTACAGGCTGTACCCATCAGATACCCTCTGCTGGCCTTCAGGTTCAGAGCTAGACACAAAAAAGCTGCTGGCTCCTTGGTGGCAGTGGCCACAAGATCAAGTTCCTGGTGTGGAAGGGGCAGTAGTACTAGCCACAGCCTTTAGTCATCCAACTGGAACCAGAAGGGCTTGTTTCTGCCTGGTTAGCACCAAGTATGATTCCCTGGCTCATGTGTGAGCACCCAACTACACTGCTGAGATCAGCAAAAGCTCGCCTCTGTTGCCTACAATTGACAACAGGGCTCCACTGCTTCAGGAAATGGATCTCAGAAGACGTCCCCTGACAAAGAAGGTCACATGACCCAGGCTGAACTAATGATATTGTCCCATCTCTCCAGCTAGAGCGATTGGTCTAAAGATGGTCATGGAGCCAAGGGAAGCCAATCAAAATACTTTTCTGGGGTTGGTCTAGAGATGGGCATGTGAGCCAAGTGGAGCCAATCAACATCCTTCCCTGGGATGTTTCTCCTGGGGAAGAATCTTGCTTCTGGGCTGACAGGGATCAAGGCTGTGAGTAGGAGGGACACCAGCAGTCATGTTCTGCGCTTCCAGGTGGGGAGAGACCACCTGTAGTGGGAGAGAGAAGCCAGGAGAGACAAGAAGCAGAAAGAGGAAGAGAAGGAAGCGTATCATCCTTTGAGTCCTTGCTCCCCACCTCCTACTTTCTGTGGTGTGATCATGGGAACTGATAAGTTCTCTTTCCTTGTTTAGGCTTGTTTGGGCTGGGCTGCTGCCATTTATAACAAAAGTCTGAAATACTGAAGGTGGAGAAATGTTGCTTTATTCAGGAGATGGCTTCATGGGCTTGTCTTTCTCTCGAGATGGCAGCTGACTTATCTTTAAAAGGAGCGAATCACCTGAGCACTGAAGCGTCTTTGGCAGATCTGGCTGGTGTTAGTCAGCAAACAGGTTTTGAGCATCTTCCTAATGTCAGGTCCTGGCCTAGGTGCTTTCACTCTATGTGAAATGATCCGGCATTCAGCAAGCGCTCAATAATTGTTGGGTACAGCAAGCTATTATTATCATTGGTTCTAATTCTCCCCTTCCCATTTACAATTCAGAGAGCTGGCGGGGAGGGATGGGAGGAGGTGGGTTCAGGATTTGGGATGGGTATTTTCCCCTCTTTTTCCCTCAAACATTTCTAATTAAAGCCCTCCCCCCTGCCAAGTGATTCCTCCTAGTTCTGTGAACTTGACAAAGGGGAAAATATATTTTTTGATGTAACCAGACAACTGTGTGCTGAGGGAGTTGATGACCTGCTTTTGGAGGAAGTGATCCACTTTAAATACAGTACTTTCAAAATT
The DNA here is from genome assembly GCF_023091745.1 of Budorcas taxicolor. Taxonomy (NCBI): domain Eukaryota; kingdom Metazoa; phylum Chordata; class Mammalia; order Artiodactyla; family Bovidae; genus Budorcas; species Budorcas taxicolor. The sequence goes on along the minus strand of NC_068920.1, from coordinate 159,724,370 downwards.
AAGGAGTTCTCTGAATTCCAACGTGTAACCTTCTTGCCAAGTCTCCCCTGCTGGCGTAGGGAGCATAGTTCTGTGCCTTCTGGGCCTGGAAAGAAAGAAACCCTACTCTCCCAAACTCCTGTAGGGTGTCCCCTAAATTAACGCCTTGAATGACAGCTTGGCCTCTGACTGACCTTCAGGTCCAGCTCAGCAAGGTGTCATAGCCCGAAGAAATACAAGTGTGACTCAAAGGCATCAAAGAGTCAAGTCAGCCTTTACTGAAGGCTCTTGGAGTATTGGCAGAAGGGGAATGACCCCTCCTGACATCTTGCCTAACTCTCTAAAGGTCTGCTTTCAACACGTCTCCCCTGAAGTCATTTCACCCTCACAGCTGCACCTCTAAATTTCTCCTCTCCACACCCTTCCGCATCAAGCATTTTCTCCTTCATAGCAATGAACTCTTTTTAAAACACAATTTAGCCCCTTTGACTTATCTCAGCTTTTCTACCCATTACCTTTTATCAGCCCAGAGTCTCAGAGAAAACAGCAAAAATGTTCCTTAGGAGGTCAGGGGGGAAAGGAAGGGAAGACCCAGACTCTTTGAGTTTCCCTTCCTCAAAAATGTCGTGAGAGGAGTTCCTTGGTGGTCCAGTGGTTAAGAATGCACCTGCCAGTGCAGGGGACAGAGGTGTGATCCCTGGTCTGGGGAGAGTCCACATGCCGTGGGGCAGGTAAGCCTTTGTGCCACAGCTACTGAGCCCACACACCCTAGAGCCTGTACTCTGCAGCAAGAGAAGCCCGTGCACCGCAACTAGGGAGAAATCCCTGCTCCCTGCACCTAGACCCAGCGCAGCTATGAGTAAGTAAATAGATTGTTTAAATGTCAGCAGAGATGGAAAATAAGAGTTTAGGCATATATGTGTTTGGACGTCCATAGGTGACATCTGAAACTCAGCTGTTAGCCGTGAGCTCCCCTTTAGGAAGCAGGGGGGCTGAGGTGATTCAAACAAATGTGTGTCTGCCTCCCAAGACAGTGCAATGAGCAAACCAATGCAGCCGCCAGGGCTCAGTCTCTTGATGACCAAGGTGCCTTGTCCCTCAACTTTGTCCCCTCTTTGAACAAATCCTCTGTGTGGTCACTCAGCATATCTCAGTAATTCATAGAACCAGCAAGGATACGGAAAAATTGAACATCACCAACAACCACCTGGATCTAATTGACATTTACAGAACACTCCACCCAACGATATCAGAACACACTGTCTTTTCTATTGCAACTGGGACAGTCACCGAGAGAGACCAGATCCTGGGTCATAACAAACCTGAAAATATATAAAGTATGTTCTCTGGCCATAGTGGAATTAAACTAGAAATCAATAAGAAAAATGAAAAGACAATGTACCAGAATATTTGGGATGCAGGTAAAGAAATGTTTAGGAGAAAGTTTATAGCATTAAATGTTCATATTGGGGAAAAAAGATCTCAGATCAATAATCTGGGCTTCCATTTAAAGAAACTAGAAAAAAAGCTTAAGATAAATCTGAAGCATAAGGAAAGAAACAAAGATAAGAGCTGACATCAGTAAAGCTGAAATCAGAAAAATGATACAGATAATCAGTGAAACCGAAGCCTGTTTCTTGGAAAAGATCAATAAAACTGGTGAACTGCAAGCAAAATTGACAAAGGAAAAAAATTATCAGTATCAGGAATGAGAGATAAGAGGTCACTATAGGCACACAGATATTAAAAGAATAAATAATAGAACAATTCTGTGTACATAAGCCAAATAATTTAGATGAAATGGACAAATTCCTAAAAAAAAAAAAGTTTTTACAAAATCTCACTCCCAGGTTGAAATAGATAACCTGACTCATCCTATAACCAATAAATTGAATTTATAATTTAAACCCATTCCAGAAAGGAAGTCTCCTTGTCCAGATAATTTACTGGTAAATTATACCAAATATTCAAAGGAATTCTACCCAATAAAAGAGAAAGGAACACTTTGTAACTCTTTTTACGATACCACCTGGTATCAAAACTGGATAAAGACATACAATCAAAGACCAGTATTTTTCATGGGCAGAGATGAAAAACTCCTCAACAAAATATCAGGAAACAAATTTGGAAATACATAAAAGGAATAATATTCCAAGATCAAGTTGGGTTTATCCCAGGAATGTAAGACTAGTTCAGTGTTCAAAAGCAATCAGAGTAACCCACCATATGGTCAGCCTGAAAAAGAAAAGCCACATGATTGTATCAATTGATTCAGACAAAGAATTAGAGAAAATGTGGTATCCATTCTTGAAAAAGCTCTCAGCAATAGAAATAGAAATAAATTGACCCACCCTGATAAAAGGAATCTACAAAAAAAAAAAAAAAAAACCTACAGTTAACATCAGAGTTACTGCTGAGAGACTGAACACCCTCCCCCTCTGATTGGGAGCAAGGAAAGAGTGCCACCTCACCACTTTTTATCAACATCGTGTTAGAAGTCCTAGTCAGCATAATAAGGAGAGAAAAGTGGGAGAGGGGGCTGGCTATAGACCGGAAAGCGAGAAATAAAACTGTTCTTCCTTTGAGATGACATGATTGTCAGAACAGAAAATTCCGATGAATTTTTAAACCGCTAATCCCAACCCCCAAAATCCCAGAACTAAGAAGTGAGTCTACCTAGGTGGCAGGGTCAAGATCAACACAGAAAAATTCATCTTATTTATATATACTAGTAATGAACAATTGGAAATTTAAAAGTTTTAATGCTATTTTACAATAGCGCCTCAAAATGACATGATTAGATATTAGATATCTGACAAAACAGCTATAGGATCCATACACTGAAAACTACAAAGTGTGAATGAAAGGAAGCAAAGAAAATCTAAAGACATGAAAAGACGGGGGCTTCCCTGGTGGTCCATTGATTTAGGATCTGCCTTGCAATGCAAGGACTTTCCTGGTGGCTCAGACGGTAAAGCGTCTGTCTACAATTCGGGAAACCCGGGTTTGATCCCTGGGTTGGGAAGATCCCTTGGAGAAGGAAATGGCAATCCACTCCAGGACTATTGCCTGGAAAATCCCATGGACAGAGGAGCCTGGTAGGCTACAGTCCATGGGGTTGCAAAGAGTCGGACACGACTGAGCAACTTCACTTCACTTTACAATGCTAGGGATGCTGGTTTGATCCCTGGTCCAGGAAGATCCCACATACTGCAGAGCAACTAAGACCATGGCCACAACTACTAAGGCCGTGGCCACAACTACTAAGCCCGGGTGCCTAGAGCCAGTGCTCCACAACAGGGGAAGCCCCTGCAGTGAGAAGCTCACACACCACAAACTGGTAACCCCTGCCCTCTGCAACCAGAGAAAGCCCATGCAGCAATGAAGACCCAGCACAGTCAAAAATAAATAAATGTTTAAAAAAATAAAAGAAATGAAAAGACAGATTGTGTTTCTGAATTAGAAGACTCAGTATAGCCATGATGTCAATTCTGCACCAATTGATCTGTAAACCTAATGCCATTCCAACACAAATCCTAGCAGTCTCTAAGACAGAACCAACCAATTCTAAAATTTACACTGAAAGACAGGGAAGTAAGAGCCAAAATTGTTTTGAAAAAGAAGGCTACCATGGAAAGACTCATGATAGTCAATTTTAAGACCCTCTACACAGAAGTTATCAATCAAGTCAGCGTGGTACTGGTACAGGAATAGCTACATACATTAGTGAAGCAGGATAGAAGGTCCAGATACAGGCACACATAATCATGGCCAGTTGGTTTTTGACAAGGGTGAAAAGGCAGTTCAATGGACGGTCTTGGAACAATTGGATATCCATATGCAAAAACTCGACCAATCCTTGACCTAAACTTCACACTTTATTCAGAAGTTAACTCAAATGAGTTGTAGATCTAAACATTAAAAAAAAAAAAAAAACTATAAACTTAAAAAAATATATAGAAGATAATATATTCATGATCTGGGGCTTCTTCTGTGTTGAAGAAAACACAAACAGATGGAAAGATACTCCATGTTCCTGGATTGGAAGAATCAATATTGTCAAAATGACTACACTACCCAAGACAATCAACAGATGATTCGATGCAATCCCTATCAAATTATCAATGGCATTTCTTACAGAACTAGAACAAAAAATCTTAAAATTTAACAAAGCTACAGTCATCAAGACAGTATGGTTTGTCCTGGCACAAGAACAGAAATATAGATTAATGTAAAAGGATAGAAGGCCCAGAAATAAACCCAAGCACCTCTGGTCAATTAATCTGCAACAAAGGAAGCAAATTATACAATGGTGGAAAGACGGTCTCTTCAACAAATGGTGCTGGGAATACTAAACAGCTACATATAAAAAAATTAAATCAGATCATTTTTCAACACCACACACACACACAAAAAGCTCAAAATGGATTAGAGACCTAAATACAAGACCAGACACTCTAAAACTTCTAGAGTAAAACATAGGCAGAACACACTCTGACATAAATTGCAGCAGTATCTTTTTCAATCCGTCTCCCAGAGTAATGGAAATAAAAACAAAAATAAACAAATGGGGACCTAATTAAACTCAAAAGCTTTTGCACAGCAAAGGAGATCATAAACAAAACGAAAAGACAACCCACAGACAGAAAGAAAATATTTATAGATGATGTGACTGACAAGGGATTACTCTCCAAAATCTACAAACAGCTCATGAAGCTTAATATCATCAAAATAAACAGTCCAATCAAAAAATGGGCCGAAGACCTAAATAGACATTTCTCCAAAGAAAACATACAGATGGCCAAGAGACACACGAGAAGACATGCACCGTCCCTGACTATGAGAGAAACGCAAATCAAAGCTACACTGAGATACCACCTCGCACCAGTCAGGGTGGCTTTGAACAGAATGGGGCTTCCTTAAAAAACTAAAATGAGAGTTACTTAGGATCCTATAAAGCATTCAGTTGTGGTGCTGGAGAAGACTCTTGAGAGTCCCTTGGACAACAAGAAAATCAAACCAGTCATTCCTAAAGGAAATCAACCTTGAATATTCATTGGAAGGACTAAAGTTGAAGCTGAAGAAAAGACCCCGATACTGGGAAGAGACATTGATGCTGGGAAAGATTGAAGGCAGGAAAAGGGGAAGACAGAGGATGAGATGGTTGGATGGCATCATTGACGCAATGGACATGAGTCTGAGCAAACTCCGGGAGACAGTGAAGGACAGGGAAGCCTGGCATGCTGCAGTCCATGGGGTCACAAGGAGTCAGACATGACTTAGCAACCAAAAAACAAATGCTCCTATAATCCCACTTCTGGACACATATCCAGAGGGGGAAAAAAATGCCTGAAAGGATACCTACACCCCCATGTTCATGCAGCACTGCTTACAATAGCCAAGACAGGGAAGCAACCTAAATGTCCATAGTGAGAAGAACGGATAAAGAAGATACGTTGTAAATATATAATGAATAGTGCTCAGCCTTTAAGAAGAATGATCCAATGTCACTTGCAGCAGCAGGGATGGACCCAGAGACTGTCATCCTGAGTGAAGTAAGTCAAAGAGAAATATCATATGATGTTGCTTACATGCAGAATCTAGAAAAGAAACTACACAGGTGAACTTATTTGCAAAATAGAAACAGACTTCCATACTTAGAGAATGAACTCACGGTTACTAGTGGGGAGATGTGGAGGGAAGGGATAGTTAGGGAGTTTGGGGTGGACATGTACACACGGCTATGTTTAAAACAGATAACCAACAAGGACCTACTGCATAGCACAGGGAACTCTGCTCAGTGTTACGTGGCAGTCTGGATGGAAGGGGAGTTTGGGGGAGAATGGATACATGTGTATGTATGGCTGAGTCCCTTCGCTGTTCACCTGAAACTATCACAGCATTGTTAATTGGATATACTCCAATACAAAATAAGTGTTAGTAGCTCAGTCGTGTCTGACTCTGCAATCCCATGGACTGTAGCCCACCGGGCTCTTTTGTCCATGGAATTTTCCAGGCAAGAATACTGGAGTGGGTTGCTATTTCCTTCTCCAGGGGATCTTCCCAACCCAGGGATCGAACCTGTGTCTCTTGTGTATCCTGCATTGCAGGTGGATTCTTTACCAACAGTGCCACCTGGGAAGTCCAGTAGAACAGCAAGACTTAAAAAAAAAAAATCAGCATCACTAAATGCTAGTGAGAATGTGGAGGGACTGTAACTCTCATTCACTGCAGGTGGACAAGCAAAATGGTGCAGGCACTCCAGAAAACAGTTTTAACAGTTTTCATAAAATTAAACATCCACTTGCTGTGTGACTCAACTGTCCCACTCTGAGGTATTGACTCTAGAGAAATGAAAGTTTACCTTCATACAAAAACATACATGAATGCTTAGCAGCTCTATTCATAAACATCAAATCTCAGAAATGACCCAAATATTCTTCAGTGGGTGAATGGATAAATAAGCCCCACACTCTTGAGAAACCTATATGAAGGCCAGGAAGCAACAGTTAGAACTGGGCATGGAACAACAGACTGGTTCCAAATAGGAAAAGGAGTACGTCAAGGCTGTATATTGTCACCCTGTTTATATATGCAGAGTACATCATGAGAAACGCTGGGCTGGAGGAAGCACAAGCTGGAATCAAGATTGCCAGGAGAAATATCAATAACCTCAGATATGCAGATGACATCACCCTTATGGCAGAAAGTGAAGAGGAACTAAAAAGCCTCTTGATGAAAGTGAAAGAGGAAAGTGAAAAAGTTGGCTTAAAGCTCAACATTCAGAAAACGAAGATCATGGCATCTGGTCCCATCACTTCATGACAAATAGATGGTGAAACAGCAGAAACAGTATCAGACTTTATTTTGGGGGCTCCAAAATCACTGCAGATGGTGACCACAGCCATGAAATTAAAAGACGCTTACTCCTTGGAAGGAAAGTTTTGACCAACCTAGATAGCATATTAAAAAGCAGAGACATTACTTTGCCAACAAAGGTCTGTCTAGTCAAGGCTGTTTTTTCAGTGGTCATGTATGGGTGTGAGAGTTGGACTGTGAAGAAAGTTGAGAGCCGAAGAATTGATGCTTTTGAACTGTGGTGTTGGAGAAGACTCTTGAGAGTCCCTTGGACGGCAAGGAGATCCAACCAGTCCATTCTAAAGGAGATCAGTGCTGGGTGTTCATTGGAAGGACTGATGCTAAAGCTGAAACTCCAATACTTTGGCCACCTCAGACGAAGAGCTGACTCGTTGGAAAAGACTGATGCTGGGAGGGATTAGGGGCAGGAGGAGAAGGGGACGACAGAGGATGAGATGGCTGGATGGCATCACCGACTTGATGGGCATGAGTTGGAGTGAACTCCGGGAGTTGGTGATGGACAGGGAGGCCTGGCGTGCTGAGATTCATGGGGTTGCAAAGAGTCAGACACGACTGAGCGACTGAGCTGATTCATCCATACCATTTTGCAGCAAAGAGTGATGAACTATTAATACAAGTAAGCAGCAGCTTGCCTGGATCTTGAAGCCATTAGGCTGAGAGAATGGAGGCAGCAAGGTTACATGCAGCATCTTGGTTCACATTCTCCAGAGCTTCCCAGGTGAAGTCAGAAACTGACCTCTACATGGAGGGCAGGAGAGACCTAAGAGGCAGGTCATTCTAAATTGGTAGGTGGCACGGTTAATAAGGGGCTTCTCTGGTGGTTCAGATGGTAAAGAATCCACCTGCAATGCAGGAAACCTGGCTTCGATCACTGCATTGGGAAGATCCCCTGGAAAAGGGAACAGCTACCCACTTCATTATTCTGGCCTGGAGAATTCCATGCACAGAGAAGCTTGGCAGGCTGTGGTGTTGGAGAAGATTCTTGAGAGTCCCTGGGGCTGCAAGATCAAACCAGTCCATCCTAAAGAAAATCAGTCCTCAATATTCATTAGAAGGACTAATGCTAAAGCTAAAGCTCCAATACTTTGGCCACCTGATGTGAAGAACTGACTCATTGGAAAAGACCCTGATGCTGGGAAAGATTGAAGGTAGGAGGAGAAGGGGACGACAGAGGATGAGATGGTTGCATGGCATCACCTACTCGATGGACATGTGTTTGAGTGAGCTCCGGGAGTTGGCGATGGACAGGGAAGCCTGGAGTGCTGCAGTCCATGGGGTAGTAAAGGGTCGGACACGGCTGAGCAACTGAACTGAACTGAACTGAGGGTTAATAAGCAAGGGGTGGGACTTCCCCGGTGGTCCAGTGGCTAAGACTCCAAGTTCCCAATGCAGGGGACCTGGGATCAATCTTTGGTCAGGGAACTAGATCCCACGTGCCTCAGCACAGGCAAATAAATACATAAATATTTCTTTTAAAAACTAAGGAAGGGCTTCCCAGGTGGCTCAGTGGTAAAGAATCCACCTGCCAATACAGGAGATGAGGGTTCAATCCCTGGGCCTGGAAGATTCCCTGGAGAAGGAAATGGCAACCCACTCTAGCATCCTTGCCTGGAAAATCCCATGGACGGAGGAGCCTGGTGGGCTATAGTCCTGGGGCGGCAAAGAGTCAGACGCTGCTTAGCGACTAAACCACAGCAACAAAACGAGCAAGAGGACCGACGCGCCGGCCTAGTCTTGGGCCGCAGGACAAGCAGATCTCCCCACCCCCCTGCCAGAAGCTTGAAGTCTATATAGAGACCCTCCCTGGCTTCAGTCACTTCTGTTGTCCAGTTGGTCACAACTACACCTTACTCCAGGTCATGTCCTGGAGAACGGCTTCCGCTGTGGGAAAGGCGGACAGAACTGCACTCCAAGAACAGGGAGCGGGCAAGGCGCTTCTGATGGCCTGGATCCAGCTCTTGGGTGGACCAGCCATCACATCCTCTCAGTGATTCTCTCCAACCCTTTGTTTGTTTCCGTTTATATGACATTCACAAAAAGACAAAACTACTCCAGTGATATAGTGATGCGAACAGGTCGATGGTTGCTGTGCGTTAGGAGAGGTGAGGGTGTGATTCCAAGGGGTTAGCAGAAAGGAATGTGTTTATGTTTCATTTGTTTGTTTGGTCACACCACGCAGCTTGCGGGAGTCTTAGTTCCCTGACCAGGCACTGAACCTGCGCCTCTGGCAGTGGAAGTGTGGAGTCCTCTCCACTGGACTGTCCGGAAATTTGCATAAAGGAGTTTTTTCAGTGATAGAACTGTTTTGGATCCTGGTGGTGGCCGTGGTTACACAAATTTATACGTGTGCTCTGGGAAAGATTGAAGGCCGGAGGAGAAGGGGATAACAGAACGAGATGGTTGGATGGCATCACCGATTCAATAGACAGGAGTCTGAGCAAGCTCCAGGAGTTGGTGATGGACAGGGAAGCCTGGCGTGCTGCAGTCCGTGGGGTCGCAAAGAGTCGGACGTGACTGAGGGACTGAACAACAACAAGACAATAAACAGAAATGTACACCAAAAAAATAAGGTCAACTTTACTGCATTTCAATCCAAAAATTTAAATTTAAAAATACATTGAAGCCTCAAAAAGTTAACGTAGATTAGTAAGGGCTATCAATATATAGTTACAAATAGAACTTTTAATGGTGTTTTAAACAAAAATATGACTCAAAAAAGACATGTTCATTACAGAAAATTAGAAAAATGGAAGACACAATGAAGTTTTAAACACTCCCTAAACGAGTTTCCCCAGAGAAGGCAATGGCACCCCACTCCAGCACTCTTGCCTGGAAAATCCCATGGATGGAGGAGCCTGGTAGGCTGCAGTCCATGAGGTCGCTAAGAGTTGGACACGACTGAGCGACTTCACTTTCGCTTTTCACTTTCATGCATTGGAGAAGGAAACGGCACCCCACTCCAGTGCTCTTGCCTGGAAAATCCCATGGATGGAGGAGCCTGGTAGGCTGCAGTCCATGAGGTCGCGAAGAGAAAGAAATGGCAACTGACTCCAGTGCTCTTGCCTAGAAAATCCCATGGATGAAGGAGCCTGGTAGGCTGCAGTCCATGAGGTCGCTAAGAGTTGGACATGACTGAGCGACTTCCCTTTCGCTTTTCACTTTCCTGCATTGGAGAAGGAAATGGCACCCCACTCCAGCGCTCTTGCCTGGAGAATCCCAGGGACGGGGGAGCCTGCTGGGCTGCCGTCTACAGGGTCGCACCGAGTCGGACACGACTGAAGCCACTTAGCAGCAGTCTGTGAAAATACTCAGTCACTGCGCTGCAAATCCGTAAATCCGCAGAGCCAGTCTCCCAGGAATAAGCACGGTCATCGTCTCGACGAGTGCAACCGCAGACCTCTGTCTGTGCCTGTGTCTCAGTCCGTTTGGGCTGCCGTAACAACCACAATAACCTTACAGTCCTGGATTCTGGGAAGTCCAAGAGCACGGCCTCAGTGGGTTTCAGCGTCTGGTGAGCGCCGCTTTCTGGTTCAAGGACAGCCTTCTTCTCTCTGTGTCTTCACGAGGCTGAAGGGGCAAGGGAGCCCTCTGGGGCCCCTTGCTGCTGCTAAGTCGCTTCAGTCGTGTCCGACTCTGTGCAACCCCGTAGACGGCAGCCCACCAGGCTCCGTCGTCCCTGGGATTCTCCAGGCAAGAGCACTGGAGTGGGGTGCCATTTCCTTCTCCAATGCAGGAAAGTGAAAAGCGAAAGTGAAGTCGCTCAGTCGTGCCTGACTCTTAGCGACCCCATGGACTGCAGCCTACCAGGCTCCTCCATCCATGAGATTTTCCAGGCAAGAGTACTGGAGTGGGGTGCCATTGACACAAGCGCAAATCCCATTCTTGAGGGCTCCACCCTCACGGCCTAATCCCCTCCCAGAGGCCCCACCTCCTGAAGAGGCCTAACCCTTGAGGATTAGCATTTCAACATACAACTTGTGGGGGACACAGACTTTCATTCGATAGCACATTGGGTTTTTTTGGGGGGGGTGTTAAATATTTGCTTTATTTCTTATTTATTTATTTGGCCGCTCTGGGTCTTAAGTGCAACATGGGGGATCTAGTTTCCTGGCCAGGAATCAAACCTGGGCCCCCGCACCGGGAGCTCACTGTCTTAGCCGCTGAACCACCAGGGAAGTCCCCACATTGTTTTAACAACAATTACATCATTCTGTATCTCTAGTTGTGATTTTTTTTTTAACTGACAATATGTCATTAAAGGGTCTTCTATCATCTGATTTTCAGTGGCTGCTTAGTAATCCATTGGACCATGAATATACCATAACCTATTTAGCCAGTGCCCTATAATTAGACATGTATGTTGTATCTTGTCTTTAATACTCCATATGTGAAGGCCAATTTTTCAAAATGATGAAAATCCTCGTTTCATGGGCAACTTCATTAGCAAGGGAATCAGCAGGATGAAAAAGATTGGAGTTGTATATAGCTGCTGAAAGAAAGAACGTGGATATAGATTGCTAAATTAGATACAGCCATATCCCAAAGACACAGGGATCATCTTTGAGGTTATTTTCTAAATGACAGAAAAGAAAACCTATGTACTTTATCAGCTGTCTACAAATTAGCCTCTAACTTCACAGAGCTGTAAAATGTCTGATCCTTGACTGATGGCAACTAGAAGGTCAAAGGAAATTACAGCTCATGAGAGAATTAGTTGACCCTCAGGTGGGCATGTTAGAAAATGCCCTTCCATGACTTTAAAAGGATGCCCCACCCTCTTTTTGCCTTATTTCCATTTTTAAAATTGTTTTTCTCAACACAAGGCAACTGTAATAATTTCTATTATTTTTATTCACATTCAGTGAGCACATTGTAGCTGAATTTTTACAAAATTTTCAATGGACAATTTTCCACAAGCAGGTTTCTGAGTCGAAGAGAGTATGTATTTATGGCTTCTGATGCATATTGTAAATTGTCTGATATATCCTTCCGTCTGCAGTGGGAGGAAGTTTTTACTCTCCTCCGCCCTCCCCAATATTGAAAGTTATTCTTAAAATCTGTACAAACACGGTAGTGAAAATGTATCAGACTTATTTTTATCTATACTTCTTGACTTACTAATAAAATTGAACATTTTCAATATGCGTATTGGCCAGGAAAATAGTGTTTTTAAGAAAATATAACTTTAGACTTCCCTGGTGGTTCAGCGGTTAAGACCCTGTGATCCCAGTGCAGAGGGCCAGGGTTCAATCCCTGGTCAGGGAACTAGATCTTCCATGCTGCAACTAAGACTTGGTGCAGTTAGATAAATATTTTTTTAAAAGAAAATACAACTTAAAAATCCAATAATAATGTTAATATACTTTTACTCAGCCTTGCGGTGCCTCTATTTTCTCATCTGTAAAAGGGTGATAGTAATGCTGACCTCCAAGTCTGTTGCCGTCAGTTGCCTAGAATCATCTCCCCCCAAAAATCCTTGCCCTCAAATTCTTAACTCACAATTTCTTTTCTGGGGCGTTTGAAATTAAGACAGAGACTAAAGCACAAGTGAGCCATGACACCCAGCACAGTGCAGAGAGAAATTTTCGCCTTTAGATCTTTAGAATTCCTAGACCCTGAAGGTAAAGTCCCTTGGACAGGACTCTAGCCTCTGGCTCTTAGAGTTTATCTTAACAAAGGCCCTTCTGACCAGAGTGAAGCTTCCTATGGAGGTCTGCCTGGAGGAGGAACGGCAATGAAGATCATTTGTTGAGTGTTTTCTTTCTTTTCTTTTTTTCTTCCAGTTTTATTGAGGCATAACTGACATACAGCACTGTGTAAGTTTAAGGTGACAGCTCCATGATTTGACTTACACGCATACGGAAATGATGGCCACAAGAAGTTCAGCGAACATCCATCATCTCATATAGATACAAAAGTAAAGAGTGTTGGGAGAATTTCCTGGTGGCCCAGTGGTTAAGGCTCTGCCTCTCACTGTAAGGGACGCAGGTTCGATCCCTGGTCGAGGAACTAAGATCCCACATGCCACTAAGCCCCTGCGCCACAACTGGAGAAAGCCCACGCGTCCCAGCTACTGAGCCCGCATGCTCCAGAGCCCATATGCCCCGAGAGAAGCCCGTGCGCACCCGCATTAGAGAAAGCCCGCAGGCTGCAAGGAAGACCCAGGGCAGCCGAAATGAAACAAAATAATAGGAAGGAAAGAGTGGTGGGTGTTTTCCACGTGCAAAGCTTCTGCACATCATCCATGTAGGTCTCACACTGACAGATCCCAGGAGCCACTTGGAGGCTCTGTCCTTCATCAAACCCACACTGGAGTGGAGTTTCCTTCCCTCCCAGGGATCTCTGTGGGCTTGAAGTGAAGTCACTCAGTCGCGTCCCACTCTTTGCGACCCTCATAGACTGTAGCCCACCAGGATCCTCCATCCGTGGAATTTTCCAGGCAAGGGTACTGGAGTGGGTTGCCATTTCCTTCTCCAGGGGATATCCCCGACCCAGGGATCGAACTCGGGTCTCCCCCATTGTAGGCAGACGCTTTACCGTCTGAGCCACCAGGGAAGCCCTCTGTGGGCTTGGCGAACCCCATCTCGAAGCTTAGGGAGCATTTAAAAAGGAAGGATGCCCTGATACCTGCTACAGCATGGATGAACCTCAGGAACATCATGCTGAGCGCAAGGTAAGACTCCATGCTTCCATGCTGGGGGGCCCGGGTTCCATCCCCGGTCAGCAAACTAAACTCCACCTTCCGCAACTAAGACCCTGCACAGCCAGATAAATAAATAGTATTTTAATGGCTCAGGAGAGGAACAACTTTGCTGCCTAATGTCTCTCGGAGTTTATATTCTCAGTTAACGGCTGCGGATGGGCAGTCAGTAATACATAGTATCAGGAGGTAAAGCTCAGACTTCACGGGAATAAAATGATCTTTTGTCCTGAGTTTTTGGTATGGATCTGTAAGATCTCTGAAGCCCATCCATTCCATCGATATCACTTAGTTTGGTCTTCCACCTTTGTAGCGCCTTCACGGCACCACAGTGTTAAATATATGATTTTCTTCAATTGTAAAACACACACAACACACACACAAAGATGAGGGACAGAAGCTGCTCAGAGTCACCAGCTGGTGCTTCCGCTGCATCTGAACCTCGTCTGGTTGACACGAGGCCAGGGTGTGGTTACGAGGATACCCCGCTTGCGGTGGACCGCAGGAACCAGGGCTCTGGAAGTAAGAAGCTGTGTGTCCTCCTGGCTGGCGTTCCCTGGAGAAGCTCCTTCCACTTGTAAAGAAATAGAGACATGTTACAAATCACTTCATTTCACTTTATGGGAAGCATTTTATCATCCTTCTTCCATCCCCTGCAGTCTTTTGAAGCTCTCAAGTTTCCTCTGGTCCGAGTGATGCTCAGCCCTCTTTGCAGCAGGTATTGATCTGGGGAATTTCCAAGAACTGATTCTCCTAACAGAGGCTGCCAGATACCAGGACTGAATCTGAGGCAAACTCAACACAGGCCCCGGGGCCAGCTTCCCGTCTGAATCCTTCCAGCTCCAGAAAAGAGAGGGTGGGGGTGCAGGAAGCCTCAAGGGCAAGGTCAGGTCTAAATCCCTCCTTAGATGCACAGGTCAGCTTTGCCTGCAAGGCAGAGATTGTGGGCACCTGGGCCCCACCCGGGTGGGAAGCAGGGGCTTCCTCCCTGCTGTTTGCACAAAGCACCCCTTTTGCACATCAAGGCTTTTTGGGTTCTGGGATGCTCCCTGGGCAGGTGCGGGGACATCTGGAAGCAAGGAAGATGTTAGCACAGTGGGAGCCTGCCTCTGCTACTGCTTGGCTCAGCTGGCACTCTTGACTCAAGGCATTTTCCTCTCGGACTCAGACCTGGTTAGAGATCTGGACTGCAGTTTCTCCAGGGGTCAGGGCAGCCAGAGACACAAGCTAGGAGCCATGTTTCTGGACCAAAACTGGACTAAACGAAAGGGCAGCAACTTTGGGGCAGGGAGAACTGGGCAATAGCAACAATAATATTAACTGCTTCTATTTACAAAGGAGTTCAGACACATCATTTTTATCGATTCTCACCCATGGCCCTGTGAGAAATGGACTTCTAGCTTCTATCAACCCCACTCGACAGATGAGGAAACTAAGGCTCAGCTAGGTTCATGATTCCATATTAGCCCAGATCCCACAGCTGGTAGGGGTGTAGCCAGGACTGGAACCCAGGGAAAGAAATATAGCTATATTATGAGACTGGAAACTTTGGGAAAAGAGAGCAATCATCCCTCACCCTTCGCCTCCCCGCACTGTTTAATTTACAGCCAGATGGTACAGCAAGTGGGGTGGCTCAAAAATGTCTTGAGACTAGCCAAAAAATGCTGAAGACAGCGGGCTTTCCCAGGCCCCACCCTGCCCCTGGAATCCCAGGCCTCCCTGAGCCACGCGATGGTCCATCTGACCCCTCCTTGTGGAAGAAACACTTCGCCTGCCTTGTCCCAAGACCAGCCAGGGAGCTGAGGGTGAGGGTCATGGGAGTGGCTGGCTTGTCGCCTCTTTTTCTTCCTAGAGCGTCCAGGGCAAGGAGTGGCCAGCCAAGGACGCCCAGTTGGGCGCCGGCAGCTCCAGGGAGCCCAGGGTCAGATTTGCCTTTGTGTTAAGAAAGTGAGATCTCTCCACGTTCAGACTTAGCCCGTTGCCTGGTGGAAAATTCCAGACTCTGGGAAGTGCTGGTTCCAGGCACCCTGAGAGAGAGGACACCCGGCCAAAACTAATGGATCACAGTGGTGGCTCTGGCTTTATGTTCGGAAGGCCTGGCCTCAAATCTCTGCTCTTCCACGTATTTGCTGTGTGACTCTAGGGAAGTCACTGACCCTCTCTGAGACTCAGTTTCCTGCTCTGAAAATGGGGATGAGAACAGTAGCTGCGGAGCGGCCAGAGTGGGGGAGGGGGCAGCAGCTGTATGTGGGCGCTTCCTGATTGCCCAGCCCCACCTAAGCTCTTCCTGCTCTGGTCACATGATGCTCACAACAGCAACCTGCAAGCTGAGTCCCGTGATCAACCCCATCGGACAGCTCCAGGCCTGTCCAGGTGGCACCCTGGGACCCTATCTAGCTGACCCCATCATTCCTGCAGCCTGTCCCAACCCCTCCCGCCTGCTCCTGCAGTTCGTGCCCAGCTGGCTTCCCTGAGCAGGAATGGGCTCTCAGGCTCATATGTTTCCAGGGTCTTCACAACCGGCAGGCAGCAGGTTGTGAGCGGGACCTTCCTCCCTGGGTCCAGCCCCTGCCTTCCTCCCCTTGTCCCCCCCGCCTGCCCCCCGCCGCCACCAGTCTGCCTCTGAGCTGCTTCTCCCTCCAGGCGAGAGGTCCTCACCCCACCTCCATGGACCCCAGCTGGGCAAGCCCCCTTCCCTCGCACACCTCATCTCCCAAGCAGCAGCATCTGGGAGAGACCAGGGATGGCCATCCACTGCCCAGATCTGGACCTAACAGAAGCTACCTCCCCCAACACCTGGTGTCTGGCCAAAAGCAGTTTTATTGGAAGCCCTTTACCGACGGTAAGACGGGGCCCTGCTGCTTCTCTCTGGGCCTCCATTTGTTGTTGTTCAGTTGCTACGTTGCGTCCGATCTGCCGTCTCATGGACTGCAGCACGCCAGCCTTCCCTGTCTTTCACCATCTCCCAGAGGCTGTGGAAACTCTTTGTCCATTGAGTTGGTAATGCAATCCAACCATCTCATCCTCTGTCACCCCTTTCTCCTCCTGCATCGGGGTCTTTTCCAATGAGTTGGCCCTGCAAATCAGGTGGCCAAAGTACTGGAGCTTCAGCATCAGTCCTTCCAGTGAATATTCAGGGTTGATTTCCTTTAATATTGACTGGTTTGATCTCCTTGCCAGTATTCTTGCCTGGAGAATCAGATGGACAGAGGAGCCCGGCAGGCTACAGTTCATGGGATCGCAAGAGTCGGACACAACTTAGCGGTATCTTTATTTTCTGTCTTTTCTTTGATATTGACTGGTTTGATCTCCTTGCAGTCCAAGGTACTCTTTAAGAGTCTTCGACACCCAAGTTTGAAAGCATCAATTGGGATGTAATGCTACAATTGGTCTCAAGGGGGCACTGCTGTAAGGCCTAAACAAAATGATGGCTGAGAACCTAGCACACAGTTCAGTGTGGTATTAGCTTTACCAAGACCTATTGTGTTAGGATCACTTTGTTGATAGAATGGGTGAGTTACAGAGAAGAGCCATGAGGCCAGGCTTCCCAAGAAGCACAGAAAGAGGGCTATAAGCTCAGACTGCCCAGGTCTGGGCTGGTACCGACTCCTGAAAGGGGGCCTGTGTCCCTTCTTTCTGTAGAGATTCATATCCTGGGAAAATCTGACGCTTCACTGACACGGAAGCAGTGGCCACTAGCTCTCCGTGCAGCCTTCCCTCCCGCCATGTGGCTGTCTCCTATAATCCTACCTCTGTATCTTTGCACCTGCTGTTTCCTGCTTGGGGCACCCCTCCCTCACCTCCTCCCCACCTCAGTTCAGCCGCTCAGTCATGTCTGACTCTTTGCCACCCCATGGACAGCAGTGCACCAGGCCTCCCTGTCTATCACCAACTCCCAGAGCTTGCTCAAACTCATGTCCATCAAGTCGGTGATGCCACCTAACCATCTCATCCTCTGTTGTCCCCTTCTCCTGCCTTCAATCTTTCCCAGCATCAGGGTCTTTTCCAAAGAGTCAGTTCTTCATGTCAGATGGTAAAAGTATCTGAGCTTCAGCTTCAGCATCAGTCCTTCCAATGAATATTCAGAACTGATTTCCTCTAGGATGGACTGGTTTGATCTTGTAGTTTCCCCGTCTAGATACTGCCATTCCTGAAGGCCAGCCCTGCCCCTCCTCCTGCAGGAGGCCCCCGGGTGACTGCAAGTGGGGAGAAGGGCTCAACCCCACCCCATGGTGAGGTCCTTGGTTGACATCACCCATCTGCAGCTGAAGTTCATGACCCTCTGGGGTGTGTCCTGCTTTTGAGGCCTGACTTTGTGGCTGGACAGTATACACATGAGTCTCGGTTCATCCCTGCAGAAGCCGGACAAGGGCTTCAGTCAGCCTGAGGCTGCTGCCTGGAAATCCCTCAGAAACCAGCCAGCACCGGGTGAGTTGGTTTGAGGCATGTGCTTTGGTGTAGAATTCAGATCTCAGAGTGGACTGGAGGTTTTCCCTGACAAGGAAGATGGTTCCTGCCTGGTGATGGGGAGCCTCTCCCCTCTCCTCCCAGGCCAGTCCATCACCCCTTCACCCCGGGTCCCAGCTCTGGCCTCTGACGTGGCACAAATCTCCTCCTAAAGCAAGAAGGTTTTTGGATGCTTAACGTATTAATTGAGTCCTCAGGATCCTCAAAAATTGAAGCATTCCTTCCACAATATGGCAGAGACCTCCCCTCACCTCTGGGGCAACCAACATTCCAAAGGTTAAAAGGAGACGCCCTCGGCCAGACGGCAATTCTCCACTATTCCACCCTGGTCTCTAAACAATGCTGTTTTAGGTTTTTGGGTTTTTTTTTTGGCTGAGCCTCACTGGCTTTTGGGGTCTTAGTTCCCTGACAGGGTATTAAACCTGGGCCCCAGCTTTGAAAGGGCAGAATCCTAACCACTGGACCGCCAGGGAATTCCCTAAAGCTGTTTTCATCACATCTGTTATCTCAAAGATCTGCTTATGTGATGGCTTTATTTCAGGTCTCTAGGGAAAGGGAGGTGGGGATTTAAATGGACTGTGAGGCGCTCTGGTGCCCCCCCATCTTGAAGCTCCTGGCAAGGTCCTTCCAGTGCCCAGTGTGAGGCCAGCCTTCATAGTACCCACCCCCACTGAGGTTTCCCAGGGAAATTCCAACTAACGAAGTCTTACAGGGCCTCCTGGTCCAGGCAGGGCTCTGCCCCACCCCCTAACTCCCTAGTCCTTCAGCAAAAGAAGGCCCTTCCCCCAAGACTCCTTTCCACTGGGACCCCCAGCTTCCTGAACTTGTGGAGGGAGGCACAGCCGGAAAGGAAGAAGAAAAAGGAAGAGGGGGCTGGGAAGGCATGAGTCAGAAGAGGCTGCATGGGGAACATGTTGCACTGTTGGTTTTTTACTAAATCACTTTGGCAAACATTGAGAGTTTAGATGCAAACATTTGTAGGTGGCATCAGCTCATTTAAAATGACCCAGAGAATCACTCAGTGTATGAAGGTTGAATTAAAATGTTAAAATGTGGCTGTTGACACAAAGACCGCGGATGGCTTAATCATGTTGGAAGTGTGTTTATTTCACTCCTAACAATCCCAGTGTAAATGATCCAGGGCTGGTGCAGCCCCTCCATGGGATCAGGGGCCCAGGCACCAGGAAATCTGTTTTGGAATTTAAGGTCCAGCCAGAGGTAAGGAGGGGAAAGGAAGGAGGTTGTGTTCATTGCTTTCTTTCCATTGGTCAGAACTGAGTCACATGGTCACATTCAGCTCCAAGGCAGGTTGGGAAATGTAATTCTTTTGTCCATGCAGCCCAGGGCACAGCTAAATATAGGTGGGGGTTGGGGGGCAGTGGTAAAGGCTACAGAAATAAGCAGAAGTCTCTACCGTACCTATGCGAGCTCACTTTTCCTAAACTCAGGAGGCCTTCAAAGCCTTTTTCCATGCCACTTCCCTGACCAGGCTCCCCTAGATCAGGGGACTAGAGGATATACGATTTCTATTCCTGGATGTGAGACACTCCCGGGCAAGCCTGGCTCAGTCTCCTGTGGGGTCACTGCTCCTCTCTCCTGAGTCCTGGTGCGCATAAGGTTTTGTTTGTGCCCTCCAAGAGTCTGTTTCCCCAGTCCTGGGGAAGTGCCTATCTGAGCCACCTGGTTTGCCAGGATGGCTCATACGCCAGGCCAGAATACTGGAGTGGGCTGCCACGCCCTTCTCCAGGGGATCTTCCCAACCCAGGGATCGAACCCAGGTCTCCCACATTGCAGATGGAGTCTTTACCGGCTGAGCCACCAGGGAAGCCCAAGAATACTGGACTGGGTCGCCATGCCCTCCTTCAGGGAATCTTCCCGACCCAGGGATCAGACTCAGGTCTCCCACGTTGCAGGAGGATTCTGTACTGGCTGAGCCACCAGGGAAGCCCGGATGTGAGGCAGGCACTATCATAATGGGACGTGTACCAGTGACAGGCAGACTGCAGAAGGCACCACCCCCCCCAAGGAGAGTGGCAGGGAGGGGGCAGCCTCATCAGGGCAGGGGTCTGTATTGCATTCCCCACCCTCCATCCCACCGGCCGCTCCTTTTCTCTCCTCTTCATGCCTAGTGATACCCTGAGCTCGGCTCTGGGAAGTAAGATTTAGGGAGATGACTCATTTCTGTCATGCAGACATGAGTTTGAGGTTTGGGGAGGGCATGGGGGATGGGGTGGGAAAAATCAGCCCATCTTGGGGGGTTCAACTACGCTAGTCTGAGCCAGCAGCTAGTCTGAGCCATCCTGGTAAACCAGGTGGCCCAGATAGGAAGGAATTGGCCAGCTCTGGACCTCTTTTGGGCCTCAACCCACAGGAAGTTGCCCAAGGTAGGCTGGGCCAAGGGGAGGTCAGTGCAGACTTCAGCCCGACCCAGAACAAGAGATTATGGCCCACCATGTGTCTTCAGAAGCAGAGGCTCTGAACCTTGTCCCTGCAGACACTTCCTAAGGTTACCGGGAAAAGACCAGAGCCACCTCCAATGACGCTTTACACTCACTGAGAGCTTATACTCTGGCATCATTGCCCCAGCTGCTTTCACACCAGGCCTTTGAACCGGATCCTGGGCTTCCCTGAGAGAGGGTGCTCTCGTGCACACCCTTACTTTCAGTGCTTTGGTGGAATCATGGAACCGGAGCACGTGTGCCGGTGTCAATTACCTCCAGTCCCCACCTCAAAGACGGTCCCTTAGGATTTGAAACACCCCGCTTAGGAACCTGCTCTCCAGAAGGGGTCATGTTAGCATTTTAAATATGTATTACTATTAAAACCTACACTCCAGAGTTGATTCATTAACGAAAGGATGCTGGGAATCATTTTTTGTAGGAGAAGTGTGAGGAGATAGAAGCTAATGATTGACAGAAAGGTCCCCCAAACTCCGCATCTCTGTACCAACTGGGAAGAGAACCCAAAGCCAGAGACTGTACTCTGGGGTCACTGGGGGCCTGACTTCCCCAACTCCCTGGACAGACAAATGTTTTAACCTTTCACACCTGCTTGCTAGTACATATTTGGACATTTGGCAGAATTTGACCTAAAACTTGTTTCTGTTGCAACATTTCATCTGGTGGGAAGGTTGCTGGGAAAGGGCTGTGGGGTCATCACCTACCTCTAATCAGAGCCCACATTTTTGCCAGAAACCCTGTCAGTTACAATGCATACCCAGTGTCAAGCGGTGGCTGAGAACCAGGTCTAATTTTAGAACCTGCACCCCTAACCACCATCCCACACTGCCTTCCCATGTTGCCTTTGAGTCGCTCCCCTTGGTCTGGAGAAGGGCTTCCTGGGTGGTGCTAGCAGTAAAGAACCCACCTGCCAATGCAGGAGACATAAGCGATGGGGGTTCAATCCCTGGGTTGGGAAAGATCCCCTGGAGGAGGGCATGGCAACCCACTCCAGTATTCTTACCTGGAGAATCCCGTGGACAGAGGAGCCTGGTGGGCTACAGTCCATGGGTTTGCAAAGAGTCGGACACGGCTGAAGCCACTGAGTATGTGTCTGAAGGAGTTCTAGTGTCTTGAGCAAGGCTGGATGCTGGGTGCTTGGAGTGGCCATGGAGAGTGCCATCTTTGTACCCTCTTCTCTGTGGCTGCTTCAGCCTCGAAGTGAGAGTTATGTTGGGCTGTCCTCCAGCTTTGTCTCCCAGGTGGTGTTGGTCTGACGATTCCTTTCACAAAACCAACTCTGAACCACAACCTGTTTTTACAGGTGGCGGCTCATTCTAATGCTAGCAGCTTGATCTCATCAGCCTACACACGGGCATGTCTTTCAGGAGCCTGGGCCCAGAGTGACAACATACTTCTAACCAGCAGGTATGCTCTTAATGTGACATTGCCTTTTACTGTCCTCCTAATTAATGCTTCCGCCGCAAACTCCAGAAGGCAAAGACTGTCCCCTCCTCTGATCCCTCCTCCCTCAAACACCCAGCACATGAAGGGACCACGCCATGCGTGTCCAGCAAACATTCGGTCACTTAACTAGAGGGGAAAGAGGGGGTCCCTCCAAGATCCCAAGTTCCGGGCAGAGGGCAGCCATGCTGACTGCCAAGCCCTGGCTATGGCTTTCTGAGAGCCCCCATCAGGGCTACTTAGCTACCCACCTCCCCTCCCAGAACACTCCTCCGCTCAATAAGCGACAAGTCTCTGGACCCATGTGCCTGACACATGGCGGGTGCAACAGCTACGTGCAGGTGAATATTTAGCCTGAATCCCTGGGAAACGGAGGCTGGACTCCTCTTTAGAACCCGGTTGGGGAATTCCCTGGTGGTCCAGTGGTTAAGACTCAGCACTTTCACTATCAAGAGCCTGGGTTCAATCCCTGGTCGGAGAACTAGGATCCCACGAGCCGCATGACGTGGCCAAAAAAATGAAACTGAGAACTCAGCTGGTTGTCCTCCAGTGTCAACAGCTCCCCAGGGGTTCCAGCGTGTGATCCCAGACCAGCAACATCGGCAGGGCCTGGGAACTTGTTAGAGATGTACATTCCTAAGCCCCAGCTCAAACTCAGTTAATCAGAAACTCTGGTGGTGAGGCTGGCATCCTGGGTTTCCACAAGCTCCCGGGTGATTCTGACAACACTCAGTCCTGAGCACCACTTGTCCGGGCGCACATTTTCAAACATTGTTAAACCCTGTCGAGACCCGCAAGAGATGAAACAGGCGGGAACGGAAACACTGGGAGTGACTCGTGGGGTGGGCTCGAGGTTCACGCCGCTGAACCCATGGCTTCCACAGAAACTCTCCTGGGAACGCTCTGGTTTGCTCACTACACCCGAGGTTCTCACTCTGCGCATTCTTTCTCTCGGGGCAACTGGGCGGACAACACCCAAAGCAGGAGAAAGCAAGAAACCTACAGTGAAACGAGAAAGAAACAGACAAAGCGACAGATCCACACAAGGGAAGCAAAGACAAGTCAGGAGGCTGTTTAATTGGCGTGACGCGGACGACATACAGCGGGAGCAGGAGGGGAGGCCTGGGCATGCCACGGGGCTTCTGCCCACCCCGGGGTCCCACCCCACCCCCCAGGCGCACCACCCGGGCAAGGGCCTGCCCCTCCCCCAGAGACACCCACCAGCAGATTCAGACCGGACAGCACCCCGAAAGAAGAGGGACTGGGAAGGCAAACAAAGGAAGTCACCACCCAGGAAACATTGCTTTTCTTTCTTTCTTTTTCACTAACAGTTGCCCAAACTCCTTTCCAAAGTCACAGGCTCTGGGTGGGGGGCCCCATGACCATTCACGTCTCCACTGGCCTTTCACCTTGACCAAGGGCTCTGCTGGTTCCACTCATGGCTGCTCCCCACAACGGCCCTGTGATAGGGGTTGAACAGAGACTCACTCCCATCTGACGGATGGAGAAACTGAGTCCCAGTGAGCAGCAGAGACTTGCCCAGAGTCCTGGAGAAAGCCGGTCACTGAGTCAGACTGGGAGCTTGTGGCCCTCCCTGGGGCCACCAGCGGTGGCAGAGACACAGGGAACACCGAATGTAGAGCCTGGGCGGAGCGTGGGGGTCGGGGGTGGGTGGGTGGAAAGGATTCTGAGTTCGTCCCAATCCCAGGGAGCAGACAAAGCCTGAGATGCCTAGATGCCAAGACAGAAGCTGGGACCAGCTGTTTATTCAACAAAAGCCTTTTTATTCATTCAAAAGTCAACCATTGGGTTTATTCCGCAGATATTAAAAAAGAGGGGGGTGGGGGGCAAGGCTTCCCATCACAGTGCCCTTATGCTAATTCACTTGCTACCCCTGGGGTGGACCTAGAAGAGGGGCGTGTGGGACACATGCTGCCAATGAGGTGGGGCTAGAAGCCCAGGGCCTGGATAAGATCTTGGCCCCCCTCCTCAAATCCCCATCTGCAGCCTCCTTCTCAAACCATCTATTTGGCTGAGCAAGTCCCCCAAATGTCTTTACTGCTCATCACCACCAGGGGGCGCGCCCTGCATTCCCCTCAATACTTAGAAGCTGAAACCACTGGGAACCCTGTAGCTTTCACCTTGAACAGTGAAGCTGCTACTTCCCAGGAGACCCAGGACTCCCACCCACCACCACCCCCCAAACCTCGAGAGAAGAGACAATGTCCTCGAAAGCCCAGGTGCATCTGTCATCTAGGAAGTGTCTGTCAAAATGAAAAAATGTTTCGGGGATGGAGAGGACACACGTTTGCCTTGACGTTGCTCTAAACATTGCTTGATTGAATACTGGAAACGCATGACGTTCTCCTAAGTACCATCAACGCAGAGCGGGGAGTGGACACCGTGAGGAAGGAGCCAGGACTGCTGCAGTCGCGCTGCCCGAGGCTGATTCCTGCTCCTGGGTGGGGGAGCAGGGGGTAGGAGGGGGTGGGGGAGGCTAAGAGCCTGGCTTTCGGCTGGTCTGGAAGCCCTGGAGAGCAGCAGCCGATGGGGTTGGGCCTCGGGTGGGAAACGGTGGCAGGGAGAGAGGCCCACGGACTGCTCAGGGTTCCAGGGTGCTGAGGCTGGAGGCCTGGTGAGAGGAGGTGACAGGCTTGTTGCTGTCCACAGTCTCGGGCAAAAACGGCCAGTGTCCAACACTCTCTGGATGGTCTCCGGGCAAGGACCCAAGGTGTCCCTGGGGCACGGGCCCACAGTACCTCCTGCTAAGCCACACCTGTGGCTCCAAACCAAAAGGCCAAAGGCGAGAAGGTGGGAGGAAAGCCTGGCCTTCAGATCTCCCTGGATCCCTGGGAATCAATGCTTCAGCTGGTGGGACCCACATGCTAAACCCTGGAGAATTCTCAGCCACAAGCCCTTTCTGTGATGCCCCCGGGACAGCGGCACAACCACTCCCGGCCCCTGGACGAGAGACACAGATCGAGTCTCAGAAGTCATCTGACCTCCAGTTCCAAGTCACCAAGCTCACTTCCCACCCTAGGCCCCCTGGTCAGAGCCAGGACGAAGAACTGCAGGACTTGATGAGTCCTGGGGCCTCCTGGGCCAGTGGCCTGAGCAGGAAGGGGACTGCAGGGGCCCCAAAGAGCCCAGGTTTCAAAGTCCCCCATGAAAACGGAACTACCGATCCCACTCATGCAGGGTCTGTCTGGGGGGCTTCCAGGGGAGGCGGAGGGTCTGCAAACATCAGGAGGGAGAGGTGGGAGCTGGCTGAGTGGTCCAGCCTAAGATGTGGACGCGCAAGGCCCACGCTGGCAGAGCTGCTCTCTGGCAGAGCGTCGGGTGGCTGAGGACTAAGGAGCAAGGGAATCTCTGGCCTCCTGGGAAAGTGAAAAGTAGACGGCAAGGGCAATTCCCAGTGGGGGCTGAGCGCCAGCTCCTCATCTCCTGGGGCCGGGATAAGCAAGGAAGGGGTCAGCTGCTGACTGTGCAAAAAAGAAGCCGAGATTCTAGACTCCAGCCTGGCCCTACCACAGTCTGGGAGGCTGCTTCTGGCCCCCGAAGCCTTCCCTAGGGGAGGACAAATTCTGAGCCTGGAAGCTGGCTCAAGAGCCCAGGAGGACCAGGAAACTGCGGGGAGGGACAAAGCATGTCATCTGACCCCACGCAACGCCAGCAGGGGCTGCCGTGTCCCTGAAGACATGTGCCAAGAGATGAGATGGTGGCTCAGACAGTCCCCGTGTCTGCTGGGGTCTGGAAACTTAGCCACAGACCACAGAGTCACCAACAGCTGGAGACCCGGGCTTAGAATTAGACAGCGTTGGCAGGGATGGAGAAAAGCCTTCAGATCCTCCAGCCCAGCCACCGCCCCCCCCCCCCCCCCCGGGTCTGCAGTGGTGGCGGAAGCTGGGGCCCAGAGAGGGCAAGGGGGGGCCCGTGATCACAGAGCAAGGGCTAGCCTTGGGCTCCCAGCCTCTGCTCCAAGGTCATCTGACTCTGGGGCTGCCCTGTCTCAGTGGCAGGCAGAGCTAGCAACTTCTGTGAGCACAGGCAGGTCACAGCCGGAGATGCCACCTGAATGGGACTGCCTGCAGCTCGTCTCTCCCTGCCCCCCTCCACCCTTCCTGGCTTTTCAGCTAAAGGAGGGAAGGGTACCGTGCTCCTCTGGACAAGGCAGACAGGGAGGCAGGAAAGCAGAGTGCTCGGCAATTCTCAAAGCCCACCGAGGAGACACAATAGCAGCCCTTAAACGCTGGCTCACTCCCTCATCACCTCTCCTAGCTTCTCGGTCTCCCCCCTCCCCCAACCCTCCCGCCTTCCTGGCTCCCAATCTCAGCACAAACCTCGAGGCAGCAAACACCAGAGCGAGAACCGAGATGCTCAAAGCTGTCCCTTGTCTGTCCTCAGAAAAGATGGGATGGACCCCGAGGAGGATACAGGACAGAGAGAGGTGTGAGCTGGGAGCAGAGAATAGAGATCCAGAGAGGAGGCATTCGGGCAGAGGGGGCAGTGCATCAGCCATTGGAGAAGCCCACCTTTCCCCTCTCCAAACATCAAGCAAGCGCAGTATCTAAATTTGAAAAAAAAAAAAAAAGATTTTTGGCTTCTTGGCCGCTGCAGGCCACCATCCTCCCAAGCGTGTGGGCAGGTGGGCGAGGGGCGTGCACATGTAAACGGTGGGCCCCCGCATCCCTGGGACCGTTGGACACACGGAGGCAGCAGAACAGTTAACAACCAATAAATAAAAGATATCAATTATAGATGTATATCTATATATAAAAAAAACCTCACTTTCCCCACCAAAAGCACAACACTGTTATCACAGAAAATCAGCATCCTCGTAATTAATCATCCTAGCCAAGCAGGCGGTTTTGCTGCCCGAGGAAGGAGGGCGACAGCATTGCATCACCCCCTAGGCCCCGAGCCCCCGCGGCTGAGCGGCTGCGAAGGTCAAGGTGGGAGGCAGCGTTCTCCGAGGCCTTCTCCCCATCTGTCAGTCGGAATCTTCTAGAACAAAAGGTAGTTTTGTTTTGTTGTTTTCTTTTTCAATGTCTGTTTGAAATAAAATAAAAAAAAAAAAATCACACACGCGAGGAGAGCAGGAGAGACCGAGAGGCCCCTCCTGCGAAGCAGACGAGTCCTGGGTTCTGCAGAGGGCCGGAGCCTTTCCCATCCGTGTGGTCGTTTTCTGGACAAGCAGAAGTTGTTGGCGATCGGAGCCGGTGGCTTCAGGCGGCGGGTGGGTGCGGGGCTGGGGGGAGCCGGCCTCGAGATTCCAGGGCAGCTCGGCTGGGTGTGGGTGCGGAGGAAGGCTCGGTGGACACGGGAGTCGGGGGCGGGGGAGTCAGTGTGGAGGCGGCCTCATGGCACGGGAGGAGGTGAGTGGTTCCCAGGCATCTGGAAGACACAGGAGGCGGGGCGGGCTCAGCACTGGCTGCCAGGGGCACAGAGCGGGCGGGAGTCAACTGGAGGGGCCATCCCCAACCCTGCTGGCACCAGGAACCGGTTTCGTGGAAAACAGCTGCTCATTACATGCTGTGCAGCCTGGTTCCTAACAGGCCACTGACCAGTACCAGTCCATGGCCTAGGGACTGGGGGCCCTGGAACTAGAGAACAAGGTGACGAGCCCTAAAAATGTGCACGCCCTCTGATCCACACATTTGGTGCTTAAGAATGTATGGTTCAGAAATAAATGCGATGCTTATGACAGTATCATCTGTAACGGCAAAATTAAACAGGAGAGAACAAACAGTGTCCACGAGAGAGGGACGGGTCGGATCAACAAAGACAGAACCACGCGATAAAAGGATGTGCAACCGTTAAGAACAGAGGGAGCAGGGGCCAGCAAGCACCCGACAAGACGCTCGACAGAGTCAGTCATCAGGGAAAAGCGAGCCCAAAGCACAAGCAGGAACCGCCCTGGTGGTCCAGTGGCTAAGACTTCGTGCTTCCGATGCAGGAGGCCACAGGTTTGATCCCTGATCAGAGAACTAAGATCCCCACGCCTTGAGGCGAGGAAAAAAAAAAAAAGAGAGAGAGAGAAAGAAAGAAAGAAACATCACTTCACAAATACTAGGATAAAACCTAAAACCAACAAGCGTTGGTGAGGGTGCGGAAAAATTGGAACCCTTGATCATCGCTGGCAGGAACATAAAATGATGCAGATACTGTGGAAAAGTTTGGCAGTCCCCCCCACCCCAAAATAAACTCATCAAATGCATTTAAATCCCTAAACTCACAATTACACATATTGTTTTTATAAAGCATCATTGGTCCCTTCTAAAGGATGTGGGAAATCCAACTTGTTTTGAAAACTGATAAAGAATCGAGTATCCATCCTGCCCTCCCTGTGAACACTATACCCTGGGGATAACCCACGAGTGGCTGAGGGAACGTCTCCCTTTATAAAAGTGACGCACCCAGCCATGAAGGAAAGACAAGTGTAGGACGTCACCGTTTTGCACGACCTGATGAATGGATGGGGATGGCAGTCAGCAAGAGCTGCTGATGTCACCGACATCACGTGTGCCTGCCGGACACACACAACCCCAGCCACGAGACGGTCTCACCAAAAGGGGACCAAATCCAGTGGCATGATCAACTGCCATTTCCAGGAAGAACAGGAAACAGGAGTCTGTAAACAGCACGCTGGGGCACCGTTAGTAAATCCCAGACTGTGAGGAACCCTACAGAATGTGCTTCTCAACAAACAGTGAGATGGAAAGGGATGGGGGAAAACTCAGAGATGAAAATAAACTTAAGAGGGGACTTCCCTGGTGGTCCAGTGGTTAAGACTTTGCCTTCCAATGCAGGGGGTGCAGGTTCGATCCCTGGTCAGGAAGCTAAGATCCCACATGCCTCTCAGTGAAAAAAAAAAACCCAAAAACAAAACCCATGAAACAGAAGCGATATGGTAACAAATTCAACAAAGAATTTTTAAATGGTCCACATAAAAAAATCTTTAATAAAAAAGATAAATAAAAGAGCCCTACCAACCAATTGCCATCTGTGGCTTTTATTCCAATTCTGATTCCAATAATCAAAGTAAGAAAAAAACTGTGAAAAAATGGGAAACTGGAATTTAAATGCTGATGGGAGCATATTAAGGAATTACTTTTTTCTTGGTATTATGGATTTTTTAAAAAAAATCATTATATTTTGAAATACATTTTGAAATATTTATGCATGAAATGATATGATGTCTTGAATTTTCTTCAAAACAACCCAGCTTGAGTGGTATGTGGGGGAAGGAATAGATGGTCAAGATCGCTATGAATCGGTGATTCTAAAGCTGGGATCAGTCCTGGGTGTTCATTGGAGGGACTGAAGCTGAAGCTGAAACTCCAATACTTTGGCCACTTGATGAGAAAAGCTGACTCATTTGAAAAGACCCTGATGCTGGGAAAGATTGAGGGCAGGAGGAGAAGGGGATGACAGAGGATGAGATAGCTGGATGGCATCCCTGACTCGATGGACATGCTTTTGGGTGGACTCTGGGAGTTGGTGATGGACAGGGGGGCCTGGCGTGTGGCAGTTCATAGGGTCACAAAGAGTCAGACACGACTGAGCGACTGCACTGACTGATAGGTACATGGAGTTACATATTCTCCACTATTGCCTGAGAATGTCTCCATAATTAAAATGGTTTTAATCCATCCTCAAATTTCCAACAACCTAAGTGTCCCATACCACAACACTGGTTAAAGTATGGTCCAGCCATAAATGGAATACTATGCAACTATTAAAAAGGATGCTCTTGAGCAAGATTTAGTGATGCAGAAAATATGCATGATCTCAGTTCCTGAATAATTCAATGAATTATACAACAGTAATTTATCTAAGAATTATGATACCTCAGGAATCTCAGAAGGCAAATAAATCACAAAAACGACAGAACACAAGTTGGATGTAATTACAATCAGACAGGATCTGGGAAAGCCTGAGAAAAAATGGGAAGGGCAGTTCTCGGGAAGAGCTTTAGAAAAGTGAATCTTGTCACCCTGAAAAGCTTGTCACAGAAATAAAATTACACCATCTTGGCCGACGCGTGAGGGTAAGATATATGGCTACATAAATTGTGTGAAGGAAAGCCAGTGCAGACACAAAGAATGTGAAGCCAAGCTGGATAAAACACGTTACAAACCTCTTAGTGTTGAGTCTCCAAAAGGAAAAAATAAGTGTTTCCTACAAGTTGTTCTTTGAAACCACAAAACAAAAAGAGAAAAATAGCCAACAGCATATGGTTATGAACTCATCGCTGTTGAGGAAGTATGTGTACATATATATTCATAGAAAACTGTGAGGCAAAAACAAATAAGGTAATTCGAAAATTATCACACGCTTTAGAGAAATGAACTAGCCTGTACAACTTTTCCTCGGCGGGGAGTACATCAACACCCATGTTTGCACCGCTTTCCCATGGCCGGGAGGAAATGAAGCAGTCGTTAGGCGACAACTGCCAAGGAGGCCGCTGGTGGTAATTCACAAAAAGGGGACCGCGGAAATTAGACAACAGATCAGGATGTGCTCCAGGACCCAGAGCTGCATACTGAGCATCTCTAAGATGACAGAAATGTCTGTCACAGTGCCTTTACAAATTGGTTTGATTATTATGTTCCTATGTGACCTAGTTACTGAGCATTAAGTTTCTGTAAGTGTGCAATTCTTTCTGAATCATTCTAGACACAGTATGTTCACGGTGGTTATTTCTGGGCTATATGTGTGTGTGTTCGGTCACTCAGTCGTGTCCAACTCTTCGCGAACCTTTGGACTGTGGCCCGCCAGGCTCTGCTGTCCATAGGATTTTTCAGGCAAGAATACTGGAGTGGGCTGCCATTTCCTTCTCCAGGGGAATCTTCCCGACCCAGGGATCAAACCTGCATGTCCTATGTCTTCTGCATTTCAGGTGGAGCCCCCACCCACTGAGCCATCGGGGTTATATATGAAGGGTTTTGTTTTTATTAATAATAATTGTTAATGGAGGTTTTCTTTTTAAATATATTCCCTTCAGTGAAAAAGGATTTAATATGCAAAATAACATTAGAAGCTTCAAAACAGGCCTCCTAAACAAAATATCAGCAAATCAAATCTGATGATACATAAAAGTATGTATCATCAGAAGCTAAGTCGCTTCAGTCGTGTCCGACTCTGTGTGACCCCATAGACGGCAGCCCGCCAGGCTCCCCAGTCCCTGGGATTCTCCAGGCAAGAGCACTGGAGTGGGTTGCCATTTCCTTCTCCGATGCATGAAAGTGAAAAGTGAAAGGGAAGTCACTCAGTTGTGTCTGACTCTTCGCAACCCCATGGACCGCAGCCTACCAGGCTCCTCTGTCCACGGAATTTTCCAGGCAAGAGTACTGGAGTGGGGTGCCAAAATTGATTGGTGTAAGTCAGAAGGGCCATCATCACAAAATCCACAAGCAATAAGTGCTGGAGAGGGCATGGAGAGAAGGGAACCCTCCTACACTGTTGGTGGGAAAGTAAATTGGTGCAGCTGCAATGGAGGACAGTATGGAGGTTCCTTAAAAAACTAAAAGTAGAGCTACCCTATGATCCTACAATCCCACTCCTGGGCACACATCCAGAGAAAAACATGGTTCAGAGGGATATGTGCACGCCGGTGTTCGCTGCAGCACCGTTTACAACGCCCATTGACGAATGGATAAAGAAGATGTGGTCCCTACACGCAATGGAACTGACTCAGCCATCAAAAAGAGTGACATAACGCCATTTGCAGCCACATGGATGAACCTAGAGACTGACTGAGTGAAGAAAGTCAGCAGAGAAAGACAATATCATGTGGCATCACTTATATGTAAAACTGAAAAAAAAATTATACAAACGAATTTATTTACAAAACAGAAACAGACTCAGAGACTTAGAGAATGAGCTTTTGGCTACCTGGGGGTAAGGCTGGAAGGGAGGGACAGTTCGGGAGTTTGGGGTTGACATGCACACATTGCTATATTTAAAACAGGTAACCAAAAAGACCTACTGTATAGCACAGGGAACTCTGCTCAGTATTATATAGCAACCTAAGTGGGAAAAGAATCTGAAAAAGAACAGAAAAAAAAAAAACCATAGAATATCTAAAAAACATAGAATATTTAAATGGGCAGGACTCCATGGATGAGCCATACAATATATTCACACACACACAAATCACCTGGTGTAATTAATCGTCTTAACAACAAAGAAAGAGAGAAAAGTCATATAAGAATATTGATAAATGTAGAAAATTTTGATAAAATTCAACACCACTAATGATTAAAAAATAATAATAATAACTCCTAGAAAACTAGAAAAGAAGAAAACTTCCTAAATCTGATCAAATCTATCTAACAACCTAACTAATAACAAAAAACCTAACTAATGGGAAACTATTGAAAGCTTTCGCCCCAGAGTTAGACCTTCATCACTCCTGTGTGACTGGAGGGCCCAACCAGCAAGGAACCAGGAGAAAGGGACAAAGGCAGAGAGGTGGGAAAGGAAGGAAGAGAATGTAGACGATCCAAAAGAATCTAAGGCAGAATCTAAGAGTTCATAAATGAAGTTAGCGGGACCATGGTTATAGGATCAGTTTTAAAAAAATCACCTGAATTCCTATAAACCAGAAACAAATGGAAAATACAATTAAAATTACTACTTAAAACACCATCCAAAACATCAAATACCTAGGGCTAAATCTATTAAAAGATGTCAAAGACCCTTTAGCTGAAAATAGCAAAATGTTACCAAGACAAAAATGCAAAGGATGGCATCACCAACTCAATGGACACGAGTCTGAGTAAACTCCGGAAGTTGGTGATGGACAGGGAGGCCTAGCGTGCTGCAGTCCATGGGGCCGCAAAGAGTCGGACATGACTGAGTGACTGAACTGAACTGCACTGGAACAGAGAGATATACCATCTTCATGGACTGGAACACCCATCATGATAAAGTTGCCAATTTTCCCCCAAGTTAAACAATAGATTCATCTCTTGTATGCATGCTAAGTCACTTCAGTCGTGTCCAACTCTTTGCGACCCTATAGATGTAGCCCAGCAGGCTCCTCTGTCCCTGGGATTCTCCAGACAAGAATATTGGAGTGGGTTGCCATGCCCTCCTCCAGGGGATCTTCCTGACCCAGGGATTGAACCCGAGTCTCTTACATCTCCTGCACTGGCAGGCAGGTTCTTTACCACCAGCACCACCTAGGAAAACGAGATTCAACACAATCCCAATCAAAATCCAAGTATGTGTGTGTGTGTGTGCACACAGGCATTTATAAGTTGATTCTAAAACGTATATAGAAATACAAATAGCTTAAAGTAGTGAAGTCATCAGAGAAGGTGATGGCACCCCACTCCAGTACTCTTGCCTGGAAAATTCCATGGACAGAGGAGCCTGGTAGGCTGCAGTCCATGGGGTCGCGAAGAGTCGGACACAACTGAGTGACCTCCCTTTCACTTTTCACTTTCATGCATTGGAGAAGAAAATGGCAACCCACTCCAGTGTTCTTGCCTGGAGAATCCCAGGGACGGGGGAGCCTGGTGGGCTGCCATTTATGGGGTCACACAGAGTCGGACACGACTGAAGCGACTTAGCAGCAGCAGTAGCAGTGAAGGCATTCTTGAGGAAGAAGCAATGGGATCTTGCTTCTCAAGATCAGGTTATAAAAAGACTATGCTTTCACCTTGGGTTCTCTGCCTCCCAGAAATCTCACCCTCAGGGAAGTGGGTCACCATGCTGTTAGGCAGCCTTGTGCAGAGGGGCACATGGTGAGGCTGCCACGCCAAATGAGTGAGCTTAGAAGTGGGACACCCCCAGCCACACCTTCAGATGAGACCACAGCCCTGGCCAACAGGGAGTGATCACCCTGGTTTACCTAACACAGAGGGGTTTCCCAGGACACAGGACTTTCAGTGCTAAATCCAGGATACTCTTGGGCCAACTGAGATGGTTTGTCATCCTCCTGACAGCTCAGCTGCATCCTCACGACACACTTTGAGCCAAAGGTACCAAAAAAAGCTGTATCCAAATTCCTGATATTTATTCTTTCCGGCTGCTGTTTTGCAAGATCTCAGTATGCAGCAACAGACGACTCAGACAGCACTGCGCATAAGGTGACGGTGAAACGGAGTGTGCACACATGAGCTTCCCGGCTGGCTCGGCTGCTGAAGAACCTGCCTGCACTGCAGGAGACGATGGTTCGATTTCTGGGTCAGGAAGATCCCCTGGAGAAGGGATAAGCTACCCACTCCAGTATTCTTGGGCTTCCCTGCTCAGATGGTAAAGAAGCCGCCTGCGATGCGGGAGACCTGGGTTCGATCCGTAGGTTGGGAAGATCCCCCGGAGAGGGGAACGGCAGCCCACTCCAGTACTCTTGCCTGGACAATTCCATGGACAGGGGGAGCCTGGCAGGCCCAGTCCATAGGATCACAAGGAGTCTGACACACTGAGAGATTTTCACTCTCACTTTCACATATGCCCATGTGCCCAACTTCAGCGCTCGTCAGAGACATGCAGATAAAGATTACAACAAGCTATCACTACAGGCTCACCAAAACAGCTGAAATTTAAGAAGCTGGAAAACTGTCTGGTATTATCAACTAAAGCTAAATATATACACACATTCTGTGTTCCAACAATTCAACTCTTAGGTCTGTACCAACAGACTGCCTCGTCCAGGAGACGCATACAAGATGCTAACAGCTGGACAAGACCGTGGGGGTCAGCTCTCTGCCAGCAACAGAAACTTCTGTAGACTATCATCCTACACTAAGAGAACAAACCAAAAGCTTATGGGATTAAAAAAAAGAAACCACATTTGAGCGACTGATCAAGAGAGTCAGCAGCTGAGGTCTTCAGCCACCCTGACCGAGAAGGGATGAGAAACTTCTATTCTCCTAGGCCCCGGCCCTGACTGAGAACTGGGACGTTCTTTCAAAGTGTTTTCAACCCGGGGAAACTTCTATTCAAGTCTCTGGCTGAATCTAGGTTTATAAAAACGACAAAAACAGAGGAGCCCTGGTTGACCTGAAGGCTGTGCCTCCTGGGCCTCCCCCTACTAGCTGTGTTTCATCTGGTCAGACCCCAAGCGCCCCTGGTAAACCCAGGCACTTATCTGCCAAACCCAGGTGTCCTCTGGCTGGGTGTGCCCCCTTGCCCTCACCCCACCCCCCAGGCCCCCTCCACTCACCCCAGCTCTGGGCCTTGGACTATACCAGCCCATCATAGAGGGACAGTGCCTGCACGATGGACGGGTCTGCCTTGGATCCTTCCTGGAACTCCTGTAGCGTCAGCTTCCCATCGGCGTTCTGTAAGCAGAGAGGCAGGTAGAGGACAGGGGGTGGCCAGCCTCCTAGGACAGGGGCCTCTGGCCCAGACCCTGAACACGCCCTCCCCAAGCCCAGCCCAGGGCTGGTCCCCAGAGCACTTCCAAAGTTAGGTCAGGTGGGAGGCAACGCCGCTCATTAGGTGGGAGGAGCTGGGCACAGACAGACCCGGGCACTTCCTGGCTGGCTCACCTTGGGTGGGTGACCCACCTCTCGGGGCTCCTGTTTTCACGTCTGGGGAGTAGAGAGAACTGCCCAGCTTCTTTGGGGCACTGGGTGAGCCATCCTTCAGCTCAAGCTGTTGTAAAGCGCTTGGCCAACTGGCAGTGCACCTTAGGGCCATAGTTATCATCCTCGCTGCTGTTTGTCCCCACAAAGGGTGTTAATCTCACAAGGCTGAGGGCCTGATGCCTGTCTCTGGGGTCACCTTTGGAAGGGTGTTTAAGCCGTTCCTGGAGCAGCATACACCGGACCCCAGAGATCGGCAAGGAGGCTGGGTGGAACCCACATATGAGGGCTTTGGTTGATCTCTTGTGGGAGGAAATGATTCGGGCCAGAATTCCTTCCTCTGGAGCATCTTTCAAGGAAACACGTGAGAGCAAAAGAAAAAGGCCTTGGAGGCTACCCACCCCCACCCCCACCCCCACCACCACGTCCCACACCCGGAGAGGGACGGTATGATGAGGGTTCCACAGACTCAGCAGGCAGACTTCGAGGGGTGCCCACTGCGGGTCCCACTCATGCGACACGGGTGCTTGGCCTAAGAAGAGGGGCTGGTCTCATCACCATTTTACTGGTGAGGATGCTAAAGGTCAGTCGCCTGCCCAGGGTCCCCTGGCTGCTAACTGGGGAAGCCAGGTTTGCACCCAATCTGACCCCAGTGTACGCTTTGCTTCCCAAAATAAGGGAGGTCTGATTGGGGGCAGAGGAGGGGGATTTAACACCTTGCTATTCAACCTTGCTGTTGAATAGCACTGAAACTCTGCAAGAAACTAGGATTCTCACCCCACACTCTGTGGACATGTCTTTTGATTGTCCCCAGGAGCCCAGCGCCGACTGAGCCTCCGTGTCTGAGCCTCTCTGACATGAGCTGATCTCACTTTTTTAATTAAGGAAGTCAGGCCTCAGGCTCAAAGCTTTCAGGACAAGCACCTGCACCCAACCAGGATGTAATAATAAGTCCAAGGTCACTCTCACTCGTATTCTTTTTTGAAGGTAAGCAATACTGGGTTTCCGTACCACCCTGCTATCCAATTACAATTTAAAAACAATGCTATTTCCACTTTTAAGACTTTGGTATAAAGAAGGGTTTCTTATATGATATTGTTTATATGCAGAAGCTTTAAAAATTGATACAGATGAACTTATTTACAAAACAGAAACAGACTCACAGACTTTGAGAACGAATTTATGGTTACCAGCAGGGGAAGGGTCAGGGGAGCGATACATTGGAAGTTTGGAATTGACACATATACACTGCTGGATTTAAAATGGAAAACCAACAAGGA
This sequence comes from Budorcas taxicolor, assembly GCF_023091745.1. NCBI lineage: Eukaryota > Metazoa > Chordata > Mammalia > Artiodactyla > Bovidae > Budorcas > Budorcas taxicolor. The sequence continues at coordinate 159,687,622 of NC_068920.1, read as the reverse complement.
CCTGCTGTATAGCTCAGGGGACTCTGCTCAATGTCATGTGGCAGCCTGGGTGGGAGGGGAGTTTGGGGGAATCTGGACATGTTATCTGTATGGCTGAGTCCCTTTGCTGTCTACCTGAAACCATCACAGCATTGTTTGTCAATTGGCTATATCCCAACCCAGAATAAAAAGTTAAAAAAAAAATGATAAGAATGAACTTATTTACAAAACAGACTCACAGACTGAGAGAATGAATTTATTCCCCCGGTTACCAGCGGGGGTGGGGGGGTAGGGGGAGGGCTAGACTGGGAGTTTGAGATTGCCAAGGACACACTGCTATATTTAAAATAGATAACCAACAAGGGCCTACTGTAAAAAATAATAATAAAAATAACAAACTCATTTTAAAAAGAAGAGTTTCTTAAACTGGGGTCTGTGGACAGAATTCAGCAGGTCTGTGAACTAAAATGGGAAAAAATGAGGTCGTCCTTTTTGCTAACTTCTAACTGAAATTGAGCCCTCCCTTCCATCATGAATCTAGGTGATGATCCCCCATGGGACCGGAAGTACCTGTGACTTTGTCAACCGTGGGGATCTCGGCATTTTCATGACACATCACGGCTGCTATAGGACCACCAGTACTTATCACCCCACTTGGTATTACGAGATGCTTAAACCCACCTCTATATCTTATTATCCAATGGATTCATAAAGAAGCTCACATCACAAATTCTTTTCCAAAATAGGTCTTGCCAGCTGTATTCCAAATAGCTCCCTTCTTAACTCTGTGGATTTTATCTAATGCACTTAAAAATCATTATTCTGAGAAGTCCACAGCCAACTTGTCCAGAATGCCAACATCTCTGGTCCATGGCAAAAAATTTATAAGGTTGAGAATCTTAGTGGATCAAAGAGAAACAGCTGGACAAATTTATTTAAAACCCTTGCTGTTCAAAGGGGATGGCTGCCAGCCAGACCAGTGGACATCACAGCAGTCATGATGCCTACCTGGAGTCAGACCCCTAGGTGGTCAGTGGAGCCTATGCAAGGGGGTCTCACCTTGTCCATCATAGCGAAGATCCGGTCCACCCTCTTCTCCGGGGTATTCTCCTCCTCAGGGAGCTCCACGGTGTTTCCCTGCCAGGGACAGATGAGGTAGGGACTGGCCCCTGCCACACCTGACTTGGGGCCCTTTGCTCAAAAATACGCCCTCTCCCCCACCCCAGGACCTCCCACATGGTGCAGTGGTTAAGACCCCACACTTCCAGTGCAGAGGGTGAGGGTTCGATCCCTAGTCAGGGAACTAAGACCCCACATGACCTGGGGCATAGCCAAAAAACACATGCCCCCCCCAGACCGGGGCAGTTCCAGATGAGGCCGGCCTCTCCCTCCCTCCGACTCCCTACAAGGCCCCCACCATCTGTAATTCTGCTCCAGAGCATCCCATACACCCCAGCCATCTGCACAGAGCAACCCTGGGCAGTGACCCTCATCTGGCCATCTCTTACCCCTGGCAGGAGAGCTGCCCCAGGGGGTGCTTCCTCTGGGCCAGGCCCAGCCACTAAACATCATGTCCCTACGGCCTCCCCCGACCCCATAAGACCCAAGTTTCTCACCACCATCTGGTAAATGGCGTCCACAATGTCCAGCATCTCATTCCTGGTGATGTAGCCGTCGTTGTCCAAGTCGTAGAGCTTGAAGGCCCCTGCAATCAGCCAGCCAGGACGGAATCACCCCTGGCCCGGGGCAGGGGAGCCGTCCCACCCTGCATCTCAGCATGCAGTCCGGCCATGAGCCCCATCACTCATCCAGTCAATGAATATCTGTTGTTGTCTATTTGCTCAGCCGTCTCTGACTCTCTGCGACCCCACGGACTGTAGCTCACCAGGCTCCTCCGCCCATGCGATTTCCCAGACAAGAATACTGGAGTGGGTTGCCATTTCTTACTCCAGGGGCTCTTTCCCACCCAGGGATCAATCTCACATCTCCTGCATTAGCAGGCGAATGCTTTACCGCTGAGCCACCTGGGAAGCCCAATGAATATTTACATCAACACAGATGGGAGGAGACAGACACACACTCATAAAAGGGACACAGGTACCATTTCAACTAGAGGTCTGCAAGAGCCGAGGCCCCAGCAGGATCTCCCAAGCCACCGCTCTCCCTCCCCACCCACCAGCCTCTGCCTGTTCTCAGTCTCCACACTGATGCTGTATCCAGCTAGGGTCACCTTAGAAAATAAAATCACATGCCTGGGAAAGGGGGAGGAGCTTCTGCATAAATAAAATCCTCTTTTATTCCTAAAAGAAACCACTGCATTTTCTTGGTGCCAATGTAAAGCGGTGAAGATGTCTCAGTGAGAAGTGGTGTTGTTCAGTCGCTCAGCTGTGTCCAACTCTTTGTGACCTCATGGACTGCAGCAGGCCAGGCTTCTCTGTCCTTCACCATCTCCTGGAGCTTGCTCAAACTCATGTCCATTGAGTCAGTGATGCCATCCAACCATCTCGTCTTCTGTCATCCCCTTCCCCTCCTGCCCTCAATCTTTCCCAGCATCAGGGTCATTTCTGATGAGTCGAGTCTTCACATTAGGTGGCCAAAGTATTGGAGCTTCAGCTTTACCGTCAGTCTTTCCAATGAATATTCAGGACTGATTTCCTTTAGGATGTACTGGCTGGATCTCCTTGCAGTCCCAGGGACTCTCAAGAGCCTTCTCCAACACCACAGTTCAAATGCATCAGTTCTTCAGTGCTCAGCCTTCTTTATAATCCAACTCTCACATCCATACATGACTACTGGAAAAACTGTAGCTTTGACTAGACAGACCTTTGTTGGAAAAGTAATGCCTCTACTTTTTTAATATGCTGTCTAAGTTTGTCATAGTTTTTCTTCCAAAGAGCAAGCGTCTTTTAGTTTCATGGCTGCAGTGATTTTGGAGCCCGAGAAAATAAAGTCTGACACTGTTTCATTGTTTCCCCATCTATTTGCCATGAAGTGATGGGAGCTGATGCCATGATCTTTGTTTTTTGAATGTTGAGTTTTAAGCCAGCTTTTTCACTTTCCTTTTTCACTTTCATCAAGAGGTTCTTAAGTTCCTCTTCATAACGGTGGTACCATAAGGGTGGTGTCATCTGCATATCTGAGGTTATTGATATTTCTCCCAGCAATCTTGATTCCAGCCTGTGCTTCATCCAGCCCAGCATTTCTCATGATGTACTCTGCATAAAAGTTAAATAAGCAGGGTGACAACAGACAGCCTTAACATACTCCTTTCCCAATTTGGAACCAGTCTGTTGTTCCATGTCCAGTTCTATCTGTTGCTTCTTGACCTGCATACAGGTTTCTCAGGAGGCAGGCAAGGTGGTCTGGTATTTCCGTCTCTTTAAGAATTTTCCACAGTTTGTTGTGATCCACACAGTCAAAGGCCTTCATGTAGTCAATGAAGCAGAAGTGGATGTTTTCCTGGAACGCTCTTTTTTTCTATGATCCAACGGATATTGGCAATTTGATCTCTGGTTCCTCTGCCTCTTCTAAATCCAGTTTGAACATCTGGAAGTTCTTGGTTCACGTACTGTTGAAGCCTGGCTTGGAGAAAGCGTGTGAGATGAGTGCAATTGTGTGATAGTTTGAACATTCTTTGGCATTGCCTTTCTTTGGGATTGGAATGAACACTGACCTTTTCCAGTCCTGTGGCCACTGCTGAGTTTTCCAAATGTGCTGGCATATTGAGTGCAGCAGTTTCACAACATCATCTTTTAGGATTTGAAACAACTCAGCCGGAATTCCATCACCTCCACTAGCTTTGTTCATAGTGATGCTTCCTAAGGCCCACTTGACTTCACACTCCAGGATGTCTGGTTCTAGGTGAGTGATCACACCATCGTGGTTATCTGGGTCATGAAGACCTTTTTTGTACAGTTCTTCTGTGTATTCTTGCCACCTCTTCTTAATATCTTCTGCTTCTGTTAGGTCCAAACCATTTCTGTCCTTTATTGTGCCCATCTTTGCATGAAATGTTCCCCTGGTATCTCTAATTTTCTTGAAGAGCTCTCTAGTCTTTCCTGTTCTATTGTTTTCCTCTATTTCTTTGCATCAATCACTGAGGAAGGCTTTCTTATCTCTCCTTGCTATTCTTTGGATCTCTGCAGTCATGGAGAAGTGAGTTCTAGCCCACGGTCTTTGTCTTCTCTCCAGATTCCCTCACTCTCCCCTCTGAATCCTTCTCTTGACCCTCTTGAGGGCCTTGCACATGCTGTTCCCCTGCCACGAGCCCTCTTCCCTCCTCCCTCTCCCAGCCAGCTTCCCTCTTCCCAGCTCAGCTCCCAACACACAACAGGGTCAGTTCCTGTCCAGTCAGCTCACATCTTGCGCTTCCTGCCTTGGCTGCAGTTTTCTGGGACCTTATGGACAATGCCCCCGTGCTAGACTGACAGCCGCGAAGGCAGGTGCCTGTTTATCTGATGCTCCAGTGGGTCCCGGTCTCTGTCCAGTACTGACATGTTGCCGTGTTTGGTCAGTATCCGTTGGCTGAACCAGGACATACATAAGTGAATGAATTAGATCAGTCATCACAACAGCCTCCAAAGCGGTGGGTCCAGCCTTGGAAGCGGAGCTCTTAGCTCCACGCTGTCTTGCCCGAGGTCCCATGTCTGTGTGTGTTAACCGCTCAGTCGTGTCCGTCTCTTTGTGACTCCATGGACTGCAGCCTGCCAGGCTTCTCTGTCCATGGAATTCTCCAGGCAAGAACACTGGAGTGAGTTGCCATTTCCTCCTCCAGGGGGCCTTCCCAACCCAGGGATCACACCCGAGTCAGGTTGCAGGCAGATGCCTTTACCACTGAGCCTCCTATGTCTGCACCTGCTCAAATGTCCCTCTGCTCCTGCCCCATCTGTCCACCCGCTTAAAGAAGCCATGTTCCCGCCTGGGCACCTCCTGCCTCTGACCTGGAAGGACAGGACATCTGTGCCACTGTCAGCCCCGGGCAGACGGCCTGGGCCCGGGTGTTTGGCCTCCCTCCAGCCTGGGACCGCCAGGGAGGAGGACTTACACCGCAGCTTCTCATCCAGGGTTCCCCTTGAGGTCACCGACAGTGCCTGGATGAACTCAGAGAACTCGATCCGCCCGTCCTGCAGGAGAGAGAAAGGTGGGCGTGACCTCGGTTAATGCTGGTCAGGCCCCTTCTCCGACAGATGGTGATGGACGGACAGCAGCAGGTACCAGACCCCCAAGAGCAGAGCACAGGAGGGAAGGGATGAGGTTCAGAGAAGATGGGGGGGAGGGGAGGACTAGAAATGGGACAGGCCAGTAGGAGGGACAGCGACAGGGCGAGCCAGGGGGAGGGCCTGACTCCACAGCTGGTGGAAGGAACGGCCAGCGGCTCCATCAGCACAGCACAGGGGCCGCCAGAACCCCCTTCTCCTCGGCCTAGAACCACAGGCTCAGAGGTTTGAGAAGAAGGCGGGGCTCTGGACTGTTCGATCCTATTTGGTTTACAGCTGAGGACACTGAGACCCCGGAGAGGCCACTGGAGCTCTTCCCAGGGCCAGGCAGCCTGCGGAGAAAGCCAGGGTATGAAAGAGCAGAAACAAGCCTGAGTGCCCGACAGTGTGGAGCGTGGAAACAAGTGACAGGACATCCACCACAAACACAGGGGAAGCCAGGAAATAAGCCGGCGTGGGATGGAGTCCGGAGGACTGCAGATGCCCCACCGGTAGGTATATGCCGATTGTCCGGGTGGCCATTGCCTGGGGCACAGGGGTGGACGTGCTACAACGCGAATGAGCCTTGAAAACGTCATGCTCAGTGAAAGAAGCCAGGCACAAAGGATCTCATAGTATATGACTGTTGGTTTCCTCATCTGCTAAACGGGGGTAATTAAAAGGCATTCTTTTCTGGTAGTCGGCTGTAAGGTCTCGGTAAAAACAATGCTCATAAGGGTTCAGTAAGTGTCTGTTACGATTACAAATCCTATTATCATCCCCGGAGGCATTTGTATTTTGTCCTTGTAAGAAAAGGGTCAAAGCAGATGTATATGCGTGCATGTGTGTATACACGCATGTCTGTGTGGATGGTATGTCTGTGCGTACGTGGATCTCTGCCGGTGCCTTGTGCACACTGGAGCTCATGCCGCGTATACACGTGCAGGCATTTGTGTGCAATACGAGTGCACGTGTTCGTGTGTGTGTGCATGCATGTGTGTGCATCTGTGTGTATGTGTATGTGTTTCTTCTCCGAAGGGAACATCAGTGGGTGAGCGTGGATGTGGAGACGCCTCAGGAAGGAGGGGACTGTGGGCTGGTGGTGGAGGGTGGAGGGGACTCTGGGATGGTTTTGGGGGTGGGTGGGAGGGGACTCCGGGCTGGTGCAGGACCCATCAATCCCCAGCTCACCTTGTTCTCATCAAAGACATTGAAAACAAACGTGGCGAACTTGGTGGGGTCCCCAAATGGGAAGAACTGCTTGTAGATCTTCTGGAAGCCTGCTGCGTCCAGCTGCCCACTGGGGCAGTCCTTGATGAAGCCCTTGTACCTGGAGGTAGAGGCCAGGCAAGAGATGGTGAAGGAGACTCCAGCATCACCACCTGCTGGGCCCAGCGCCCCAGAAGCCGGAGGCCCTGTTCTGGGAAACTGTGTCACATGGGGTCGTGAGCACAGACCTGGACATCATAGGCCTGGGGTCATCCCACCCCTGCCTCTCATTAGCTGTGTGACTGGCAAAAGGTGGCCATACTTCTCTGAGCCTCATCTCTCCCAGTGGGTAGGAGTCACGTGGCCACTCAGCCCCCGGCTCCACACAGGCGCCTCACACAAAACTCACACAAACAACCTCCTCGAAACCTCACTCTTGCGCAAGGCACTCCCGCCTCCCCCACCTTCTCCACTGAGCCCCTCCTAGAGCAGGGCAGGCTGGTGGTGCTGGTGGGCAGAGCCACCATCTGGGGCCTAGCAGCTGGCTCCTCCCACATGCCTGCACCCCCTCCGGTGTGCACACACCCGTTCCCCTGCCTCTGTTCCCAGGGAACTGGGTAAGCAATGCAGGAGGAGCCCAGCAATCTCCCAGGGCACCTCGGGGGGTCCCAACTGGACTGTTCACCCTGCATTCCCAGGGCCCAGCACGGGACCCTCCAGACAGCCGGCCAGCTGATGGCAACATGGCTTCACAGCCCTCATCCTGGGTCTGCCATTTGCGGGCTGTGCATCCTCGGGCAAGCGGCTTCACCTCTCTGAGCCTGACTCGTCTCCTCTACGAACAGGGACAGCTGTCACATCCGTCATGCAGGGACTGTGTGAGATGCTGACAGCACCCTTGGCACAGGGCTGGACATAAAAAATAATCGATGGCAGGATCCTTAGTATCATGACCTCAGTGCTCTTTTAAATCAGTTCACCAGCTGGCTCCTGCATGGAGCTTGGCAACTCCAGCCAGGACATACCTTCCTCTGAGAAGGATTCCCAGCACAAATGAGGGCAGAGAGACGGATCAGCTTTTATCGGCTACCAGCTGTTACCTCCACTCAGCCACTGTCTGCTGGGAGCTTTGCAAACCTGATTCTCTTGGGACACCCAAACAGGCCCATGAGCAAAGTATTAGGAGGATGGCCCTCCCACCATTTCTTTTTTATGGTGTGGCATGTGGGATTTCAGTTCCCCGACAAGGGATTGAATCCCAGCCCTTGGCAGTGAAAGTGCAGAGTCCTAACCCCTGGACTGCCAAGGAGTTCCCAAGGCCATTTTAAAGATGAGGAAACTGAGGCTCCATCATGGAGAGATTTGCAAGTCCTCGCAGCCTAGACTGGAGCTGAGGCAGGGTATGAAGTATCCACTGAGAGGGTCAGATGCTCAGAAACACCAGCCCTGAGGATGTCCCCAGCTGCCCCACACTGCTCCAGTCTACTGGGGCCACTCTCCAATCAGGTCCTGGGAAAGTTACTGGAGACGTGTGACTGGGGGCCGACCGGGAGCCTGTGGGGAAGCCACAGTGCCCCGACCCTTGGAGAACAATCTGAGGGGCTTGGGCTGGGGGAAGGGACGTGCAAGGTACAGGGAGGAGGGGGCCTTGGCAATCGTGAAAGTGTTAGTCGTTTGGGTGTGTCTGACTCTTTGGGACCCCACGGACCGTAGCCCACCAGGCTCCTCTGTCCATGGGGTTCTCCAGGCAAGAGTACTGGAGTGGGTAGCCATTCCCTTCTTCAGGGGCTGTTCCCCACCCAGTGACCAAACCTGGGTCTCCTGCATTGCAGGCAGATTCCTTACCATCTGAGCCACCAGGGAAGCCTGGGACCTAAGTGATTGAAGTCAGACATCAGAAAGAAAGCAAGACAAGACTCTTGCTAACATGTCAGCATTCCTTCAAGGGTGAAGGAGAGGCCGGGAGGAAGCCAGGAGATGGAGCAGGGCTCGGGGTCTGGCTAGTGTGAGTTCTCATCATAGGCAGTGCCCATCACAAGCAAGGGGTCATAAAGGAGGTTGGGCCTCCATGTGCCCTCCCACCCACCCCCTGGGGCACCTTGAGGGGCCAGAGGCCCAGGGAGGCAGTACAGGCTCAGTTGCCCCGTCTCACTACCTTTGACAACAGCCCCATGCTGGGCACTGGCCTAGGCCTTCGTGGACAGTTCCTCTTGCAATCGCCCCTCAGCCCCGCTCAGTGGGTTCAGTGACCCCACTGCACAGATGAAGGCACTGAGGCCAGGGCCCCTCCCACAGCAGGGACCAGGAAAGGGCTGGTCCCCCCGACAAAGCATCCTTCCCAGGTGTGTGTTCCAGGCACAAATCTCCATGCCTGGGCCAGGATGGAGAGCTAGGGAGGAGCATTTCAGAGCCGAGGCCTGGTCTGTGACCCTCAGCTCTGGGCCAGGATGGGTCCCTGGGCACAAGGAGGCGGCAGGCCTGGCGCCAGGACGTGATGACCCACATGGGGGGACAGCAGGCCCTGGAGACCCAGATGGGGGCCACACTTCCCCTGGTGTCCCCCAGCGCCTCCCATTTCCCCCCAGGGGGCTGTGTGTTACTCAAGTGATTCTAAACAATTATTAAAAACAAGAGGGAAACCCGAAGGTGCCCAATGCCTTCTCCTGGCCCAGTCCCTGGGGCTGCCTGGCCCCCGGGAGGGGAAGGCAGGGCAGTGGGCGGGGAGCTGGCAGTGCTATGTGAGCCTGCAGGGGGCGCTGGCAGTGGGGGCCCTGCAGCTTTCCTGGGGGGTGCAGGGAGGCTGGCCTCAGTGGGAGACCTTGGGCTTGGGGGTGGGTGTCTTGTTTCCCTGGCAGAGATTGTCCCTGTCCCTGTGGGGCCCAGCCCCCTTGGTGCCATCAGCAGCAGCCCCACCCCGGCCCGATGGCCCAGCCTCCCCTGCCCACTGTCCCCCCGCCAGGCCCATATTCCACACCCTGTGGCACTTTCCAGAGTTGGCCATGCCAGCCACCCTCCCAGCCTTTGGACCTGCGGGTCCCTGGGCCTGCAAAACACCTCTTTCTCCTCCTCTTCGCCTGGCTAACGCACTTATCCACCAGGTCCCAGCTTCCTTCCAGAAGTCTGCCCGGGCCCCCCCAGGGGCTGCACTGCTCATCTGCTCCCCTAGCCCTACAAAGACCCCAGGGCAGCAGGAACCACACTGTACCACGCATACCTTCAGGCTGTGTCCCCCATCCGACTGCAAACTCCCTGACGCCACGGTGCCCACGTGCCCGGCCCAGGGCCTGCACATAACAGGGGCTCAGTAAATGTCCGCTGAGCTCAATGAATGAGCTGGATGAATGAATGAATAAATAAACACAAATAAAATAAATAAAAAGAGCCGAGGTGTCACGGGCATTCTTCCAGAGCCCTGGAGACCCTGGTTGGAATCTGAGAACTCCAGGCAGATGGTTAGAGAACTACAGGTATGCTCCCACCCTGCCATGGATCGATGGGAAACTGGGGGCCCAGAGAGGGAGAGAGACTGGCCCAAGGCCACACCGCAGACACAGGGCTCGGTCCCGGGACTCCTGCCTCCCAGGCTCGCTCTTCATCCGCCTCTCCTGGGAGCCAAGCTGCATGTAAAGGCAAGTGCTTGCTCTCCAAACACTGTAACCCCATCATCAGAAGATGGGGGCACCCCATCTCACTGAAGAAGAGAGGAGTCTGGGCCCAGATGCTCCAGTGGCCCCCAGGGCCCTGAATTTGCTCTTCAAGCCCTCATGGCTCTGAGATCAGGACTTCCTGCCAAGGTCCGGTTCCGAGGTGCAGCTCAGCACTCCTGGCTGGCAGAGCCGGGACACACACCCCAGGCACACACCCCCTCCCCACAGCGGGCACGCAAGGGAGCTGCTGCTTAATAACCGAGTTCCTGCCCAGGAATTCCATCCCAGGATAACAAGAGATGTACGTGACTGCGCCCCCATCCTCGGCCCTGGCTCAGGTTCCAACAGGCCCAGGGCTTCCTCCCTCTCTCCCCACCACCCCTCTCTCTCTGCTTCAGACATACAGCTGCCTGGAAACCTGCTCCGGAGCCCGCCCTGTGCTCCAGTCCTGGCTCATCATGTCTCACTGTAAGAGGGGCCCGAGGAAAGCCCTTTCCCGCAAGTTCCCACAGTTTCTCTGCTGGTAAAATAAATGGCTTAGACTAGATCAGGGTTTTCCACCAACACTATTGACATCTGGAGTCAGACGATTCTTGGTCGTGGGGGCCTGTCCAAAGAGATAGAATATTTGACGGCCTCCCTGGCCTCCCCCTGCTAGATACCAGAAGCATCCCCACCCCAAGTTATGACAACCCAAGGTGTCTCCAGACAATGCCAACATCTCCCCTGGGGCAGAGCTACTTCAGTGGAGGACCAGAGGACTAGAAGGTCTCCGGAGAGCCCCACAGAGCAGAGAGAGGGTCTTCCCCAGTGTCTGCCTTCCAATGGTCCAGGATTCCTAACAACAGGGACCTGGGCTTCCCAGGTGGCTCAGCAGTAAAAGAATCCACCTGCAATGCAGGAACCACAGAAGATGCAGGTTTGATCCCTGAGTCAGGAAGATCTCTTGGAGGAGGGCATGACAACCCACTCCAGTATTCTTGTGTGGGGAGTTCCATGGAGAGAGGAGCCTGGCGGGTTACAGTCCATAGGGTGGCAAAGAGTTGGACATGACTGAAGTGACTTAGCACGCATGCACAGACATGAGGCTATGTGATTTCCAGGCACCATTTCACCAAATTGTCCCAACAAAACCAGGAAGTGGGGATTATTACACCCATTGTACAGATGGGGAAACTGAGGCTGGGAGCTGTTATATCTCCTTTTGGCTCAGGGCCGCCACATGGCATTTCTTCAGCCCAGCACACTCCTTGCCTCCTCCTTCCCCCTTTTGTTCTTAGCTTCAGTGCTTCCTAGAGAAGCCCTCTCTGCCCACCCCAGACAGAGCCAGGCTCCAGCATACACACTCACAGCACCCTGTCCCTGGCCTGGGCCTCGCAATGGTGCCCATAGCCTCTGTGAAGACAGGCCAGTGAGTGCATTGCAGAGTTTACTGAGGCAGGAACCTCACATCTTCTAGTTTACCCTGAATCTGCAGGTTGTTCTGACACACAGCAAAACAATAAATAGAGCGCTATCCTACTCTTGCAATCCCACAAACTGCAGCCCGATAGGGTCCATGGGCTTCTCCAGGCAAGAATACTGGAGTGGGTTGCCATCTCCTTCTCCAGGGGATCTTTCCAACCCAGAATTGAACCCAGGTCTTCCATATTGCAGGCAGATGCTTTACCGACTCAGCTACACAGGAAGCCCAAGACACACAGCAGGGGCTCGGTAAATGCCTAGCGAGTCGCACAGTGGGCAAACGGGGGGCCCGAGGTGGAGCCCCACCACCACCTCTGTGTGTGGCCAGTCACCAGCCGTGGCCCAAAACCTCCACAGCCTATTTTCCTGGGCGCCTTCTGCCTGGTTCCAGCCCAGTGGTGGAAGCAACAGAAGTCCTGGCGTAGATGCTGGTGAAGGTCAGGCCGGCGGAGGGGGGAGGCACGAAGCGTCCTCACACAATCTTGTCTCAGAGCAGGGGTCTTAACTCTTTAGGAATCGGAGGAGAAGCCATGGAATCAAATCCGGGACACAGCCCTGCCCTGGAGCTCCGCACACGCGGTTTCCAGCCACCAGAGCACAGGCGTCTGACGAGGCTGACTGTACCTGAGAGTCAGCTCTCCATGACAGGGTGGAGATGAGCGAAGAAAAGCCTAGATTCGACAACTGCCTTCTGACGCCTCTTTAAGAGGGAAAGGGAAGGAAGAGAAATCTGTCATTTCATAAAAACACTGCAGGCTGAATGCCACTTACAAAACACTCCTTCCTGTATGCCTCCCACCGTGGCACCAGCCTGTGTCTGCCCCCCCACTGCGCCAGCCTGGGTCCCCTGGGAGACTCCAGCACCTCGTCTCCCCCAGTCCCTACTGCCCCTGGCGCTGGGAAGGTGCTTGGCACAGATTAGGTGCTCAGTAAAGATTTATTGAATGAATGGACCAACAAATGAATGAATGAATGAGGGAGTGAAGGAAAGGGGGAGTGGGTGAATGACTGAAGGAACAAGGGAGTAAGTGAATGAACGTGAGCCAATGAACACGAGTAGGGCATGAATGAGTGAATGAGGAAGTGAGCAAATGAACGAAGGTATAAGGGAGTGAATGAGGGCATGAATGAATGAATGAGGGACTGCAGGATGAGCGAGTGGGTGAATGAATGTGAATAAGGGAGTGAGTGAATGAAAGTGAGCCAACGAATGAGAGTAGGGAATGAATGAGTGAATGAGGGCATGACCAAATGAGTGAATGAATGGGTGAATGAAGGAGTGAAGGAGCAATGAGAATGAATTAATGAATGAGTGAGTGGGTGGAGGAATGAGGGAGTGAGTGAATGAATGAGTGAATGAGGGTGTGAATGAATGAATGACTGAGTGATGAGTGAATGAATGAACACCGGCCACGACCCGCAGGTCCGAGTCCAGCTCAGCTTCCCATTCTCTGCAGGCGCCGCGGCCCCAAGGCCACCAGGGCCTCATTCCCCAAGGCCCCAGCCTTCCAGGCCTTCCTGGGATCCGCTGCTCTCAGATCCCACAGAGCCTTGTCCTCTGGGACCCAGCTTGAAGCGAGCCCTGCCATACTCACCCACCTCCCTGCCAAGGGTTAAGTGTGGCGGACGCTGCCTTCTGCAGTGTGAAAAGTGGGAAATAAATAGGTGGATGAAGAAGAAAGCATAACCCTCAGCTGCAATCAGCCAAACGCAGCTGGGACTGCCTGCCGCAGCATCCCTGGCAAACTGTCCCCATTATCTTTTCAAACACCTCCTTTCCCATGGCATTCCCCGCCCAGCTCCCTGGAGACCAGCCTTCAGACGATCCGGAGGAGGGGCTCACAGACATCCCTGCGGCTGGGACCTCTTCCCTGCACCTCTCCCCTCCCCATTCTAAGTCCTCTCACCCTCCCACCCTCCACAGCCCTCAGCTTTGTAGGATTTCCCAAAGCCAGAGCGGGCAGGGCTGAGCCCCTGTACCCCTGGCCACGGAGGCCAGCAAGCTGGACTCAGACTCCACACACACACACACACACACACACACACACACACACACACACACACACAGCTGGGTGACCCAGGCAAGTGTCTCAGAGCCTCAGTTTCTTCATCTAAAATGGGCTGCTCCTAGCCTGACCTCCCGGCATTGTTTTAAGCACCTGGCCCACAGGAGGCGCCCACGGATGTTAAGGAGAGGCAGCCTCCTGACCCAGGGCTGCGACTGCGGACAAGGATCCAGGATTGACAGCTGGCCCTATCAAGGTGGCTGCAGAATTCTTCCTGCCTCACCCACCGTCTCTGTTACAATGCCATCAGGCTGTTTGGTTATTATAAACATAATAAAAAGCGTTATGGAAAACTTTTAAAATAGAAAATGCAAGAGAAAGAAAATACCCATAATCCGTGAGGCCACCACCCCCAGCACACCCACTACCAGCCTCTGGCCAGTTTCCTCCCCATCAGCTGCTCCCTCTGCGCATTCTCATCACAAAACCGTCTCGGGGCCACTATTTACGCCCTGTTGCTCCCATTGGGGATCATGTTCCCTTCACTCTCCAGGTGACCACGATGTCACAATCGACTGTAAGGGCCTGGGGCCTGCTATGGCAGGGGTCCCCAACCTCTGGGCTGCAGACCGGAACCTCTGGGCTGCAGACCGGTACCTCTGGTCTGGTCAGCGGCAGCATCAGATTAGAAATAAAGCGCATGATAAATGGAATGTGCTTGAATCATCCCCAAACCATCCCCCTGCTTCCTGGTCCATGGGAAAACGGTCTCCCGTGAAATGTCCCCCTGGGGCCAAAAAGGTTGGGCACCACTGTCTGCAGTCTCCTACTCAGCCCCCATCGAGGTCTTCAATCTTCCACTGTGGTGAATGGAGCTCAGGGCAGGAAATGAGCTGGTCAAGATGGTCAAGGGGATGGCTGTGGACCCAGACCTCACACCAGCCCCACCTCCCTGAGCCCCTAGCCTCTTCCTCTCCGCGAATACAGAGCCGGGGGCAGCCGAGGGGGCGACCAACATGAAGCCAGGTGGGCAGCGAGAGCCCACGTGGCCCAGCCCAGCCTCGCATCACTGTGGCCTGCTTTGCACTCCTGACCACCTGGGATCCGGGCCTGCCTGGGGGGACCTGGCACCTGCCCAGCTCTGCTTCTGCTCACTGCGTGGCCCAGGACCAGCACAGAGTCACAGAAGACCCTGGGCCTGGCTCCTCTTCTGTGGAGCAGCTGGTGAAAGTCAGCCCCAGACAAGACCACCCTGGGCCGGGCTGGAGAGACAGGGAGGGTGGTCAGTGTGACCTCTCCCACGAGGTGACGCTGCAGCAAAGATGCCAAGATCTGGGGCTGAGGGAATAGCAGGGACGGAGGCCTTGAGGCAGGAGGCAGCCTGGTATGGCTGGTGCCTGGTGAGCCAGCAGGTGAGGCCAGAGACTTCGGGGAGCATTGAGAGCCAGGCAAGGGGCTGGGCCTTTATGCTAAGTGCAGTAAGAAGCCATGAGGGGCTTTTATACTTATATATTCGTTTGCTTTGCTTGGCTGCACGGGGTCTTAGTCGAGGCATGCAGGGTCTTTGCTCTTCATTGTCGCATGTGAGATCTAGTTCTTTGACCAAGGACGGAACCCCCTGCCTTGGGAGCTCGGAGTCTCAGCCACTGGACCACCAGGGAAGTCCCCACAAAGGGGCTTTAAGCGAGAGAAACACAGCAGGAAGGCGGGGTGAGGCGATCCAGGAGGATGAGCCTGGAGGATAAGACCTAGAAGCAGGAGCATTTCTGGACGCCCACCTAGGGGAGTGGCGAAGTGGAAAATGAGGTCAGGGGTGGGTCAGGCCCACCTGTCAGGGCCGAGGACGTGGGGAAGGAAGGACGAGGCGGCATTGCTCCCGCCCACCCTCCATCCCTGCAGTCAGCTCACCACCCAGGGGCTGCCCACCTGGCTGGGGTCTCTGGCAAGGGGTCACCCAAGCTGGGCAGGGTTGCCACAGCTCTCCCCCTCTGCTGCCTGGACTGAGGGTCAGGGAGGTGTAGGCTGCCAAGGGCTCCCCCAGGAGTCTCGTGGCCTGCGACCTTCCCAGGTGTGGCCTCCGTGGCCTACTGTGATGGAGTGCATGTCTGAACAGTGGCCGGAAGACAACTGTCAACAGCTGTCAGCCCTTGGGCCCTGTGCTCTGACCTTTACAGGGACTACCACTTCAATCCCTCATTATTCCTACATGGGGAAACGGAGGCTCAGAGGCCAAAGAGATGGGAAGAGGCAAGGCTGGGACTCTAAGCCACCGAACTTTCTAGAAGGTCTCCAAGCTCCCCTCCTTGCTCACCTATCCACCCCCAACTCAGGTTCACCCAACAGTGAGCCTCCCCTGGGGGCTCCACATTCTGCAGTAACAGACAGTACACCCCTCTCCTCTCCCCACCCTGGGGCAGGCATCGCTAATCCATCACAGACCTCACTGATGCCTCACTGCCATACCTTCCGTTTGCTCCATGACTTACGGCCTCCGAATCCTCCTTAACACAGCAGTCCAGGCAGCTACTGTGGACTGATCAGAGCTGGCATCCAAGAAGAAAACTATCTACCATCCTTGATCCAATCTATTCAATCACTTTATTAGAGAGAGTGGCTGAACCCCAGAGAGGGGAAGAGACTTCTCAAGACCATGTGGTAATCCAGTGAGAAAGCTGGGCCTGGGATCCAGTCTCCTGACTTGCTTCTGGTTCAAAGCCCCTCCTCGGGTGAGCAGGGTCTGAAATTAACACTGGTGGTCCTCAGAGATGCCATCTGAGGCATGAGGTCACCACCAACCCACCACCACCCCCAACCACAGTTCAATTGGATCTAAGTTAGGTCCTTGTGAACAAAGGAATCTGAACCCAAGGCTGCCTGGACCTGTTTGTGGATAAGCTGCTCTCAGAGGGCCCTCCATGTGCCCCTGTCCTGGGCAGCTGGGCTGCTGGCCCATCAGCACGAAGCCAACACTCCCAACCCACCCAACAGTTTTGGGAAAACGCAGCTACTCACCACTGCTGGACTTCCTTCTCGGTAACTGCAAGAGAAAAGAGAAAAGTGGCCTTTTAGCTCAGGGAGGTGTCCTAGGGCACAGACAGACACAAGGGAGCCTCCTTGCTGCCCTCTCCGCCCCCACCCATGGCCATTCTGCCCATGTCTGGACATTTCTGGACACCAGCCAGCTCTGAACAAGAAGATGCCTGCCGTCCCCTACCCCCAGCTGGTGAGCAGTCTCAGTCTGACCATCCTGACCCCAGGGGGCAACCATGGCCCATCCCCTCCAGACATCCACTGAGCTACTGGGAGGACTGTCAAGATCAGCCTCTTGCAGACAGGGGCTGGCCTCTCCCTGCTGTCCTGGGCAGGGCAGGCAGGACTGTGTGCCCGGGCCAACGCGGAGGATCAGTTGTCCCCATCTGGCGTCCCTGGGGACAGGATGGTCAGAGAAGTCACTGGTGTCCCCAGGCACTCAGCTGCCCTGCCAGCACATGGAGGGCCAGACCAGAAAGGCTGAACCCCCTCCTCCGCCCTGGAAGCACCCAGCACCCTCCCCTCCTCTACCCAGCCCTCCAGCCCCTCAAAGCATTCAGCCCCAGGTTCTTTTTACAGGCAAGGCAAGAACAGAGACGTGAATGAAAAGCTAGAACAAGCCATATAAAGTAGCAGAACCTCCAGCCGAGCCCAAATAGTCATTCTTTACTGAACCGTGAAATAAACAACAAAAAAAAAGTTTTTTTCTGAAAAGTACTGAATCAGTTCGGGTTGGAACAAAACCAGTAATTTCTCTAAAGTCACTGAACAAGAACATCTAACCACCTCTAAGGCCTCACTCATTCCCAGGGTAGGGGTTGACCTTGGGAGAGTACCTTCAGCACTCCACGCCTCAGTTTTCCTGTTTGTAAAATGGGAATAACAGTTACAGTGCCTACCACACAGCTGTCCTGGGAATTCAATCAGAACAGGTGTGAATACTCCTGAGTCCCCAGCACAAGGCCTGGCACTCGGATGTGCTCAATTCAGACTTGGAGAATGAATGGATGAGTGAACAGGCAGGAAGGTGGGTGTTGGGTGCAGGTCAGGTGAGTAAAAGAACTGAAATCCCTTCCCAGCGAAGTGGGAAGGAGGCCGAAGGGGGTCCACCTCACCATGTGTGCCTGATCAGACTCGACTGAGGTCACTTCTCAAGAAACCGTTCAGAGCAAGCTCATAACAGCTGCCAAGTCCCGAGCACCCACCACGAGCCTCGATCTGGAGCAGGGCGGGCTTCTGTGCTTCGGTTCAGCTGCCTTGACAATGCTCCCAGGGAAGCTGCCACTCTGCCCTGGTTGCAGATGGGGAAACTGAGGCACAAAGGGCGGCAGGACGTGCAGTGGGAGGGTGAGAGTCTGCATTCGAGTCTGTGGCTCAGCCACTGGCCCACAGCTGGACCCTGGTAGTTAGACTCCTAGGGCAGGTGGCAAGACTCCGCCAAGCCCCCCTTGTCGGCACTCTCCTCCCACCAGAGGCTGGAGGAGAGGCCCTGTCCATGGGCACAATGCTGAGTCTGTCATACAGAGTCAGGAAAACAAACGTCATATATTAACACACACATGTGGAATCCAGAGAAATGGCGCTGGGGAACCTATTTACAGGGCAGGAATAGAGATGCCGACAGTAGAGAACAGACTTGACACAGGGAAGGAAAGGGAGGGACGAACCGAGAGAGCAGCGTTAACACACATCCACGACCGTGTGTCAGACAGACAGCTAGTGGGAAGCTGCCGTACACAGGGAGCTCAGCTCAAGGCTCTGTGACGACCTAGAGGGGTGGGACGGGGTCGGGGAGGGAGGTTCAAGGAGGAGGGGATACACGGACACAAACAGCTAATTCTCGATGTTGTGCAGCAGAAACCAACACAGCATTGTAAAGCAATTACAGTCCAGTTTAAAAGGAGACAGAAGCAGCAAGGGAACAGTGAGAGCTGTAGGTTACCAGGAACAGCCAGACCTGGTGTAAAAGAATGCAATTTTCCAAGAGAGTTTTGGCAGAGGGTAGAGAGTCCCTTGGACAGCAAGGAGATCAAACCAGTCCATCCTAAAGGAAGTCAACCTTGAATATTCACTGGAAGGACTGAGGCTGAAGCTGAAGCCCCAGTACTTTGGCCACCTGATGCGAAGAGCCAACTCATTAGAAAAGACCCTGATGCTGGGAAAGATTGAGGGCAGGAGGAGAAGGGGACGACAGAGAATGAAATGGTTGGATGACATCATCAACTCAGTGGACATGAGGCTGAGCAAACTCCAGGAGACAGTGAAGGACAGGGGAGCCTGGAGTGCTGCAGTTCATGGGGTCGCAAAGGGTCTGACGTGACCGAGGGACTGAACAAGAGAGTGGGAAGGGAATCAGGCAGGAGGGTGGCGAGGGAAATCTTCCCTGGCCTAACAGAGACTGGGCAGCCCTACACTTACCACCCATACTTGGTAGAGAAGGGCAGCAGGAGCCAAGGGACTGATCCTTAAATATTCAACCTGGAGACACAGGAGATCCATCAGAGCACAGCCAGGAGCTTAGGGGCTCATACTCTGCAGCCAGAATGGACAGCCCGAGTTTAAACCTAGCTCCGCAGCTTACTAGCTGTGTGTCCCTGGGTGAAGTACTTCCCCGCCCTGAGCCTCAGTTTCCTCATCTGTCAAATGGGCTAGTTGTGAAGGTTAAAGTGCTTGGTGCTCTTCATAGGCATAAAATCCCATAGATAGGTGTGATCCTGTTTTCCCAATGAGGAGACTGAGGCTCAGGCAGACCTGCTTACTTGGCTGAGTTACCTGAGGTGGCTGGGTGGGGCCAGGGGCCAGGACTGTGCCTTCAGAGCCCAGGACGGATGCCCAAGTGGACGCCCCCACCCCTACTTCGAGTCATCCAATGAGCTGTGTGACCTTGTGTGACCTTGGCATCATATAATATAAACAGGAGGAGCAGGGTAGCAAGCATTGGGGTGCTGGTCCACTGCTGACCTTAGGCAAGGCCCCCTTTCAAGGTCAAAGGAGGAGACTTCCCTGAAATCTCCCAGCTCAGAAGTCCCGACCCTCTCCTGACCATGCCCCCTGCCCCATCCCCTAGCAGCACCCCCATCCCAGGGCCTCTCAGCCTCCACCTCCTCCCCCATACCCTTCACCAGCCCCCGTACCAAATAAGCCCTCAAGACACAGACACAGTTGGCTGCCCCTTCCCCATTACAAAGGCCCCCAAAACAGAGCAGAGTGGTCAGCAGGTAGCCAAGTTCTGCAGGCTGTGAGCTGGGAAGGGGGAGACAGGCCCTACCCCTGCTTTACACAGCTAATTAGCCAGGAAACAGGTATCCCCTGGCCCCATGCCTGGCCTGGCAGCTGCCACTGCTTCACTGCCTATAGTCCTGGGGTCTGTTGGAGGTGGGGCGAGCAGCAGGCAGATCTCAGAGGGGCTTGGCCACCTGCTGCCGCTCCACAAAGGTCAGGCAGGCCTGCCTCCAAATTCCAGCTCCCAGTCTAATCATGAAGATACAACCAGACAAACGCAGAACGTGGGACCTTTGACAAGACAACTGTCCAGGATACTTAAATGTCGGTGCGAAAAGGTAGAAAACGAGGCAGGGGATTGTTCCAGATTAAAAAAAAAAAAAAAAAGACTAAAGAGACAAGGCCATCAAATGCAACTCGAAATGCCTGGCTTGGGTCCTGAATCTGGAGTCATAGACCAGCTACCCTGGGTGCAGACGACACCAGCCTCACAGCAGAAAGCAAAGAGGAGCTAAAGAGCCTCTTGATGAAGGTGAAAGAGGAGAGTGAAAAAGCTGGCTTAAAATGCAACATTCAAAAAATGAAGATCATGGCATCTGGTCCTATCACTTCATGGCAAATAGAAGGGGAAAAAGTGGAAACTGGCAGATTTTCTTTTCTTGGGCTCCAAAATCACTGCATACGGTGACTGCAGCCATGAAATTAAAAGACGCTTGCTCCTTGGAAGAAAAGCTATGACTAACCTAGACAGTATGTTGAAAAGTGGTGACATCACTTTGCCGACAAAGGTCCATCTAGTCAAAGCTATGGTTTTTCCAGTAGTCATGTACGGATGTGAGAGTTGGACTATAAAGAAAGTTGAGCGCCAAAGAGTTGATGCTTTTGAACTGTGGTGTTGGGGAAGGCTCTTGAGAGTCCCTTGGACTACAAGGAGATCCAACCAGCCCATCCTAAAGGAAATCAGTCCTGAATATTCATTGGAAGGACTGATGCTGAAGCTGAAGCTCCAATACTTTGGCCATCTGATGCAAAGAGTCGACTCATTAGAAAAGACCCTGATGCTGGGAAAGACTGAGGGCAGGAGGAGGAGGGGATGACAGAGGATGAGATGGTTGGATGGCATCACCGACTCAACGAACCTGAGTTTGAGCAAACTCCAGGAGATAGTGAAGGACTAGGAACCTTGGCGTGCTGAAGTCCACAGGGTCACAAAGAGTCGGACACGACTGGGTAACTGAACCACAACAACTATGGGTGCGAGAGATATGATGGGGATGGTGGGGGAAGCTGCCCACAGGCAGGCACTCAGATGCCCGGATGGAGTCACCGCTCCTTCATTAGGAGCAGCTACGGTACGGAGGTGGCGTGGGACCATGTCCTCTTTCCTTGGGATGTGCCCTGAAGTATTTAGGGGTGACAACCAGGATGCCTGCAGCCTCCCTCGAGAGGTTCAGAAATACACACACACACATATTTAGAAAGAGACAGGAAGCAAATGTGGCAAAATGCTGACAGCTGGCGCATCGAGACGACGGACACACAGGTGCTTACAGCCCCAGAGCTGCTCTTGAGCTTTCAAGAAAATGTTGGGGGGAAGCTTTGGCCTCATCAGCCCACTGCCTGTGTGCACCCCCTCACAGCGCCAGAAGAGCTGAAGGTCCTGCTGGGGGAATACGCCCCCAGCAGCTCCAAGGACCGCAGGCACTAGGAGGGAGGAGGGGGCGAGGGGACAGTTATGGGGTCCCTCCGTCTTCGCCCTCTGCCCAGACACTAGAGTGACATTCTCAGGCTCAGGCTCCCTGCTTGGTCCCATCCCCCCATCCCTCCGAGTCTCCATTCAAGTGTGAAATTAACATGCGTCCACCATGGACTCGGCAGGTCCCAGGTCCGTGCTCAGGGCTCAGGGCCCAGGATGCATGAAGGTCATTTTCAGGGTGACCAACCCCCAGCCCCTGCCCGCCCCAGTCCTGTGATGCCCTCAAGCTTCTCTAATCAGTCCCACCTCCAGGCCTTTGCACCGGCTGCTCCTTCTGCCCGGAACCCTTGCCCTTGCCTCTGTCACCTGGGTAACCCCTACAACACTTTTCAAGTCCCAGCTGGGATGTCCCTTTTCTAGGAAGCCCCTTCTTTGGGAACCCCCTTCGTGGGTGGGAAGCACGGTTTAAATGGAGTCTTGTCTTCCCATCAACTACACAACAGAGGGTCAGACAGGGCACTGCCTACAGGGCCAAGCCAGGGAGAAGGGGTTACAGGACATTAGAAAAACAGGGCGGACCGCAGAGAAGGCTCTGGCCGTGTGCCCCTGGGCGAACGAACTCACATCTCTGAGCCTTGGTTTGCTCATCTGAGAACATTAAAGTGTTAGTTGCTTACTCGTGTCTGACTCTTCGCAACCCCATAGACTGTAGCCTGCCAGGCTCCTCTGTCCTTGAAATTTTCCAAGCAAGAATACGGGACTGGGTAGCCATTCCCTACTCTGGGGATCTTCCTGACCCAGGGATCAAATCCGGGTCTCCTGCACTGGAGGTGGCAGTCTGAGCCACCAATGGGACAAATAACAGTCTCTCTGTGAGGGAAGGGGGATGAAGTTAGAGTGTTTGGTGCGACGTCTGGCACCCAGCGAGGGCTCATTAGAAGCCCTTTCCCCAGATGGATGCGAAGTCCCCAGTGGCCAAACGCTTCTCCTAGCATCACCCTCAAAGCCCAGCCCCAGCGTCCCGACGTGGGAGGCAGAGAATAGACCCTGTTGATTCCCACATCGTCACCAAACCACTTGGCTGGGTTGGGAACACGTCCTAAAACATGGTTCTCACAACGTGTTTACCTTCACCATTACGACTGGCTCCGGCCAGTTTTGAAAACAAGCTGCCTTTCCCCAGCTCGCTCCCGCCTCCAGGCACCCAGGCTCATTAGGGAAACCAGTATTTAAGACCACGCAGCCCAAACTTGGAGAGGCTCTGGGTCAGCAGCCTGTCTCAACCGCTGGTATACTGGCTGGCTCCAAAACAAGTGACTTATCCTCTCTGAGCCTCAGGGTCCTCATCTGAAGGATGGATACAGACACCTAGCAGGCAGAGCTATCTGGAGGGTTCCTTGAGGGCTGGATAGAAAATTCCCAGCTTAGAGGACAGCTGGGACTCCCTCCCACTGACCTGCCCTGAGCACCGGGGCAGCGGAGCTAGAGCGGGCCTGCTGGGGGCTCAGCGTGGAAGGCGGGGCCTAGCCCCTGCCCCCCAAGCCAGTCTTCACCCCTGGCTGTGGTGGGGGTCTGCTCCCCTCCAACGCCCAGAGCCGCGTTCCCAGGCACTCCTCCTCCCTTGCCCACAGCTCTGTCTGCTGGGAAAGAACATGAGAGCCAGTCCCTGGAGCCCAGGATAAATGTTGAGTCTGATTTTTATTTCCCTAAAGCAAAATACCTCTCTCCTGATGGAAGCTCAGCTCAAACATGGTGGGAACAGACAGCAGGGGCTGCAACCCCCACAGAGGCACTTGGAGGACCCCCTGCGGGCAGCCTCCCTGGGGGGGCCGTTCTGCGGGGGTCCCTTTCCATCTGCAGGGACAAAGGCTGCAAGAATGTCAGTCATGCCTCCCCCAACCCCCACGGTGGCTGAAGGAAAACCCATCAGCAAAGGGGCCTCCGTTTTGACTCACACAAAAAGAGAACCTCCAGTTTGATTCACACAAAGAGAACGTGGGGGCCGTTTGGACCTGGCCACCCGCAACCCCTCATCACAGAATCCCACCCTCTGACATCATGGATCCTGCTCCTTCCAGAAGTGCACCTCGTCCCAAAGCTCCCCCTCAAGCCCCGGGGCTCTCCTTCTTTGCTCAGTCTCCAAATATTGGGGTTCTCCAAGTCCCCACCCAGAGCCCTCCTCTGCACTCTCCGGGGGGGCAGCACATGCACCCCACACCCCTCCTCCAGACTTCTAGCTCCTCTTGATAGCCCAGGGACCCCTCACAGACCACATGGTTCAAATGCACCCCCATCCCAGACCAGACCTCCCCTCCTGGGTCCCCAACCTGTGAACACCCCTTCTTCTCGCCTTACCAGGCAGTCCCACCCATCCTGACTCCCTGAAGAACCCAAGAACACCCCCAACCCCAGCCCAGGGCTGTGCCAACCTCTTCCCATCCTCCCATCTGGGCCGCACCCGGCAGCAGCCAGCGGCCCTAATTTGGTCACATCCTCCCCTCCCAGCAAAGCTTCTTCAGAGAAGGGAGGGAACGTGCTAATGGGCCAGGATGCAGCCCCCTGCACTGCTGCAGCCTGGCCCCCCCAGCCCAGGGCCAGGGATCCCCGCCCTCCCTCAAGGGGCAGTCGCCCATAGGGAGGATGGTGGTCTTGGGACATTGTGGATTTCAGGACTCCATAACTCCCTTCCTGCGCGACCTGTCACTTCCCAGGTCTGGGCCTCAGTTTTCCTGCCCCTCCTGCTGCTCACAGTAGCGTCACCTGCTGTGCTAAGAGTGAAGGGTGGCACCAGGGGGATGGGAAGACAAGAAAGAGCGTTCAATAAGGCCTCTGAGGTTTCCCACCGGTAAGGGCCGGCCACCCGAGGGCGGTGTAAGCGAGGCTCTCTCTGATCCCCCAGGAGCCACAAGCTCCCCGAGCCCCGATCACTCCCCACCCGAGCTGTCCCAGACCCATGGGTCACATACAGGCCCTGGGGTGAGCCCGCATAGACCTCATGGACACACACAGGTGCTCCAGGGAGGAGCAGACGAATCCTGGCTGCCCCCAACCTGGGGCCACCTGTGGCTTCCCCCCTGGTGGGGGGAGGGGCAGGGGGCTCCTGAGACCTCCACACCTCAACAAGTCAATGACCGTGGAGGCTCACAGGCCCCCAGGCAGGAGGCCCCAAGGGGGAACACCAGGAGGGAGGAGGCCCCAAGGGGGAACACCAGGAGGGGGCTGAGAGGAGACTGCAGGGTGGGCACCCGCCCTGGAGCAGACGACCTGGTGACCTTGGCCAGGGGCGGCAGGCAGGCTCATCCGTGACACGGACCCTCCAGCAGAGCCGCCGCTAGCGGAGAGGTAAGGCGCGCCTCCCACTGCCACTGCCCTGTGATGAGATCGGTCCATGCCTCCGCCGGGCTGGGCACAGAGCAGACCGGCGCCCTCCAGCCCGCCCCGCGCCAATTTTCCATAAATGCCCAGCTGCGGGGGAGCCTGAGTTTCATCAGGAAGGAGGCCTGGCCTCCCGCCCAGCACTCCCGGGTGCTCCAGGAGCCCCTCGCCCTCACCCTGAAGGAGCCAGTCTCCCAGAGCCCAGCCCGCTCAGGCCTCCCCCGGGGTGGGGGGCAGCGGCCCAGCCCCCATGGCTATTTCCACCCTCATTGGCTGAGCTCCGGCTGGTGGGGGCCCATGGCCCGCCGCAGGGCACCCCCCGCCTGCCTCGCCACCCTGCACCCTCTGTGCAGGCTCGCTGAGGGGGAGGACGCAGGGCCTCAGGCTGCCAGCCCTGGGGAGATAAAGACCAGAGCCGTGAGCCACTGTTGCAGCGACCAGCCCTGCACCCTGCCCTCCACGCGGGACTCTGGAGACCCTGACAGAGCCCCAGGCTCCTGGGGTGTGCAAGGAGCCACGTTCATAGTCACCCATGAGCTGACCCAGCCCTGACCGCTCCTGGCCCCTGCTCCTTAACCGCTCACGGCGCCCCCGTCCTCCACAATAAGAGGGATCAGGGTGCCGGGTGGCAGGATGACTGAGCAGTCCTGGGGCTGCTTCATCTGCCAAAGGGCCCATTGTGGGTCTGGGGAGAGCGCCAGGGCCCCCTGACTTCAGGAACCTGGAGTAGATGTCAGTTCCCTGACCACAGAAGGTGGGTTCGGGTGGGGAGGGGCCCAGTCAGGCCCCAGGCTCCCAGACCTGCTCTTCACTACCCTGAACTCAGGCCTGGAGGACCCTGACCATGGCCCCAAAGAAGCTGGGCTCTCTCCCACTGCGGGGGCGGGTCCAGGCACTATGTGTGACCCCGGTCAGTGCAGTACCCTCTCTGAGCCGTGGTTTCTTCCTCCATCACAGGGCTGCTGCTGCAGCCAGCAAGAAGAGGTTGAAGGCACTGAGCCCAGCAAGTGATAAGTGCGCCACATGGAGCCAGGGACTCGCCTGCCAACAGTCACAGTATCGGCAGAGAACGTCAGGGGTCTCACTGCGGCTCTGGCAGGATGCGACAAGTGGCTAGCGGAGCCAGGCGGTGGGGCCCGGGCTAAGACTGGACACAGAGAGGAGAAGCCCTCAAGGGAAACCAGGCCTGAGAGGCTGCTCAGGCCACTCAGATCCCAGTTCAGAGGCCCCTGATCCCACGTGGCCCCTCAGGTTCCTTCCTGAGCTCCAGACCACCCCACTGGCTGAGTTCTGGGGCTGCACCAGCCCTTATGCTGAGAGGTGAAGGGTCCCCAACAGCCCACTTCACTGGTGAAGAAACTGAGGCTTCACAAGAGGCAAAGGCCCTCGTCCCAGGTCACGTTCATGGTCAGCAGTGGAGGAGTGGAGGTGGGAGGTCAGGTCGACGTGACTCCAGAGCCCAAAGTTAAGAAGGCTTTAGCCTAGAGATGGTCATCCCTGAGAAGAGGGCCACCCACCCCGTGCCCCCAGGCCACAGCAAGCCCCCACCCAGCACCTATTGAAGGCGAGGCACTGGGGTGCATGAGACTTGGGGAGCAGCGGCTCCTGTCCATCAAAGCGCCCCTTGGTGGTACCTATCCTGGAGACTAAGGCCCCCAGGACCCCATCTTTCTCCTGGATGCTGTGACCTTTCTGGCTTTCAGATTTCCCAAATAGACCTTGAATCTTTGCGATTCATTTCCCACTCCAAGCCTCAGTTTTCTCCTCTGACAAATGGAATAGGAATATTCACTCTGACCCACTCACAGGTAGGTGAAAGTGCTTTGTCCCTGGAGGAGGAGTCCAAGGTCTCCCCAAAGGTGCCCTCCCCAGATCCCCTGAGGGAACAGGGCCAGGACCCCCAGCCCCAGGAGAGAGGGGCAGAGTCCAGGAAATCACCGAAAAAAAGGTGTGTTTCAAGTCATGTGTTTTAGTTCAAAATTTTCTTAGTTCAAATAGATTTTGCAGTCTATTTCATCATTTACAGATGCTTGTTTTGCTTTAAAATTAAAATTTCGAAATGCATTGATTTTAATTTCTATGTAAGTTGAATAACTGTTCCCAAAATGTTCTCAAGTCAAACTGCAGGAAGATGTCATTTGTCTCGTGGCTTCCAGGAATAGCAAGACGAAAGAGCTGCCATATATTCGGCATGACTGTGTGTGTGTCCTAGACAAGGCATGTCTCATGCCTGAAGCTCATTCAGTGCCCAAATGATGCTGTGAGGTAAGAATTTTGATTATCCCCATTATACTGACCAGGAAACTGAGACCCCAGGGGGAAAGCCATTTGCCCAAGGACCAAAGTTAGCCTGCAGTGGAGCTGGAGCCAGAACCAGGGTCTGAGTGATAGCATAGCTTGTCCGGAAGTGCGGTGTCTGAAACAGCACACAAACGTATTCTGAGAATAACCTTGCTTAACACTCTGCCTGATTCCTGCACTTCACCATCTGTCCCCCTGAATCTTCGGCTTCTCTGAATCCCCAGAAAAGGGCCACCAGGGCTGGGAAGCAGAAGTCCATAGTATCTGCTGATCTGTTAATGACTTGCTTTGATGAGGGAACCAGATCAAGGCACACTGATGCAGGTTCAAATCCCGGCTCTCCCATGTCCCGGCTGTGCATCCTTGCATGAGTGGCTTAACCTCTCTGAACCTCATCTGAAAACTGAGCATGCTAAAACCTATATACATCGTGAAGAGACTAGAAGAAACTGGCAAAAATGTTCACAACAGTGACATCAGAGAAACAGTACAAGGAATGCCCGTATCTTTCAGTTCTGTCCTTCCCCAGTGGCTGGATCTGTGGGCAGGATCTGGGTCCACCTACATCACAACCATAGAACAGCATCCAGCACACAGGAGGCGCTCTGCACGCGTTCGTTCTTGTGGAAGGCCTGTGTTATGCTCAGTTTGGGTGGGTAAACTGGAAGGTAGACATGCCCACCTTTATTGTCTGAAACGCAGTCACTTCTGGCTGATAAATGGACTGGCCTTGGTGACTGCACGTGTGTTCCTCACTTTCTCACACATGCACACACACACCAAGGGAAGACTCCAGTGACTCCCTGGTTCAAGCCCTCTCTACCGACAGACTCTGAATCTTCCAGAAGAGTGGTTGGTCCTGAAGGATGCGAACCACACCTTCTGCTTCCTTTGAGACCTTGGGGAAAGGCTGACATTCGAGATTTTCTCAGGACTCCTAGGGGAGAACCTCTCAAACATTTCAGAGCAGAGTGGAGTGCTCAGGGATTTGGTGTAGCCCAATTTCACGAATATTTTCCAAGCATCTGCCAAGGTCAGGGGCTTCCCTTGTGGCTCAGCTGGTAAAGAATTTGCCTGCAATGCGGGAGACCTGGGTTCGAGGTCAGAGGCTGCGGGAGGGACTGAAGCACCTGGCCAACAGGAAGGGTCTATTTCTGAGTCAAGTAATTCATTCTTTAGCTCCTATGTGACCTTGAGAAACTGAGTTCACCTCTCTGAGCCTCAGTCTCCTCTCCTGTAAAATGGGGATTGTGGTGGTGGTGCCAAAACCTTCCTTCCAGGGTGGTTAGAAGGAGCAAACAGGATTTTTCACCCCTTCGTTCATCCAGCAATTAATTTCTGAGCACTCATATGGGCCAGGGAACGCGACAGTGACCTAGACACCAGTCCTTGTCCTCCAAGGCCCTGATGGAACTGTTAGATATCGACCTACAGCAGGGGGCCACAGGGTTGTCGAATTATCTGTCATGTAAAGGAGGAAACCGACCCAAGTAGGGGTCAGGGCGTGCTCCCTGAGGACGGGGCACTTACACTGACCTGTAAAGGCAATCAGACCTCAGCAGGCAGAGAGAAAGGGCTTACCAGCACTGGGGCTGCTGACGTTCAAAGTTCAGAGCATGGTGAGACCTGGGGACCACCAGAAGGGGCCAGGGAACATTCAAGAGGAACAAAGCATTAAGCCAGAAGAAGCGCCATGGGACATACCTGGTGGTCCAGTGGTGAATACTCTGCATTCCCAATGCAGAGGGCCCAGGTTCGATCCCTGGTCAGGGAACTAGATCCCACATGCCGCAACAAAGATGGAATTTCCCATGTGCCGCAGCTAAGACCCAGTGCAGCCAAGTAAATATTTAAAAGCAGAAGAAGCCTATGACCCAGGCAGATGGAGCACAGGTGTCTAGGTCACTCCAAAATGTTAGCAATTGCTATTCTCATTAATAAAGGTGTCACAGCACGCAAAGGCAGGGCAGGACAACCAGGGCCGATAACATGAGCACCTGGGAGGGGCAGGGCCAACGAGAGCCATGGGTAGTCGCCCTCCACCTATCCACCCCGTCCTGGGGCACATGGCCTCTGCCTCCTCTGACCCATAGCCCCCACTTGCTTGCTTTGTCCCTAGTCCTGGGAAAGGGAGGGACACGCCAGGCTGGCCTTCATCACAGTGGCCCCCAAAGGTTCCAGGGCACACATCCCAGGGCCTGTGAGGGTGGAGCCCCAGGAGCCCAGGATTCGCGGCCCTGAGGGTTCCAACTCCAGCTTTGGCCCTTTAAGAGCTATGAGTCGGGTCACTCATTGTCCTGGACTCCGGCACTGGGACTCTGAGAAAGTCACACCCGCACACCCGCCAGCCTGACCGGAACTCACCAGAGGCAGGACCGTGACCCTGAGCAAATGCTGCTGTCTCCTCCGGCCAAGGCGGGCCCCCTTCTCCCGCCCTGCACCCCGTGTCCTCACCTGTTCCCAAGGCTGGCCCCGCCAGTGTGACCTCTGGGTGGAGCCCTGCCCTGCTGGTCAGCTGCTTCCCAGAAGGGCTCCCTGATTGGCCTCTGGCTCCGGGGGCACCCCCTCTACACTCCCACCCGTGCTCCTTCAGGTTTCCAGGGCCTCAGAGTTGCCACAGCTTGATGCCTCCAGACCCAGAACGCACTGTTCCTTCTCTGTGAAACACTCTCAGCATCTCCCATAAACCACGCCTCCCCCCAAATCTCCCCGTGGCTTCTCAGCTCCTAGGTCTCCCTGAGGTTGCGCTGCCAAAGTGAGCAAATAAAAATTCAGATTTCACATAAACAACGAATAACTGTTTAGTATATCTGGCAACACTACCCTTGTTGTTCAGTTGCTAAGTCCTGTCCGACTCTTTGCGACCCCACGGACTGCAGCACGCCAGGCTTCTCTAACCTCACCATCTCCCAGAGCTTGCTGAGATTCACGTCCATTGAGTCGGTGATGCCATCCAACCATCTTATCCTCTGTTGCCCCTTCTCCTTGGCCCTCAGTCTTTCCCAGCATCAGTGTCTTTTCCAATGAGTCAGGTGACCAAAGTATTGGAGCTTCAGCTTCAGCATCAGTCCTTCCAATGAATATGCAGGGTTGATTTCCTTTAGGATTGACTGGTTTGATCTTGCTGTCCAAGGGGCTCTCAAGTGTCTTCTCCAGCACCACAGTTTGAAAATATCAATTCTTTGGTGCTCAGCCTTCTTTATGGTTCAGCTCACACCCGTACATGATAACCGTCTCTCCTAAAACACTGCCTCCTCCAGGAAGCCCTCCCAGGTGTACCCCAGACCTGGTGGACTCGCTTTGCATTGCACAACACTCTATCTTGTTTCCCTGCCAAACTGAATCCAGGAGGGCCAGAAACCCATCCATCCAATCTACCCTGTGTCTCGGCACTCCCATGACTTTCTGGATTGGGGAGTGAGGGGTAGCATAGTGGCCCAGGGATGCCCTTGGCCAGACTCGCCCACAGGGGTACCCAGGGCCTCCACCCATTCTCACACAGCGGGCTGGCCCTCCTTCCCAGAGATGTGCCCAGAATGCTTCTCATGACCACCCAGCCCCCCTCCACGGAGCCAGGGTGGAGGAAACACGCACCAAGGTGGGAGCAGCTGGCAGGCTCCTCTCCTTTATTTTGACGACTACGTTAATTAAGATCCCATTCCGCTCAGGCCTAGCAAGGAAACAATAGTTGCCCAACGTGGCTGTGTGGGCTAGTGAGCCATGGAGACTGGCAGGGCCACGGGGGCCCAGGGCAGGACCCCCTCCCAACCAGCAGAGGCTTTGAGCTCCACCAAGCTCTCCGCCTGCCCAGCACACACACCATATATTTTTGAACAGAAGGGAAGCATTCTTATTTTTTCCCCCACAGTGCCAAAAATAGCCCCATCTCCTGCCTTTGAACAGGAATCTTGTGGTTCCTACAAAGAGACAGGGCCAGGAGGGGCCTCAAAGGAGGGGCTGAGCTGATTGGCTGACCCCCTCCTCGTCTCCCCAGCCCCAGCAGGAGAGAGGGGCAGGGGTCCTCGCTAGGCCTGACCCGCTGAGGCCCAGCCTCCCAGCACCTGCCTTCTGAGGCCCACCTCTCCCCCAGATGTGGCAAGCCCCCCATCACCCAGGCCAGGAGGTGGGAGGAGGCCCGGCAAAGGAACAGCAAAGACCCAAGATGGATGCTGAGAAGCAACGTCCCTCATCCATTAGCATGTGCGTTGACGGATCTGCTTCCCTCCTTTCGACAAACGTGTTCCAGGCTCTGTCCGAGGACCAGGGATGGAGCAGTGAGCCGTGAGACCAGACGCGGTCCCATCCACAAGGTGCCCACAGCCCGATGGAAGCAGGGTGGGCTACACGTGTTCTCATCGCCAGATCTGGGGCAGGCACTGGCTGGGCCCCGGGCACCTCTGTGGAGGGGACTTGGGCACTGGTTTAAGCCGAGTGTGGGTGGAGGTAGGGGCCCCGGGGTCAGAGGACTGAGGCAAATGGAAGGGTCAGATGGAAAGCTGTCCTAGTGGTAGTGGGCACTCATCCCTGGCTAGGACCCTCATGTCACCCGGCCGCAGGCCCCCAGCGGGGGGCGTTTTCCCATCTTACGCCTGAGGCCCCCGGGACTCAGAGAAGGGTTTTCGAGTCTAGGATGTCCAGGCCCTCTTGCCAATGTTTTCCACCTTCATTCCACCCACCACCCCGGGAGGCGGGGCTATCGTCACCGGCCCATTTTACAGACGAAGTGAGGAGGCTCCATAAGAAAGGGCTTGGCCAAGATCGCAAAGCTGATGAGAGGAGCTGGGCGTTGTACCCAGGCCCGGCTGGTCCCTGAGGGGGAACTCCTGACACGACTCACAAGCCATCTCAAATCCTCTCCCCTCCCCCACCCACCAGGTCACTAGATCTCAGATCCTATTTCCTCCCCCACCCCTAGAAGAGAAAGCAGGTGTCAGGGTGCAAAGGGATCACAGGCCTGGGAAAGCTGTGTCCGACTCTTTGCAACCCCATGGACTGCAGCACACCAGGCTTCCCTGTCCTTCACCATCTCCCAGAGCTTGCTCAAACTCATGTCCACCGAGTCGGTGATGCCATCCAACCATCTCATCCTCTGGCATCCCCTTCTCCTCCTGCCCTCAATCTTTCCCAGCATCAGGGTCTTTTTCAATGGAAATAGAGAACTGGGGATGTAAACCCAACCAACTCTGCTGCTGCTGCCAAGTCACTTCAGTCGTGTCTGACTCTGTGCGACCCCAGAGACGGCAACTCTGCCTTCCTCCAAATCCAGGGTCCTTTCTGGTTCCCACAGCAGCTTCCTAGTTTTAAAAAAAAAAAACAAAAAAAAGAGGCCACTTCCTGCCCCCAGCAGGCTAGAGCAGTCGGGGAGCCAGAGGCTGAAGAAAGAGAGAATGGCACTCTGAGCCCACTTCCTAGCTGAAAACCCGAGCTTGGAATGAAAAAAAAAAAAGCAGAGTGCTATTTCTGCCTTGGGTTAAACATTCCTCAAAGCCACATTCCTCTGCCCTCCTCCTCCCCCCCTGCCAGGGAATCCAGAGCTCAGTGTGGCCTGGACGCCCCGCCAGCTTCCGGGGCCACCTCGTGAGAGCAGGAGTCCCAGAGCCAGCAGCTGGCCTGCGCCCATCCCAAGCACCCTGCCGGGCTCCCGAGGTGGGGAGCATGGCCTCCCCGCGGGCACAGTCGGTCAGGCTTCCCTGAAGCTGAGAAAAGGTGACACCCCATCTTACTGAGAGTGCGACAGATGGGGAACGGAGACCCTGAGAGGCGCCACCAAAGGCCACGACGAGTCCTGGGCTGGAATGGGGATCCCAGACTCTGACTCCCTGGCAACTCCGCACCCCCATCAGATGGCAGGGCACGGGCACAGATGGGTCCCACCCGGGTCATCGGAGGAGCAAAACAAAGCAACACGTGGACAAGCACGTTGGGAAAACTAAGCTTTCCCCAGAGGCACACACAGGCCTGCACTGTGCTCTAGACTGGGCACTGAACAAACCCCTAAATCCACCAGACCTGTCCCAGCCCTCAAGTTGCGGACAGTGACACAGGGCCCTGTGACCCAGCCTCCAGACCCCGCGGTCTTCTGTGTCACTGTGCCTCTGAGCCCCCGTGAGGACTCCGCGTCTTCCTGGGCCCAACAGACACTTCCCAACGCACCGCACCCATGCCAGGCAGGGGCAGGGCAGGGCACAGTGACCGGGGCGCTCTGGGCCTCCACGGCCTCATCCTTGGGCTGCCCCTCCTCAGGCTGCCCCCGATCAGCTTCCCAGCCCCCAGTCCGCGGGCTCCCCGAAAGCAGCGGACACTGCACAATGGGGTGCTCTGCTCCAGAGCTCACAGGCTGGGAGGCTTCCCTGAGGTCAGCACAGGGTCCACACAAGGTCAGAACCCAAGGCCCCCCATGGATGCGGCAGAGCTAAGAAAGCCTCAGAGACGGGGGTGCGGCCCTGCCCACTGCATGCTCCTGGTGGGGCTCCCTGGACTCGTCCCAGCCCTTCTCCTGCCACCTTCCTGCAGGCCTCAGCTCTGCCCGAGGAAGCCAAGCATGGCTGCCTCCAGTCCCCTGCAGAAATCAGAACAGCAAGTCCAGTGCGGCTGGGAAATCCCTGGCGGTCCGGTACTTTGGACTCCACCCTTGCACTGCCAAGGGCATGAGTTCAATCCCTGGTGGAGAAACTAAGATCCTGCAAGCCACACGGCACCACCAAAAATAAATAAGATCAGTAGGGCTGTGTTTCCGGCTGGAAGGATCCTACCACCCCACCATCCAACCTCCCATCCAGCCCAGGCATCCAGGAACACCTGGCACTGTCTGATACTCTGGCAGCTGCTTGAATGCCTCCACTGATGGGACACTCACTACCTTCAGCAGCAGCTCCAAGGTTATGAGGCTAACAGAGATGGGACGCTGGCACGCGGTGGGAAGTGCATGGCTTTGCAAGATAAAGGTCTAAGTCTAAGCCTGAGCCCGATCTTGGCTGCTGACTGGCTGGGCGGTCTTAGGCATGTCCCTGAACCTGCCTGGGCCTTCTTTCCCTCATCTGTAAAATGGACACAATAGTTCTCACTGCAGTGAGAACACAGGAGGGAATTCTGTACTCAGCATGCTTGGCACCAAGTGCCCACTTAGTAAACAGGATGCATCCTTACTCTCATTCCTCCCAGTGACATTTCCCCATAGCTCGAGGGCAGGGGGCTCCCAGCAACCGAAGCCTCAAGGCCAGGGCAGAAAGGAAGAGGCGTGGCAGCCACGTCACCTGGCCCTGGGGCGGCAGGCAGTTGAGCAATGAGTTCTGGCCCAGCCCCAGCCTGTCTCTGCCTCCCACCCAAGTGCCCCCACCCCCACCCCCCCTGCACACCTACATCACAACCTGCTCAGACCTGCCTTCATACACACCGACGTGCCGCTCACCCACTCCTGACACACGCGGTGACCCCATCACTCGGACTCGGTGCATGCCCACGTGAGCCAGGGCTGCACACCCACTCCCGGCGCCCACAGTCACTCACGCTCACCCACACCCATGCCCTTAGCGTCTCGGCGCACCCCCACCCCCAGCCGCACAGGACCCCTCCTCCAGGCCCAGAGTCAATTTTCCCCCCGCATCACTCACCAGGTGTGTGCCCTGGGCCAGCTGCAGTCCCCTGAGCCTCAGTTTCCTCATCTGTAAAGCGAGGACCATGCAGAGCTCCCAGGAGGAGTGGGTGACAAACACGTGAACCCTAAGCTGGGCCTGCATCCCACAGACGTGATCTAAGGCCCAACTCTCGCCGTGGTGACAGCCTCTGATCCTCACGAGTCACTGCTCACGGGCCCCCCATCACCAGTGATGCGCTCAGAGGGAGCACCGAGTGGGCCACCGAACTCAGTGTCTCCGCCGTGTCTGACCTCACACACAACACCCTGTGTTATGGGGGGCTTACAAGCCCCAGCTCACAGATGAGAAAACACAGGCATCAGGGGAGGAAGGACATGCCTGTGGCCGAGCCAAGTCATCAGACGCCAGAGCCCAAGCACGTCCCGTCCCTGGGACCCAGGATGGGGGTGGGAGAGGCTTCCCCAGAGGAAATCCCACCATCCGGCAATCTGAACACCGTACAGAAAGGGAAACCGAGGCCCAGAAGGGGCTAGCGACTCCAGTCACTGTCCAGGCTGCAGCAATTCTGGGACAGAACCCCAGGCAGGTGTGTCTACAGTCCCCCAGGCCCACATCCACGCAGGATCCTAAAACCCAGCCTTCAGGAGCCGGCCCACCCTCCCCACTTCCCAGAACGATCTAGCCTCCAACCCCCCAGGCTAAACATAGATGTCACTCCCAATTCAGTCAAGGGCCTGTGACACTCTACCCTGTGACCTCCCAGGGGGGTGGCCAGGAACCGTCCCCTGATTCTGATGGCCAATCAGCTCCCATCCTGTGAGGTCAATTACTGGCACTTACTGGCATCGGTTGCTGTGCCTGCTGACGGGCACACACCAGGCACCCAGAGCTCAGAGAGGTGGTGGGTTCCCCGGGGATACACGGCCAACACACTTACCCTTGAGCCCTCACCACTCTGCTGTCCCACCCCTGGCTGGGAATCTGACCCCAATTTCACATTATCTAGAAACCTGGCATGTTAATTTATGATGATCTCTGCCCTGGCTTCCCTTGTGGCTCAGATGGTAAAGAATCTGCCTGCAAAGCAGGATACCCAGGTTTGATCCCTGGGTCGGGAAGATCCCATGGAGAAGGGAATGGTAATCCACTCCAATATTCTTGCCTGGAGAATTTCACGGACAGAGGAGCCTGGCGAGCTACAGTCCATGGGGTTGCAAAGAGTCGGACACAACTGAGTGACTAACACTCTCACTTTCTTCCCTGGTAGACAGGCCACATGCAATACAAACTATTTCATCTCATAATGATAGTAAGAAGCAATCTCTTTTAAAATTTCTGTTTGTTTGTTTTTCTTTACCTGTTCATCTCCACCCCAAAGGCCAACTCATCATGGCACTGTGGGAGGCACCCGACGGGAATGAGCCCTCCTAGGTTCCCGGCCTGTGTATTTGCCATGTGGCCTTGGGAGAGATATTTCACCTTTCAGGTACTCGACTGGTCCGTTAGTAAAATGAGAACATTGAACTACATGACCCCAAAGTCTCCTCTAGCTCAAAGATTCCAGGATTTTATTTTATAGTAATCAAAGAAATGAATATTGAAATAGCGAGCTACTTTTTTCTTCTTCATCAAGCTGGCAATTATTAAGAAAACAATAATACTCGGTGCTGGCAAGGATACAGGGAAATAGGCACTCCCTCATCCACTTTTGCTGAAAATATAAATGGGAACATATTGATACTTTGTGGAGAGTAACTGAACAATTTTTCAATCAAAAGCCTTTTAAGATGTTCCCAGCCTGTAATGCCACAACTTCATTTGGGGAAATTTATCTTCAAGAAGAGACATGTGCAAAAATTTACTACAGAGATGTTTATGCCAAGATTTGGTACAAAGATGCTTGTCACAGCACTGTTTACACTGGGGAGAAAAAAGCAATCTACCTGTCCAGCGGCCGGGGATTAAATAAAATATGCTGCACTTATATGATGCATCATATGAAAATCATGTTTTAGAAGAACAGTTAATGATGTGGGCAAACATTCACAATCGTCAGATTTTTAAAAGTTAAAGAGTGTATAATCTCAAATTCACAAGGTAATGAAACCTATGTACCAAGGCCTATTGAGTCTTCCTCCTAAATACACGCAGGATCTGTCCTTTACATCACCCGCACGGATGAACCCCCAGTTCATCACCATGATCACACGACTTTGATTGCAACCCTCTTCTCCAATCCACTCACTGTAGCAGCCGACTCTTTGCGATCTCATGGACTGTAGCCCACCAGGCTCCTCTGTCCATGGAAATTTCCAGGCAAGAATACTGGAGTGGGTTGCCACCTCCTTTCTAGTGGGTCTTACCGACCCAGAGATCGAACCCTTGTCTCTTGCATCTTCTGCATTAAAAGGCGGATTCTTTACCACTGAGCCACCTGGGAAGCCCCCCCATTCATTGGACTATGTGCTAAAATGATATCTAAACCCAAATCTAATGTCTCCACCATCTCTATCCATGGACCCCCATTCCACCCACCTCAGAAAATGTCCAAGTCCCTTCCTATGGCCTTTGGGTGAGGGATGGCACGAGGCCCATGCACCAGCCGGCTATGTCGGCCCCAGAGGGGCTCAAGCCTGGTCTTGGGAGCAGAGGAGGCCGGGTCCAGTTCCGAGGCTGCCCCCAGGAGAAAGAGCTTTCCCTGACACTGTGAGATGTGAGATGCCAGAACTCTCTGCGGTGGGGGTGGCGACGGGTGGAGCTGGAGGAGGCAGAAAGCTGGAAGAGGTGTTTGCAGGTGGCCTGGGCCCTGGGGGTGTCCCTGCCCCTCTCTGGCCTCTGGTTCTCTCATCAAGGGGCAGAATGTAAACCAGTGAGAATATCCAGCTCAAGAGGACAGAGGACTTGCCTCCGAGGACCAGCTGCCTCCGGGAGAGGGTTTAAAGGGCCTCCCCCAGAACCAGGCAGCGCTAAATCCTCCGACTCTGGGGCCCCTGTGCTGTCTGTTTTCCAGAGGAAAGTGAGGCTCCAGGAGACGAGGTTTGCCCAAGGAAAGGGCCAGAACCCCAGCATATCCGGCCCCCGGGGTCTACGGCCCTCTCAGAGACTCTGTGGCTAAACATCCCCCCGCTCCCCTCCAGCCCACGCTTGGACCTCAAAGCCCTCTCCCCTTTAGACCCACAGAGTCACTTGGGCAGGTATTGCAGATGAGCAAACTGGGCTCAGAGAGGGTGAGCGACTCGCCTAAGGTCACAGAGCGTGAATGAGGACCCGGCCCCATTCTCCAGGATACAGAGTTTACAACGGATTTGATATTTCTTGCCCAAAGGCCCAGCCCCGCGTTAAGAGTCTAACCTCGATTCCTCCTGCTGGTGCTCTGTTTAGTTTTCAGTGGAGTCAGGGAGCAGCCTCCTGGGTCTTACCCGCATGCACATGGGATGCAGAGGGTTTGCAGAAGCCACCTTCCTTCCTAAGGGCCTTCCTTCTCCTGAGTGGCTTATCCTTTGCCTGGTGGTGGGGCCCTCCACACCCCGACTTGCTCATTTATCTTAAGACGAGTGCTTAGATCCTGCCTCCTCCAAGGCAATGTCTTGTCCTCTCTGGCCAAGCAGATTGGGAGGGGGAAGTAACCCTCAGAGAGTATCCCTTACCCTGGAGGAAGGGACCCTCTTGGACCCTTCCCAAAGCCAGAGAGATGTGACAACCAGCATCTCTCAACCAGACTCCTGGGATCCCCTTCTCTGCTCTGGGTCGCAGAGGCCTTAGCTGCTGGCTCCCCCAAAGCCCAGCCAGCTGCTCCTCCCTCCACATTCTGGGCATCAGGGAAAAGGCCAAAGAGGCTCCAGGCTGGCGAGCTAGGGCAAGGCAGAGCCCGGGCCGACCAAGAATGGCAGGGAGAGGTGACCTCCTCTGAGTCTTGGAAAGAGGGTCCATGGGGAGAGCGGTGAGCACCGTAAGGAGAGAAGAAAGGGGGAGAGGGGTGGAGCTTTCTGCCTCTTGGAACCGGCTGGCTTGGGTCCAGAAGCCTTTAAATGGAGGCAGCTCAGACCACAACAAATGGCCTGAGCGCCACAAGCTCAGCTTTCCAGATGACCTGCCTGGTTTCCACCTGAGGGCAGGAATTACATCTCTCTCATTCACATCTCCATCTCTGGGCCCGGCACAGAGTGGGCATTCAGGGAATGGTAGATCAGGGCAGCCTCAAAATTAACAAGTCGGGGGGAGGGGGGCAGGGAGACTGCTGCGGGTACAACAAGAACCTGCTAAGACTCGGGCCAACCAAAAGTCTCATCATTCTATGCCTCCTGAGTGCCAGGCACAAAGACCAGAACCGTGGAAGATTCCTCTGCAGAAAAATGAGAGGTACTTTGCTCACAAGATATATTTGCGACCAGTTCAGAATGAAGCTGAACTGTATAGTCAAAACAATGCGTTAATTACGATCACTAACATGTATCCTTAAATCCTTGACAAGTGTGTGTCACCCATTAAGGAGCCAAGTGGCTTAGAGTTAAAGAATCCACCTGCCAACGCAAGAGACATAAAAGACGCGGGTTTGATCCCTGGGTCAGGAAGATCCCCTGTAGAAGGAAATGGCAACCCACTCCAGTATTCTTGCCTGGGAAATCTGATGGACAGAGGAGCCTAGCAGGCTACAGTCCATGGGGTCACAAAGCAGTCAGACACAACTGAGCGATTAAATAGCAACAACCATTCACCTTGTATCATGTTGTGTGCAAATTATCTTGTTCCCTTGTCACATATCCTCGGAATCAGGTACCATGAGCACACTCATCTTGCGGATGAGGAAATTGAGGCTCAGTTAGGTGAAGAGCTGGCCTGTCCCATAGTCTGGGCACACAGGGCTGACAACAGCCTCAACAACAAGCTGGACATGAGCGGGCCAGACCTCATAGAAACCAGGCCACTGGCCACACCGAGCACTGTTCAGTGAGTCCCAGCTGGGCAGGGCCTGCACCTCTCGCAAACCTCCTGCTGCCCCTGGATGTGAACTGTGCCGGAAAGGGGTGAGGATTGGGTTACGGGGTGCTGATGACTTACAAAATCTTATATGCAGGGGAGGAAAAAAGTCTGCTTTGCAGTGTCAGGGCTGAATGAAGAAGCAGTTCAGCTAGGCTGAATCCAGATGCACCTAGGGAGGGCCACATAGTGGGAGCTTCAAGACTGCCTCCTGCTTACACACACACACACACACACACACCCCACCAAGATCATCTCTTCCAAAAACAGGAGGCTCCCCACCAAGGATGGCAGCTGGCACTGACTGAGGTGTGGACATCTGGGGTTCCCCTAGGGTTCCCCTGTAGCCTTTGGCAGCAGGTTGAGGGTCACCCGAGGTGGTGGCCTAGGCCACCAGGTGATGCTGACACATGCTGGGACCCCCAGAACCAGCTGTGGGTCTTGAGCCAGGAATCCTCAGAACCAAGGTCTGCATGACAGACACTCGTCAAGGAGACAAGTGCCTGGGCCCAGCTCAGACTCTGAGAATCGGAAATCTGGGAGGCAACCAGACCCGGGCACCTTGGTATTTAACTGGGGCTCTCCAGGAGATTCTGACATTTGAGAGTCCTCCCTAAGGGCTCCTCTCTGGACCCTGTACAAAACACAGAATCCCTTAAACAAAGAGCAGATGGCTCCAAGCCCTGTCACCAGGAGGCCCAGCTGGGGGCTTTAGAACCGGCTGCAGGCTTTCTCTGCTGTTCCTGCTGGGAGGTTCTTCATTCAATAGAGACCTGTGGCCCTACTAAGTGCCAGCACAATCAGAGAAGGAAGGGCCTGCCCTGGGGGAGCGGACACTAGCAAGGGAGACAGACAGAAGGCCCGTGAGCCCGCCACCATCTCCGTCAGCCCAAACCCAGTAAGAGCTCCTGAGAAAAAGTACCCGGCTTGTTCACTCCCTCAGCGAAACTGTTCCAGGTCTCCAAAGGCCTTTAAAAATAGACCGGCTCAGCCCAGCACCACGGGGCTGGTTCCCAACAAGGCCTTGTTGACTCAACTTCTCCCGAAGTTGCTAGATCTGCCCAGAGAGAGGGGAGTAGACAAAATGACCTCCCCAGGAACCTTCCCATCCGAGTCTACCAACATGAGCTTAGAAACTGGAAAGAGGAAAAGCTTCTCTGGATTTCTCAGGGTGAGTTCTGAGGTCTCTCGAAGGGCATAACTTGGGAGCCAGACAGCCCTGGGTTCAAGTCCTGGCATCGCCTGGTGACGGGGTGCTGTGGGATCTTGGGTCCTGGAACCACTGTGAAGACAACACGTTAGCAAAGCAAGGAGCTTGCTGCGTGATGCGCTCCAAGAGCAGGAACCTGGGCTTCACTCAGCTCACAGGCACCTCCCCTGCTCCCCACCATGACAGAGACACCCTGGAGCACCCAAGCCCACCCCTCCTTTGAAGCACACCGTGTGCTCTGCCCAGAAAGACCCCCCCGGGCAGCCTGCCCGCTGACAGCTATGGGTCACATCCAGACGGAGCCTGCAGGAAGGCCCAGCAAACCTCACAAAACCACAGCCAAACTGGAAAGGACCACCTGCCCAGCTCAGAAAGAGGGTGAGAGGAGTAAGGATGGACTCCTCCAAGCCTCACTCCCTTCGAGGAGCAGCTGCTGGGATGTGAGCGCCGTGCTGCAGAATTCCACTGGAGAAGAGCCAGTACCTCTAGCGGAAGAGCACCCACTCAGGAAAGCCCCCTTCATTCCAAACACACGGGGACCAAGGGGCACGGAGCGGAAGTGTGGGCTCGGGCAGACCTGCAAGCGTGCTCAGAAGATCAACCGAACGGGGTTGGGGGGTGGGGAGCAGAGGTTGTGCAATGCACCACCAGAAGCAGAGCCTCCATCAACGGGTGCAGCTGGTGGTCAGTCTGCCACCTCCAGGGAGGGCGCAGAGCTGCCGGATCCACACAGCTGCCCAGGTACGGGTTCTGAATTCCAACCCAAGCCCAGAATCTCTGCCCCCTTCCCAGTCAGATCCCCCAGGCAGAAGCCCTTCCTCACCCCTCAGCAGTCTTTCTTGAAATCCCCCAAAAGAGACCCTCTGTGGGTCAGGACCCAGCGCCATTAACCCTTGGCGTGCCAGGGGTATCTCCCAGAGGCTTGCAGGGAAGAAGTCTGGGATGGAGAAACTGGAGATGTGAGCGAACTGGAGAGGTGTGGAATTGGACAAGTGGAGAGAGACACACTGGGACAGACGTAGGGACATCTGAGATGGGCAGACCCTCCTCTCATGGGTGCCCCAGATGGTTACAGGATGCGTAGGGCCAGATCACCTAGGGCTGCAGAAACCCACTTCCCAGTCTGGCAAGTAGAGATGGAAGCCAGGAAGGTGAGATCAGGGCCAGAGGAGAGATCAGCCTGGAAGTCCTGCAGCCAAGAGGGCGCCCAGGACCCTTCGCTGCCGCCAGCTCTCTGGCAAGTCTTCCCCCCCGCCACCCAACACCCCCCTAACACACGATCAGGGCCAGGGAGGGGGCGACAGGCCAACCTCGCAGCAGTAGCAGCGGCAGTAGCAGCAGCGGCATCGTGATGCATGAATCACCCGCCCCGCCGCCAGTCGGCTCCGCGCAGCCGGAGCCACCTCGCTAGCGGGCGCCCCCTCCGCGGCCCACCGCCCCTCGCTCGTGCCCATCCCTGCCCTTTTGGACAGCTCTGCTGGGAGGGGGCCGCGAAGGGGCCAGGGCCTGCCCTCCCGTCCCGAGGGTGGCCCCGCGCACGCTGACAGGCGGCAGACGTCCGGGGCGCGCGTGGAGACGGGGTGGGGGGGTGCCCTAGAACAATAGGGCCAGGTGTGAGGCTGGGGGCGCGGCCGCGAGCTTCCGAGGGCCCCGGGGCGTGGGGGGCAGAGCAGGGGACGGCCGAGGGAGCGCGGCTGCCTCGCGGGGAGCTGGCCCCTGGGGGGCGGACACTGGGGGCGCGGAGCGGGCTGGTGCGGGAGAGGGGGCGCGCGTGGGGGGAGGGGCGCGAGGGGGCGGAGGCGGCGCCGGGGGCGCGGCGCGGGGGTCCCGGCGGGCGCACTCACAGTAGGTTTTCCTGGTCAGCTCCTCCACAACTTCAGGCTTCAACTTGCTGTTGGATTTCCCCATCCTCGGCGGCCGCGGCCCCCGCGCCCCGGGCCAGACCCCGTCGGGGCACCCAGCGGGAGCGGCTGGGCCGGGGCGGGGCGCGCGGGGGGCGCCGGCGGGCCGGGCCGGGGCCGCGCCTTTGTCTGCGCCGGGCCGGCGGGGCCGGGGCACGGGGGCACCGTACGGCAGGCCCGGGCCGTCCGGCCGCCGCCCTCTCCGGGCGCCGCGGCGCGGAGCTGCGCTGGGCTGGGCGCCGACGCGGCCGCGCTGTCGCCGCGGTCGTCCCTGGTTACTGAGCTCCGCGGCACATGCTCGCTGCTGCGCTTCGCTCTCGCCGCCGCCCCTGCGCTCCCCGCCTCCCGCCCGCACCGGCGCGCCGGGGGTGGACCCGGAGCCGCCACTCAGCGCCCGGCGCCACCTCCCGCCCCGCACCCGCCCGCCCGGCCGGGCCTGCGCCGGCGGGTCGGCGGCCCCGGGGAGCGCCGAGCGGGGCCGGCGGAGGGGCGTCCCCCCACCCCCGGCTTCATCGGTCCCCGAGCCGGGAGGGCGAGGTCACCCCCCACCCCCGGCACCTCCCTGGCGGCGATCCACGGCGCTCCGGCCCCCGCACCCAACCCCACCCAGGGCGGAGCCGGGCCGGGGAGGGCCCGGAAGATCTGACTTGAATGAGGCCGAGGCTCGGGCCCGGAGACATTCATTCATTCGACACGGATTTGTGGGGTGCTGGGGATGCCGTGGAACAGGACTGGCGCGGTCCCAGCCCTCACGGGGCGAGGGGCGGGAGAGGGGACCACAAGGCTCCGCAAGATAGCACATGTGGTGGCGGGGGGCATCTACTGGCCCGGGGAAGGTGACCTCCAAGCCCGGAGGAAGAGAGGGGGGCAGGGTGGCTGGGAACGTGTTCAAGGCCCCAAAATCCTAGAGGAGGGGAGGCCTGAGCCCCAGGGAGAGAGCCTCTCCGGCACATGCACATCCCGGGGGTATGATGAGCAAGAAGGGCGAGGGCCGGTGGGGACAGGCCTGACCTCTCCCCAAGAAGCTGCTGCTGCTGCTGCTAAGTCGCTTCAGTCGGGCCTCCGCGATTTAACAGGGTCAAATCTGCCCTCTCTGCATCCCTGGACTCAGTGTGGAGGGGCGCTCTGGGCCGGAGCTGAGGCCCAGAGCAGTAGCCAGGGCTCCACCTGCATGGACAGAGGCCACGATTGCCGAGCGGGGAGTAAATGGTGAGGGAGCATCTACAGGGCCTTCCCCGGCCACCTCATCTCCAATGTCAATGTGATGGGATCTCTCCTCTCCCTTCCCCAGCTTCACCTGTTTTTCTCTTTAGCAACTATCACAGATTTCATTAGCAGATTTTTTTCATCATGGTTTGCTGTCCCCTCCGCTAGAGTACCATCCCCACGCCCCTCTGCCCCTGACACGCCCCAGGGAGTCTTGTCTTACCTGTAGTTGTATCTCCAACATCTAGAAGGCCCTGACTTGCAATGGCCATTCAGCCATCCTCTGTGGAGGAGGGAGGGGCTGGCGGAGGAGGGACACCAGTGCTGGGGGCCTGGGGTGGACAGAACGAGGCAGGAAGAGTGGCCTTCCCTTAGACCTGAGGGGATGAGGTGGTGGGCTTGGTCTCTTTTCATCCCCATGTTGGCACAGTGTTCAGACCTCAGGGGATCCGGGAAGCCCAGAGGAACTGAGGAGACAGAGAAATCCCGCTTCCCAGCCCTTCCAGTTGCCTCCTCCTCCCTCCAGATACATCCAGTCCAGCTTTTCCCCTGAAGGCCTTGCCTGGGTCTCTGGCCCAGGAGGACTTGCTGGCCTCCTTGAGTTCATTCTGTCAAGAAAATGGGGAGGGCGTGGGCTCCAAGATCTGGGCCCACAGTTGGAGGCACCTGGGCTA
The DNA here is from genome assembly GCF_023091745.1 of Budorcas taxicolor. NCBI lineage: Eukaryota > Metazoa > Chordata > Mammalia > Artiodactyla > Bovidae > Budorcas > Budorcas taxicolor. Next base: position 159,642,935 of record NC_068920.1, on the reverse strand, counting down.
GACTTGGGAGCAGGATGTCTCAAATGCAAGGACTGGCTCAGAATGGACCCCAGGGAGGGGCTCGGAGCTGACCAGCCCGGCCTGAGTGTCCTGTCTGGGAGGAGGGGCAGCCAATACGGGGACCAAGGCCAGATTAGGACGGCAGTGACAGCTGTAGCAATTAAAGGACTTCCCCTGGTGGTCCAGTGGCTAAGACTCTGCGCTCCTAATGCAGGGGGCTGGGGTTCCATCGCTGGTCAGGGAACTTAATCCCACATGCTGCAACTACGAGCGTGCACGCAGCAACTAAAATTCCCACGTGCTGCAAGTGAGACCTGGTGCAGCCAAATAAATACATAAAAGTAAATGTTAAAAAGATGTCACTTTACTGGGGAAAAAAGTACTCAATTCAGGGGAAACCTGTGGTCCATTTCCTCAGGGACCTCGGGGACCCCCCTCCTCCGCTGCCTGCCCCGCAGTCGTCCCCAAATCACGCTCATAAAGAATGCCATGAAAGGACGTGAACCAGGCACAGAAATGCCTGTAGGAGCAGGGAGGTTCCCGGGGGCTTCCCAGATCCACAAATGGTCACTCAGCAAATATTTACTGAGCACCTATTACGCGCCGGGCCCCACAGGATAGAGACAAAACTCTTCCTATTGGGGAGCACACAGTTAACGAGTACTGCACTGTGCTAAGTCGCTTCAGTCGTGTCTGACCCTTTGCCACCCTATGGACCATAGCCCACCAGGCTCTTCTGTCCTTGGGATTCTCTAGCAAGAATACTGTGGGTTGCCATGCCAGAGAGTGATATAAACATAAAATGCATGAGTGAAATATACAATGTCAGAGGTGAAAACATAGTAAGGCAGAGAAGGGAGATGGTAAGTGCTGGAGCGGGAAGTGGTGGGTGTTCACTAGCAGGGAGGCCTCACTGAGGATGCGCTGTTTGAACAAGAACCTGAAGGAGGGGTTGCCCTGAAGTGGAGCCCAGTCGGCCTCTGGGTGGCCTGGCAGGGGTGCAGCGAGGTGAGGCTTGGAGAGTATAGAAGAGGCAGGAGATGAGGTCAGACTCGGGAATCTGTTGATACTCACCTGGATCCCTGGGCTGCTGAGCACTGATGCCAGGCAGGCAGGGTGAAAACGGGGACCTTTGGGAGGTCACAGTCGTCAATGGGGATGGTGGTGGGTGGGCCCAGAGTGGTGGGGAGGATATGGAGAGAACTGGTTAGACTCGGTTATATTTTGGAGGCAGCGATATTTGGCGAGATAGCCGAATAGATTGAGTGGGGCTGTGAGACAAAGAGAGAAGGGAGTCAAGGCCCAGGCTTGGGATTTGATCTGAGAAGTGGGGAGTGGTCAGGTTTGCAGGTGGGAAGAGCAGGAGTCCGGTTCTGGACGTGAGAGGTATGAGATGCCTGTTTGTTAGTTGCCCAAGCGGAGATGCTGAAGAAGCAAGTGAATCAGGCACCTGGAGTTCATGGGCAGGCCCAGGCTGCAGGGAGTAGCTGAGGCGTCCTGCTGGCAGAGACGCAGGTTAAAGTTCTGTGACAGGATGGTCAGTAAGGGAGCCAGTGTCGTCGGAGGACTGAGCCCCAGGGGCACAGGCTGGGGAGATGGGAGATGTGGGCAGTGAGGCAGGAAGAGCACCAGGAGCCTGGGGTGTCCCACAAGTCACCGGAAAGAGGGAAGAACACGCACTAGGAAGAGAAAGAGAGATACACAGGAGCTGGTCTGGGGCGAGGCTGGGCAGGGTGTTCTGGGTCCTCAGGATGCAGGAACATGCGTGGGGAGGTGCTGGGTCTTGGAGCCAGCCTTCCCCTCTTTCCTAACCTGGATTTGGGCCCAAAGGGTCCCCACCCACACCCAAATGCCTTACCCCAAACCATGCTGGAAGCAGCACTCAGATTCACTCTCTGAGGCCCTGGTTGTTCTCACGAGAGCACTGATTCCAGTTCTTTCTGCCACGGGAATTTCGTGTTTAAGGTGCAGAAAAATGTGTAGCTGGGCTTCAAACCAGGAGTTCATGACCAGATTTCCACCTCAGAGGGTCCTCTCTGCTGCTATGGATTGGAGGGGGCCGATGAGGGACAGAGGCCAGTGAGGAGCCAGGGAATCAGGCCCACTGATTAGATGGGGGTTGGGAGCGAGAGAGGGGAAGGGACCCAATGGATCCCTGGCGGAGGGGGAGCCCGGCAAGGAGCAGGTCATAAACCAATGCATATAAATAAACAAATTAGTTCCATATACCCATGTAGAAAGCAGTCTGAGGGGTATAAGGAGGTGTGTGTCCGGAGAAAGTCCGTTTCATTCCATCAGTCAGGGGGATGCCAGCGAGGGCTGCCCAGGTGCAGCCAGCTGCTAGGAGCGGGGGTATGCTGGAATCTGGCCCAGTGGAGGGGAGTAGAAGGAGGGGAAGGGACCCACTGAACCCCTGGCCTTGAGCAGGCATCCTGAGGCCCAGGTCCAGGCCTGATCATGTTCTTATGCACCATGTGAAAGTGTCATGTAAACGTTACTCGCTGAGTCGTTTCCGACTCTTTGCAACCCCATAGACTCTAGCCTGCCAGGCTCCTCTGTCCATGGGATTCTCCAGGCAAGAATACTGGAGTGGGTTGCCATTTCCTCCTCCAGGGGATCTTCCTGACCCAGGGACTGAACCCAGGTCTCCCGCATTGTAGGTGGATTCTTTACCGTCTGAGCCACCAGGGAAGCCCCACGCACTGTGACTTTTGCAAATCATTTCCCATCTCATAGATGTAGCGGATCTTCTCACGGGAGAATGATTTACAAGCATCAGAAATGCTTTGTACAGGCTCACACAGAGTTAATATCTCTAATCTATTAAGAACTTGCAGGGGCTGCCCTGGTGACTCCGTGCAAACAGTCTTCCTGCCAATGTGGGGGACAGGGTTCAATCCCTGGTCTGGGAAGGTCCCACATGCCACAAAGCAACTAAGCCTGAGCCCCTCAACTACTGAGCCTGTGCTCGAAAGCATGGATACTGCAACGACTGAAGTCCCCCCGCCCTAGAGCCTGTGCTCTGCAATAAGAGAAGCCGCTGCAATGAGAAGCCCGAGCACCTCAACTAGAGAGTGGCCCCCACTCGCCACAACGAGATAAAACCCCTCTGAGCAACAAAGACCCAGCACAGACAAAAAGTAAATAAAATTTAAAAAAAGAACTTTCAGAACTTCCCTGGTGATCCAGAGGCCGAGATTCCAACGCAGGGGGCACAGGTTCAATCTCTGGTCAGGGAAATAAGAGCCCACGTGCTGAGAAGTATGGAGGCCAAAAAAAAAAAAAAGAACTTTCAAGCTAATAAGAAAAAGATGAGCCCTCAAAACCTCCATAGAATTTGGGACTTCATATATATGGAATCTAGAAAGGTAGAATGGATGATTCTACCGTGCAGGGCAGCAAAGGAGACGAGAACATGAAGAGCATAGCTTTGGACACAGTTGGAGGAAAAAAGGGTGGAATGATTTGAGAGAACAGCACTGAAGCATATCCACTACCATATGTTAAATAGGTAGCCAGTGGGAGGTTGATACATGATGCAGGGAGCCCAAAGCCGGTGCTCGGGATGGGGTGGGGACGGAAGAGGGATGGGGTTCAAGAGGGAGGGAATATATGTGTACCCATGGCCGGTTCATGGTGATGTATGGCAAAAAGCATCACAATGTTGTAAAGCAATTATCCTCCAATTAAACAATAATAAAAAATAAAGAAATCAGGGAAAGGGCTCAAAGAGGAAACAGGAGGACAACAAACGCTGTCCCTGACAACTCATCAGAAGCACACAAAACCAAAAAAAAAAAAAAAGGAGTCAATGCCCATAACCCAGTGTTGGCAAAGGAGTGAGAAAGTGGGCATCTGGACACTGCCAGGCAGGGTGTGAGCTGGTACAACCGTTCTGAAGAACATTTTGGCAGTAAACAGCCATATTCTCTGACTCAGCAATTCCACTTCTAGGAAATTATCCGAAGTCAACAATTAGAGCTCTGTACAAGTGTTTAGCTGCAAAGACGCTACTGTAGCGGCATTTCTAACAACAACAACAACAACAAAATGGGAACAATTTACAAATCAAAAAAAACGAGGCATTCATTTATCCATCCCATGGAATCCTGTCCAATACTTAATTCTAGCATGAATGGAAATCTGCTTATGTGAGACAGATCAGTTAACAGCACGAAAAGTTTCACAAATCCTAGGATGATGCCAATTGTGAGACTGAAAAAAACAGTGTTCCTCATTGTAGGTTTGTTTGTGTTTTTTTGGCCATGTCGTGTGACTTGCGGTATCTTAGGTCCCCGACCAGGGAGCCAACCCACATCCCCTGCAGTGGAAGTATGGAGGCTTAACCACTGGACCACCAGGGAAGCCCCTGGGTGTCTTAATTAAGTAGTTTTTAATCATATTTTTTCTCCAAATTTAAAAATATTTGTCAAAAATATATAATCCAGGATCTCCTGCAGAAAAAACAGTCTCAGTGGTGAAAAGGGTCCCCTGGTCCAATGCTTTGCGGGGGCTTCCCATCTAACAGGGCATATTAGCATACTAAAGTCTCTGAGAAGGCCTGCGGGAAAAGACATTTGTTTTATTTCAGCATTTTCATGCTTACTTTTTCCTTACGTCCTTAAGTCCCATGGAATAAAGGACCATGAAGAGCCCACTGTTTTACAAGTTCTGACTCCCATGGGAGAAATGATGTCATGAAGAGGTGAGACAGATGGGTTGCCATTTCCTTCTCCAGGGGATCTTCCCAGCCCAGGAATCGGACCTGGGTCTCCTGCACTGCAGGCAGATTCTTTACCAACTGAGCCATGAGGGAAGCCCACTTAAACTCCTTAAACCTCAGTTTCCATATCTGGAAAGTGGGCATAATAAAAATACCACCCCCCCACAGAATCATTAGGAGAATTATGTGATGTATGGAGATACTTGGCACTCCTTAGTAAAGACTGGCTATTATTTTGTGCGTGAGTCTCTAAGTCGTGTCCGACTCTTTTCGAGCTCATGGACTGTAACCCGCCAGGCTCCTCTGTCCATGGGATTTCTCGGGCAAGAGTACTGGAGTGGGCTCCCATTTCCTCCTCCAGAGGGTCTTCTGACCCAGGGAGTGAGCTTGTGTCTCCTGTGTCACTTGCATTGGCAGGTGGATTCTTTACCACTGAGCCACTTGGGAAGACATTATTATTTTTGATGCGTAATAATATATGTTTTAATAACATTATAATTATTGTTATTGACAAAGGAAACGAGAAATCATTTAATGCCACTATTGGTGGAGAGGACCCTGAACCAAGTGTGAATGCCAGTCGTAGGGTCGGGCCTGGAACCCCTCTGAGCTCGGTCTCCTCACTCCTAAGTTGGGATGGTGGGTCCCTGGGGAGCCCGCTGCCCCTCAGGGCTGCTTATGGGCCTTGCAAGGGGGCTTCCCTGGGGCAGAAAGTGAGGCTGTCTGTCTCAGGAGCAGCTGAATGAGTGGGTCTGTGAACAAGAAGAGGGTGCAGAGCTTACTGGCCTGGGGACAGAGGTCTCCCTCTCCAGTTCTCATGGGTGCCCGGGGAAGTGAGAAAGGAGCTCTTTGCTCCTGCAGTGACTGTTGGCTCCTGCTCTCCATTAACAGGCAGTGTTCTAGTCCTCAGTCTCTGCCCCACGAACTTGGGAGACCTTCTCTGAACCTCACCTGCCCAGGAAAGCTTCCTGTAAGGGTCTCGAGTGAGGTGCTTCTTACAAGTGGGCAGCTAGACACACACTCACACACACACACACTCACACACACACACACTCACGCACACTCCTACTGTCCCACGGTGAGCCTCATGCCCAGGCAAAGGCATGCTCTGCTGGCTGATGCTCCCCGCCCTTGCCAACCACACTGAGGATCGGGATCAGGGGAGGGTCAGAAATCCATGCTTGTCCCCGACCCAGCTGAAGCGAAATGGGCACTTAGGGCGCCTCACGGTAAGGGCAGCCTTGGGGCAGTGCTGGTTCTTCCCTGACATCCCAGATCCCAGAGATGGAAGCCCATTGATGGTAGCAGAACCAGCGATGTCTGTACACACAGAAGCGCTCAAGGAACCAAGGGAACGACCGGAGACCCGGCTGCGGAGGGGCAGGAGCCAGAGTCTCCAGGGTGTGGGAGCTAGCAGCAGAGGCAAGGAAGCCCTGTCTCCAGGCTGGGGTGTCCTCTGGCCTCTTCCTCCCGCTCTGCAGCCCTTTGTGCAAACTCCAGTCCCGAGAGAGACTGTGTGATGGCCACCCGGGGCTTCTGGGGACCACACCGGATGGGGGATGGGCAGGGCAGCTGGTCGGACAGCTGCCCCCACTCCAGGAGGGAGGGGTCTCCCTCCCAAGTAAACTGGATGTGTTTTCCAGAAGAATGGGGTTTGGGTTAGTGGATGATGACCGGGACCCTGCTTCTCAGGGGAATGTTTCAGCCTCTGCAGACAGTATCCTCTGTGCCAGCTGCCCAGCTCAGCCTTCTATTCCCTCCTGCCCCCCAGGCTGAGTCACACAGGCCAGTCCCGGGAGAGGATCTGATGGGCTTGCGTGAGTCAAGTGTTTGCCTGGTCCAATCAGCCCTGGCCAGCGAGGTTAGGTCCCATAGTTCCAGCTTCAGAGGTCCACCTTCCAGGAAGTGGAGCTGGACAGATATCCCGAATGCCAGCGACCACTGTGTTTGAGAATCCTCAAAACTGGGAGCCTCTCTTTGATGCCCCCCAGGTCCAATGTGCCCACCTTGTGGATGGAAGAAAGGCAGACAGAGGCTTGCTTCTCTCTGCGGGGCGGGAGCTGGGTCCTGCGGCTTCTGCTGGGCATGGTGAAGCCTCCAGACCCCAGCGGGCTCTCCGGGGTCAAGCTCGGACATGCTCAGAGCAGGAGTGGGAAGAGGGACAGCTCTCCTGGAGGCACAAACCCTGGAGCCCGTGATCACCCTGGGTGCCAGCGAGCTGCCCACCCCCTGGCTTACCCCCAGCACGTCGGTGAGATGCTTGTTGGTTTCTGAGCCAGGCCCAGCCCCTCCTTGTCGTCGGGAGTGCCAGAGCCAGTGTCAGGAGCCATGACTCCTGTGGGCAGATCCAAGAGACACTTTCTGGGAGAGGGCCTGACAGTCGCTGGGGCCTGGCCCAGCTCTCCCAGGGTCCCAGCCCCCATGCAGCAGTTACCTCTGCGCCAACCCAGCAGCCGCATGAGGGCATCACTGCTTGTGTCTTGGCACTGCTGCCTGGCCGGGGCCCAGTCCAGCAAAAGCTCAGACCACGCTGATGAATGGGGGCGGTGACTCTTCAGCCCCTGATGCCCCTTCGGCCATGATGTCAGATCCATCCATCTCCTTGAGGTTGCCCGTGCACTGAATACAGTAATGCCCAGGCCACTATCCTGGGCTCCAGGCCCACCAAGCTCCTTCCAGTACAGACTTGGACAATTGCTCTCGCTCTCCGGATCTCAGTTTTCCCATCTGTACATTGAGGAGATTCATGGTCCCTTCCGGCTGTGACACTGGGTGGTGAAAGAGTTCCAAGTTGGGGCTCGGTCCTGAAGCATCAGAGCTGACCAGCGTGCAAGCAGGACACCTGGCCATCTCATAGAGTCCTTCAGCGTCTCTTGCATTCAGACTTGAACTTAGTGAAGAGCAAGTCCTGTGGTAACAGTGGCAGCTACCGCTCACTGCGCTGCTGCTGTGTGCCAGGCCATGTGCCAGGTGCTTCCGGAGTGCCAACTCATGGGCCTCAGCAAATCCTGCAGGTTAGGCAGCCAGGCCCAGAGAGGTTGAGGAGCTGGGTCTCAGTCACACAGCTCTGGCCATAGGGATTCAAGTCAAGCTTGTCTGATCCCTGGCCTGTGAGTTCACTATGTGGTACAGAAACATTCTGAAATCTGGGAATTCAACCAGGGGGCTCTGAAACAACTCAGAGCGGCAGGATGGAGTGGGGGGTGGGGGGAGGTTTGAGAGAGAGGGGCCGTAGGTACATCTATGGCCGATTCATGTTGATGCTAGGCAGAAACCAACACAATTATCCTAATTGTGTTGGATAAAAAATAAAAGCAATAAGGATGAGGATAAAATCAACTATCCTTCAATTAAAAATAAGTACATTTAAAAATAAATAAAAATTTTAAAAATCCTGAAATCTGAGTACAAAGACATGTGTGCTCTGCTGAACCCATCTTCTGTAACTGCTTGGCTTTAGGGCCCACCAATGCTGGCAGAAGGCAGGGCATCCACACAATTTGGGACTACCTACTAAGGCATGGTAGGTCATCCCTGTAGCTCAAATGGTAAAGAATCTGCCTGCAATGCAGGAGACCCCGGTTCGACCCCTGGGTTGAGAAGATCCTCTGGAGAAGGGAATGGCAATCCACTCCAGTATTCTTGCTTGGAAAATCCCATGGACAGAGGAGCCTGGGGATTACAAAGAGTCCACCATGACCGAAGCGACTTGGCACGCACGCACGCATTGAGGCATGAATAAGGGAGCACCGCCACCTCTGCAAAGCCTCTTCCTCCAAAACCTCTGGGGGGCCAGGAGGGCTGCATCTGCTTGGCCTCTGACGTTTTGGGGAGGCTGCCTGACATCACCTCTTGGGGTCCAGCAAGCAGCGGACGATCATCAGCTGTGCACCTTGAAAGTCCTCAGTCTCTGCGGCTGCTGGGCCATCACTAACACGTCAATGTGCAGACCATGCGCCCTCTCCCCCGGCCACGTTCCCTCACTGACCGCTGGCTGAGGATGCCTGACCCAGGGCTTTATGCCCAGCACGGGGTCCTTGCCTGCCCTTCGAAGCCCAACCCACTGGGCGGGGCAGGTGGGGGTCATAGGAGGTCTTTGGATTCTGGGAACAGAGAGGCAGAATGCCATACATTAGGAGGTAGGACCAACCACTCTGGGAGGCGGGGGCACAGGGCCGAGAGCTCGGAGGTAGAGCTCTAGAACTGTCTTTTCTGGCTCCCCAGCCCACATCTCTCTGCACCTTCATTTATAAGAGAATGGCCTCTGCTCCCCCTGACTCCCAGCTGCTTCTAGGGCTGACATCCAGCCCGCCCCTGCCAAGCCCCAGTGGGTTAAATATGGGGTGGGGACATCCCTCCTCCCCCCACCTCCACTCCGAGACCACATCCAGCAACATACCCACCCAAGCACCACATCGCTGGCAGCTGGCTGGCTCCCAGGCTGGGGGCGGGAGGGCAGAAAAGACCCGCGGGTCCATGAAAGTGGCCTCTCTCGCCTCCTGCCTAGCCCAGCAGCTGCTGCTTCTTGTGGTTCTCTGCCCATTCTCTCTACTTGAAGGACACCTGCCAACACCCAGCTGATGGCAGGGCCCTGCCAGCGTCAGAGCGCCCCTGGAGCCTGGAGCCTGGGGACACTGAAGGCAGCAAACCAGAGGGAAAGGGAGGTGTCACTTTCAGCTCCTTCCAAATGGGCTGCCGGCTTGGGGGTGACTTGTCTCCAAGGGTGAGGTTTGGCCCTTAGCCTGGAAGACCGTGGAAGTCAGCACAGTCTAAGGGGTGGCAGAGGAGGCCCTGTAAGGACTTGGCCCCTGACTGCCCGTGTGGCCCGAGGTTCTCCCTGGTCTGCCGCGTGGCTGGGTTTCCCGGCATGCCGCTCTGGAAGAGTAAATAAAGGCTTATTAATAATTCTGTCCGAATCACCTGGCACGGCCTCTGGAGGCTCTGTGCTAAGAGTGGCTCATAGGGGCCTGGAGAGACTCGTCATTGGGAGGTAAGACGATTGAAAATCCATGAAGCCACCTGCTAATGGGTTTTATGAGGCCTGGACCAGGCTAAGGTAGGAGTCCCACTACTGAGGGCCACCGATATGCAGGGTGGGCAAAATAGCCTGCATGCGAATTCCAGAAGGGGTAAACGAGCTTCATCTCAAAACCAAGGAAATCAGTTTTAAAGATCAAACCAGTCAATCCTAAAGGAAATCAACCTTGAATATTCATCGGAAGGACTGATGCTGAACCTGAAACTCCAATACTTTGGCCACCTGATGCAGAGTCGACTCACTGGAAAAGACCCTGATGCTGGGAAAGACGGAGGGTGAAAGGAGAAGGGGGAGACAGAGGATGAGATGGTAGGATGGCATCACCAACTCAATGGACATGAGTTTGAACAAGCTCTGGGAGATGGCGAAGGACAGGGAAGCCTGGCATACTTTGGTTCATGGGGTCGCAAAGAGCCAGGCATGACTGACTGAACAACAACGAAACGGGCTAAAGCATAAAGGGAACTTTATTGACCCATGTAACTCAGGAATCCAGCAGGATCTGCCTTCAGGCAAGGCTTGATCCAGGTGTACAGGCTCTGAGAGGATCTGGGTTTCCCCTCTCCATTTCTGGCTCTGCATCCTCAGCACTGGGACCATTGCTGGAAGGTTCTCGAACCTGCTGCAGGTGGCAGTTTAGGCGGCCCACTTGGTGTTTCCATCCTGCTGAAAGTGACCTACTTCCTCCCCTGCCAACCAATCTATGTGGTGGGGTGGGGAGACAAGAGATGTGCTGATCAGTCTAAACCAGTTGAGAGCTTCAAGCCTAGAGCTGGGAGTATGGGGTCAGTCTCACCTACACCACAAGTCTGAGAAACCTGGGGTTCCAGTATGGGATGGAGAAGAGGAGATAAAAGTGTGAGAGGCAGCAGGCAAAGTCCCTCACATCGCTCCTTTGTGCTGTAATTATCAATACACTGATGTGATCCAATACACAGATCTGGGTGCAGTCTGATTATGTTCAGTTCAGTTGCTCAGTCATGTCCGACTCTTTGCGACCCCATGGACTGCAGCACTCTAGGCCTCCCTGTCCATCACCAACTCCCGGAGCTTGCTCAAACTCCTGTCCATCAAGTCGGTGATGCCATCCAACCATCTCATCCTCTCTCTGTCATCCCCTTGTCCTCCCGCCTTCAATCTTTCCCAGCATCAGGGTCTTGCCAGTGAGTCAGTTCTTCACATCAGGTGGCCAAAGTATTGGAGTTTCAGCTTCAGCATCAGTCCTTCCAATGAATATGCAGGACTGATTTGCTTTAGGATGGACTGGTTGTATCACCTTGCTGTCCAAGGGATTCTTTTTAAGTCGTCTTTAATTTCTTTCAGAGCTTCCCTGGTGGCTCAGCTGGTAAAGAATCCACCTGCAATGTGGGAGACCTGGGTTCAGTCCCTGGGTTGGGAAGATCCCCTGGGGAAGAGAACGGCTACCCACTCCAGTGTTCTGGCCCAGAGAATTACACAGACTGTATAGTCCACAGGGTCACAAAGAGTCAGCCATGACCGAGTGGCTGTCACTAATTTCTTTCAAAGCTTTCAGAGTATAAATTTTACACGTCTGTTAAATTTGTCTGTTTTATTGTTTTTGATGCTATTGTAAATGGAAATGTTTTACTTTCATTGTATGGACTGTTCATTCCAAGTGTATAGAAAGAGTTGACCTTTGCATATTGACCTGGCATCGTCCTCGCTCGCTTTCGCATCTCCATGCTTTACACAGCAGGCAGTCATCGTGGCAAAGCCTGCGGGTGGGGCAAGGCTGGAGGCCAGGCCACCAGCCGCAAGGCAGCAGCTGAGGTTGTAATCCAGGTGACAGGTGTGTGGGGCTGGCCTGGCAAAGTGCGGAAAGAGAAATGGGTGGGCTTGAGCCACAGGACTGGGATGGGGTGGGAGCAAAGGAATTGTCAAGGATAAGGTCCATAAGTGAAGTTGCTCAGTCGTGTCTGACTCTTAGCGACCCCGTGGACTGCAGCCTACCAGACTCCTCCGTCCATGGGATTTTCCAGGCAAGAGCACTGGAGTGGGGTGCCACTGTAGGTAACAGGGAATACTCCTCAGCACGCTATAATGGCCTCTATGGGAAAAGAATCTAAAAAAAGAGTGGATATGTGTGTATGTATAACTGATTCACTTTGCTGTACACCTGAAATGAATACAACATTGTAAATCAATGGCTGATAAAATGTTTTTTAAATGAACAACAAAAAAGGGTAAGGCCCTAAGTTTTTGGCCTGGATCACATTTACCAGGGTTAGAGGTAGGTGGCATCGTGGTAGTTTCATTTTGAAAGTGTGGCTTTGAAGTGCCTTTAAGACAAGCGGAAGGAAGGGAATTAATTCCTGGCAGTCTAGTGGCTAGGACTTAGCACTCTTTATGCCAAGTACCTGGGTTCAATCCCTGTCGGGGAACAAAAAAGTTCCATAAGCCACGAGGCAAGCGAGAAACAAACAAAAAAAAGCCACCAGTTCCAGTTCCAGAGGCAGCTGAATAAGCCATTAGTAGCTCAGGGCAGCTCTAGGCTGGAAATAAAATCCCGGGTGTCAGAGAGCGGGAAGACAGCTGGGCAGTGGCAGAGAAGCCAGCACCAAACGGATGGACGCAGGAAGCCAGCTGTGGCCAGGCAGCTGGAGAAGAAAGCTGGGGGTGAAGCCTCCCAGGGGAGGGTCCCACGGTGCCGGAAGCTGCTGAAGTCACAGCAGGTAGTAACCCAGCCTCAAAGACTGCAGGAGACTTCGGCCAATGGAATCCAGACTGCACTGAGGTGGGCGTGCATGCGTGCGTGTGTGCACACGCTCAGTCGCATCTGATTCATTTGTGACCCCACGGACTGTAGCCCACCAGGCTCCCCTGTCCATGGCATTTTCCAAGCAAGACGGGGATGGGTAGCCATTTCCTTCTCCAGGGCATCTTCCTGACCCAGGGATCAAACCCGCGCCTCCTGTATTGGCCGGCAGCTTCTTGAACACTGTGCCTGGGTGGGAAAGAAGACCTAAGAAGCTTGCCCTGTAAGTGGGGGGTGGGGGCTGCTTAGCATGGGGAGACTTAGTTTTTAGTTTATTTCCCTAAGTGTTTGGGGAAAAACTTGAACAAGCTGTACTGCTGGTGGGAAGGGGTTAGTTAAACTGGAAAGGGTGGGAGGGAAGAGGGGAGGAAGTAAGGGCAACGGTGATGTGCTCAGCTCTGCCCCATGCACCCCATCCCCTGCCACTGCTCTCTCATCAGGCAGTGGGAGCCAAACTGCTTATATTCTAGTTTGCAAATACCAGTGTATTAGGTGCATTCAGCCCTTATCGAGCCTGGAAGACTAGAGCCCAAGGCCTGAACGAGACGCCTGCTGCACGCATGATCGAGGACGACTGATGAAGAGATTCAAGCTCAGCTCTGCATGTTCTCATGAGCAGGTCCCTCTGTTTTTATGGTCAGCATCCCTGGCAACTGGGAAGGACTGGTGTAGGGTGCGGTTCCTGCGAGGGGCACGACCCCATAAAATCCAGCCCCCAAACCGTGCAGGCAGCTGCTCCCCATGTGCAGGGCCAGACCAGCATGAGGGCTGGATGGATGTTCAGCAGTGCCCGCTGGGCACGCAGCTCGAGCCGGGGACGGCTCAGGTCTGTGGGTCTGCGGGAAGTCAGTGCTTTCTCACCCCGCTTAGCAGCCACGTTGTTGCACAGCCTGAGGGACTGTGCAGCTCTCCACCTGCTGACCTGACGGATTCCGGGGAAGGGCAGGGTATCCAGAGGCGGCGGCTGCCACAGGGAAGCAGCCCACGTGGGCACCAGGAGGACTCCACGGGCTCCTGGGGGTGCTGGGCTGTTCTTGGCCAGCGGATCTGGGTCAGCCCTGTTTGACCAGCTCATTAGAGAAACCAGAAGGCAGCTCAGACCCACTGGCACGGGCCTTCCTGGCCCTGAGTGGCACCCCGAGATAGAGGATCCAGGTAGTGTCTTCTGCAGCCTGTGAAGCTCATGTGTAGTCAACTCAGATGCCTGTGATTCTAATTGGGGAGGAGGAAGCCTCCTTGTTCCAATGGAGGGGAGTGGTTCAGCTGGCACCCCAGCCCCTGCCTGTACCCTCCTCACCCAATTACCACTGCAACCCTGCCAGGTGGGCCCAGAGAGGATGCCAGCTCACTGCTGTGGGTCCAGAAGTCTGCATGGGTGGGCACTCAACACACCCCATGAACTCCTGGGGCAGGTCTCAACCAGGGAGCTGGGCTCTCAAGGTGTGACCTGGCACAGCTGAGGTGGCACTGCCTGGGAGCTTGTTAGCAATGCAGCCTCTCAGGCCTGGAGACCTACTGAATCACAAGCCCCGGGCCCTCCGGGGCACTCACGCTTGCTCGGGTCTGAGACGCACTGGGTGAGACAGTCCCTGGGTCCTTCCCGCACCTTCCCTCAGCTGTCCCCTTCCTGCCTCAGCACCTCAAGCTCTTGACAGCCTCACCTGACTCCTGAGCCGTCCACTCTCAGAATGCCCTGTCCCCTCTCCTCAGGCTTCATTCCACAGATACCCCTAATAACCCAAGACCTGGGCAGAGTCAGGAAGGGGCTGCGGGTGAGGCATGGCCGGTAACTGGAAAATCTGGGCCAGAGGACAAGGACCCGAGGCCTTCATTCCGAGCTTCTGTGAGACAGTGAACAGAGGGTCATTCGAACGTTCCTGTCAGCACAGCAGCAGTGCCTGAGGCCCGTGACTCTACCTCCATCACCCCAAGGCTGGAGTCAGGAGACCCAGGTTCTCCTCTCGGCTCCGACACTCAGCAGGTGGGTGAGGTGGAGGGTGGACACAACCACGTCCAGGCCCCCATTTTTGCAGCTTTACAGCCAGGAATCTGAATGGACAAGTCATAGACGTCTCCTGCATGGAGGAAGCCATACACCGAAGCTGGATCCCACGCACGCAACCTTCCAGAATAGACCAGACAATGGCATAGACATCAGAGCAGCGTCTGTGGCAGCTGTGCAGAGGGGGTGGTGTGGACCGAGAAGGGGCACAGGGGACTTTATGGGGTCATGGAAATGTTCCATCTCAGTTAAAGGAGAGGCTGGAGCTGTTCATACACACGTTAAAACTCTTCCAACTGTATGTCTGAAAGGTAAATTTTACTGTAAGTTAAACCTCCATTTAAAACATTTCCAGTAAAATAAGGGGTTTGGGATTAGATGACTTCCTCTGATTTTTCTTTTTTAAAAAAATTTTTTTATTTGGGGCTGTACTGGGTCATTACTGCTGTGTGCGAGCTTTTTCTAGCTGTGGCAAGTGGAGGCTACTCTTCATTGCTGTACAGGGCTTCTCAATGCAGTGGCTTCTCTTGCTGCCGAGCGCCGGCTCTAGGTGTGCGGGCTTCAGTAATTGCAGCTCGAGGGCTCCAGAGTGCAGGCTCAGTACTTACGGCCCCTGGGCTTAGTCACCCGAGGCACGTGGAATCTTCCCAGACTAGGGATGGAACCTGTGTCCCCTGCCACTGGCAGGCGGATTCTTAACCACTGGACCACCAGGGCAGTCTGGATTGTTTGGATTCTGACGTGGGATAACCAGCCTCGAAACGGGGCAGACCTACGCCTGTCGAGGTGTGGGCTTTGCCCCAGGTCTCCACCGTCAGAGCCCGTCCAGGGGCAGCAGTGCGCAGGACCTGGCTCAGAAGGCACCCCGACCCCTGTGCAGGCAGGACCCTCGTCAATTACAGCTGCTCTTCCATCTGTTCTAAGACACGGCCTCTGGAGTTGCAGCCATGTCTGTGTTGCGGTAGCAGCTGCACAGATCTGCTAAGACACAGTAACTTCTCTAGCAGGTGTCACTATTGTCAGCAGGAGTGAGTGGGAGGCATTCACTAATTTAATGAACAAAAAATCACAAAGAAAAAAATGATAAGAGGGAAGTGGAGAGACAGCAGTCAGGAGTTGGCGACTTGCTCAGATCACAAACAT
The DNA here is from genome assembly GCF_023091745.1 of Budorcas taxicolor. Classification (NCBI taxonomy): domain Eukaryota; kingdom Metazoa; phylum Chordata; class Mammalia; order Artiodactyla; family Bovidae; genus Budorcas; species Budorcas taxicolor. The sequence continues at coordinate 159,627,253 of NC_068920.1, read as the reverse complement.
ACATTTCCGCCATAGAATCTTTATTTTACATGTTTGCGTCACAGCAAGAGAATCCACCCTCTACATCACCCTGATCGGAACCCCCACCTGTTATATGTTTACATAAATACTCTTCAATAATCATCAGCGTTTAAAAAAGAAAAAAAAATACTGACAACTCCCTCTGCATCCCAAACTAACCTGGAAAGCAAAGAATATTTACAGACATTTTCTCCCCCAAATGAAACTTATTTTCTGGATTGGATGTGTCTGAGTTCTTTTGAGGTCACATGACCAGGTAAATCCAATTTTACGATCTGCAGAAGCTGCTTAAGGCGTCAAGAAACCCCCTTGTGCAGACAGGATTTTTGGATCCTTTTGTAATGAGTGTCTTATTAAATACTAAGAAGGCTGACAGCTGGCTCCCTGACTGATAGGCCTGCCCACCACCAAACCTCAGACCCTGCCTCGAGACAAGCTTGCTGTCTTGGGAGTGAGCTAAGTTCTCTGTCTGACCTTGACCTGTACTGACTTCATCAGGGACCCCCTTCCCAAACAGCCGGAAGCCCAAAGGTCCCTGGTGTGACAACAAGCCAATCTTGGCTCCGGCACCTCCCTGTCCCTCCCCTGGCTTCGTTCTTCACACAGCCCCGCAGGGGAGGTGCGTGTCCATGTCCCAGAAACACTATCTGTCAGGCACACACCGTGCAGAGTGGGCGGGTGCATCGCCAGGTGAGAGGAGAGGCCCCGGGGGAAGCTGGAGAGTGTCCAGCTTGCCAATCAATAACTGCATTCCAGGTGGAGGTGACAAGGACTAGCATCAACTCAGGTGACGCTCTTAAGACCTCCTACCTGAAAACACCGGGAGAAAAGTGGAGTAAAGGAACAGATCTTCTAGGAAGTCTGGTGTGGTTTGTTTCTGATATACCAAGAGGTATCAAGACAAAATCTAATTTAACTTCTTCAGTGGGAAAACCATTAATTTACTGAATTCTTAAGAAGAAGAAGAAGAAAAACCCGCAGGCCACAGCACCCTGGACTCAGCCAATTCTGAATCTGCTCAAGGTTGGGGTTGGTCAGGGAAGCAAGGGTGAGGTGTGGAGTGTGGGGCAGGAGGAGGGGTGGGCGAGGACCCGGCTCCTCTGAAGTTCAGCTGCTGGGCAGCAGGAAGCACCAATGGCCCCAGTGCTCTGCAGGGTGTGTGGGGTAGCCTGTCTCAGGCCCCGGGAGACGGCCAGAGCCACTCACAGTGGAAACCAGCATCTGTGACACCACTCCTTGGTCGGTGAGGACTAAAACAAGACATCCGTTTCCATGTGGGAGCAGAACATCACACACGGTCGAAAGCGATCATACGTGCTCGGGATAAAATTCTCCTGAGCTTGGAAAATACATCCTTCTCACAGCTGCTGGCAGAAAATGATGCAATGCACCAAGGGCTTCAGCCTGTGTTCCCAGGCTGAGCCCACGTGGACCTGATGGGCCTGGGCCAAAAGGAGGGGAGAGCGAGGGGAGAGGGAGAGGGATGTGGGTCGCGGGGAGGCCACAACGAGGAGCAGACCCCTTGCCCTGACAGCCCCACGGAGCCGCATCATGAAGAGACTGCGTGCTGCCTTCGCTGGCTGGATATGTCCAAGGGGGGGCGGAACCCTGTAAACTTTACTCTAGAGTGGTTTCTGGAAAGGAAACTGGGCTCAGGCTATGATCTGAGAAACCATCTTTTACACTAGAGCAAGCTTCTGCTTGCAAGAGAATGGCCCCAGGTGTGTTCAGCGGACGCGCCGCGGCTAAAATGTTACAGCGCCGAGGGACAGAGAAATGGGCTAATGGAGTCTCTGGCCACTGTTAAGAGTCAGGATTAAGAGATCAACGATTTCAAAAAATAAAAAAGGGAGAGATCAGTGATTGTTCTTACTGTCCAAAAAGTGATTTTCTGGCAAAACACACACTTTATTAAAGGGAAACAGACCCTTTACCTCCTAAAATCTGGCAGCCAGTGGCACTTCTGGTCCACGGCCGGCTTCTCAGAGGAGGCAAGGGTGTCTCTCACAGGCAGATTCGGGGAGCAGGGGCAGAAAGCGAAGCTATAAATACCACTGATCACTCCTGACACGCACAATCCTCTCTGCCCGATCCTCCAACACTAAGAGGGAGGGTTTAACCACTCCGACAGCGCCCAGCACGAGCCGCGCAGGCTCTGACCGTCAGGCCGCAGTGAGCGGCTGTCAGCTGGGGAGAAGGCCTGGCGTTGGACCCCAACCCCGCATCCTCACTCCAGGGTGAGGGCTGAGCGCTGCTCACAGCCATCCAAGCGACAGAGGGACAACCACGTGTTTATGGAACAGGATGAAGAGCTTAAGCAATTTTGGAAACGCGGGCACTACCACCGCCTGGTCTTGGACTGGGGCTTTGATTTTCCTTCCTCATTGGCCTGACTTCAAACCTTCTTGCCAGTTACAACACAGGAGGCGGGCAGACGACCCACTTGTTAGGAAGGCTGCGGCCTGACTCTCACTTCGGATCCACTACCCTCTCTCACCTGTACCGTCCTGCTCCTGAAGGGCCAGGACCGTACACTGCAGCCAACTCAGCCCTTCCGTGGGCCTAGAGGCGCCCAGAGCGGGGGACACGGGGGTTTGAAGATGGTCCAGCCTGGGGGCTCCTGCCCTCCTGTGGCTGCGGGGGGCCAGGGCCTGCCCACACGCGCGCCCTCGTCTGCACGCACTGCCGTCCCTGTCTCCAGGCCAGGAACTGAAGACACCTTCAGGGCGGCAGGGGTGGGGGGCTGGGGAGAGGTGGGGGTGTCCCTCAAACCTTTGGTTCCTTCCAAGAAGCCTACGGCCTCGTCAATGACAGCGGCTCGCAGGACAAACAGCAAACACGTCCTTCGGAGGGGAGCACCGGAGCGGGTTTGGGCCGCGGCAGGAGACACGTTCCTGAGGTGTGGGGATGGCGTCTACACATAGGAAGACAGGAGTCTGGAAAAATGCCCCCGTTCTCCGGGCCGCTTCCTTCTCCTGTCGCACGGCTCCGAGTTAACTCAAAAAGAAAAGTCCCTTAGATAATACTCAGCGCATATTTCCTGTGGAAAGGTGAAGGGCAGGGTCAGGCCAGCCTGCTCGCTCCTCTCCACACTGGGCCGGGACCGAGCCCCGTGGAGGTCGTGCCGGGAGAGCACGGGGGGATATCAAAGAGCGCACAAGGGACGCGTGCGTCCGCATGGTCAGCTGGGAACGGTCAGGGGCACAGGGAAGGGAAAACCACTGTCTTCTCAGTAGAGACTCTTCAGGTTCCTAAACCAGGGATGCTGAGCGGCACCCCTAAATCTTGTGGCTTCTCATCAGCCCCTCCAGGCCAGTGGTCCAAGAAGCACCCCCAGCCGCCGTCACCGTCTGGCACTCAGGAAGTGAGGGAGGGCTCAGGCTTCTGACACACACGCGGGCGCTGGGAGCCACCTGCATGGCCAGCACCCCATGTGCCCGACACGGTGTCTCAGTCCCCGTCTTGGGCCCCGGCAGCCAGAGCCTTAGCAGGAGGTGACCGGCAAGCCCTGATATGCCCCGGGTCACGGCGGACCTTCTGGGCTCGCCCCATTATCCAAAGACCTCAGCTCCCAACGGAGCAGCAGTGCCATCCCCACCCATGCTCAGCTCCACGCTCTGCGAGTTTGGAAGAGAACCTCACTGAGATTCCTGAAAGGGGTTCCCCATCCCCAGACCCCGAGAGTAGAACCACTCATCACACCCTTCTTCTTCACACGCGTGCTCCTGGAACACAGGGACCAGGTCCGCGCCGCTCCTCCGTTCGCGAGTCCTGCCCGGCTCACAGGGAAAGCTTGCTTGGACTGAAGGGTTTGCTTTAACAGGACCCCTCCTGCCCCAAGCTGCTCCTGAAGGAAAGTCCTTCCCATTCCCCCGCTTCTGATCACACAGGGCAGGGGCAGCTGTGAGAGGAGCGGGCAGAGCCGCCAGAGACGGCGCTGCCCTGAGCTGTTGGGGAAGCCAGGAAAATCCCAGCAGAGGCGGCTTTTCGAGCTTAAGAACACAGTTCTGTCCATCCATCAGGCAGGAAACCGTTTGCCACGAGCAGGGCCCTGACAGACGGTGACACCGCGGCCCTCAGACAACCGCTGCCCCTGGTCACTTTCAGAATTCAGGACGAAGGTCTGGGGCGACACTCAGGGCCAGGAACCCCAGGGCAGGCTCCTCATGCTACACTGAGTCTCGATTTTCTTTGTAAAATAACCTCATCTGTTTTCTCCCTGAAGATGCAGTGACACTTGCCCCCTGCCCCCACCCCGGCCTTCTCTGTGAGTCCCTGAGCCCCCTCTCGACAGCAGCTCACAGCCTGAAGACCCTTCCCGGGCCGGCGGGGTCCCCCATCTGCCAGCACTCCCTGCTACACACTGGGTCACAACTGCATCTCCCTGAAGAGCTCCCCAATTAAAAAGCGGAAATAGAAATTAAAAACAAAGGCTTCCTTTCCCTGCCTCCTCTTACACTCCCTCCCCGCCACTCCCACCTGAAGGAGAATGCGAGCTGCCTGTCACCAGCGCGCACCAGGTGTCCAGAAAAGAGTGAGAAGTTGGGTCTCCGTGGCGCTTGGCTCCAGCCGCGAGCTCTGCGGTGTCGCCGTCGCGAGGGGCCGACGCTCCCGCTGACCAACCGGACTGCGAATAAATTAGAAGTCTCTGCCCTCGCCCCTCCGAGCCGCTCCGTCACGCGCTGCCTTCCCAGTCGCCCTGCGGCTCCACCGAGCCGTTGGTCACCTTCTTGACTTTCTTCATATTCTCCATCACCCCTGACGTCGTCACTCTGAGTGAGGGAAAAAAACACCAACGAGGGAAACCTCAGTCTTTGAGTAAAAGGCTGCGCTCACTGCAGCCCAGCACCACCCAGGGCTATGGGGTGTTGGCTCTGAAGTAGGACAGACCCGGGTTCAAATCCTGGCCTGCTTGACGCGAGCTGAGCCGTGTGAGCGCGCCTGGTCACGTGACCCTCCCCCGTGTGCTGCAGGATACACACATCCTGACTTCCCAGAACTGTCACGACGGGCAGCCAGGTGCTCCGCCGTGCTGAGTCACGGCGTGTCAGCTGTTAGCACAACCAACGTTCATCTCTCTCTTCCTGTCACAAAGTTCTATGTTTTATATATATATATATAAAACTAGTCACAATTATGACATCATTATCTGTGTCATAACTAACATTCTGGGGGGGAAAAAAAAACTAATCAGCTGTAGACACTTTATACTAAACAGCCACCGTGGCTCACCTCTGAGACCTGGGACAGAACCACGGGTTTTGAGAACCTTCTGGGCCCAAAGACTCTTTGACCGTTACAGAGACCGGGAGTGAATCACATCATCCCTTGAGGAGGTGGGGTCCAGGAGAGGACAGCCTCCTGCCTCACAAACTGGGAGCCAGACAGAGCCTGAGGCTCTCCGTGTTCACGGCTCCACCTCAGGGAACACTGAGCGGACACGAGCTCCCCCTGGTCGGCGGAGCCCGGGGGACTTCTGGGCGCTGCAGCGACGCTGTACACCTCTATGCCGGCAGTACACGTCTGTCCAAACCCGCAGAGTGCGCAACACCAAGAGCGGCCCCTACTGTAAACTACGGGCTGGGGTTACGATGGTGAGTCAGCGCAGGTTCATCAGTTGTAAGGAACGGGCCCTGTGGAGTGGATGCTGCCGATGGAGGAAGCTACGCACGTGTGGGGTGGGAGGCACATGGAGGGAATATCTGCATCCTCTGTTCAATTCTGTTCAGTGTTATGAAGCTAAAAACGTTCTACAAAAGAGCCTTAAAAACAAACACCCCGGCCCAGCATCTCCGAAGTACTCTAAGAAACATGAGGCACCTCTGTCCCCCATCGTGGACCAAGAGGAATTTCCTAATCAGTGAAGTAAAATTCAACCAGCCAACCCAGCACACTCTCTCCAAGGACCCTTCCTATGCACCCTCAACTCCAAGGTCCCGTTACCTACAAATGGCAACTCAGTGGCTCCACACGTGACACAGCTAGCGTCTGTCCAGCTGGATCATACAGTGGAGAAAAGACCTCATACAGAGTGAGAAAAGAAGGTTCTCCTTTCTTTTCTGTTGTCATGTTGCTGCCTTCAGGGTCATGCAGTCCTCCCCAGGGCTGGGCTTTTCTTCTGGGTTATCTGTACTTCTGGTAAAGCCAAGACCGGGAGGCGGTTCCTGCGGGAACCGAGGGATTCCTGCAGAGGCTGTTGGTGAGTGTCAAGTGTTGGTTCTGTGGCTGCCACACCATGTTAAGAAGGCAGAGCTCAACACGTGTGGATGCTGAGGGCAGGGGCACCAGGCATCACAACCCAGGGATGGCTCAGACAGCAGGCTTGGGACAGCCTTTGCTTCCTTGCTTTCCCTAAGGAAATACTCCTCGCCACATGGTGGCCCAACTGAGAAAACCATGTTTCCTCCATCATGACAGGCCTGGAGTGAGGACAGAGAGCGATAAAGCTGGAACTGGTGCTCTCAGGGGGCCCAGTGCCCAGCAGAACGGACAGTCTTTCAGATGGACATGCAGAGCCACCCCAGACATACAGGATGGGAGTGCCAGGACGCAGGCCTGATGACGGCTCAGGATGAGGAACCACCTCTACCGGGGTGGGGTGGGGGATGGGGGATGCTCTGAAGCCTGTATTGAAAGAGGAGGAGCAACAGCAAGATGCAGGTGGAGGGAGGAGGGCAGGGGAGTTTCTGAAAAGAAACCCAGCAGGAAGAGGCGTTCTGTAAAATGTGGTCCCGAACAAGTTACAGCAAAAAACAAATGTATACTTAGCTCTCGGCTTCCCAGGTGGTGCTAGTGGTATAGAACCCGCCTGCCAACACAAGAGATATGAGAGACGCGGGTGCGATCCCTGGGTCAGAAAGATTCCCTGCAGGAAGGCATGGCAACCCACTGCAGTACTCTTATCTGGAGACCCCCGGACAGACGAGCCTGGCAGACTGCAGTCCACAGGGCTTGCAAAGAGTCAGACACGGCTGAGCGACGAAGCACCCACGCATGCTCCACTCCAGATGGGCCCTCACTTGCGCCTTTTCAGCCAGCGGTCCCAGCTCGGATTCTGTTACTTCTGGAAAAGGCATATCTGGTGATCCCCCTGCGCTCCCCTCCACTTTCTCTAACAGGGGTTTCTTCCTCTGCACAACAGGAAGCTGGTGTTTGGGGCCCAGAAGCAGGCTCTGCTTCCAATTACTATTTCCGCAGAGGAGCTGAGCGCATCCCATGCTGCCCGACCTGCCCGCCAGCCCAGCGGAGCCTGCCGTGGGTCAAGGCTCAGCCTCTGAACTGGGAAGAGAGAAAAGGCCGCCTGTGCTAGAGGCCACACACTTCAAAGGGTGGACAGCGAGGGAGGAACTCAGCCACAGGCGCGTTATCAAACACAGCTGCTGACCTGGCCCATCAGAGTTCATCGGTTTACAAGCAAATATTCTCAATCACTATTCACTTCTCTAGAAAATGACTGCCCCTTCCCGGAAAACAGGACCCTACAGTCACTTAGCCTGTGACTCAGAAAAGCTCTTTTTACAGCTCAGATATAGGTCAAGTCACTGTGCTAGCTGTGAAAAGCCATCAAGTTATCTGACGACGAAGGACGTGCGAGGATCATTAGCGGACTTAAAGATGACTTGGATGATTACACTGTCAAACCTGAGCTTCCACCGGCAGGCCCAATGGGAAGTGGAACTATCCATCCCCAATAGTTCTCAACAGGCCAAGGATATCCCCAAGTTCTTGCTGCTAAGTTGCTGGCAGCAGGCTCCAAGAATGCCTCAGAGGATGGCAAGTTCTACTTCCCCTGAAGACTAAGTGATGCTTGGCAGATACTGGACCTCAACCTGAATACAAAAGCCTGGGGCCTGAGTGTCCATCTCTTGCACCTAAACATAGAGGGACCACCTCTGAAGCAATAATCTGCAGAGAGCAGCTGCTCCCGTTCACACCACGCTGCTCTCAGTGAGGTAGGGGCGAGGGAGAGAAGGGAAGAAAGGAGATTCTTACACAGATTCCATTTCCAAGTCATCTTCTTCCTGAGAAAGTTGTAGATAGGGGTTGTCTGAAGCTGGACGGAACTTATACCCCGTGAGAACAAAGAACACCAGCGTGGCCATTTCATCCAGGAGCTGCGAATTTTAAAACCATCCCCAAGTAAAGGGATTAGAATACTTTTCTTCAGAAAGCAGTGGAACCAAACAGTCTCCCCTGCCCCCAGTAACCCACCGCTGACTGATCAGTCACTCAAACGCCAAAGCTGACCGTTGGGGACCATGTTCCTTAGGAGGACTTGCTGAAGCCTTCTGCCTAGAGAGGGCTTCCCTGTGGCTCAGCTGGTAAAGAATCCACCTGCCATGTGGGAGATTCAATCCCTACAGGTTCAATCCCTGGACTGGGAAGATCCCTTGGAGAAGGGAAAGGCTACCCACTCCAGTATTCTGTCCTAGAGAATTCCACTGACTGTATAGTTCATGGGGTCGCAAAGAGTTGGACATGACTGAGCGACTTTCACTTCTTCCCAGAGAGGACATTTGAGAGTCCTTGCTTTAAGTCTTCACTGGCATCTCTGAAGAGCTCATTATATACATACATTTCCCTACAATGTCCAAAGCACCAAGTGAGAGCTTCCAAAAAATAGTCTCTAAATCATTTGGTGACTAACCAGTAGTTAAACTAGCTCTAATATACTGCAAAGATAACTTTATTATTGAAATAATAACAACAATGGACAAGAAGGCGGGAGGTCTGGATTCTAAGCTATTCTAAGCCCTATTACTGAAGGATACGGCCCCATTTCATTGAGGTTTGAATTATACTGGGCAAGGCTTTCTCTGCCTGGGGTTTTTTTCTCTTCAAGGACTTTTAAAATTGAAAACTAAATCAATTCCAGATTTCTCATGTAATCCAGCAGCTTTCCTGGACAAACACATCTTAACTATACACGAGAAGAGACAGACGGTCTTAGTGGCCACTGCCAAATAAATCTGGAACCATCTCAAGTTACTCCGAGACTTCCTGCTCAGACACAAGTTCCCTGGCACTGTCCCCTGAGCAGCATACCTGGTAGAGCCACTTCCACTGGAACGGAACAGCGAGTTTGAGGAGAAATGCAATAATCCTGGTGAAGTATATGTAACATACGATCTAATGAGGAACAGAGAGGCAAGAACAAAGTCAATGCAGAAATCACAGCACTACTTTCTTCCAACAGTCTGCTAAGGGGAAAGCAGTTACCTGAAGAAAATTATTTGACACTTACAGTGCTAATTAATAAATCAGCAGAGAGAAACTCTCCACTACTTGAGAGGATTTCCTCTTTTTCTCTAGGGGACTAAGATATTGATTGATAACAGTCCCTCCCATGGACAGGATATTTTGCTCTTAACTCCTGAGCAACCTCCTTCTCACCAAATTCTCATACATTTTTGGTGGTAGTGTTGTTGAGTTGCTAAGTCATGTCCAACTCTTTGTGACCCCGTGGACTGCAGCATGCTCAGCTTCCCTTCACTATCTCCCGGAGTTTGCTCAAACCTATGTTCACTGAGTTGGTGATGCTATCCAACCATTTCATCCTCTGTGGCCCCTTCTCCTCCTGCCCTCAATCTTTCCCAGCATCAGGGTCTTTTCCAATGAGTCAGCTCTTCGCATCAGGTGGCCAAAGTATTGGAGCTTCAGCATCCTTCCTTGCAGTGAATATTCAGGGTTGATTTCCTATAGGATTGACGGGTTTGATCTCCTTGCAGTCCAAGTGACTCTCTCAAGAGTCTTCTCCAGCACCACAATTCAAAAGCATCAATTCTTCGGTGCTCAGTCTTCTTTATGATCCAACTCTCACATCCATAGATGACTACTGGAAAAACCACAGCTTTGATGGACCTTAGTCAACAAAGTGATGTCTCTGCTTTTTAATAAGCTATCTAGGTGTGTCAAATTTCCTTTCAAGGAATAAGCATCTTTTAATTTCATGGTTGTAGTCACTGTCTGCAGTGACTTTGGAGCCCAAGAAAATAAAATTCTCATATATAACCCGCTGATTTCCAGCCCTAAAGGGTAACAGTATTTTAGTCCCAGGCTTTGAGAAATGTTTTCCAGCAATAACAGCAAAATAAAACCATACAGGGAAAACACTGGTTTTTAGTCTCTTCAGGAGATCCTGTGAATGTTAGAGGTCTACAGTCAGAGGAAGGACCAGTCATCCTAAGTGCCCTAGTAAGGAAGGGCATGACAAGGATTCAACATGCGGACCCACGGGGAGCGAACACCTTGCTGGGCTGTGCCCAGGGCAGACAGGCTTACGGGGAAGGGACTGTGCAGAGTGATGGTCAGTGCCAAAACCACAGACGAAAACGACTCTGAAGCTTTTGTCTGGGCATAGGGGAGCAAAATTCTAGGAGACCCACAGCTTACACATTCCAGGAATCTATGAGCCTAATACTTTACAGCAAGTTCTCCTTCTGCTGGTACGCTTATGTGGACTTTTCGTGTTCATTTCAGTCATGTTTTTAGACATGATCCCAATTTTGTAAGCCAATTTTTTAAAAAAGTTAAAGGAACAGCTATGCATGGCGTTTGCCTAGAAAAGAATCTAGAGAAATAATGACTGAACTGTTAACCGTTAATACCTGGAGGAGGAGTAAGAAAAGGGAAGGAGCAGAAGGTTCAGGGTCATAAATGGCTTTCGCTGTGTTCCTATCATCCCGCATTTAAAAGATATCAAGCGTGTGTTACTTTTCTGAGTGTGGAAAGCCAGGTTCAGAACTAAAGCCTAGTAGTGAGTGCTCAGACACTTAATTCCCCATGTCTACAGCCACCACTTGGTTTTGTTCAATGAAATCCCCACAGCTCCCAGGAGCTAGTTCATCAGCTCTATTCCTCGAATTGACCTTATTCACAGACTTAGGAACTTTTTACTCACCAAGACGTAGTAATGTCTGAAAAGTTTCAGCTTCGCCAAGTTAATAGCAGCTGCGAAGAAGAAGACAACACCATGAGAGGCTGCTGCTGTTCTCATTTTTAAAGCTCGTCACCAGCAAGCACACTTGCGGTCCCGGGGCTGAGGCTAATGCAGATGGGGGGCTCCACCTGGGGGCACCTCTGTGTTTCTAGACATGAAGCCTGCCAGGGTCTCCCCCTATCTCCAAGCAGGATCTGGGAATCGTGGGGGCAGCAGGCTGGCGCCCCCAGCTCCAGCAAAACAGCGCTCCTCCCCGTCCTGGGTTCAGAAGCTTTAAATGGCCTTCCTGGGAGGATAGTGACACCACAGAAATTAGCAGACACTATAAATCCCAACTCTTCCAACCCGCAAAGCCATCATTAAACATTTCAGCTCTGCCACTGCGGCTACAGAGCTGCAACTCCACTAGGGATGGCCTCAGGGGACTCTCCAGCTAACTGAGGGTGTAAATCCAATTAACCCATGAGTGTGTATTGCGAATTTCACTTAGGTTTTCACTGTGTCTTATAACAAAGCCCTTTAAAAACGACCTCTCCAGCTTTGTCCTACCTCCAAGAGTGCTCAAGGTCAGGGAGCCAGGAACAGCTAACTTCCTGCCACCACCAACGGCCATGAAATATTGATGACCACAGAGGGTAGCCTGGCTCCCTCTCCGATTAGCGAGCCTTTCATTCATCATCAACCTTCCGGCAGGAGGCAAATTAATTTTGCTTAACAGCATTTAATTACTGGTTCCCTTTAGGAATGGAACTGTGGATGGTGACGGATTGACTTCCCCTGTCTCCCTCCTCCGGCTCGTGATTAGTGGGGGGCGAGGGGGGGGGGGGGGCAGTTGAGCCTAGGTTCCCAAAGAGATTCCTGAAATCCTAAATTAACCTTCAAGGTGATCACCAACCAACAGTATCCGTTAAGAACCTGCTCTGAGAAACCGAGTGGGCAGATGAGGTTCAGACCTGGGCAATTCTAACGCCCCAAAGTGAGAGGCTCTGACACCCGTGTCTGCAGCGCGATGGACTCACGCACTCATGTAGCATCTGAAGGAGCTAAATGAAGCAGGCAGATAAGCCAGAGCTTTCTTATCGAGCAATCCCTCTGGTGGTCCTGCTGTTATTAAGTCTCTCTGGTTCTCTGTCCTTTTTCATCTATGCTGACTCTGGGCCGGGCCCCGGGATGCAGCGGTGACCGTGGAGCCTGCCCCAGGGGCAGTGGCTTCCGTCCTCAGGGAAGGAGAGGCGCTGGATCAGGGCCGCCCCCCTCACCACGCCCGGCCCACAGAGACCCCGGCAGTGTGGGGTGGGGTCAGGGACTCCCCCTCCACCCCCACGCCCGCCTGCAGGACAGGAGAAGTTTCACTGAGGACAAGATGTTGAAACCAAGAAGTGACAAATGACTTCTGTGTCACCAGATTGAAAACTGCACGCTTGTGTGAAGCAGTGTTCCTCCTGCGCATGCGCGCGACCCTGTTCACGCCGGGGCGGTCAAGAGCCGGCCAGCTCGTGCTGCTCTCTGCCCCACTAACCCAGGTGGCCTGAGACCCGGGGCCCTTCCACAGAAGCAAATCGCTCCTACATTTGGACGTTTAATCCGCTTCATTGTGAGTAACTGAGAAAGAATGGCACCAACAATCGGACCATTTAAATGATGAAAATGCTTTAGAAGTCTCTTCTCAATTTTGCTTGGTGAAATAGATCCTGGCAAATGAAACTCCTGCCTTTGCTTCAGCAAGAACCCATCGGAAAGAAGCGGCGTGTTTCTATTCCTGGATTTCAAGGTGCTGTGCCGGGAGGTGCATGGTTGCCATGACCACCCCCAATGAAGGGCTCCCGAGGCAGACCAAGGGGACGGGACGCGGTGGGGGGGTGGGGGGGGGGAGGGTCAGGATTCCCAAAGGAGCTGGCGTCCAAGCAGAGGCCTGCCTGCGGCTCAGGAGGGAGTGAGAGTGGAGAGGTCGAGCCAAGAGGACGCTTGGGAGGAGCAGGCACCCAGGTCTGGGGGTGCTGGAGAGGCTGGGGACTCTGCCAGGTGGAGGACAAAACCCAAGACTGAGTCAGACGCAGACCACAGGCGGCCCTCCTTGAGGGTGCTGAGGCCCCCCGAGGGTCTCGAGCAGGGCAGAGCCTGGATCACATCAGCATTTTCGAACAATCTCTTTGAAGAAAGGATGGAAGAATCAAGAACAAGCCCAGGGTGTTTCCTGACGGTCCAGCAGTTAAGCTGCTCTTTCACTGCCGGGGTGTGGGCTCGATCCCCGGCCAAGGAACTAAGATCCCACAAGCCATGCGGTGTGGCTCAAAAAAAAAAGAAAGAATAAGAATCCAACTGAGGTCACAATCCTTGAATTTTCGGAGGTTCCTCTAAGCAGTGGTGGGGTCCCTGTCAGTGCAGAGTGGGGAACAAGGTGACCTCACCTTCGTGGTTGGGGAGCAGGGGTGACGTTGAGGGTACCGGAGAATTCTTCAGGGGAAGTCTGAAGCCACCCCGCCCTCCGCCTGCCATCACAGGGAAGGAAATCAGGGGCAGCGGCAGAGCTGACCGAGGGGAGGCAGGCGGCTTAGGATGCTGCGGGTCTCATGGGGGTGAGAGGAAAGTAGAGGACAGGAAGGCACCACGTTGCTACCTCCCTGGGACGCGTGCCAGCAGGGCTGCCCATCAGACACTCGCAAGAGAGGCAGGCCAGGGAGCACACGCTGAGTGAGCCTGCACACCCACGTCCAGGCCCCATGGGGAAATGTCAGCATGGGCAATGACGCCAGGTCATCCCAGGACCCGTGCTAGGATGAATAAACGGACCTTAGGAACAATCAGTGGTGACTCTAACAGACGCAATTGCAATGCTTGAGCTCAAGTTTGATCTGGAAACCCACCCGTCACGATGGACATCACTTCCAGTCACGAGAAAGACATCTGTTTGCGAGACTGCTGCTTATGGGATCAGGCTCCGGGGTCCCATAAGGTGTCCTTGCCACAGCCCAGGCTGCGAAGGCAGGAATAAAGCTCACTTATTGTGAGAAATAAGTGGGTAACAGCGCAGGCCCTGCACATCTGAACATCTTGAGTTCAAATTCCATCTGTGCTGTTTATGGGCTGGGTGACCTCAGGTAAGTCGCCTAACTTCTCTGAGCCTCGGTTCCTTCACCTGTAAAACAAAACCACTGCCACCACCTACCACTGGGGCTGTTGGGGGATGGATGAGGCGGTACATGGAACCCAAACAGCTCACGGGTTTAAGCAATGGAGGAGCGTCTGATGTTAAAGCATTAGGATTATATTAGGATTAAGTTGATCCCTGAGCAACACAGATGTGACCTGCTCCGGTTCAGGTCAAACATGCGGATTTCTTTCCCCAAAGGTAAGCACTACAGGACTAGAGGCCCTGTGGCGTGTAGGATGCAGGAACGGCAGTGACGGAGGGCCAGCTGAAGCTGCACTCTCATGTTCGGCTGCGCAGAGTGAGCACCCCCAACTCCTTGCTCGGGCGGACGCAGCTTCAGCCCGTGAGTGGCTGCGCCGCAGCGGCTGCCACCTCTGGCAGGAGCCCCGGCGCTCATAAGGGACCAGGAACCAGCGGTGGCCCCGGGCTCTCCTGGCAGCGGGCGGCTGTATGCACACGCCGAATCAGCCTGCTGGGCGGGGAGGCACCGGCTCCGAGGGGGCAGCCTCGCCAGCATGATGCAAGGAGCAGCGATGGAGCAGGTCACAGCCTGGAATCCCAAGCCTCCCTTGGCTTTCCTTCCAGACAAGCTTTCCCTGCAGTTAAGGACCACGGCAGGGCTGGGCTCCCGCGGGAGTGTAGGCTCCCCAGGTCTGGGCTATTTCTGACCCACCACGAGGAGCAGCAAATATGGTAAAAGAATGAGTGTGGTGGCAGGAAAAATCCCTCGGACAGGAGCCGGGAGACCTGCACTCCGGTCCCTGCACCATCAGAACGCCATGGGCCTGTGCCCAGTCTGCACTGCCTTCTCTGGGCATCAGTCGCCTTCACGGGAGAGTTTCTTCACGGTGGGTTACAACTTCTTCCTGGCAATGGCTCTTAACTGGGGTAAGCACCAGAATGCCCTGGAGGGCTTTACTGACAAGACAGATGCCCAACTTGCCCCTGACTCTTCTGGAACTGGGCCTGGATGGAAGGTTCTGAAAAGCCTCCCAGGGATCAGGGAAGGACAGGGATGGGAGGCAAGGAAGGGGAGCAGCCCAACTGCTTCAGGAGCTCCTACAAGGCTACAGCTTGCGGGTTCCTCTCCCTCCCACTCATGCTCAGGAAAAAAGCCATGACTCTGGGTTCTGGCAGACGGTTTTTACCGATGGGAACAGAACAGGTGCCCGCCAAGGCGGGAGGAGCCCAGGCCTCTCACATGCTTAACAAGACAGTCCTCTGACGCAGCAGCATGTGAGCAGATGTAAGCCATCCAGAGGAAAGGCCACCCCCTCCCTGGACCGTCACCTCACCTTCCCTCTTTACACCACAGGGTTACTACACAGGCTGGCAAGATGACAGACCGTGCCCTTACTCCCCAGGCGGTCTTCCCTGATGATCCTGGAACCGGGACCATGAGAAAAACAACAAGGCTGGCTGTCACAAGGCTTCCCTGGTGGCTCAGATGGTAAAGCATCTGCCCGCCAATGCAGAAAACACAGGTTCGATCCCTGGGTCGGGAAGATACCCTGGAGAAGAAAATGGCAGCCTATTCCAGTTCTTGCCTGGGAAATCCCATAAACAGAGGGGCCTGGTGGGCTACAGTCACGGGGTCGCAAAGAGACACGACTGAGCAACTGAACAACAAAAAGCTGGTCGTCACATCTACTGAGCAGTAACCAGGCACCAGGCCGTGCACCCTTCAGGCTTCATCTTGTGTGATCCTCACAAGGGACCCTATGAGGGTTAGGGTCACCGCCGCCAGTGCCTCACTCTGAAGGGTTCGGGCCTGTAGGGCTTAGTGCATCACCAAGGTCACACAGCTTGCAAGTGAGGAGGGCACCGCTCAAACCCAAGACCCTCTCTCCAAGGGCCAAGCTTTTAATCCCCACACTTCGTGCTGAAAGAAAGGCAATTCACAGCCTTGTGATTCACCAGTGGCCCGGGGACATGATGGTGGCTTGACAGGCTCCTCAATGCCGGGGAGCTGCCAGCCATCCATCCTGAGGGTCAATACCGATAGATCTATGGGACACACAGAGGCGAAGGCCCACAAGAGTCACCTACAGGTGGAAAATTTCCCCAACAATCCTTTCCCGGAAAGCCTCGAGGCTTAAAAACATCCGCCCTACCTACCAGCTTTTTCCCTGCTTCCTCCCTGCCGCTATGGAGGAATTCTGAGTCAAACAAAAAAATTAGAGAAATGAGTGTGATGGCAAAGCCAGGCCAGTGGGAGACTCGGGCTGACTCACTCTCAACAGTACAGGCTCCACAGTCTGCCTTCGCTCCCGGCGCGGACCTGCTCTGGGCGGGGGACAGACCTGAGAGAGCCAGGCCTCTCCTGACCTGGGACCACCCTGCTCCGAAAGCATCCTTTCCGGGGAGCGATTAACTCGCGGGGCACCTTCTGGCCTCATTAAGAGACCCCACTAACCTATCTCAGAGAAGGTATCAGGAACAAGAGTGGGAGAGGGCCTGCTAAGAAAAGGACTACCAACAGGACGAAATTTTTGACCTTCACTCTGTTGAGGCTCATGTGAAAACGTGGTGTTTCCAAAGTCCACTTAAAACATCCACTCCAGTGACCCAGGAGTGGTCAAAAGTCACAGTTAAGAGCTGTGCGCGCATCTTCTTGTAAGCAAAAGCTTACCTTCAATGACTAGTAAAAAGAAACAAGAATGGCCCAAGAGAGTGGCTGACGAGGAACGTAACTCTGCGAAGGGCTTTGCTGAGTCAAGCATGCTTCTGCCTTTCTCTTCCCTTCTGCTCTAGAACTGCACCAGAGAACCCCCTGCTAGGGGGCTGAAGGGTCCTCAGGGCCGAGCAGTCTCCGCCTCTGCTGCGGTCAGCACTCACCCCATCACACCATCTCCAGAGGCCACCATGATGAGCTGCGCTGAGCAGCATGTCTGGGCCCCACCCTCCCCACCCCAAGGCTGTGGCCATGGCACGTATTCAGTGCACTGCGGCGAGGAAGATGGATAGACATCCCGCTGCTTGAAGACACAGCCTGGTCAGCAGCAACGTCTCCGCAAGAAGAGAACCTGACCTCCCTGAGTGCTGCAGCAGTCAACAAGAGTTGCTTTCAACTGTGTCTGCCTCGAGACCCGGAGTCACATGTGTGCTGATACCCCCCAGACAAAGAACCCAGACGGCTGAGCAGGCCTGCCGGGGGGCCAAGGGAGGGACCCCTCAGGCAATCAGGTCCCCAATGTTTCAAAGGCCTAATAAAAAACAGGGGCTTCCCAGGTGGCACAGTGGTAAAGAATTCATCTGCCAATGCAGCAGACCCAAGAGACATGGGTTCGATCCCTGGGCCAGGAAGATCCCCTGGAGGAGGGCACAGCAACCCACTTCAATATTCTTGCCTGGAGCATCCCATGGACAGAGGAGCCTGGTGGGCTACAGTCCATGGAGTCGTGAAGAGTCGGACACCACTTAGCAATGGAGCACACACAGGCTAAAAAACTGGCCATGTGTCCAAGATGAAGCGGGTTCTCAGCCTAGGGATGTGAGAGGCCCCTTTGCTTTCGGCTGTAGGTTACACATACTCAGGGTGGTATCCCTGGTTAAGTGACCATTTCAAAATGTTGCCCAGAAGCTGTGACCAGGATGACGACAGAGAAGGAATTTTGGGTGATCTGAGATGGGAAAGGTTTTGGGGTTTAAAGAAATTAAAAATCACTGTATTAAGCCAATCTCAAAAACTAGATTTTTTTTTCCTCTCATTCTAATGACAGTCTACTTAGCTATGGTTTTCATCCTTCCTAGGGTCACAGACTTGTTTGAAAATTTGCTGAAGGCCACACAACCCTGCCCACACCTGGGTGCCACACGCCGGGGTAGGGCATCACGGATGCCATGGGACAAACAGCAGAGTCAGAGGGTTGCCACGTGCTTTGGTGAGGCGGCCCTGAGCACAGGACAGAACCCTCCAAAGGCTTGACCCATGCCCCCTCACCTCACGCCATAGGAGATGTGGGCGTTTTATGAATGCTTCTGTCACACCACCCAGAGAGAGAGCCAGCAGGCTACTTAAAGAAAATCATGGATTCCCATTAGAGTAACAGGTTAGGTAGAATATCAGGGCAGAGGATGACGTAAGTTATTGTTCCAATCAAACAACAAGAAACGCAGCTCTGGACACAGAGCCGGAGTTCAGTAAAGAGCAGGGTGAGCTTTACAGTTTTCACAGTGCTCAATATAGAGGGAAGTCAGTCAACACCGCTACACTGTAGGTGCGGTTTCTAAGATGGTATCTCTTGAATGTCTACAGCAGCCAGGAGCCAGCAAACTCTTTTTGTGCGGGCTGGAGAGCAAGTGTTTCAGGCCCTCTGGGCCGGGTGGTCTCTGCCACAGCCCCTCACCCCTGCCACTGCAGCACAAAAGCAGCCACAGACCACAAGCGTACACAGGGACACGGCTGTGTCCCAATAAAACTTTATCTACAAAAACAGGTGGAGGGTTATTTCTCTTCCTTTCTCGGCAGTGGGTTTTTTGTTCGGCCTGTTTATATGAATAAACCCAAATAAAACATTCTCCCCCCATTAACTGTCCAGAATGAACAGACATCTTCGTCACAAGAATATGGCCAACTAAGTCTGAAACGGGCTCAGCAGGCACAGGAGAAGAGAGCCAGGCAGCTTCCGCTCCCGCTCGTGGCCCTCATGACCAGCAGAGGCTCAACAAGTCTCATCCCTAAGACACGGCTCTCAGACTTTCAGTCTCAGGACCCTTCCCACGTTCAAGAGCGTCTGTTAATGTGGGTCAAGTCTACCAGTACCTACCGTATTAGAAACTGACACCAATTTTTTAAATATTTAATAACTCATTTATAGGTTAACAAAAATAAATCTATTATGTGTTAATATAAACAATGTTCTCCTCATAAAATAAAAAACTCAAATTTCAGGAGAAAAGTAAAACTGTTTCCCATTTTTGTAAATCCCTTCAACATCTGGCCTAATAGAACAGAACTGGATTCTCATATTTGCTTCTGCCTTCAGTCTGGTGTGAGGGAGTGTTCTGATTGAAGTTTATTTAAAAAAAAATAGGGCCTGATCAGAGGCAGGCCTTCTCAGAGAACTGCAAACAGTCGTCTTTGATTCTGCATTACAGCTTGACAAGTGGCAGCTTCTTAAAGATGGGGAACTAAGATGGGGAATCTGAAACTGTAGCAGTGAATTTCCATACTGTCACAGTGAAATCCGCTGGTCCACCTCAAGCTTTGAACAGATCTTTTATTCATGTGTGTGTAACATGCACTGATCAGGTGGAAAATATTGTCTGTGTAACATGCATTCATCAGGTGGAAAAATATTCTCTCACTGAGTTAGAGGAGATCTCTGAAATACTGAAATTCATCATGAAATATTTACATTTATTAATATCACCTCTGTTCATATCAGATGTCTGTTAAAAACTGGGAAGCTGTCAAGTTTACAGGGGTAGATTCTACGTTTTCCTAAATTAAAACCTGTATTTTCAAGCGAAAATGAGATCACTGACAACAAATACTTTTCGTTTTCCTGAAGTGACATACACATTTCATTCATTTTCAAGAAAATGTCTGTTAAAAGCCCAGGCCTGAGTAACTGTAGTTTGACCATCATCATTCCTTCAAATAAAAACAGTGTCCTGGGCCTTCCGTGGTTAAGAATCCACCTGCCAATGCAGGCAACCTGGGTTCGACCCCTGGGTCTGGGAAGATGCCACATGCTGCGGGGCAACTAAGCCTGTGTGCCACGACTACTGAGGCCCACACTCCCTAGAGCAGCCCCTGCCACGCGAAGACCTCACACCCCAACTACAGAAGCCCATGCGAAAGTAACAAAGACCCAGCACAGCCCCAAAAAACGTCCCGAGAGAACGCAGCTAGCGGAGCTCACAAGCTCACACCGCTGCACACGTGCTCTTCCTCAAGATGACCACCACACTCCAGAAGGAAGCGCAAGTGCTTCCTGGGCGTGTCCCATTCCACACGGAGCGGTGAAAGACACGAGTCCAAGGGCTGCGATGTACCGACGTTAAAAGTTTCTCCTAACTCATCAAGGGCTCTCTTCAGTGACGCGAGCCTTCTCCGCGCGTGAGCAGGCGAGAATGAAGAGAAGGCAGCGGCCACAGCAGCCCGGTGCCCCGGCCGAGCAGCCTGCTGACGTGCCAGCTGGCTTACCCGCCACTGCTTCTGCGCCGTCAGTGCAAAGACCAACAGCAAAGAAGGCTGATGACATCGCATTACGAAGAAAGTTCTGACCCCAAGGACCCTCTGGAGGATGGTTGCCCTGACGAACCTCTCGAGGTCACAGCTACTTTCGGAACATGGCAGCGGCTGCAATGAAGCCACTTCTCCACTCCCCCAGCAACCAGCCAACCACCATTTGTTTCAGGGCTTTTGAAGCTCATATGAAAGCTAAGATTCCCCAGAACGCTTCCTCTGAAATTTTCCTCAGAAACTCAAGGGGGTTGTGGGGAGGGAGGTGCTCAGAAACAGAGACTGTTAATTAGATGCAGGGCGTGTATCCCCAAGGCATCCTCTGAGGTAATGACACTGGAGGAAGAAAAGGGAATAGGAAGGCAGGCTCAAGGGCAGAGACGGTGACTCCTGGCAGGCTTGAAACGCAGCGGCAGCAGAGTCGGACGTGCCTGTGAAGACTCCATGAAGCCGCCTCTCAGAACGCAGTGCAGCAGTGACTCCAAATGACAAAGGACGTGAGAGGAGCCAGCGCGTGCGACAGAGGAGACAAACGCGTGACTAGGACAGTGGGCAGCTTCGCCCTCCATGCCGTCCTTCACACTCTCTCAGCTTCAGTCAGAAGGAGCCCAGAGACGAAGATGTCAACAACTCCAAGCCCAGCCTCTCTGAAAGCACCACGGACCCCAAGTGCAGGCAGAGCGACGGCAGACAGCACTGCCCCTGCTTGCGATCAGGCAGCTTGGACGGCACACTCTTAAGAAGCTGACGTTCTTAAGCCCAAGTCACTGTCAAGGTCATGCAATTAGTCAGTGGAATAATGAGCCTAAGAATAAGAACCAAAGTGTCAGGCTCCATCCAGCGAAGAGCTTCCAAATCCAGGAGGAGATTTTATCGTCCACAGCCTTCACTCTGTCAGCTGTCTCAGGATGGGCGAGATCTCAGGAAGGGCGAACTGAGGAGCAGAGGGTCAGCACCACATTCCAGACCCAGGGGTCCACGGGCGGTGTGCTCACTCAAGCCTTCCCGTGCCGCCGCACCACTGTCCTGGGCGGCAGAGCGGGGCACGGCCACTCAGCAGTCACGTCTGAGAAGGGCCTGCCAGCACAGCCAGCTGGCCTGAGTTCTCTGCACGGGAGACATCAATTGCGGGGACACAGCTGCCCTGACTCTGCAAGTGTCGCAGCTCTCAAAGTGCAGAGTGAAGCATGCGTCTGGAGATGAGCTCCAAAGCGCCCCCAGCCTAAGTCAGTTCAATGGAGGAACTCGAATCAAAGAGATACCCCTACTCCCATCTACTCTGTCCCCCTCTCAAAGGGCTTGAGATATCTGCTGATGGGAAGTGGGTGCTTTCTTAATGGTCTGTCCCCCTGAGAACGGTGGACGCGAGCCCTGGTGTGCCCTCACGACTTCCGGCTCTAGGACTGGCCCTCCACTCAAGAGGCCCCTTGCTGTCACCTGGTGGAAGGAATAGGAAACTGCCTCATGCGCCCTGGACGATGACAAAAGCATGCCTGCTCCACGATGGTTCTCTTCACTACGGATGTGGGCGGACAGGGGTGACCCCTCCTGGCTGCACCATCTATCCCAGGGAGAACATTTCACCAGGATGCTCAGCCAATGGTCAACTTCTCATGGAATAAATGGTCACAGAGACAATTAACTGCCACAGTCACCCTTCATGTCCTCTAAAAGGAAGGTGGAGAAGGCAGAGAGGCGCCAGAGGGTCAGGACAGCAGAGAGAACGGGAGAAGGCAGCGCTGAGGAAGAACCAGGAACTCACCAAGGGGAAGAAGAGGACAGAAAAAACTGATCGACTGGAGGACATTACCCTTAGGGTTTTTAGACATTTTCAGTCGAATGGTCAGAAAAATGAACCCAGAACCACAAGCGTAAAAAGATTTTAAAAAGTTAAAATGTCACATCTCAACACATTAAAGTCAGAGAAAGATCTATTAAGTTACAGAAATAATAAAACGGGACTTCCCTGGTGGCGTGGTGGGTAAGAACACGGGACACAGCCAATCCCTGGTCCGTGGAAGCTCCACGTGCCTCGGGGCGACGAGGCCCACAAGCCACAGCTACTGAGCCCGCTTGCTGCAGCTGCTGAAGCCCACGTGCCTAGAGCCCGTGCTCTAGAACAGGAGAAGCCCCCGCAACGAGAAGCCCACGGCCCGCGACTGGAGAAAGACCGCGAGCAGCAACAGAGACCAAACCCGGCCAAAACATAAATAAAACCCGTGAATAAATACAGCGGTATGCACACGTTAAAAATAATAACAACAAAACTAATTTTACATACAACATGCATAGAAGAAGGAAAAAAAGAAAGTCAAGAAAATGCCCAAACAATAGGTATTTCCCAGAAGGTGGGTTTTGTTTTCTACTTTGGATCCTCTTGTTTGTGACAAGATGCTTTATTGAGACTCTCATTTGTGGTTTGTTTTCAGCAGCTTTCTTTCATCCATTGCGAGAAGGCAGGAGGGTTCTATGAGATCCACGGCTCAGAGGAAGGCTAGGTAGCCAGGCTAAAAGCAAAAGATTTCTGCAGAGCACAGTCCAGCTTCAGCTCACTGAAAAGAATCTATCACCGAGGGCATTCCAGAGGGAGAAGGAAACCCAGGGCCTTTGAAGGAAGGAGTGAAAAACACAAGAGAGCTATTTCCTGAGACTAGAAAGAAAATGAGCTAGCACATTCTGCAGGGGGTGGGCCTGTGGCCCCCCGGGGAGCCGAGGGGCCTTGGGAGCCTGGAATCTGAGCACTGACTGAGGCTCCCAGCCTGGCGTGACCCTCACACACCAGGCTACTCACAGCAAGACCCGAATAGCAGGAATCTCAACAGGAACTACTGTGGGCCCCAGACTACGTATTGTGCTCTCAGTAAGAATCTGAGATTGTGCCTGACACTGGTGGGAAGGCTTGAAGTCAGGTTAGTTCAAATTAGAGAAAATGATGTGATACTCGTACAGCAAGTGTGAAGGAAGATTCCTACCTACTATTTACCAAATTTTCCAAAATGAATCCACATTACTTTTACAATCAGAAAACAGATTGACAACGTTATTTTATCTAACGACAAGTGAATAATCTGCCTTAAAGAACATTAGCACAGCACTGGGTGTGTGACTTCATGGATCCAGAGGCAGGTGGGACCTTTGTGAGTCTGGCTCCTTGACCCCTGTGGCCTGAAATCCCCACTTGGCCCACGGCACCCTGCAGTCCTGGACATGATTCAAATAAGCCCCGAGACACACACAACACTTTCTCTGCAGTTTCTTTTCTGACTTAGGAGGCCGAGTTGGAAAACCAAGAAGCAGCAGAAGGGTTCTAACTGCACGACAACTTAAAAATCAGAGCGCTTTAGAGGTTCTTTCTGGCATCAGTCTCTTTTTAAATTAATACCGACACATCTATTTTGAAAGTGTGTTTTAAGTCAGCAGGAAGGGACGCTTTACACATAGCCATCCCGGATCCGTAAGACCTTCTGTTCGCATGGGGAGGTGTTATCTGGTCCTTCCAAGACAACATTTGCTCCTCCTGACTCAGTTTTGAGAAGGTGAGGATCACACTCACGAATGGAAATGCGGTGAATCATCTGGTAAGCAGAGTCACTCCCAAGCCTTCTACAGCTGGGCTCAGCAACGCTCCCCACCTGCCTCGTCACCCAACAACCAGGCTGCTCTTACAAAGCCCCTGCCCACCCACCCTCCCCCCAAGAAGCCAGCATCGTGGCCCCCCCCCCCCCCCGCCCGCCCCTGCAGTGCCCAGGCACAAGGCTTTAGGGAAGGCTGGCCAAAAGAACCAAAGAATAAAAACAATACAAAGGAACTTGCCTTTTCCATCTGTGGCTGATGCTTCTTGTAAATGCCTGATTGACCTAAAAAAAAACATTTGAAGAACAAAAGGTTAGCTAACGAATTTGCATTCCTCTCCATTTTCAGTACTAGTAACTTGAGGCCTTGAATTTCTCCACATAAACTAAAAGGCTGGAACGGATGACTTTATAGAGCACTCCCTGGACATGGTGATGGTGATAACCAAGCCTCAGGCATGTGTGGCTCTCAAGCCTGAGAGTTAAAGACGCCCTCTGCTGGCTGCAAGAAGTCTGGCAAGGGCCTTGTGTGAGGGGAGAGATCAAAACACCGTCGTGAGCAGTCTGCATCTTCTGCTGCTGCTAAGTCGCTTCAGCCGTGTAACCCCTCGACGGCCTCCTACCAGGCTCCTCTGTCCCTGGGATTCTCCAGGCAAGAACACTGGAGTGGGCTGCCATTTCCTTCTCCAACGCATGAAAGTGAAAAGTGAAAGTGAAGTCGCTCAGTCCTGTTCGACTCTTTAGCGACCTCATGGACTGCAGCCCACCAGGCTCTTCCATCCATGGGATTTTCCAGGCAAAAGTACTGGAGTGGGGTGCCACTGCCTTCTCCATTGCATCTTCTTTAGGTTGGTGCAAAAGTAACTATGGTTTTGCATTGCTGAACTTTGCTGTTTGATTTTGGAATACATTCTTAAATAAATGTGGTTATGTTATACATCACTTTAATGCACATTCCTCGCTTTATTACTTGCTGTTTATTTTATATTTATTTTAGACTAGGGAAACGACTACCATTCCTTCAAGCATCTTGACAACTTCTTGCAGGGAAAACGCTTCCACAACCAACAGGAGGCAGAAAATGCTTTCCAAGAGCTTGCTGAATCCCAAAACATAGATTTTTATGCTACAAGAATAAACAAACTTATTCCTCATTGGCAAAAATGTGTTGATGGTAACGGTTCCTATTTTGATTAATAAAGCTGTGCTTGAGCACAGTTATAATGATTTAAGGGCTTCCCTGGCGACTCAAACAGTAAAGAATCCATCTGCAATGCAGGAGACCTGGATTCGATCCCTGGGTTGGGAAGATTCCCTGGAAGAGGGCATGGCAAC
Organism: Budorcas taxicolor; assembly: GCF_023091745.1. Lineage (NCBI taxonomy): Eukaryota > Metazoa > Chordata > Mammalia > Artiodactyla > Bovidae > Budorcas > Budorcas taxicolor. The sequence goes on along the minus strand of NC_068920.1, from coordinate 159,602,042 downwards.
CCACTCCAGTACGCTTGCCTGGAGAATCCCCATGGACAGAGGTGTCTGGCAGGCTACAGTCCATTGGGTTGCAAACAGTCAGACACGACTGAGCAACTGAGCACACACGGTGATTTAAAACTCACAGTCCAAAACTGCAATTACTTTCCACCAGCCTAATATCTAATCTCAGTCCCACCTCTATGCCCCCACCCCAAATGGACCAAGACAATGCAGGCTCAATGAGCTCACTTGCCACCTGGAGAGAATGGACCCTATAAGGTCACAGGCCGACCTCTAAAGCCTAGACCTAGGGGCTGTGAGCACAAGGATTCATACAAACTTGGTATTTCATTGACTGGGTATTTCTAACTTTGCCAAAAACATGCTGGCCTCCAAGGAGTCTTTTCCAGCTAGGAAGTGCTGGCAACTAATTACCATTAGTACAGACAGCGGAACAGGAACGTTCTTAAGGAAGCTGTGGACCAGCGTTCCAGGCAGAGTTGAGGGGCACGGAAGGAGGGACTGTCTGAGAGGAAGGGCACAGCGCGAGCAGACCTGCTGCGGGGCAGGGCCGGGGTCTCGTGGGCCTGGGCTGCAGGCCTAGCCCAGCCAACCACGCTCGACTGGACTGTGAGTCCTTTCTCCCAAAAACTCTGTAGTCTACCCACCTGGGAGAACTGAATGGCACAACACATGAAATTAAGGAGCACAAAGATGCCGACAAACCGATGCTGGCTGAATCTGAGTGTCCAGAAGAAATTCTGACACAGTTTCTTAAATCATCTCTCTAGTACTTGGGTTTTTCTCATTTTACAGCAATTTTCAGAACATCTACCGTGAAGAATCTTGCGTTTGGCATCTGCTCCTTAGTGTTGCAATCAACGAATGGCAGGAAGGGACCCTTTGTAGCTCCACAGTGCATCTCAGCCTTCCTCAATTTCCCTTTTTGGCCGCACTCTGTGGCTTGCAGGATCCTAGTTCCTGGACCAGGGATTCCAACAGGGGCCCCCAGAAGTGGAAGCTCAGAGTCCTAACCACTGGACCATGGGGGAACCTGCCCACAGGTCCTTTCTATGTTGCTGTGCTGAGGGTGACAGGCGTCAGAGTTGGGGCTGACGCTCTGTTCCCTAGTAGTAAGATGCTCTTTCCAACTAGAGACGATGCTAGTCATCCTGTTTCAAATGTCTGGGTCGCTATTCCTGAACAGGATACGAGGCAGTTGTGGAGACTAAGAAGACTCATTTGTGCTCTCTCCTAAGCAGGCAGCTGTCTGTTGAACTGATATGTGAACATGTGTGATGTACGAGTTAGGTTAAGAGTGAATCTAACATGCTCGGGACTTCCCCGGTGGGCCAGCAGTGAAGAGACTGCTCCAAATGCAGGGGCCCAGTCTTGATCCTTGGTCAGGAAACTCGATTCCCACATGCCGCAACTGAGAGCCCACATACCGCAACCAACATCCAGTGGGCCCCAATAAAGTTTTATAAAGTGGATCTAACTGACTGAAACGAGGATTACACTCCACTGACACCATGTTCTAAATAATCAGAAAAATGAACGACCCCATCAACCCCAGGACCATAAAAATACTAATTCACTGTACGGGGCACTCCAGTATGGGAACACCTCACTTCTAAGAGAAGACAGCTAAGTCTATTTTTTAAAACTTTATTCCAAAAGAACTGATTGTTTTCAAGTGGCCACAGAACTAGATCATAATGAGGGTGAGTGTCCGATTTCTGTGAGCCTTTCTTTCTTCCTATGGAAGCAAGAATTTCCTTCACTTGGATGCGCTCTAAGGAGGATATTCTTCCTCTTCAATCGCTGACTTGGCACTAACTAACATGTCTTTACACATAGTCAAAGCACAGTATATGCATCTAAAGTCTGCCAATTTCAGGGATGAAGTGAATCCATCTGATGACATTTACGTTTATGAGCTGAGAACTACCACTAGTTTTATGTTGATGTACTTCCTCATTTTCTATCTAACTTGGCAAGAAGAGGCCATCTGTAGGCTTTCTTCAACTTCAACTCCCTTTCCTTCAAATTCACACGGCCGTTTTATGTTGCTACTGAGTTCTCATCTCCAAACCCTTTTAGCATCTCAAGTGCTAAAAGTCGGTGCCAGGTGAGCGCTACTGCAGTCCCCTGGGGAACCTAACAGAGACACAACTCCCCAGTCCAGCCTGGAGACTAACTCAGGTCAGCCTGGGGCCCAGGAAGCTGTCGTGTGCCCCGGGTGACTCTGACCAGTTTGGGTTCAGCGGGTCCAGCTGCCAGGCTGGGTGGACATGCCCGTGGCGAAGGCGTGGCCTCCCCCCGAGGGGAACTCACCACACCACCGGGAAGAGGATGGCCCCGCAGCACAGCAGGTCAACCAGAAACAGGGAGTCCTTCCACAGGCCGTACTCTGTCGTTCCCTCCTCGGTGGACTCTATGATGATGTAGGCCACGTTGGCCAGAACCTGCGGGACACAGGGAGCATGGACAGATCTGTGCGACAGAGCCCCGGGGCAGCGGACACCCGGGCCTACAGGCTGGGCTGCGTGTGCTCCGTCCTGTCGCTAAGCAATTAGCATGTTATGAAAAGTCCCTCAGCTGGTTGGACAGAAGGCAACAGTCTAAATAAAACCTGTGACACCTCTGAGCACAAGGGAAACACAGTTGATGAACTATTCTTTTGAAGATTATCACTAGGTAAGACAGCAGAGGAGTTCCACCTCTACTCCATGCAAAGTCCGTGGTCCCAAACACTCTGCTTCACTGCTCTACAGGGAATTCTCCATATTTCCACAGAAATGGGAAACCTGTCATGCTATGACTTAGGAAGGGTAGTTTCTCTTTCCGTCTAGGACATATCAGTTAAATCATCACTGAAGCCACACTTCATACCAATGCAAAAATTAGCCTGAAATCTCTCACTGACACCCAGCCTCTGAGCTCCTTCAGAAGCCTCGTCCAGTGTACAGGTCTGCATCTGTGGCTCTAAGAAGACAAACTGGGAAATAAACAGCTTAATTCCATCTTGCCCTCAGTTCACACTCTGGACACAAGCACTCGAAGCACTGGTGCGGGACCAGGCGCCAACAGTGTTCCTGAAACGCCACGTTTGCTTCCCTCACTCCCTACTCAGGAGCACGCAGTGGCTCCCATGACCAGAAGGAAACAGTTTCAACTTGTCAAGGCTGATGTTCAAGGACTTCCCAGACTAGCCCTTGCATTTAAATCCTCGTAACTTCCTTATATTTGATTGTCTAAATGGCCTTGCTTCCTCAGAGTGACCTGCCTTGTAGCCTTGTGTTTTTGTTCCTTCTGGGGAACAGAAGAGGGAAAGCTGGGAAGAGCCTCCATCACGTCACTCCAGGCTGCGTGAAGCAGAGTGGGGCTGAAGAGGGGGGCAGCTGCTCCTGGAGGGAGGGGAGACGGGGCAGGAGGACCCCGGCCACCGTCTCCCAGCTCTTGAGGCCTTGGCAGGCTGGAGAACACTACCCAGGAGAAGTGGCCATGGTGGCTCAACAGCCAAGGCCCGTCCAGCGCCTTAGCCTCTCCTGCTCGCCCGACGGCAATGTCACGTTTGCCTCTGTCACGGGTCCTTCCTTAAAATCTAGGCCAGGCCCATCTCCACCAGACAGCTCTTCCAGATCATCCGAATTGAAGTGAATACTCTCTTGCTGGAAACCTACAGCGACCAGTCTGGAGCGTTTACGTGGCACTAACATATGGTTTTTCCAGTGGTCATGTATGGATGTGAGAGTTGGACTGTGAAGAAGGCTGAGCACCGAAGAATTGATGCTTTTGAACTGTGGTGTTGGAGAGGACTCTTGAGAGTCCCTTGGACTGTAAGGAGATCCAACCAGTCCATTCTAAAGGAGATCAGCCCTGGATGTTCTTTGGAAGGAATGATGCTAAAGCTGAAACTCCAGTACTTTGGCCACCTCATGCGAAGAGTTGACTCATTGGAAAAGATCGTGATGCTGGGAGGGATTGGGGGCAGGAGGAGAGGGGACGACAGAGGATGAGAAACTCGATGGACCTGAGTTTGAGTGAACTCCGCGAGATGGTGATGGACAGGGAGGCCTGGCATGCTGTGATTCATGGGGTTGCAAAGAGTCAGACACGACTGAGCGACTGAACTGAACTGAACATATGCTCTTATGACTGAAAGTGAAGATGGTTTTGCCACAAACATTGCCAAACCATCAATCACCGGGTGAGCGGGCTGACCTGGGTGCCTGGGGAATTGGCACCGTTCCAATCCTCACCCACCACACTTGCACTTGGCTCCAAATGATCACGGACGAGAACGACTTTATCAAACAGATGCTCTCTGGTCAAGCAGAGCTGAGGAGTTGTGTGTCCCTGCTAGATCTGTTTATCGTGCATTCTTTACGTCCAAGTTCTACCTCCAATAAGACTGCTACACATAAGACAAAGTT